>NC_073236.2:2500-1422500 GCF_029281585.2 Gorilla gorilla gorilla
CCCTAACCCTAACCCTAACCCTAACCCTAACCCTAACCCTAACCCTAACCCTAACCCTAACCCTAACCCTAACCCTAACCCTAACCCTAACCCTAACCCTAACCCTAACCCTAACCCTAACCCTAACCCTAACCCTAACCCTAACCCTAACCCTAACCCTAACCCTAACCCTAACCCTAACCCTAACCCTAACCCTAACCCTAACCCTAACCCTAACCCTAACCCTAACCCTAACCCTAACCCTAACCCTAACCCTAACCCTAACCCTAACCCTAACCCTAACCCTAACCCTAACCCTAACCCTAACCCTAACCCTAACCCTAACCCTAACCCTAACCCTAACCCTAACCCTAACCCTAACCCTAACCCTAACCCTAACCCTAACCCTAACCCTAACCCTAACCCTAACCCTAACCCTAACCCTAACCCTAACCCTAACCCTAACCCTAACCCTAACCCTAACCCTAACCCTAACCCTAACCCTAACCCTAACCCTAACCCTAACCCTAACCCTAACCCTAACCCTAACCCTAACCCTAACCCTAACCCTAACCCTAACCCTAACCCTAACCCTAACCCTAACCCTAACCCTAACCCTAACCCTAACCCTAACCCTAACCCTAACCCTAACCCTAACCCTAACCCTAACCCTAACCCTAACCCTAACCCTAACCCTAACCCTAACCCTAACCCTAACCCTAACCCTAACCCTAACCCTAACCCTAACCCTAACCCTAACCCTAACCCTAACCCTAACCCTAACCCTAACCCTAACCCTAACCCTAACCCTAACCCTAACCCTAACCCTAACCCTAACCCTAACCCTAACCCTAACCCTAACCCTAACCCTAACCCTAACCCTAACCCTAACCCTAACCCTAACCCTAACCCTAACCCTAACCCTAACCCTAACCCTAACCCTAACCCTAACCCTAACCCTAACCCTAACCCTAACCCTAACCCTAACCCTAACCCTAACCCTAACCCTAACCCTAACCCTAACCCTAACCCTAACCCTAACCCTAACCCTAACCCTAACCCTAACCCTAACCCTAACCCTAACCCTAACCCTAACCCTAACCCTAACCCTAACCCTAACCCTAACCCTAACCCTAACCCTAACCCTAACCCTAACCCTAACCCTAACCCTAACCCTAACCCTAACCCTAACCCTAACCCTAACCCTAACCCTAACCCTAACCCTAACCCTAACCCTAACCCTAACCCTAACCCTAACCCTAACCCTAACCCTAACCCTAACCCTAACCCTAACCCTAACCCTAACCCTAACCCTAACCCTAACCCTAACCCTAACCCTAACCCTAACCCTAACCCTAACCCTAACCCTAACCCTAACCCTAACCCTAACCCTAACCCTAACCCTAACCCTAACCCTAACCCTAACCCTAACCCTAACCCTAACCCTAACCCTAACCCTAACCCTAACCCTAACCCTAACCCTAACCCTAACCCTAACCCTAACCCTAACCCTAACCCTAACCCTAACCCTAACCCTAACCCTAACCCTAACCCTAACCCTAACCCTAACCCTAACCCTAACCCTAACCCTAACCCTAACCCTAACCCTAACCCTAACCCTAACCCTAACCCTAACCCTAACCCTAACCCTAACCCTAACCCTAACCCTAACCCTAACCCTAACCCTAACCCTAACCCTAACCCTAACCCTAACCCTAACCCTAACCCTAACCCTAACCCTAACCCTAACCCTAACCCTAACCCTAACCCTAACCCTAACCCTAACCCTAACCCTAACCCTAACCCTAACCCTAACCCTAACCCTAACCCTAACCCTAACCCTAACCCTAACCCTAACCCTAACCCTAACCCTAACCCTAACCCTAACCCTAACCCTAACCCTAACCCTAACCCTAACCCTAACCCTAACCCTAACCCTAACCCTAACCCTAACCCTAACCCTAACCCTAACCCTAACCCTAACCCTAACCCTAACCCTAACCCTAACCCTAACCCTAACCCTAACCCTAACCCTAACCCTAACCCTAACCCTAACCCTAACCCTAACCCTAACCCTAACCCTAACCCTAACCCTAACCCTAACCCTAACCCTAACCCTAACCCTAACCCTAACCCTAACCCTAACCCTAACCCTAACCCTAACCCTAACCCTAACCCTAACCCTAACCCTAACCCTAACCCTAACCCTAACCCTAACCCTAACCCTAACCCTAACCCTAACCCTAACCCTAACCCTAACCCTAACCCTAACCCTAACCCTAACCCTAACCCTAACCCTAACCCTAACCCTAACCCTAACCCTAACCCTAACCCTAACCCTAACCCTAACCCTAACCCTAACCCTAACCCTAACCCTAACCCTAACCCTAACCCTAACCCTAACCCTAACCCTAACCCTAACCCTAACCCTAACCCTAACCCTAACCCTAACCCTAACCCTAACCCTAACCCTAACCCTAACCCTAACCCTAACCCTAACCCTAACCCTAACCCTAACCCTAACCCTAACCCTAACCCTAACCCTAACCCTAACCCTAACCCTAACCCTAACCCTAACCCTAACCCTAACCCTAACCCTAACCCTAACCCTAACCCTAACCCTAACCCTAACCCTAACCCTAACCCTAACCCTAACCCTAACCCTAACCCTAACCCTAACCCTAACCCTAACCCTAACCCTAACCCTAACCCTAACCCTAACCCTAACCCTAACCCTAACCCTAACCCTAACCCTAACCCTAACCCTAACCCTAACCCTAACCCTAACCCTAACCCTAACCCTAACCCTAACCCTAACCCTAACCCTAACCCTAACCCTAACCCTAACCCTAACCCTAACCCTAACCCTAACCCTAACCCTAACCCTAACCCTAACCCTAACCCTAACCCTAACCCTAACCCTAACCCTAACCCTAACCCTAACCCTAACCCTAACCCTAACCCTAACCCTAACCCTAACCCTAACCCTAACCCTAACCCTAACCCTAACCCTAACCCTAACCCTAACCCTAACCCTAACCCTAACCCTAACCCTAACCCTAACCCTAACCCTAACCCTAACCCTAACCCTAACCCTAACCCTAACCCTAACCCTAACCCTAACCCTAACCCTAACCCTAACCCTAACCCTAACCCTAACCCTAACCCTAACCCTAACCCTAACCCTAACCCTAACCCTAACCCTAACCCTAACCCTAACCCTAACCCTAACCCTAACCCTAACCCTAACCCTAACCCTAACCCTAACCCTAACCCTAACCCTAACCCTAACCCTAACCCTAACCCTAACCCTAACCCTAACCCTAACCCTAACCCTAACCCTAACCCTAACCCTAACCCTAACCCTAACCCTAACCCTAACCCTAACCCTAACCCTAACCCTAACCCTAACCCTAACCCTAACCCTAACCCTAACCCTAACCCTAACCCTAACCCTAACCCTAACCCTAACCCTAACCCTAACCCTAACCCTAACCCTAACCCTAACCCTAACCCTAACCCTAACCCTAACCCTAACCCTAACCCTAACCCTAACCCTAACCCTAACCCTAACCCTAACCCTAACCCTAACCCTAACCCTAACCCTAACCCTAACCCTAACCCTAACCCTAACCCTAACCCTAACCCTAACCCTAACCCTAACCCTAACCCTAACCCTAACCCTAACCCTAACCCTAACCCTAACCCTAACCCTAACCCTAACCCTAACCCTAACCCTAACCCTAACCCTAACCCTAACCCTAACCCTAACCCTAACCCTAACCCTAACCCTAACCCTAACCCTAACCCTAACCCTAACCCTAACCCTAACCCTAACCCTAACCCTAACCCTAACCCTAACCCTCACCCTAACCCTAACCCTCACCCTAACCCTAACCCTCACCCTAACCCTAACCCTCACCCTAACCCTAACCCTCACCCTAACCCTAACCCTCACCCTAACCCTAACCCTCACCCTAACCCTAACCCTCACCCTAACCCTAACCCTCACCCTAACCCTAACCCTCACCCTAACCCTAACCCTCACCCTCACCCTAACCCTCACCCTCACCCTAACCCTCACCCTCACCCTAACCCTCACCCTCACCCTAACCCTCACCCTCACCCTAACCCTCACCCTCACCCTAACCCTCACCCTCACCCTAACCCTCACCCTCACCCTAACCCTCACCCTCACCCTAACCCTCACCCTCACCCTAACCCTCACCCTCACCCTAACCCTCACCCTCACCCTAACCCTCACCCTGACCCTAACCCTCACCCTGACCCTAACCCTCACCCTGACCCTAACCCTCACCCTGACCCTAACCCTCACCCTGACCCTAACCCTCACCCTGACCCTAACCCTCACCCTGACCCTAACCCTCACCCTCACCCTAACCCTCACCCTCACCCTAACCCTCACCCTCACCCTAACCCTCACCCTCACCCTAACCCTCACCCTCACCCTAACCCTCACCCTCACCCTAACCCTCACCCTCACCCTAACCCTCACCCTCACCCTAACCCTCACCCTCACCCTAACCCTCACCCTCACCCTAACCCTCACCCTCACCCTAACCCTCACCCTCACCCTAACCCTCACCCTCACCCTAACCCTCACCCTCACCCTAACCCTCACCCTCACCCTAACCCTCACCCTCACCCTAACCCTCACCCTCACCCTAACCCTCACCCTCACCCTAACCCTCACCCTCACCCTAACCCTCACCCTCACCCTAACCCTCACCCTCACCCTAACCCTCACCCTCACCCTAACCCTCACCCTCACCCTAACCCTCACCCTCACCCTAACCCTCACCCTCACCCTAACCCTCACCCTCACCCTAACCCTCACCCTCACCCTAACCCTCACCCTCACCCTCACCCTCACCCTCACCCTCACCCTCACCCTCACCCTCACCCTCACCCTCACCCTCACCCTCACCCTCACCCTCACCCTCACCCTCACCCTCACCCTCACCCTCACCCTCACCCTCACCCTCACCCTCACCCTCACCCTCACCCTCACCCTCACCCTCACCCTCACCCTCACCCTCACCCTCACCCTCACCCTGACCCTGACCCTCACCCTCACCCTGACCCTCACCCTCACCCTGACCCTGACCCTGACCCTGACCCTGACCCTGACCCTGACCCTAACCCTGACATATCACATATAATATATGATATATAACATATAATATATGATATATTAAACATAATATATGATATGTAACATAATAAATGATATATATTACATAAAATGTATGACAAACGTAATGTGATGCACGTTATATATAATATATGATATATAATACGTGATATATATTATGTATGATTTATAAAATATGTTATATATGTTATATATTATATATAATATACAAAATTCTGTTATATATAACTTGTAGGGTATATACTATGACATATGATATATATTATATGATATATGCTACATATTATATTATATATTATATATTATATAAAATATGCTATATATTATGTTATGTATGATATATGTTACATTGAACATATGATACATATTATTGATAATATGTGATATATAACATATAGTATATCATAGAAAACATATAATATATGATATGTATTACATATAATGTACGATATATGTAAGATATGATACATATTATATAATACAAGATATATAATACATGATATACATTATATATGATGTATATTTTATAGGTTATATATTATATATTGTACATAATATTCTATTCTATATGATTACATTACATATTTCATGTAAAATATCTTAATATATAACGTATATTATATCATAATATAGTATGTATAATATATCACAATATATTATATATTATATTGTATTACTATATATAATGTAATATATTATATAACGTTTAATTTAATACATATCATATATAGTGTTATAATATATATTATAATAGGATATAATATATAACATGTTATATAATTTATAATACATTATAAGTTATATAATATCTAATATATAATACATTATATGTTATAGAATATCCAATATATTACATCTGTATAATATGTTCCATATTATACGTAATATATAATACGTCATATATTATATCATAGAGTAAATTTCATATATTATATACTGTGTTATACATATGATATTCTATGTTATATAACATATGATATATTAGATATTATATGTTATATATACTATATATTATTAAATTGTACATAATTATATATATAACTGTACAATTATGTATATAATTATATATTTTGTTATATGTAATATATATTATTACATGTACTATATTGTATATAATAATAACATATCATTATATTTTATATTATACCTAAGATATTGTACATAATATAAGCATGCAAGATGTAAAAGAAAATTATACATATGTGATACATATTATATAAGTTACATATATTACATTATATAAATTATATATATATACACACATATATATATATATATTTGGGGGTGCCCTGTTTCCCATCTCATAACTTATTTTAAGAGGTACAGCATAGTAATGTGTGGGCTTGGGATTCAGTTTTTGAAAGAAAACACTGAGCCTTCAATGACCTTCCTGTACATGTGAAAGCACTCCTGACTGCCTGGCAGCAGTTGGACCTCACCATGTGGATTGTGCCTTCACCTTGGAATGTTTATGGCCTATCGCCATGGTGATGGGATTAGGGATCTCCCGCCCTTGGTCCTAAGTGCCACTGTCTGTGCTGAGGTTTTCAAAGCTCAGAGCAGATTGAACCTTTGTGGTTTCATTTTCCCTGATTTTGATTTTTCTCACGTGGAACCTGTGTTGCTGCATTCAAGGTATGTTCATAGTGGCCTGTCAAATGCAAACTCTTCAAATGATTAGTTAGTGCTTTCCAAATATGTTTTTTGAAACATTATCCTCTGTATTTTCCATATGCAGTTATCAATAAGTTTCATGGTTATGTTTTATTCCTCAATTTATATATTTGATTATTGTACCAAGCAGAGTACCTTTGAAATTTTTCTTCATTTAAAAAAGATGTATCTTGGCTCAGGCCTCTAATCCCAGCACTTTGGGAGGCCAAGGCAAGAGGATCACTACGTGAGGCGATCAAGACCATCCTGGCCAATACAGTGAAATCCTGTCTCTACTAACACTAAAAAAATTAGCCAGGCATGGTGGCAGCTGGAGTAGTCCCAGTATGGTGTAGTCCCAGCTACCTGGGAGGCTGAGGCAGGACAATCGCTTGAACCCATCAGGCAGAGATTGCAGTGAGCCAAGATGGAGCCATTGCACAACAGTCTGTGCAACAGAACAAGACCCTGTCTAAAAACAATTATATATATAATATGTATTATATATATGCATTATATATTATATAATATATTATATCTGTAATGTATAATATGTATAATATGTCATATCTCATTATATACATAAATATATAAGGTCATATTATATATAATATGTGTTATGTTTATTATATATTACGTATAATATATAATATGTCCTATATATTATATGACACTACATATTACATATATTATATATTATTTATATTATATGTAATATAGATAATCTATATATTATATATTTTATCTAATATATAATATGTGTAATACATAATGATCTATAATATATATTATATTTTATGACATGTATAGAACATATATAATCTCTTATATATTATACATATTAGAGATTATATATATGATTTATTAATTATATCATTTATAAAATATATAATATATACAGTGTACATATTATATGTTAAACAAAATATATAATAGATTATATAATATTTAAATTATATACTATATGCTATGTTAAAAATGTATTAATCGTAATATATACCGTCTGTGATAAATACAACATATGACATATATTATATAGCATAAGTTATATATGATATAATGTATGATGTATATTATATCATATATGGTATATAATATGATATATGATATACATTTTATTATATATGCTATATATAATATGATATATTTTACATATTTTATTACATATGCTATCTATTATTTAATGTATGTTATATATTACATGGAATATTTGATATATATTATTGATAATATATGATATATTACATATAGTATATGATATATTACATATAATATATGATATGTATTACATATAATGTATGAGAAATATAATATGTGATGCATATTATATATAACATAAGAAATATAATACGTGATATATGTAATACATGTTTTATGAAATATATTAAATATGTTATATATTATATTATATATACAATTCTGTTATATATCTGTTGTATGGTATATACTATGACATATATATTGTATGATATGTGCTATATATTATGTAATATATTATATATATGATATATCATATGCTATATATAAAGTAATGTATGGTATATATTTCATTGAACATATGATACATATTACTGATAATATATGATACGTAACATATAGTGTGTGATATGTAACAGATAATATATGTGATATATTACATATAATGTATGATTTATGTAATATATGATACATATTTTATATAGTATATGATATATAATACATGATATATATGATATATGATATATGATATATATTGTATATGTTATATATCAAGTATTGTACATAATATTCTATTACTTATGATTATATTACATATTATATATAAAATATCTTAATATACAATATATATTATATCATAATATAGTATATGTAATGTATCACAATATATTATATATTATATTATATCATTATATGTAATGTAATATATTATATAACATTTAATCTCATAGATGTCATATATACTATTATAATATATATTATAATACAATATAACACAGAATATGTCATATAATATATAGCATCTAATATATAATACATTATATGCTATATAATATATAATAAATTATATATTATGTATGATATGTTACATATTATATGTAATATATAATTCAATGTACATTATATCATATAGTAAATATTATATATTATTTACTGTGTTATACACATGATGTTCTATATTATATAACATATTATATATTAGGTATTATATATTATATAAATTATATATTATGTTATTATATATAATTTTGTATATAACTGTATAATTTGGTATATAATTATATATTATGTTATAAGTAATAATTGTATATTATTACATGTATTATATTGCATATAAAAATAACATATCATTATATTTTATATTACACGTAAGATATTGTATATAATATAAGGATGCAGGATGTAAAAGAGAATTATGTATGTTATACATACTATATAAGTTATATATATTACATTATATAAATTATATATATATACACAGGCATTACATATATATATATGTTTGGGGGTGCCCTATTTCCCATATCATAACTTATTTTAAGAAGTACAGCATAGTAATGTGTGGGCTTGGGATTCCGTTTTTGAAAGAAAACACTGAGCCTTCAATGACCTTCCTGTACATGTGAAAGCACTCCTGACTACCTGGAAGCAGTTGGACCACACCATGTGGATTGTGCCTTCACCCAGGAATGTTTATGCCCTATCGCCGTGGTGATGGGATTAGGGATCTCCCGCCCTTGGTCCTAAGTGCCACTGTCTGTGCTGAGTTTTTCAAAGCTCAGAGCAGATTGAACCTTTCTGGTTTCATTTTCCCTGATTTTGATTTTTCTCATGTGGAACCTGTGTTGCTGCATTCAAGGTATGTTCATACTGGCTTGTCAAATGCAAACTCTTCAAATGATTAGTTAGTGCTTTCCAAATATGTTTTTTGAAACATTATCCTCTGTATTTTCCATATGCAGTTATCAATAAGTTTCATGGTTATGTTTTATTCCTCAATTTATATATTTGATTATTGTACCAAGCAGAGTACCTTTGAAATTTTTCTTCATTTAAAAAAGATGTATCTTGGCTCAGGCCTCTAATCCCAGCACTTTGGGAGGCCAAGGCAAGAGGATCACAACGTGAGGAGATCAAGACCATCCTGGTCAATACAGTGAAATCCTGTCTCTACTAACACTAAAAAAATTAGCCAGGCATGGTGGCAGCTGGAGTAGTCCCAGTATGGTGTAGTCCCAGCTACCTGGGAGGCAGAGGCAGGACAATTGCTTGAACCCATGAGGCAGAGATTGCAGTGAGCCAAGATGGAGCCATTGCACAACAGTCTGTGAAACAGAACAAGACCCTGTCTAAAAACAATTATATATATAATATGTATTATATATATGCATTATATATTATATAATATATTATATCTGTAATGTATAATATGTAATATCTCATTATATACAAAAATATATAAGGTCATATTATATATAATATGTGTTATATTTATGATATATTACATATAATATATAATATGTCATATATATTATATGACACTACATATTACATATATTATATATTATTTATATTATATGTAATATATATAATCTATATATTATATATTTTATCTAATATATAATATGTGTATTACATAATGATCTATAGTATATATTATATTTTATGACATGTATAGAATATATATAATCTCTTATATATTATACATATAAGAGATTATATATATGATATATTAATTATATCATTTATAAAATATATAATATATACAGTGTACATATTATACGTTAAACAAAATATATAATTGATTATATAATATTTAAATTATATACTATATGCTATGTTAATAATGTATTAATGGTAATATATACCGTCTGTGATAAATACAATATATGACATATATTATATAGCATAAGATATATATAATATAATGTATGATTTATATTATATCATATATGGTATATAATATGATATATGATATACATTTTATAATATATGCTATATATTATATGATATATTTTACATATTTTATTACATATGCTATATATTATTTAATGTATGTGATATATTACATGGACTATTTGATATATATTATTGATAATATATGATATATTACATATAGTATATGATATATAAAATATAATATATGATATGTATTACATATAATGTATGATAAATGTAATATGTGATGCATGTTATATATAACATAAGAAATATAATACATTATATATGTAATATATGTTTTATGAAATATATTAAATATGTTATATATTATATTATATATACAATTCTGTTATATATCAGTTGTATGATATATACTATGACATATATATTGTATGATATGTGCTATATATTATGTAATATATTATATATATGATATATCATATGCTATATATTAAGTAATGTATGGTATATATTTCATTGAACATATGATACATATTACTGATAATATATGATAAGTAACATATAGTATGTGATATGTAACATATAATATATGATATATATTACATATAATGTATGATTTATGTAATATATGATACATATTTTATATAGTATATGATATATAATACATGATATATATGATATATGATATGTGATATATATTGTATATGTTAAATATCATGTATTGTACATAATATTCTATTATATATGATTATATTACATATTATATATAAAATATCTTAATATACAATATATATTATATAATAATATAGTATATGTAATGTATCACAATATATTATATATTATATTATATCATTATATGTAATGTAATATATTATATAACATTTAATCTCATAGATGTCATATATACTATTATAATATATATTATAATACAATATAACACAGAATGTGTCATAAAATATATAGCATCTAATATATAATACATTATATGCTATATAATATCTAATAAATTATATATTATGTATGATATGTTACATATTATATGTAATATATAATTCATTATACATTATATCATATAGTAAATATTATATATTATGTACTGTGTTATACACATGATGTTCTGTATTATATAACATATTATATATTAGGTATTATATATTATATAAATTATATATTATTATATTATATATAATTTTGTATATAACTGTATAATTTGGTATATAATTATATATTATGTTATAAGTAATAATTGTATATTATTACATGTATTATATTGCATATAAAAGTAACATATCATTATATTTTATATTACACGTAAGATATTGTATATAATATAAGGATGCAGGATGTAAAAGAGAATTATGTATGTTATACATACTATATAAGTTATATATATTACATTATATAAATTATATATATATACACAGGCATTATATATATATATATGTTTGGGGGTGCCCTATTTCCCATATCATAACTTATTTTAAGAAGTACAGCATAGTAATGTGTGGGCTTGGGATTCCGTTTTTGAAAGAAAACACTGAGCCTTCAATGAACTTCCTGTACATGTGAAAGCACTCCTGACGGCGTGGCAGCAGTTGGACCTCACAATGTGGATTGTGCCTTCACCCTGGAATGTTTATGCCCTATCGCCGTGGTGATGGGATTAGGGATCTCCCGCCCTTGGTCCTAAGTGCCACTGTCTGTGCTGAGTTTTTCAAAGCTCAGAGCAGATTGAGCCTTTGTGGTTTCATTTTCCCTGATTTTGATTTTTCTCACGTGGAACCTGTGTTGCTGCATTCAAGGTATGCTCATACTGGCCTGTCAAATGCAAACTCTTCAAATGATTAGTTAGTGCTTTCCAAATATGTGTTTTGAAACATTATCCTCTGTATTTTCCATATGCAGTTATCAATATGTTTCATGGTTATGTTTTATTCCTCAATTTATTTACTTGATTATTGTACCAAGCAGAGTACCTTTGAAATTTTTCTTCATTTAAAAAAGATGTATCTTGGCTCAGGCCTCTAATCCCAGCACTTTGGGAGGCCAAGGCAAGAGGATCACAACGTGAGGAGATCAAGACCATCCTGGTCAATACAGTGAAATCCTGTCTCTACTAACACTAAAAAAATTAGCCAGGCATGGTGGCAGCTGGAGTAGTCCCAGTATGGTGTAGTCCCAGCTACCTGGGAGGCTGAGGCAGGACAATCGCTTGAACCCATGAGGCAGAGATTGCAGTGAGCCAAGACGGAGCCATTGCACAACAGTCTGTGCAACAGAACAAGACCCTGTCTAAAAACAATTATATAAATAATATGTATTATATATATGCGTTATATATTATTTAATATATCATATCGGTATCGTATAATATATATAATACATCATATCTCATAATATACATAAAAAAATAATGTCACATTATATATATGTGTTATATTGATTATATATTACATATATTACATGTCATATATTTTATATGACTCTATATACTACACATAATATAAATTATTTATATTATATGTAATATATATAATCTATATATTATATATTTTATCTAATATATAATATGTGTATTACAACATGATCTACAACATATAATATATTTTATGACATGTATATAATATATATAATCTGTTATATATTATATATAATACATAATATATATCAAATATCAAATATATCCTATATAAAACATATAATATATACATTATGCGTATTATATATTAAACAAAATATATAATATATAATATAATATTTAAATTATAGACTGTAAGCTATGTAAATACTGTATTATAGGTAATATATACTGTCTATGATAAATATGATATATGACGTATATTATATAGCATATGATATATGTAATATAATGTATGGTGTATATTATATGATATATGGTACATAATATGATATATTATATACATTATGTAAAATATGCTATATATTATATAATACATTAAATATATTTTATAACATGCTATATATTATATAATGTATGATATATATTACATTGAACATTTGATATATATTATTGATAATATCTGACATATAACATATAGTATATGATATATAACATATAATATATGATATATTAAACATAATATATGATATGTAACATAATAAATGATATATATTACATAAAATATATGATAAACGTAATGTGATGCATGTTATACATAATATATGATATATAATACGTGATATATATTATGTATGATTTATAAAATATATTATATATGTGATATATTATATATAATATATAAAATTCTGTTATATATAACTTGTATGGTATATACTATGACATATGATATATATTATATGATATATGCTATATATTATATAACATGTTATATATTATATAACATATGCTATATATTATGTCATGAATGATATATGTTACATTGAACATATGACATATATTATTGATACTATGTGATATATAACATATAGTATATGATAGAAAACATATAATATATGATATCTATTACATGTAATGTACGATATATATAAGATATGATACATATTATATAATACAAGATATATAGTAGATGATATACATTATATATGATATATTATTTATAGGTTACATATTATATATTGTACATAATATTCTATTCTATATGATTACATTACATATTTTATGTAAAATATCTTAATATATAACGTATATTATATCATAATATAGTATTTATAATATATCACAATATATTATATATTACATTGTATTACTATATATAATGTAATATATTATATAACGTTTAATTTAATACATGTCATCTATAATATTATAATATATATAATAATAGCATATAATATATAATATGTTATATAATTTATAATACATTATAAGTTATATAATATCTAATATATAATACATTATATGTTATATAATATCTAATATATTACCTATGTATAATATGTTCCATATTATACGTAATATATAATACATCATATATTATATCATAGAGTAAATTTCATATATTATATACTGTGTTATACATATGATATTCTATATTATATAACATATGATATATTAGATATTATATGTTATATATACTATATATTATTATATTGTGCATAATTATATATATAACTGTACAATTAAGTATATAATTATATATTTTGTTATATGTAATATATATTATTACATGTACTATATTGTATATAATAATAACATATCATTACATTTTATATTATACCTAAGATATTGTACATAATATAAGCATGCAAGATGTAAAAGAAAATTATACATATGTTATACATATTATATAAGTTATATATATCCCATTATATAAATTATATATATATACACACACATATATATATATATATATTTGGGGGTGCCCTGTTTCCCATCTCATAACTTATTTTAAGAGGTACAGCATAGTAATGTGTGGGCTTGGGATTCAGTTTTTGAAAGAAAACACTGAGCCTTCAATGACTTTCCTGTACATGTGAAAGCACTCCTGACTGCCTGGCAGCACTTGGACCTCACAATGTGGATTGTGCCTTCACCCTGGAATGTTTATGCCCTATCGCCGTGGTGATGGGATTAGGGATCTCCCGCCCTTGGTCCTAAGTGCCACTGTCTGTGCTGAGTTTTTCAACGCTCAGAGCAGATTGAACCTTTCTGGTTTCATTTTCCCTGATTTTGATTTTTCTCATGTGGAACCTGTGTTGCTGCATTCAAGGTATGTTCATACTGGCCTGTCAAATGCAAACTCTTCAAATGATTAGTTAGTGCTTTCCAAATATGTTTTTTGAAACATTATCCTCTGTATTTTCCATATGCAGTTATGAATATGTTTCATGGTTATGTTTTATTCCTCAATTTATTTACTTGATTATTGTACCAAGCAGAGTACCTTTGAAATTTTTCTTCATTTAAAAAAGATGTATCTTGGCTCAGGCCTCTAATCCCAGCACTTTGGGAGGCCAAGGCAAGAGGATCACAACGTGAGGAGATCAAGACCATCCTGGTCAATACAGTGAAATCCTGTCTCTACTAACACTAAAAAAATTAGCCAGGCATGGTGGCAGCTGGAGTAGTCCCAGTATGGTGTAGTCCCAGCTACCTGGGAGGCTGAGGCAGGACAATCGCTTGAACCCGTGAGGCAGAGATTGCAGTGAGCCAAGACGGAGCCATTGCACAACAGTCTGTGCAACAGAACAAGACCCTGTCTAAAAACAATTATATAAATAGTATGTATTATATATATGCATTATATATTATATAATATATTATATCTGTATAATATAATATTTATAATATATCATATCTCATAATATACATAGAAATATAATGTCACATTATATATATGTGTTATATTGATTATATATTACATATATTACATGTCATATATATTATATGACACTATATACTACACATAATATAAATTATTTATATTATATGTAATATATGTAATCTATATATTATATATTTTATCTAATATATAATATGTGTATTACAACATGATCTACAACATATAATATATTTTATGACATGTATATAATATATATAATCTGTTATATATTATATATAATACATAATACATATCAAATATCAAATATATCCTATATGAAACATATAATATATGCATTATGCATATTATATGTTAAACAAAATATATAATATAATATATAATATTTAAATTATAGACTGTAAGCTATGTAAATACTGTATTATAGGTAATATATACTGTCTATGATAAATATGATATATGACGTATATTATATAGCATATGATATATGTAATATAATGTATGGTGTATATTATATGATATATGGTACATAATATGATATATTATATACATTATGTAAAATATGCTATATATTATATAATACATTAAATACATTTTATAACATGCTATATATTATATAATGTATGATATATATTACATTGAACATTTGATATATATTATTGATAATATCTGACATATAACATATAGTATATGATATATAACATATAATATATGATATATTAAACATAATATATGATATGTAACATAATAAATGATATATATTACATAAAATATATGATAAACGTAATGTGATGCATGTTATATATAATATATGATATATAATACGTGATATATATTATGTATGATTTATAAAATATATTATATATGTGATATATTATATATAATATATAAAATTCTGTTATATATAACTTGTATGGTATATACTATGACATATGATATATATTATATGATATATGCTATATATTATATAACATGTTATATATTATATAACATATGCTATATATTATGTATGTATGATATATGTTACATTGAACATATGACATATATTATTGATACTATGTGATATATAACATATAGTATATGATAGAAAACATATAATATATGATATCTATTACATGTAATGTACGATATATATAAGATATGACACATATTATATAATACAAGATATATAGTAGATGATATACATTATATATGATATATTATTTATAGGTTACATATTATATATTGTACATAATATTCAATTCTATATGATTACATTACATATTTTATGTAAAATATCTTAATATATAACGTATATTATATCATAATATAGTATTTATAATATATCACAATATATTATATATTACATTGTATTACTATATATAATGTAATATATTATATAACGTTTAATTTAATACATGTCATCTATAATATTATAATATATATAATAATAGCATATAATATATAATATGTTATATAATTTATAATACATTATAAGTTATATAATATCTAATATATAATACATTATATGTTATATAATATCTAATATATTACCTATGTATAATATGTTCCATATTATACGTAATATATAATACATCATATATTATATCATAGAGTAAATTTCATATATTATATACTGTGTTATACATATGATATTCTATATTATATAACATATGATATATTAGATATTATATGTTATATATACTATATATTATTATATTGTACATAATTATATATATAACTGTACAATTAAGTATATAATTATATATTTTGTTATATGTAATATATATTATTACATGTACTATATTGTATATAATAATAACATATCATTACATTTTATATTATACCTAAGATATTGTACATAATATAAGCATGCAAGATGTAAAAGAAAATTATACATATGTTATACATATTATATAAGTTATATATATCCCATTATATAAATTATATATATATACACACACATATATATATATATATATTTGGGGGTGCCCTGTTTCCCATCTCATAACTTATTTTAAGAGGTACAGCATAGTAATGTGTGGGCTTGGGATTCAGTTTTTGAAAGAAAACACTGAGCCTTCAATGACTTTCCTGTACATGTGAAAGCACTCCTGACTGCCTGGCAGCACTTGGACCTCACAATGTGGATTGTGCCTTCACCCTGGAATGTTTATGCCCTATCGCCGTGGTGATGGGATTAGGGATCTCCCGCCCTTGGTCCTAAGTGCCACTGTCTGTGCTGAGTTTTTCAACGCTCAGAGCAGATTGAACCTTTCTGGTTTCATTTTCCCTGATTTTGATTTTTCTCATGTGGAACCTGTGTTGCTGCATTCAAGGTATGTTCATACTGGCCTGTCAAATGCAAACTCTTCAAATGATTAGTTAGTGCTTTCCAAATATGTTTTTTGAAACATTATCCTCTGTATTTTCCATATGCAGTTATCAATATGTTTCATGGTTATGTTTTATTCCTCAATTTATTTACTTGATTATTGTACCAAGCAGAGTACCTTTGAAATTTTTCTTCATTTAAAAAAGATGTATCTTGGCTCAGGCCTCTAATCCCAGCACTTTGGGAGGCCAAGGCAAGAGGATCACAACGTGAGGAGATCAAGACCATCCTGGTCAATACAGTGAAATCCTGTCTCTACTAACACTAAAAAAATTAGCCAGGCATGGTGGCAGCTGGAGTAGTCCCAGTATGGTGTAGTCCCAGCTACCTGGGAGGCTGAGGCAGGACAATCGCTTGAACCCGTGAGGCAGAGATTGCAGTGAGCCAAGACGGAGCCATTGCACAACAGTCTGTGCAACAGAACAAGACCCTGTCTAAAAACAATTATATAAATAGTATGTATTATATATATGCATTATATATTATATAATATATTATATCTGTATAATATAATATTTATAATATATCATATCTCATAATATACATAGAAATATAATGTCACATTATATATATGTGTTATATTGATTATATATTACATATATTACATGTCATATATATTATATGACACTATATACTACACATAATATAAATTATTTATATTATATGTAATATATGTAATCTATATATTATATATTTTATCTAATATATAATATGTGTATTACAACATGATCTACAACATATAATATATTTTATGACATGTATATAATATATATAATCTGTTATATATTATATATAATACATAATACATATCAAATATCAAATATATCCTATATGAAACATATAATATATGCATTATGCATATTATATGTTAAACAAAATATATAATATAATATATAATATTTAAATTATAGACTGTAAGCTATGTAAATACTGTATTATAGGTAATATATACTGTCTATGATAAATATGATATATGACGTATATTATATAGCATATGATATATGTAATATAATGTATGGTGTATATTATATGATATATGGTACATAATATGATATATTATATACATTATGTAAAATATGCTATATATTATATAATACATTAAATACATTTTATAACATGCTATATATTATATAATGTATGATATATATTACATTGAACATTTGATATATATTATTGATAATATCTGACATATAACATATAGTATATGATATATAACATATAATATATGATATATTAAACATAATATATGATATGTAACATAATAAATGATATATATTACATAAAATATATGATAAACGTAATGTGATGCATGTTATATATAATATATGATATATAATACGTGATATATATTATGTATGATTTATAAAATATATTATATATGTGATATATTATATATAATATATAAAATTCTGTTATATATAACTTGTATGGTATATACTATGACATATGATATATATTATATGATATATGCTATATATTATATAACATGTTATATATTATATAACATATGCTATATATTATGTATGTATGATATATGTTACATTGAACATATGACATATATTATTGATACTATGTGATATATAACATATAGTATATGATAGAAAACATATAATATATGATATCTATTACATGTAATGTACGATATATATAAGATATGACACATATTATATAATACAAGATATATAGTAGATGATATACATTATATATGATATATTATTTATAGGTTACATATTATATATTGTACATAATATTCAATTCTATATGATTACATTACATATTTTATGTAAAATATCTTAATATATAACGTATATTATATCATAATATAGTATTTATAATATATCACAATATATTATATATTACATTGTATTACTATATATAATGTAATATATTATATAACGTTTAATTTAATACATGTCATCTATAATATTATAATATATATAATAATAGCATATAATATATAATATGTTATATAATTTATAATACATTATAAGTTATATAATATCTAATATATAATACATTATATGTTATATAATATCTAATATATTACCTATGTATAATATGTTCCATATTATACGTAATATATAATACATCATATATTATATCATAGAGTAAATTTCATATATTATATACTGTGTTATACATATGATATTCTATATTATATAACATATGATATATTAGATATTATATGTTATATATACTATATATTATTATATTGTACATAATTATATATATAACTGTACAATTAAGTATATAATTATATATTTTGTTATATGTAATATATATTATTACATGTACTATATTGTATATAATAATAACATATCATTACATTTTATATTATACCTAAGATATTGTACATAATATAAGCATGCAAGATGTAAAAGAAAATTATACATATGTTATACATATTATATAAGTTATATATATCCCATTATATAAATTATATATATATACACACACATATATATATATATATATTTGGGGGTGCCCTGTTTCCCATCTCATAACTTATTTTAAGAGGTACAGCATAGTAATGTGTGGGCTTGGGATTCAGTTTTTGAAAGAAAACACTGAGCCTTCAATGACTTTCCTGTACATGTGAAAGCACTCCTGACTGCCTGGCAGCACTTGGACCTCACAATGTGGATTGTGCCTTCACCCTGGAATGTTTATGCCCTATCGCCGTGGTGATGGGATTAGGGATCTCCCGCCCTTGGTCCTAAGTGCCACTGTCTGTGCTGAGTTTTTCAACGCTCAGAGCAGATTGAACCTTTCTGGTTTCATTTTCCCTGATTTTGATTTTTCTCATGTGGAACCTGTGTTGCTGCATTCAAGGTATGTTCATACTGGCCTGTCAAATGCAAACTCTTCAAATGATTAGTTAGTGCTTTCCAAATATGTTTTTTGAAACATTATCCTCTGTATTTTCCATATGCAGTTATCAATATGTTTCATGGTTATGTTTTATTCCTCAATTTATTTACTTGATTATTGTACCAAGCAGAGTACCTTTGAAATTTTTCTTCATTTAAAAAAGATGTATCTTGGCTCAGGCCTCTAATCCCAGCACTTTGGGAGGCCAAGGCAAGAGGATCACAACGTGAGGAGATCAAGACCATCCTGGTCAATACAGTGAAATCCTGTCTCTACTAACACTAAAAAAATTAGCCAGGCATGGTGGCAGCTGGAGTAGTCCCAGTATGGTGTAGTCCCAGCTACCTGGGAGGCTGAGGCAGGACAATCGCTTGAACCCGTGAGGCAGAGATTGCAGTGAGCCAAGACGGAGCCATTGCACAACAGTCTGTGCAACAGAACAAGACCCTGTCTAAAAACAATTATATAAATAGTATGTATTATATATATGCATTATATATTATATAATATATTATATCTGTATAATATAATATTTATAATATATCATATCTCATAATATACATAGAAATATAATGTCACATTATATATATGTGTTATATTGATTATATATTACATATATTACATGTCATATATATTATATGACACTATATACTACACATAATATAAATTATTTATATTATATGTAATATATGTAATCTATATATTATATATTTTATCTAATATATAATATGTGTATTACAACATGATCTACAACATATAATATATTTTATGACATGTATATAATATATATAATCTGTTATATATTATATATAATACATAATACATATCAAATATCAAATATATCCTATATGAAACATATAATATATGCATTATGCATATTATATGTTAAACAAAATATATAATATAATATATAATATTTAAATTATAGACTGTAAGCTATGTAAATACTGTATTATAGGTAATATATACTGTCTATGATAAATATGATATATGACGTATATTATATAGCATATGATATATGTAATATAATGTATGGTGTATATTATATGATATATGGTACATAATATGATATATTATATACATTATGTAAAATATGCTATATATTATATAATACATTAAATACATTTTATAACATGCTATATATTATATAATGTATGATATATATTACATTGAACATTTGATATATATTATTGATAATATCTGACATATAACATATAGTATATGATATATAACATATAATATATGATATATTAAACATAATATATGATATGTAACATAATAAATGATATATATTACATAAAATATATGATAAACGTAATGTGATGCCTGTTATATATAATATATGATATATAATACGTGATATATATTATGTATGATTTATAAAATATATTATATATGTGATATATTATATATAATATATAAAATTCTGTTATATATAACTTGTATGGTATATACTATGACATATGATATATATTATATGATATATGCTATATATTATATAACATGTTATATATTATATAACATATGCTATATATTATGTATGTATGATATATGTTACATTGAACATATGACATATATTATTGATACTATGTGATATATAACATATAGTATATGATAGAAAACATATAATATATGATATCTATTACATGTAATGTACGATATATATAAGATATGACACATATTATATAATACAAGATATATAGTAGATGATATACATTATATATGATATATTATTTATAGGTTACATATTATATATTGTACATAATATTCAATTCTATATGATTACATTACATATTTTATGTAAAATATCTTAATATATAACGTATATTATATCATAATATAGTATTTATAATATATCACAATATATTATATATTACATTGTATTACTATATATAATGTAATATATTATATAACGTTTAATTTAATACATGTCATCTATAATATTATAATATATATAATAATAGCATATAATATATATGTTATATAATTTATAATACATTATAAGTTATATAATATCTAATATATAATACATTATATGTTATATAATATCTAATATATTACCTATGTATAATATGTTCCATATTATACGTAATATATAATACATCATATATTATATCATAGAGTAAATTTCATATATTATATACTGTGTTATACATATGATATTCTATATTATATAACATATGATATATTAGATATTATATGTTATATATACTATATATTATTATATTGTACATAATTATATATATAACTGTACAATTAAGTATATAATTGTATATTTTGTTATATGTAATATATATTATTACATGTACTATATTGTATATAATAATAACATATCATTATATTTTATATTATACCTAAGATATTGTACATAATATAAGCATGCAAGATGTAAAAGAAAATTATACATATGTTATACATATTATATAAGTTATATATATCCCATTATATAAATTATATATATATACACACACATATATATATATATATATTTGGGGGTGCCCTGTTTCCCATCTCATAACTTATTTTAAGAGGTACAGCATAGTAATGTGTGGGCTTGGGATTCAGTTTTTGAAAGAAAACACTGAGCCTTCAATGACCTTCCTGTACATGTGAAAGCACTCCTGACTGCCTGGCAGCAGTTGGACCTCACAATGTGGATTGTGCCTTCACCCTGGAATGTTTATGCCCTATCGCCGTGGTGATGGCATTAGGGATCTCCCGCCCTTGTTCCTAAGTGCCACTGTCTGTGCTGAGTTTTTCAATGCTCAGAGCAGATTGAACCTTTCTGGTTTCATTTTCCCTGATTTTGATTTTTCTCATGTGGAACCTGTGTTGCTGCATTCAAGGTATGTTCATACTGGCCTGTCAAATGCAAACTCTTCAAATGATTAGTTAGTGCTTTCCAAATATGTTTTTTGAAACATTATCCTCTGTATTTTCCATATGCAGTTATCAATATGTTTCATGGTTATGTTTTATTCCTCAATTTATTTACTTGATGATTGTACCAAGCAGAGTACCTTTGAAATTTTTCTTCATTTAAAAAAGATGTATCTTGGCTCAGGCCTCTAATCCCAGCACTTTGGGAGGCCAAGGCAAGAGGATCACAACGTGAGGAGATCAAGACCATCCTGGTCAATACAGTGAAATCCTGTCTCTACTAACACTAAAAAAATTAGCCAGGCATGGTGGCAGCTGGAGTAGTCCC
Source organism: Gorilla gorilla gorilla (assembly GCF_029281585.2). Taxonomy (NCBI): domain Eukaryota; kingdom Metazoa; phylum Chordata; class Mammalia; order Primates; family Hominidae; genus Gorilla; species Gorilla gorilla. Next base: position 26,902 of record NC_073236.2, read on the forward strand.
AGTATGGTGTAGTCCCAGCTACCTGGGAGGCTGAGGCAGGACAATCGCTTGAACCCGTGAGGCAGAGATTGCAGTGAGCCAAGACGGAGCCATTGCACAACAGTCTGTGCAACAGAACAAGACCCTGTCTAAAAACAATTATATAAATAATATGTATTATATATATGCATTATATATTATATAATATATTATATCTGCATAGTATAATATATATAATATATCATATCTCATAATATACATAAAAATATAATGTCACATTATATATATGTGTTATATTGATTATATATTACATATATTATATGTCATATATATTATATGACACTATATACTACACATAGTATATATTATTTATATTATATGTAATATATATAATCTATATATTATATATTTTATCTAATATATAATATGTGTATTACAACATGATCTACAACATGTAATATATTTTATGTCATGTATATAATATATATAATCTGTTATATATTATATATAAAAGATTATATATATCAAATATCAAATATATCCTATATAAAACATATAATATATACATTATGCATATTATATGTTAAACAAAATATATAATATATAATATAATATTTAAATTATAGACTGTAAGCTATGTAAATACTGTATTATAGGTAATATATAATGTCTATGATAAATATGATATATGAGATATATTATATAGCATATGATATATGTAATATAATGTATGGTGTATATTACATGATATATGGTATATAATATGATATATTATATACATTATGTAAAATATGCTATATATTATATAATACATTAAATATATTTTATAACATGCTATATATTATATAATGTATGATATATATTACATTGAACATTTGATATATATTATTGATAATATCTGACATATAACATATAGTATATGATATATAACATATAATATATGATATATTAAACATAATATATGATATGTAACATACTAAATGATATATATTACATAATATATATGATAAACGTAATGTGATGCATGTTATATATAATATATGATATCTAATACGTGATATATATTATGTATGATTTATAAAACATATTATATATGTTATATATTATATATAATATATAAAATTCTGTTATATATAACTTGTATGGTATATACTATGACATATGATATATATTATATGATATATGCTATATATTATATAACATGTTATATATTACATAACATATGCTATATATTATGTTATGTATGATATATGTTACATTGAACATATGATATATATTATTGATACTATGTGATATATAACGTATAGTATATGATAGAAAACATATAATATATGATATCTATTACATGTAATGTACGATATATATAAGATATGATACATATTATATAATACAAGATATATAATACATGATATACATTATATATGATATATAACTTATAGGTTATATATTATATATTGTACATAATATTCTATTCTATATGATTACATTACATATTTTATGTAAAATATCTTAATATATAACGTATATTATATAATATTATATTATGTATAATACATCACAACATATTATATATTATATTGTATTACCATATATAATGTAATATATTATATAACGTTTAATTTAATACATGTCATATAGAATATTATAATATATATTATAATAGGATATAGTATATAATATGTTATATAATTTATAATACATTATAAGTTATATAATATCTAATATATAATACATTATATGTTATATAATATCTAATATATTACATATGTATAATATGTTCCATATTATATGTAATATATAATACATCATATATTATATCATAGAATAAATTTCATATATTATATACTGTGTTATACATATGATATTCTATATTATACAACATATGATATATTAGATATTATATGTTATATATACTATATATTATTATACTGTACATAATTATATATATAACTGTACAATTAAGTATATAATTATATATTTTGTTATATGTAATATATATTATTACATGTACTATATTGTATATAATAATAACGTATCATTATATTTTATATTATACCTAAGATATTGTACATAATATAAGCATGCAAGATGTAAAAGAAAATTATACATATGTTATACATATTATATAAGTTATATATATTACATTATATAAATTATATATATATACACACACATATATATATATTTATATTTGGGGGTGCCCTGTTTCCCGTCTCATAACTTATTTTAAGAGGTATAGCATAGTAATGTGTGGGCTTGGGATTCAGTTTTTGAAAGAAAACACTGAGCCTTCAATGACTTTCCTGTACATGTGAAAGCACTCCTGACTGCCTGGCAGCAGTTGGACCTCACAATGTGGATTGTGCCTTCACCCTGGAATGTTTATGCCCTATCGCCGTGGTGATGGGATTAGGGATCTCCCGCCCTTGGTCCTAAGTGCCACTGTCTGTGCTGAGTTTTTCAACGCTCAGAGCAGATTGAACCTTTCTGGTTTCATTTTCCCTGATTTTGATTTTTCTCATGTGGAACCTGTGTTGCTGCATTCAAGGTATGTTCATACTGGCCTGTCAAATGCAAACTCTTCAAATGATTAGTTAGTGCTTTCCAAATATGTTTTTTGAAACATTATCCTCTGTATTTTCCATATGCAGTTATCAATATGTTTCATGGTTATGTTTTATTCCTCAATTTATTTACTTGATTATTGTACCAAGCAGAGTACCTTTGAAATTTTTCTTCATTTAAAAAAGATGTATCTTGGCTCAGGCCTCTAATCCCAGCACTTTGGGAGGCCAAGGCAAGAGGATCACAACGTGAGGAGATCAAGACCATCCTGGTCAATACAGTGAAATCCTGTCTCTACTAACACTAAAAAAATTAGCCAGGCATGGTGGCAGCTGGAGTAGTCCCAGTATGGTGTAGTCCCAGCTACCTGGGAGGCTGAGGCAGGACAATCGCTTGAACCCGTGAGGCAGAGATTGCAGTGAGCCAAGACGGAGCCATTGCACAACAGTCTGTGCAACAGAACAAGACCCTGTCTAAAAACAATTATATAAATAATATGTATTATATATATGCATTATATATTATATAATATATTATATCTGCATAGTATAATATATATAATATATCATATCTCATAATATACATAAAAATATAATGTCACATTATATATATGTGTTATATTGATTATATATTACATATATTATATGCCATAGATATTATATGACACTATATACTACACATAATATATATTATTTATATTATATGTAGTATATATAATCTATATATTATATATTTTATCTAATATATAATATATGTATTACAAAATAATCTACAACATATAATATATATTATGACATGTATATAATATATATAATCTGTTATATATTATTTATAATAGATAATATATATCAAATAGCAAATATATCCTATATAAAACATATAATATATACATTATGCATATTATAGGTTAAACAAAATATATAATATATAATATAATATTGAAATTATAGACTGTAAGCTATGTAAATACTGTATTATAGGTAATATATACTGTCTATGATAAATATGATATATGACGTATATTATATAGCATATGATATATGTAATATAATGTATGGTGTATATTATATGATATATGGTATATAATATGATATACTATATACATTATGTAAAATATGCGATATATTATATAATACATTAAACATATTTTATAACATGCTATATATTATATAATGTATGATATACATTACATTGAACATTTGATATATATTATTGATAATATCTGACATATAACATATAGTATATGATATATAACATATAATATATGATATATTAAACATAATATATGATATGTAACATAATAAATGATATATATTACATAAAATATATGATAAACGTAATGTGATGAATGTTATATATAATATATGATATATAATACGTGATATATTTTATGTATGATTTATAAAATATATTACATATGTTATATATTATATATAATGTATAAAATTCTGTTATATATAACTTGTATGGTATATACTATGACATATGATATATATTATATGATATATGCTATATATTATATAACATGTTATATATTATATAACATATGCTATATATTATGTTATGTATGATATATGTTACATTGAACTTATGATATATATTATTGATACTATGTGATATATAACATATAGTATATGATAGAAAACATGTAATATATGATATCTATTACATGTAATGTACGATATATATAAGATATGATACATATTATATAACACAAGATATAAAATACATGATATACATTATATATGATATATAATTTATAGGTTATATATTATATATTGTACATAATATTCTATTCTATATGATTACATTACATATTTTATGTAAAATATCTTAATATATAACGTATATTATATCATAATATATTATGTATAATACATCACAATATATTATATATTATATTGTATTACTATATATAATGTAATATATTATATAACGTTTAATTTAATACATGTCATATATAATATTATAATATATATTATAATAGGATATAGTATATAATATGTTATATAATTTATAATACATTATAAGTTATATAATATCTAATATATAATACATTATAAGTTATATAATATCTAATATATTACATATGTATAATATGTTCCATATTATATGTAATATATAATACATCATATATTATATCATAGAATAAATTTCATATATTATATACTGTGTTATACATATGATATTCTATATTATATAACATATGATATATTAGATATTATATGTTATATATACTATATATTATTATACTGTACATAATTATATATATAACTGTACAATTAAGTATATAATTATATATTTTGTTATATGTAATATATATTATTACATGTACTATATTGTATATAATAATAACATATCATTATATTTTATATTATACCTAAGATATTGTACATAATATAAGCATGCAAGATGTAAAAGAAAATTATACATATGTTATACATATTATATAAGTTATACATATTACATTATATAAATTAGATATATATACACACACATATATATATATATATATTTGGGGGTGCCCTGTTTCCCATCTCATAACTTATTTTAAGAGGTACAGCATAGTAATGTGTGGGCTTGGGATTCAGTTTTTGAAAGAAAACACTGAGCCTTCAATGACTTTCCTGTACATGTGAAAGCACTCCTGACTGCCTGGCAGCAGTTGGACCTCACAATGTGGATTGTGCCTTCACCCTGGAATGTTTATGCCCTATCGCCGTGGTGATGGGATTAGGGATCTCCCGCCCTTGGTCCTAAGTCCCACTGTCTGTGCTGAGTTTTTCAACGCTCAGAGCAGATTGAACCTTTCTGGTTTCATTTTCCCTGATTTTGATTTTTCTCATGTGGAACCTGTGTTGCTGCATTCAAGGTATGTTCATACCGGCCTGTCAAATGCAAACTCTTCAAATGATTAGTTAGTGCTTTCCAAATATGTTTTTTGAAACATTATCCTCTGTATTTTCCATATGCAGTTATCAATATGTTTCATGGTTATGTTTTATTCCTCAATTTATTTACTTGATTATTGTACCAAGCAGAGTACCTTTGAAATTTTTCTTCATTTAAAAAAGATGTATCTTGGCTCAGGCCTCTAATCCCAGCACTTTGGGACGCCAAGGCAAGAGGATCACAACGTGAGGAGATCAAGACCATCCTGGTCAATACAGTGAAATCCTGTCTCTACTAACACTAAAAAAATTAGCCAGGCATGGTGGCAGCTGGAGTAGTCCCAGTATTGTGTAGTCCCAGCTACCTGGGAGGCTGAGGCAGGACAATCGCTTGAACCCGTGAGGCAGAGATTGCAGTGAGCCAAGACGGAGCCATTGCACAACAGTCTGTGCAACAGAACAAGACCCTGTCTAAAAACAATTATATAAATAATATGTATTATATATATGCATTATATATTATATAATATATTATATCTGCATAGTATAATATATATAATATATCATATCTCATAATATACATAAAAATATAATGTCACATTATATATATGTGTTATATTGATTATACATTACATATATTATATGCCATAGATATTATATGACACTATATACTACACATAATATATATTATTTATATTATATGTAGTATATATAATCTATATATTATATATTTTATCTAATATATAATATGTGTATTACAAAATAATCTACAACATATAATATATTTTATGACATGTATATAATATATATAATCTGTTATATATTATATATAATAGATAATATATATCAAATAGCAAATATATCCTATATAATACATATAATATATACATTATGCATATTATAGGTTAAACAAAATATATAATATATAATATAATATTGAAATTATAGACTGTAAGCTATGTAAATACTGTATTATAGGTAATATATACTGTCTATGATAAATATGATATATGACATATATTATGTAGCATATGATATATATAGTATAATGTAAGGTGTATATTATATGATATATGGTATATAATATGATATATGATATACATTATGTAAAATATGCTATATATTATATAATATATTAAATATATTTTATAACATGCTATATATTATATAATGTATGATATACATTACATAGAACATTTGATGTATATTATTGATAATATCTGACATATAACATATAGTATATGATATATAACATATAATATATGATATATTAAACATAATATATGATATGTAACATAATAAATGATATATATTACATAAAATGTGTGATAAACGTAATGTGATGCATGTTATATATAACATATGATATATAATACATGATATATATTATGTATGATTTATAAAATATATTATATATGTTATATATGATATATAATATATAAAATTCTGTTATGTATAACTTGTATGGTATATACTATGACATATGATATATATTATATGATATATGCTATATATTTTATAACATATCATATATTATATAACATATGCTATATATTATGTTATGTATTATATATGTTACATTGAACATATGATATATATTATTGATACTATGTGATATATAACATATAGTATATGATAGAAAACATATAATATATGATATCTATTACATGCAATGTACGATATATATAAGATATGATACATATTATATAATACAAGATATAAAATACATGATATACATTATATATGATATATAATTTATAGGTTATATATTATATATTGTACATAATATTCTATTCTATATGATTACATTACATGTTTTATGTAAAATATCTTAATATTTAACGTATATTATATCATAATATATTATGTATAATACATCACAATATATTATATATTATATTGTATTACCATATATAATGTAATATATTATATAACGTTTAATTTAATACATGTCGTATAGAATATTACAATATATATTATAATAGGATATAGTATATAATATGTTATATAATTTACAATACATTATAAGTTATATAATATCTAATATATAATACATTATGTTATATAATATCTAATATATTACATATGTATAATATGTTGCATATTATACGTAATATATAATACATCATATATTATATCATAGAGTAAATTTCATATATTATATACTGTGTTATACATATGATATTCTATATTATATAACATATGATATATTAGATATTATATGTTATATATACTATATATTATTATATTGTACATAATTATATATTTAACTGTACAATTAAGTATATAATTATATATTTTGTTACATGTAATATATATTATTATATGTACTATATTGTATATAATAATAACATATCATTATATTTTATATTATACCTAAGATATTGTACATAATATAAGCATGCAAGATGTAAAAGTAAATTATACATATGTTATACATATTATATAAGTTATATATATTACATTATATAAATTATATATATATACACACATATATATATATATATATATTTGGGGGTGCCCTGTTTCCCATCTCATAACTTATTTTAAGAGGTACAGCATAGTAATGTGTGGGCTTGGGATTCAGTTTTTGAAGGAAAACACTGAGCCTTCAATGACTTTCCTGTACATGTGAAAGCACTCCTGACTGCCTGGCAGCAGTTGGACCTCACAATGTGGATTGTGCCTTCACCCTGGAATGTTTATGCCCTATCGCCATGGTGATGGGATTAGGGATCTCCCGCCCTTGGTCCTAAGTGCCACTGTCTGTGCTGAGTTTTTCAATGCTCAGAGCAGATTGAACCTTTCTGGTTTCATTTTCCCTGATTTTGATTTTTCTCATGTGGAACCTGTGTTGCTGCATTCAAGGTATGTTCATACTGGCCTGTCAAATGCAAACTCTTCAAATGATTAGTTAGTGCTTTCCAAATATGTTTTTTGAAACATTATCCTCTGTATTTTCCATATGCAGTTATCAATATGTTTCATGGTTATGTTTTATTCCTCAATTTATTTACTTGATTATTGTACCAAGCAGAGTACCTTTGAAATTTTTCTTCATTTAAAAAAGATGTATCTTGGCTCAGGCCTCTAATCCCAGCACTTTGGGAGGCCAAGGCAAGAGGATCACAACGTGAGGAGATCAAGACCATCCTGGTCAATACAGTGAAATCCTGTCTCTACTAACACTAAAAAAATAAGCCAGGCATGGTGGCAGCTGGAGTAGTCCCAGTATGGTGTAGTCCCAGCTACCTGGGAGGCTGAGGCAGGACAATCGCTTGAACCCGTGAGGCAGAGATTGCAGTGAGCCAAGACGGAGCCATTGCACAACAGTCTGTGCAACAGAACAAGACCCTGTCTAAAAACAATTATATAAATAATATGTATTATATATATGCATTATATATTATATAATATATTATATCTGCATAGTATAATATATATAATATATCATATCTCATAATATACATAAAAATATAATGTCACATTATATATATGTGTTATATTGATTATATATTACATATATTATATGTCATATATATTATATGACACTATATACTACACATAATATATATTATTTATATTATATGTAATATATATAATCTATATATTATATATTTTATCTAATATATAATATGTGTATTACAACATGATCTACAACATATAATATATTTTATGACATGTATATAATATATATAATCTGTTATATGTTTTATATAATACATAATATATATAAAATATCAAATATATCCTATATAAAACATATAATATATACATTATGCATATTAAAGGTTAAACAAAATATATAATATATTATATAATATTTAAATTATATAGTGTAAGCTATGTAAATACTGTATTATAGGTAATATATACTGTCTATGATAAATATGATATATGACGTATATTATATAGCATATGATATATGTAATATAATGTATGGTGTATATTATATGATATATGGTATATAATATGATATATTATATACATTATGTAAAATATGCAATATATTATATAATACATTAAATATATTTTATAACATGCTATATAATATATAATGTATGATATATATTACATTGAACATTTGATATATATTATTGATAATATCTGACATATAACATATAGTATATGATATATAACAGATAATATATGATATATTAAACATAATATATGATATGTAACATAATAAATGATATATATTACATAAAATATATGATAAACGTAATGTGATGCATGTTATATATAATATATGATATATAATACGTGATATATTTTATGTATGATTTATAAAATATATCATATATATTATATATTATATATAATGTATAAAATTCTGTTATATATAACTTGTATGGTATATACTATGACATATGATATATATTATATGATATATGCTATATATTATATAACATGTTATATATTATATAACATATGCTATATATTATGTTATGTATGATATATGTTACATTGAACATATGATATATATTATTGATAATATGTGATATATAACATATAGTATATGATAGAAAACATATAATATATGATATCTATTACATGTAATGTACGATATATATAAGATATGATACATATTATATAATACAAGATATAAAATACATGATATACATTATATATGATATATAATTTATAGGTTATATATTATATATTGTACATAATATTCTATTCTATATGATTACATTACATATTTTATGTAAAATATCTTAATATATAACGTATATTATTTCATAATATATTATGTATAATACATCACAATATATTATATATTATATTGTATTACTATATATAATGTAATATATTATATAACGTTTAATTTAATACATGTCATATATAATATTATAATATATATTATAATAGGATATAGTATATAATATGTTTTATAATTTATAATACATTATAAGTTATATAATATCTAATATATAATACATTATATGTTATATAATATCTAATATATTACATATGTATAATATGTTCCATATTATATGTAATATATAATACATCATATATTATATCATAGAATAAATTTCATATATTATATACTGTGTTATACATATGATATTCTATATTATATAACATATGATATATTAGATATTATATGTTATATTTACTATATATTATTATACTGTACATAATTATATATATAACTGTACAATTAAGTATATAATTATATATTTTGTTATATGTAATATATATTATTAGATGTACTATATTGTATATAATAATAACATATCATTATATTTTATATTATACCTAAGATATTGTACATAATATAAGCATGCAAGATGTAAAAGAAAATTATACATATGTTATACATATTATATAAGTTATATATATTACATTATATAAATTAGATATATATACACACACATATATATATATTTATATTTGGGAGTGCCCTGTTTCCCATCTCATAACTTATTTTAAGAGGTACAGCATAGTAATGTGTGGGCTTGGGATTCAGTTTTTGAAAGAAAACACTGAGCCTTCAATGACTTTCCTGTACATGTGAAAGCACTCCTGACTGCCTGGCAGCAGTTGGACCTCACAATGTGGATTGTGCCTTCACCCTGGAATGTTTATTCCCTATCGCCGTGGTGATGGGATTAGGGATCTCCCGCCCTTGGTCCTAAGTGCCACTGTCTGTGCTGAGTTTTTCAACGCTCAGAGCAGATTGAACCTTTCTGGTTTCATTTTCCCTGATTTTGATTTTTCTCATGTGGAACCTGTGTTGCTGCATTCAAGGTATGTTCATACTGGCCTGTCAAATGCAAACTCTTCAAATGATTAGTTAGTGCTTTCCAAATATGTTTTTTGAAACATTATCCTCTGTATTTTCCATATGCAGTTATCAATATGTTTCATGGTTAGGTTTTATTCCTCAATTTATTTACTTGATTATTGTACCAAGCAGAGTACCTTTGAAATTTTTCTTCATTTAAAAAAGATGTATCTTGGCTCAGGCCTCTAATCCCAGCACTTTGGGAGGCCAAGGCAAGAGGATCACAACGTGAGGAGATCAAGACCATCCTGGTCAATACAGTGAAATCCTGTCTCTACTAACACTAAAAAAATTAGCCAGGCATGGTGGCAGCTGGAGTAGTCCCAGTATTGTGTAGTCCCAGCTACCTGGGAGGCTGAGGCAGGACAATCGCTTGAACCAGTGAGGCAGAGATTGCAGTGAGCCAAGACGGAGCCATTGCACAACAGTCTGTGCAACAGAACAAGACCCTGTCTAAAAACAATTATATAAATAATATGTATTATATATATGCATTATATATTATATAATATATTATATCTGCATAGTATAATATATATAATATATCATATCTCATAATATACATAAAAATATAATGTCACATTATATATATGTGTTATATTGATTATATATTACATATATTATATGTCATATATATTATATGACACTATATACTACACATAATATATATTATTTATATTATATGTAATATATATAATCTATATATTATATATTTTATCTAACATATAATATGTGTATTACAACATGATCTACAACATATAATATATTTTATGACATGTATATAATATATATAATCTGTTATATATTATATATAATAGATAATATATATCAAATAGCAAATATATCCTATATAAAACATATAATATATACATTATGCATATTATATGTTAAACAAAATATATAATATAAAATATAATATTTAAATTATAGACTGTACGCTATGTAAATACTGTATTATAGGTAATATATACTGTCTATGATAAATATGATATATGACGTATATTATATAGCATATGATATATATATAATATAATGTATGGTGTATATTATATGATATAAGGTATATAATATGATATATTATATACATTATGTAAAATATGCTATATATTATATAATATATTAAATATATTTTATAACATGCTATATATTATATAATGTATGATATATATTACATTGAACATTTGATATATATTATTGATAATATCTGACATATAACATATAGTATATGATATATAACATATAATATATGATATATTAAACATAATATATGATATGTAACATAATAAATGATATATATTACATAAAATGTATGATAAACGTAATGTGATGCATGTTATATATAATATATGATATATAATACGTGATATATATTATGTATGATTTATAAAATATATTACATATGTTATATATTATATATAATATATAAAATTCTGTTATATATAACTTGTATGGTATATACTATGACATATGATATATATTATATGATATATGCTATATATTATATAACATGTTATATATTATATAACATATGCTATATATTAGGTTATGTACGATACATGTTACATTGAACATATGATATATATTATTGATACTATGTGATATATAACATATAGTATATGATAGAAAACATATAATATATGATATCTATTACATGTAATGTACGACATATATAAGATATGATACATATTATATAATACAAGATATATAATACATTATATACATTATATATGATATATAATTTATAGGTTATATATTATATATTGTACATAATATACTATTCTATATGATTACATTACATATTTTATGTAAAATATCTTAATATATAACGTATATTATATCATAATATAGTATGTATAATATATCACAATATATTATATATTACATTGTATTACTATATATAATGTAATATATTATATAACGTTTAATTTAATACATGTCATATATAATATCATAATATATAATAATAGGATATAATATATAATGTTATATAATTTATAATACATTATAAGTTATATAATATCTAATATATAATACATTATATGTTATATAATATCTAATATATTACCTATGTATAATATGTTCCATATTATATGAAATATATATTACATCATATATTATATCATAGAGTAAATTTCATATATTATATACTGTGTTATACATATGATATTCTATACTATATAACATATGATATATTAGATATTATATGTTATATATACTATATATTATTATACTGTACATAATTATATATATAACTGTACAATTAAGTATATAATTATATATTTTGTTATAAGTAATATATATTATTACATGTACTATATTGTATATAATAATAACATATCATTATATTTTATATTATACCTAAGATATTGTACATAATATAAGCATGCAAGATGTAAAAGAAAATTATACATATGTTATATATATTATATAACTTATATATATTACATTATATAAATTATATATATATACACACATATATATATATATATATATTTGGGGGTGCCCTGTTTCCCATCTCATAACTTATTTTAAGAGGTACAGCATAGTAATGTGTGGGCTTGGGATTCAGTTTTTGAAAGAAAACACTGAGCCTTCAATGACCTTCGTGTACATGTGAAAGCACTCCTGACTGCCTGGCAGCAGTTGGACCTCACAATGTGGATTGTGCCTTCACCCTGGAATGTTTATGCCCTATCGCCGTGGTGATGGCATTAGGGATCTCCCGCCCTTGTTCCTAAGTGCCACTGTCTGTGCTGAGTTTTTCAACGCTCAGAGCAGATTGAACCTTTCTGGTTTCATTTTCCCTGATTTTGATTTTTCTCATGTGGAACCTGTGTTGCTGCATTCAAGGTATGTTCATACTGGCCTGTCAAATGCAAACTCTTCAAATGATTAGTTAGTGCTTTCCAAATATGTTTTTTGAAACATTATCCTCTGTATTTTCCATATGCAGTTATCAATATGTTTCATGGTTATGTTTTATTCCTCAATTTATTTACTTGATGATTGTACCAAGCAGAGTACCTTTGAAATTTTTCTTCATTTAAAAAAGATGTATCTTGGCTCAGGCCTCTAATCCCAGCACTTTGGGAGGCCAAGGCAAGAGGATCACAACGTGAGGAGATCAAGACCATCCTGGTCAATACAGTGAAATCCTGTCTCTACTAACACTAAAAAAATTAGCCAGGCATGGTGGCAGCTGGAGTAGTCCCAGTATGGTGTAGTCCCAGCTACCTGGGAGGCTGAGGCAGGACAATCGCTTGAACCCGTGAGGCAGAGATTGCAGTGAGCCAAGACGGAGCCATTGCACAACAGTCTGTGCAACAGAACAAGACCCTGTCTAAAAACAATTATATAAATAATATGTATTATATATATGCATTATATATTATATAATATATTATATCTGCATAGTATAATATATATAATATATCATATCTCATAATATACATAAAAATATAATGTCACATTATATATATGTGTTATATTGATTATATATTACATATATTATATGTCATATATATTATATGACACTATATACTACACATAGTATATATTATTTATATTATATGTAATATATATAATCTATATATTATATATTTTATCTAATATATAATATGTGTATTACAACATGATCTACAACATGTAATATATTTTATGTCATGTATATAATATATATAATCTGTTATATATTATATATAAAAATTATATATATCAAATATCAAATATATCCTATATAAAACATATAATATATACATTATGCATATTATATGTTAAACAAAATATATAATATATAATATAATATTTAAATTATAGACTGTAAGCTATGTAAATACTGTATTATAGGTAATATATACTGTCTATGATAAATATGATATATGACATATATTATATAGCATATGATATATGTAATATAATGTATGGTGTATATTACATGATATATGGTATATAATATGATATATTATATACATTATGTAAAATATGCTATATATTATATAATACATTAAATATATTTTATAACATGCTATATATTATATAATGTATGATATATATTACATTGAACATTTGATATATATTATTGATAATATCTGACATATAACATATAGTATATGATATATAACATATAATATATGATATATTAAACATAATATATGATATGTAACATACTAAATGATATATATTACATAAAATATATGATAAACGTAATGTGATGCATGTTATATATAATATATGATATATAATACGTGATATATATTATGTATGATTTATAAAATATATTATATATGTTATATATTATATATAATATATAAAATTCTGTTATATATAACTTGTATTGTATATACTATGACATATGATATATATTATATGATATATGCTATATATTATATAACATGTTATATATTACATAACATAAGCTATATATTATGTTATGTATGATATATGTTACATTGAACATATGATATATATTATTGATACTATGTGATATATAACGTATAGTATATGATAGAAAACATATAATATATGATATCTATTACATGTAATGTACGATATATATAAGATATGATACATATTATATAATACAAGATATATAATACATGATATACATTATATATGATATATAATTTATAGGTTATATATTATATATTGTACATAATATTCTATTCTATATGATTACATTACATATTTTAAGTAAAATATCTTAATATATAACGTATATTATATAATATTATATTATGTATAATACATCACAATATATTATATATTATATTGTATTACCATATATAATGTAATATATTATATAACGTTTAATTTAATACATGTCATATAGAATATTATAATATATATTATAATAGGATATAGTATATAATATGTTATATAATTTATAATACATTATAAGTTATATAATATCTAATATATAATACATTATATGTTATATAATATCTAATATATTACATATGTATAATATGTTCCATATTATATGTAATATATAATACATCATATATTATATCATAGAATAAATTTCATATATTATATACTGTGTTATACATATGATATTCTATATTATACAACATATTATATATTAGATATTATATGTTATATATACTATATATTATTATACTGTACATAATTATATATATAACTGTACAATTAAGTATATAATTATATATTTTGTTATATGTAATATATATTATTACATGTACTATATTGTATATAATAATAACGTATCATTATATTTTATATTATACCTAAGATATTGTACATAATATAAGCATGCAAGATGTAAAAGAAAATTATACATATGTTATACATATTATATAAGTTATATATATTACATTATATAAATTATATATATATACACACACATATATATATATTTATATTTGGGGGTGCCCTGTTTCCCGTCTCATAACTTATTTTAAGAGGTATAGCATAGTAATGTGTGGGCTTGGGATTCAGTTTTTGAAAGAAAACACTGAGCCTTCAATGACTTTCCTGTACATGTGAAAGCACTCCTGACTGCCTGGCAGCAGTTGGACCTCACAATGTGGATTGTGCCTTCACCCTGGAATGTTTATGCCCTATCGCCGTGGTGATGGGATTAGGGATCTCCCGCCCTTGGTCCTAAGTGCCACTGTCTGTGCTGAGTTTTTCAACGCTCAGAGCAGATTGAACCTTTCTGGTTTCATTTTCCCTGATTTTGATTTTTCTCATGTGGAACCTGTGTTGCTGCATTCAAGGTATGTTCATACTGGCCTGTCAAATGCAAACTCTTCAAATGATTAGTTAGTGCTTTCCAAATATGTTTTTTGAAACATTATCCTCTGTATTTTCCATATGCAGTTATCAATATGTTTCATGGTTATGTTTTATTCCTCAATTTATTTACTTGATTATTGTACCAAGCAGAGTACCTTTGAAATTTTTCTTCATTTAAAAAAGATGTATCTTGGCTCAGGCCTCTAATCCCAGCACTTTGGGAGGCCAAGGCAAGAGGATCACAACGTGAGGAGATCAAGACCATCCTGGTCAATACAGTGAAATCCTGTCTCTACTAACACTAAAAAAATTAGCCAGGCATGGTGGCAGCTGGAGTAGTCCCAGTATGGTGCAGTCCCAGCTACCTGGGAGGCTGAGGCAGGACAATCGCTTGAACCCGTGAGGCAGAGATTGCAGTGAGCCAAGACGGAGCCATTGCACAACAGTCTGTGCAACAGAACAAGACCCTGTCTAAAAACAATTATATAAATAATATGTATTATATATATGCATTATATATTATATAATATATCTGCATAGTATAATATATATAATATATCATATCTCATAATATACATAAAAATATAATGTCACATTATATATATGTGTTATATTGATTATATATTACATATATTATATGTCATATATATTATATGACACTATATACTACACATAATATATATTATTTATATTATATGTAATATATATAATCTATATATTATATATTTTATCTAATATATAATATGTGTATTACAACATGATCTACAACATATAATACATTTTATGACATGTATATAATATATATAATCTGTTATATATTATATATAATAGATTATATATATCAAATATCAAATATATCCTATATAAAACATATAATATATACATTATGCATATTATATGTTAAACAAAATATATAATATATAATATAATATTTAAATTATAGACTGTAAGCTATGTAAATACTGTATTATAGGTAATATATACTGTCTATGATAAATATGATATATGACATATATTATATAGCATATGATATATGTAATATAATGTATGGTGTATATTATATGATATATGGTATATAATATGATATATTATATACATTATGTAAAATATGCTATATATTATATAATACATTAAATATATTTTATAACATGCTATATATTATATAATGTATGATATATATTACATTGAACATTTGATATATATTATTGATAATATCTGACATATAACATATAGTATATGATATATAACATATAATATATGATATATTAAACATAATATATGATATGTAACATACTAAATGATATATATTACATAAAATATATGATAAACGTAATGTGATGCATGTTATATATAATATATGATATCTAATACGTGATATATATTATGTATGATTTATAAAATATATTATATATGTTATATATTATATATAATATATAAAATTCTGTTATATATAACTTGTATGGTATATACTATGACATATGATATATATTATATGATATATGCTATATATTATATAACATGTTATATATTACATAACATATGCTATATATTATGTTATGTATGATATATGTTACATTGAACATATGATATATATTATTGATACTATGTGATATATAACATATAGTATATGATAGAAAACATATAATATATGATATCTATTACATGTAATGTACGATATATATAAGATATGATACATATTATATAATACAAGATATATAATACATGATATACATTATATATGATATATAATTTATAGGTTATATATTATATATTGTACATAATATTCTATTCTATATGATTACATTACATATTTTATGTAAAATATCTTAATATATAACGTATATTATATAATAATATATTATGTATAATACATCACAATATATTATATATTATATTGTATTACCATATATAATGTAATATATTATATAACGTTTAATTTAATACATGTCATATAGAATATTATAATATATATTATAATAGGATATAGTATATAATATGTTATATAATTTATAATACATTATAAGTTATATAATATCTAATATATAATACATTATATGTTATATAATATCTAATATATTACATATGTATAATATGTTCCATATTGTATGTAATATATAATACATCATATATTATATCATAGAATAAATTTCATATATTATATACTGTGTTATACATATGATATTCTATATTATACAACATATGATATATTAGATATTATATGTTATATATACTATATATTATTATACTGTACATAATTATATATATAACTGTACAATTAAGTATATAATTATATATTTTGTTATATGTAATATATATTATTACATGTACTATATTGTATATAATAATAACATATCACTATATTTTATATTATACCTAAGATATTGTACATAATATAAGCATGCAAGATGTAAAAGAAAATTATACATATGTTATACATATTATATAAGTTATATATATTACATTATATAAATTATATATATATACACACACATATATATATATTTATATTTGGGGGTGCCCTGTTTCCCGTCTCATAACTTATTTTAAGAGGTATAGCATAGTAATGTGTGGGCTTGGGATTCAGTTTTTGAAAGAAAACACTGAGCCTTCAATGACTTTCCTGTACATGTGAAAGCACTCCTGACTGCCTGGCAGCAGTTGGACCTCACAATGTGGATTGTGCCTTCACCCTGGAATGTTTATGCCCTATCGCCGTGGTGATGGGATTAGGGATCTCCCGCCCTTGGTCCTAAGTGCCACTGTCTGTGCTGAGTTTTTCAACGCTCAGAGCAGATTGAACCTTTCTGGTTTCATTTTCCCTGATTTTGATTTTTCTCATGTGGAACCTGTGTTGCTGCATTCAAGGTATGTTCATACTGGCCTGTCAAATGCAAACTCTTCAAATGATTAGTTAGTGCTTTCCAAATATGTTTTTTGAAACATTATCCTCTGTATTTTCCATATGCAGTTATCAATATGTTTCATGGTTATGTTTTATTCCTCAATTTATTTACTTGATTATTGTACCAAGCAGAGTACCTTTGAAATTTTTCTTCATTTAAAAAAGATGTATCTTGGCTCAGGCCTCTAATCCCAGCACTTTGGGAGGCCAAGGCAAGAGGATCACAACGTGAGGAGATCAAGACCATCCTGGTCAATACAGTGAAATCCTGTCTCTACTAACACTAAAAAAATTAGCCAGGCATGGTGGCAGCTGGAGTAGTCCCAGTATGGTGCAGTCCCAGCTACCTGGGAGGCTGAGGCAGGACAATCGCTTGAACCCGTGAGGCAGAGATTGCAGTGAGCCAAGACGGAGCCATTGCACAACAGTCTGTGCAACAGAACAAGACCCTGTCTAAAAACAATTATATAAATAATATGTATTATATATATGCATTATATATTATATAATATATCTGCATAGTATAATATATATAATATATCATATCTCATAATATACATAAAAATATAATGTCACATTATATATATGTGTTATATTGATTATATATTACATATATTATATGTCATATATATTATATGACACTATATACTACACATAATATATATTATTTATATTATATGTAATATATATAATCTATATATTATATATTTTATCTAATATATAATATGTGTATTACAACATGATCTACAACATATAATACATTTTATGACATGTATATAATATATATAATCTGTTATATATTATATATAATAGATTATATATATCAAATATCAAATATATCCTATATAAAACATATAATATATACATTATGCATATTATATGTTAAACAAAATATATAATATATAATATAATATTTAAATTATAGACTGTAAGCTATGTAAATACTGTATTATAGGTAATATATACTGTCTATGATAAATATGATATATGACATATATTATATAGCATATGATATATGTAATATAATGTATGGTGTATATTATATGATATATGGTATATAATATGATATATTATATACATTATGTAAAATATGCTATATATTATATAATACATTAAATATATTTTATAACATGCTATATATTATATAATGTATGATATATATTACATTGAACATTTGATATATATTATTGATAATATCTGACATATAACATATAGTATATGATATATAACATATAATATATGATATATTAAACATAATATATGATATGTAACATACTAAATGATATATATTACATAAAATATATGATAAACGTAATGTGATGCATGTTATATATAATATATGATATCTAATACGTGATATATATTATGTATGATTTATAAAATATATTATATATGTTATATATTATATATAATATATAAAATTCTGTTATATATAACTTGTATGGTATATACTATGACATATGATATATATTATATGATATATGCTATATATTATATAACATGTTATATATTACATAACATATGCTATATATTATGTTATGTATGATATATGTTACATTGAACATATGATATATATTATTGATACTATGTGATATATAACATATAGTATATGATAGAAAACATATAATATATGATATCTATTACATGTAATGTACGATATATATAAGATATGATACATATTATATAATACAAGATATATAATACATGATATACATTATATATGATATATAATTTATAGGTTATATATTATATATTGTACATAATATTCTATTCTATATGATTACATTACATATTTTATGTAAAATATCTTAATATATAACGTATATTATATAATAATATATTATGTATAATACATCACAATATATTATATATTATATTGTATTACCATATATAATGTAATATATTATATAACGTTTAATTTAATACATGTCATATAGAATATTATAATATATATTATAATAGGATATAGTATATAATATGTTATATAATTTATAATACATTATAAGTTATATAATATCTAATATATAATACATTATATGTTATATAATATCTAATATATTACATATGTATAATATGTTCCATATTGTATGTAATATATAATACATCATATATTATATCATAGAATAAATTTCATATATTATATACTGTGTTATACATATGATATTCTATATTATACAACATATGATATATTAGATATTATATGTTATATATACTATATATTATTATACTGTACATAATTATATATATAACTGTACAATTAAGTATATAATTATATATTTTGTTATATGTAATATATATTATTACATGTACTATATTGTATATAATAATAACATATCATTATATTTTATATTATACCTAAGATATTGTACATAATATAAGCATGCAAGATGTAAAAGAAAATTATACATATGTTATACATATTATATAAGTTATATATATTACATTATATAAATTATATATATATACACACACATATATATATATATTTATATATGGGGGTGCCCTGTTTCCCATCTCATAACTTATTTTAAGAGGTACAGCATAGTAATGTGTGGGCTTGGGATTCAGTTTTTGAAAGAAAACACTGAGCCTTCAATGACTTTCCTGTACATGTGAAAGCACTCCTGACTGCCTGGCAGCAGTTGGACCTCAGAATGTGGATTGTGCCTTCACCCTGGAATGTTTATGCCCTATCGCCGTGGTGATGGGATTAGGGATCTCCCGCCCTTGGTCCTAAGTGCCACTGTCTGTGCTGAGTTTTTCAAGGCTCAGAGCAGATTGAAACTTTCTGGTTTCATTTTCCCTGATTTTGATTTTTCTCATGTGGAACCTGTGTTGCTGCATTCAAGGTATGTTCATACTGGCCTGTCAAACGCAAACTCTTCAAATGATTAGTTAGTGCTTTCCAAATATGTTTTTTGAAACATTATCCTCTGTATTTTCCATATGCAGTTATCAATATGTTTCATGGTTAGGTTTTATTCCTCAATTTATTTACTTGATTATTGTACCAAGCAGAGTACCTTTGAAATTTTTCTTCATTTAAAAAAGATGTATCTTGGCTCAGGCCTCTAATCCCAGCACTTTGGGAGGCCAAGGCAAGAGGATCGCAACGTGAGGAGATCAAGACCATCCTGGTCAATACAGTGAAATCCTGTCTCTACTAACACTAAAAAAATTAGCCAGGCATGGTGGCAGCTGGAGTAGTCCCAGTATGGTGTATTCCCAGCTACCTGGGAGGCTGAGGCAGGACAATCGCTTGAACCCGTGAGGCAGAGATTGCAGTGAGCCAAGACGGAGCCATTGCACAACAGTCTGTGCAACAGAACAAGACCCTGTCTAAAAACAATTATATAAATAATATGTATTATATATATGCATTATATATTATATAATATATTATATCTGCATAGTATAATATATATAATATATCATATCTCATAATATACATAAAAATATAATGTCACATTATATATATGTGTTATATTGATTATATATTACATATATTATATGTCATATATATTATATGACACTATATACTACACATAATATATATTATTTATATTATATGTAATATATATAATCTATATATTATATATTTTATCTAATATATAATATGTGTATTACAACATGATCTACAACATATAATATATTTTATGACATGTATATAATATATATATAATCTGTTATATATTGTATATAATAGATTATATATATCAAATATCAAATATATCCTATATAAAACATATAATATATACATTATGCATATTATATGTTAAACAAAATATATAATATATAATATAATATTTAAATTATAGACTGTAAGCTATGTAAATACTGTATTATAGGTAATATATAGTGTCTATGATAAATATGATATATGACATATATTATATAGCATATGATATATGTAATATAATGTATGGTGTATATTATATGATATATGGTATATAATATGATATATTATATACATTATGTAAAATATGCTATATATTATATAATACATTAAATATATTTTATAACATGCTATATATTATATAATGTACGATATATATTACATTGAACATTTGATATATATTATTGATAATATCTGACATATAACATATATTATATGATATATAACATATAATATATGATATATTAAACATAATATATGATATGTAACATACTAAATGATATATATTACATAAAATATATGATAAACGTAATGTGATGCATGTTATATATAATATATGATATATAATACGTGATATATATTATGTATGATTTATAAAATATATTATATATGTTATATATTATATATAATATATAAAATTCTGTTATATATAACTTGTATGGTATATACTATGGCATATGATATATATTATATGATATATGCTATATATTATATAACATGTTATATATTACATAACATATGCTATATATTATGTTATGTATGATATATGTTACATTGAACATACGATATATATTATTGATACTATGTGATATATAACATATAGTATATGATAGAAAACATATAATATATGATATCTATTACATGTAATGTACGATATATATAAGATATGATACATATTATATAATACAAGATATATAATACATGATATACATTATATATGATATATAATTTATAGGTTATATATTATATATTGTACATAATATTCTATTCTATAGGATTACATTACATATTTTATGTAAAATATCTTAATATATAACGTATATTATATAATAATATATTATGTATAATACATCACAATATATTATATATTATATTGTATTACCATTTATAATGTAATATATTATATAACGTTTAATTTAATACATGTCATATAGAATATTATAATATATATTATAATAGGATATAGTATATAATATGTTATATAATTTATAATACATTATAAGTTATATAATATCTAATATATAATACATTATATGTTATATAATATCTAATATATTACATATGTATAATATGTTCCATATTATATGTAATATATAATACATCATATATTATATCATAGAATAAATTTCATATATTATATACTGTGTTATGCATATGATATTCTATATTATACAACATATGATATATTAGATATTATATGTTATATATAATATATATTATTATACTGTACATAATTATATATATAACTGTACAATTAAGTATATAATTATATATTTTGTTATATGTAATATATATTATTACATGTACTATATTGTATATAATAATAACATATCATTATATTTTATATTATACCTAAGATATTGTACATAATATAAGCATGCAAGATGTAAAAGAAAATTATACATATGTTATACATATTATATAAGTTATATATATTACATTATATAAATTATATATATATACACACACATATATATATATTTATATTTGGGGGTGCCCTGTTTCCCATCTCATAACTTATTTTAAGAGGTACAGCATAGTAATGTGTGGGCTTGGGATTCAGTTTTTGAAAGAAAACACTGAGCCTTCAATGACTTTCCTGTACATGTGAAAGCACTCCTGACTGCCTGGCAGCAGTTGGACCTCACAATGTGGATTGTGCCTTCACCCTGGAATGTTTATGCCCTATCGCCGTGGTGATGGGATTAGGGATCTCCCGCCCTTGGTCCTAAGTGCCACTGTCTGTGCTGAGTTTTTCAACGCTCAGAGCAGATTGAACCTTTCTGGTTTCATTTTCCCTGATTTTGATTTTTCTCATGTGGAACCTGTGTTGCTGCATTCAAGGTATGTTCATACTGGCCTGTCAAATGCAAACTCTTCAAATGATTAGTTAGTGCTTTCCAAATATGTTTTTTGAAACATTATCCTCTGTATTTTCCATATGCAGTTATGAATATGTTTCATGGTTATGTTTTATTCCTCAATTTATTTACTTGATGATTGTACCAAGCAGAGTACCTTTGAAATTTTTCTTCATTTAAAAAAGATGTATCTTGGCTCAGGCCTCTAATCCCAGCACTTTGGGAGGCCAAGGCAAGAGGATCGCAACGTGAGGAGATCAAGACCATCCTGGTCAATACAGTGAAATCCTGTCTCTACTAACACTAAAAAAATTAGCCAGGCATGGTGGCAGCTGGAGTAGTCCCAGTATGGTGTAGTCCCAGCTACCTGGGAGGCTGAGGCAGGACAATCGCTTGAACCCGTGAGGCAGAGATTGCAGTGAGCCAAGACGGAGCCATTGCACAACAGTCTGTGCAACAGAACAAGACCCTGTCTAAAAACAATTATATAAATAATATGTATTATATATATGCATTATATATTATATAATATATTATATCTGCATAGTATAATATATATAATATATCATATCTCATAATATACATAAAAATATAATGTCACATTATATATATGCGTTATATTGATTATATATTACATATATTATATGTCATATATATTATATGACACTATATACTACACATAATATATATTATTTATATTATATGTAATATATATAATCTATATATTATATATTTTATCTAATATATAATATGTGTATTACAACATGATCTACAACATATAATATATTTTATGACATGTATATAATATATATATAATATGTTATATATTGTATATAATAGATTATATATATCAAATATCAAATATATCCTATATAAAACATATAATATATACATTATGCATATTATATGTTAAACAAAATATATAATATATAATATAATATTTAAATTATAGACTGTAAGCTATGTAAATACTGTATTATAGGTAATATATACTGTCTATGATAAATATGATATATGACATATATTATATAGCATATGATATATGTAATATAATGTATGGTGTATATTATATGATATATGGTATATAATATGATATATTATATACATTATGTAAAATATGCTATATATTATATAATACATTAAATATATTTTATAACATGCTATATATTATATAATGTATGATATATATTACATTGAACATTTGATATATATTATTGATAATATCGGACATATAACAGATAGTATATGATATGTAACATATAATATATGATATATTAAACATAATATATGATATGTAACATAATAAATGATATATATTACATAAAATATATCATAAACGTAATGTGATGCATGTTATATATAATATATGATATATAATACGTGATATATATTATGTATGATTTATAAAATGTATTATATATGTTATATATTATATATAATATATAAAATTCTGTTACATATAACTTGTATGGTATATACTATGACATATGATATATATTATATGATATATGCTATATATTATATAACATGTTATATATTACATAACATATGCTATATATTATGTTATGTATGATATATGTTACATTGAACATATGATATATATTATTGATACTATGTGATATATAACATATAGTATATGATGGAAAACATATAATATATGATATCTATTACATGTAATGTACGATATATATAAGATATGATACATATTATATAATACAAGATATATAATACATGATATACATTATATATGATATATAATTTATAGGTTATATATTATATATTGTACATAATATTCTATTCTATATGATTACATTACATATTTTATGTAAAATATCTTAATATATAACGTATATTATATAATAATATATTATGTATAATACATCACAATATATTATATATTATATTGTATTACCATATATAATGTAATATATTATATAACGTTTAATTTAATACATGTCATATAGAATATTATAATATATATTATAATAGGATATAGTATATAATATGTTATATAATTTATAATACATTATAAGTTATATAATATCTAATATATAATACATTATATGTTATATAATATCTAATATATTACATATGTATAATATGTTCCATATTGTATGTAATATATAAGACATCATATATTATATCATAGAATAAATTTCATATATTATATACTGTGTTATACATATGATATTCTATATTATACAACATATGATATATTAGATATTATATGTTATATATACTATATATTATTATACTGTACATAATTATATATATAACTGTACAATTAAGTATATAATTATATATTTTGTTATATGTAATATATATTATTACACGTACTATATTGTATATAATAATAACATATCATTATATTTTATATTATACCTAAGATATTGTACATAATATAAGCATGCAAGATGTAAAAGAAAATTATACATATGTTATACATATTATATAAGTTATATATATTACATTATATAAATTATATATATATACACACACATATATATATATTTATATTTGGGGGTGCCCTGTTTCCCATCTCATAACTTATTTTAAGAGGTACAGCATAGTAATGTGTGGGCTTGGGATTCAGTTTTTGAAAGAAAACACTGAGCCTTCAATGACTTTCCTGTACATGTGAAAGCACTCCTGACTGCCTGGCAGCAGTTGGACCTCACAATGTGGATTGTGCCTTCACCCTGGAATGTTTATGCCCTATCGCCGTGGTGATGGGATTAGGGATCTCCCGCCCTTGGTCCTAAGTGCCACTGTCTGTGCTGAGTTTTTCAACGCTCAGAGCAGATTGAAACTTTCTGGTTTCATTTTCCCTGATTTTGATTTTTCTCATGTGGAACCTGTGTTGCTGCATTCAAGGTATGTTCATACTGGCCTGTCAAATGCAAACTCTTCAAATGATTTGTTAGTGCTTTCCAAATATGTTTTTTGAAACATTATCCTCTGTATTTTCCATATGCAGTTATGAATATGTTTCATGGTTATGTTTTATTCCTCAATTTATTTACTTGATGATTGTACCAAGCAGAGTACCTTTGAAATTTTTCTTCATTTAAAAAAGATGTATCTTGGCTCAGGCCTCTAATCCCAGCACTTTGGGAGGCCAAGGCAAGAGGATCGCAACGTGAGGAGATCAAGACCATCCTGGTCAATACAGTGAAATCCTGTCTCTACTAACACTAAAAAAATTAGCCAGGCATGGTGGCAGCTGGAGTAGTCCCAGTATGGTGTAGTCCCAGCTACCTGGGAGGCTGAGGCAGGACAATCGCTTGAACCCGTGAGGCAGAGATTGCAGTGAGCCAAGACGGAGCCATTGCACAACAGTCTGTGCAACAGAACAAGACCCTGTCTAAAAACAATTATATAAATAATATGTAATATATATATGCATTATATATTATATAATATATTATATCTGCATAGTATAATATATATAATATATCATATCTCATAATATATATAAAAATATAATGTCACATTATATATATGTGTTATATTGATTATATATTACATATATTATATGTCATATATATTATATGACACTATATACTACACATAATATATATTATTTATATTATATGTAATATATATAATCTATATATTATATATTTTATCTAATATATAATATGTGTATTACAACATGATCTACAACATATAATATATTTTATGACATGTATATAATATATATATAATCTGTTATATATTGTATATAATAGATTATATATATCAAATATCAAATATATCCTATATAAAACATATAATATATACATTATGCATATTATATGTTAAACAAAATATATAATATATAATATAATATTTAAATTATAGACTGTAAGCTATGTAAATACTGTATTATAGGTAATATATACTCTCTATGATAAATATGATATATGACATATATTATATATCATATGATATATGTAATATAATGTATTGTGTATATTATATGATATATGGTATATAATATGATATATTATATACATTATGTAAAATATGCTATATATTATATAATACATTAAATATATTTTATAACATGCTATATATTATATAATGTATGATACATATTACATTGTACATTTGATATAAATTATTGATAATATCTGACATATAACATATAGTATATGATATATAACATATAATATATGATATATTAAACATAATATATGATATGTAACATACTAAATGATATATATTACATAAAATATATGATAAACGTAATGTGATGCATGTTATATATAATATATGATATCTAATACGTGATATATATTATGTATGATTTATAAAATATATTATATATGTTATATATTATATATAATATATAAAATTCTGTTATATATAACTTGTATGGTATATACTATGACATATGATATATATTATATGATATATGCTATATATTATATAACATGTTATATATTACATAACATATGCTATATATTATGTTATGTATGATATATGTTACATTGAACATATGATATATATTATTGATACTATGTGATATATAACCTATAGTATATGATAGAAAACATATAATATATGATATCTATTACATGTAATGTACGATATATATAAGATATGATACATATTATATAATACAAGATATATAATACATGATATACATTATATATGATATATAATTTATAGGTTATATATTATATATTGTACATAATATTCTATTCTATATGATTACATTACATATTTTATGTAAAATATCTTAATATATAACGTATATTATATAATAATATATTATGTATAATACATCACAATATATTATATATTATATTGTATTACCATATATAATGTAATATATTATATAACGTTTAATTTAATACATGTCATATAGAATATTATAATATATATTATAATAGGATATAGTATATAATATGTTATATAATTTATAATACATTATAAGTTATATAATATCTAATATATAATACATTATATGTTATATAATATCTAATATATTACATATGTATAATATGTTCCATATTGTATGTAATATATAATACATCATATATTATATCATAGAATAAATTTCATATATTATATACTGTGTTATACATATGATATTCTATATTATACAACATATGATATATTAGATATTATATGTTATATATACTATATATTATTATACTGTACATAATTATATATATAACTGTACAATTAAGTATATAATTATATATTTTGTTATATGTAATATATATTATTACATGTACTATATTGTATATAATAATAACATATCATTATATTTTATATTATACCTAAGATATTGTACATAATATAAGCATGCAAGATGTAAAAGAAAATTATACATATGTTATACATATTATATAAGTTATATATATTACATTATATAAATTATATATATATACACACACATATATATATATTTATATATGGGGGTGCCCTGTTTCCCATCTCATAACTTATTTTAAGAGGTACAGCATAGTAATGTGTGGGCTTGGGATTCAGTTTTTGAAAGAAAACACTGAGCCTTCAATGACTTTCCTGTACATGTGAAAGCACTCCTGACTGCCTGGCAGCAGTTGGACCTCACAATGTGGATTGTGCCTTCACCCTGGAATGTTTATGCCCTATCGCCGTGGTGATGGGATTAGGGATCTCCCGCCCTTGGTCCTAAGTGCCACTGTCTGTGCTGAGTTTTTCAAGGCTCAGAGCAGATTGAACCTTTCTGGTTTCATTTTCCCTGATTTTGATTTTTCTCATGTGGAACCTGTGTTGCTGCATTCAAGGTATGTTCATACTGGCCTGTCAAACGCAAACTCTTCAAATGATTAGTTAGTGCTTTCCAAATATGTTTTTTGAAACATTATCCTCTGTATTTTCCATATGCAGTTATCAATATGTTTCATGGTTAGGTTTTATTCCTCAATTTATTTACTTGATTATTGTACCAAGCAGAGTACCTTTGAAATTTTTCTTCATTTAAAAAAGATGTATCTTGGCTCAGGCCTCTAATCCCAGCACTTTGGGAGGCCAAGGCAAGAGGATCGCAACGTGAGGAGATCAAGACCATCCTGGTCAATACAGTGAAATCCTGTCTCTACTAACACTAAAAAAATTAGCCAGGCATGGTGGCAGCTGGAGTAGTCCCAGTATGGTGTATTCCCAGCTACCTGGGAGGCTGAGGCAGGACAATCGCTTGAACCCGTGAGGCAGAGATTGCAGTGAGCCAAGACGGAGCCATTGCACAACAGTCTGTGCAACAGAACAAGACCCTGTCTAAAAACAATTATATAAATAATATGTATTATATATATGCATTATATATTATATAATATATTATATCTGCATAGTATAATATATATAATATATCATATCTCATAATATACATAAAAATATAATGTCACATTATATATATGTGTTATATTGATTATATATTACATATATTATATGTCATATATATTATATGACACTATATACTACACATAATATATATTATTTATATTATATGTAATATATATAATCTATATATTATATATTTTATCTAGTATATAATATGTGTATTACAACATGATCTACAACATATAATATATTTTATGACATGTATATAATATATATATAATCTGTTATATATTGTATATAATAGATTATATATATCAAATATCAAATATATCCTATATAAAACATATAATATATACATTATGCATATTATATGTTAAACAAAATATATAATATATAATATAATATTTAAATTATAGACTGTAAGCTATGTAAATACTGTATTATAGGTAATATATAGTGTCTATGATAAATATGATATATGACATATATTATATAGCATATGATATATGTAATATAATGTATGGTGTATATTATATGATATATGGTATATAATATGATATATTATATACATTATGTAAAATATGCTATATATTATATAATACATTAAATATATTTTATAACATGCTATATATTATATAATGTACGATATATATTACATTGAACATTTGATATATATTATTGATAATATCTGACATATAACATATATTATATGATATATAACATATAATATATGATATATTAAACATAATATATGATATGTAACATACTAAATGATATATATTACATAAAATATATGATAAACGTAATGTGATGCATGTTATATATAATATATGATATATAATACGTGATATATATTATGTATGATTTATAAAATATATTATATATGTTATATATTATATATAATATATAAAATTCTGTTATATATAACTTGTATGGTATATACTATGGCATATGATATATATTATATGATATATGCTATATATTATATAACATGTTATATATTACATAACATATGCTATATATTATGTTATGTATGATATATGTTACATTGAACATACGATATATATTATTGATACTATGTGATATATAACATATAGTATATGATAGAAAACATATAATATATGATATCTATTACATGTAATGTACGATATATATAAGATATGATACATATTATATAATACAAGATATATAATACATGATATACATTATATATGATATATAATTTATAGGTTATATATTATATATTGTACATAATATTCTATTCTATATGATTACATTACATATTTTATGTAAAATATCTTAATATATAACGTATATTATATAATAATATATTATGTATAATACATCACAATATATTATATATTATATTGTATTACCATTTATAATGTAATATATTATATAACGTTTAATTTAATACATGTCATATAGAATATTATAATATATATTATAATAGGATATAGTATATAATATGTTATATAATTTATAATACATTATAAGTTATATAATATCTAATATATAATACATTATATGTTATATAATATCTAATATATTACATATGTATAATATGTTCCATATTATATGTAATATATAATACATCATATATTATATCATAGAATAAATTTCATATATTATATACTGTGTTATGCATATGATATTCTATATTATACAACATATGATATATTAGATATTATATGTTATATATACTATATATTATTATACTGTACATAGTTATATATATAACTGTACAATTAAGTATATAATTATATATTTTGTTATATGTAATATATATTATTACATGTACTATATTGTATATAATAATAACATATCATTATATTTTATATTATACCTAAGATATTGTACATAATATAAGCATGCAAGATGTAAAAGAAAATTATACATATGTTATACATATTATATAAGTTATATATATTACATTATATAAATTATATATATATACACACACATATATATATATATTTATATTTGGGGGTGCCCTGTTTCCCATCTCATAACTTATTTTAAGAGGTACAGCATAGTAATGTGTGGGCTTGGGATTCAGTTTTTGAAAGAAATCACTGAGCCTTCAATGACTTTCCTGTACATGTGAAAGCACTCCTGACTGCCTGGCAGCAGTTGGACCTCACAATGTGGATTGTGCCTTCACCCTGGAATGTTTATGCCCTATCGCCGTGGTGATGGGATTAGGGATCTCCCGCCCTTGGTCCTAAGTGCCACTGTCTGTGCTGAGTTTTTCAACGCTCAGAGCAGATTGAACCTTTCTGGTTTCATTTTCCCTGATTTTGATTTTTCTCATGTGGAACCTGTGTTGCTGCATTCAAGGTATGTTCATACTGGCCTGTCAAATGCAAACTCTTCAAATGATTAGTTAGTGCTTTCCAAATATGTTTTTTGAAACATTATCCTCTGTATTTTCCATATGCAGTTATGAATATGTTTCATGGTTATGTTTTATTCCTCAATTTATTTACTTGATGATTGTACCAAGCAGAGTACCTTTGAAATTTTTCTTCATTTAAAAAAGATGTATCTTGGCTCAGGCCTCTAATCCCAGCACTTTGGGAGGCCAAGGCAAGAGGATCGCAACGTGAGGAGATCAAGACCATCCTGGTCAATACAGTGAAATCCTGTCTCTACTAACACTAAAAAAATTAGCCAGGCATGGTGGCAGCTGGAGTAGTCCCAGTATTGTGTAGTCCCAGCTACCTGGGAGGCTGAGGCAGGACAATCGCTTGAACCCGTGAGGCAGAGATTGCAGTGAGCCAAGACGGAGCCATTGCACAACAGTCTGTGCAACAGAACAAGACCCTGTCTAAAAACAATTATATAAATAATATGTATTATATATATGCATTATATATTATATAATATATTATATCTGCATAGTATAATATATATAATATATCATATCTCATAATATACATAAAAATATAATGTCACATTATATATATGTGTTATATTGATTATATATTACATATATTATATGTCATATATATTATATGACACTATATACTACACATAATATATATTATTTATATTATATCTAATATATATAATCTATATATTATATATTTTATCTAATATATAATATGTGTATTACAACATGATCTACAACATATAATATATTTTATGACATGTATATAATATATATATAATCTGTTATATATTGTATATAATAGATTATATATATCAAATATCAAATATATCCTATATAAAACATATAATATATACATTATGCATATTATATGTTAAACAAAATATATAATATATAATATAATATTTAAATTATAGACTGTAAGCTATGTAAATACTGTATTATAGGTAATATATACTGTCTATGATAAATATGATATATGACATATATTATATAGCATATGATATATGTAATATAATGTATGGTGTATATTATATGATATATGGTATATAATATGATATATTATATACATTATGTAAAATATGCTATATATTATATAATACATTAAATATATTTTATAACATGCTATATATTATATAATGTATGATATATATTACATTGAACATTTGATATATATTATTGATAATATCTGACATATAACATATAGTATATGATATATAACATATAATATATGATATATTAAACATAATATATGATATGTAACATAATAAATGATATATATTACATAAAATATATGATAAACGTAATGTGATGCATGTTATATATAATATATGATATATAATACGTGATATATATTATGTATGATTTATAAAATATATTATATATGTTATATATTATATATAATATATAAAATTCTGTTATATATAACTTGTATGGTATATACTATGACATATGATATATATTATATGATATATGCTATATATTATATAACATGTTATATATTACATAACATATGCTATATATTATGTTATGTATGACATATGTTACATTGAACATATGATATATATTATTGATACTATGTGATATATAACATATAGTATATGATAGAAAACATATAATATATGATATCTATTACATGTAATGTACGATATATATAAGATATGATACATATTATATAATACAAGATATATAATACATGATATACATTATATATGATATATAATTTATAGGTTATATATTATATATTGTACATAATATTCTATTCTATATGATTACATTACATATTTTATGTAAAATATCTTAATATATAACGTATATTATATAATAATATATTATGTATAATACATCACAATATATTATATATTATATTGTATTGCCATATATAATGTAATATATTATATAACGTTTAATTTAATACATGTCATATAGAATATTATAATATATATTATAATAGGATATAGTATATAATATGTTATATAATTTATAATACATTATAAGTTATATAATATCTAATATATAATACATTATATGTTATATAATATCTAATATATTACATATGTATAATATGTTCCATATTGTATGTAATATATAATACATCATATATTATATCATAGAATAAATTTCATATATTATATACTGTGTTATACATATGATATTCTATATTATACAACATATGATATATTAGATATTATATGTTATATATACTATATATTATTATACTGTACATAGTTATATATATAACTGTACAATTAAGTATATAATTATATATTTTGTTATATGTAATATATATTATTACATGTACTATATTGTATATAATAATAACATATCATTATATTTTATATTATACCTAAGATATTGTACATAATATAAGCATGCAAGATGTAAAAGAAAATTATACATATGTTATACATATTATATAAGTTATATATATTACATTATATAAATTATATATATATACACACACATATATATATATATTTATATTTGGGGGTGCCCTGTTTCCCATCTCATAACTTATTTTAAGAGGTACAGCATAGTAATGTGTGGGCTTGGGATTCAGTTTTTGAAAGAAATCACTGAGCCTTCAATGACTTTCCTGTACATGTGAAAGCACTCCTGACTGCCTGGCAGCAGTTGGACCTCACAATGTGGATTGTGCCTTCACCCTGGAATGTTTATGCCCTATCGCCGTGGTGATGGGATTAGGGATCTCCCGCCCTTGGTCCTAAGTGCCACTGTCTGTGCTGAGTTTTTCAACGCTCAGAGCAGATTGAACCTTTCTGGTTTCATTTTCCCTGATTTTGATTTTTCTCATGTGGAACCTGTGTTGCTGCATTCAAGGTATGTTCATACTGGCCTGTCAAATGCAAACTCTTCAAATGATTAGTTAGTGCTTTCCAAATATGTTTTTTGAAACATTATCCTCTGTATTTTCCATATGCAGTTATGAATATGTTTCATGGTTATGTTTTATTCCTCAATTTATTTACTTGATGATTGTACCAAGCAGAGTACCTTTGAAATTTTTCTTCATTTAAAAAAGATGTATCTTGGCTCAGGCCTCTAATCCCAGCACTTTGGGAGGCCAAGGCAAGAGGATCGCAACGTGAGGAGATCAAGACCATCCTGGTCAATACAGTGAAATCCTGTCTCTACTAACACTAAAAAAATTAGCCAGGCATGGTGGCAGCTGGAGTAGTCCCAGTATTGTGTAGTCCCAGCTACCTGGGAGGCTGAGGCAGGACAATCGCTTGAACCCGTGAGGCAGAGATTGCAGTGAGCCAAGACGGAGCCATTGCACAACAGTCTGTGCAACAGAACAAGACCCTGTCTAAAAACAATTATATAAATAATATGTATTATATATATGCATTATATATTATATAATATATTATATCTGCATAGTATAATATATATAATATATCATATCTCATAATATACATAAAAATATAATGTCACATTATATATATGTGTTATATTGATTATATATTACATATATTATATGTCATATATATTATATGACACTATATACTACACATAATATATATTATTTATATTATATGTAATATATATAATCTATATATTATATATTTTATCTAATATATAATATGTGTATTACAACATGATCTACAACATATAATATATTTTATGACATGTATATAATATATATATAATCTGTTATATATTGTATATAATAGATTATATATATCAAATATCAAATATATCCTATATAAAACATATAATATATACATTATGCATATTATATGTTAAACAAAATATATAATATATAATATAATATTTAAATTATAGACTGTAAGCTATGTAAATACTGTATTATAGGTAATATATACTGTCTATGATAAATATGATATATGACATATATTATATAGCATATGATATATGTAATATAATGTATGGTGTATATTATATGATATATGGTATATAATATGATATATTATATACATTATGTAAAATATGCTATATATTATATAATACATTAAATATATTTTATAACATGCTATA
Source organism: Gorilla gorilla gorilla (assembly GCF_029281585.2). Taxonomy (NCBI): domain Eukaryota; kingdom Metazoa; phylum Chordata; class Mammalia; order Primates; family Hominidae; genus Gorilla; species Gorilla gorilla. The sequence continues at coordinate 65,280 of NC_073236.2, forward strand.
TATTATATAATGTATGATATATATTACATTGAACATTTGATATATATTATTGATAATATCTGACATATAACATATAGTATATGATATATAACATATAATATATGATATATTAAACATAATATATGATATGTAACATAATAAATGATATATATTACATAAAATATATGATAAACGTAATGTGATGCATGTTATATATAATATATGATATATAATACGTGATATATATTATGTATGATTTATAAAATATATTATATATGTTATATATTATATATAATATATAAAATTCTGTTATATATAACTTGTATGGTATATACTATGACATATGATATATATTATATGATATATGCTATATATTATATAACATGTTATATATTACATAACATATGCTATATATTATGTTATGTATGATATATGTTACATTGAACATATGATATATATTATTGATACTATGTGATATATAACATATAGTATATGATAGAAAACATATAATATATGATATCTATTACATGTAATGTACGATATATATAAGATATGATACATATTATATAATACAAGATATATAATACATGATATACATTATATATGATATATAATTTATAGGTTATATATTATATATTGTACATAATATTCTATTCTATATGATTACATTACATATTTTATGTAAAATATCTTAATATATAACGTATATTATATAATAATATATTATGTATAATACATCACAATATATTATATATTATATTGTATTACCATATATAATGTAATATATTATATAACGTTTAATTTAATACATGTCATATAGAATATTATAATATATATTATAATAGGATATAGTATATAATATGTTATATAATTTATAATACATTATAAGTTATATAATATCTAATATATAATACATTATATGTTATATAATATCTAATATATTACATATGTATAATATGTTCCATATTGTATGTAATATATAAGACATCATATATTATATCATAGAATAAATTTCATATATTATATACTGTGTTATACATATGATATTCTATATTATACAACATATGATATATTAGATATTATATGTTATATATACTATATATTATTATACTGTACATAATTATATATATAACTGTACAATTAAGTATATAATTATATATTTTGTTATATGTAATATATATTATTACATGTACTATATTGTATATAATAATAACATATCATTATATTTTATATTATACCTAAGATATTGTACATAATATAAGCATGCAAGATGTAAAAGAAAATTATACATATGTTATACATATTATATAAGTTATATATATTACATTATATAAATTATATATATATACACACACATATATATATATTTATATTTGGGGGTGCCCTGTTTCCCATCTCATAACTTATTTTAAGAGGTACAGCATAGTAATGTGTGGGCTTGGGATTCAGTTTTTGAAAGAAAACACTGAGCCTTCAATGACTTTCCTGTACATGTGAAAGCACTCCTGACTGCCTGGCAGCAGTTGGACCTCACAATGTGGATTGTGCCTTCACCCTGGAATGTTTATGCCCTATCGCCGTGGTGATGGGATTAGGGATCTCCCGCCCTTGGTCCTAAGTGCCACTGTCTGTGCTGAGTTTTTCAACGCTCAGAGCAGATTGAACCTTTCTGGTTTCATTTTCCCTGATTTTGATTTTTCTCATGTGGAACCTGTGTTGCTGCATTCAAGGTATGTTCATACTGGCCTGTCAAATGCAAACTCTTCAAATGATTAGTTAGTGCTTTCCAAATATGTTTTTTGAAACATTATCCTCTTTATTTTCCATATGCAGTTATCAATATGTTTCATGGTTATGTTTTATTCCTCAATTTATTTACTTGATGATTGTACCAAGCAGAGTACCTTTGAAATTTTTCTTCATTTAAAAAAGATGTATCTTGGCTCAGGCCTCTAATCCCAGCACTTTGGGACGCCAAGGCAAGAGGATCGCAACGTGAGGAGATCAAGACCATCCTGGTCAATACAGTGAAATCCTGTCTCTACTAACACTAAAAAAATTAGCCAGGCATGGTGGCAGCTGGAGTAGTCCCAGTATGGTGTAGTCCCAGCTACCTGGGAGGCTGAGGCAGGACAATCGCTTGAACCCGTGAGGCAGAGATTGCAGTGAGCCAAGACGGAGCCATTGCACAACAGTCTGTGCAACAGAACAAGACCCTGTCTAAAAACAATTATATAAATAATATGTATTATATATATGCATTATATATTATATAATATATTATACCTGCATAGTATAATATATATAATATATCATATCTCATAATATACATAAAAATATAATGTCACATTATATATATGTGTTATATTGATTATATATTACATATATTATATGTCATATATATTATATGACACTATATACTACACATAATATATATTATTTATATTATATGTAATATATATAATCTATATATTATATATTTTATCTAATATATAATATGTGTATTACAACATGATCTACAACATATAATATATTTTATGACATGTATATAATATATATAATCTGTTATATATTGTATATAATAGATTATATATATCAAATATCAAATATATCCTATATAAAACATATAATATATACATTATGCATATTATATGTTAAACAAAATATATAATATATAATATAATATTTAAATTATAGACTGTAAGCTATGTAAATACTGTATTATAGGTAATATATACTGTCTATGATAAATATGATATATGACATATATTATATAGCATATGATATATGTAATATAATGTATGGTGTATATTATATGATATATGGTATATAATATGATATATTAAATACATTATGTAAAATATGCTATATATTATATAATACATTAAATATATTTTATAACATGCTATATATTATATAATGTACGATATATATTACATTGAACATTTGATATATATTATTGATATTATCTGACATATAACATATAGTATATGATATATAACATATAATATATGATATATTAAACATAATATATGATATGTAACATACTAAATGATATATATTACATAAAATATATGATAAACGTAATGTGATGCATGTTATATATAATATATGAGATATAATAAGTGATATATATTATGTATGATTTATAAAATATATTATATATGTTATATATTATATATAATATATAAAATTCAGTTATATATAACTTGTATTGTATATACTATGGCATATGATATATATTATATGATATATGCTATATATTATATAACATGTTATATATTACATAACATATGCTATATATTATGTTATGTATGATATATGTTACATTGAACATATGATATATATTATTGATACTATGTGATATATAACATATAGTATATGATAGAAAACATATAATATATGATATCTATTACATGTAATGTACGATATATATAAGATATGATACATATTATATAATACAAGATATATAATACATGATATACATTATATATGATATATAATTTATAGGTTATATATTATATATTGTACATAATATTCTATTCTATATGATTACATTACATATTTTATGTAAAATATCTTAATATATAACGTATATTATATAATAATATATTATGTATAATACATCACAATATATTATATATTATATTGTATTTCCATATATAATGTAATATATTATATAACGTTTAATTTAATACATGTCATATAGAATATTATAATATATATTATAATAGGATATAGTATATAATATGTTATATAATTTATAATACATTATAAGTTATATAATATCTAATATATAATACATTATATGTTATATAATATCTAATATATTACATATGTATAATATGTTCCATATTATATGTAATATATAATACATCATATATTATATCATAGAATAAATTTCATATATTATATACTGTGTTATACATATGATATTCTATATTATACAACATATGATATATTAGATATTATATGTTATATATACTATATATTATTATACTGTACATAATTATATATATAACTGTACAATTAAGTATATAATTATATATTTTGTTATATGTAATATAGATTATTACATGTACTATATTGTACATAATAATAACATATCACTATATTTTATATTATACCTAAGATATTGTACATAATATAAGCATGCAAGATGTAAAAGAAAATTATACATATGTTATACATATTATATAAGTTATATATATTACATTATATAAATTATATATATATACACACACATATATATATATATTTATATTTGGGGGTGCCCTGTTTCCCATCTCATAACTTATTTTAAGAGGTACAGCATAGTAATGTGTGGGCTTGGGATTCAGTTTTTGAAAGAAAACACTGAGCCTTCAATGACTTTCCTGTACATGTGAAAGCACTCCTGACTGCCTGGCAGCAGTTGGACCTCACAATGTGGATTGTGCCTTCACCCTGGAATGTTTATGCCCTATTGCCGTGGTGATGGGATTAGGGATCTCCCGCCCTTGGTCCTAAGTGCCACTGTCTGTGCTGAGTTTTTCAACGCTCAGAGCAGATTGAAACTTTCTGGTTTCATTTTCCCTGATTTTGATTTTTCTCATGTGGAACCTGTGTTGCTGCATTCAAGGTATGTTCATACTGGCCTGTCAAATGCAAACTCTTCAAATGATTTGTTAGTGCTTTCCAAATATGTTTTTTGAAACATTATCCTCTGTATTTTCCATATGCAGTTATGAATATGTTTCATGGTTATGTTTTATTCCTCAATTTATTTACTTGATGATTGTACCAAGCAGAGTACCTTTGAAATTTTTCTTCATTTAAAAAAGATGTATCTTGGCTCAGGCCTCTAATCCCAGCACTTTGGGAGGCCAAGGCAAGAGGATCGCAACGTGAGGAGATCAAGACCATCCTGGTCAATACAGTGAAATCCTGTCTCTACTAACACTAAAAAAATTAGCCAGGCATGGTGGCAGCTGGAGTAGTCCCAGTATGGTGTAGTCCCAGCTACCTGGGAGGCTGAGGCAGGACAATCGCTTGAACCCGTGAGGCAGAGATTGCAGTGAGCCAAGACGGAGCCATTGCACAACAGTCTGTGCAACAGAACAAGACCCTGTCTAAAAACAATTATATAAATAATATGTATTATATATATGCATTATATATTATATAATATATTATATCTGCATAGTATAATATATATAATATATCATATCTCATAATATATATAAAAATATAATGTCACATTATATATATGTGTTATATTGATTATATATTACATATATTATATGTCATATATATTATATGACACTATATACTACACATAAGATATATTATTTATATTATATGTAATATATATAATCTATATATTATATATTTTATCTAATATATAATATGTGTATTACAACATGATCTACAACATATAATATATTTTATGACATGTATATAATATATATATAATCTGTTATATATTCTATATAATAGATTATATATATCAAATATCAAATATATCCTATATAAAACATATAATATATACATTATGCATATTATATGTTAAACAAAATATATAATATATAATATAATATTTAAATTATAGACTGTAAGCTATGTAAATACTGTATTATAGGTAATATATACTCTCTATGATAAATATGATATATGACATATATTATATAGCATATGATATATGTAATATAATGTATGGTGTATATTATATGATATATGGTATATAATATGATATATTATATACATTATGTAAAATATGCTATATATTATATAATACATTAAATATATTTTATAACATGCTATATATTATATAATGTACGATATATATTACATTGAACATTTGATATATATTATTGATAATATCTGACATATAACATATAGTATATGATATATAACATATAATATATGATATATTAAACATAATATATGATATGTAACATACTAAATGATATATATTACATAAAATATATGATAAACGTAATGTGATGCATGTTATATATAATATATGATATATAATACGTGATATATATTATGTATGATTTATAAAATATATTATATATGTTATATATTATATATAATATATAAAATTCTGTTATATATAACTTGTATGGTATATACTATGGCATATGATATATATTATATGATATATGCTATATATTATATAACATGTTATATATTACATAACATATGCTATATATTATGTTATGTATGATATATGTTACATTGAACATATGATATATATTATTGATACTATGTGATATATAACATATAGTATATGATAGAAAACATATAATATATGATATCTATTACATGTAATGTACGATATATATAAGATATGATACATATTATATAATACAAGATATATAATACATGATATACATTATATATGATATATAATTTATAGGTTATATATTATATATTGTACATAATATTCTATTCTATATGATTACATTACATATTTTATGTAAAATATCTTAATATATAACGTATATTATATCATAATATATTATGTATAATACATCACAATATATAATATATTATATTGTATTACCATATATAATGTAATATATTATATAACGTTTAATTTAATACATGTCATATAGAATATTATAATATATATTATAATAGGATATAGTATATAATATGTTATATAATTTATAATACATTATAAGTTATATAATATCTAATATATAATACATTATATGTTATATAATATCTAATATATTACATATGTATAATATGTTCCATATTGTATGTAATATATAATACATCATATATTATATCATAGAATAAATTTCATATATTATATACTGTGTTATACATATGATATTCTATATTATACAACATATGATATATTAGATATTATATGTTATATATACTATATATTATTATACTGTACATAATTATATATATAACTGTACAATTAAGTATATAATTATATATTTTGTTATATGTAATATATATTATTACATGTACTATATTGTATATAATAATAACATATCATTATATTTTATATTATACCTAAGATATTGTACATAATATAAGCATGCAAGATGTAAAAGAAAATTATACATATGTTATACATATTATATAAGTTATATATATTACATTATATAAATTATATATATATACACACACATATATATATATATTTATATATGGGGGTGCCCTGTTTCCCATCTCATAACTTATTTTAAGAGGTACAGCATAGTAATGTGTGGGCTTGGGATTCAGTTTTTGAAAGAAAACACTGAGCCTTCAATGACTTTCCTGTACATGTGAAAGCACTCCTGACTGCCTGGCAGCAGTTGGACCTCACAATGTGGATTGTGCCTTCACCCTGGAATGTTTATGCCCTATCGCCGTGGTGATGGGATTAGGGATCTCCCGCCCTTGGTCCTAAGTGCCACTGTCTGTGCTGAGTTTTTCAAGGCTCAGAGCAGATTGAAACTTTCTGGTTTCATTTTCCCTGATTTTGATTTTTCTCATGTGGAACCTGTGTTGCTGCATTCAAGGTATGTTCATACTGGCCTGTCAAACGCAAACTCTTCAAATGATTAGTTAGTGCTTTCCAAATATGTTTTTTGAAACATTATCCTCTGTATTTTCCATATGCAGTTATCAATATGTTTCATGGTTAGGTTTTATTCCTCAATTTATTTACTTGATTATTGTACCAAGCAGAGTACCTTTGAAATTTTTCTTCATTTAAAAAAGATGTATCTTGGCTCAGGCCTCTAATCCCAGCACTTTGGGAGGCCAAGGCAAGAGGATCGCAACGTGAGGAGATCAAGACCATCCTGGTCAATACAGTGAAATCCTGTCTCTACTAACACTAAAAAAATTAGCCAGGCATGGTGGCAGCTGGAGTAGTCCCAGTATGGTGTATTCCCAGCTACCTGGGAGGCTGAGGCAGGACAATCGCTTGAACCCGTGAGGCAGAGATTGCAGTGAGCCAAGACGGAGCCATTGCACAGCAGTCTGTGCAACAGAACAAGACCCTGTCTAAAAACAATTATATAAATAATATGTATTATATATATGCATTATATATTATATAATATATTATATCTGCATAGTATAATATATATAATGTATCATATCTCATAATATACATAAAAATATAATGTCACATTATATATATGTGTTATATTGATTATATATTACATATATTATATGTCATATATATTATATGACACTATATACTACACATAATATATATTATTTATATTATATGTAATATATATAATCTATATATTATATATTTTATCTAATATATAATATGTGTATTACAACATGATCTACAACATATAATATATTTTATGACATGTATATAATATATATATAATCTGTTATATATTGTATATAATAGATTATATATATCAAATATCAAATATATCCTATATAAAACATATAATATATACATTATGCATATTATATGTTAAACAAAATATATAATATATAATATAATATTTAAATTATAGACTGTAAGCTATGTAAATACTGTATTATAGGTAATATATAGTGTCTATGATAAATATGATATATGACATATATTATATAGCATATGATATATGTAATATAATGTATGGTGTATATTATATGATATATGGTATATAATATGATATATTATATACATTATGTAAAATATGCTATATATTATATAATACATTAAATATATTTTATAACATGCTATATATTATATAATGTACGATATATATTACATTGAACATTTGATATATATTATTGATAATATCTGACATATAACATATAGTATATGATATATAACATATAATATATGATATATTAAACATAATATATGATATGTAACATACTAAATGATATATATTACATAAAATATATGATAAACGTAATGTGATGCATGTTATATATAATATATGATATATAATACGTGATATATATTATGTATGATTTATAAAATATATTATATATGTTATATATTATATATAATATATAAAATTCTGTTATATATAACTTGTATGGTATATACTATGGCATATGATATATATTATATGATATATGCTATATATTATACAACATGTTATATATTACATAACATATGCTATATATTATGTTATGTATGATATATGTTACATTGAACATATGATATATATTATTGATACTATGTGATATATAACATATAGTATATGATAGAAAACATATAATATATGATATCTATTACATGTAATGTACGATATATATAAGATATGATACATATTATATAATACAAGATATATAATACATGATATACATTATATATGATATATAATTTATAGGTTATATATTATATATTGTACATAATATTCTATTCTATATGATTACATTACATATTTTATGTAAAATATCTTAATATATAACGTATATTATATAATAATATATTATGTATAATACATCACAATATATTATATAATATATTGTATTACCATTTATAATGTAATATATTATATAACGTTTAATTTAATACATGTCATATAGAATATTATAATATATATTATAATAGGATATAGTATATAATATGTTATATAATTTATAATACATTATAAGTTATATAATATCTAATATATAATACATTATATGTTATATAATATCTAATATATTACATATGTATAATATGTTCCATATTATATGTAATATATAATACATCATATATTATATCATAGAATAAATTTCATATATTATATACTGTGTTATACATATGATATTCTATATTATACAACATATGATATATTAGATATTATATGTTATATATAATATATATTATTATACTGTACATAATTATATATATAACTGTACAATTAAGTATATAATTATATATTTTGTTATATGTAATATATATTATTACATGTACTATATTGTATATAATAATAACATATCATTATATTTTATATTATACCTAAGATATTGTACATAATATAAGCATGCAAGATGTAAAAGAAAATTATACATATGTTATACATATTATATAAGTTATATATATTACATTATATAAATTATATATATATACACACACATATATATATATTTATATTTGGGGGTGCCCTGTTTCCCATCTCATAACTTATTTTAAGAGGTACAGCATAGTAATGTGTGGGCTTGGGATTCAGTTTTTGAAAGAAAACACTGAGCCTTCAATGACTTTCCTGTACATGTGAAAGCACTCCTGACTGCCTGGCAGCAGTTGGACCTCACAATGTGGATTGTGCCTTCACCCTGGAATGTTTATGCCCTATCGCCGTGGTGATGGGATTAGGGATCTCCCGCCCTTGGTCCTAAGTGCCACTGTCTGTGCTGAGTTTTTCAACGCTCAGAGCAGATTGAACCTTTCTGGTTTCATTTTCCCTGATTTTGATTTTTCTCATGTGGAACCTGTGTTGCTGCATTCAAGGTATGTTCATACTGGCCTGTCAAATGCAAACTCTTCAAATGATTAGTTAGTGCTTTCCAAATATGTTTTTTGAAACATTATCCTCTGTATTTTCCATATGCAGTTATCAATATGTTTCATGGTTAGGTTTTATTCCTCAATTTATTTACTTGATGATTGTACCAAGCAGAGTACCTTTGAAATTTTTCTTCATTTAAAAAAGATGTATCTTGGCTCAGGCCTCTAATCCCAGCACTTTGGGAGGCCAAGGCAAGAGGATCGCAACGTGAGGAGATCAAGACCATCCTGGTCAATACAGTGAAATCCTGTCTCTACTAACACTAAAAAAATTAGCCAGGCATGGTGGCAGCTGGAGTAGTCCCAGTATGGTGTAGTCCCAGCTACCTGGGAGGCTGAGGCAGGACAATCGCTTGAACCCATGAGGCAGAGATTGCAGTGAGCCAAGACGGAGCCATTGCACAACAGTCTGTGCAACAGAACAAGACCCTGTCTAAAAACAATTATATAAATAATATGTATTATATATATGCATTATATATTATATAATATATTATATCTGCATAGTATAATATATATAATATATCATATCTCATAATATACATAAAAATATAATGTCACATTATATATATGTGTTATATTGATTATATATTACATATATTATATGTCATATATATTATATGACACTATATACTACACATAATATATATTATTTATATTATATGTAATATATATAATCTATATATTATATATTTTATCTAATATATAATATGTGTATTACAACATGATCTACAACATATAATATATTTTATGACATGTATATAATATATATATAATCTGTTATATATTGTATATAATAGATTATATATATCAAATATCAAATATATCCTATATAAAACATATAATATATACATTATGCATATTATATGTTAAACAAAATATATAATATATAATATAATATTTAAATTATAGACTGTAAGCTATGTAAATACTGTATTATAGGTAATATATACTGTCTATGATAAATATGATATATGACTTATATTATATAGCATATGATATATGTAATATAATGTATGGTGTATATTATATGATATATGGTATATAATATGATATATTATATACATTATGTAAAATATGCTATATATTATATAATACATTAAATATATTTTATAACATGCTATATATTATATAATGTATGATATATATTACATTGAACATTTGATATATATTATTGATAATATCGGACATATAACAGATAGTATATGATATATAACATATAATATATGATATATTAAACATAATATATGATATGTAACATACTAAATGATATATATTACATAAAATATATCATAAACGTAATGTGATGCATGTTATATATAATATATGATATATAATACGTGATATATATTATGTATGATTTATAAAATATATTATATATGTTATATATTATATATAATATATAAAATTCTGTTATATATAACTTGTATGGTATATACTATGACATATGATATATATTATATGATATATGCTATATATTATATAACATGTTATATATTACATAACATATGCTATATATTATGTTATGTATGATATATGTTACATTGAACATATGATATATATTATTGATACTATGTGATATATAACATATAGTATATGATAGAAAACATATAATATATGATATCTATTACATGCAATGTACGATATATGTAAGATATGATACATATTATATAATACAAGATATATAATACATGATATACATTATATATGATATATAATTTATAGGTTATATATTATATATTGTACATAATATTCTATTCTATATGATTACATTACATATTTTATGTAAAATATCTTAATATATAACGTATATTATATAATAATATATTATGTATAATACATCACAATATATTATATATTATATTGTATTACCATATATAATGTAATATATTATATAACGTTTAATTTAATACATGTCATATAGAATATTATAATATATATTATAATAGGATATAGTATATAATATGTTATATAATTTATAATACATTATAAGTTATATAATATCTAATATATAATACATTATATGTTATATAATATCTAATATATTACATATGTATTATATGTTCCATATTATATGTAATATATAATACATCATATATTATATCATAGAATAAATTTCATATATTATATACTGTGTTATACATATGATATTCTATATTATACAACATATGATATATTAGATATTATATGTTATATATACTATATATTATTATACTGTACATAATTATATATATAACTGTACAATTAAGTATATAATTATATATTTTGTTATATGTAATATATATTATTACATGTACTATATTGTACATAATAATAACATATCATTATATTTTATATTATACCTAAGATATTGTACATAATATAAGCATGCAAGATGTAAAAGAAAATTATACATATGTTATACATATTATATAAGTTATATATATTACATTATATAAATTATATATATATACACACACATATATATATATATTTATATTTGGGGGTGCCCTGTTTCCCATCTCATAACTTATTTTAAGAGGTACAGCATAGTAATGTGTGGGCTTGGGATTCAGTTTTTGAAAGAAAACACTGAGCCTTCAATGACTTTCCTGTACATGTGAAAGCACTCCTGACTGCCTGGCAGCAGTTGGACCTCACAATGTGGATTGTGCCTTCACCCTGGAATGTTTATGCCCTATCGCCGTGGTGATGGGATTAGGGATCTCCCGCCCTTGGTCCTAAGTGCCACTGTCTGTGCTGAGTTTTTCAACGCTCAGAGCAGATTGAAACTTTCTGGTTTCATTTTCCCTGATTTTGATTTTTCTCATGTGGAACCTGTGTTGCTGCATTCAAGGTATGTTCATACTGGCCTGTCAAATGCAAACTCTTCAAATGATTAGTTAGTGCTTTCCAAATATGTTTTTTGAAACATTATCCTCTGTATTTTCCATATGCAGTTATCAATATGTTTCATGGTTAGGTTTTATTCCTCAATTTATTTACTTGATTATTGTACCAAGCAGAGTACCTTTGAAATTTTTCTTCATTTAAAAAAGATGTATCTTGGCTCAGGCCTCTAATCCCAGCACTTTGGGAGGCCAAGGCAAGAGGATCGCAACGTGAGGAGATCAAGACCATCCTGGTCAATACAGTGAAATCCTGTCTCTACTAACACTAAAAAAATTAGCCAGGCATGGTGGCAGCTGGAGTAGTCCCAGAATGGTGTAGTCCCAGCTACCTGGGAGGCTGAGGCAGGACAATCGCTTGAACCCGTGAGGCAGAGATTGCAGTGAGCCAAGACGGAGCCATTGCACAACAGTCTGTGCAACAGAACAAGACCCTGTCTAAAAACAATTATATAAATAATATGTATTATATATATGCATTATATATTATATAATATATTATATCTGCATAGTATAATATATATAATATATCATATCTCATAATATACATAAAAATATAATGTCACATTATATATATGTGTTATATTGATTATATATTAGATATATTATATGTCATATATATTATATGACACTATATACTACACATAATATATATTATTTATATTATATGTAATATATATAATCTATATATTATATATTTTATCTAATATATAATATGTGTATTACAACATGATCTACAACATATAATATATTTTATGACATGTATATAATATATATATAATCTGTTATATATTGTATATAATAGATTATATATATCAAATATCAAATATATCCTATAAAAAACATATAATATATACATTATGCATATTATATGTTAAACAAAATATATAATATATAATATAATATTTAAATTATAGACTGTAAGCTATGTAAATACTGTATTATAGGTAATATATACTGTCTATGATAAATATGATATATGACATATATTATATAGCATATGATATATGTAATATAATGTATGGTGTATATTATATGATATATGGTATATAATATGATATATTATATACATTATGTAAAATATGCTATATATTATATAATACATTAAATATATTTTATAACATGCTATATATTATATAATGTACGATATATATTACATTGAACATTTGATATATATTATTGATAATATCTGACATATAACATATAGTATATGATATATAACATATAATATATGATATATTAAACATAATATATGATATGTAACATACTAAATGATATATATTACATAAAATATATGATAAACGTAATGTGATGCATGTTATATATAATATATGATATATAATACGTGATATATATTATGTATGATTTATAAAATATATTATATATGTTATATATTATATATAATATATAAAATTCTGTTATATATAACTTGTATGGTATATACTATGACATATGATATATATTATATGATATATGCTATATATTATATAACATGTTATATATTACATAACATATGCTATATATTATGTTATGTATGATATATGCTACGTTGAACATATGATATATATTATTGATACTATGTGATATATAACATATAGTATATGATAGAAAACATATAATATATGATATCTATTACATGTAATGTACGATATATATAAGATATGATACATATTATATAATACAAGATATATAATACATGATATACATTATATATGATATATAATTTATAGGTTATATATTATATATTGTACATAATATTCTATTCTATATGATTACATTACATA
Source organism: Gorilla gorilla gorilla (assembly GCF_029281585.2). Lineage (NCBI taxonomy): Eukaryota > Metazoa > Chordata > Mammalia > Primates > Hominidae > Gorilla > Gorilla gorilla. The sequence goes on from NC_073236.2 coordinate 80,393, forward strand.
TTTTATGTAAAATATCTTAATATATAACGTATATTATATAATAATATATTATGTATAATACATCACAATATATTATATATTATATTGTATTACCATATATAATGTAATATATTATATAACGTTTAATTTACTACATGTCACATAGAATATTATAATATATATTATAATAGGATATAGTATATAATATGTTATATAATTTATAATACATTATAAGTTATATAATATCTAATATATAATACATTATATGTTATATAATATCTAATATATTACATATGTATAATATGTTCCATATTGTATGTAATATATAATACATCATATATTATATCATAGAATAAATTTCATATATTATATACTGTGTTATACATATGATATTCTATATTATACAACATATGATATATTAGATATTATATGTTATATATACTATATATTATTATACTGTACATAATTATATATATAACTGTACAATTAAGTATATAATTATATATTTTGTTATATGTAATATATATTATTACATGTACTATATTGTACATAATAATAACATATCATTATATTTTATATTATACCTAAGATATTGTACATAATATAAGCATGCAAGATGTAAAAGTAAATTATACATATGTTATACATATTATATAAGTTATATATATTACATTATATAAATTATATATATATACACACACATATATATATATATTTATATTTGGGGGTGCCCTGTTTCCCATCTCATAACTTATTTTAAGAGGTACAGCATAGTAATGTGTGGGCTTGGGATTCAGTTTTTGAAAGAAAACACTGAGCCTTCAATGACTTTCCTGTACATGTGAAAGCACTCCTGACTGCCTGGCAGCAGTTGGACCTCACAATGTGGATTGTGCCTTCACCCTGGAATGTTTATGCCCTATCGCCGTGGTGATGGGATTAGGGATCTCCCGCCCTTGGTCCTAAGTGCCATTGTCTGTGCTGAGTTTTTCAACGCTCAGAGCAGATTGAAACTTTCTGGTTTCATTTTCCCTGATTTTGATTTTTCTCATGTGGAACCTGTGTTGCTGCATTCAAGGTATGTTCATACTGGCCTGTCAAATGCAAACTCTTCAAATGATTAGTTAGTGCTTTCCAAATATGTTTTTTGAAACATTATCCTCTGTATTTTCCATATGCAGTTATCAATATGTTTCATGGTTAGGTTTTATTCCTCAATTTATTTACTTGATTATTGTACCAAGCAGAGTACCTTTGAAATTTTTCTTCATTTAAAAAAGATGTATCTTGGCTCAGGCCTCTAATCCCAGCACTTTGGGAGGCCAAGGCAAGAGGATCGCAACGTGAGGAGATCAAGACCATCCTGGTCAATACAGTGAAATCCTGTCTCTACTAACACTAAAAAAATTAGCCAGGCATGGTGGCAGCTGGAGTAGTCCCAGTATGGTGTAGTCCCAGCTACCTGGGAGGCTGAGGCAGGACAATCGCTTGAACCCGTGAGGCAGAGATTGCAGTGAGCCAAGACGGAGCCATTGCACAACAGTCTGTGCAACAGAACAAGACCCTGTCTAAAAACAATTATATAAATAATATGTATTATATATATGCATTATATATTATATAATATACTATACCTGCATAGTATAATATATATAATATATCATATCTCATAATATACATAAAAATATAATGTCACATTATATATATGTGTTATATTGATTATATATTACATATATTATATGTCATATATATTATATGACACTATATACTACACATAATATATATTATTTATATTATATGTAATATATATAATCTATATATTATATATTTTATCTAATATATCATATGTGTATTACAACATGATCTACAACATATAATTTATTTTATGAGATGTATATAATATATATAATCTGTTATATATTGTATATAATAGATTATATATATCAAATATCAAATATATCCTATATAAAACATATAATATATACATTATGCATATTATATGTTAAACAAAATATATAATATATAATATAATATTTAAATTATAGACTGTAAGCTATGTAAATACTGTATTATAGGTAATATATACTGTCTACGATAAATATGATATATGACATATATTACATAGCATATGATATATGTAATATAATGTATGGTGTATATTATATGATATATGGTATATAATATGATATATTATATACATTATGTAAAATATGCTATATATTATATAATACATTAAATATATTTTATAACATGCTATATATTATATAATGTATGATATATATTACATTGAACATTTGATATATATTATTGATAATATCTGACATATAACATATAGTATATGATATATAACATATAATATATGATATATTAAACATAATATATGATATGTAACATACTAAATGATATATATTACATAAAATATATGATAAACGTAATGTGATGCATGTTATATATAATATATGATATATAATACGTGATATATATTATGTATGATTTATAAAATATATTATATATGTTATATATTATATATAATATATAAAATTCTGTTATATATAACTTGTATGGTATATACTATGACATATGATATATATTATATGATATATGCTATATATTATATAACATGTTATATATTACATAACATATGCTATATATTATGTTATGTATGATATATGTTACATTGAACATATGATATATATTATTGATACTATGTGATATATAACATATAGTATATGATAGAAAACATATAATATATGATATCTATTACATGTAATGTACGATATATGTAAGATATGATACATATTATATAATACAAGATATATAATACATGATATACATTATATATGATATATAATTTATAGGTTATATATTATATATTGTACATAATATTCTATTCTATATGATTACATTACATATTTTATGTAAAATATCTTAATATATAACGTATATAATATAATAATATATTATGTATAATACATCACAATATATTATATATTATATTGTATTACCATATATAATGTAATATATTATATAACGTTTAATTTAATACATGTCATATAGAATATTATAATATATATTATAATAGGATATAGTATATAATATGTTATATAATTTATAATACATTATAAGTTATATAATATCTAATATATAATACATTATATGTTATATAATATCTAATATATTACATATGTATAATATGTTCCATATTATATGTAATATATAATACATCATATATTATATCATAGAATAAATTTCATATATTATATACTGTGTTATACATATGATATTCTATATTATACAACATATGATATATTAGATATTATATGTTATATATACTATATATTATTATACTGTACATAATTATATATATAACTGTACAATTAAGTATATAATTATATATTTTGTTATATGTAATATATATTATTACATGTACTATATTGTACATAATAATAACATATCATTATATTTTATATTATACCTAAGATATTGTACATAATATAAGCATGCAAGATGTAAAAGAAAATTATACATATGTTATACATATTATATAAGTTATATATATTACATTATATAAATTATATATATATACACACACATATATATATATATTTATATTTGGGGGTGCCCTGTTTCCCATCTCATAACTTATTTTAAGAGGTACAGCATAGTAATGTGTGGGCTTGGGATTCAGTTTTTGAAAGAAAACACTGAGCCTTCAATGACTTTCCTGTACATGTGAAAGCACTCCTGACTGCCTGGCAGCAGTTGGACCTCACAATGTGGATTGTGCCTTCACCCTGGAATGTTTATGCCCTATCGCCATGGTGATGGGATTAGGGATCTCCCGCCCTTGGTCCTAAGTGCCACTGTCTGTGCTGAGTTTTTCAACGCTCAGAGCAGATTGAACCTTTCTGGTTTCATTTTCCCTGATTTTGATTTTTCTCATGTGGAACCTGTGTTGCTGCATTCAAGGTATGTTCATACTGGCCTGTCAAATGCAAACTCTTCAAATGATTAGTTAGTGCTTTCCAAATATGTTTTTTGAAACATTATCCTCTGTATTTTCCATATGCAGTTATCAATATGTTTCATGGTTAGGTTTTATTCCTCAATTTATTTACTTGATTATTGTACCAAGCAGAGTACCTTTGAAATTTTTCTTCATTTAAAAAAGATGTATCTTGGCTCAGGCCTCTAATCCCAGCACTTTGGGAGGCCAAGGCAAGAGGATCGCAACGTGAGGAGATCAAGACCATCCTGGTCAATACAGTGAAATCCTGTCTCTACTAACACTAAAAAAATTAGCCAGGCATGGTGGCAGCTGGAGTAGTCCCAGTATGGTGTAGTCCCAGCTACCTGGGAGGCTGAGGCAGGACAATCGCTTGAACCCGTGAGGCAGAGATTGCAGTGAGCCAAGACGGAGCCATTGCACAACAGTCTGTGCAACAGAACAAGACCCTGTCTAAAAACAATTATATAAATAATATGTATTATATATATGCATTATATATTATATAATATACTATACCTGCATAGTATAATATATATAATATATCATATCTCATAATATACATAAAAATATAATGTCACATTATATATATGTGTTATATTGATTATATATTACATATATTATATGTCATATATATTATATGACACTATATACTACACATAATATATATTATTTATATTATATGTAATATATATAATCTATATATTATATATTTTATCTAATATATCATATGTGTATTACAACATGATCTACAACATATAATTTATTTTATGACATGTATATAATATATATAATCTGTTATATATTGTATATAATAGATTATATATATCAAATATCAAATATATCCTATATAAAACATATAATATATACATTATGCATATTATATGTTAAACAAAATATATAATATATAATATAATATTTAAATTATAGACTGTAAGCTATGTAAATACTGTATTATAGGTAATATATACTGTCTACGATAAATATGATATATGACATATATTACATAGCATATGATATATGTAATATAATGTATGGTGTATATTATATGATATATGGTATATAATATGATATATTATATACATTATGTAAAATATGCTATATATTATATAATACATTAAATATATTTTATAACATGCTATATATTATATAATGTATGATATATATTACATTGAACATTTGATATATATTATTGATAATATCTGACATATAACATATAGTATATGATATATAACATATAATATATGATATATTAAACATAATATATGATATGTAACATACTAAATGATATATATTACATAAAATATATGATAAACGTAATGTGATGCATGTTATATATAATATATGATATATAATACGTGATATATATTATGTATGATTTATAAAATATATTATATATGTTATATATTATATATAATATATAAAATTCTGTTATATATAACTTGTATGGTATATACTATGACATATGATATATATTATATGATATATGCTATATATTATATAACATGTTATATATTACATAACATATGCTATATATTATGTTATGTATGATATATGTTACATTGAACATATGATATATATTATTGATACTATGTGATATATAACATATAGTATATGATAGAAAACATATAATATATGATATCTATTACATGTAATGTACGATATATGTAAGATATGATACATATTATATAATACAAGATATATAATACATGATATACATTATATATGATATATAATTTATAGGTTATATATTATATATTGTACATAATATTCTATTCTATATGATTACATTACATATTTTATGTAAAATATCTTAATATATAACGTATATAATATAATAATATATTATGTATAATACATCACAATATATTATATATTATATTGTATTACCATATATAATGTAATATATTATATAACGTTTAATTTAATACATGTCATATAGAATATTATAATATATATTATAATAGGATATAGTATATAATATGTTATATAATTTATAATACATTATAAGTTATATAATATCTAATATATAATACATTCTATGTTATATAATATCTAATATATTACATATGTATAATATGTTCCATATTATATGTAATATATAATACATCATATATTATATCATAGAATAAATTTCATATATTATATACTGTGTTATACATATGATATTCTATATTATACAACATATGATATATTAGATATTATATGTTATATATACTATATATTATTATACTGTACATAATTATATATATAACTGTACAATTAAGTATATAATTATATATTTTGTTATATGTAATATATATTATTACATGTACTATATTGTATATAATAATAACATATCATTATATTTTATATTATACCTAAGATATTGTACATAATATAAGCATGCAAGATGTAAAAGAAAATTATACATATGTTATACATATTATATAAGTTATATATATTACATTACATAAATTATATATATATACACACACATATATATATATTTATATTTGGGGGTGCCCTGTTTCCCATCTCATAACTTATTTTAAGAGGTACAGCATAGTAATGTGTGGGCTTGGGATTCAGTTTTTGAAAGAAAACACTGAGCCTTCAATGACTTTCCTGTACATGTGAAAGCACTCCTGACTGCCTGGCAGCAGTTGGACCTCACAATGTGGATTGTGCCTTCACCCTGGAATGTTTATGCCCTATCGCCGTGGTGATGGGATTAGGGATCTCCCGCCCTTGGTCCTAAGTGCCACTGTCTGTGCTGAGTTTTTCAACGCTCAGAGCAGATTGAACCTTTCTGGTTTCATTTTCCCTGATTTTGATTTTTCTCATGTGGAACCTGTGTTGCTGCATTCAAGGTATGTTCATACTGGCCTGTCAAATGCAAACTCTTCAAATGATTAGTTAGTGCTTTCCAAATATGTTTTTTGAAACATTATCCTCTGTATTTTCCATATGCAGTTATCAATATGTTTCATGGTTAGGTTTTATTCCTCAATTTATTTACTTGATTATTGTACCAAGCAGAGTACCTTTGAAATTTTTCTTCATTTAAAAAAGATGTATCTTGGCTCAGGCCTCTAATCCCAGCACTTTGGGAGGCCAAGGCAAGAGGATCGCAACGTGAGGAGATCAAGACCATCCTGGTCAATACAGTGAAATCCTGTCTCTACTAACACTAAAAAAATTAGCCAGGCATGGTGGCAGCTGGAGTAGTCCCAGTATGGTGTAGTCCCAGCTACCTGGGAGGCTGAGGCAGGACAATCGCTTGAACCCGTGAGGCAGAGATTGCAGTGAGCCAAGACGGAGCCATTGCACAACAGTCTGTGCAACAGAACAAGACCCTGTCTAAAAACAATTATATAAATAATATGTATTATATATATGCATTATATATTATATAATATATTATACCTGCATAGTATAATATATATAATATATCATATCTCATAATATACATAAAAATATAATGTCACATTATATATATGTGTTATATTGATTATATATTACATATATTATATGTCATATATATTATATGACACTATATACTACACATAATATATATTATTTATATTATATGTAATATATATAATCTATATATTATATATTTTATCTAATATATAATATGTGTATTACAACATGATCTACAACATATAATTTATTTTATGACATGTATATAATATATATAATCTGTTATATATTGTATATAATAGATTATATATATCAAATATCAAATATATCCTATATAAAACATATAATATATACATTATGCATATTATATGTTAAACAAAATATATAATATATAATATAATATTTAAATTATAGACTGTAAGCTATGTAAATACTGTATTATAGGTAATATATACTGTCTACGATAAATATGATATATGACATATATTATATAGCATATGATATATGTAATATAATGTATGGTGTATATTATATGATATATGGTATATAATATGATATATTATATACATTATGTAAAATATGCTATATATTATATAATACATTAAATATATTTTATAACATGCTATATATTATATAATGTATGATATATATTACATTGAACATTTGATATATATTATTGATAATATCTGACATATAACATATAGTATATGATATATAACATATAATATATGATATATTAAACATAATATATGATATGTAACATACTAAATGATATATATTACATAAAATATATGATAAACGTAATGTGATGCATATTATATATAATATATGATATATAATACGTGATATATATTATGTATGATTTATAAAATATATTATATATGTTATATATTATATATAATATATAAAATTCTGTTATATATAACTTGTATGGTATATACTATGACATATGATATATATTATATGATATATGCTATATATTATATAACATGTTATATATTACATAACATATGCTATATATTATGTTATGTATGATATATGTTACATTGAACATATGATATATATTATTGATACTATGTGATATATAACATATAGTATATGATAGAAAACATATAATATATGATATCTATTACATGCAATGTACGATATATGTAAGATATGATACATATTATATAATACAAGATATATAATACATGATATACATTATATATGATATATAATTTATAGGTTATATATTATATATTGTACATAATATTCTATTCTATATGATTACATTACATATTTTATGTAAAATATCTTAATATATAACGTATATTATATAATAATATATTATGTATAATACATCACAATATATTATATATTATATTGTATTACCATATATAATGTAATATATTATATAACGTTTAATTTAATACATGTCATATAGAATATTATAATATATATTATAATAGGATATAGTATATAATATGTTATATAATTTATAATACATTATAAGTTATATAATATCTAATATATAATACATTATATGTTATATAATATCTAATATATTACATATGTATTATATGTTCCATATTATATGTAATATATAATACATCATATATTATATCATAGAATAAATTTCATATATTATATACTGTGTTATACATATGATATTCTATATTATACAACATATGATACATTAGATATTATATGTTATATATACTATATATTATTATACTGTACATAATTATATATATAACTGTACAATTAAGTATATAATTATATATTTTGTTATATGTAATATATATTATTACATGTACTATATTGTACATAATAATAACATATCATTATATTTTATATTATACCTAAGATATTGTACATAATATAAGCATGCAAGATGTAAAAGAAAATTATACATATGTTATACATATTATATAAGTTATATATATTACATTATATAAATTATATATATATACACACACATATATATATATATTTATATTTGGGGGTGCCCTGTTTCCCATCTCATAACTTATTTTAAGAGGTACAGCATAGTAATGTGTGGGCTTGGGATTCAGTTTTTGAAAGAAAACACTGAGCCTTCAATGACTTTCCTGTACATGTGAAAGCACTCCTGACTGCCTGGCAGCAGTTGGACCTCACAATGTGGATTGTGCCTTCACCCTGGAATGTTTATGCCCTATCGCCGTGGTGATGGGATTAGGGATCTCCCGCCCTTGGTCCTAAGTGCCACTGTCTGTGCTGAGTTTTTCAACGCTCAGAGCAGATTGAAACTTTCTGGTTTCATTTTCCCTGATTTTGATTTTTCTCATGTGGAACCTGTGTTGCTGCATTCAAGGTATGTTCATACTGGCCTGTCAAATGCAAACTCTTCAAATGATTAGTTAGTGCTTTCCAAATATGTTTTTTGAAACATTATCCTCTGTATTTTCCATATGCAGTTATCAATATGTTTCATGGTTAGGTTTTATTCCTCAATTTATTTACTTGATTATTGTACCAAGCAGAGTACCTTTGAAATTTTTCTTCATTTAAAAAAGATGTATCTTGGCTCAGGCCTCTAATCCCAGCACTTTGGGAGGCCAAGGCAAGAGGATCGCAACGTGAGGAGATCAAGACCATCCTGGTCAATACAGTGAAATCCTGTCTCTACTAACACTAAAAAAATTAGCCAGGCATGGTGGCAGCTGGAGTAGTCCCAGAATGGTGTAGTCCCAGCTACCTGGGAGGCTGAGGCAGGACAATCGCTTGAACCCGTGAGGCAGAGATTGCAGTGAGCCAAGACGGAGCCATTGCACAACAGTCTGTGCAACAGAACAAGACCCTGTCTAAAAACAATTATATAAATAATATGTATTATATATATGCATTATATATTATATAATATATTATATCTGCATAGTATAATATATATAATATATCATATCTCATAATATACATAAAAATATAATGTCACATTATATCTATGTGTTATATTGATTATATATTACATATATTATATGTCATATATATTATATGACACTATATACTACACATAATATATATTATTTATATTATATGTAATATATATAATCTATATATTATATATTTTATCTAATATATAATATGTGTATTACAACATGATCTACAACATATAATATATTTTATGACATGTATATAATATATATATAATCTGTTATATATTGTATATAATAGATTATATATATCAAATATCAAATATATCCTATAAAAAACATATAATATATACATTATGCATATTATATGTTAAACAAAATATATAATATATAATATAATATTTAAATTATAGACTGTAAGCTATGTAAATACTGTATTATAGGTAATATATACTGTCTATGATAAATATGATATATGACATATATTATATAGCATATGATATATGTAATATAATGTATGGTGTATATTATATGATATATGGTATATAATATGATATATTATATACATTATGTAAAATATGCTATATATTATATAATACATTAAATATATTTTATAACATGCTATATATTATATAATGTATGATATATATTACATTGAACATTTGATATATATTATTGATAATATCTGACATATAACATATAGTATATGATATATAACATATAATATATGATATATTAAACATAATATATGATATGTAACATACTAAATGATATATATTACATAAAATATATGATAAACGTAATGTGATGCATGTTATATATAATATATGATATATAATACGTGATATATATTATGTATGATTTATAAAATATATTATATATGTTATATATTATATATAATATATAAAATTCTGTTATATATAACTTGTATGGTATATACTATGACATATGATATATATTATATGATATATGCTATATATTATATAACATGTTATATATTACATAACATATGCTATATATTATGTTATGTATGATATATGCTACGTTGAACATATGATATATATTATTGATACTATGTGATATATAACATATAGTATATGATAGAAAACATATAATATATGATATCTATTACATGTAATGTACGATATATATAAGATATGATACATATTATATAATACAAGATATATAATACATGATATACATTATATATGATATATAATTTATAGGTTATATATTATATATTGTACATAATATTCTATTCTATATGATTACATTACATATTTTATGTAAAATATCTTAATATATAACGTATATTATATAATAATATATTATGTATAATACATCACAATATATTATATATTATATTGTATTACCATATATAATGTAATATATTATATAACGTTTAATTTAATACATGTCATATAGAATATTATAATATATATTATAATAGGATATAGTATATAATATGTTATATAATTTATAATACATTATAAGTTATATAATATCTAATATATAATACATTATATGTTATATAATATTTAATATATTACATATGTATAATATGTTCCATATTGTATGTAATATATAATACATCATATATTATATCATAGAATAAATTTCATATATTATATACTGTGTTATACATATGATATTCTATATTATACAACATATGATATATTAGATATTATATGTTATATATACTATATATTATTATACTGTACATAATTATATATATAACTGTACAATTAAGTATATAATTATATATTTTGTTATATGTAATATATATTATTACATGTACTATATTGTACATAATAATAACATATCATTATATTTTATATTATACCTAAGATATTGTACATAATATAAGCATGCAAGATGTAAAAGAAAATTATACATATGTTATACATATTATATAAGTTATATATATTACATTATATAAATTATATATATATACACACACATATATATATATATTTATATTTGGGGGTGCCCTGTTTCCCATCTCATAACTTATTTTAAGAGGTACAGCATAGTAATGTGTGGGCTTGGGATTCAGTTTTTGAAAGAAAACACTGAGCCTTCAATGACTTTCCTGTACATGTGAAAGCACTCCTGACTGCCTGGCAGCAGTTGGACCTCACAATGTGGATTGTGCCTTCACCCTGGAATGTTTATGCCCTATCGCCGTGGTGATGGGATTAGGGATCTCCCGCCCTTGGTCCTAAGTGCCACTGTCTGTGCTGAGTTTTTCAACGCTCAGAGCAGATTGAAACTTTCTGGTTTCATTTTCCCTGATTTTGATTTTTCTCATGTGGAACCTGTGTTGCTGCATTCAAGGTATGTTCATACTGGCCTGTCAAATGCAAACTCTTCAAATGATTAGTTAGTGCTTTCCAAATATGTTTTTTGAAACATTATCCTCTGTATTTTCCATATGCAGTTATCAATATGTTTCATGGTTAGGTTTTATTCCTCAATTTATTTACTTGATTATTGTACCAAGCAGAGTACCTTTGAAATTTTTCTTCATTTAAAAAAGATGTATCTTGGCTCAGGCCTCTAATCCCAGCACTTTGGGAGGCCAAGGCAAGAGGATCGCAACGTGAGGAGATCAAGACCATCCTGGTCAATACAGTGAAATCCTGTCTCTACTAACACTAAAAAAATTAGCCAGGCATGGTGGCAGCTGGAGTAGTCCCAGTATGGTGTAGTCCCAGCTACCTGGGAGGCTGAGGCAGGACAATCGCTTGAACCCGTGAGGCAGAGATTGCAGTGAGCCAAGACGGAGCCATTGCACAACAGTCTGTGCAACAGAACAAGACCCTGTCTAAAAACAATTATATAAATAATATGTATTATATATATGCATTATATATTATATAATATACTATACCTGCATAGTATAATATATATAATATATCATATCTCATAATATACATAAAAATATAATGTCACATTATATATATGTGTTATATTGATTATATATTACATATATTATATGTCATATATATTATATGACACTATATACTACAAATAATATATATTATTTATATTATATGTAATATATATAATCTATATATTATATATTTTATCTAATATATCATATGTGTATTACAACATGATCTACAACATATAATTTATTTTATGAGATGTATATAATATATATAATCTGTTATATATTGTATATAATAGATTATATATATCAAATATCAAATATATCCTATATAAAACATATAATATATACATTATGCATATTATATGTTAAACAAAATATATAATATATAATATAATATTTAAATTATAGACTGTAAGCTATGTAAATACTGTATTATAGGTAATATATACTGTCTACGATAAATATGATATATGACATATATTACATAGCATATGATATATGTAATATAATGTATGGTGTATATTATATGATATATGGTATATAATATGATATATTATATACATTATGTAAAATATGCTATATATTATATAATACATTAAATATATTTTATAACATGCTATATATTATATAATGTATGATATATATTACATTGAACATTTGATATATATTATTGATAATATCTGACATATAACATATAGTATATGATATATAACATATAATATATGATATATTAAACATAATATATGATATGTAACATACTAAATGATATATATTACATAAAATATATGATAAACGTAATGTGATGCATGTTATATATAATATATGATATATAATACGTGATATATATTATGTATGATTTATAAAATATATTATATATGTTATATATTATATATAATATATAAAATTCTGTTATATATAACTTGTATGGTATATACTATGACATATGATATATATTATATGATATATGCTATATATTATATAACATGTTATATATTACATAACATATGCTATATATTATGTTATGTATGATATATGTTACATTGAACATATGATATATATTATTGATACTATGTGATATATAACATATAGTATATGATAGAAAACATATAATATATGATATCTATTACATGTAATGTACGATATATGTAAGATATGATACATATTATATAATACAAGATATATAATACATGATATACATTATATATGATATATAATTTATAGGTTATATATTATATATTGTACATAATATTCTATTCTATATGATTACATTACATATTTTATGTAAAATATCTTAATATATAACGTATATAATATAATAATATATTATGTATAATACATCACAATATATTATATATTATATTGTATTACCATATATAATGTAATATATTATATAACGTTTAATTTAATACATGTCATATAGAATATTATAATATATATTATAATAGGATATAGTATATAATATGTTATATAATTTATAATACATTATAAGTTATATAATATCTAATATATAATACATTATATGTTATATAATATCTAATATATTACATATGTATAATATGTTCCATATTATATGTAATATATAATACATCATATATTATATCATAGAATAAATTTCATATATTATATACTGTGTTATACATATGATATTCTATATTATACAACATATGATATATTAGATATTATATGTTATATATACTATATATAATTATACTGTACATAATTATATATATAACTGTACAATTAAGTATATAATTATATATTTTGTTATATGTAATATATATTATTACATGTACTATATTGTACATAATAATAACATATCATTATATTTTATATTATACCTAAGATATTGTACATAATATAAGCATGCAAGATGTAAAAGAAAATTATACATATGTTATACATATTATATAAGTTATATATATTACATTATATAAATTATATATATATACACACACATATATATATATATTTATATTTGGGGGTGCCCTGTTTCCCATCTCATAACTTATTTTAAGAGGTACAGCATAGTAATGTGTGGGCTTGGGATTCAGTTTTTGAAAGAAAACACTGAGCCTTCAATGACTTTCCTGTACATGTGAAAGCACTCCTGACTGCCTGGCAGCAGTTGGACCTCACAATGTGGATTGTGCCTTCACCCTGGAATGTTTATGCCCTATCGCCATGGTGATGGGATTAGGGATCTCCCGCCCTTGGTCCTAAGTGCCACTGTCTGTGCTGAGTTTTTCAACGCTCAGAGCAGATTGAACCTTTCTGGTTTCATTTTCCCTGATTTTGATTTTTCTCATGTGGAACCTGTGTTGCTGCATTCAAGGTATGTTCATACTGGCCTGTCAAATGCAAACTCTTCAAATGATTAGTTAGTGCTTTCCAAATATGTTTTTTGAAACATTATCCTCTGTATTTTCCATATGCAGTTATCAATATGTTTCATGGTTAGGTTTTATTCCTCAATTTATTTACTTGATTATTGTACCAAGCAGAGTACCTTTGAAATTTTTCTTCATTTAAAAAAGATGTATCTTGGCTCAGGCCTCTAATCCCAGCACTTTGGGAGGCCAAGGCAAGAGGATCGCAACGTGAGGAGATCAAGACCATCCTGGTCAATACAGTGAAATCCTGTCTCTACTAACACTAAAAAAATTAGCCAGGCATGGTGGCAGCTGGAGTAGTCCCAGTATGGTGTAGTCCCAGCTACCTGGGAGGCTGAGGCAGGACAATCGCTTGAACCCGTGAGGCAGAGATTGCAGTGAGCCAAGACGGAGCCATTGCACAACAGTCTGTGCAACAGAACAAGACCCTGTCTAAAAACAATTATATAAATAATATGTATTATATATATGCATTATATATTATATAATATACTATACCTGCATAGTATAATATATATAATATATCATATCTCATAATATACATAAAAATATAATGTCACATTATATATATGTGTTATATTGATTATATATTACATATATTATATGTCATATATATTATATGACACTATATACTACACATAATATATATTATTTATATTATATGTAATATATATAATCTATATATTATATATTTTATCTAATATATCATATGTGTATTACAACATGATCTACAACATATAATTTATTTTATGACATGTATATAATATATATAATCTGTTATATATTGTATATAATAGATTATATATATCAAATATCAAATATATCCTATATAAAACATATAATATATACATTATGCATATTATATGTTAAACAAAATATATAATATATAATATAATATTTAAATTATAGACTGTAAGCTATGTAAATACTGTATTATAGGTAATATATACTGTCTACGATAAATATGATATATGACATATATTACATAGCATATGATATATGTAATATAATGTATGGTGTATATTATATGATATATGGTATATAATATGATATATTATATACATTATGTAAAATATGCTATATATTATATAATACATTAAATATATTTTATAACATGCTATATATTATATAATGTATGATATATATTACATTGAACATTTGATATATATTATTGATAATATCTGACATATAACATATAGTATATGATATATAACATATAATATATGATATATTAAACATAATATATGATATGTAACATACTAAATGATATATATTACATAAAATATATGATAAACGTAATGTGATGCATGTTATATATAATATATGATATATAATACGTGATATATATTATGTATGATTTATAAAATATATTATATATGTTATATATTATATATAATATATAAAATTCTGTTATATATAACTTGTATGGTATATACTATGACATATGATATATATTATATGATATATGCTATATATTATATAACATGTTATATATTACATAACATATGCTATATATTATGTTATGTATGATATATGTTACATTGAACATATGATATATATTATTGATACTATGTGATATATAACATATAGTATATGATAGAAAACATATAATATATGATATCTATTACATGTAATGTACGATATATGTAAGATATGATACATATTATATAATACAAGATATATAATACATGATATACATTATATATGATATATAATTTATAGGTTATATATTATATATTGTACATAATATTCTATTCTATATGATTACATTACATATTTTATGTAAAATATCTTAATATATAACGTATATAATATAATAATATATTATGTATAATACATCACAATATATTATATATTATATTGTATTACCATATATAATGTAATATATTATATAACGTTTAATTTAATACATGTCATATAGAATATTATAATATATATTATAATAGGATATAGTATATAATATGTTATATAATTTATAATACATTATAAGTTATATAATATCTAATATATAATACATTCTATGTTATATAATATCTAATATATTACATATGTATAATATGTTCCATATTATATGTAATATATAATACATCATATATTATATCATAGAATAAATTTCATATATTATATACTGTGTTATACATATGATATTCTATATTATACAACATATGATATATTAGATATTATATGTTATATATACTATATATTATTATACTGTACATAATTATATATATAACTGTACAATTAAGTATATAATTATATATTTTGTTATATGTAATATATATTATTACATGTACTATATTGTACATAATAATAACATATCATTATATTTTATATTATACCTAAGATATTGTACATAATATAAGCATGCAAGATGTAAAAGTAAATTATACATATGTTATACATATTATATAAGTTATATATATTACATTATATAAATTATATATATATACACACACATATATATATATATTTATATTTGGGGGTGCCCTGTTTCCCATCTCATAACTTATTTTAAGAGGTACAGCATAGTAATGTGTGGGCTTGGGATTCAGTTTTTGAAAGAAAACACTGAGCCTTCAATGACTTTCCTGTACATGTGAAAGCACTCCTGACTGCCTGGCAGCAGTTGGACCTCACAATGTGGATTGTGCCTTCACCCTGGAATGTTTATGCCCTATCGCCGTGGTGATGGGATTAGGGATCTCCCGCCCTTGGTCCTAAGTGCCACTGTCTGTGCTGAGTTTTTCAATGCTCAGAGCAGATTGAACCTTTCTGGTTTCATTTTCCCTGATTTTGATTTTTCTCATGTGGAACCTGTGTTGCTGCATTCAAGGTATGTTCATACTGGCCTGTCAAATGCAAACTCTTCAAATGATTAGTTAGTGCTTTCCAAATATGTTTTTTGAAACATTATCCTCTGTATTTTCCATATGCAGTTATCAATATGTTTCATGGTTAGGTTTTATTCCTCAATTTATTTACTTGATTATTGTACCAAGCAGAGTACCTTTGAAATTTTTCTTCATTTAAAAAAGATGTATCTTGGCTCAGGCCTCTAATCCCAGCACTTTGGGAGGCCAAGGCAAGAGGATCGCAACGTGAGGAGATCAAGACCATCCTGGTCAATACAGTGAAATCCTGTCTCTACTAACACTAAAAAAATTAGCCAGGCATGGTGGCAGCTGGAGTAGTCCCAGTATGGTGTAGTCCCAGCTACCTGGGAGGCTGAGGCAGGACAATCGCTTGAACCCGTGAGGCAGAGATTGCAGTGAGCCAAGACGGAGCCATTGCACAACAGTCTGTGCAACAGAACAAGACCCTGTCTAAAAACAATTATATAAATAATATGTATTATATATATGCATTATATATTATATAATATACTATACCTGCATAGTATAATATATATAATATATCATATCTCATAATATACATAAAAATATAATGTCACATTATATATATGTGTTATATTGATTATATATTACATATATTATATGTCATATATATTATATGACACTATATACTACAAATAATATATATTATTTATATTATATGTAATATATATAATCTATATATTATATATTTTATCTAATATATCATATGTGTATTACAACATGATCTACAACATATAATTTATTTTATGAGATGTATATAATATATATAATCTGTTATATATTGTATATAATAGATTATATATATCAAATATCAAATATATCCTATATAAAACATATAATATATACATTATGCATATTATATGTTAAACAAAATATATAATATATAATATAATATTTAAATTATAGACTGTAAGCTATGTAAATACTGTATTATAGGTAATATATACTGTCTACGATAAATATGATATATGACATATATTACATAGCATATGATATATGTAATATAATGTATGGTGTATATTATATGATATATGGTATATAATATGATATATTATATACATTATGTAAAATATGCTATATATTATATAATACATTAAATATATTTTATAACATGCTATATATTATATAATGTATGATATATATTACATTGAACATTTGATATATATTATTGATAATATCTGACATATAACATATAGTATATGATATATAACATATAATATATGATATATTAAACATAATATATGATATGTAACATACTAAATGATATATATTACATAAAATATATGATAAACGTAATGTGATGCATGTTATATATAATATATGATATATAATACGTGATATATATTATGTATGATTTATAAAATATATTATATATGTTATATATTATATATAATATATAAAATTCTGTTATATATAACTTGTATGGTATATACTATGACATATGATATATATTATATGATATATGCTATATATTATATAACATGTTATATATTACATAACATATGCTATATATTATGTTATGTATGATATATGTTACATTGAACATATGATATATATTATTGATACTATGTGATATATAACATATAGTATATGATAGAAAACATATAATATATGATATCTATTACATGTAATGTACGATATATGTAAGATATGATACATATTATATAATACAAGATATATAATACATGATATACATTATATATGATATATAATTTATAGGTTATATATTATATATTGTACATAATATTCTATTCTATATGATTACATTACATATTTTATGTAAAATATCTTAATATATAACGTATATAATATAATAATATATTATGTATAATACATCACAATATATTATATATTATATTGTATTACCATATATAATGTAATATATTATATAACGTTTAATTTAATACATGTCATATAGAATATTATAATATATATTATAATAGGATATAGTATATAATATGTTATATAATTTATAATACATTATAAGTTATATAATATCTAATATATAATACATTATATGTTATATAATATCTAATATATTACATATGTATAATATGTTCCATATTATATGTAATATATAATACATCATATATTATATCATAGAATAAATTTCATATATTATATACTGTGTTATACATATGATATTCTATATTATACAACATATGATATATTAGATATTATATGTTATATATACTATATATAATTATACTGTACATAATTATATATATAACTGTACAATTAAGTATATAATTATATATTTTGTTATATGTAATATATATTATTACATGTACTATATTGTACATAATAATAACATATCATTATATTTTATATTATACCTAAGATATTGTACATAATATAAGCATGCAAGATGTAAAAGAAAATTATACATATGTTATACATATTATATAAGTTATATATATTACATTATATAAATTATATATATATACACACACATATATATATATATTTATATTTGGGGGTGCCCTGTTTCCCATCTCATAACTTATTTTAAGAGGTACAGCATAGTAATGTGTGGGCTTGGGATTCAGTTTTTGAAAGAAAACACTGAGCCTTCAATGACTTTCCTGTACATGTGAAAGCACTCCTGACTGCCTGGCAGCAGTTGGACCTCACAATGTGGATTGTGCCTTCACCCTGGAATGTTTATGCCCTATCGCCATGGTGATGGGATTAGGGATCTCCCGCCCTTGGTCCTAAGTGCCACTGTCTGTGCTGAGTTTTTCAACGCTCAGAGCAGATTGAACCTTTCTGGTTTCATTTTCCCTGATTTTGATTTTTCTCATGTGGAACCTGTGTTGCTGCATTCAAGGTATGTTCATACTGGCCTGTCAAATGCAAACTCTTCAAATGATTAGTTAGTGCTTTCCAAATATGTTTTTTGAAACATTATCCTCTGTATTTTCCATATGCAGTTATCAATATGTTTCATGGTTAGGTTTTATTCCTCAATTTATTTACTTGATTATTGTACCAAGCAGAGTACCTTTGAAATTTTTCTTCATTTAAAAAAGATGTATCTTGGCTCAGGCCTCTAATCCCAGCACTTTGGGAGGCCAAGGCAAGAGGATCGCAACGTGAGGAGATCAAGACCATCCTGGTCAATACAGTGAAATCCT
Organism: Gorilla gorilla gorilla; assembly: GCF_029281585.2. NCBI lineage: Eukaryota > Metazoa > Chordata > Mammalia > Primates > Hominidae > Gorilla > Gorilla gorilla. Next base: position 101,994 of record NC_073236.2, read on the forward strand.
GTCTCTACTAACACTAAAAAAATTAGCCAGGCATGGTGGCAGCTGGAGTAGTCCCAGTATGGTGTAGTCCCAGCTACCTGGGAGGCTGAGGCAGGACAATCGCTTGAACCCGTGAGGCAGAGATTGCAGTGAGCCAAGACGGAGCCATTGCACAACAGTCTGTGCAACAGAACAAGACCCTGTCTAAAAACAATTATATAAATAATATGTATTATATATATGCATTATATATTATATAATATACTATACCTGCATAGTATAATATATATAATATATCATATCTCATAATATACATAAAAATATAATGTCACATTATATATATGTGTTATATTGATTATATATTACATATATTATATGTCATATATATTATATGACACTATATACTACACATAATATATATTATTTATATTATATGTAATATATATAATCTATATATTATATATTTTATCTAATATATCATATGTGTATTACAACATGATCTACAACATATAATTTATTTTATGACATGTATATAATATATATAATCTGTTATATATTGTATATAATAGATTATATATATCAAATATCAAATATATCCTATATAAAACATATAATATATACATTATGCATATTATATGTTAAACAAAATATATAATATATAATATAATATTTAAATTATAGACTGTAAGCTATGTAAATACTGTATTATAGGTAATATATACTGTCTACGATAAATATGATATATGACATATATTACATAGCATATGATATATGTAATATAATGTATGGTGTATATTATATGATATATGGTATATAATATGATATATTATATACATTATGTAAAATATGCTATATATTATATAATACATTAAATATATTTTATAACATGCTATATATTATATAATGTATGATATATATTACATTGAACATTTGATATATATTATTGATAATATCTGACATATAACATATAGTATATGATATATAACATATAATATATGATATATTAAACATAATATATGATATGTAACATACTAAATGATATATATTACATAAAATATATGATAAACGTAATGTGATGCATGTTATATATAATATATGATATATAATACGTGATATATATTATGTATGATTTATAAAATATATTATATATGTTATATATTATATATAATATATAAAATTCTGTTATATATAACTTGTATGGTATATACTATGACATATGATATATATTATATGATATATGCTATATATTATATAACATGTTATATATTACATAACATATGCTATATATTATGTTATGTATGATATATGTTACATTGAACATATGATATATATTATTGATACTATGTGATATATAACATATAGTATATGATAGAAAACATATAATATATGATATCTATTACATGTAATGTACGATATATGTAAGATATGATACATATTATATAATACAAGATATATAATACATGATATACATTATATATGATATATAATTTATAGGTTATATATTATATATTGTACATAATATTCTATTCTATATGATTACATTACATATTTTATGTAAAATATCTTAATATATAACGTATATAATATAATAATATATTATGTATAATACATCACAATATATTATATATTATATTGTATTACCATATATAATGTAATATATTATATAACGTTTAATTTAATACATGTCATATAGAATATTATAATATATATTATAATAGGATATAGTATATAATATGTTATATAATTTATAATACATTATAAGTTATATAATATCTAATATATAATACATTCTATGTTATATAATATCTAATATATTACATATGTATAATATGTTCCATATTATATGTAATATATAATACATCATATATTATATCATAGAATAAATTTCATATATTATATACTGTGTTATACATATGATATTCTATATTATACAACATATGATATATTAGATATTATATGTTATATATACTATATATTATTATACTGTACATAATTATATATATAACTGTACAATTAAGTATATAATTATATATTTTGTTATATGTAATATATATTATTACATGTACTATATTGTACATAATAATAACATATCATTATATTTTATATTATACCTAAGATATTGTACATAATATAAGCATGCAAGATGTAAAAGTAAATTATACATATGTTATACATATTATATAAGTTATATATATTACATTATATAAATTATATATATATACACACACATATATATATATATTTATATTTGGGGGTGCCCTGTTTCCCATCTCATAACTTATTTTAAGAGGTACAGCATAGTAATGTGTGGGCTTGGGATTCAGTTTTTGAAAGAAAACACTGAGCCTTCAATGACTTTCCTGTACATGTGAAAGCACTCCTGACTGCCTGGCAGCAGTTGGACCTCACAATGTGGATTGTGCCTTCACCCTGGAATGTTTATGCCCTATCGCCGTGGTGATGGGATTAGGGATCTCCCGCCCTTGGTCCTAAGTGCCACTGTCTGTGCTGAGTTTTTCAATGCTCAGAGCAGATTGAACCTTTCTGGTTTCATTTTCCCTGATTTTGATTTTTCTCATGTGGAACCTGTGTTGCTGCATTCAAGGTATGTTCATACTGGCCTGTCAAATGCAAACTCTTCAAATGATTAGTTAGTGCTTTCCAAATATGTTTTTTGAAACATTATCCTCTGTATTTTCCATATGCAGTTATCAATATGTTTCATGGTTAGGTTTTATTCCTCAATTTATTTACTTGATTATTGTACCAAGCAGAGTACCTTTGAAATTTTTCTTCATTTAAAAAAGATGTATCTTGGCTCAGGCCTCTAATCCCAGCACTTTGGGAGGCCAAGGCAAGAGGATCGCAACGTGAGGAGATCAAGACCATCCTGGTCAATACAGTGAAATCCTGTCTCTACTAACACTAAAAAAATTAGCCAGGCATGGTGGCAGCTGGAGTAGTCCCAGTATGGTGTAGTCCCAGCTACCTGGGAGGCTGAGGCAGGACAATCGCTTGAACCCGTGAGGCAGAGATTGCAGTGAGCCAAGACGGAGCCATTGCACAACAGTCTGTGCAACAGAACAAGACCCTGTCTAAAAACAATTATATAAATAATATGTATTATATATATGCATTATATATTATATAATATATTATATCTGCATAGTATAATATATATAATATATCATATCTCATAATATACATAAAAATATAATGTCACATTATATATATGTGTTATATTGATTATATATTACATATATTATATGTCATATATATTATATGACACTATATACTACACATAATATATATTATTTATATTATATGTAATATATATAATCTATATATTATATATTTTATCTAATATATAATATGTGTATTACAACATGATCTACAACATATAATATATTTTATGACATGTATATAATATATATATAATCTGTTATATATTGTATATAATAGATTATATATATCAAATATCAAATATATCCTATATAAAACATATAATATATACATTATGCATATTATATGTTAAACAAAATATATAATATATAATATAATATTTAAATTATAGACTGTAAGCTATGTAAATACTGTATTATAGGTAATATATACTGTCTATGATAAATATGATATATGACATATATTATATAGCATATGATATATGTAATATAATGTATGGTGTATATTATATGATATATGGTATATAATATGATATATTATATACATTATGTAAAATATGCTATATATTATATAATACATTAAATATATTTTATAACATGCTATATATTATATAATGTATGATATATATTACATTGAACATTTGATATATATTATTGATAATATCTGACATATAACATATAGTATATGATATATAACATATAATATATGATATATTAAACATAATATATGATATGTAACATACTAAATGATATATATTACATAAAATATATGATAAACGTAATGTGATGCATGTTATATATAATATATGATATATAATACGTGATATATATTATGTATGATTTATAAAATATATTATATATGTTATATATTATATATAATATATAAAAATCTGTTATATATAACTTTTATGGTATATACTATGACATATGATATATATTATATGATATATGCTATATATTATATAACATGTTATATATTACATAACATATGCTATATATTATGTTATGTATGATATATGCTACGTTGAACATATGATATATATTATTGATACTATGTGATATATAACATATAGTATATGATAGAAAACATATAATATATGATATCTATTACATGTAATGTACGATATATATAAGATATGATACATATTATATAATACAAGATATATAATACATGATATACATTATATATGATATATAATTTATAGGTTATATATTATATATTGTACATAATATTCTATTCTATATGATTACATTACATATTTTATGTAAAATATCTTAGTATATAACGTTTATTATATAATAATATATTATGTATAATACATCACAATATATTATATATTATATTGTATTACCATTTAAAATGTAATATATTATATAACGTTTAATTTAATACATGTCATATAGAATATTATAATATATATTATAATAGGATATAGTATATAATATGTTATATAATTTATAATACATTATAAGTTATATAATATCTAATATATAATACATTCTATGTTATATAATATCTAATATATTACATATGTATAATATGTTCCATATTATATGTAATATATAATACATCATATATTATATCATAGAATAAATTTCATATATTATATACTGTGTTATACATATGATATTCTATATTATACAACATATGATATATTAGATATTATATGTTATATATACTATATATTATTATACTGTACATAATTATATATATAACTGTACAATTAAGTATATAATTATATATTTTGTTATATGTAATATATATTATTACATGTACTATATTGTATATAATAATAACTTATCATTATATTTTATATTATACCTAAGATATTGTACATAATATAAGCATGCAAGATGTAAAAGAAACTTATACATATGTTATACATATTATATAAGTTATATATATTACATTACATAAATTATATATATATACACACACATATATATATATTTATATTTGGGGGTGCCCTGTTTCCCATCTCATAACTTATTTTAAGAGGTACAGCATAGTAATGTGTGGGCTTGGGATTCAGTTTTTGAAAGAAAACACTGAGCCTTCAATGACTTTCCTGTACATGTGAAAGCACTCCTGACTGCCTGGCAGCAGTTGGACCTCACAATGTGGATTGTGCCTTCACCCTGGAATGTTTATGCCCTATCGCCGTGGTGATGGGATTAGGGATCTCCCGCCCTTGGTCCTAAGTGCCACTGTCTGTGCTGAGTTTTTCAACGCTCAGAGCAGATTGAACCTTTCTGGTTTCATTTTCCCTGATTTTGATTTTTCTCATGTGGAACCTGTGTTGCTGCATTCAAGGTATGTTCATACTGGCCTGTCAAATGCAAACTCTTCAAATGATTAGTTAGTGCTTTCCAAATATGTTTTTTGAAACATTATCCTCTGTATTTTCCATATGCAGTTATCAATATGTTTCATGGTTATGTTTTATTCCTCAATTTATTTACTTGATTATTGTACCAAGCAGAGTACCTTTGAAATTTTTCTTCATTTGAAAAAGATGTATCTTGGCTCAGGCCTCTAATCCCAGCACTTTGGGAGGCCAAGGCAAGAGGATCGCAACGTGAGGAGATCAAGACCATCCTGGTCAATACAGTGAAATCCTGTCTCTACTAACACTAAAAAAATTAGCCAGGCATGGTGGCAGCTGGAGTAGTCCCAGTATGGTGTAGTCCCAGCTACCTGGGAGGCTGAGGCAGGACAATCGCTTGAACCCGTGAGGCAGAGATTGCAGTGAGCCAAGACGGAGCCATTGCACAACAGTCTGTGCAACAGAACAAGACCCTGTCTAAAAACAATTATATAAATAATATGTATTATATATATGCATTGTATATTATATAATATACTATACCTGCATAGTATAATATATATAATATATCATATCTCATAATATACATAAAAATATAATGTCACATTATATATATGTGTTATATTGATTATATATTACATATATTATATGTCATATATATTATATGACACTATATACTACACATAATATATATTATTTATATTATATGTAATATATATAATCTATATATTATATATTTTATCTAATATATCATATGTGTATTACAACATGATCTACAACATATAATTTATTTTATGACATGTATATAATATATATAATCTGTTATATATTGTATATAATAGATTATATATATCAAATATCAAATATATCCTATATAAAACATATAATATATACATTATGCATATTATATGTTAAACAAAATATATAATATATAATATAATATTTAAATTATAGACTGTAAGCTATGTAAATACTGTATTATAGGTAATATATACTGTCTACGATAAATATGATATATGACATATATTATATAGCATATGATATATGTAATATAATGTATGGTGTATATTATATGATATATGGTATATAATATGATATATTATATACATTATGTAAAATATGCTATATATTATATAATACATTAAATATATTTTATAACATGCTATATATTATATAATGTACGATATATATTACATTGAACATTTGATATATATTATTGATAATATCTGACATATAACATATAGTATATGATATATAACATATAATATATGATATATTAAACATAATATATGATATGTAACATACTAAATGATATATATTACATAAAATATATGATAAACGTAATGTGATGCATGTTATATATAATATATGATATATAATACGTGATATATATTATGTATGATTTATAAAATATATTATATATGTTATATATTATATATAATATATAAAATTCTGTTATATATAACTTGTATGGTATATACTATGACATATGATATATATTATATGATATATGCTATATATTATATAACATGTTATATATTACATAACATATGCTATATATTATGTTATGTATGATATATGCTACGTTGAACATATGATATATATTATTGATACTATGTGATATATAACATATAGTATATGATAGAAAACATATAATATATGATATCTATTACATGTAATGTACGATATATATAAGATATGATACATATTATATAATACAAGATATATAATACATGATATACATTATATATGATATATAATTTATAGGTTATATATTATATATTGTACATAATATTCTATTCTATATGATTACATTACATATTTTATGTAAAATATCTTAATATATAACGTATATTATATAATAATATATTATGTATAATACATCACAATATATTATATATTATATTGTATTACCATATATAATGTAATATATTATATAACGTTTAATTTAATACATGTCATATAGAATATTATAATATATATTATAATAGGATATAGTATATAATATGTTATATAATTTATAATACATTATAAGTTATATAATATCTAATATATAATACATTATATGTTATATAATATCTAATATATTACATATGTATAATATGTTCCATATTATATGTAATATATAAGACATCATATATTATATCATAGAATAAATTTCATATATTATATACTGTGTTATACATATGATATTCTATATTATACAACATATGATATATTAGATATTATATGTTATATATACTATATATTATTATACTGTACATAATTATATATATAACTGTACAATTAAGTATATAATTATATATTTTGTTATATGTAATATATATTATTACATGTACTATATTGTACATAATAATAACATATCATTATATTTTATATTATACCTAAGATATTGTACATAATATAAGCATGCAAGATGTAAAAGAAAATTATACATATGTTATACATATTATATAAGTTATATATATTACATTATATAAATTATATATATATACACACACATATATATATATATTTATATTTGGGGGTGCCCTGTTTCCCATCTCATAACTTATTTTAAGAGGTACAGCATAGTAATGTGTGGGCTTGGGATTCAGTTTTTGAAAGAAAACACTGAGCCTTCAATGACTTTCCTGTACATGTGAAAGCACTCCTGACTGCCTGGCAGCAGTTGGACCTCACAATGTGGATTGTGCCTTCACCCTGGAATGTTTATGCCCTATCGCCGTGGTGATGGGATTAGGGATCTCCCGCCCTTGGTCCTAAGTGCCACTGTCTGTGCTGAGTTTTTCAACGCTCAGAGCAGATTGAAACTTTCTGGTTTCATTTTCCCTGATTTTGATTTTTCTCATGTGGAACCTGTGTTGCTGCATTCAAGGTATGTTCATACTGGCCTGTCAAATGCAAACTCTTCAAATGATTAGTTAGTGCTTTCCAAATATGTTTTTTGAAACATTATCCTCTGTATTTTCCATATGCAGTTATCAATATGTTTCATGGTTAGGTTTTATTCCTCAATTTATTTACTTGATTATTGTACCAAGCAGAGTACCTTTGAAATTTTTCTTCATTTAAAAAAGATGTATCTTGGCTCAGGCCTCTAATCCCAGCACTTTGGGAGGCCAAGGCAAGAGGATCGCAACGTGAGGAGATCAAGACCATCCTGGTCAATACAGTGAAATCCTGTCTCTACTAACACTAAAAAAATTAGCCAGGCATGGTGGCAGCTGGAGTAGTCCCAGTATGGTGTAGTCCCAGCTACCTGGGAGGCTGAGGCAGGACAATCGCTTGAACCCGTGAGGCAGAGATTGCAGTGAGCCAAGACGGAGCCATTGCACAACAGTCTGTGCAACAGAACAAGACCCTGTCTAAAAACAATTATATAAATAATATGTATTATATATATGCATTATATATTATATAATATATTATATCTGCATAGTATAATATATATAATATGTCATATCTCATAATATACATAAAAATATAATGTCACATTATATATATGTGTTATATTGATTATATATTACATATATTATATGTCATATATATTATATGACACTATATACTACACATAATATATATTATTTATATTATATGTAATATATATAATCTATATATTATATATTTTATCTAATATATAATATGTGTATTACAACATGATCTACAACATATATTTTATGACATGTATATAATATATATATAATCTGTTATATATTGTATATAATAGATTATATATATCAAATATCAAATATATCCTATATAAAACATATAATATATACATTATGCATATTATATGTTAAACAAAATATATAATATATAATATAATATTTAAATTATAGACTGTAAGCTATGTAAATACTGTATTATAGGTAATATATACTGTCTACGATAAATATGATATATGACATATATTATATAGCATATGATATATGTAATATAATGTATGGTGTATATTATATGATATATGGTATATAATATGATATATTATATACATTATGTAAAATATGCTATATATTATATAATACATTAAATATATTTTATAACATGCTATATATTATATAATGTATGATAAATATTACATTGAACATTTGATATATATTATTGATAATATCTGACATATAACATATAGTATATGATATATAACATATAATATATGATATATTAAACATAATATATGATATGTAACATAATAAATGATATATATTACATAAAATGTATGATAAACGTAATGTGATGCATGTTATATATAATATATGATATATAATACGTGATATATATTATGTATGATTTATAAAATATATTATATATGTTATATATTATATATAATATATAAAATTCTGTTATATATAACTTGTATGGTATATACTATGACATATGATATTTATTATATGATATATGCTATATATTATATAACATGTTATATATTACACAACATATGCTATATATTATGTTATGTATGATATATGCTACGTTGAACATATGATATATATTATTGATACTATGTGATATATAACATATAGTATATGATAGAAAACATATAATATATGATATCTATTACATGTAATGTACGATATATATAAGATATGATACATATTATATAATACAAGATATATAATACATGATATACATTATATATGATATATAATTTATAGGTTATATATTATATATTGTACATAATATTCTATTCTATATGATTACATTACATATTTTATGTAAAATATCTTAATATATAACGTATATTATATAATAATATATTATGTATAATACATCACAATATATTATATATTATATTGTATTACCATATATAATGTAATATATTATATAACGTTTAATTTAATACATGTCATATAGAATATTATAATATATATTATAATAGGATATAGTATATAATATGTTATATAATTTATAATACATTATAAGTTATATAATATCTAATATATAATACATTATATGTTATATAATATCTAATATATTACATATGTATAATATGTTCCATATTATATGTAATATATAAGACATCATATATTATATCATAGAATAAATTTCATATATTATATACTGTGTTATACATATGATATTCTATATTATACAACATATGATATATTAGATATTATATGTTATATATACTATATATTATTATACTGTACATAATTATATATATAACTGTACAATTAAGTATATAATTATATATTTTGTTATATGTAATATATATTATTACATGTACTATATTGTACATAATAATAACATATCATTATATTTTATATTATACCTAAGATATTGTACATAATATAAGCATGCAAGATGTAAAAGAAAATTATACATATGTTATACATATTATATAAGTTATATATATTACATTATATAAATTATATATATATACACACACATATATATATATATTTATATTTGGGGGTGCCCTGTTTCCCATCTCATAACTTATTTTAAGAGGTACAGCATAGTAATGTGTGGGCTTGGGATTCAGTTTTTGAAAGAAAACACTGAGCCTTCAATGACTTTCCTGTACATGTGAAAGCACTCCTGACTGCCTGGCAGCAGTTGGACCTCACAATGTGGATTGTGCCTTCACCCTGGAATGTTTATGCCCTATCGCCGTGGTGATGGGATTAGGGATCTCCCGCCCTTGGTCCTAAGTGCCACTGTCTGTGCTGAGTTTTTCAACGCTCAGAGCAGATTGAAACTTTCTGGTTTCATTTTCCCTGATTTTGATTTTTCTCATGTGGAACCTGTGTTGCTGCATTCAAGGTATGTTCATACTGGCCTGTCAAATGCAAACTCTTCAAATGATTAGTTAGTGCTTTCCAAATATGTTTTTTGAAACATTATCCTCTGTATTTTCCATATGCAGTTATCAATATGTTTCATGGTTAGGTTTTATTCCTCAATTTATTTACTTGATTATTGTACCAAGCAGAGTACCTTTGAAATTTTTCTTCATTTAAAAAAGATGTATCTTGGCTCAGGCCTCTAATCCCAGCACTTTGGGAGGCCAAGGCAAGAGGATCGCAACGTGAGGAGATCAAGACCATCCTGGTCAATACAGTGAAATCCTGTCTCTACTAACACTAAAAAAATTAGCCAGGCATGGTGGCAGCTGGAGTAGTCCCAGTATGGTGTAGTCCCAGCTACCTGGGAGGCTGAGGCAGGACAATCGCTTGAACCCGTGAGGCAGAGATTGCAGTGAGCCAAGACGGAGCCATTGCACAACAGTCTGTGCAACAGAACAAGACCCTGTCTAAAAACAATTATATAAATAATATGTATTATATATATGCATTATATATTATATAATATACTATACCTGCATAGTATAATATATATAATATATCATATCTCATAATATACATAAAAATATAATGTCACATTATATATATGTGTTATATTGATTATATATTACATATATTATATGTCATATATATTATATGACACTATATACTACACATAATATATATTATTTATATTATATGTAATATATATAATCTATATATTATATATTTTATCTAATATATCATATGTGTATTACAACATGATCTACAACATATAATTTATTTTATGACATGTATATAATATATATAATCTGTTATATATTGTATATAATAGATTATATATATCAAATATCAAATATATCCTATATAAAACATATAATATATACATTATGAATATTATATGTTAAACAAAATATATAATATATAATATAATATTTAAATTATAGACTGTAAGCTATGTAAATACTGTATTATAGGTAATATATACTGTCTACGATAAATATGATATATGACATATATTACATAGCATATGATATATGTAATATAATGTATGGTGTATATTATATGATATATGGTATATAATATGATATATTATATACATTATGTAAAATATGCTATATATTATATAATACATTAAATATATTTTATAACATGCTATATATTATATAATGTATGATATATATTACATTGAACATTTGATATATATTATTGATAATATCTGACATATAACATATAGTATATGATATATAACATATAATATATGATATATTAAACATAATATATGATATGTAACATACTAAATGATATATATTACATAAAATATATGATAAACGTAATGTGATGCATGTTATATATAATATATGATATATAATACGTGATATATATTATGTATGATTTATAAAATATATTATATATGTTATATATTATATATAATATATAAAATTCTGTTATATATAACTTGTATGGTATATACTATGACATATGATATATATTATATGATATATGCTATATATTATATAACATGTTATATATTACATAACATATGCTATATATTATGTTATGTATGATATATGTTACATTGAACATATGATATATATTATTGATACTATGTGATATATAACATATAGTATATGATAGAAAACATATAATATATGATATCTATTACATGTAATGTACGATATATGTAAGATATGATACATATTATATAATACAAGATATATAATACATGATATACATTATATATGATATATAATTTATAGGTTATATATTATATATTGTACATAATATTCTATTCTATATGATTACATTACATATTTTATGTAAAATATCTTAATATATAACGTATATAATATAATAATATATTATGTATAATACATCACAATATATTATATATTATATTGTATTACCATATATAATGTAATATATTATATAACGTTTAATTTAATACATGTCATATAGAATATTATAATATATATTATAATAGGATATAGTATATAATATGTTATATAATTTATAATACATTATAAGTTATATAATATCTAATATATAATACATTCTATGTTATATAATATCTAATATATTACATATGTATAATATGTTCCATATTATATGTAATATATAATACATCATATATTATATCATAGAATAAATTTCATATATTATATACTGTGTTATACATATGATATTCTATATTATACAACATATGATATATTAGATATTATATGTTATATATACTATATATTATTATACTGTACATAATTATATATATAACTGTACAATTAAGTATATAATTATATATTTTGTTATATGTAATATATATTATTACATGTACTATATTGTACATAATAATAACATATCATTATATTTTATATTATACCTAAGATATTGTACATAATATAAGCATGCAAGATGTAAAAGTAAATTATACATATGTTATACATATTATATAAGTTATATATATTACATTATATAAATTATATATATATACACACACATATATATATATATTTATATTTGGGGGTGCCCTGTTTCCCATCTCATAACTTATTTTAAGAGGTACAGCATAGTAATGTGTGGGCTTGGGATTCAGTTTTTGAAAGAAAACACTGAGCCTTCAATGACTTTCCTGTACATGTGAAAGCACTCCTGACTGCCTGGCAGCAGTTGGACCTCACAATGTGGATTGTGCCTTCACCCTGGAATGTTTATGCCCTATCGCCGTGGTGATGGGATTAGGGATCTCCCGCCCTTGGTCCTAAGTGCCACTGTCTGTGCTGAGTTTTTCAATGCTCAGAGCAGATTGAACCTTTCTGGTTTCATTTTCCCTGATTTTGATTTTTCTCATGTGGAACCTGTGTTGCTGCATTCAAGGTATGTTCATACTGGCCTGTCAAATGCAAACTCTTCAAATGATTAGTTAGTGCTTTCCAAATATGTTTTTTGAAACATTATCCTCTGTATTTTCCATATGCAGTTATCAATATGTTTCATGGTTAGGTTTTATTCCTCAATTTATTTACTTGATTATTGTACCAAGCAGAGTACCTTTGAAATTTTTCTTCATTTAAAAAAGATGTATCTTGGCTCAGGCCTCTAATCCCAGCACTTTGGGAGGCCAAGGCAAGAGGATCGCAACGTGAGGAGATCAAGACCATCCTGGTCAATACAGTGAAATCCTGTCTCTACTAACACTAAAAAAATTAGCCAGGCATGGTGGCAGCTGGAGTAGTCCCAGTATGGTGTAGTCCCAGCTACCTGGGAGGCTGAGGCAGGACAATCGCTTGAACCCGTGAGGCAGAGATTGCAGTGAGCCAAGACGGAGCCATTGCACAACAGTCTGTGCAACAGAACAAGACCCTGTCTAAAAACAATTATATAAATAATATGTATTATATATATGCATTATATATTATATAATATATTATATCTGCATAGTATAATATATATAATATATCATATCTCATAATATACATAAAAATATAATGTCACATTATATATATGTGTTATATTGATTATATATTACATATATTATATGTCATATATATTATATGACACTATATACTACACATAATATATATTATTTATATTATATGTAATATATATAATCTATATATTATATATTTTATCTAATATATAATATGTGTATTACAACATGATCTACAACATATAATATATTTTATGACATGTATATAATATATATATAATCTGTTATATATTGTATATAATAGATTATATATATCAAATATCAAATATATCCTATATAAAACATATAATATATACATTATGCATATTATATGTTAAACAAAATATATAATATATAATATAATATTTAAATTATAGACTGTAAGCTATGTAAATACTGTATTATAGGTAATATATACTGTCTATGATAAATATGATATATGACATATATTATATAGCATATGATATATGTAATATAATGTATGGTGTATATTATATGATATATGGTATATAATATGATATATTATATACATTATGTAAAATATGCTATATATTATATAATACATTAAATATATTTTATAACATGCTATATATTATATAATGTATGATATATATTACATTGAACATTTGATATATATTATTGATAATATCTGACATATAACATATAGTATATGATATATAACATATAATATATGATATATTAAACATAATATATGATATGTAACATACTAAATGATATATATTACATAAAATATATGATAAACGTAATGTGATGCATGTTATATATAATATATGATATATAATACGTGATATATATTATATATGATTTATAAAATATATTATATATGTTATATATTATATATAATATATAAAAATCTGTTATATATAACTTTTATGGTATATACTATGACATATGATATATATTATATGATATATGCTATATATTATATAACATGTTATATATTACATAACATATGCTATATATTATGTTATGTATGATATATGCTACGTTGAACATATGATATATATTATTGATACTATGTGATATATAACATATAGTATATGATAGAAAACATATAATATATGATATCTATTACATGTAATGTACGATATATATAAGATATGATACATATTATATAATACAAGATATATAATACATGATATACATTATATATGATATATAATTTATAGGTTATATATTATATATTGTACATAATATTCTATTCTATATGATTACATTACATATTTTATGTAAAATATCTTAGTATATAACGTTTATTATATAATAATATATTATGTATAATACATCACAATATATTATATATTATATTGTATTACCATTTAAAATGTAATATATTATATAACGTTTAATTTAATACATGTCATATAGAATATTATAATATATATTATAATAGGATATAGTATATAATATGTTATATAATTTATAATACATTATAAGTTATATAATATCTAATATATAATACATTATATGTTATATAATATCTAATATATTACATATGTATAATATGTTCCATATTATATGTAATATATAATACATCATATATTATATCATAGAATAAATTTCATATATTATATACTGTGTTATACATATGATATTCTATATTATACAACATATGATATATTAGATATTATATGTTATATATACTATATATTATTATACTGTACATAATTATATATATAACTGTACAATTAAGTATATAATTATATATTTTGTTATATGTAATATATATTATTACATGTACTATATTGTATATAATAATAACTTATCATTATATTTTATATTATACCTAAGATATTGTACATAATATAAGCATGCAAGATGTAAAAGAAACTTATACATATGTTATACATATTATATAAGTTATATATATTACATTACATAAATTATATATATATACACACACATATATATATATTTATATTTGGGGGTGCCCTGTTTCCCATCTCATAACTTATTTTAAGAGGTACAGCATAGTAATGTGTGGGCTTGGGATTCAGTTTTTGAAAGAAAACACTGAGCCTTCAATGACTTTCCTGTACATGTGAAAGCACTCCTGACTGCCTGGCAGCAGTTGGACCTCACAATGTGGATTGTGCCTTCACCCTGGAATGTTTATGCCCTATCGCCGTGGTGATGGGATTAGGGATCTCCCGCCCTTGGTCCTAAGTGCCACTGTCTGTGCTGAGTTTTTCAACGCTCAGAGCAGATTGAACCTTTCTGGTTTCATTTTCCCTGATTTTGATTTTTCTCATGTGGAACCTGTGTTGCTGCATTCAAGGTATGTTCATACTGGCCTGTCAAATGCAAACTCTTCAAATGATTAGTTAGTGCTTTCCAAATATGTTTTTTGAAACATTATCCTCTGTATTTTCCATATGCAGTTATCAATATGTTTCATGGTTATGTTTTATTCCTCAATTTATTTACTTGATTATTGTACCAAGCAGAGTACCTTTGAAATTTTTCTTCATTTGAAAAAGATGTATCTTGGCTCAGGCCTCTAATCCCAGCACTTTGGGAGGCCAAGGCAAGAGGATCGCAACGTGAGGAGATCAAGACCATCCTGGTCAATACAGTGAAATCCTGTCTCTACTAACACTAAAAAAATTAGCCAGGCATGGTGGCAGCTGGAGTAGTCCCAGTATGGTGTAGTCCCAGCTACCTGGGAGGCTGAGGCAGGACAATCGCTTGAACCCGTGAGGCAGAGATTGCAGTGAGCCAAGACGGAGCCATTGCACAACAGTCTGTGCAACAGAACAAGACCCTGTCTAAAAACAATTATATAAATAATATGTATTATATATATGCATTGTATATTATATAATATACTATACCTGCATAGTATAATATATATAATATATCCTATCTCATAATATACATAAAAATATAATGTCACATTATATATATGTGTTATATTGATTATATATTACATATATTATATGTCATATATATTATATGACACTATATACTACACATAATATATATTATTTATATTATATGTAATATATATAATCTATATATTATATATTTTATCTAATATATCATATGTGTATTACAACATGATCTACAACATATAATTTATTTTATGACATGTATATAATATATATAATCTGTTATATATTGTATATAATAGATTATATATATCAAATATCAAATATATCCTATATAAAACATATAATATATACATTATGCATATTATATGTTAAACAAAATATATAATATATAATATAATATTTAAATTATAGACTGTAAGCTATGTAAATACTGTATTATAGGTAATATATACTGTCTACGATAAATATGATATATGACATATATTACATAGCATATGATATATGTAATATAATGTATGGTGTATATTATATGATATATGGTATATAATATGATATATTATATACATTATGTAAAATATGCTATATATTATATAATACATTAAATATATTTTATAACATGCTATATATTATATAATGTACGATATATATTACATTGAACATTTGATATATATTATTGATAATATCTGACATATAACATATAGTATATGATATATAACATATAATATATGATATATTAAACATAATATATGATATGTAACATACTAAATGATATATATTACATAAAATATATGATAAACGTAATGTGATGCATGTTATATATAATATATGATATATAATACGTGATATATATTATGTATGATTTATAAAATATATTATATATGTTATATATTATATATAATATATAAAATTCTGTTATATATAACTTGTATGGTATATACTATGACATATGATATATATTATATGATATATGCTATATATTATATAACATGTTATATATTACATAACATATGCTATATATTATGTTATGTATGATATATGCTACGTTGAACATATGATATATATTATTGATACTATGTGATATATAACATATAGTATATGATAGAAAACATATAATATATGATATCTATTACATGTAATGTACGATATATATAAGATATGATACATATTATATAATACAAGATATATAATACATGATATACATTATATATGATATATAATTTATAGGTTATATATTATATATTGTACATAATATTCTATTCTATATGATTACATTACATATTTTATGTAAAATATCTTAATATATAACGTATATTATATAATAATATATTATGTATAATACATCACAATATATTATATATTATATTGTATTACCATATATAATGTAATATATTATATAACGTTTAATTTAATACATGTCATATAGAATATTATAATATATATTATAATAGGATATAGTATATAATATGTTATATAATTTATAATACATTATAAGTTATATAATATCTAATATATAATACATTATATGTTATATAATATCTAATATATTACATATGTATAATATGTTCCATATTATATGTAATATATAAGACATCATATATTATATCATAGAATAAATTTCATATATTATATACTGTGTTATACATATGATATTCTATATTATACAACATATGATATATTAGATATTATATGTTATATATACTATATATTATTATACTGTACATAATTATATATATAACTGTACAATTAAGTATATAATTATATATTTTGTTATATGTAATATATATTATTACATGTACTATATTGTACATAATAATAACATATCATTATATTTTATATTATACCTAAGATATTGTACATAATATAAGCATGCAAGATGTAAAAGAAAATTATACATATGTTATACATATTATATAAGTTATATATATTACATTATATAAATTATATATATATACACACACATATATATATATATTTATATTTGGGGGTGCCCTGTTTCCCATCTCATAACTTATTTTAAGAGGTACAGCATAGTAATGTGTGGGCTTGGGATTCAGTTTTTGAAAGAAAACACTGAGCCTTCAATGACTTTCCTGTACATGTGAAAGCACTCCTGACTGCCTGGCAGCAGTTGGACCTCACAATGTGGATTGTGCCTTCACCCTGGAATGTTTATGCCCTATCGCCGTGGTGATGGGATTAGGGATCTCCCGCCCTTGGTCCTAAGTGCCACTGTCTGTGCTGAGTTTTTCAACGCTCAGAGCAGATTGAAACTTTCTGGTTTCATTTTCCCTGATTTTGATTTTTCTCATGTGGAACCTGTGTTGCTGCATTCAAGGTATGTTCATACTGGCCTGTCAAATGCAAACTCTTCAAATGATTAGTTAGTGCTTTCCAAATATGTTTTTTGAAACATTATCCTCTGTATTTTCCATATGCAGTTATCAATATGTTTCATGGTTAGGTTTTATTCCTCAATTTATTTACTTGATTATTGTACCAAGCAGAGTACCTTTGAAATTTTTCTTCATTTAAAAAAGATGTATCTTGGCTCAGGCCTCTAATCCCAGCACTTTGGGAGGCCAAGGCAAGAGGATCGCAACGTGAGGAGATCAAGACCATCCTGGTCAATACAGTGAAATCCTGTCTCTACTAACACTAAAAAAATTAGCCAGGCATGGTGGCAGCTGGAGTAGTCCCAGTATGGTGTAGTCCCAGCTACCTGGGAGGCTGAGGCAGGACAATCGCTTGAACCCGTGAGGCAGAGATTGCAGTGAGCCAAGACGGAGCCATTGCACAACAGTCTGTGCAACAGAACAAGACCCTGTCTAAAAACAATTATATAAATAATATGTATTATATATATGCATTATATATTATATAATATATTATATCTGCATAGTATAATATATATAATATATCATATCTCATAATATACATAAAAATATAATGTCACATTATATATATGTGTTATATTGATTATATATTACATATATTATATGTCATATATATTATATGACACTATATACTACACATAATATATATTATTTATATTATATGTAATATATATAATCTATATATTATATATTTTATCTAATATATAATATGTGTATTACAACATGATCTACAACATATATTTTATGACATGTATATAATATATATATAATCTGTTATATATTGTATATAATAGATTATATATATCAAATATCAAATATATCCTATATAAAACATATAATATATACATTATGCATATTATATGTTAAACAAAATATATAATATATAATATAATATTTAAATTATAGACTGTAAGCTATGTAAATACTGTATTATAGGTAATATATACTGTCTACGATAAATATGATATATGACATATATTATATAGCATATGATATATGTAATATAATGTATGGTGTATATTATATGATATATGGTATATAATATGATATATTATATACATTATGTAAAATATGCTATATATTATATAATACATTAAATATATTTTATAACATGCTATATATTATATAATGTATGATAAATATTACATTGAACATTTGATATATATTATTGATAATATCTGACATATAACATATAGTATATGATATATAACATATAATATATGATATATTAAACATAATATATGATATGTAACATAATAAATGATATATATTACATAAAATGTATGATAAACGTAATGTGATGCATGTTATATATAATATATGATATATAATACGTGATATATATTATGTATGATTTATAAAATATATTATATATGTTATATATTATATATAATATATAAAATTCTGTTATATATAACTTGTATGGTATATACTATGACATATGATATTTATTATATGATATATGCTATATATTATATAACATGTTATATATTACACAACATATGCTATATATTATGTTATGTATGATATATGCTACGTTGAACATATGATATATATTATTGATACTATGTGATATATAACATATAGTATATGATAGAAAACATATAATATATGATATCTATTACATGTAATGTACGATATATATAAGATATGATACATATTATATAATACAAGATATATAATACATGATATACATTATATATGATATATAATTTATAGGTTATATATTATATATTGTACATAATATTCTATTCTATATGATTACATTACATATTTTATGTAAAATATCTTAATATATAACGTATATTATATAATAATATATTATGTATAATACATCACAATATATTATATATTATATTGTATTACCATATATAATGTAATATATTATATAACGTTTAATTTAATACATGTCATATAGAATATTATAATATATATTATAATAGGATATAGTATATAATATGTTATATAATTTATAATACATTATAAGTTATATAATATCTAATATATAATACATTATATGTTATATAATATCTAATATATTACATATGTATAATATGTTCCATATTATATGTAATATATAAGACATCATATATTATATCATAGAATAAATTTCATATATTATATACTGTGTTATACATATGATATTCTATATTATACAACATATGATATATTAGATATTATATGTTATATATACTATATATTATTATACTGTACATAATTATATATATAACTGTACAATTAAGTATATAATTATATATTTTGTTATATGTAATATATATTATTACATGTACTATATTGTACATAATAATAACATATCATTATATTTTATATTATACCTAAGATATTGTACATAATATAAGCATGCAAGATGTAAAAGAAAATTATACATATGTTATACATATTATATAAGTTATATATATTACATTATATAAATTATATATATATACACACACATATATATATATATTTATATTTGGGGGTGCCCTGTTTCCCATCTCATAACTTATTTTAAGAGGTACAGCATAGTAATGTGTGGGCTTGGGATTCAGTTTTTGAAAGAAAACACTGAGCCTTCAATGACTTTCCTGTACATGTGAAAGCACTCCTGACTGCCTGGCAGCAGTTGGACCTCACAATGTGGATTGTGCCTTCACCCTGGAATGTTTATGCCCTATCGCCGTGGTGATGGGATTAGGGATCTCCCGCCCTTGGTCCTAAGTGCCACTGTCTGTGCTGAGTTTTTCAACGCTCAGAGCAGATTGAAACTTTCTGGTTTCATTTTCCCTGATTTTGATTTTTCTCATGTGGAACCTGTGTTGCTGCATTCAAGGTATGTTCATACTGGCCTGTCAAATGCAAACTCTTCAAATGATTAGTTAGTGCTTTCCAAATATGTTTTTTGAAACATTATCCTCTGTATTTTCCATATGCAGTTATCAATATGTTTCATGGTTAGGTTTTATTCCTCAATTTATTTACTTGATGATTGTACCAAGCAGAGTACCTTTGAAATTTTTCTTCATTTAAAAAAGATGTATCTTGGCTCAGGCCTCTAATCCCAGCACTTTGGGACGCCAAGGCAAGAGGATCGCAACGTGAGGAGATCAAGACCATCCTGGTCAATACAGTGAAATCCTGTCTCTACTAACACTAAAAAAATTAGCCAGGCATGGTGGCAGCTGGAGTAGTCCCAGTATGGTGTAGTCCCAGCTACCTGGGAGGCTGAGGCAGGACAATCGCTTGAACCCGTGAGGCAGAGATTGCAGTGAGCCAAGACGGAGCCATTGCACAACAGTCTGTGCAACAGAACAAGACCCTGTCTAAAAACAATTATATAAATAATATGTATTATATATATGCATTATATATTATATAATATATTATATCTGCATAGTATAATATATATAATATATCATATCTCATAATATACATAAAAATATAATGTCACATTATATATATGTGTTATATTGATTATATATTACATATATTATATGTCATATATATTATATGACACTATATACTACACATAATATATATTATTTATATTATATGTAATATATATAATCTATATATTATATATTTTATCTAATATATAATATGTGTATTACAACATGATCTACAACATATATTTTATGACATGTATATAATATATATATAATCTGTTATATATTGTATATAATAGATTATATATATCAAATATCAAATATATCCTATATAAAACATATAATATATACATTATGCATATTATATGTTAGACAAAATATATAATATATAATATAATATTTAAATTATAGACTGTAAGCTATGTAAATACTGTATTATAGGTAATATATACTGTCTATGATAAATATGATATATGACATATATTATATAGCATATGATATATGTAATATAATGTATGGTGTATATTATATGATATATGGTATATAATATGATATATTATATACATTATGTAAAATATGCTATATATTATATAATACATTAAATATATTTTATAACATGCTATATATTATATAATGTATGATAAATATTACATTGAACATTTGATATATATTATTGATAATATCTGACATATAACATATAGTATATGATATATAACATATAATATATGATATATTAAACATAATATATGATATGAAACATAATAAATGATATATATTACATAAAATGTATGATAAACGTAATGTGATGCATGTTATATATAATATATGATATATAATACGTGATATATATTATGTATGATTTATAAAATATATTATATATGTTATATATTATATATAATATATAAAATTCTGTTATATATAACTTGTATGGTATATACTATGACATATGATATTTATTATATGATATATGCTATATATTATATAACATGTTATATATTACACAACATATGCTATATATTATGTTATGTATGATATATGCTACGTTGAACATATGATATATATTATTGATACTATGTGATATATAACATATAGTATATGATAGAAAACATATAATATATGATATCTATTACATGTAATGTACGATATATATAAGATATGATACATATTATATAATACAAGATATATAATACATGATATACATTATATATGATATATAATTTATAGGTTATATATTATATATTGTACATAATATTCTATTCTATATGATTACATTACATATTTTATGTAAAATATCTTAATATATAACGTATATTATATAATAATATATTATGTATAATACATCACAATATATTATATATTATATTGTATTACCATATATAATGTAATATATTATATAACGTTTAATTTAATACATGTCATATAGAATATTATAATATATATTATAATAGGATATAGTGTATAATATGTTATATAATTTATAATACATTATAAGTTATATAATATCTAATATATAATACATTATATGTTATATAATATCTAATATATTACATATGTATAATATGTTCCATATTATATGTAATATATAATACATCATATATTATATCATAGAATAAATTTCATATATTATATACTGTGTTATACATATGATATTCTATATTATACAACATATGATATATTAGATATTATATGTTATATATACTATATATTATTATACTGTACATAATTATATATATAACTGTACAATTAAGTATATAATTATATATTTTGTTATATGTAATATATATTATTACATGTACTATATTGTACATAATAATAACATATCATTATATTTTATATTATACCTAAGATATTGTACATAATATAAGCATGCAAGATGTAAAAGAAAATTATACATATGTTATACATATTATATAAGTTATATATATTACATTATATAAATTATATATATATACACACACATATATATATATATTTATATTTGGGGGTGCCCTGTTTCCCATCTCATAACTTATTTTAAGAGGTACAGCATAGTAATGTGTGGGCTTGGGATTCAGTTTTTGAAAGAAAACACTGAGCCTTCAATGACTTTCCTGTACATGTGAAAGCACTCCTGACTGCCTGGCAGCAGTTGGACCTCACAATGTGGATTGTGCCTTCACCCTGGAATGTTTATGCCCTATCGCCGTGGTGATGGGATTAGGGATCTCCCGCCCTTGGTCCTAAGTGCCACTGTCTGTGCTGAGTTTTTCAACGCTCAGAGCAGATTGAAACTTTCTGGTTTCATTTTCCCTGATTTTGATTTTTCTCATGTGGAACCTGTGTTGCTGCATTCAAGGTATGTTCATACTGGCCTGTCAAATGCAAACTCTTCAAATGATTAGTTAGTGCTTTCCAAATATGTTTTTTGAAACATTATCCTCTTTATTTTCCATATGCAGTTATCAATATGTTTCATGGTTATGTTTTATTCCTCAATTTATTTACTTGATGATTGTACCAAGCAGAGTACCTTTGAAATTTTTCTTCATTTAAAAAAGATGTATCTTGGCTCAGGCCTCTAATCCCAGCACTTTGGGACGCCAAGGCAAGAGGATCGCAACGTGAGGAGATCAAGACCATCCTGGTCAATACAGTGAAATCCTGTCTCTACTAACACTAAAAAAATTAGCCAGGCATGGTGGCAGCTGGAGTAGTCCCAGTATGGTGTAGTCCCAGCTACCTGGGAGGCTGAGGCAGGACAATCGCTTGAACCCGTGAGGCAGAGATTGCAGTGAGCCAAGACGGAGCCATTGCACAACAGTCTGTGCAACAGAACAAGACCCTGTCTAAAAACAATTATATAAACAATATGTATTATACATATGCATTATATATTATATAATATATTATACCTGCATAGTATAATATATATAATATATCATATCTCATAATATACATAAAAATATAATGTCACATTATATATATGTGTTATATTGATTATATATTACATATATTATATGTCATATATATTATATGACACTATATACTACACATAATATATATTATTTATATTATATGTAATATATATAATCTATATATTATATATTTTATCTAATATATAATATGTGTATTACAACATGATCTACAACATATAATTTATTTTATGACATGTATATAATATATATAATCTGTTATATATTGTATATAATAGATTATATATATCAAATATCAAATATATCCTATATAAAACATATAATATATACATTATGCATATTATATGTTAAACAAAATATATAATATATAATATAATATTTAAATTATAGACTGTAAGCTATGTAAATACTGTATTATAGGTAATATATACTGTCTACGATAAATATGATATATGACATATATTATATAGCATATGATATATGTAATATAATGTATGGTGTATATTATATGATATATGGTATATAATATGATATATTATATACATTATGTAAAATATGCTATATATTATATAATACATTAAATATATTTTATAACATGCTATATATTATATAATGTATGATATATATTACATTGAACATTTGATATATATTATTGATAATATCTGACATATAACATATAGTATATGATATATAACATATAATATATGATATATTAAACATAATATATGATATGTAACATACTAAATGATATATATTACATAAAATATATGATAAACGTAATGTGATGCATGTTATATATAATATATGATATATAATACGTGATATATATTATGTATGATTTATAAAATATATTATATATGTTATATATTATATATAATATATAAAATTCTGTTATATATAACTTGTATGGTATATACTATGACATATGATATATATTATATGATATATGCTATATATTATATAACATGTTATATATTACATAACATATGCTATATATTATGTTATGTATGATATATGCTACGTTGAACATATGATATATATTATTGATACTATGTGATATATAACATATAGTATATGATAGAAAACATATAATATATGATATCTATTACATGTAATGTACGATATATGTAAGATATGATACATATTATATAATACAAGATATATAATACATGATATACATTATATATGATATATAATTTATAGGTTATATATTATATATTGTACATAATATTCTATTCTATATGATTACATTACATATTTTATGTAAAATATCTTAATATATAACGTATATTATATAATAATATATTATGTATAATACATCACAATATATTATATATTATATTGTATTACCATATATAATGTAATATATTATATAACGTTTAATTTAATACATGTCATATAGAATATTATAATATATATTATAATAGGATATAGTGTATAATATGTTATATAATTTATAATACATTATAAGTTATATAATATCTAATATATAATACATTATATGTTATATAATATCTAATATATTACATATGTATAATATGTTCCATATTATATGTAATATATAATACATCATATATTATATCATAGAATAAATTTCATATATTATATACTGTGTTATACATATGATATTCTATATTATACAACATATGATATATTAGATATTATATGTTATATATACTATATATTATTATACTGTACATAATTATATATATAACTGTACAATTAAGTATATAATTATATATTTTGTTATATGTAATATATATTATTACATGTACTATATTGTACATAATAATAACATATCATTATATTTTATATTATACCTAAGATATTGTACATAATATAAGCATGCAAGATGTAAAAGAAAATTATACATATGTTATACATATTATATAAGTTATATATATTACATTATATAAATTATATATATATACACACACATATATATATATATTTATATTTGGGGGTGCCCTGTTTCCCATCTCATAACTTATTTTAAGAGGTACAGCATAGTAATGTGTGGGCTTGGGATTCAGTTTTTGAAAGAAAACACTGAGCCTTCAATGACTTTCCTGTACATGTGAAAGCACTCCTGACTGCCTGGCAGCAGTTGGACCTCACAATGTGGATTGTGCCTTCACCCTGGAATGTTTATGCCCTATCGCCGTGGTGATGGGATTAGGGATCTCCCGCCCTTGGTCCTAAGTGCCACTGTCTGTGCTGAGTTTTTCAACGCTCAGAGCAGATTGAAACTTTCTGGTTTCATTTTCCCTGATTTTGATTTTTCTCATGTGGAACCTGTGTTGCTGCATTCAAGGTATGTTCATACTGGCCTGTCAAATGCAAACTCTTCAAATGATTAGTTAGTGCTTTCCAAATATGTTTTTTGAAACATTATCCTCTGTATTTTCCATATGCAGTTATCAATATGTTTCATGGTTAGGTTTTATTCCTCAATTTATTTACTTGATTATTGTACCAAGCAGAGTACCTTTGAAATTTTTCTTCATTTAAAAAAGATGTATCTTGGCTCAGGCCTCTAATCCCAGCACTTTGGGAGGCCAAGGCAAGAGGATCGCAACGTGAGGAGATCAAGACCATCCTGGTCAATACAGTGAAATCCTGTCTCTACTAACACTAAAAAAATTAGCCAGGCATGGTGGCAGCTGGAGTAGTCCCAGTATGGTGTAGTCCCAGCTACCTGGGAGGCTGAGGCAGGACAATCGCTTGAACCCGTGAGGCAGAGATTGCAGTGAGCCAAGACGGAGCCATTGCACAACAGTCTGTGCAACAGAACAAGACCCTGTCTAAAAACAATTATATAAATAATATGTATTATATATATGCATTATATATTATATAATATATTATATCTGCATAGTATAATATATATAATATATCATATCTCATAATATACATAAAAATATAATGTCACATTATATATATGTGTTATATTGATTATATATTACATATATTATATGTCATATATATTATATGACACTATATACTACACATAATATATATTATTTATATTATATGTAATATATATAATCTATATATTATATATTTTATCTAATATATAATATGTGTATTACAACATGATCTACAACATATAATATATTTTAAGACATGTATATAATATATATATAATCTGTTATATATTGTATATAATAGATTATATATATCAAATATCAAATATATCCTATATAAAACATATAATATATACATTATGCATATTATATGTTAAACAAAATATATAATATATAATATAATATTTAAATTATAGACTGTAAGCTATGTAAATACTGTATTATAGGTAATATATACTCTCTATGATAAATATGATATATGACATATATTATATAGCATATGATATATGTAATATAATGTATGGTGTATATTATATGATATATGGTATATAATATGATATATTATATACATTATGTAAAATATGCTATATATTATATAATACATTAAATATATTTTATAACATGCTATATATTATATAATGTATGATATATATTACATTGAACATTTGATATATATTATTGATAATATCTGACATATAACATATAGTATAAGATATATAACATATAATATATGATATATTAAACATAATATATGATATGTAACATACTAAATGATATATATTACATAAAATATATGATAAACGTAATGTGATGCATGTTATATATAATATATGATATATAATACGTGATATATATTATGTATGATTTATAAAATATATTATATATGTTATATATTATATATAATATATAAAATTCTGTTATATATAACTTGTATGGTATATACTATGACATATGATATATATTATATGATATATGCTATATATTATATAACATGTTATATATTACATAACATATGCTATATATTATGTTATGTATGATATATGCTACGTTGAACATATGATATATATTATTGATACTATGTGATATATAACATATAGTATATGATAGAAAACATATAATATATGATATCTATTACATGTAATGTACGATATATATAAGATATGATACATATTATATAATACAAGATATATAATACATGATATACATTATATATGATATATAATTTATAGGTTATATATTATATATTGTACATAATATTCTATTCTATATGATTACATTACATATTTTATGTAAAATATCTTAATATATAACGTATATTATATAATAATATATTATGTATAATACATCACAATATATTATATATTATATTGTATTACCATATGTAATGTAATATATTATATAACGTTTAATTTAATACATGTCATATAGAATATTATAATATATATTATAATAGGATATAGTATATAATATGTTATATAATTTATAATACATTATAAGTTATATAATATCTAATATATAATACATTATATGTTATATAATATCTAATATATTACATATGTATAATATGTTCCATATTGTATGTAATATATAAGACATCATATATTATATCATAGAATAAATTTCATATATTATATACTGTGTTATACATATGATATTCTATATTATACAACATATGATATATTAGATATTATATGTTATATATACTATATATTATTATACTGTACATAATTATATATATAACTGTACAATTAAGTATATAATTATATATTTTGTTATATGTAATATATATTATTACATGTACTATATTGTACATAATAATAACATATCATTATATTTTATATTATACCTAAGATATTGTACATAATATAAGCATGCAAGATGTAAAAGAAAATTATACATATGTTATACATATTATATAAGTTATATATATTACATTATATAAATTATATATATATACACACACATATATATATATATTTATATTTGGGGGTGCCCTGTTTCCCATCTCATAACTTATTTTAAGAGGTACAGCATAGTAATGTGTGGGCTTGGGATTCAGTTTTTGAAAGAAAACACTGAGCCTTCAATGACTTTCCTGTACATGTGAAAGCACTCCTGACTGCCTGGCAGCAGTTGGACCTCACAATGTGGATTGTGCCTTCACCCTGGAATGTTTATGCCCTATCGCCGTGGTGATGGGATTAGGGATCTCCCGCCCTTGGTCCTAAGTGCCACTGTCTGTGCTGAGTTTTTCAACGCTCAGAGCAGATTGAAACTTTCTGGTTTCATTTTCCCTGATTTTGATTTTTCTCATGTGGAACCTGTGTTGCTGCATTCAAGGTATGTTCATACTGGCCTGTCAAATGCAAACTCTTCAAATGATTAGTTAGTGCTTTCCAAATATGTTTTTTGAAACATTATCCTCTGTATTTTCCATATGCAGTTATCAATATGTTTCATGGTTAGGTTTTATTCCTCAATTTATTTACTAGATTATTGTACCAAGCAGAGTACCTTTGAAATTTTTCTTCATTTAAAAAAGATGTATCTTGGCTCAGGCCTCTAATCCCAGCACTTTGGGAGGCCAAGGCAAGAGGATCGCAACGTGAGGAGATCAAGACCATCCTGGTCAATACAGTGAAATCCTGTCTCTACTAACACTAAAAAAATTAGCCAGGCATGGTGGCAGCTGGAGTAGTCCCAGTATGGTGTAGTCCCAGCTACCTGGGAGGCTGAGGCAGGACAATCGCTTGAACCCGTGAGGCAGAGATTGCAGTGAGCCAAGACGGAGCCATTGCACAACAGTCTGTGAAACAGAACAAGACCCTGTCTAAAAACAATTATATAAATAATATGTATTATATATATGCATTATATATTATATAATATATTATATCTGCATAGTATAATATATATAATATATCATATCTCATAATATACATAAAAATATAATGTCACATTATATATATGTGTTATATTGATTATATATTACATATATTATATGTCATATATATTATATGACACTATATACTACACATAATATATATTATTTATATTATATGTAATATATATAATCTATATATTATATATTTTATCTAATATATAATATGTGTATTACAACATGATCTACAACATATAATATATTTTATGACATGTATATAATATATATATAATCTGTTATATATTGTATATAATAGATTATATATATCAAATATCAAATATATCCTATATAAAACATATAATATATACATTATGCATATTATATGTTAAACAAAATATATAATATATAATATAATATTTAAATTATAGACTGTAAGCTATGTAAATACTGTATTATAGGTAATATATACTGTCTATGATAAATATGATATATGACATATATTATATAGCATATGATATATGTAATATAATGTATGGTGTATATTATATGATATATGGTATATAATATGATATATTATATACATTATGTAAAATATGCTATATATTATATAATACATTAAATATATTTTATAACATGCTATATATTATATAATGTATGATATATATTACATTGAACATTTGATATATATTATTGATAATATCTGACATATAACATATAGTATATGATATATAACATATAATATATGATATATTAAACATAATATATGATATGTAACATAATAAATGATATATATTACATAAAATATATGATAAACGTAATGTGATGCATGTTATATATAATATATGATATATAATACGTGATATATATTATGTATGATTTATAAAATATATTATATATGTTATATATTATATATAATATATAAAATTCTGTTATATATAACTTGTATGGTATATACTATGACATATGATATATATTATATGATATATGCTATATATTATATAACATGTTATATATTACATAACATATGCTATATATTATGTTATGTATGATATATGCTACGTTGAACATATGATATATATTATTGATACTATGTGATATATAACATATAGTATATGATAGAAAACATATAATATATGATATCTATTACATGTAATGTACGATATATATAAGATATGATACATATTATATAATACAAGATATATAATACATGATATACATTATATATGATATATAATTTATAGGTTATATATTATATATTGTACATAATATTCTATTCTATATGATTACATTACATATTTTATGTAAAATATCTTAATATATAACGTATATTATATAATAATATATTATGTATAATACATCACAATATATTATATATTATATTGTATTACCATATGTAATGTAATATATTATATAACGTTTAATTTAATACATGTCATATAGAATATTATAATATATATTATAATAGGATATAGTATATAATATGTTATATAATTTATAATACATTATAAGTTATATAATATCTAATATATAATACATTATATGTTATATAATATCTAATATATTACATATGTATAATATGTTCCATATTGTATGTAATATATAAGACATCATATATTATATCATAGAATAAATTTCATATATTATATACTGTGTTATACATATGATATTCTATATTATACAACATATGATATATTAGATATTATATGTTATATATACTATATATTATTATACTGTACATAATTATATATATAACTGTACAATTAAGTATGTAATTATATATTTTGTTATATGTAATATATATTATTACATGTACTATATTGTACATAATAATAACATATCATTATATTTTATATTATACCTAAGATATTGTACATAATATAAGCATGCAAGATGTAAAAGAAAATTATACATATGTTATACATATTATATAAGTTATATATATTACATTATATAAATTATATATATATACACACACATATATATATATTTATATTTGGGGGTGCCCTGTTTCCCATCTCATAACTTATTTTAAGAGGTACAGCATAGTAATGTGTGGGCTTGGGATTCAGTTTTTGAAAGAAAACACTGAGCCTTCAATGACTTTCCTGTACATGTGAAAGCACTCCTGACTGCCTGGCAGCAGTTGGACCTCACAATGTGGATTGTGCCTTCACCCTGGAATGTTTATGCCCTATCGCCGTGGTGATGGGATTAGGGATCTCCCGCCCTTGGTCCTAAGTGCCACTGTCTGTGCTGAGTTTTTCAACGCTCAGAGCAGATTGAAACTTTCTGGTTTCATTTTCCCTGATTTTGATTTTTCTCATGAGGAACCTGTGTTGCTGCATTCAAGGTATGTTCATACTGGCCTGTCAAATGCAAACTCTTCAAATGATTAGTTAGTGCTTTCCAAATATGTTTTTTGAAACATTATCCTCTGTATTTTCCATATGCAGTTATCAATATGTTTCATGGTTAGGTTTTATTCCTCAATTTATTTACTTGATTATTGTACCAAGCAGAGTACCTTTGAAATTTTTCTTCATTTAAAAAAGATGTATCTTGGCTCAGGCCTCTAATCCCAGCACTTTGGGAGGCCAAGGCAAGAGGATCGCAACGTGAGGAGATCAAGACCATCCTGGTCAATACAGTGAAATCCTGTCTCTACTAACACTAAAAAAATTAGCCAGGCATGGTGGCAGCTGGAGTAGTCCCAGTATGGTGTAGTCCCAGCTACCTGGGAGGCTGAGGCAGGACAATCGCTTGAACCCGTGAGGCAGAGATTGCAGTGAGCCAAGACGGAGCCATTGCACAACAGTCTGTGCAACAGAACAAGACCCTGTCTAAAAACAATTATATAAATAATATGTATTATATATATGCATTATATATTATATAATATATTATATCTGCATAGTATAATATATATAATATATCATATCTCATAATATACATAAAAATATAATGTCACATTATATATATGTGTTATATTGATTATATATTACATATATTATATGTCATATATATTATATGACACTATATACTACACATAATATATATTATTTATATTATATGTAATATATATAATCTATATATTATATATTTTATCTAATATATAATATGTGTATTACAACATGATCTACAACATATAATACATTTTATGACATGTATATAATATATATATAATCTGTTATATATTGTATATAATAGATTATATATATCAAATATCAAATATATCCTATATAAAACATATAATATATACATTATGCATATTATATGTTAAACAAAATATATAATATATAATATAATATTTAAATTATAGACTGTAAGCTATGTAAATACTGTATTATAGGTAATATATACTGTCTATGATAAATATGATATATGACATATATTATATAGCATATGATATATGTAATATAATGTATGGTGTATATTATATGATATATGGTATATAATATGATATATTATATACATTATGTAAAATATGCTATATATTATATAATACATTAAATATATTTTATAACATGCTATATATTATATAATGTATGATATATATTACATTGAACATTTGATATATATTATTGATAATATCTGACATATAACATATAGTATATGATATATAACATATAATATATGATATATTAAACATAATATATGATATGTAACATAATAAATGATATATATTACATAAAATATATGATAAACGTAATGTGATGCATGTTATATATAATATATGATATATAATACGTGATATATATTATGTATGATTTATAAAATATATTATATATGTTATATATTATATATAATATATAAAATTCTGTTATATATAACTTGTATGGTATATACTATGACATATGATATATATTATATGATATATGCTATATATTATATAACATGTTATATATTACATAACATATGCTATATATTATGTTATGTATGATATATGCTACGTTGAACATATGATATATATTATTGATACTATGTGATATATAACATATAGTATATGATAGAAAACATATAATATATGATATCTATTACATGTAATGTACGATATATATAAGATATGATACATATTATATAATACAAGATATATAATACATGATATACATTATATATGATATATAATTTATAGGTTATATATTATATATTGTACATAATATTCTATTCTATATGATTACATTACATATTTTATGTAAAATATCTTAATATATAACGTATATTATATAATAATATATTATGTATAATACATCACAATATATTATATATTATATTGTATTACCATATGTAATGTAATATATTATATAACGTTTAATTTAATACATGTCATATAGAATATTATAATATATATTATAATAGGATATAGTATATAATATGTTATATAATTTATAATACATTATAAGTTATATAATATCTAATATATAATACATTATATGTTATATAATATCTAATATATTACATATGTATAATATGTTCCATATTGTATGTAATATATAAGACATCATATATTATATCATAGAATAAATTTCATATATTATATACTGTGTTATACATATGATATTCTATATTATACAACATATGATATATTAGATATTATATGTTATATATACTATATATTATTATACTGTACATAATTATATATATAACTGTACAATTAAGTATGTAATTATATATTTTGTTATATGTAATATATATTATTACATGTACTATATTGTATATAATAATAACATATCATTATATTTTATATTATACCTAAGATATTGTACATAATATAAGCATGCAAGATGTAAAAGAAAATTATACATATGTTATACATATTATATAAGTTATATATATTACATTATATAAATTATATATATATACACACACATATATATATATATTTATATTTGGGGGTGCCCTGTTTCCCATCTCATAACTTATTTTAAGAGGTACAGCATAGTAATGTGTGGGCTTGGGATTCAGTTTTTGAAAGAAAACACTGAGCCTTCAATGACTTTCCTGTACATGTGAAAGCACTCCTGACTGCCTGGCAGCAGTTGGACCTCACAATGTGGATTGTGCCTTCACCCTGGAATGTTTATGCCCTATCGCCGTGGTGATGGGATTAGGGATCTCCCGCCCTTGGTCCTAAGTGCCACTGTCTGTGCTGAGTTTTTCAACGCTCAGAGCAGATTGAAACTTTCTGGTTTCATTTTCCCTGATTTTGATTTTTCTCATGAGGAACCTGTGTTGCTGCATTCAAGGTATGTTCATACTGGCCTTTCAAATGCAAACTCTTCAAATGATTAGTTAGTGCTTTCCAAATATGTTTTTTGAAACATTATCCTCTGTATTTTCCATATGCAGTTATCAATATGTTTCATGGTTAGGTTTTATTCCTCAATTTATTTACTTGATTATTGTACCAAGCAGAGTACCTTTGAAATTTTTCTTCATTTAAAAAAGATGTATCTTGGCTCAGGCCTCTAATCCCAGCACTTTGGGAGGCCAAGGCAAGAGGATCGCAACGTGAGGAGATCAAGACCATCCTGGTCAATACAGTGAAATCCTGTCTCTACTAACACTAAAAAAATTAGCCAGGCATGGTGGCAGCTGGAGTAGTCCCAGTATGGTGTAGTCCCAGCTACCTGGGAGGCTGAGGCAGGACAATCGCTTGAACCCGTGAGGCAGAGATTGCAGTGAGCCAAGACGGAGCCATTGCACAACAGTCTGTGCAACAGAACAAGACCCTGTCTAAAAACAATTATATAAATAATATGTATTATATATATGCATTATATATTATATAATATATTATATCTGCATAGTATAATATATATAATATATCATATCTCATAATATACATAAAAATATAATGTCACATTATATATATGTGTTATATTGATTATATATTACATATATTATATGTCATATATATTATATGACACTATATACTACACATAATATATATTATTTATATTATATGTAATATATATAATCTATATATTATATATTTTATCTAATATATAATATGTGTATTACAACATGATCTACAACATATAATATATTTTATGACATGTATATAATATATATATAATCTGTTATATATTGTATATAATAGATTATATATATCAAATATCAAATATATCCTATATAAAACATATAATATGTACATTATGCATATTATATGTTAAACAAAATATATAATATATAATATAATATTTAAATTATAGACTGTAAGCTATGTAAATACTGTATTATAGGTAATATATACTGTCTATGATAAATATGATATATGACATATATTATATAGCATATGATATATGTAATATAATGTATGGTGTATATTATATGATATATGGTATATAATATGATATATTATATACATTATGTAAAATATGCTATATATTATATAATACATTAAATATATTTTATAACATGCTATATATTATATAATGTATGATATATATTACATTGAACATTTGATATATATTATTGATAATATCTGACATATAACATATAGTATATGATATATAACATATAATATATGATATATTAAACATAATATATGATATGTAACATAATAAATGATATATATTACATAAAATATATGATAAACGTAATGTGATGCATGTTATATATAATATATGATATATAATACGTGATATATATTATGTATGATTTATAAAATATATTATATATGTTATATATTATATATAATATATAAAATTCTGTTATATATAACTTGTATGGTATATACTATGACATATGATATATATTATATGATATATGCTATATATTATATAACATGTTATATATTACATAACATATGCTATATATTATGTTATGTATGATATATGCTACGTTGAACATATGATATATATTATTGATACTATGTGATATATAACATATAGTATATGATAGAAAACATATAATATATGATATCTATTACATGTAATGTACGATATATATAAGATATGATACATATTATATAATACAAGATATATAATACATGATATACATTATATATGATATATAATTTATAGGTTATATATTATATATTGTACATAATATTCTATTCTATATGATTACATTACATATTTTATGTAAAATATCTTAATATATAACGTATATTATATAATAATATATTATGTATAATACATCACAATATATTATATATTATATTGTATTACCATATGTAATGTAATATATTATATAACGTTTAATTTAATACATGTCATATAGAATATTATAATATATATTATAATAGGATATAGTATATAATATGTTATATAATTTATAATACATTATAAGTTATATAATATCTAATATATAATACATTATATGTTATATAATATCTAATATATTACATATGTATAATATGTTCCATATTGTATGTAATATATAATACATCATATATTATATCATAGAATAAATTTCATATATTATATACTGTGTTATACATATGATATTCTATATTATACAACATATGATATATTAGATATTATATGTTATATATACTATATATTATTATACTGTACATAATTATATATATAACTGTACAATTAAGTATGTAATTATATATTTTGTTATATGTAATATATATTATTACATGTACTATATTGTATATAATAATAACATATCATTATATTTTATATTATACCTAAGATATTGTACATAATATAAGCATGCAAGATGTAAAAGAAAATTATACATATGTTATACATATTATATAAGTTATATATATTACATTATATAAATTATATATATATACACACACATATATATATATATTTATATTTGGGGGTGCCCTGTTTCCCATCTCATAACTTATTTTAAGAGGTACAGCATAGTAATGTGTGGGCTTGGGATTCAGTTTTTGAAAGAAAACACTGAGCCTTCAATGACTTTCCTGTACATGTGAAAGCACTCCTGACTGCCTGGCAGCAGTTGGACCTCACAATGTGGATTGTGCCTTCACCCTGGAATGTTTATGCCCTATCGCCGTGGTGATGGGATTAGGGATCTCCCGCCCTTGGTCCTAAGTGCCACTGTCTGTGCTGAGTTTTTCAACGCTCAGAGCAGATTGAAACTTTCTGGTTTCATTTTCCCTGATTTTGATTTTTCTCATGAGGAACCTGTGTTGCTGCATTCAAGGTATGTTCATACTGGCCTTTCAAATGCAAACTCTTCAAATGATTAGTTAGTGCTTTCCAAATATGTTTTTTGAAACATTATCCTCTGTATTTTCCATATGCAGTTATCAATATGTTTCATGGTTAGGTTTTATTCCTCAATTTATTTACTTGATTATTGTACCAAGCAGAGTACCTTTGAAATTTTTCTTCATTTAAAAAAGATGTATCTTGGCTCAGGCCTCTAATCCCAGCACTTTGGGAGGCCAAGGCAAGAGGATCGCAACGTGAGGAGATCAAGACCATCCTGGTCAATACAGTGAAATCCTGTCTCTACTAACACTAAAAAAATTAGCCAGGCATGGTGGCAGCTGGAGTAGTCCCAGTATGGTGTAGTCCCAGCTACCTGGGAGGCTGAGGCAGGACAATCGCTTGAACCCGTGAGGCAGAGATTGCAGTGAGCCAAGACGGAGCCATTGCACAACAGTCTGTGCAACAGAACAAGACCCTGTCTAAAAACAATTATATAAATAATATGTATTATATATATGCATTATATATTATATAATATATTATATCTGCATAGTATAATATATATAATATATCATATCTCATAATATACATAAAAATATAATGTCACATTATATATATGTGTTATATTGATTATATATTACATATATTATATGTCATATATATTATATGACACTATATACTACACATAATATATATTATTTATATTATATGTAATATATATAATCTATATATTATATATTTTATCTAATATATAATATGTGTATTACAACATGATCTACAACATATAATATATTTTATGACATGTATATAATATATATATAATCTGTTATATATTGTATATAATAGATTATATATATCAAATATCAAATATATCCTATATAAAACATATAATATATACATTATGCATATTATATGTTAAACAAAATATATAATATATAATATAATATTTAAATTATAGACTGTAAGCTATGTAAATACTGTATTATAGGTAATATATACTGTCTATGATAAATATGATATATGACATATATTATATAGCATATGATATATGTAATATAATGTATGGTGTATATTATATGATATATGGTATATAATATGATATATTATATACATTATGTAAAATATGCTATATATTATATAATACATTAAATATATTTTATAACATGCTATATATTATATAATGTATGATATATATTACATTGAACATTTGATATATATTATTGATAATATCTGACATATAACATATAGTATATGATATATAACATATAATATATGATATATTAAACATAATATATGATATGTAACATAATAAATGATATATATTACATAAAATATATGATAAACGTAATGTGATGCATGTTATATATAATATATGATATATAATACGTGATATATATTATGTATGATTTATAAAATATATTATATATGTTATATATTATATATAATATATAAAATTCTGTTATATATAACTTGTATGGTATATACTATGACATATGATATATATTATATG
The DNA here is from genome assembly GCF_029281585.2 of Gorilla gorilla gorilla. Classification (NCBI taxonomy): domain Eukaryota; kingdom Metazoa; phylum Chordata; class Mammalia; order Primates; family Hominidae; genus Gorilla; species Gorilla gorilla. The sequence continues at coordinate 143,679 of NC_073236.2, forward strand.
ATATATGCTATATATTATATAACATGTTATATATTACATAACATATGCTATATATTATGTTATGTATGATATATGCTACGTTGAACATATGATATATATTATTGATACTATGTGATATATAACATATAGTATATGATAGAAAACATATAATATATGATATCTATTACATGTAATGTACGATATATATAAGATATGATACATATTATATAATACAAGATATATAATACATGATATACATTATATATGATATATAATTTATAGGTTATATATTATATATTGTACATAATATTCTATTCTATATGATTACATTACATATTTTATGTAAAATATCTAAATGTATAACGTATATTATATAATAATATACTATGTATAATACATCACAATATATTATATATTATATTGTATTACCATATATAATGTAATATATTATATAACGTTTAATTTAATACATGTCATATAGAATATTATAATATATATTATAATAGGATATAGTATATAATATGTTATATAATTTATAATACATTATAAGTTATATAATATCTAATATATAATACATTATATGTTATATAATATCTAATATATTACATATGTATAATATGTTCCATATTGTATGTAATATATAATACATCATATATTATATCATAGAATAAATTTCATATATTATATACTGTGTTATACATATGATATTCTATATTATACAACATATGATATATTAGATATTATATGTTATATATACTATATATTATTATACTGTACATAATTATATATATAACTGTACAATTAAGTATATAATTATATATTTTGTTATATGTAATATATATTATTACATGTACTATATTGTACATAATAATAACATATCATTATATTTTATATTATACCTAAGATATTGTACATAATATAAGCATGCAAGACGTAAAAGAAAATTGTACATATGTTATACATATTATATAAGTTATATATATTACATTATATAAATTATATATATATACACACACATATATATATATATATATATTTGGGGGTGCCCTGTTTCCCATCTCATAACTTATTTTAAGAGGTACAGCATAGTAATGTGTGGGCTTGGGATTCAGTTTTTGAAAGAAAACACTGAGCCTTCAATGACTTTCCTGTACATGTGAAAGCACTCCTGACTGCCTGGCAGCAGTTGGACCTCACAATGTGGATTGTGCCTTCACCCTGGAATGTTTATGCCCTATCGCCGTGGTGATGGGATTAGGGATCTCCCGCCCTTGGTCCTAAGTGCCACTGTCTGTGCTGAGTTTTTCAACGCTCAGAGCAGATTGAACCTTTCTGGTTTCATTTTCCCTGATTTTGATTTTTCTCATGTGGAACCTGTGTTGCTGCATTCAAGGTATGTTCATACTGGCCTGTCAAATGCAAACTCTTCAAATGATTAGTTAGTGCTTTCCAAATATGTTTTTTGAAACATTATCCTCTGTATTTTCCATATGCAGTTATCAATATGTTTCATGGTTAGGTTTTATTCCTCAATTTATTTACTTGATTATTGTACCAAGCAGAGTACCTTTGAAATTTTTCTTCATTTGAAAAAGATGTATCTTGGCTCAGGCCTCTAATCCCAGCACTTTGGGAGGCCAAGGCAAGAGGATCGCAACGTGAGGAGATCAAGACCATCCTGGTCAATACAGTGAAATCCTGTCTCTACTAACACTAAAAAAATTAGCCAGGCATGGTGGCAGCTGGAGTAGTCCCAGTATGGTGTAGTCCCAGCTACCTGGGAGGCTGAGGCAGGACAATCGCTTGAACCCGTGAGGCAGAGATTGCAGTGAGCCAAGACGGAGCCATTGCACAACAGTCTGTGCAACAGAACAAGACCCTGTCTAAAAACAATTATATAAATAATATGTATTATATATATGCATTATATATTATATAATATATTATATCTGCATAGTATAATATATATAATATATCATATCTCATAATATACATAAAAATATAATGTCACATTATATATATGTGTTATATTGATTATATATTACATATATTATATGTCATATATATTATATGACACTATATACTACACATAATATATATTATTTACATTATATGTAATATATATAATCTATATATTATATATTTTATCTAATATATAATATGTGTATTACAACATGATCTACAACATATAATACATTTTATGACATGTATATAATATATATATAATCTGTTATATATTGTATATAATAGATTATATATATCAAATATCAAATATATCCTATATAAAACATATAATATATACATTATGCATATTATATGTTAAACAAAATATATAATATATAATATAATATTTAATTTATAGACTGTAAGGTATGTAAATACTGTATTATAGGTAATATATACTGTCTATGATAAATATGATATATGACATATATTATATAGCATATGATATATGTAATATAATGTATGGTGTATATTATATGATATATGGTATATAATATGATATATTATATACATTATGTAAAATATGCTATATATTATATAATACATTAAATATATTTTATAACATGCTATATATTATATAATGTATGATATATATTACATTGAACATTTGATATATATTATTGATAATATCTGACATATAACATATAGTATATGATATATAACATATAATATATGATATATTAAACATAATATATGATATGTAACATACTAAATGATATATATTACATAAAATATATGATAAACGTAATGTGATGCATGTTATATATAATATATGATATATAATACGTGATATATATTATGTATTATGTATAAAATATATTATATATGTTATATATTATATATAATATATAAAATTCTGTTATATATAACTTGTATGGTATATACTATGACATATGATATATATTATATGATATATGCTATATATTATATAACATGTTATATATTACATAACATATGCTATATATTATGTTATGTATGATATATGTTACATTGAACATATGATATATATTATTGATACTATGTGATATATAACATATAGTATATGATAGAAAACATATAATATATGATATCTATTACATGTAATGTACGATATATATAAGATATGATACATATTATATAATACAAGATATATAATACATGATATACATTATATATGATATATAATTTATAGGTTATATATTATATATTGTACATAATATTCTATTCTATATGATTACATTACATATTTTATGTAAAATATCTTAATGTATAACGTATATTATATAATAATATATTATGTATAATACATCACAATATATTATATATTATATTGTATTACCATATATAATGTAATATATTATATAACGTTTAATTTAATACATGTCATATAGAATATTATAATATATATTATAATAGGATATAGTATATAATATGTTATATAATTTATAATATATTATAAGTTATATAATATCTAATATATAATACATTATATGTTATATAATATCTAATATATTACATATGTATAATATGTTCCATATTATATGTAATATATAATACATCATATATTATATCATAGAATAAATTTCATATATTATATACTGTGTTATACATATGATATTCTATATTATACAACATATGATATATTAGATATTATATGTTATATATACTATATATTATTATACTGTACATAATTATATATATAACTGTACAATTAAGTATATAATTATATATTTTGTTATATGTAATATATATTATTACATGTACTATATTGTACATAATAATAACATATCATTATATTTTATATTATACCTAAGATATTGTACATAATATAAGCATGCAAGACGTAAAAGAAAATTATACATATGTTATACATATTATATAAGTTATATATATTACATTATATAAATTATATATATATACACACACATATATATATATATATATATTTGGGGGTGCCCTGTTTCCCATCTCATAACTTATTTTAAGAGGTACAGCATAGTAATGTGTGGGCTTGGGATTCAGTTTTTGAAAGAAAACACTGAGCCTTCAATGACTTTCCTGTACATGTGAAAGCACTCCTGACTGCCTGGCAGCAGTTGGACCTCACAATGTGGATTGTGCCTTCACCCTGGAATGTTTATGCCCTATCGCCGTGGTGATGGGATTAGGGATCTCCCGCCCTTGGTCCTAAGTGCCACTGTCTGTGCTGAGTTTTTCAACGCTCAGAGCAGATTGAACCTTTCTGGTTTCATTTTCCCTGATTTTGATTTTTCTCATGTGGAACCTGTGTTGCTGCATTCAAGGTATGTTCATACTGGCCTGTCAAATGCAAACTCTTCAAATGATTAGTTAGTGCTTTCCAAATATGTTTTTTGAAACATTATCCTCTGTATTTTCCATATGCAGTTATCAATATGTTTCATGGTTAGGTTTTATTCCTCAATTTATTTACTTGATTATTGTACCAAGCAGAGTACCTTTGAAATTTTTCTTCATTTAAAAAAGATGTATCTTGGCTCAGGCCTCTAATCCCAGCACTTTGGGAGGCCAAGGCAAGAGGATCGCAACGTGAGGAGATCAAGACCATCCTGGTCAATACAGTGAAATCCTGTCTCTACTAACACTAAAAAAATTAGCCAGGCATGGTGGCAGCTGGAGTAGTCAAAGTATGGTGTAGTCCCAGCTACCTGGGAGGCTGAGGCAGGACAATCGCTTGAACCCGTGAGGCAGAGATTGCAGTGAGCCAAGACGGAGCCATTGCACAACAGTCTGTGCAACAGAACAAGACCCTGTCTAAAAACAATTATATAAATAATATGTATTATATATATGCATTATATATTATATAATATATTATATCTGCATAGTATAATATATATAATATATCATATCTCATAATATACATAAAAATATAATGTCACATTATATATATGTGTTATATTGATTATATATTACATATATTATATGTCATATATATTATATGACACTATATACTACACATAATATATATTATTTATATTATATGTAATATATATAATCTATATATTATATATTTTATCTAATATATAATATGTGTATTACAACATGATCTACAACATATAATACATTTTATGACATGTATATAATATATATAATCTGTTATATATTGTATATAATAGATTATATATATCAAATATCAAATATATCCTATATAAAACATATAATATATACATTATGCATATTATATGTTAAACAAAATATATAATATATAATATAATATTTAATTTATAGACTGTAAGGTATGTAAATACTGTATTATAGGTAATATATACTGTCTATGATAAATATGATATATGACATATATTATATAGCATATGATATATGTAATATAATGTATGGTTTATATTATATGATATATGGTATATAATATGATATATTATATACATTATGTAAAATATGCTATATATTATATAATACATTAAATATATTTTATAACATGCTATATATTATATAATGTATGATATATATTACATTGAACATTTGATATATATTATTGATAATATCTGACATATAACATATAGTATATGATATATAACATATAATATATGATATATTAAACATAATATATGATATGTAACATACTAAATGATATATATTACATAAAATATATGATAAACGTAATGTGATGCATGTTATATATAAGATATGATATATAATACGTGATATATATTATGTATGATTTATAAAATATATTATATATGTTATATATTATATATAATATATAAAATTCTGTTATATATAACTTGTATGGTATATACTATGACATATGATATATATTATATGATATATGCTATATATTATATAACATGTTATATATTACATAACATATGCTATATATTATGTTATGTATGATATATGTTACATTGAACATATGATATATATTATTGATACTATGTGATATATAACATATAGTATATGATAGAAAACATATAATATATGATATCTATTACCTGTAATGTACGATATATATAAGATATGATACATATTATATAATACAAGATATATAATACATGATATACATTATATATGATATATAATTTATAGGTTATATATTATATATTGTACATAATATTCTATTCTATATGATTACATTACATATTTTATGTAAAATATCTTAATATATAACGTATATTATATAATAATATATTATGTATAATACATCACAATATATTATATATTATATTGTATTACCATATATAATGTAATATATTATATAACGTTTAATTTAATACATGTCATATAGAATATTATAATATATATTATAATAGGATATAGTATATAATATGTTATATAATTTATAATATATTATAAGTTATATAATATCTAATATATAATACATTATATGTTATATAATATCTAATATATTACATATGTATAATATGTTCCATATTATATGTAATATATAATACATCATATATTATAGAATAAATTTCATATATTATATACTGTGTTATACATATGATATTCTATATTATACAACATATGATATATTAGATATTATATGTTATATATACTATATATTATTATACTGTACATAATTATATATATAACTGTACAATTAAGTATATAATTATATATTTTGTTATATGTAATATATATTATTACATGTACTATATTGTACATAATAATAACATATCATTATATTTTATATTATACCTAAGATATTGTACATAATATAAGCATGCAAGATGTAAAAGAAAATTATACATATGTTATACATATTATATAAGTTATATATATTACATTATATAAATTATATATATATACACACACATATATATATATATATATATTTGGGGGTGCCCTGTTTCCCATCTCATAACTTATTTTAAGAGGTACAGCATAGTAATGTGTGGGCTTGGGATTCAGTTTTTGAAAGAAAACACTGAGCCTTCAATGACTTTCCTGTACATGTGAAAGCACTCCTGACTGCCTGGCAGCAGTTGGACCTCACAATGTGGATTGTGCCTTCACCCTGGAATGTTTATGCCCTATCGCCGTGGTGATGGGATTAGGGATCTCCCGCCCTTGGTCCTAAGTGCCACTGTCTGTGCTGAGTTTTTCAACGCTCAGAGCAGATTGAACCTTTCTGGTTTCATTTTCCCTGATTTTGATTTTTCTCATGTGGAACCTGTGTTGCTGCATTCAAGGTATGTTCATACTGGCCTGTCAAATGCAAACTCTTCAAATGATTAGTTAGTGCTTTCCAAATATGTTTTTTGAAACATTATCCTCTGTATTTTCCATATGCAGTTATCAATATGTTTCATGGTTAGGTTTTATTCCTCAATTTATTTACTTGATTATTGTACCAAGCAGAGTACCTTTGAAATTTTTCTTCATTTAAAAAAGATGTATCTTGGCTCAGGCCTCTAATCCCAGCACTTTGGGAGGCCAAGGCAAGAGGATCGCAACGTGAGGAGATCAAGACCATCCTGGTCAATACAGTGAAATCCTGTCTCTACTAACACTAAAAAAATTAGCCAGGCATGGTGGCAGCTGGAGTAGTCAAAGTATGGTGTAGTCCCAGCTACCTGGGAGGCTGAGGCAGGACAATCGCTTGAACCCGTGAGGCAGAGATTGCAGTGAGCCAAGACGGAGCCATTGCACAACAGTCTGTGCAACAGAACAAGACCCTGTCTAAAAACAATTATATAAATAATATGTATTATATGTATGCATTATATATTATATAATATATTATATCTGCATAGTATAATATATATAATATATCATATCTCATAATATACATAAAAATATAATGTCACATTATATATATGTGTTATATTGATTATATATTACATATATTATATGTCATATATATTATATGACACTATATACTACACATAATATATATTATTTATATTATATGTAATATATATAATCTATATATTATATATTTTATCTAATATATAATATGTGTATTACAACATGATCTACAACATATAATACATTTTATGACATGTATATAATATATATATAATCTGTTATATATTGTATATAATAGATTATATATATCAAATATCAAATATATCCTATATAAAACATATAATATATACATTATGCATATTATATGTTAAACAAAATATATAATATATAATATAATATTTAAATTATAGACTGTAAGCTATGTAAATACTGTATTATAGGTAATATATACTCTCTATGATAAATATGATATATGACATATATTATATAGCATATGATATATGTAATATAATGTATGGTGTATATTATATGATATATGGTATATAATATGATATATTATATACATTATGTAAAATATGCTATATATTATATAATACATTAAATATATTTTATAACATGCTATATATTATATAATGTATGATATATATTACATTGAACATTTGATATATATTATTGATAATATCTGACATATAACATATAGTATATGATATATAACATATAATATATGATATATTAAACATAATATATGATATGTAACATACTAAATGATATATATTACATAAAATATATGATAAACGTAATGTGATGCATGTTATATATAAGATATGATATATAATACGTGATATATATTATGTATTATTTATAAAATATACTATATATGTTATATATTATATATAATATATAAAATTCTGTTATATATAACTTGTATGGTATATACTATGACATATGATATATATTATATGATATATGCTATATATTATATAACATGTTATATATTACATAACATATGCTATATATTATGTTATGTATGATATATGTTACATTGAACATATGATATATATTATTGATACTATGTGATATATAACATATAGTATATGATAGAAAACATATAATATATGATATCTATTACCTGTAATGTACGATATATATAAGATATGATACATATTATATAATACAAGATATATAATACATGATATACATTATATATGATATATAATTTATAGGTTATATATTATATATTGTGCATAATATTCTATTCTATATGATTACATTACATATTTTATGTAAAATATCTTAATGTGTAACGTATATTATATAATAATATATTATGTATAATACATCACAATATATTATATATTATATTGTATTACCATATATAATGTAATATATTATATAACGTTTAATTTAATACATGTCATATAGAATATTATAATATATATTATAATAGGATATAGTATATAATATGTTATATAATTTATAATACATTATAAGTTATATAATATCTAATATATAATACATTATATGTTATATAATATCTAATATATTACATATGTATAATATGTTCCATATTGTATGTAATATATAAGACATCATATATTATATCATAGAATAAATTTCATATATTATATACTGTGTTATACATATGATATTCTATATTATACAACATATGATATATTAGATATTATATGTTATATATACTATATATTATTATACTGTACATAATTATATATATAACTGTACAATTAAGTATATAATTATATATTTTGTTATATGTAATATATATTATTACATGTACTATATTGTATATAATAATAACATATCATTATATTTTATATTATACCTAAGATATTGTACATAATATAAGCATGCAAGATGTAAAAGAAAATTATACATATGTTATACATATTATATAAGTTATATATATTACATTATATAAATTATATATATATACACACACATATATATATATTTATATTTGGGGGTGCCCTGTTTCCCATCTCATAACTTATTTTAAGAGGTACAGCATAGTAATGTGTGGGCTTGGGATTCAGTTTTTGAAAGAAAACACTGAGCCTTCAATGACTTTCCTGTACATGTGAAAGCACTCCTGACTGCCTGGCAGCAGTTGGACCTCACAATGTGGATTGTGCCTTCACCCTGGAATGTTTATGCCCTATCGCCGTGGTGATGGGATTAGGGATCTCCCGCCCTTGGTCCTAAGTGCCACTGTCTGTGCTGAGTTTTTCAACGCTCAGAGCAGATTGAACCTTTCTGGTTTCATTTTCCCTGATTTTGATTTTTCTCATGTGGAACCTGTGTTGCTGCATTCAAGGTATGTTCATACTGGCCTGTCAAATGCAAACTCTTCAAATGATTAGTTAGTGCTTTCCAAATATGTTTTTTGAAACATTATCCTCTGTATTTTCCATATGCAGTTATCAATATGTTTCATGGTTAGGTTTTATTCCTCAATTTATTTACTTGATTATTGTACCAAGCAGAGTACCTTTGAAATTTTTCTTCATTTAAAAAAGATGTATCTTGGCTCAGGCCTCTAATCCCAGCACTTTGGGAGGCCAAGGCAAGAGGATCGCAACGTGAGGAGATCAAGACCATCCTGGTCAATACAGTGAAATCCTGTCTCTACTAACACTAAAAAAATTAGCCAGGCATGGTGGCAGCTGGAGTAGTCCCAGTATGGTGTAGTCCCAGCTACCTGGGAGGCTGAGGCAGGACAATCGCTTGTACCCGTGAGGCAGAGATTGCAGTGAGCCAAGACGGAGCCATTGCACAACAGTCTGTGCAACAGAACAAGACCCTGTCTAAAAACAATTATATAAATAATATGTATTATATATATGCATTATATATTATATAATATATTATATCTGCATAGTATAATATATATAATATATCATATCTCATAATATACATAAAAATATAATGTCACATTATATATATGTGTTATATTGATTATATATTACATATATTATATGTCATATATATTATATGACACTATATACTACACATAATATATATTATTTATATTATATGTAATATATATAATCTATATATTATATATTTTATCTAATATATAATATGTGTATTACAACATGATCTACAACATATAATACATTTTATGACATGTATATAATATATATATAATCTGTTATATATTGTATATAATAGATTATATATATCAAATATCAAATATATCCTATATAAAACATATAATATATACATTATGCATATTATATGTTAAGCAAAATATATAATATATAATATAATATTTAAATTATAGACTGTAAGCTATGTAAATACTGTATTATAGGTAATATATACTCTCTATGATAAATATGATATATGACATATATTATATAGCATATGATATATGTAATATAATGTATGGTGTATATTATATGATATATGGTATATAATATGATATATTATATACATTATGTAAAATATGCTATATATTATATAATACATTAAATATATTTTATAACATGCTATATATTATATAATGTATGATATATATTACATTGAACATTTGATATATATTATTGATAATATCTGACATATAACATATAGTATATGATATATAACATATAATATATGATATATTAAACATAATATATGATATGTAACATACTAAATGATATATATTACATAAAATATATGATAAACGTAATGTGATGCATGTTATATATAATATATGATATATAATACGTGATATATATTATGTATTATTTATAAAATATATTATATATGTTATATATAATATATAAAATTCTGTTATATATAACTTGTATGGTATATACTATGACATATGATATATATTATATGATATATGCTATATATTATATAACATGTTATATATTACATAACATATGCTATATATTATGTTATGTATGATATATGTTACATTGAACATATGATATATATTATGGATACTATGTGATATATAACATATAGTATATGATAGAAAACATATAATATATGATATCTATTACATGTAATGTACGATATATATAAGATATGATACATATTATATAATACAAGATATATAATACATGATATACATTATATATGATATATAATTTATAGGTTATATATTATATATTGTACATAATATTCTATTCTATATGATTACATTACATATTTTATGTAAAATATCTTAATGTGTAACGTATATTATATAATAATATATTATGTATAATACATCACAATATATTATATATTATATTGTATTACCATATATAATGTAATATATTATATAACGTTTAATTTAATACATGTCATATAGAATATTATAATATATATTATAATAGGATATAGTATATAATATGTTATATAATTTATAATACATTATAAGTTATATAATATCTAATATATAATACATTATATGTTATATAATATCTAATATATTACATATGTATAATATGTTCCATATTGTATGTAATATATAAGACATCATATATTATATCATAGAATAAATTTCATATATTATATACTGTGTTATACATATGATATTCTATATTATACAACATATGATATATTAGATATTATATGTTATATATACTATATATTATTATACTGTACATAATTATATATATAACTGTACAATTAAGTATATAATTATATATTTTGTTATATGTAATATATATTATTACATGTACTATATTGTATATAATAATAACATATCATTATATTTTATATTATACCTAAGATATTGTACATAATATAAGCATGCAAGATGTAAAAGAAAATTATACATATGTTATACATATTATATAAGTTATATATATTACATTATATAAATTATATATATATACACACACATATATATATATTTATATTTGGGGGTGCCCTGTTTCCCATCTCATAACTTATTTTAAGAGGTACAGCATAGTAATGTGTGGGCTTGGGATTCAGTTTTTGAAAGAAAACACTGAGCCTTCAATGACTTTCCTGTACATGTGAAAGCACTCCTGACTGCCTGGCAGCAGTTGGACCTCACAATGTGGATTGTGCCTTCACCCTGGAATGTTTATGCCCTATCGCCGTGGTGATGGGATTAGGGATCTCCCGCCCTTGGTCCTAAGTGCCACTGTCTGTGCTGAGTTTTTCAACGCTCAGAGCAGATTGAACCTTTCTGGTTTCATTTTCCCTGATTTTGATTTTTCTCATGTGGAACCTGTGTTGCTGCATTCAAGGTATGTTCATACTGGCCTGTCAAATGCAAACTCTTCAAATGATTAGTTAGTGCTTTCCAAATATGTTTTTTGAAACATTATCCTCTGTATTTTCCATATGCAGTTATCAATATGTTTCATGGTTAGGTTTTATTCCTCAATTTATTTACTTGATTATTGTACCAAGCAGAGTACCTTTGAAATTTTTCTTCATTTAAAAAAGATGTATCTTGGCTCAGGCCTCTAATCCCAGCACTTTGGGAGGCCAAGGCAAGAGGATCGCAACGTGAGGAGATCAAGACCATCCTGGTCAATACAGTGAAATCCTGTCTCTACTAACACTAAAAAAATTAGCCAGGCATGGTGGCAGCTGGAGTAGTCCCAGTATGGTGTAGTCCCAGCTACCTGGGAGGCTGAGGCAGGACAATCGCTTGTACCCGTGAGGCAGAGATTGCAGTGAGCCAAGACGGAGCCATTGCACAACAGTCTGTGCAACAGAACAAGACCCTGTCTAAAAACAATTATATAAATAATATGTATTATATATATGCATTATATATTATATAATATATTATATCTGCATAGTATAATATATATAATATATCATATCTCATAATATACATAAAAATATAATGTCACATTATATATATGTGTTATATTGATTATATATTACATATATTATATGTCATATATATTATATGACACTATATACTACACATAATATATATTATTTATATTATATGTAATATATATAATCTATATATTATATATTTTATCTAATATATAATATGTGTATTACAACATGATCTACAACATATAATACATTTTATGACATGTATATAATATATATATAATCTGTTATATATTGTATATAATAGATTATATATATCAAATATCAAATATATCCTATATAAAACATATAATATATACATTATGCATATTATATGTTAAGCAAAATATATAATATATAATATAATATTTAAATTATAGACTGTAAGCTATGTAAATACCGTATTATAGGTAATATATACTCTCTATGATAAATATGATATATGACATATATTATATAGCATATGATATATGTAATATAATGTATGGTGTATATTATATGATATATGGTATATAATATGATATATTATATACATTATGTAAAATATGCTATATATTATATAATACATTAAATATATTTTATAACATGCTATATATTATATAATGTATGATACATATTACATTGAACATTTGATATATATTATTGATAATATCTGACATATAACATATAGTATATGATATATAACATATAATATATGATATATTAAACATAATATATGATATGTAACATACTAAATGATATATATTACATAAAATATATGATAAACGTAATGTGATGCATGTTATATATAATATATGATATATAATACGTGATATATATTATGTATTATTTATAAAATATATTATATATGTTATATATTATATATAATATATAAAATTCTGTTATATATAACTTGTATGGTATATACTATGACATATGATATATATTATATGATATATGCTATATATTATATAACATGTTATATATTACATAACATATGCTATATATTATGTTATGTATGATATATGTTACATTGAACATATGATATATATTATGGATACTATGTGATATATAACATATAGTATATGATAGAAAACATATAATATATGATATCTATTACATGTAATGTACGATATATATAAGATATGATACATATTATATAATACAAGATATATAATACATGATATACATTATATATGATATATAATTTATAGGTTATATATTATATATTGTACATAATATTCTATTCTATATGATTACATTACATATTTTATGTAAAATATCTTAATGTATAACGTATATTATATAATAATATATTATGTATAATACATCACAATATATTATATATTATATTGTATTACCATATATAATGTAATATATTATATAACGTTTAATTTAATACATGTCATATAGAATATTATAATATATATTATAATAGGATATAGTATATAATATGTTATATAATTTATAATACATTATAAGTTATATAATATCTAATATATAATACATTATATGTTATATAATATCTAATATATTACATATGTATAATATGTTCCATATTATATGTAATATATAATACATCATATATTATATCATAGAATAAATTTCATATATTATATACTGTGTTATACATATGATATTCTATATTATACAACATATGATATATTAGATATTATATGTTATATATACTATATATTATTATACTGTACATAATTATATATATAACTGTACAATTAAGTATATAATTATATATTTTATTATATGTAATATATATTATTACATGTACTATATTGTACATAATAATAACATATCATTATATTTTATATTATACCTAAGATATTGTACATAATATAAGCATGCAAGATGTAAAAGAAAATTATACATATGTTATACATATTATATAAGTTATATATATTACATTATATAAATTATATATATATACACACACATATATATATATTTATATTTGGGGGTGCCCTGTTTCCCATCTCATAACTTATTTTAAGAGGTACAGCATAGTAATGTGTGGGCTTGGGATTCAGTTTTTGAAAGAAAACACTGAGCCTTCAATGACTTTCCTGTACATGTGAAAGCACTCCTGACTGCCTGGCAGCAGTTGGACCTCACAATGTGGATTGTGCCTTCACCCTGGAATGTTTATGCCCTATCGCCGTGGTGATGGGATTAGGGATCTCCCGCCCTTGGTCCTAAGTGCCACTGTCTGTGCTGAGTTTTTCAACGCTCAGAGCAGATTGAACCTTTCTGGTTTCATTTTCCCTGATTTTGATTTTTCTCATGTGGAACCTGTGTTGCTGCATTCAAGGTATGTTCATACTGGCCTGTCAAATGCAAACTCTTCAAATGATTAGTTAGTGCTTTCCAAATATGTTTTTTGAAACATTATCCTCTGTATTTTCCATATGCAGTTATCAATATGTTTCATGGTTATGTTTTATTCCTCAATTTATTTACTTGATTATTGTACCAAGCAGAGTACCTTTGAAATTTTTCTTCATTTAAAAAAGATGTATCTTGGCTCAGGCCTCTAATCCCAGCACTTTGGGAGGCCAAGGCAAGAGGATCGCAACGTGAGGAGATCAAGACCATCCTGGTCAATACAGTGAAATCCTGTCTCTACTAACACTAAAAAAATTAGCCAGGCATGGTGGCAGCTGGAGTAGTCCCAGTATGGTGTAGTCCCAGCTACCTGGGAGGCTGAGGCAGGACAATCGCTTGTACCCGTGAGGCAGAGATTGCAGTGAGCCAAGACGGAGCCATTGCACAACAGTCTGTGCAACAGAACAAGACCCTGTCTAAAAACAATTATATAAATAATATGTATTATATATATGCATTATATATTATATAATATATTATATCTGCATAGTATAATATATATAATATATCATATCTCATAATATACATAAAAATATAATGTCACATTATATATATGTGTTATATTGATTATATATTACATATATTATATGTCATATATATTATATGACACTATATACTACACATAATATATATTATTTATATTATATGTAATATATATAATCTATATATTATATATTTTATCTAATATATAATATGTGTATTACAACATGATCTACAACATATAATACATTTTATGACATGTATATAATATATATATAATCTGTTATATATTGTATATAATAGATTATATATATCAAATATCAAATATATCCTATATAAAACATATAATATATACATTATGCATATTATATGTTAAGCAAAATATATAATATATAATATAATATTTAAATTATAGACTGTAAGCTATGTAAATACTGTATTATAGGTAATATATACTCTCTATGATAAATATGATATATGACATATATTATATAGCATATGATATATGTAATATAATGTATGGTGTATATTATATGATATATGGTATATAATATGATATATTATATACATTATGTAAAATATGCTATATATTATATAATACATTAAATATATTTTATAACATGCTATATATTATATAATGTATGATATATATTACATTGAACATTTGATATATATTATTGATAATATCTGACATATAACATATAGTATATGATATATAACATATAATATATGATATATTAAACATAATATATGATATGTAACATACTAAATGATATATATTACATAAAATATATGATAAACGTAATGTGATGCATGTTATATATAATATATGATATATAATACGTGATATATATTATGTATTATTTATAAAATATATTATATATGTTATATATTATATATAATATATAAAATTCTGTTATATATAACTTGTATGGTATATACTATGACATATGATATATATTATATGATATATGCTATATATTATATAACATGTTATATATTACATAACATATGCTATATATTATGTTATGTATGATATATGTTACATTGAACATATGATATATATTATGGATACTATGTGATATATAACAGATAGTATATGATAGAAAACATATAATATATGATATCTATTACCTGTAATGTACGATATATATAAGATATGATACATATTATATAATACAAGATATATAATACATGATATACATTATATATGATATATAATTTATACGTTATATATTATATATTGTACATAATATTCTATTCTATATGATTACATTACATATTTTATGTAAAATATCTTAATGTATAACGTATATTATATAATAATATATTATGTATAATACATCACAATATATTATATATTATATTGTATTACCATATATAATGTAATATATTATATAACGTTTAATTTAATACATGTCATATAGAATATTATAATATATATTATAATAGGATATAGTATATAATATGTTATATATTTTATAATACATTATAAGTTATATAATATCTAATATATAATACATTATATGTTATATAATATCTAATATATTACATATGTATAATATGTTCCATATTATATGTAATATATAATACATCATATATTATATCATAGAATAAATTTCATATATTATATACTGTGTTATACATATGATATTCTATATTATACAACATATGATATATTAGATATTATATGTTATATATACTATATATTATTATACTGTACATAATTATATATATAACTGTACAATTAAGTATATAATTATATATTTTATTATATGTAATATATATTATTACATGTACTATATTGTACATAATAATAACATATCATTATATTTTATATTATACCTAAGATATTGTACATAATATAAGCATGCAAGATGTAAAAGAAAATTATACATATGTTATACATATTATATAAGTTATATATATTACATTATATAAATTATATATATATACACACATATATATATATATATATATTTGGGGGTGCCCTGTTTCCCATCTCATAACTTATTTTAAGAGGTACAGCATAGTAATGTGTGGGCTTGGGATTCAGTTTTTGAAAGAAAACACTGAGCCTTCAATGACTTTCCTGTACATGTGAAAGCACTCCTGACTGCCTGGCAGCAGTTGGACCTCACAATGTGGATTGTGCCTTCACCCTGGAATGTTTATGCCCTATCGCCGTGGTGATGGGATTAGGGATCTCCCGCCCTTGGTCCTAAGTGCCACTGTCTGTGCTGAGTTTTTCAACGCTCAGAGCAGATTGAACCTTTCTGGTTTCATTTTCCCTGATTTTGATTTTTCTCATGTGGAACCTGTGTTGCTGCATTCAAGGTATGTTCATACTGGCCTGTCAAATGCAAACTCTTCAAATGATTAGTTAGTGCTTTCCAAATATGTTTTTTGAAACATTATCCTCTGTATTTTCCATATGCAGTTATCAATATGTTTCATGGTTATGTTTTATTCCTCAATTTATTTACTTGATTATTGTACCAAGCAGAGTACCTTTGAAATTTTTCTTCATTTAAAAAAGATGTATCTTGGCTCAGGCCTCTAATCCCAGCACTTTGGGAGGCCAAGGCAAGAGGATCGCAACGTGAGGAGATCAAGACCATCCTGGTCAATACAGTGAAATCCTGTCTCTACTAACACTAAAAAAATTAGCCAGGCATGGTGGCAGCTGGAGTAGTCCCAGTATGGTGTAGTCCCAGCTACCTGGGAGGCTGAGGCAGGACAATCGCTTGAACCCGTGAGGCAGAGATTGCAGTGAGCCAAGACGGAGCCATTGCACAACAGTCTGTGCAACAGAACAAGACCCTGTCTAAAAACAATTATATAAATAATATGTATTATATATATGCATTATATATTATATAATATATTATATCTGCATAGTATAATATATATAATATATCATATCTCATAATATACATAAAAATATAATGTCACATTATATATATGTGTGATATTGATTATATATTACATATATTATATGTCATATATATTATATGACACTATATACTACACATAATATATATTATTTATATTATATGTAATATATATAATCTATATATTATATATTTTATCTAATATATAATATGTGCATTACAACATGATCTACAACATATAATACATTTTATGACATGTATATAATATATATATAATCTGTTATATATTGTATATAATAGATTATATATATCAAATATCAAATATATCCTATATAAAACATATAATATATACATTATGCATATTATATGTTAAACAAAATATATAATATATAATATAATATTTAAATTATAGACTGTAAGCTATGTAAATACTGTATTATAGGTAATATATACTCTCTATGATAAATATGATATATGACATATATTATATAGCATATGATATATGTAATATAATGTATGGTGTATATTATATGATATATGGTATATAATATGATATATTATATACATTATGTAAAATATGCTATATATTATATAATACATTAAATATATTTTATAACATGCTATATATTATATAATGTATGATATATATTACATTGAACATTTGATATATATTATTGATAATATCTGACATATAACATATAGTATATGATATATAACATATAATATATGATATATTAAACATAATATATGATATGTAACATACTAAATGATATATATTACATAAAATATATGATAAACGTAATGTGATGCATGTTATATATAATATATGATATATAATACGTGATATATATTATGTATTATTTATAAAATATATTATATATGTTATATATTATATATAATATATAAAATTCTGTTATATATAACTTGTATGGTATATACTATGACATATGATATATATTATATGATATATGCTATATATTATATAACATGTTATATATTACATAACATATGCTATATATTATGTTATGTATGATATATGTTACATTGAACATATGATATATATTATGGATACTATGTGATATATAACATATAGTATATGATAGAAAACATATAATATATGATATCTATTACCTGTAATGTACGATATATATAAGATATGATACATATTATATAATACAAGATATATAATACATGATATACATTATATATGATATATAATTTATAGGTTATATATTATATATTGTACATAATATTCTATTCTATATGATTACATTACATATTTTATGTAAAATATCTTAATGTATAACGTATATTATATAATAATATATTATGTATAATACATCACAATATATTATATATTATATTGTATTACCATATATAATGTAATATATTATATAACGTTTAATTTAATACATGTCATATAGAATATTATAATATATATTATAATAGGATATAGTATATAATATGTTATATAATTTATAATACATTATAAGTTATATAATATCTAATATATAATACATTATATGTTATATAATATCTAATATATTACATATGTATAATATGTTCCATATTGTATGTAATATATAATACATCATATATTATATCATAGAATAAATTTCATATATTATATACTGTGTTATACATATGATATTCTATATTATACAACATATGATATATTAGATATTATATGTTATATATACTATATATTATTATACTGTACATAATTATATATATAACTGTACAATTAAGTATATAATTATATATTTTGTTATATGTAATATATATTATTACATGTACTATATTGTATATAATAATAACATATCATTATATTTTATATTATACCTAAGATATTGTACATAATAGAAGCATGCAAGATGTAAAAGAAAATTATACATATGTTATACATATTATATAAGTTATATATATTACATTATATAAATTATATATATATACACACACATATATATATATTTATATTTGGGGGTGCCCTGTTTCCCATCTCATAACTTATTTTAAGAGGTACAGCATAGTAATGTGTGGGCTTGGGATTCAGTTTTTGAAAGAAAACACTGAGCCTTCAATGACTTTCCTGTACATGTGAAAGCACTCCTGACTGCCTGGCAGCAGTTGGACCTCACAATGTGGATTGTGCCTTCACCCTGGAATGTTTATGCCCTATCGCCGTGGTGATGGGATTAGGGATCTCCCGCCCTTGGTCCTAAGTGCCACTGTCTGTGCTGAGTTTTTCAACGCTCAGAGCAGATTGAACCTTTCTGGTTTCATTTTCCCTGATTTTGATTTTTCTCATGTGGAACCTGTGTTGCTGCATTCAAGGTATGTTCATACTGGCCTGTCAAATGCAAACTCTTCAAATGATTAGTTAGTGCTTTCCAAATATGTTTTTTGAAACATTATCCTCTGTATTTTCCATATGCAGTTATCAATATGTTTCATGGTTATGTTTTATTCCTCAATTTATTTACTTGATGATTGTACCAAGCAGAGTACCTTTGAAATTTTTCTTCATTTAAAAAAGATGTATCTTGGCTCAGGCCTCTAATCCCAGCACTTTGGGAGGCCAAGGCAAGAGGATCGCAACGTGAGGAGATCAAGACCATCCTGGTCAATACAGTGAAATCCTGTCTCTACTAACACTAAAAAAATTAGCCAGGCATGGTGGCAGCTGGAGTAGTCCCAGTATGGTGTAGTCCCAGCTACCTGGGAGGCTGAGGCAGGACAATCGCTTGAACCCGTGAGGCAGAGATTGCAGTGAGCCAAGACGGAGCCATTGCACAACAGTCTGTGCAACAGAACAAGACCCTGTCTAAAAACAATTATATAAATAATATGTATTATATATATGCATTATATATTATATAATATATTATATCTGCATAGTATAATATATATAATATATCATATCTCATAATATACATAAAAATATAATGTCACATTATATATATGTGTTATATTGATTATATATTACATATATTATATGTCATATATATTATATGACACTATATACTACACATAATATATATTATTTATATTATATGTAATATATATAATCTATATATTATATATTTTATCTAATATATAATATGTGTATTACAACATGATCTACAACATATAATACATTTTATGACATGTATATAATATATATATAATCTGTTATATATTGTATATAATAGATTATATATATCAAATATCAAATATATCCTATATAAAACATATAATATATACATTATGCATATTATATGTTAAACAAAATATATAATATATAATATAATATTTAAATTATAGACTGTAAGCTATGTAAATACTGTATTATAGGTAATATATACTCTCTATGATAAATATGATATATGACATATATTATATAGCATATGATATATGTAATATAATGTATGGTGTATATTATATGATATATGGTATATAATATGATATATTATATACATTATGTAAAATATGCTATATATTATATAATACATTAAATATATTTTATAACATGCTATATATTATATAATGTATGATATATATTACATTGAACATTTGATATATATTATTAATATCTGACATATAACATATAGTATATGATATATAACATATAATATATGATATATTAAACATAATATATGATATGTAACATACTAAATGATATATATTACATAAAATATATGATAAACGTAATGTGATGCATGTTATATATAATATATGATATATAATACGTGATATATATTATGTATGATTTATAAAATATATTATATATGTTATATATTATATATAATATATAAAATTCTGTTATATATAACTTGTATGGTATATACTATGACATATGATATATATTATATGATATATGCTATA
Organism: Gorilla gorilla gorilla; assembly: GCF_029281585.2. NCBI lineage: Eukaryota > Metazoa > Chordata > Mammalia > Primates > Hominidae > Gorilla > Gorilla gorilla. The sequence continues at coordinate 166,808 of NC_073236.2, forward strand.
TATTATATAACATGTTATATATTACATAACATATGCTATATATTATGTTATGTATGATATATGTTACATTGAACATATGATATATATTATTGATACTATGTGATATATAACATATAGTATATGATAGAAAACATATAATATATGATATCTATTACATGTAATGTACGATATATATAAGATATGATACATATTATATAATACAAGATATATAATACATGATATACATTATATATGATATATAATTTATAGGTTATATATTATATATTGTACATAATATTCTATTCTATATGATTACATTACATATTTTATGTAAAATATCTTAATATATAACGTATATTATATAATAATATATTAAGTATAATACATCACAATATATTATATATTATATTATATTACCATATATAATGTAATATATTATATAACGTTTAATTTAATACATGTCATATAGAATATTATAATATATATTATAATAGGATATAGTATATAATATGTTATATAATTTATAATACATTATAAGTTATATAATATCTAATATATAATACATTATATGTTATATAATATCTAATATATTACATATGTATAATATGTTCCATATTATATGTAATATATAATACATCATATATTATATCATAGAATAAATTTCATATATTATATACTGTGTTATACATATGATATTCTATATTATACAACATATGATATATTAGATATTATATGTTATATATACTATATATTATTATACTGTACATAATTATATATATAACTGTACAATTAAGTATATAATTATATATTTTGTTATATGTAATATATATTATTACATGTACTATATTGTACATAATAATAACATATCATTATATTTTATATTATACCTAAGATATTGTACATAATATAAGCATGCAAGATGTAAAAGAAAATTATACATATGTTATACATATTATATAAGTTATATATATTACATTATATAAATTATATATATATACACACACATATATATATATATATATTTGGGGGTGCCCTGTTTCCCATCTCATAACTTATTTTAAGAGGTACAGCATAGTAATGTGTGGGCTTGGGATTCAGTTTTTGAAAGAAAACACTGAGCCTTCAATGACATTCCTGTACATGTGAAAGCACTCCTGACTGCCTGGCAGCAGTTGGACCTCACAATGTGGATTGTGCCTTCACCCTGGAATGTTTATGCCCTATCGCCGTGGTGATGGGATTAGGGATCTCCCGCCCTTGGTCCTAAGTGCCACTGTCTGTGCTGAGTTTTTCAACGCTCAGAGCAGATTGAACCTTTCTGGTTTCATTTTCCCTGATTTTGATTTTTCTCATGTGGAACCTGTGTTGCTGCATTCAAGGTATGTTCATACTGGCCTGTCAAATGCAAACTCTTCAAATGATTAGTTAGTGCTTTCCAAATATGTTTTTTGAAACATTATCCTCTGTATTTTCCATATGCAGTTATCAATATGTTTCATGGTTATGTTTTATTCCTCAATTTATTTACTTGATTATTGTACCAAGCAGAGTACCTTTGAAATTTTTCTTCATTTGAAAAAGATGTATCTTGGCTCAGGCCTCTAATCCCAGCACTTTGGGAGGCCAAGGCAAGAGGATCGCAACGTGAGGAGATCAAGACCATCCTGGTCAATACAGTGAAATCCTGTCTCTACTAAAACTAAAAAAATTAGCCAGGCATGGTGGCAGCTGGAGTAGTCAAAGTATGGTGTAGTCCCAGCTACCTGGGAGGCTGAGGCAGGACAATCGCTTGAACCCGTGAGGCAGAGATTGCAGTGAGCCAAGACGGAGCCATTGCACAACAGTCTGTGCAACAGAACAAGACCCTGTCTAAAAACAATTATATAAATAATATGTATTATATATATGCATTATATATTATATAATATATCTGCATAGTATAATATATATAATATATCATATCTCATAATATACATAAAAATATAATGTCACATTATATATATGTGTTATATTGATTATATATTACATATATTATATGTCATATATATTATATGACACTATATACTACACATAATATATATTATTTATATTATATGTAATATATATAATCTATATATTATATATTTTATCTAATATATAATATGTGTATTACAACATGATCTACAACATATAATACATTTTATGACATGTATATAATATATATATAATCTGTTATATATTGTATATAATAGATTATATATATCAAATATCAAATATATCCTATATAAAACATATAATATATACATTATGCATATTATATGTTAAACAAAATATATAATATATAATATAATATTTAAATTATAGACTGTAAGCTATGTAAATACTGTATTATAGGTAATATATACTCTCTATGATAAATATGATATATGACATATATTATATAGCATATGATATATGTAATATAATGTATGGTGTATATTATATGATATATGGTATATAATATGATATATTATATACATTATGTAAAATATGCTATATATTATATAATACATTAAATATATTTTATAACATGCTATATATTATATAATGTATGATATATATTACATTGAACATTTGATATATATTATTGATAATATCTGACATATAACATATAGTATATGATATATAACATATAATATATGATATATTAAACATAATATATGATATGTAACATACTAAATGATATATATTACATAAAATATATGATAAACGTAATGTGATGCATGTTATATATAATATATGATATATAATACGTGATATATATTATGTATTATTTATAAAATATATTATATATGTTATATATTATATATAATATATAAAATTCTGTTATATATAACTTGTATGGTATATACTATGACATATGATATATATTATATGATATATGCTATATATTATATAACATGTTATATATTACATAACATATGCTATATATTATGTTATGTATGATATATGTTACATTGAACATATGATATATATTATTGATACTATGTGATATATAACATATAGTATATGATAGAAAACATATAATATATGATATCTATTACATGTACGATATATATAAGATATGATACATATTATATAATACAAGATATATAATACATGATATACATTATATATGATATATAATTTATAGGTTATATATTATATATTGTACATAATATTCTATTCTATATGATTACATTACATATTTTATGTAAAATATCTTAATGTATAACGTATATTATATAATAATATGTTATGTATAATACATCACAATATATTATATATTATATTGTATTACCATATATAATGTAATATATTATATAACGTTTAATTTAATACATGTCATATAGAATATTATAATATATATTATAATAGGATATAGTATATAATATGTTATATAATTTATAATACATTATAAGTTATATAATATCTAATATATAATACATTATATGTTATATAATATCTAATATATTACATATGTATAATATGTTCCATATTATATGTAATATATAATACATCATATATTATATCATAGAATAAATTTCATATATTATATACTGTGTTATACATATGATATTCTATATTATACAACATATGATATATTAGATATTATATGTTATATATACTATATATTATTATACTGTACATAATTATATATATAACTGTACAATTAAGTATATAATTATATATTTTATTATATGTAATATATATTATTACATGTACTATATTGTACATAATAATGACATATCATTATATTTTATATTATACCTAAGATATTGTACATAATATAAGCATGCAAGATGTAAAAGAAAATTATACATATGTTATACATATTATATAAGTTATATATATTACATTATATAAATTATATATATATACACACACATATATATATATATATATTTGGGGGTGCCCTGTTTCCCATCTCATAACTTATTTTAAGAGGTACAGCATAGTAATGTGTGGGCTTGGGATTCAGTTTTTGAAAGAAAACACTGAGCCTTCAATGACTTTCCTGTACATGTGAAAGCACTCCTGACTGCCTGGCAGCAGTTGGACCTCACAATGTGGATTGTGCCTTCACCCTGGAATGTTTATGCCCTATCGCCGTGGTGATGGGATTAGGGATCTCCCGCCCTTGGTCCTAAGTGCCACTGTCTGTGCTGAGTTTTTCAACGCTCAGAGCAGATTGAACCTTTCTGGTTTCATTTTCCCTGATTTTGATTTTTCTCATGTGGAACCTGTGTTGCTGCATTCAAGGTATGTTCATACTGGCCTGTCAAATGCAAACTCTTCAAATGATTAGTTAGTGCTTTCCAAATATGTTTTTTGAAACATTATCCTCTGTATTTTCCATATGCAGTTATCAATATGTTTCATGGTTATGTTTTATTCCTCAATTTATTTACTTGATGATTGTACCAAGCAGAGTACCTTTGAAATTTTTCTTCATTTAAAAAAGATGTATCTTGGCTCAGGCCTCTAATCCCAGCACTTTGGGAGGCCAAGGCAAGAGGATCGCAACGTGAGGAGATCAAGACCATCCTGGTCAATACAGTGAAATCCTGTCTCTACTAACACTAAAAAAATTAGCCAGGCATGGTGGCAGCTGGAGTAGTCCCAGTATGGTGTAGTCCCAGCTACCTGGGAGGCTGAGGCAGGACAATCGCTTGAACCCGTGAGGCAGAGATTGCAGTGAGCCAAGACGGAGCCATTGCACAACAGTCTGTGCAACAGAACAAGACCCTGTCTAAAAACAATTATATAAATAATATGTATTATATATATGCATTATATATTATATAATATATTATATCTGCATAGTATAATATATATAATATATCATATCTCATAATATACATAAAAATATAATGTCACATTATATATATGTGTTATATTGATTATATATTACATATATTATATGTCATATATATTATATGACACTATATACTACACATAATATATATTATTTATATTATATGTAATATATATAATCTATATATTATATATTTTATCTAATATATAATATGTGTATTACAACATGATCTACAACATATAATACATTTTATGACATGTATATAATATATATATAATCTGTTATATATTGTATATAATAGATTATATATATCAAATATCAAATATATCCTATATAAAACATATAATATATACATTATGCATATTATATGTTAAACAAAATATATAATATATAATATAATATTTAAATTATAGACTGTAAGCTATGTAAATACTGTATTATAGGTAATATATACTCTCTATGATAAATATGATATATGACATATATTATATAGCATATGATATATGTAATATAATGTATGGTGTATATTATATGATATATGGTATATAATATGATATATTATATACATTATGTAAAATATGCTATATATTATATAATACATTAAATATATTTTATAACATGCTATATATTATATAATGTATGATATATATTACATTGAACATTTGATATATATTATTGATAATATCTGACATATAACATATAGTATATGATATATAACATATAATATATGATATATTAAACATAATATATGATATGTAACATACTAAATGATATATATTACATAAAATATATGATAAACGTAATGTGATGCATGTTATATATAAGATATGATATATAATACGTGATATATATTATGTATTATTTATAAAATATATTATATATGTTATATATTATATATAATATATAAAATTCTGTTATATATAACTTGTATGGTATATACTATGACATATGATATATATTATATGATATATGCTATATATTATATAACATGCTATATATTACATAACATATGCTATATATTATGTTATGTATGATATATGTTACATTGAACATATGATATATATTATTGATACTATGTGATATATAACATATAGTATATGATAGAAAACATATAATATATGATATCTATTACCTGTAATGTACGATATATATAAGATATGATACATATTATATAATACAAGATATATAATACATGATATACATTATATGTGATATATAATTTATAGGTTATATTTTATATATTGTACATAATATTCTATTCTATATGATTACATTACATATTTTAAGTAAAATATCTTAATATATAACGTATATTATATCATAATATATTATGTATAATATATCACTATATATTATATATTATATTGTATTAGTATATATAATCTAATATATTATATAACGTTTAATTTAATACATGTCATATATAATATTATAATATATATTATACTAGGATATAGTATATAATATGTTATATAATTTTTAATACATTATAAGTTATATAATATCTAATATATAATACATTATATGTTATATAATATCTAATATATTACATATGTATAATATGTTCCATATTATAAGTAATATATAATACATCATATATTATATCATAGAGTAAATTTCATATATTATATACTGTGTTATACATATGATATTCTATATTATATAACATATGATATATTAGATATTATATGTTATATATACAGTATATTATTATATTGTACATAATTATATATATAACTGTACAATTAAGTATATAATTATATATTTTGTTATATGTAATATATATTATTACATGTACTATATTGTATATAATAATAACATATCATTATATTTTATATTATACCTAAGATATTGTACATAATATAAGCATGCAAGATGTAAAAGAAAATTATACATATGTTATACATATTATATAAGTTAAATATATTACATTATATAAATTATATATATATACACACATATATATATATATATATATTTGGGGGTGCCCTGTTTCCCATCTCATAACTTATTTTAAGAGGTACAGCATAGTAATGTGTGGGCTTGGGATTCAGTTTTTGAAAGAAAACACTGAGCCTTCAATGACTTTCCTGTACATGTGAAAGCACTCCTGACTGCCTGGCAGCAGTTGGACCTCACAATGTGGATTGTGCCTTCACCCTGGAATGTTTATGCCCTATCGCCGTGGTGATGGGATTAGGGATCTCCCGCCATTGGTCCTAAGTGCCACTGTCTGTGCTGAGTTTTTCAACGCTCAGAGCAGATTGAACCTTTCTGGTTTCATTTTCCCTGATTTTGATTTTTCTCATGTGGAACCTGTGTTGCTGCATTCAAGGTATGTTCATACTGGCCTGTCAAATGCAAACTCTTCAAATGATTAGTTAGTGCTTTCCAAATATGTTTTTTGAAACATTATCCTCTGTATTTTCCATATGCAGTTATCAATATGTTTCATGGTTATGTTTTATTCCTCAATTTATTTACTTGATTATTGTACCAAGCAGAGTACCTTTGAAATTTTTCTTCATTTAAAAAAGATGTATCTTGGCTCAGGCCTCTAATCCCAGCACTTTGGGAGGCCAAGGCAAGAGGATCACAACGTGAGGCGATCAAGACCATCCTGGCCAATACAGTGAAATCCTGTCTCTACTAACACTAAAAAAATTAGCCAGGCATGGTGGCAGCTGGAGTAGTCCCAGTATGGTGTAGTCCCAGCTACCTGGGAGGCTGAGGCAGGACAATCGCTTGAACCCGTGAGGCAGAGATTGCAGTGAGCCAAGATGGAGCCATTGCACAACAGTCTGTGCAACAGAACAAGACCCTGTCTAAAAACAATTATATAAATAATATGTATTATGTATAAGCATTATATATTATATAATATATTATATCTGCATAGTATAATATATATAATATATCATATCTCATAATATACATAAAAATATAATGTCACATTATATATATGTGTTATATTGATTATATATTACATATATTATATGTCATATATATTATATGACACTATATACTACACATAATATATATTATTTATATTATTTGTAATATATATAATCTATATATTATATATATTATCTAATATATACTATGTGTATTACAACATGATCTACAACATATAATATATTTTATGACATATATATAATATATATAATCTGTTATATATTATATATAATAGAAAATATATATCAAATATCAAATATATCCTATATAAAACATATAATATATACATTATGCATATTATATGTTAAACAAAATATATAATATATAATATAATATTTAAATTATATACTGTAAGCTATCTAAATACTGTATTATAGGTAATATATACTGTCTATGATAACTATGATATATGACGTATATTATATAGCATATGATATATATAATATAATGTATGGTGTATATTATATGACAGATGGTATATAATATGATATACATTATGTAAAATATGCTATATATTATGTAATATATTAAATATATTTTATAACATGCTATATATTATATAATGTATGATATATATTACATTGAACATTTGATATATATTATTGATAATATCTGACATATAACATATAGTATATGATATATAACATATAATATATGATATATTAAACATAATATATGATATGTAACATAATAAATGATATATATTACATAAAATGTATGATAAACGTAATGTGATGCATGTTATATATAATATATGATATATAATACGTGATATATATTATGTATGATTTATAAAATATATTATATATGTTATATAATATATATAATATATAAAATTCTGTTATATATAACTTGTATATTATATACTATGAGATATGATATATATTATATGATATATGCTATATGTTATATAACATTTTATATATCATATAACATATGCTATATATTATGTTATGTATGATATATGTTACATTGAACATATGATATATATCATTGATAATATGTGATATATAACATATAGTATATGATAGAAAACATATAATATATGATATCTATTACATGTAATGTACGATATATATAAGATATGATACATATTATATAATACAAGATATATAATACATGATATACATTATATATGATATATAATTTATAGGTTATATATTATATATTGTACATAATATTCTATTCTATATGATTACATTACATATTTTATGTAAAATATCTTAATATATAACGTATATTATATCATAATATATTATTTATAATATATCACAATATATTATATATTATATTGTATTAGTATATATAATGCAATATATTATATAACGTTTAATTTAATACATGTCATATATAATATTACAATATATATTATAATAGGATATAGTATATAATATGTTATATAATTTATAATACATTATAAGTTATATAATATCTAATATATAATACATTATATTTTATATAATATCTAATATATTACATATGTATAATATGTTCCATATTATATGTAATATATAATACATCATATATTATATCATAGAGTAAATTTCATATATTAAATACTGTGTTATACATATGATATTCTATATTATATAACATATGATATATTAGATATTATATGTTATATATACTATATATTATTATATTGTACAGAATTATATATATAACTGTACAATTAAGTATATAATTATATATTTTGTTATATGTAATATATATTATTACATGTACTATATTGTATATAATAATAACATATCATTATATTTTATATTATACCTAAGATATTGTACATAATATAAGCATGCAAGATGTAAAAGAAAATTATACATGTGTTATACATATTATATAAGTTATATATATTACATTATATAAATTATATATATATACACACATATATATATATATATATATTTGGGGGTGCCCTGTTTCCCATCTCATAACTTATTTTAAGAGGTACAGCATAGTAATGTGTGGGCTTGGGATTCAGTTTTTGAAAGAAAACACTGAGCCTTCAATGACTTTCCTGTACATGTGAAAGCACTCCTGACTGCCTGGCAGCAGTTGGACCTCACAATGTGGATTGTGCCTTCACCCTGGAATGTTTATGCCCTATCGCCGTGGTGATGGGATTAGGGATCTCCCGCCCTTGGTCCTAAGTGCCACTGTCTGTGCTGAGTTTTTCAAAGCTCAGAGCAGATTGAACCTTTCTGGTTTCATTTTCCCTGATTTTGATTTTTCTCATGTGGAACCTGTGTTGCTGCATTCAAGGTATGTTCATACTGGCCTGTCAAATGCAAACTCTTCAAATGATTAGTTAGTGCTTTCCAAATATGTTTTTTGAAACATTATCCTCTGTATTTTCCGTATGCAGTTATCAATAAGTTTCATGGTTATGTTTTATTCCTCAATTTATTTACTTGATTATTGTACCAAGCAGAGTACCTTTGAAATTTTTCTTCATTTAAAAAAGATGTATCTTGGCTCAGGCCTCTAATCCCAGCACTTTGGGAGGCCAAGGCAAGAGGATCACAACGTGAGGAGATCAAGACCATCCTGGTCAATACAGTGAAATCCTGTCTCTACTAACACTAAAAAAATTAGCCAGGCATGGTGGCAGCTGGAGTAGTCCCAGTATGGTGTAGTCCCAGCTACCTGGGAGGCTGAGGCAGGACAATCGCTTGAACCCGTGAGGCAGAGATTGCAGTGAGCCAAGACGGAGCCATTGCACAACAGTCTGTGCAACAGAACAAGACCCTGTCTAAAAACAATTATATAAATAATATGTATTATGTATAAGCACTATATATTATATAATATATTATATCTGCATAGTATAATATATATAATATATCATATCTCATAATATACATAAAAATATAATGTCACATTATATATATGTGTTATATTGATTATATATTACATATATTATATGTCATATATATTATATGACACTATATACTACACATAATATATATTATTTATATTATATGTAATATATATAATCTATATATTATATATATTATCTAATATATAATATGTGTACTACAACATGATCTACAACATATAATATATTTTATGACATGTATATAATATATATAATCTGTTATATATTATATATAGTAGATAATATATATCAAATATCCAATATATCCTATATAAAAAATATAATATATACATTATGCATATTATATGTTAAACAAAATATATAATATATAATATAATATTTAAATTATAGACTGCAAGCTATGTAAATACTGTATTATAGGTAATATATACTGCCTATGATAAATATGATATATGACATATATTATATAGCATATGATATATATAATATAATGTATGGTGTATATTATATGATATATGGTATATAATATGATATATGATATACATTATGTAAAATATGCTATATATTATATAATATATTAAATATATTTTATAACATGCTATATATTATATAATGTATGATATATATTACATTGAACATTTGATATATATTATTGATATTATCTGACATATAACATATAGTATATGATATATAACATATAATATATGATATATTAAACATAATATATGATATGTAACATAGTAAATGATATATGTTACATAAAATGTATGATTAACGTAATGTGATGCATGTTATATATAATATATGATATATAATACGTGATATATATTATGTATGATTTATAAAATATATTATATATGTTATATATTATATGTAATATATAAAATTCTGTTATATATAACTTGTATGGTATATTCTATGACATATGATATATATTATATGATATATGCTATATATTATATAACATGTCATAAATTATATAACATATGCTATATATTATGTTATCTATGATATATGTTACATTGAACATATGATATATATTATTGATAATATGTGATATATAACAGATAGTATATGATAGAAAACATATAATATATGATATCTATTACATGTAATGTACGATATATGTAAGATATGATACATATTATATAATACAATATATATAATACATGATATACATTATATATGATATATATTTTATAGGTTATATATTATATATTGTACATAATATTCTATTCTATATGATTACATTATATATTTTATGTAAAATATCTTAATATATAACGTATATTATATCATAATATAGTATGTATAATATATCACAATATATTATATATTATATTGTATTACTATATATAATGTAATATATTATATAACGTTTAATTTAATACATGTCATATATAATATTATAATATATATAATAATAGGATATAATATATATTATGTTATATAATTTATAATACATTATAAGTTATATAATATCTAATATATAATACATTATATGTTATATAATATCTAATATATTACATATGTATAAGATGTTCCATATTATATGTAATATATAATACATCATATATTATATCATAGAGTAAATTTCATATATTATATACTGTGTTATACATATGATATTCTATATTATATAACATATGATATATTAGATATTATATGTTATATATACTATATATTATTATATTGTACATAATTATATATATAACTGTACAATTTAGTATATAATTATATAATTTGTTATATGTAATATATATTATTACATGTACTATATTGTATATAATAGTAACATATCATTATATTTTATATTATACCTAAGATATTGTACATAATATAAGCATGCAAGATGTAAAAGAAAATTATACATATGTTATACATATTATATAAGTTATATATATTACATTATATAAATTATATATATATACACATATATATATATATATATTTGGGGGTGCCCTGTTTCCCATCTCATAACTTATTTTAAGAGGTACAGCATAGTAATGTGTGCGCTTGGGATTCAGTTTTTGAAAGAAAACACTGAGCCTTCAATGACCTTCCTGTGCATGTGAAAGCACTCCTGACTGCCTGGCAGCAGTTGGACCTCACAATGTGGATTGTGCCTTCACCCTGGAATGTTTATGCCCTATCGCCGTGGTGATGGAATTAGGGATCTCCCGCCCTTGGTCCTAAGTGCCACTGTCTGTGCTGAGTTTTTCAACGCTCAGAGCAGATTGAACCTTTGTGGTTTCATTTTCCCTGATTTTGATTTTTCTCATGTGGAACCTGTGTTGCTGCATTCAAGGTATGCTCATACTGGCCTGTCAAATGCAAACTCTTCAAATGATTAGTTAGTGCTTTCCAAATATGTTTTTTGAAACATTATCCTCTGTATTTTCCATATGCAGTTATCAATATGTTTCATGGTTATGTTTTATTCCTCAATTTATTTACTTGATTATTGTACCAAGCAGAGTACCTTTGAAATTTTTCTTCATTTAAAAAAGATGTATCTTGGCTCAGGCCTCTAATCCCAGCACTTTGGGAGGCCAAGGCAAGAGGATCACAACGTGAGGAGATCAAGACCATCCTGGTCAATACAGTGAAATCCTGTCTCTACTAACACTAAAAAAATTAGCCAGGCATGGTGGCAGCTGGAGTAGTGCCAGTATGGTGTAGTCCCAGCTACCTGGGAGGCTGAGGCAGGACAATCGCTTGAACCCGTGAGGCAGAGATTGCAGTGAGCCAAGACAGAGCCATTGCACAACAGTCTGTGCAACAGAACAAGACCCTGTCTAAAAACAATTATATATATAATATGTATTATATATATGCATTATATAGTATATAATATATTATATCTGCATAGTATAATATATATAATATATCATATCTCATAATATACATAAAAATATAATGTCACATTATATGTATGTGTTATATTGATTATATATTACATATATTATATATCATATATATTATATGACACTATATACTACACATAATATATATTATTTATATTATATGTAATAAATATAATCTATATATTATATATTTTATCTAATATGTAATATGTGTACTACAACATGATCTACAACATATAATATATTTTATGACATGTATATAATATATATAATCTGTTTTATATTATATATAATAGATAATATATATCAAATATCCAATATATCCTATATAAAACATATAATATATACATTATGCATATTATATGTTAAACAAAATATATAATATATAATATAATATTTAAATTATAGACTGTAAGCTATGTAAATACTGTATTATAGGTAATATATACTGTCTATGATAAATATGATATATGACGTATATTATATAGCATATGATATATATAATATAATGTATGGTGTATATTATATGATATATGGTATATAATATGATATATGATATACATTATGTAAAATATGCTATATATTATATAATATATTAAATATATTTTATAACATGCTATATATTATATAATGTATGATATATATTACATTGAACATTTGATATATATTATTGATATTATCTGACATATAACATATAGTATATGATATATAACATATAATATATGATATATGAAACATAATATATGATATGTAACATAATAAATGATATATGTTACATAAAATGTATGATTAACGTAATGTGATGCATGTTATATATAATATATGATACATAATACGTGATATATATTATGTATGATTTATAAAATATGTTATATATGTTATATATTACATGTAATATATAAAATTCTGTTATATATAACTTGTATGGTATATACTATGACATATGATATATATTATATGATATATGCTATATATTATATAGCATGTTATATATTATATAACATATGCTATATATTATGTTATGTATGATATATGTTACATTGAACATATGATATATATTTTTGATAATATGTGATATATAACATATAGTATATGATAGAAAACATATAATATATAATATCTATTACATGTAATGTACGATATATGTAAGATATGATACATATTATATAATACAAGATATATAATACATGATATACATTATATATGATATATATTTTATAGGTTATATATTATATATTGTACATAATATTCTATTCTATATGATTACATTACATATTTTATGTAAAATATCTTAATATATAACGTATATTATATCATAATATAGTATGTATAATATATCACAATATATTATATATTACATTGTATTACTATATATAATGTAATATATTATATAACGTTTAATTTAATACATGTCATACATAATATTATAATATATATAATAATAGGATATAATATATAATATGTTATATAATTTATAATACATTATAAGTTATATAATATCTAATATATAATACATTATATGTTATATTATATCTAATATATTACATATGTATAATATGTTCCATATTATATGTAACATATAATACATCATATATTATATCATAGAGTAAATTTCATATATTATATTCTGTGTTATACATATGATATTCTATATTATATAACATATGATCTATTAGATATTATATGTTATATATTATACATTATTATATTGTACATAATTATATATATAACTGTACAATTAAGTATATAATTATATATTTTGTTATATGTAATATATATTATTACATGTACTATATTATATATAATAATAACATATCATTATATTTTATATTATACCTAAGATATTGTACACAATATAAGCATGCAAGATGTAAAAGTAAATTATACATATGTTATACATATTATATAAGTTATATATATTACATTATATAAATTATATATATATACACACATATATATATATATATTTGGGGGTGCCCTGTTTACCATCTCATAACTTATTTTAAGAGGCACAGCATAGTAATGTGTGGGCTTGGGATTCAGTTTTTGAAAGAAAACACTGAGCTTTCAATGACTTTCCTGTACATGTGAAAGCACTCCTGACTGCCTGGCAGCAGTTGGACCTCACAATGTGGATTGTGCCTTCACCCTGGAATGTTTATGCCCTATCGCCGTGGTGATGGGATTAGGGATCTCCCGCCCTTGGTCCTAAGTGCCACTGTCTGTGCTGAGTTTTTCAACGCTCAGAGCAGATTGAACCTTTCTGGTTTCATTTTCCCTGATTTTGATTTTTCTCATGTGGAACCTGTGTTGCTGCATTCAAGGTATGTTCATACTGGCCTGTCAAATGCAAACTCTTCAAATGATTAGTTAGTGCTTTCCAAATATGTTTTTTGAAACATTATCCTCTCTATTTTCCGTATGCAGTTATCAATAAGTTTCATGGTTATGTTTTATTCCTCAATTTATATATTTGATTATTGTACCAAGCAGAGTACCTTTGAAATTTTTCTTCATTTAAAAAAGATGTATCTTGGCTCAGGCCTCTAATCCCAGCACTTTGGGAGGCCAAGGCAAGAGGATCACAACGTGAGGCGATCAAGACCATCCTGGCCAATACAGTGAAATCCTGTCTCTACTAATACTGAAAAAATTAGCCAGGCATGGTGGCAGCTGGAGTAGTCCCAGTATGGTGTAGTCCCAGCTACCTGGGAGGCTGAGGCAGGACAATCGCTTGAACCCGTGAGGCAGAGATTGCAGTGAGCCAAGATGGAGCCATTGCACAACAGTCTGTGCAACAGAACAAGACCCTGTCTAAAAACAATTATATATATAATATGTATTATATATATGCATTATATAGTATATAATATATTATATCTGCATAGTATAATATATATAATATATCATATCTCATAATATACATAAAAATATAATGTCACATTATAGAGATGTGTTATATTGATTATATATTACATATATTATATGTCATATATATTATATGACACTATATAATACACATAATATATATTATTTATATTATATGTAATATATATAATCTATATATTATATATTTTATCTAATATGTAATATGTGTACTACAACATGATCTACAACATATAATATATTTTATGACATGTATATAATATATATAATCTGTTTTATATTATATATAGTAGATAATATATATCAAATATCCAATATATCCTATATAAAAAATATAATATATACATTATGCATATTATATGTTAAACAAATATATAATATATAATATAATATTTAAATTATAGACTGTAAGCTATGTAAATACTGTATTATAGGTAATATATACTGTCTATGATAAATATGATATATGACGTATATTATATAGCATATGATATATATAATATAATGTATGGTGTATATTATATGATATATGGTATATAATATGATATATGATATACATTATGTAAAATATGCTATATATTATATAATATATTAAATATATTTTATAACATGCAATATATTATATAATGTATGATATATATTACATTGAACATTTGATATATATTATTGATATTATCTGACATATAACATATAGTATATGATATATAACATATAATATATGATATATTAAACATAATATATGATATGTAAGATAATAAATGATATATGTTACATAAAATGTATGATTAACGTAATGTGATGCATGTTATATATAATATATGATATATAATACGTGATATATATTATGTATGATTTATAAAATATATTATATATGTTATATATTATATGTAATATATAAAATTCTGTTATATATAATTTGTATGGTATATACTATGACATATGATATATATTATATGATATATGCTATATATTATATAGCTTGTTATATATTATATAACATATGCTATATATTATGTTATGTATGATACATGTTACATTGAACATATGATATATATTTTTGATAATATGTGATATATAACATATAGTATATGATAGAAAACATATTATATATGATATCTATTACATGTAATGTACGATATATATAAGATATGATACATATTATATAATACAAGATATATAATACATGATATACATTATATATGATATATAATTTATAGGTTATATATTATATATTGTACATAATATTCTATTCTATATGATTACATTACATATTTTATGTAAAATATCTTAATATATAACGTATATTATAACATAATATATTATGTATAATATATCACAATATATTATATATTATATTGTATTAGTATATATAATGTAATATATTATATAACGTTTAATTTAATACATGTCATATAGAATATTATAATATATATTATAATTGGATATAGTATATAATATGTTATATAATTTATAATACATTATAAGTTATATAATATCTAATATATAATACATTACATGTTATATAATATCTAATATATTGCATATGTATAATATGTTCCATATTATATGTAATATATAATACATCATATATTATATCATAGAGTAAATTTCATATATTATATACTGTGTTATACATATGATATTCTATATTATATAACATATGATATATTAGATATTATATGTTATATATACTATATATTATTATATTGTACATAATTATATATATAACTGTACAATTAAGTATATAATTATATATTTTGTTATATGTAATATATATTATTACATGTACTATATTGTATATAATAATAACATATCATTATATTTTATATTATACCTAAGATATTGTACATAATATAAGCATGCAAGATGTAAAAGAAAATTATACATGTGTTATACATATTATATAAGTTATATATATTACATTATATAAATTATATATATATACACACATATATATATATATATATACACATATATATATATATATATATATATATTTGTGGGTGCCCTGTTTCCCATCTCATAACTTATTTTAAGAGGTACAGCATAGTAATTTGTGGGCTTGGGATTCAGTTTTTGAAAGAAAACACTGAGCCTTCAATGACCTTCCTGTACATGTGAAAGCACTCCTGACTGCCTGGCAGCAGTTGGACTTCACAATGTGGATTGTGCCTTCACCCTGGAATGTTTATGCCCTATCGCCGTGGTGAAGGGATTAGGGATCTCCCGCCCTTGGTCCTAAGTGCAACTGTCTGTGCTGAGTTTTTCAACGCTCAGAGCAGATTGAACCTTTCTGGTTTCATTTTCCCTGATTTTGATTTTTCTCATGTGGAACCTGTGTTGCTGCATTCAAGGTATGCTCATACTGGCCTGTCAAATGCAAACTCTTCAAATGATTAGTTAGTGCTTTCCAATTATGTTTTTTGAAACATTATCCTCTGTATTTTCCGTATGCATTTATCAATAAGTTTCATGGTTATGTTTTATTCCTCAATTTATATATTTGATTATTGTACCAAGCAGAGTACCTTTGAAATTTTTCTTCATTTAAAAAAGATGTATCTTGGCTCAGGCCTCTAATCCCAGCACTTTGGGAGGCCAAGGCAAGAGGATCACAACGTGAGGCGATCAAGACCATCCTGGCCAATACAGTGAAATCCTGTCTCTACTAATACTGAAAAAATTAGCCAGGCATGGTGGCAGCTGGAGTAGTCCCAGTATGGTGTAGTCCCAGCTACCTGGGAGGCTGAAGCAGGACAATCGCTTGAACCCGTGAGGCAGAGATTGCAGTGAGCCAAGATGGAGCCATTGCACAACAGTCTGTGCAACAGAACAAGACCCTGTCTAAAAACAATTATATATATAATATGTATTATATATATGCATTATATAGTATATAATATATTATATCTGCATAGTATAATATATATAATATATCATATCTCATAATATACATAAAAATATCATGTCACATTATATATATGTGTTATATTGATTATATATTACATATATTATATGTCATATATATTATATGACACTATATACTACACATAATATATATTATTTATATTATATGTAATATATATAATCCATATATTATATATTTTATCTAATATGTAATATGTGTATTACAACATGATCTACAACATATAATATATTTTATGACATGTATATAATATATATAATCTGTTATATATTATATATAATAGATAATATATATCAAATATCCAATATATCCTATATAAAACATATAATATATACATTATGCATATTATATGTTAAACAAAATATATAATATATAATATAATATTTAAATTATAGTCTGTAACCTATGTAAATACTGTATTATAGGTAATATATAGTGTCTATGATAAATATGATATATGACGTATATTATATAGCATATGATATATATAATATAATGTATGGTGTGTATTATATGATATATGGTATATAATATGATATATGATATACATTATGTAAAATATGCTATATATTATATAATATATTAAATATATTTTATAACATGCTATATATTATATAATGTATGATATATATTACATTGAACATTTGTTATATATTATTGATATTATCTGACATATAACATATAGTATATGATATATAACATATAATATATGATAAATTAAACATAATATATGATATGTAACATAATAAATGATATATGTTACATAAAATGTATGATTAACGTAATGTGATGCATGTTATATATAATATATGATATATAATACGTGATATATATTATGTATGATTTATAAAATATATTATATATGTTATATATTATATGTAATATATAAAATTCTGTTATATATAACTTGAATGGTATATACTATGACATATGATATATATTATATGATATATGCTATATATTATATAGCATGTTATATATTATATAACATATGCTATATATTATGTTATGTATGATATATGTTACATTGAACATATGATATATATTTTTGATAATATGTGATATATAACATATAGTATATGATAGAAAACATATAATATATGATATCTATTACATGTAATGTACGATATATATAAGATATGATACATATTATATAATACAAGATATATAATACATGATATACATTATATATGATATATAATTTATAGGTTATATATTATATATTGTACATAATATTCTATTCTATATGATTACATTACATATTTTATGTAAAATATCTTAATGTATAACGTATATTATATCATAATATATTATGTATAATATATCAGAATATATTATATATTATATTGTATTAGTATGTATAATGTAATATATTATATAACGTTTAATTTAATACATGTCATATAGAATATTATAATATATATTATAATAGGATATAGTATATAATATATTATATAATTTATAATACATTATAAGTTATATAATATCTAATATATAATACATTATATGTTATATAATATCTAATATATTGCATATGTATAATATGTTCCATATTATATGTAATATATAATACATCATATATTATATCATAGAGTAAATTTCATATATTATATACTGTGTTATACATATGATATTCTATATTATATAACATATGATATATTAGATATTATATGTTATATATACAATATATTATTATATTGTACATAATTATATATATAACTGTACAATTAAGTATATAATTATATAATTTCTTATATGTAATATATATTATTACATGTACTATATTGTATATAATAATAACATATCATTATATTTTATATTATACCTAAGATATTGTACATAATATAAGCATGCAAGATGTAAAAGAAAATTATACATATGTTATGCATATTATATAAGTTATATATATTACATTATATAAATTATATATATATACACACATATATATATATATATATATATTTGGGGGTGCCCTGTTTCCCATCTCATAACTTATTTTAAGAGGTACAGCATAGTAATGTGTGGGCTTGGGATTCAGTTTTTGAAAGAAAACACTGAGCCTTCAATGACTTTCCTGTACATGTGAAAGCACTCCTGACTGCCTGGCAGCAGTTGGACCTCACAATGTGGATTGTGCCTTCACCCTGGAATGTTTATGCCCTATCGCCGTGGTGATGGGATTAGGGATCTCCCGCCCTTGGTCCTAAGTGCCACTGTCTGTGCTGAGTTTTTCAACGCTCAGAGCAGATTGAACCTTTCTGGTTTCATTTTCCCTGATTTTGATTTTTCTCATGTGGAACCTGTGTTGCTGCATTCAAGGTATGCTCATACTGGCCTGTCAAATGCAAACTCTTCAAATGATTAGTTAGTGCTTTCCAAATATGTTTTTTGAAACATTATCCTCTGTATTTTCCGTATGCAGTTATCAATAAGTTTCATGGTTATGTTTTATTCCTCAATTTATATATTTGATTATTGTACCAAGCAGAGTACCTTTGAAATTTTTCTTCATTTAAAAAAGATGTATCTTGGCTCAGGCCTCTAATCCCAGCACTTTGGGAGGCCAAGGCAAGAGGATCACAACGTGAGGCGATCAAGACCATCATGGCCAATACAGTGAAATCCTGTCTCTACTAATACTGAAAAAATTAGCCAGGCATGGTGGCAGCTGGAGTAGTCCCATTATGGTGTAGTCCCAGCTACCTGGGAGGCTGAGGCAGGACAATCGCTTGAACCCGTGAGGCAGAGATTGCAGTGAGCCAAGATGGAGCCATTGCACAACAGTCTGTGCAACAGAACAAGACCCTGTCTAAAAACAATTATATATATAATATGTATTATATATATGCATTATATAGTATATAATATATTATATCTGCATAGTATAATATATATAATATATCTTATCTCATAATATACATAAAAATATAATGTCACATTATATATATGTGTTATATTGATTATATATTACATATATTATATGTCATATATATTATATGACACTATATACTACACATAATATATATTATTCATATTATATATAATATATATAATCAATATATTATATATTTTATCTAATATGTAATATGTGTATTACAACATGATCTACAACATATAATATATTTTATGACATGTATATAATATATATAATCTGTTATATATTATATATAATAGATAATATATATCAAATATCCAATATATCCTATATAAAACATATAATATATACATTATGCATACTATATGTTAAACAAAATATATAATATATAATATAATATTTAAATTATAGACTGTAAGCTATGTAAATACTGTATTATAGGTAATATATAGTGTCTATGATAAATATGATATATGACGTATATTATATACCATATGATATATATAATATAATGTATGGTGTATATTATATGATATATGGTATATAATATGATATATGATATACATTATGTAAAATATGCTATATATTATATAATATATTAAATATATTTTATAACATGCTATATATTATATAATGTATGATATATATTACATTGAACATTTGTTATATATTATTGATATTATCTGATATATAACATATAGTATATGATATATAACATATAATATATGATATATTAAACATAATATATGATATGTAACATAATAAATCATATATGTTACATAAAATGTATGATTAACGTAATGTGATGCATGTTATATATAATATATGATATATAATACGTGATATATATTATGTATGATTTATAAAATATATTATATATGTTACATATTATATGTAATATATAAAATTATGTTATATATAACTTGTATGGTATATACTATGACATATGATATATATTATATGATATATGCTATATATTATATAGCATGTTATATATTATATAACACATGCTATATATTATGTTATGTATGATATATGTTACATTGAACATATGATATATATTTTTGATAATATGTGATATATAACATATAGTATATGATAGAAAACATATAATATATGATATCTATTACATGTAATGTATGATATATATAAGATATGATACATATTGTATTATACAAGATATATAATACATGATATACATTATATATGATATATAATTTATAGGTTATATATTATATATTGTACATAATATTCTATTCTATATGATTACATTACATATTTTATGTAAAATATCTTAATATATAACGTATATTATATCATAATATATTATGTGTAATATATCACAATATATTATATATTATATTGTATTAGTATATATAATGTAATATATTATATAACGTTTAATTTAATACATGTCATATATAATATTATAATATATATTATAATAGGATATAGTATATAATATGTTATATAATTTATAATACATTATAAGTTATATAATATCTAATATATTATACATTATATGTTATATAATATCTAATATATTGCCTATGTATAATATGTTCCATATTATATGTAATATATAATACATCATATATTATATCATAGAGTAAATTTCATATATTATATACTGTGTTATACATATGATATTCTATATTATATAACATATGATATATTAGATATTATATGTTATATATACTATATATTATTATATTGTACATAATTATATATATAACTGTACAATTAAGTATATAATTATATAATTTGTTATATGTAATATATATTATTACATGTACTATATTGTATATAATAATAACATATCATTATATTTTATATTATACCTAATATATTGTACATAATATAAGCATGCAAGATGTAAAAGAAAATTATACATATGTTATACATATTATATAAGTTATATATATTACATTATATAAATTATATATATATACACACACATATATATATGTATATATTTGGGGGTGCCCTGTTTCCCATCTCATAACTTATTTTAAGAGGTACAGCATAGTAATGTGTGGGCTTGGGATTCAGTTTTTGAAAGAAAACACTGAGCCTTCAATGACTTTCCTGTACATGTGAAAGCACTCCTGACTGCCTGGCAGCAGTTGGACCTCTCAATGTGGATTGTGCCTTCACCCTGGAATGTTTATGCCCTATCGCCGTGGTGATGGGATTAGGGATCTCCCGCCCTTGGTCCTAAGTGCCACTGTCTGTGCTGAGTTTTTCAACGCTCAGAGCAGATTGAACCTTTCTGGTTTCATTTTCCCTGATTTTGATTTTTCTCATGTGGAACCTGTGTTGCTGCATTCAAGGTATGTTCATACTGGCCTGTCAAATGCAAACTCTTCAAATGATTAGTTAGTGCTTTCCAAATATGTTTTTTGAAACATTATCCTCTGTATTTTCCATATGCAGTTATCAATATGTTTCATGGTTATGTTTTATTCCTCAATTTATTTACTTGATTATTGTACCAAGCAGAGTACCTTTGAAATTTTTCTTCATTTAAAAAAGATGTATCTTGGCTCAGGCCTCTAATCCCAGCACTTTGGGAGGCCAAGGCAAGAGGATCACAACGTGAGGAGATCAAGACCATCCTGGTCAATACAGTGAAATCCTGTCTCTACTAACACTAAAAAAATTAGCCAGGCATGGTGGCAGCTGGAGTAGTCCCAGTATGGTGTAGTCCCAGCTACCTGGGAGGCTGAGGCAGGACAATCGCTTGAACCCGTGGGGCAGAGATTGCAGTGAGCCAAGACGGAGCCATTGCACAACAGTCTGTGCAACAGAACAAGACCCTGTCTAAAAACAATTATATAAATAATATGTATTATATATATGCATTATATATTATATAATATATTATATCTGCATAGTATAATATATATAATATATCATATCTCATAATATACATAAAAATATCATGTCACATTATATATATGTGTTATATTGATTATATATTACATATATTATATGTCATATATATTATATGACACTACATACTACACATAATATATATTATTTATATTATATGTAATACATATAATCTATATATTATACATTTTATGTAATATATAATATGTGTATTACAACATGATCTACAACATATAATATATTTTATGACATGTATATAATATATATAATCTGTTATATATTATGTATAATAGATAATATATATCAAATATCAAATATATCCTATATAAAACATATAATATATACATTATGCATATTATATGTTAAACAA
This sequence comes from Gorilla gorilla gorilla, assembly GCF_029281585.2. Taxonomy (NCBI): domain Eukaryota; kingdom Metazoa; phylum Chordata; class Mammalia; order Primates; family Hominidae; genus Gorilla; species Gorilla gorilla. The sequence continues at coordinate 192,216 of NC_073236.2, forward strand.
AATATATAATATATAATATAATATTTAAATTATATACTGTAAGCTATGTAAATACTGTATTATAGGTAATATATACTGTCTATGATAAATATGATATATGACGTATATTATATAGCATATGATATATATAATATAATGTATGGTGTATATTATATGATATATGGTATATAAAATGATATATGATATACATTATGTAAAATATGCTATATATTATGTAATATATTAAATATATTTTATAACATGCTATATATTACATAATGTATGATATATATTACATTTAACATTTGATATATATTATTGATAATATCTGACATATAACATAACATATAATATATGATATATTGAACATAATATATGATATGTAACATAATAAATGATATATATTACATAAAATGTATGATAAACGTAATGTGATGCATGTTATATATAATATATGATATATAATACGTGATATATATTATGTATGATTTATAAAATATATTATATATTTTATATATTATATATAATATATAAAATTCTGTTATATATAACTTGTATATTATATACTATGACATATGATATATATTATATGATATATGCTATATATTATATAACATGTTATATATTATATAACATATGCTATATATTAGGTTATGTATGATATATGTTTCATTGAACATATGATATATATTATTGATAATATGTGATATATAACATATAGTATATGATAGAAAACATATAATATATGATATCTATTACATGTAATGTACGATATATATAAGATATGATACATATTATATAATACAAGATATATAATACATGATATACATTATATATGATATATAATTTATAGGTTATATATTATATATTGTACATAATATTCTACTCTATATGATTACATTACATATATTATGTAAAATATCTTAATATATAACGTATGTTATATCATAATATAATATGTATAATACATCACAATATATTATATATTATATTGTATTACTATATATAATGTAATATATTATATAACGTTTAATTTAATACATGTCATATATAATATTATAATATATATTATAATAGGATATAGTATATAATATGTTGTATAATTTATAATACATTATAAGTTATATAATATCTAATATATAATACATTACATGTTATATAATATCTAATATATTACATATGTATAATATGTTCCATATTATATGTAATATATAATACATCATATATTATATCATAGAATAAATTTCATATATTATTTACTGTGTTATACATATGATATTCTATATTATATAACATATGATATATTAGATATTATATGTTATATATACTATATATAATTATATTGTACATAATTATATATTTAACTGTACAATTAAGTATATAATTATATATTTTGTTATATGTAATATATATTATTACATGTACTATATTGTATATAATAATAACATATCATTATATTTTATATTATACCTAAGATATTGTACATAATATAAGCATGCAAGATGTAAAAGAAAATTATACATATGTTATACATATTATATAAATTATATATATTACATTATATAAATTATATATATATACACACACATATATATATATATACATTTGGGGGTGCCCTGTTTCCCATCTCATAACTTATTTTAAGAGGTACAGCATAGTAATGTGTGGGCTTGGGATTCAGTTTTTGAAAGAAAACACTGAGCCTTCAATGACTTTCCTGTACATGTGAAAGCACTCCTGACTGCCTGGCAGCAGTTGGACCTCACAATGTGGATTGTGCCTTCACCCTGGAATGTTTATGCCCTATCGCCGTGGTGATGGGATTAGGGATCTCCCGCCCTTGGTCCTAAGTGCCACTGTCTGTGCTGAGTTTTTCAACGCTCAGAGCAGATTGAACCTTTCTGGTTTCATTTTCCCTGATTTTGATTTTTCTCCTGTGGAACCTGTGTTGCTGCATTCAAGGTATGTTCATACTGGCCTGTCAAATGCAAACTCTTCAAATGATTAGTTAGTGCTTTCCAAATATGTTTTTTGAAACATTATCCTCTGTATTTTCCATATGCAGTTATCAATATGTTTCATGGTTATGTTTTATTCCTCAATTTATTTACTTGATTATTGTACCAAGCAGAGTACCTTTGAAATTTTTCTTCATTTAAAAAAGATGTATCTTGGCTCAGGCCTCTAATCCCAGCACTTTGGGAGGCCAAGGCAAGAGGATCACAACGTGAGGAGATCAAGACCATCCTGGCCAATACAGTGAAATCCTGTCTCTACTAACACTAAAAAACTTAGCCAGGCATGGTGGCAGCTGGAGTAGTCCCAGTATGGTGTAGTCCCAGCTACCTGGGAGGCTGAGGCAGGACAATCGCTTGAACCCGTGAGGCAGAGATTGCAGTGAGCCAAGACGGAGCCATTGCACAACAGTCTGTGCAACAGAACAAGACCCTGTCTAAAAACAATTATATAAATAATATGTATTATGTATATGCATTATATATTATATAATATATTATATCAGCATAGTATAATATATATAATATATCATATCTCATAATATACATAAAAATATAATGTCACATTATATATATGTGTTATATTGATTATATATTACATATATTATATGTCATATATATTATATGACACTACATACTACACATAATATATATTATTTATATTATATGTAATATATATAATGTATATATTATATATTTTATCTAATATATAATATGTGTATTACAACATGATCTACAACATATAATATATTTTATGACATGTATATAATATATATAATCTGTTATATATTATGTATAATAGATAATATATATCAAATATCAAATATATCCTATATAAAACATATAATATATACATTATGCATATTATATGTTAAACAAAATATATAATATATAATATAATATTTAAATTATATACTGTAAGCTATGTAAATACTGTATTATAGGTAATATATACTGTCTATGATAAATATGATATATGACGTATATTATATAGCATATGATATATATAATATAATGTATGGTGTATATTATGTGATATATGGTATATAATATGATATATGATATACATTATGCAAAATATGCTATATATTATGCAATATATTAAATATATTTTATAACATGCTATATATTATATAATGTATGATATATATTACATTGAACATTTGATATATATTATTGATAATATCTGACATATAACATAACATATAATATATGATATATTAAACATAATATATGATATGTAACATAATAAATGATATATATTACATAAAATGTATGATAAACGTAATGTGATGCATGTTATATATAATATATGATATATAATACGTGATATATATTATGCATGATTTATAAAATATATTATATATGTTATATATTATATGTAATATATAAAATTCTGTTACATATAACTTGTATGGTATATACTATGACATATGATATATATTATATGATATATGCTATATATTATATAGCATGTTATATATTATATAACATATGCTATATATTATGTTATGTATGATATATGTTACATTGAACATATGATATATATTTTTGATAATATGTGATATATAACATATTGTATATGATAAAAAACCTATAATATATGATATCTATTACATGTAATGTACGATATATATAAGATATGATACATAATATATAATACAAGATATATAATACATGATATACATTATATATGATATATAATTTATAGGTTATATATTATATATTGTACATAATATTATATTCTATATGATTACATTACATATTTTATGTAAAATATCTTAATATATAATGTATATTATATCATAATATAGTATATATAATATATCACAATATATTATATATTATATTGTATTACTATATATAATGTAATATATTATATAATGTAGAATTTAATACATGTCATATATAATATTATAATATATATTATAATAGGATATAGTATATAATAAGTTATATAATTTATAATATATTATAAGTTATATAATATCTAATATATAATACATTATATGTTATATAATATCTAACATATTACATATGTATAATATGTTCCATATTATATGTAATATATAATACATCATATATTATATCATAGAGTAAATTTCATATATTATATACTGTGTTATACCTATGATATTCTATATTATATAACATATGATATATTAGATATTATATGTTATATATACTATATATTATTATATTGTACATAATTATATATATAACTGTACAATTAAGTATATAATTATATATTTTGTAATATGTAATATATATTATTACATGTACTACATTATATATAATAACATATCATTATATTTTATATTATACCTAAGTTATTGTACATAATATAAGCATGCAAGATGTAAAAGAAAATTATACATATGTTATACATATTATATAAGTTGTATATATTACATTATATAAATTATATATATACACACATATATATATATATATATATTTGGGGGTGCCCTGTTTCCCATCTTATAACTTATTTTAAGAGGTACAGCATAGTAATGTGTGGGCTTGGGATTCAGTATTTGAAAGAAAACACTGAGCCTTCAATGACCTTCCTGTACATGTGAAAGCACTCCTGACTGCCTGGCAGCAGTTGGACCTCACAATGTGGATTGTGCCTTCACCCTGGAATGTTTATGCCCTATCGCCGTGGTGATGGGATTAGGGATCTCCCGCCCTTGGTCCTAAGTGCCACTGTCTGTGCTGAGTTTTTCAACGCTCAGAGCAGATTGAACCTTTCTGGTTTCATTTTCCCTGATTTTGATTTTTCTCCTGTGGAACCTGTGTTGCTGCATTCAAGGTATGTTCATACTGGCCTGTCAAATACAAACTCTTCAAATGATTAGTTAGTGCTTTCCAAATATGTTTTTTGAAACATTATCCTCTGTATTTTCCATATGCAGTTATCAATATGTTTCATGGTTATGTTTTATTCCTCAATTTATTTACTTGATTATTGTACCAAGCAGAGTACCTTTGAAATTTTTCTTCATTTAAAAAAGATGTATCTTGGCTCAGGCCTCTAATCCCAGCACTTTGGGAGGCCAAGGCAAGAGGATCACAACGTGAGGAGATCAAGACCATCCTGGTCAATACAGTGAAATCCTGTCTCTACTAACACTAAAAAACTTAGCCAGGCATGGTGGCAGCTGGAGTAGTCCCAGTATGGTGTAGTCCCAGCTACCTGGGAGGCTGAGGCAGGACAATCGCTTGAACCCGTGAGGCAGAGATTGCAGTGAGCCAAGACGGAGCCATTGCACAACAGTCTGTGCAACAGAACAAGACCCTGTCTAAAAACAATTATATAAATAATATGTATTATATATATGCATTATATACTATATAATATATTATATCTGCATAGTATAATATATATAATATATCATATCTCATAATATACATAAAAATATAATGTCACATTATATATATGTGTTATATTGATTTTATGTTACATATATTATATGTCATATATATTATGTGACACTATATACTACACATAATATATATTATTTATATTATATGTAATATATATAATCTATATATTATATATTTTATCTAATATGTAATATGTGTACTACAACATGATCTACAACATATAATATATATTATGACATGTATATAATATATATAATCTGTTATATATTATATATAGTAGATAATATATATCAAATATCAAATATATCCTATATAAAACATATAATATATACATTATGCATATTATATGTTAAACAAAATATATAATATATAATATAATATTTAAATTATATACTGTAAGCTATGTAAATACTGTATTATAGGTAATATATACTGTCTATGATAAATATGATATATGACGTATATTATATAGCATATGATATATATAATATAATGTATGGTGTATATTATATGATATATGGTATATAATATGATATATGATATACATTATGTAAAATAAGCTATATATTATGTAATATATTAAATATATTTTATAACATGCTATATATTATATAATGTATGATATATATTACATTTAACATTTGATATATATTATTGATAATATCTGACATATAACATAACATATAATATATGATATATTAAACATAATATATGATATGTAACATAATAAATGATATATATTACATAAAATGTATGATAAACGTAATGTGATGCATGTTATATATAAGATATGATATATAATACGTGATATATATTATGCATGATTTATAAAATATATTATATATATTATATATTATATGTAATATATAAAATTCTGTTACATATAACTTGTATGGTATATACTATGACATATGATATATATTATATGATATATGCTATATATTATATAGCATGTTATATATTATATAACATATGCTATATATTATGTTATGTATGATATATGTTACATTGAACATATGATATATATTTTTGATAATATGTGATATATAACATATTGTATATGATAAAAAACCTATAATATATGATATCTATTACATGTAATGTACGATATATATAAGATATGATACATAATATATAATACAAGATATATAATACATGATATACATTATATATGATATATAATTTATAGGTTATATATTATATATTGTACATAATATTATATTCTATATGATTACATTACATATTTTATGTAAAATATCTTAATATATAATGTATATTATATCATAATATAGTATATATAATATATCACAATATATTATATATTATATTGTATTACTATATATAATGTAATATATTATATAATGTAGAATTTAATACATGTCATATATAATATTATAATATATATTATAATAGGATATAGTATATAATAAGTTATATAATTTATAATATATTATAAGTTATATAATATCTAATATATAATACATTATATGTTATATAATATCTAACATATTACATATGTATAATATGTTCCATATTATATGTAATATATAATACATCATATATTATATCATAGAGTAAATTTCATATATTATATACTGTGTTATACCTATGATATTCTATATTATATAACATATGATATATTAGATATTATATGTTATATATACTATATATTATTATATTGTACATAATTATATATATAACTGTACAATTAAGTATATAATTATATATTTTGTAATATGTAATATATATTATTACATGTACTACATTATATATAATAACATATCATTATATTTTATATTATACCTAAGTTATTGTACATAATATAAGCATGCAAGATGTAAAAGAAAATTATACATATGTTATACATATTATATAAGTTGTATATATTACATTATATAAATTATATATATATACACACATATATATATATATATATATTTGGGGGTGCCCTGTTTCCCATCTCATAACTTATTTTAAGAGGTACAGCATAGTAATGTGTGGGCTTGGGATTCAGTATTTGAAAGAAAACACTGAGCCTTCAATGACCTTCCTGTACATGTGAAAGCACTCCTGACTGCCTGGCAGCAGTTGGACCTCACAATGTGGATTGTGCCTTCACCCTGGAATGTTTATGCCCTATCGCCGTGGTGATGGGATTAGGGATCTCCCGCCCTTGGTCCTAAGTGCCACTGTCTGTGCTGAGTTTTTCAACGCTCAGAGCAGATTGAACCTTTCTGGTTTCATTTTCCCTGATTTTGATTTTTCTCCTGTGGAACCTGTGTTGCTGCATTCAAGATATGTTCATACTGGCCTGTCAAATACAAACTCTTCAAATGATTAGTTAGTGCTTTCCAAATATGTTTTTTGAAACATTATCCTCTGTATTTTCCATATGCAGTTATCAATATGTTTCATGGTTATGTTTTATTCCTCAATTTATTTACTTGATTATTGTACCAAGCAGAGTACCTTTGAAATTTTTCTTCATTTAAAAAAGATGTATCTTGGCTCAGGCCTCTAATCCCAGCACTTTGGGAGGCCAAGGCAAGAGGATCACAACGTGAGGAGATCAAGACCATCCTGGTCAATACAGTGAAATCCTGTCTCTACTAACACTAAAAAAATTAGCCAGGCATTGTGGCAGCTGGAGTAGTCCCAGTATGGTGTAGTCCCAGCTACCTGGGAGGCTGAGGCAGGACAATCGCTTGAACCCGTGAGGCAGAGATTGCAGTGAGCCAAGACGGAGCCATTGCACAACAGTCTGTGCAACAGAACAAGACCCTGTCTAAAAACAATTATATAAATAATATGTATTATATATATGCATTATATACTATATAATATATTATATCTGCATAGTATAATATATATAATATATCATATCTCATAATATACATTAAAATATAATGTCACATTATATATATGTGTTATATTGATTGTATATTACATATATTATATGTCATATATATTATGTGACACTATATACTACACATAATATATATTATTTATATTATATGTAATATATATAATCTATATATTATATATTTTATCTAATATGTAATATGTGTACTACAACATGATCTACAACATATAATATATATTATGACATGTATATAATATATATAATCTGTTATATATTATATATAGTAGATAATATATATCAAATATCAAATATATCCTATATAAAACATATAATATATACATTATGCATATTATATGTTAAACAAAATATATAATATATAATATAATATTTAAATTATATACTGTAAGCTATGTAAATACTGTATTATAGGTAATATATACTGTCTATGATAAATATGATATATGACGTATATTATATAGCATATGATACATATAATATAATGTATGGTGTATATTATATGATATATGGTATATAATATGATATATGATATACATTATGTAAAATATGCTATATATTATGTAGTATATTAAATATATTTTATAACATGCTATATATTATATAATGTATGATATATATTACATTTAACATTTGATATATATTATTGATAATATCTGACATATAACATAACATATAATATATGATATATTAAACATAATATATGATATGTAACATAATAAATGATATATATTACATAAAATGTATGATAAACGTAATGTGATGCATGTTATATATAATATATGATATATAATACGTGATATATATTATGTATGATATATAAAATATATTATATATGTTATATATTATATATAATATATAAAATTCTGTTATATATAACTTGTATATTATATACTATGACATATGATATATATTATATGATATATGCTATATATTATATAACATGTTATATATTATATAACATATGCTATATATTAGGTTATGTATGATATATGTTTCATTGAACATATGATATATATTATTGATAATATGTGATATATAACATATAGTATATGATAGAAAACATATAATATATGATATCTATTACATGTAATGTACGATATATATAAGATATGATACATATTATATAATACAAGATATATAATACATGATATACATTATATATGATATATAATTTATAGGTTATATATTATATATTGTACATAATATTCTATTCTATATGATTACATTACATATATTATGTAAAATATCTTAATATATAACGTATGTTATATCATAATATAATATGTATAATACATCACAATATATTATATATTATATTGTATTACTATATATAATGTAATATATTATATAACGTTTAATTTAATACATGTCATATATAATATTATAATATATATTATAATAGGATATAGTATATAATATGTTGTATAATTTATAATACATTATAAGTTATATAATATCTAATATATAATACATTACATGTTATATAATATCTAATATATTACATACGTATAATATGTTCCATATTATATGTAATATATAATACATCATATATTATATCATAGAATAAATTTTATATATTTTTTACTGTGTTATACATATGATATTCTATATTATATAACATATGATATATTAGATATTATATGTTATATATACTATATATAATTATATTGTACATAATTATATATTTAACTGTACAATTAAGTATATAATTATATATTTTGTTATATGTAATATATATTATTACATGTACTATATTGTATATAATAATAACATATCATTATATTTTATATTATACCTAAGATATTGTACATAATATAAGCATGCAAGATGTAAAAGAAAATTATACATATGTTATACATATTATATAAGTTATATATATTACATTATATAAATTATATATATATACACACACATATATATATATATATATTTGGGGGTGCCCTGTTTCCCATCTCATAACTTATTTTAAGAGGTACAGCATAGTAATGTGTGGGCTTGGGATTCAGTTTTTGAAAGAAAACACTGAGCCTTCAATGACTTTCCTGTACATGTGAAAGCACTCCTGACTGCCTGGCAGCAGTTGGACCTCACAATGTGGATTGTGCCTTCACCCTGGAATGTTTATGCCCTATCGCCGTGGTGATGGGATTAGGGATCTCCCGCCCTTGGTCCTAAGTGCCACTGTCTGTGCTGAGTTTTTCAACGCTCAGAGCAGATTGAACCTTTCTGGTTTCATTTTCCCTGATTTTGATTTTTCTCATGTGGAACCTGTGTTGCTGCATTCAAGGTATGTTCATACTGGCCTGTCAAATGCAAACTCTTCAAATGATTAGTTAGTGCTTTCCAAATATGTTTTTTGAAACATTATACTCTGTATTTTCCATATGCAGTTATCAATATGTTTCATGGTTATGTTTTATTCCTCAATTTATTTACTTGATTATTGTACCAAGCAGAGTACCTTTGAAATTTTTCTTCATTTAAAAAAGATGTATCTTGGCTCAGGCCTCTAATCCCAGCACTTTGGGAGGCCAAGGCAAGAGGATCACAACGTGAGGAGATCAAGACCATCCTGGCCAATACAGTGAAATCCTGTCTCTACTAACACTTAAAAACTTAGCCAGGCATGGTGGCAGCTGGAGTAGTCCCAGTATGGTGTAGTCCCAGCTACCTGGGAGGCTGAGGCAGGACAATCGCTTGAACCCGTGAGGCAGAGATTGCAGTGAGCCAAGACGGAGCCATTGCACAACAGTCTGTGCAACAGAACAAGACCCTGTCTAAAAACAATTATATAAATAATATGTATTATGTATATGCATTATATATTATATAATATATTATATCAGCATAGTATAATATATATAATATATCATATCTCATAATATACATAAAAATATAATGTCACATTATATATATGTGTTATATTGATTATATATTACATATATTATATGTCATATATATTATATGACACTACATACTACACATAATATATATTATTTATATTATATGTAATATATATAATGTATATATTATATATTTTATCTAATATATAATATGTGTATTACAACATGATCTACAACATATAATATATTTTATGACATGTATATAATATATATAATCTGTTATATATTATGTATAGTATATAATATATATAATCTGTTATATATTATGTATAATAGATAATATATATCAAATATCAAATATATCCTATATAAAACATATAATATATACATTATGCATATTATATGTTAAACAAAATATATAATATATAATATAATATTTAAATTATATACTGTAAGCTATGTAAATACTGTATTATAGGTAATATATACTGTCTATGATAAATATGATATATGACGTATATTATATAGCATATGATATATATAATATAATGTATGGTGTATATTATGTGATATATGGTATATAATATGATATATGATATACATTATGTAAAATATGCTATATATTATGTAATATATTAAATATATTTTATAACATGCTATATATTATATAATGTATGATATATATTACATTGAATATTTGATATATATTATTGATAATATCTGACATATAACATAACATATAATATATGATATATTAAACATAATATATGATATGTAACATAATAAATGATATATATTACATAAAATGTATGATAAACGTAATGTGATGCATGTTATATATAATATATGATATATAATACGTGATATATATTATGCATGATTTATAAAATATATTATATATGTTATATATTATATGTAATATATAAAATTCTGTTACATATAACTTGTATGGTATATACTATGACATAGGATATATATTATATGATATATGCTATATATTATATAGCATGTTATATATTATATAACATATGCTATATATTATGTTATGTATGATATATGTTACATTGAACATATGATATATATTTTTGATAATATGTGATATATAACATATTGTATATGATAAAAAACCTATAATATATGATATCTATTACATGTAATGTACGATATATATAAGATATGATACATAATATATAATACAAGATATATAATACATGATATACATTATATATGATATATAATTTATAGGTTATATATTATATATTGTACATAATATTATATTCTATATGATTACATTACATATTTTATGTAAAATATCTTAATATATAATGTATATTATATCATAATATAGTATATATAATATATCACAATATATTATATATTATATTGTATTACTATATATAATGTAATATATTATATAATGTAGAATTTAATACATGTCATATATAATATTATAATATATATTATAATAGGATATAGTATATAATAAGTTATATAATTTATAATACATTATAAGTTATACAATATCTAATATATAATACATTATATGTTATATAATATCTAATATATTACATATGTATAATATGTTCCATATTATATGTAATATATAATACATCATATATTATATCATAGAGTAAATTTCATATATTATATACTGTGTTATACCTATGATATTCTATATTATATAACATATGATATATTAGATATTATATGTTATATATACTATATATTATTATATTGTACATAATTATATATATAACTGTACAATTAAGTATATAATTATATATTTTGTAATATGTAATATATATTATTACATGTACTACATTATATATAATAACATATCATTATATTTTATATTATACCTAAGTTATTGTACATAATATTAGCATGCAAGATGTAAAAGAAAATTATACATATGTTATACATATTATATAAGTTGTATATATTACATTATATAAATTATATATATATACACACATATATATATATATATATATTTGGGGGTGCCCTGTTTCCCATCTCATAACTTATTTTAAGAGGTACAGCATAGTAATGTGTGGGCTTGGGATTCAGTATTTGAAAGAAAACACTGAGCCTTCAATGACCTTCCTGTACATGTGAAAGCACTCCTGACTGCCTGGCAGCAGTTGGACCTCACAATGTGGATTGTGCCTTCACCCTGGAATGTTTATGCCCTATCGCCGTGGTGATGGGATTAGGGATCTCCCGCCCTTGGTCCTAAGTGCCACTGTCTGTGCTGAGTTTTTCAACGCTCAGAGCAGATTGAACCTTTCTGGTTTCATTTTCCCTGATTTTGATTTTTCTCCTGTGGAACCTGTGTTGCTGCATTCAAGGTATGTTCATACTGGCCTGTCAAATACAAACTCTTCAAATGATTAGTTAGTGCTTTCCAAATATGTTTTTTGAAACATTATCCTCTGTATTTTCCATATGCAGTTATCAATATGTTTCATGGTTATGTTTTATTCCTCAATTTATTTACTTGATTATTGTACCAAGCAGAGTACCTTTGAAATTTTTCTTCATTTAAAAAAGATGTATCTTGGCTCAGGCCTCTAATCCCAGCACTTTGGGAGGCCAAGGCAAGAGGGTCACAACGTGAGGAGATCAAGACCATCCTGGTCAATACAGTGAAATCCTGTCTCTACTAACACTAAAAAAATTAGCCAGGCATGGTGGCAGCTGGAGTAGTCCCAGTATGGTGTAGTCCCAGCTACCTGGGAGGCTGAGGCAGGACAATCGCTTGAACCCGTGAGGCAGAGATTGCAGTGAGCCAAGACGGAGCCATTGCACAACAGTCTGTGCAACAGAACAAGACCCTGTCTAAAAACAATTATATAAATAATATGTATTATATATATGCATTATATACTATATAATATACTATATCTGCATAGTATAATATATATAATATATCATATCTCATAATATACATTAAAATATAATGTCACATTATATATATGTGTTATATTGATTGTATATTACATATATTATATGTCATATATATTATGTGACACTATATACTACACATAATATATATTATTTATATTATATGTAATATATATAATCTATATATTATATATTTTATCTAATATGTAATATGTGTACTACAACATGATCTACAACATATAATATATATTATGACATGTATATAATATATATAATCTGTTATATATTATATATAGTAGATAATATATATCAAATATCAAATATATCCTATATAAAACATATAATATATACATTATGCATATTATATGTTAAACAAAATATATAATATATAATATAATATTTAAATTATATACTGTAAGCTATGTAAATACTGTATTATAGGTAATATATACTGTCTATGATAAATATGATATATGACGTATATTATATAGCATATGATACATATAATATAATGTATGGTGTATATTATATGATATATGGTATATAATATGATATATGATATACATTATGTAAAATATGCTATATATTATGTAATATATTAAATATATTTTATAACATGCTATATATTATATAATGTATGATATATATTACATTTAACATTTGATATATATTATTGATAATATCTGACATATAACATAACATATAATATATGATATATTAAACATAATATATGATATGTAACATAATAAATGATATATATTACATAAAATGTATGATAAACGTAATGTGATGCATGTTATATATAATATATGATATATAATACGTGATATATATTATGTATGATATATAAAATATATTATATATGTTATATATTATATATAATATATAAAATTCTGTTATATATAACTTGTATATTATATACTATGACATATGATATATATTATATGATATATGCTATATATTATATAACATGTTATATATTATATAACATATGCTATATATTAGGTTATGTATGATATATGTTTCATTGAACATATGATATATATTATTGATAATATGTGATATATAACATATAGTATATGATAGAAAACATATAATATATGATATCTATTACATGTAATGTACGATATATATAAGATATGATACATATTATATAATACAAGATATATAATACATGATATACATTATATATGATATATAATTTATAGGTTATATATTATATATTGTACATAATATTCTATTCTATATGATTACATTACATATATTATGTAAAATATCTTAATATATAACGTATGTTATATCATAATATAATATGTATAATACATCACAATATATTATATATTATATTGTATTACTATATATAATGTAATATATTATATAACGTTTAATTTAATACATGTCATATATAATATTATAATATATATTATAATAGGATATAGTATATAATATGTTGTATAATTTATAATACATTATAAGTTATATAATATCTAATATATAATACATTACATGTTATATAATATCTAATATATTACATACGTATAATATGTTCCATATTATATGTAATATATAATACATCATATATTATATCATAGAATAAATTTCATATATTATTTACTGTGTTATACATATGATATTCTATATTATATAACATATGATATATTAGATATTATATGTTATATATACTATATATAATTATATTGTACATAATTATATATTTAACTGTACAATTAAGTATATAATTATATATTTTGTTATATGTAATATATATTATTACATGTACTATATTGTATATAATAATAACATATCATTATATTTTATATTATACCTAAGATATTGTACATAATATAAGCATGCAAGATGTAAAAGAAAATTATACATATGTTATACATATTATATAAGTTATATATATTACATTATATAAATTATATATATATACACACACATATATATATATATATATTTGGGGGTGCCCTGTTTCCCATCTCATAACTTATTTTAAGAGGTACAGCATAGTAATGTGTGGGCTTGGGATTCAGTTTTTGAAAGAAAACACTGAGCCTTCAATGACTTTCCTGTACATGTGAAAGCACTCCTGACTGCCTGGCAGCAGTTGGACCTCACAATGTGGATTGTGCCTTCACCCTGGAATGTTTATGCCCTATCGCCGTGGTGATGGGATTAGGGATCTCCCGCCCTTGGTCCTAAGTGCCACTGTCTGTGCTGAGTTTTTCAACGCTCAGAGCAGATTGAACCTTTCTGGTTTCATTTTCCCTGATTTTGATTTTTCTCATGTGGAACCTGTGTTGCTGCATTCAAGGTATGTTCATACTGGCCTGTCAAATGCAAACTCTTCAAATGATTAGTTAGTGCTTTCCAAATATGTTTTTTGAAACATTATACTCTGTATTTTCCATATGCAGTTATCAATATGTTTCATGGTTATGTTTTATTCCTCAATTTATTTACTTGATTATTGTACCAAGCAGAGTACCTTTGAAATTTTTCTTCATTTAAAAAAGATGTATCTTGGCTCAGGCCTCTAATCCCAGCACTTTGGGAGGCCAAGGCAAGAGGATCACAACGTGAGGAGATCAAGACCATCCTGGCCAATACAGTGAAATCCTGTCTCTACTAACACTTAAAAACTTAGCCAGGCATGGTGGCAGCTGGAGTAGTCCCAGTATGGTGTAGTCCCAGCTACCTGGGAGGCTGAGGCAGGACAATCGCTTGAACCCGTGAGGCAGAGATTGCAGTGAGCCAAGACGGAGCCATTGCACAACAGTCTGTGCAACAGAACAAGACCCTGTCTAAAAACAATTATATAAATAATATGTATTATGTATATGCATTATATATTATATAATATATTATATCAGCATAGTATAATATATATAATATATCATATCTCATAATATACATAAAAATATAATGTCACATTATATATATGTGTTATATTGATTATATATTACATATATTATATGTCATATATATTATATGACACTACATACTACACATAATATATATTATTTATATTATATGTAATATATATAATGTATATATTATATATTTTATCTAATATATAATATGTGTATTACAACATGATCTACAACATATAATATATTTTATGACATGTATATAATATATATAATCTGTTATATATTATGTATAGTATATAATATATATAATCTGTTATATATTATGTATAATAGATAATATATATCAAATATCAAATATATCCTATATAAAACATATAATATATACATTATGCATATTATATGTTAAACAAAATATATAATATATAATATAATATTTAAATTATATACTGTAAGCTATGTAAATACTGTATTATAGGTAATATATACTGTCTATGATAAATATGATATATGACGTATATTATATAGCATATGATATATATAATATAATGTATGGTGTATATTATGTGATATATGGTATATAATATGATATATGATATACATTATGTAAAATATGCTATATATTATGTAATATATTAAATATATTTTATAACATGCTATATATTATATAATGTATGATATATATTACATTGAACATTTGATATATATTATTGATAATATCTGACATATAACATAACATATAATATATGATATATTAAACATAATATATGATATGTAACATAATAAATGATATATATTACATAAAATGTATGATAAACGTAATGTGATGCATGTTATATATAATATATGATATATAATACGTGATATATATTATGCATGATTTATAAAATATATTATATATGTTATATATTATATGTAATATATAAAATTCTGTTACATATAACTTGTATGGTATATACTATGACATAGGATATATATTATATGATATATGCTATATATTATATAGCATGTTATATATTATATAACATATGCTATATATTATGTTATGTATGATATATGTTACATTGAACATATGATATATATTTTTGATAATATGTGATATATAACATATTGTATATGATAAAAAACCTATAATATATGATATCTATTACATGTAATGTACGATATATATAAGATATGATACATAATATATAATACAAGATATATAATACATGATATACATTATATATGATATATAATTTATAGGTTATATATTATATATTGTACATAATATTATATTCTATATGATTACATTACATATTTTATGTAAAATATCTTAATATATAATGTATATTATATCATAATATAGTATATATAATATATCACAATATATTATATATTATATTGTATTACTATATATAATGTAATATATTATATAATGTAGAATTTAATACATGTCATATATAATATTATAATATATATTATAATAGGATATAGTATATAATAAGTTATATAATTTATAATACATTATAAGTTATATAATATCTAATATATAATACATTATATGTTATATAATATCTAATATATTACATATGTATAATATGTTCCATATTATATGTAATATATAATACATCATATATTATATCATAGAGTAAATTTCATATATTATATACTGTGTTATACCTATGATATTCTATATTATATAACATATGATATATTAGATATTATATGTTATATATACTATATATTATTATATTGTACATAATTATATATATAACTGTACAATTAAGTATATAATTATATATTTTGTAATATGTAATATATATTATTACATGTACTACATTATATATGATAACATATCATTATATTTTATATTATACCTAAGATATTGTACATAATATAAGCATGCAAGATGTAAAAGAAAATTATACATATGTTATACATATTATATAAGTTGTATATATTACATTATATAAATTATATATATATACACACATATATATATATATATATATTTGGGGGTGCCCTGTTTCCCATCTCATAACTTATTTTAAGAGGTACAGCATAGTAATGTGTGGGCTTGGGATTCAGTATTTGAAAGAAAACACTGAGCCTTCAATGACCTTCCTGTACATGTGAAAGCACTCCTGACTGCCTGGCAGCAGTTGGACCTCACAATGTGGATTGTGCCTTCACCCTGGAATGTTTATGCCCTATCGCCGTTGTGATGGGATTAGGGATCTCCCGCCCTTGGTCCTAAGTACCACTGTCTGTGCTGAGTTTTTAAACGCTCAGAGCAGATTGAACCTTTCTGGTTTCATTTTCCCTGATTTTGATTTTTCTCCTGTGGAACCTGTGTTGCTGCATTCAAGGTATGTTCATACTGGCCTGTCAAATGCAAACTCTTCAAATGATTAGTTAGTGCTTTCCAAATATGTTTTTTGAAACATTATCCTCTGTATTTTCCATATGCAGTTATCAATATGTTTCATGGTTATGTTTTATTCCTCAATTTATTTACTTGATTATTGTACCAAGCAGAGTACCTTTGAAATTTTTCTTCATTTAAAAAAGATGTATCTTGGCTCAGGCCTCTAATCCCAGCACTTTGGGAGGCCAAGGCAAGAGGATCACAACGTGAGGAGATCAAGACCATCCTGGTCAATACAGTGAAATCCTGTCTCTACTAACACTAAAAAACTTAGCCAGGCATGGTGGCAGCTGGAGTAGTCCCAGTATGGTGTAGTCCCAGCTACCTGGGAGGCTGAGGCAGGACAATCGCTTGAACCCGTGAGGCAGAGATTGCAGTGAGCCAAGACGGAGCCATTGCACAACAGTCTGTGCAACAGAACAAGACCCTGTCTAAAAACAATTATATAAATAATATGTATTATATATATGCATTATATACTATATAATATATTATATCTGCATAGTATAATATATATAATATATCATATCTCATAATATACATAAAAATATAATGTCACATTATATATATGTGTTATATTGATTTTATATTACATATATTATATGTCATATATATTATATGACACTATATACTACACATAATATATATTATTTATATTATATGTAATATATATAATCTATATATTATATATTTTATCTAATATATAATATGTGTATTACAACATGATCTACAACATATAATATATTTTATGACATGTATATAACATATATAATCTGTTATATATTATATATAATAGATAATATATATCAAATATCAAATATATCATATATAAAACATATAATATATACATTATGCATATTATATGTTAAACAAAACATATAATATATAATATAATATTTAAATTATAGACTGTAAGCTATGTAAATACTGTATTATAGGTAATACATACTGTCTATGATAAATATGATATATGACGTATATTATATAGTATATTATATATATACTATAATGTATGGTGTATATTATACGATATATGGTATATAATATGATATATGATATACATTATGTAAAATATGCTATATAATATATAATATATTAAATATATTTTATAACATGCTATATATTATATAATGTATGATATATATTACATTGAACATTTGATACATATTATTGATAGTATCTGACATATAACATATAGTATATGATATATAACATATAATATATGATATATTAAACATAATATATGATATGTAACATAATAAAAGATATATATTACATAAAATGTATGATAAACGTAATGTGATGCATGTTATATATAATATATGATATATAATACGTGATATATATTATGTATGATTTATAAAATATATTATATATATTATATATTATATGTAATATATAAAATTCTGTTATATATAACTTGTATGGTATATACTATGACATATGATATATATTATATGATATATGCTATATATTATATAGCATGTTATATATTATATAACATATGCTATATATTATATAGCATGTTATATATTATATAACATATCCTATATATTATGTTATGTATGATATATGTTACATTGAACATATGACATATATTTTTGATAATATGTGATATATAACATATAGTATATGATAGAAAACATATAATATATGATATCTATTACATGTAATGTACGATATATATAAGATATGATACATATTATATAATACAAGATATATAATACATGATATACATTGTATATGATATATAATTTATAGGTTATATATTATATATTGTACATAATATTCTATTCTATATGATTACATTACATATTTTATGTAAAATATCTTAATATATAACGTATATTATATCATAATATATTATGTATAATATATCACAGTATATTATATATTATATTGTATTACTATATATAATGTAATATATTATATAACGTTTAATTTAATACATGTCATACGTAATATTATAATATATATAATAATAGGATATAATATATAATATGTTATATAATTTATAATACATTATAAGTTATATAATATCTAATATATAATACATTATATTTTATATAATATCTAATATATTACATATGTATAATATGTTCCATATTATATGTAATATATAATACATCATATATTATATCATAGAGTAAATTTCATATATTATATACTGTGTTATACATATGATATTCTATATTATATAACATATGATATATTAGATATTATATGTTATATATACTATATATTATTATATTGTACACAATTATATATATAACTGTACAATTAAGTATATAATTATATAATTTGTTATATGTAATATATATTATTACATGTACTATATTGTATATAATAATAACATATCATTATATTTTATATTATACCTAAGATATTGTACATAATATAAGCATGCAAGATGTAAAAGAAAATTATACATATGTTATACATATTATATAAGTTATATATATTACATTATATAAATTATATATATATACACACATATATATATATATATATATATATTTGGGAGTGCCCTGTTTCCCATCTCATAACTTATTTTAAGAGGTACAGCATAGTAATGTGTGGGCTTGGGATTCAGTTTTTGAAAGAAAACACTGAGCTTTCAATGACTTTCCTGTACATGTGAAAGCACTCCTGACTGCCTGGCAGCAGTTGGACCTCACAATGTGGATTGTGCCTTCACCCTGGAATGTTTATGCCCTATCGCCGTGGTGATGGGATTAGGGATCTCCCGCCCTTGGTCCTAAGTGCCACTGTCTGTGCTGAGTTTTTCAACGCTCAGAGCAGATTGAACCTTTCTGGTTTCATTTTCCCTGATTTTGATTTTTCTCATGTGGAACCTGTGTTGCTGCATTCAAGGTATGTTCATACTGGCCTGTCAAATGCAAACTCTTCAAATGATTAGTTAGTGCTTTCCAAATATGTTTTTTGAAACATCATCCTCTGTATTTTCCATATGCAGTTATCAATAAGTTTCATGGTTATGTTTTATTCCTCAATTTATATATTTGATTATTGTACCAAGCAGAGTACCTTTGAAATTTTTCTTCATTTAAAAAAGATGTATCTTGGCTCAGGCCTCTAATCCCAGCACTTTGGGAGGCCAAGGCAAGAGGATCACAACGTGAGGCGATCAAGACCATCCTGGCCAATACAGTGAAATCCTGTCTCTACTAATACTGAAAAAATTAGCCAGGCATGGTGGCAGCTGGAGTAGTCCCAGTATGGTGTAGTCCCAGCTACCTGGGAGGCTGAGGCAGGACAATCGCTTGAACCCATGAGGCAGAGATTGCAGTGAGCCAAGATGGAGCCATTGCACAACAGTCTGTGCAACAGAACAAGACCCTGTCTAAAAACAATTATATATATAATATGTATTATATATATGCATTATATAGTATATAATATATCTGCATAGTATAATATATATAATATATCATATCTCATAATATACATAAAAATATAATGTCACATTATATATATGTGTTATATTGATTATATATTACATATATTATATGTCATATATATTATATGACACTATATACTACACATAATATATATTATTTATCTTATATGTAATATATATAATCTATATATTATATATTTTATCTAATATGTAATATGTGTACTACAACATGATCTACAACATATATTTTATGACAGTTATATAATATATATAATCTGTTATATATTATATATAGTAGATAATATATATCAAATATCCAATATATCCCATATAAAAAATATAATATATACATTATGCATATTATATGTTAAACAAAATATATAATATATACTATAATATTTAAATTATAGACTGTAAGCTATGTAAATACTGTATTATAGGTAATATATGCTGTCTATGATAAATATGATATATGACGTATATTATATAGCATATGATATATATAATATAATGTATGGTGTATATTATATGATATATGGTATATAATATGATATATGATATACATTATGTAAAATATGCTATATATTATATAATATATTAAATATATTTTATAACATGCTATATAATATATAATGTATGATATATATTACATTGAACATTTGATATATATTATTGATATTATCTGACATATAACATATAGTATATGATATATAACATATAATATATGATATATTAAACATAATATATGATATGTAACATAATAAATGATATATGTTACATAAAATGTATGATTAACGTAACGTGATGCATGTTGTATATAATATATGATATATAATACGTGATATATATTATGTATGATTTATAAAATATATTATATATGTTATATATTATATGTAATATATTAAATTCTGTTATATATAACTTGTATGGTATATACTATGACATATGATATATATTATATGATATATGCTATATATTATATAACATGTCATATATTATATAACATATGCTATATATTATGTTATCTATGATATATGTTACATTGAACATATGATATATATTATTGATAATATGTGATATATAACAGATAGTATATGATAGAAAACATATAATATATGATATCTATTACATGTAATGTACGATATATGTAAGATATGATACATATTATATAATACAAGATATATAATACATGATATACATTTTATATGATATATATTTTATAGGTTATATATTATATATTGTACATAATATTCTATTCTATATGATTACATTACATACTTTATGTAAAATATCTTAATATATAACGTATATTATATCATAATATAGTATGTATAATATATCACAATATATTATATATTACATTGTATTACTATATATAATGTAATATATTATATAACGTTTAATATAATACATGTCATATATAATATTACAATATATATTATAATAGGATATAATATATAATATGTTATATAATTTATAATACATTATATGTTATATAATATCTAATATATAATACATTATATGTTATATAATATCTAATATATTACATATGTATAATATGTTCCATATTATATGTAATATATAATACATCATATATTATATCATAGAGTAAATTTCATATATTATATACTGTGTTATACATATGATATTCTATATAATATAACATATGATATATTAGATATTATATGTTATATATACTATATATTATTATATTGTACATAATTATATATATAACTGTACAATTAAGTATATAATTATATATTTTGTTATATGTAATATATATTATTACATGTACTATATTGTATATAATAATAACATATCATTATATTTTATATTATACCTAAGATATTGTACATAATATAAGCATGCAAGATGTAAAAGAAAATTATACATATGTTATACAAATTATATAAGTTATATATATTACATTATATAAATTATATATATATATACACACATATATATATATATATATATTTGGGGGTGCCCTGTTTCCCATCTCATAACTTATTTTAAGAGGTACAGCATAGTAATGTGTGGGCTTGGGATTCAGTTTTTGAAAGAAAACACTGAGCCTTCAATGGCTTTCCTGTACATGTGAAAGCACTCCTGACTGCCTGGCAGCAGTTGGACCTCACAATGTGGATTGTGCCTTCACCCTGGAATGTTTATTCCCTATCGCCGTGGTGATGGGATTAGGGATCTCCCGCCCTTGGTCCTAAGTGCCACTGTCTGTGCTGAGTTTTTCAACGCTCAGAGCAGATTGAACCTTTCTGGTTTCATTTTCCCTGATTTTGATTTTTCTCATGTGGAACTTGTGTTGCTGCATTCAAGGTATGTTCATACTGGCCTGTCAAATGCAAACTCTTCAAATGATTAGTTAGTGCTTTCCAAATATGTTTTTTGAAACATTATCCTCTGTATTTTCCGTATGCAGTTATCAATAAGTTTCATGGTTATGTTTTATTCCTCAATTTATATATTTGATTATTGTACCAAGCAGAGTACCTTTGAAATTTTTCTTCATTTAAAAAAGATGTATCTTGGCTCAGGCCTCTAATCCCAGCACTTTGGGAGGCCAAGGCAAGAGGATCACAACGTGAGGCGATCAAGACCATCCTGGCCAATACAGTGAAATCCTGTCTCTACTAATACTGAAAAAATTAGCCAGGCATGGTGGCAGCTGGAGTAGTCCCAGTATGGTGTAGTCCCAGCTACCTGGGAGGCTGAGGCAGGACAATCCCTTGAACCCATGAGGCAGAGATTGCAGTGAGCCAAGATGGAGCCATTGCACAACAGTCTGTGCAACAGAACAAGACCCTGTCTAAAAACAATTATATATATAATATGTATTATATATATGCATTATATAGTATATAATATATTATATCTGCATAGTATAATATATATAATATATTATATCTCATAATATACATAAAAATATAATGTCACATTATATATATGTGTTATATTGATTATATATTACATATATTATATGTCATATATATTATATGACACTATATACTACACATAATATATATTATTTATATTATATGTAATAAATATAATCTATATATTATATATTTTATCTAATATGTAATATGTGTACTACAACATGATCTACAACATATAATATATTTTATGACATGTATATAATATATATAATCTGTTATATATTATATATAGTAGATAATATATATCAAATATCCAATATATCCTATATAAAAAATATAATATATACATTATGCATATTATATGTTAAACAAAATATATAATATATAATATAATATTTAAATTATAGACTGTAAGCTATGTAAATACTGTATTATTGGTAATATATACTGCCTATGATAAATATGATATATGACATATATTATATAGCATATGATATATATAATGTAATGTATGGTGTATATTATATGATATATGGTATATAATATGATATATGATATACATTATGTAAAATATTCTATATATTATATAATATATTAAATATATTTTATAACATGCTATATATTATATAATGTATGATATATATTACATTGAACATTTGATATATATTATTGATATTATCTGACATATAAAAAATAGTATATGATATATAACATATAATATATGATATATTAAACATAATATATGATATGTAACATAGTAAATGATATATGTTACATAAAATGTATGATTAACGTAATGTGATGCATGTTATATATAATATATGATATATAATACGTGATATATATTATGTATGATTTATAAAATATATTATATATGTTATATATTATATGTAATATATAAAATTCTGTTATATATATCTTGTATGGTATATACTATGACATATGATATATATTATATGATATATGCTATATATTATATAACATGTCATATATTATATAACATATGCTATATATTATGTTATCTATGATATATGTTACATTGAACATATGATATATATTATTGATAATATGTGATATATAACAGATAGTATATGATAGAAAAGATATAATATATGATATCTATTACATGTAATGTACGATATATATAAGATATGATACATATTATATAATACAAGATATATAATACATGATATACATTATATACGACATATATTTTATAGGTTATATATTATATATTGTACATAATATTCTATTCTATATGATTACATTACATATTTTATGTAAAATATCTTAATATATAACGTATGTTATATCATAATATAGTATGTATAATATATCACAATATATTATATATTATATTGTATTACTATATATAATGTAATATATTATATAACGTTTAATTTAATACATGTCATATATAATATTATAATATATATAATAATAGGATATAATATATAATATGTTATATAATTTATAATACATTGTAAGTTATATAATATCTAATATATAATACATTATATTTTATATAATATCTAATATATTACATATGTATATTATGTTCCATATTATTTGTAATATATAATACATCATATATTATATCATAGAGTAAATTTCGTATATTATATACTGTGTTATACATGTGATATTCTATATTATATAACATATGATATATTAGATATTATATGTTATATATACTATATATTATTATATTGTACATAATTATATATATAACTGTAAAATTAAGTATATAATTATATAATTTGTTATATGTAATATATATTATTACATGTACTATATTGTATATAATAATAACATATCATTATATTTTATATTATACCTAAGATATTGTACATAATATAAGCATGCAAGATGTAAAAGAAAATTATACATATGTTATACATATTATATAAGTTATATATATTACATTATATAAATTATATATATATACACACATATATATATATATATATATATTTGGGGGTGCCCTGTTTCCCATCTCATAACTTATTTTAAGAGGTACAGCATAGTAATGTGTGGGCTTGGGATTCAGTTTTTGAAAGAAAACACTGAGCTTTCAATGACTTTCCTGTACATGTGAAAGCACTCCTGACTGCCTGGCAGCAGTTGGACCTCACAATGTGGATTGTGCCTTCACCCTGGAATGTTTATGCCCTATCGCCGTGGTGATGGGATTAGGGATCTCCCGCCCTTGGTCCTAAGTGCCACTGTCTGTGCTGAGTTTTTCAAAGCTCAGAGCAGATTGAACCTTTCTGGTTTCATTTTCCCTGATTTTGATTTTTCTCATGTGGAACCTGTGTTGCTGCATTCAAGGTATGTTCATACTGGCCTGTCAAATGCAAACTCTTCAAATGATTAGTTAGTGCTTTCCAAATATGTTTTTTGAAACATCATCCTCTGTATTTTCCATATGCAGTTATCAATAAGTTTCATGGTTATGTTTTATTCCTCAATTTATATATTTGATTATTGTACCAAGCAGAGTACCTTTGAAATTTTTCTTCATTTAAAAAAGATGTATCTTGGCTCAGGCCTCTAATCCCAGCACTTTGGGAGGCCAAGGCAAGAGGATCACAACGTGAGGCGATCAAGACCATCCTGGCCAATACAGTGAAATCCTGTCTCTACTAATACTGAAAAAATTAGCCAGGCATGGTGGCAGCTGGAGTAGTCCCAGTATGGTGTAGTCCCAGCTACCTGGGAGGCTGAGGCAGGACAATCGCTTGAACCCATGAGGCAGAGATTGCAGTGAGCCAAGATGGAGCCATTGCACAACAGTCTGTGCAACAGAACAAGACCCTGTCTAAAAACAATTATATATATAATAGGTATTATATATATGCATTATATAGTATATAATATATCTGCATAGTATAATATATTTAATATATCATATCTCATAATATACATAAAAATATAATGTCACATTATATATATGTGTTATATTGATTATATATTACATATATTATATGTCATATATATTATATGACACTATATACTACACATAATATATATTATTTATATTATATGTAATATATATAATCTATATATTATATATTTTATCTAATATGTAATATGTGTACTACAACATGATCTACAACATATATTTTATGACAGTTATATAATATATATAATCTGTTATATATTATATATAGTAGATAATATATATCAAATATCCAATATATCCCATATAAAAAATATAATATATACATTATGCATATTATATGTTAAACAAAATATATAATATATAATATAATATTTAAATTATAGACTGTAAGCTATGTAAATACTGTATTATAGGTAATATATACTGTCTATGATAAATATGATATATGACGTATATTATATAGCATATGATATATATAATATAATGTATGGTGTATATTATATGATATATGGTACATAATATGATATATGATATACATTATGTAAAATATGCTATATATTATATAATATATTAAATATATTTTATAACATGCTATATAATATATAATGTATGATATATATTACATTGAACATTTGATATATATTATTGATATTATCTGACATATAACATATAGTATATGATATATAACATATAATATATGATATATTAAACATAATATATGATATGTAACATAATAAATGATATATGTTACATAAAATGTATGATTAACGTAACGTGATGCATGTTGTATATAATATATGATATATAATACGTGATATATATTATGTATGATTTATAAAATATATTATATATGTTATATATTATATGTAATATATTAAATTCTGTTATATATAACTTGTATGGTATATACTATGACATATGATATATATTATATGATATATGCTATATATTATATAACATGTCATATATTATATAACATATGCTATATATTATGTTATCTATGATATATGTTACATTGAACATATGATATATATTATTGATAATATGTGATATATAACAGATAGTATATGATAGAAAACATATAATATATGATATCTATTACATGTAATGTACGATATATGTAAGATATGATACATATTATATAATACAAGATATATAATACATGATATACATTTTATATGATATATATTTTATAGGTTATATATTATATATTGTACATAATATTCTATTCTATATGATTACATTACATACTTTATGTAAAATATCTTAATATATAACGTATATTATATCATAATATAGTATGTATAATATATCACAATATATTATATATTACATTGTATTACTATATATAATGTAATATATTATATAACGTTTAATTTAATACATGTCATATATAATATTATAATATATATTATAATAGGATATAATATATAATATGTTATATAATTTATAATACATTATAAGTTATATAATATCTAATATATAATACATTATATGTTATATAATATCTAATATATTACATATGTATAATATGTTCCATATTATATGTAATATATAATACATCATATATTATATCATAGAGTAAATTTCATATATTATATACTGTGTTATACATGTGATATTCTATATAATATAACATATGATATATTAGATATTATATGTTATATATACTATATATTATTATATTGTACATAATTATATATATAACTGTACAATTAAGTATATAATTATATATTTTGTTATATGTAATATATATTATTACATGTACTATATTGTATATAATAATAACATATCATTATATTTTATATTATACCTAAGATATTGTACATAATATAAGCATGCAAGATGTAAAAGAAAATTATACATATGTTATACAAATTATATAAGTTATATATATTACATTATATAAATTATATATATATATACACACATATATATATATATATATATTTGGGGGTGCCCTGTTTCCCATCTCATAACTTATTTTAAGAGGTACAGCATAGTAATGTGTGGGCTTGGGATTCAGTTTTTGAAAGAAAACACTGAGCCTTCAATGGCTTTCCTGTACATGTGAAAGCACTCCTGACTGCCTGGCAGCAGTTGGACCTCACAATGTGGATTGTGCCTTCACCCTGGAATGTTTATGCCCTATCGCCGTGGTGATGGAATTAGGGATCTCCCGCCCTTGGTCCTAAGTGCCACTGTCTGTGCTGAGTTTTTCAAAGCTCAGAGCAGATTGAACCTTTCTGGTTTCATTTTCCCTGATTTTGATTTTTCTCATGTGGAACCTGTGTTGCTGCATTCAAGGTATGTTCATACTGGCCTGTCAAATGCAAACTCTTCAAATGATTAGTTAGTGCTTTCCAAATATGTTTTTTGAAACATCATCCTCTGTATTTTCCGTATGCAGTTATCAATAAGTTTCATGGTTATGTTTTATTCCTCAATTTATATATTTGATTATTGTACCAAGCAGAGTACCTTTGAAATTTTTCTTCATTTAAAAAAGATGTATCTTGGCTCAGGCCTGTAATCCCAGCACTTTGGGAGGCCAAGGCAAGAGGATCACAACGTGAGGCAATCAAGACCATCCTGGACAATACAGTGAAATCCTGTCTCTACTAATACTGAAAAAATTAGCCAGGCATGGTGGCAGCTGGAGTAGTCCCAGTATGGTGTAGTCCCAGCTACCTGGGAGGCTGAGGCAGGACAATCGCTTGAACCCATGAGGCAGAGATTGCAGTGAGCCAAGATGGAGCCATTGCACAACAGTCTGTGCAACAGAACAAGACCCTGTCTAAAAACAATTATATATATAATATGTATTATA
This sequence comes from Gorilla gorilla gorilla, assembly GCF_029281585.2. Taxonomy (NCBI): domain Eukaryota; kingdom Metazoa; phylum Chordata; class Mammalia; order Primates; family Hominidae; genus Gorilla; species Gorilla gorilla. Next base: position 223,564 of record NC_073236.2, read on the forward strand.
TATATGCATTATATAGTATATAATATATCTGCATAGTATAATATATATAATATATCATATCTCATAATATACATAAAAATATAATGTCACATTATATATATGTGTTATATTGATTATATATTACATATATTATATGTCATATATATTATATGACACTATATACTACACATAATATATATTATTTATATTATATGTAATATATATAATCTATATATTATATATTTTATCTAATATGTAATATGTGTACTACAACATGATCTACAACATATATTTTATGACAGTTATATAATATATATAATCTGTTATATATTATATATAGTAGATAATATATATCAAATATCCAATATATCCCATATAAAAAATATAATATATACATTATGCATATTATATGTTAAACAAAATATATAATATATAATATAATATTTAAATTATAGACTGTAAGCTATGTAAATACTGTATTATAGGTAATATATACTGTCTATGATAAATATGATACATGACGTATATTATATAGCATATGATATATATAATATAATGTATGGTGTATATTATATGATATATGGTATATAATATGATATATGATATACATTATGTAAAATATGCTATATATTATATAATATATTAAATATATTTTATAACATGCTATATAATATATAATGTATGATATATATTACATTGAACATTTGATATATATTATTGATATTATCTGACATATAACATATAGTATATGATATATAACATATAATATATGATATATTAAACATAATATATGATATGTAACATAATAAATGATATATGTTACATAAAATGTATGATTAACGTAACGTGATGCATGTTGTATATAACATATGATATATAATACGTGATATATATTATGTATGATTTATAAAATATATTATATATGTTATATATTATATGTAATATATTAAATTCTGTTATATATAACTTGTATGGTATATACTATGACATATGATATATATTATATGATATATGCTATATATTATATAACATGTCATATATTATATAACATATGCTATATATTATGTTATCTATGATATATGTTACATTGAACATATGATATATATTATTGATAATATGTGATATATAACAGATAGTATATGATAGAAAACATATAATATATGATATCTATTACATGTAATGTACGATATATGTAAGATATGATACATATTATATAATACAAGATATATAATACATGATATACATTTTATATGATATATATTTTATAGGTTATATATTATATATTGTACATAATATTCTATTCTATATGATTACATTACATACTTTATGTAAAATATCTTAATATATAACGTATATTATATCATAATATAGTATGTATAATATATCACAATATATTATATATTACATTGTATTACTATATATAATGTAATATATTATATAACGTTTAATTTAATACATGTCATATATAATATTATAATATATATTATAATAGGATATAATATATAATATGTTATATAATTTATAATACATTATAAGTTATATAATATCTAATATATAATACATTATATGTTATATAATATCTAATATATTACATATGTATAATATGTTCCATATTATATGTAATATATAATACATCATATATTATATCATAGAGTAAATTTCATATATTATATACTGTGTTATACATGTGATATTCTATATAATATAACATATGATATATTAGATATTATATGTTATATATACTATATATTATTATATTGTACATAATTATATATATAACTGTACAATTAAGTATATAATTATATATTTTGTTATATGTAATATATATTATTACATGTACTATATTGTATATAATAATAACATATCATTATATTTTATATTATACCTAAGATATTGTACATAATATAAGCATGCAAGATGTAAAAGAAAATTATACATATGTTATACAAATTATATAAGTTATATATATTACATTATATAAATTATATATATATATACACACATATATATATATATATATATTTGGGGGTGCCCTGTTTCCCATCTCATAACTTATTTTAAGAGGTACAGCATAGTAATGTGTGGGCTTGGGATTCAGTTTTTGAAAGAAAACACTGAGCCTTCAATGGCTTTCCTGTACATGTGAAAGCACTCCTGACTGCCTGGCAGCAGTTGGACCTCACAATGTGGATTGTGCCTTCACCCTGGAATGTTTATGCCCTATCGCCGTGGTGATGGAATTAGGGATCTCCCGCCCTTGGTCCTAAGTGCCACTGTCTGTGCTGAGTTTTTCAAAGCTCAGAGCAGATTGAACCTTTCTGGTTTCATTTTCCCTGATTTTGATTTTTCTCATGTGGAACCTGTGTTGCTGCATTCAAGGTATGTTCATACTGGCCTGTCAAATGCAAACTCTTCAAATGATTAGTTAGTGCTTTCCAAATATGTTTTTTGAAACATCATCCTCTGTATTTTCCGTATGCAGTTATCAATAAGTTTCATGGTTATGTTTTATTCCTCAATTTATATATTTGATTATTGTACCAAGCAGAGTACCTTTGAAATTTTTCTTCATTTAAAAAAGATGTATCTTGGCTCAGGCCTGTAATCCCAGCACTTTGGGAGGCCAAGGCAAGAGGATCACAACGTGAGGCGATCAAGACCATCCTGGACAATACAGTGAAATCCTGTCTCTACTAATACTGAAAAAATTAGCCAGGCATGGTGGCAGCTGGAGTAGTCCCAGTATGGTGTAGTCCCAGCTACCTGGGAGGCTGAGGCAGGACAATCGCTTGAAATGGGGCAGAGATTGCAGTGAGCCAAGATGGAGCCATTGCACAACAGTCTGTGCAACAGAACAAGACCCTGTCTAAAAACAATTATATATATAATATGTATTATATATATGCATTATATAGTATATAATATATCTGCATAGTATAATATATATAATATATCATATCTCATAATATACATAAAAATATAATGTCACATTATATATATGTGTTATATTGATTATATATTACATATATTATATGTCATATATATTATATGACACTATATACTACACATAATATATATTATTTATATTATATGTAATATATATAATCTATATATTATATATTTTATCTAATATGTAATATGTGTACTACAACATGATCTACAACATATATTTTATGACAGTTATATAATATATATAATCTGTTATATATTATATATAGTAGATAATATATATCAAATATCCAATATATCCCATATAAAAAATATAATATATACATTATGCATATTATATGTTAAACAAAATATATAATATATAATATAATATTTAAATTATAGACTGTAAGCTATGTAAATACTGTATTATAGGTAATATATACTGTCTATGATAAATATGATATATGACGTATATTATATAGCATATGATATATATAATATAATGTATGGTGTATATTATATGATATATGGTATATAATATGATATATGATATACATTATGTAAAATATGCTATATATTATATAATATATTAAATATATTTTATAACATGCTATATAATATATAATGTATGTTATATATTACATTGAACATTTGATATATATTATTGATATTATCTGACATATAACATATAGTATATGATATATAACATATAATATATGATATATTAAACATAATATATGATATGTAACATAATAAATGATATATGTTACATAAAATGTATGATTAACGTAACGTGATGCATGTTGTATATAATATATGATATATAATACGTGATATATATTATGTATGATTTATAAAATATATTATATATGTTATATATTATATGTAATATATTAAATTCTGTTATATATAACTTGTATGGTATATACTATGACATATGATATATATTATATGATATATGCTATATATTATATAACATGTCATATATTATATAACATATGCTATATATTATGTTATCTATGATATATGTTACATTGAACATATGATATATATTATTGATAATATGTGATATATAACAGATAGTATATGATAGAAAACATATAATATATGATATCTATTACATGTAATGTACGATATATGTAAGATATGATACATATTATATAATACAAGATATATAATACATGATATACATTTTATATGATATATATTTTATAGGTTATATATTATATATTGTACATAATATTCTATTCTATATGATTACATTACATACTTTATGTAAAATATCTTAATATATAACGTATATTATATCATAATATAGTATGTATAATATATCACAATATATTATATATTACATTGTATTACTATATAAAATGTAATATATTATATAACGTTTAATTTAATACATGTCATATATAATATTATAATATATATTATAATAGGATATAATATATAATATGTTATATAATTTATAATACATTATAAGTTATATAATATCTAATATATAATACATTATATGTTATATAATATCTAATATATTACATATGTATAATATGTTCCATATTATATGTAATATATAATACATCATATATTATATCATAGAGTAAATTTCATATATTATATACTGTGTTATACATATGATATTCTATATAATATAACATATGATATATTAGATATTATATGTTATATATACTATATATTATTATATTGTACATAATTATATATATAACTGTACAATTAAGTATATAATTATATATTTTGTTATATGTAATATATATTATTACATGTACTATATTGTATATAATAATAACATATCATTATATTTTATATTATACCTAAGATATTGTACATAATATAAGCATGCAAGATGTAAAAGAAAATTATACATATGTTATACAAATTATATAAGTTATATATATTACATTATATAAATTATATATATATATACACATATATATATATATATATATATTTGGGGGTGCCCTGTTTCCCATCTCATAACTTATTTTAAGAGGTACAGCATAGTAATGTGTGGGCTTGGGATTCAGTTTTTGAAAGAAAACACTGAGCCTTCAATGGCTTTCCTGTACATGTGAAAGCAATCCTGACTGCCTGGCAGCAGTTGGACCTCACAATGTGGATTGTGCCTTCACCCTGGAATGTTTATGCCCTATCGCCATGGTGATGGGATTAGGGATCTCCCGCACTTGGTCCTAAGTGCCACTGTCTGTGCTGAGTTTTTCAAAGCTCAGAGCAGATTGAACCTTTGTGGTTTCATTTTCCCTGATTTTGATTTTTCTCATGTGGAACCTGTGTTGCTGCATTCAAGGTATGTTCATACTGGCCTGTCAAATGCAAACTCTTCAAATGATTAGTTAGTGCTTTCCAAATATGTTTTTTGAAACATTATCCTCTGTATTTTCCATATGCAGTTATCAATAAGTTTCATGGTTATGTTTTATTCCTCAATTTATATATTTGATTATTGTACCAAGCAGAGTACCTTTGAAATTTTTCTTCATTTAAAAAAGATGTATCTTGGCTCAGGCCTCTAATCCCAGCACTTTGGGAGGCCAAGGCAAGAGGATCACAACGTGAGGCGATCAAGACCATCCTGGCCAATACAGTGAAATCCTGTCTCTACTAACACTAAAAAAATTAGCCAGGCATGGTGGCAGCTGGAGTAGTCCCAGTATGGTGTAGTCCAGGCTACCTGGGAGGCTGAGGCAGGACAATCGCTTGAACCAATGAGGCAGAGATTGCAGTGAGCCAAGACGGAGCCATTGCACAACAGTCTGTGCAACAGAACTAGACCCTGTCTAAAAACAATTATATATATAATATGTATTATATATATGCATTATATAGTATATAATATATTATATCTGCAAAGTATTATATATATAATATATCATATCTCATAATATACATAAAAATATAATGTCACATTATATATATGTGTTATATTGATTATATATTACATATATTATATGTCATATATATTATATGACACTATATACTACATTTAATATATATTATTTATATTATATGTAATATATATAATCTATATATTATATATTTTATCTAATATATAATATGTGTATTACAACATGATTTACAACATATAATATATTTTATGACATGTATGTAATGTATATAATCTGTTATATATTATATATAATAGATAATATATACCAAATATCAAATATATCCTATATAAAACATATAATATATACATTATGCATATTATATGTTAAACAAAATATATAATATATAATATAATATTTAAATTATAGACTGTAAGCTATGTAAATACTGTATTATAGGCAATATATACTGTCTATGATAAATATGATATATGACGTATATTATATAACATATGATATATATAATATAATGTATGGTGTATATTATATGACATATGGTATATAATATGATATATTATATTCATTATGTAAAATATGCTATATATTATATAATATATTAAATATATTTTATAACATGCTATATATTATATAATGTATGATATATATTACATTGAACATTTGATATATATTATTGATAATATCTGACATATAACATATAGTATATGATATATAACATGTAATATATGATATATTAAACACAGTATATGATATGTAACATAATAAATGATATATATTACATAAAATGTATGATAAACGTAATGTGATGCATGTTATATATAATATATGATATATAATGCGTGATATATATTATGTAAGATTTATAAAATATATTATATATGTTATATATTATATATAATATATAAAATTCTGTTATATATAACTTGTATGGTATATACTATGACATATGATATATATTATATGATATATGCTATATATTATATAACATGTTATATATCATATAACATATGCTATATATAATGTTATGTATGATATATGTTACTTTGAACATATGATATATATTATTGATAATATGTGATATATAACATATAGTATATTATAGAAAACATATAATATATGATATCTATTACATGTAATGTACGATATATATAAGATATGATACATATTATATAATACAAGATATATAATAAATGATATACATTATATGTGATATATAATTTATAGGTTATATATTATATATTGTACATAATATTCTATTCAATATGATTACATTACATATTTTAAGTAAAATATCTTAATATATAACGTATATTATATCATAATATATTATGTATAATATATCACAATATATTATATATTATATTGTGTTAGTATATATAATGTAATATATTATATAACGTTTAATTTAATACATGTCATATATAATATTATAATATATATTATAATAGGATATAGTATATAATATGTTATATAATTTATAATACATTATAAGTTATATAATATCTAATATATAATACATTATATGTTATATAATATCTAATATATTACATATGTATAATATGTTCCATATTATATGTAATATATAATACATCATATATTATATCATAGAGTAAATTTCATATATTATATACTGTGTTATACATATGATATTCTATATTATATAACATATGATATATTAGATATTATATGTTATATATACAATATATTATTATATTGTACATAATCATATATATAACTGTACAATTAAGTATATAATTATATATTTTGTTATATGTAATATATATTATTACATGTACTATATTGTATATAATAATAACATATCATCATATTTTATATTATACCTAAGATATTGTACATAATATAAGCATGCAAGATGTAAAAGAAAATTATACATATGTTATACATATTATATAAGTTATATATATTACATTATATAAATTATATATATATACACACATATATATATATATATATATTTGGGGGTGCCCTGTTTCCCATCTCATAACTTATTTTAAGAGGTACAGCATAGTAATGTGTGGGCTTGGGATTCAGTTTTTGAAAGAAAACACTGAGCCTTCAATGACTTTCCTGTACATGTGAAAGCACTCCTGACTGCCTGGCAGCAGTTGGACCTCACAATGTGGATTGTGCCTTCACCCTGGAATGTTTATGCCCTATCGCCGTGGTGATGGGATTAGGGATCTCCCGCCCTTGGTCCTAAGTGCCACTGTCTGTGCTGAGTTTTTCAACGCTCAGAGCAGATTGAACCTTTCTGGTTTCATTTTCCCTGATTTTGATTTTTCTCATGTGGAACCTGTGTTGCTGCATTCAAGGTATGTTCATACTGGCCTGTCAAATGCAAACTCTTCAAATGATTAGTTAGTGCTTTCCAAATATGTTTTTTGAAACATTATCCTCTGTATTTTCCGTATGCAGTTATCAATAAGTTTCATGGTTATGTTTTATTCCTCAATTTATTTACTTGATTATTGTACCAAGCAGAGTACCTTTGAAATTTTTCTTCATTTAAAAAAGATGTATCTTGGCTCAGGCCTCTAATCCCAGCACTTTGGGAGGCCAAGGTAAGAGGATCACAACGTGAGGAGATCAAGACCATCCTGGTCAATACAGTGAAATCCTGTCTCTACTAACACTAAAAAAATTAGCCAGGCATGGTGGCAGCTGGAGTAGTCCCTGTATGGTGTAGTCCCAGCTACCTGGGAGGCTGAGGCAGGACAATCGCTTGAACCCGTGAGGCAGAGATTGCAGTGAGCCAAGACGGAGCCATTGCACAACAGTCTGTGCAACAGAACAAGACCCTGTCTAAAAACAATTATATAAATAATATGTATTATGTATAAGCACTATATATTATATAATATATTATATCTGCATAGTATAATATATATAATATATCATATCTCATAATATACATAAAAATATAATGTCACATTATATATATGTGTTATATTGATTATATATTACATATATTATATGTCATATATATTATATGACACTATATACTACACATAATATATATTATTTATATTATATGTAATATATATAATCTATATATTATATATATTATCTAATATATAATATGTGTACTACAACATGATCTACAACACATAATATATTTTATGACATATATATAATATATATAATCTGTTATATATTATATATAATAGATAATATATATCAAATATCCAATATATCCTATATAAAAAATATAATATATACACTATGCATATTATATGTTAAACAAAATATATAATATATAATATAATATTTAAATTATAGACTGTAAGCTATGTAAATACTGTATTATAGGTAATATATACTGCCTATGATAAATATGATATATGACATATATTATATAGCATATGATATATATAATATAATGTATGGTGTATATTATATGATATATGGTATATAATATGATATATGATATACATTATGTAAAATATGCTATATATTATATAATATATTAAATATATTTTATAACATGCTATATATTATATAATGTATGATATATATTACATTGAACATTTGATATATATTATTGATATTATCTGACATATAACATATAGTATATGATATATAACATATAATATATGATATATTAAACATAATATATGATATGTAACATAGTAAATGATATATGTTACATAAAATGTATGATTAACGTAATGTGATGCATGTTATATATAATATATGATATATAATACGTGATATATATTATGTATGATTTATAAAATATATTATATATGTTATATATTATATGTAATATATAAAATTCTGTTATATATAACTTGTATGGTATATTCTATGACATATGATATATATTATATGATATATGCTATATATTATATAACATGTCATAAATTATATAACATATGCTATATATTATGTTATCTATGATATATGTTACATTGAACATATGATATATATTATTGATAATATGTGATATATAACAGATAGTATATGATAGAAAACATATAATATATGATATCTATTACATGTAATGTACGATATATGTAAGATATGATACATATTATATAATACAAGATATATAATACATGATATACATTATATATGATATATATTTTATAGGTTATATATTATATATTGTACATAATATTCTATTCTATATGATTACATTATATATTTTATGTAAAATATCTTAATATATAACGTATATTATATCATAATATAGTATGTATAATATATCACAATATATTATATATTATATTGTATTACTATATATAATGTAATATATTATATAACGTTTAATTTAATACATGTCATATATAATATTATAATATATATAATAATAGGATATAATATATAATATGTTATATAATTTATAATACATTATAAGTTATATAATATCTAATATATAATACATTATATGTTATATAATATCTAATATATTACATATGTATAAGATGTTCCATATTATATGTAATATATAATACATCATATATTATATCATAGAGTAAATTTCATATATTATATACTGTGTTATACATATGATATTCTATATTATATAACATATGATATATTAGATATTATATGTTATATATACTATATATTATTATATTGTACATAATTATATATATAACTGTACAATTTAGTATATAATTATATAATTTGTTATATGTTATATATATTATTACATGTACTATATTGTATATAATAGTAACATATCATTATATTTTATATTATACCTAAGATATTGTACATAATATAAGCATGCAAGATGTAAAAGAAAATTATACGTATGTTATACATATTATATAAGTTATATATATTACATTATATAAATTATATATATATACACATATATATATATATATATTTGGGGGTGCCCTCTTTCCCATCTCATAACTTATTTTAAGAGGTACAGCATAGTAATGTGTGCGCTTGGGATTCAGTTTTTGAAAGAAAACACTGAGCCTTCAATGACCTTCCTGTACATGTGAAAGCACTCCTGACTGCCTGGCAGCAGTTGGACCTCACAATGTGGATTGTGCCTTCACCCTGGAATGTTTATGCCCTATCGCCGTGGTGATGGAATTAGGGATCTCCCGCCCTTGGTCCTAAGTGCCACTGTCTGTGCTGAGTTTTTCAACGCTCAGAGCAGATTGAACCTTTGTGGTTTCATTTTCCCTGATTTTGATTTTTCTCATGTGGAACCTGTGTTGCTGCATTCAAGGTATGCTCATACTGGCCTGTCAAATGCAAACTCTTCAAATGATTAGTTAGTGCTTTCCAAATATGTTTTTTGAAACATTATCCTCTGTATTTTCCATATGCAGTTATCAATATGTTTCATGGTTATGTTTTATTCCTCAATTTATTTACTTGATTATTGTACCAAGCAGAGTACCTTTGAAATTTTTCTTCATTTAAAAAAGATGTATCTTGGCTCAGGCCTCTAATCCCAGCACTTTGGGAGGCCAAGGCAAGAGGATCACAACGTGAGGAGATCAAGACCATCCTGGTCAATACAGTGAAATCCTGTCTCTACTAACACTAAAAAAATTAGCCAGGCATGGTGGCAGCTGGAGTAGTCCCAGTATGGTGTAGTCCCAGCTACCTGGGAGGCTGAGGCAGGACAATCGCTTGAACCCGTGAGGCAGAGATTGCAGTGAGCCAAGACAGAGCCATTGCACAACAGTCTGTGCAACAGAACAAGATTCTGTCTAAAAACAATTATATATATAATATGTATTATATATATGCATTATATAGTATATAATATATTATATCTGCATAGTATAATATATATAATATATCATATCTCATAATATACATAAAAATATAATGTCACATTATATATATGTGTTATATTGATTTTATATTACATATATTATATGTCATATATATTATATGACACTATATACTACACATAATATATATTATTTATATTATATGTAATAAATATAATCTATATATTATATATTTTATCTAATATGTAATATGTGTATTACAACATGATCTACAACATATAATATATTTTATGACATGTATATAATATATATAATCTGTTATATATTATATATAATAGATAATATATATCAAATATCCAATATATCCTATATAAAACATATAATATATACATTATGCATATTATATGTTAAACAAAATATATAATATATAATATAATATTTAAATTATAGACTGTAAGCTATGTAAATACTGTATTATAGGTAATATATACTGTCTATGATAAATATGATATATGACGTATATTATATAGCATATGATATATATAATATAATCTATGGTGTATACTATATGATATATGGTATATAATATGATATATGATATACATTATGTAAAATATGCTATATATTATATAATATATTAAATATATTTTATAACATGCTATATATTATATAATGTATGATATATATTACATTGAACATTTGATATATATTATTGATATTATCTGACATATAACATATAGTATATGATATATAACATATAATATATGATATATTAAACATAATATATGATATGTAACATAATAAATGATATATGTTACATAAAATGTATGATTAACGTAATGTGATGCATGTTATATATAATATATGATACATAATACGTGATATATATTATGTATGATTTATAAAATATATTATATATGTTATATATTATATATAATATATAAAATTCTGTTATATATAACTTGTATGGTATATACTATGACATATGATATATATTATATGATATATGCTATATATTATATAGCATGTTATATATTATATAACATATGCTATATATTATGTTATGTATGATATATGTTACATTGAACATATGATATATATTTTTGATAATATGTGATATATAACATATAGTATATGATAGAAAACATATAATATATGATATCTATTACATGTAATGTACGATATATGTAAGATATGATACATATTATATAATACAAGATATATAATACATGATATACATTATATATGATATATATTTTATAGGTTATATATTATATATTGTACATAATATTCTATTCTATATGATTACATTATATATTTTATGTAAAATATCTTAATATATAACGTATATTATATCATAATATAGTATGTATAATATATCACAATATATTATATATTATATTGTATTACTATATATAATGTAATATATTTTATAACGTTTAATTTAATACATGTCATATATAATATTATAATATATATAATAATAGGATATAATATATAATATGTTATATAATTTATAATACATTATAAGTTATATAATATCTAATATATAATACATTATATGTTATATAATATCTAATATATTACATATGTATAAGATGTTCCATATTATATGTAATATATAATACATCATATATTATATCATAGAGTAAATTTCATATATTATATACTGTGTTATACATATGATATTCTATATTATATAACATATGATATATTAGATATTATATGTTATATATACTATATATTATTATATTGTACATAATTATATATATAACTGTACAATTTAGTATATAATTATATAATTTGTTATATGTAATATATATTATTACATGTACTATATTGTATATAATAGTAACATATCATTATATTTTATATTATACTTAAGATATTGTACATAATATAAGCATGCAAGATGTAAAAGAAAATTATACATATGTTATACATATTATATAAGTTATATATATTACATTATATAAATTATATATATATACACATATATATATATATATATTTGGGGGTGCCCTCTTTCCCATCTCATAACTTATTTTAAGAGGTACAGCATAGTAATGTGTGCGCTTGGGATTCAGTTTTTGAAAGAAAACACTGAGCCTTCAATGACCTTCCTGTACATGTGAAAGCACTCCTGACTGCCTGGCAGCAGTTGGACCTCACAATGTGGATTGTGCCTTCACCCTGGAATGTTTATGCCCTATCGCCGTGGTGATGGAATTAGGGATCTCCCGCCCTTGGTCCTAAGTGCCACTGTCTGTGCTGAGTTTTTCAACGCTCAGAGCAGATTGAACCTTTCTGGTTTCATTTTCCCTGATTTTGATTTTTCTCATGTGGAACCTGTGTTGCTGCATTCAAGGTATGCTCATACTGGCCTGTCAAATGCAAACTCTTCAAACGATTAGTTAGTGCTTTCCAAATATGTTTTTTGAAACATTATCCTCTGTATTTTCCATATGCAGTTATCAATATGTTTCATGGTTATGTTTTATTCCTCAATTTATTTACTTGATTATTGTACCAAGCAGACTACCTTTGAAATTTTTCTTCATTTAAAAAAGATGTATCTTGGCTCAGGCCTCTAATCCCAGCACTTTGGGAGGCCAAGGCAAGAGGATCACAACGTGAGGAGATCAAGACCATCCTGGTCAATACAGTGAAATCCTGTCTCTACTAACACTAAAAAAATTAGCCAGGCATGGTGGCAGCTGGAGTAGTCCCAGTATGGTGTAGTCCCAGCTACCTGGGAGGCTGAGGCAGGACAATCGCTTGAACCCGTGAGGCAGAGATTGCAGTGAGCCAAGACAGAGCCATTGCACAACAGTCTGTGCAACAGAACAAGACCCTGTCTAAAAACAATTATATATATAATATGTATTATATATATGCATTATATAGTATATAATATATTATATCTGCATAGTATAATATATATAATATATCATATCTCATAATATACATAAAAATATAATGTCACATTATATATATGTGTTATATTGATTATATATTACATATATTATATGTCATATATATTATATGACACTATATACTACACATAATATATATTATTTATATTATATGTAATAAATATAATCTATATATTATATATTTTATCTAATATGTAATATGTGTATTACAACATGATCTACAACATATAATATATTTTATGACATGTATATAATATATATAATCTGTTATATATTATATATAATAGATAATATATATCAAATATCCAATATATCCTATATAAAACATATAATATATACATTATGCATATTATATGTTAAACAAAATATATAATATATAATATAATATTTAAATTATAGACTGTAAGCTATGTAAATACTGTATTATAGGTAATATATACTGTCTATGATAAATATGATATATGACGTATATTATATAGCATATGATATATATAATATAATGTATGGTGTATATTATATGATATATGGTATATAATATGATATATGATATACATTATGTAAAATATGCTATATATTATATAATATATTAAATATATTTTATAACATGCTATATATTATATAATGTATGATATATATTACATTGAACATTTGATATATATTATTGATATTATCTGACATATAACATATAGTATATGATATATAACATATAATATATGATATATTAAATATAATATATGATATGTAACATAATAAATGATATATGTTACATAAAATGTATGATTAACGTAATGTGATGCATGTTATATATAATATATGATACATAATACGTGATATATATTATGTATGATTTATAAAATATATTATATATGTTATATATTATATGTAATATATAAAATTCTGTTATATATAACTTGTATGGTATATACTATGACATATGATATATATTATATGATATATGCTATATATTATATAGCATGTTATATATTATATAACATATGCTATATATTATGTTATGTATGATATATGTTACATTGAACATATGATATATATTTTTGATAATATGTGATATATAACATATAGTATATGATAGAAAACATATAATATATAATATCTATTACATGTAATGTACGATATATGTAAGATATGATACATATTATATAATACAAGATATATAATACATGATATACATTATATATGATATATATTTTATAGGTTATATATTATATATTGTACATAATATTCTATTCTATATGATTACATTACATATTTTATGTAAAATATCTTAATATATAACGTATATTATATCATAATATAGTATGTATAATATATCACAATATATTATATATTACATTGTATTACTATATATAATGTAATATATTATATAACGTTTAATTTAATACATGTCATACATAATATTATAATATATATAATAATAGGATATAATATATAATATGTTATATAATTTATAATACATTATAAGTTATATAATATCTAATATATAATACATTATATGTTATATTATATCTAATATATTACATATGTATAATATGTTCCATATTATATGTAACATATAATACATCATATATTATATCATAGAGTAAATTTCATATATTATATTCTGTGTTATACATATGATATTCTATATTATATAACATATGATATATTAGCTATTATATGTTATATATTATACATTATTATATTGTACATAATTATATATATAACTGTACAATTAAGTATATAATTATATATTTTGTTATATGTAATATATATTATTACATGTACTATATTGTATATAATAATAACATATCATTATATTTTATATTATACCTAAGATATTGTACACAATATAAGCATGCAAGATGTAAAAGTAAATTATACATATGTTATACATATTATATAAGTTATATATATTACATTATATAAATTATATATATATACACACATATATATATATATATTTGGGGGTGCCCTGTTTACCATCTCATAACTTATTTTAAGAGGCACAGCATAGTAATGTGTGGGCTTGGGATTCAGTTTTTGAAAGAAAACACTGAGCTTTCAATGACTTTCCTGTACATGTGAAAGCACTCCTGACTGCCTGGCAGCAGTTGGACCTCACAATGTGGATTGTGCCTTCACCCTGGAATGTTTATGCCCTATCGCCGTGGTGATGGGATTAGCGATCTCCCGCCCTTGGTCCTAAGTGCCACTGTCTGTGCTGAGTTTTTCAATGCTCAGAGCAGATTGAACCTTTCTGGTTTCATTTTCCCTGATTTTGATTTTTCTCATGTGGAACCTGTGTTGCTGCATTCAAGGTATGTTCATACTGGCCTGTCAAATGCAAACTCTTCAAATGATTAGTTAGTGCTTTCCAAATATGTTTTTTGAAACATTATCCTCTGTATTTTCCGTATGCAGTTATCAATAAGTTTCATGGTTATGTTTTATTCCTCAATTTATATATTTGATTATTGTACCAAGCAGAGTACCTTTGAAATTTTTCTTCATTTAAAAAAGATGTATCTTGGCTCAGGCCTCTAATCCCAGCACTTTGGGAGGCCAAGGCAAGAGGATCACAACGTGAGGCGATCAAGACCATCCTGGCCAATACAGTGAAATCCTGTCTCTACTAATACTGAAAAAATTAGCCAGGCATGGTGGCAGCTGGAGTAGTCCCAGTATGGTGTAGTCCCAGCTACCTGGGAGGATGAGGCAGGACAATCGCTTGAACCCATGAGGCAGAGATTGCAGTGAGCCAAGATGGAGCCATTGCACAACAGTCTGTGCAACAGAACAAGACCCTGTCTAAAAACAATTATATATATAATATGTATTATATATATGCATTATATAGTATATAATATATTATATCTGCATAGTATAATACATATAATATATCATATCTCATAATATACATAAAAATATAATGTCACATTATATAGATGTGTTATATTGATTATATATTACATATATTATATGTCATATATATTATATGACACTATATAATACACATAATATATATTATTTATATTATATGTAATATATATAATCTATATATTATATATTTCATCTAATATATAATATGTGTATTACAACATGATTTACAACATATAATATATTTTATGACATGTATATAATGTATATAATCTGTTATATATTATATATAATAGATAATATATACCAAATATCAAATATATCCTATATAAAACATATAATATATACATTATGCATATTATATGTTAAACAAAATATATAATATATAATATAATATTTAAATTATAGACTGTAAGCTATGTAAATACTGTATTATAGGCAATATATACTGTCTATGATAAATATGATATATGACGTATATTATATAACATATGATATATATAATATAATGTATGGTGTATATTATATGACATATGGTATATAATATGATATATTATATTCATTATGTAAAATATGCTATATATTATATAATATATTAAATATATTTTATAACATGCTATATATTATATAATGTATGATATATATTACATTGAACATTTGATATATATTATTGATAATATCTGACATATAACATATAGTATATGATATATAACATGTAATATATGATATATTAAACACAGTATATGATATGTAACATAATAAATGATATATATTACATAAAATGTATGATAAACGTAATGTGATGCATGTTATATATAATATATGATATATAATGCGTGATATATATTATGTAAGATTTATAAAATATATTATATATGTTATATATTATATATAATATATAAAATTCTGTTATATATAACTTGTATGGTATATACTATGACATATGATATATATTATATGATATATGCTATATATTATATAACATGTTATATATCATATAACATATGCTATATATAATGTTATGTATGATATATGTTACTTTGAACATATGATATATATTATTGATAATATGTGATATATAACATATAGTATATTATAGAAAACATATAATATATGATATCTATTACATGTAATGTACGATATATATAAGATATGATACATATTATATAATACAAGATATATAATAAATGATATACATTATATGTGATATATAATTTATAGGTTATATATTATATATTGTACATAATATTCTATTCAATATGATTACATTACATATTTTAAGTAAAATATCTTAATATATAACGTATATTATATCATAATATATTATGTATAATATATCACAATATATTATATATTATATTGTATTAGTATATATAATGTAATATATTATATAACGTTTAATTTATTACATGTCATATATAATATTATAATATATATTATAATAGGATATAGTATATAATATGTTATATAATTTATAATACATTATAAGTTATATAATATCTAATATATAATACATTATATGTTATATAATATCTAATATATTACATATGTATAATATGTTCCATATTATATGTAATATATAATACATCATATATTATATCATAGAGTAAATTTCATATATTATATACTGTGTTATACATATGATATTCTATATTATATAACATATGATATATTAGATATTATATGTTATATATACAATATATTATTATATTGTACATAATCATATATATAACTGTACAATTAAGTATATAATTATATATTTTGTTATATGTAATATATATTATTACATGTACTATATTGTATATAATAATAACATATCATCATATTTTATATTATACCTAAGATATTGTACATAATATAAGCATGCAAGATGTAAAAGAAAATTATACATATGTTATACATATTATATAAGTTATATATATTACATTATATAAATTATATATATATACACACATATATATATATATATATATTTGGGGGTGCCCTGTTTCCCATCTCATAACTTATTTTAAGAGGTACAGCATAGTAATGTGTGGGCTTGGGATTCAGTTTTTGAAAGAAAACACTGAGCCTTCAATGACTTTCCTGTACATGTGAAAGCACTCCTGACTGCCTGGCAGCAGTTGGACCTCACAATGTGGATTGTGCCTTCACCCTGGAATGTTTATGCCCTATCGCCGTGGTGATGGGATTAGGGATCTCCCGCCCTTGGTCCTAAGTGCCACTGTCTGTGCTGAGTTTTTCAACGCTCAGAGCAGATTGAACCTTTCTGGTTTCATTTTCCCTGATTTTGATTTTTCTCATGTGGAACCTGTGTTGCTGCATTCAAGGTATGTTCATACTGGCCTGTCAAATGCAAACTCTTCAAATGATTAGTTAGTGCTTTCCAAATATGTTTTTTGAAACATTATCCTCTGTATTTTCCGTATGCAGTTATCAATAAGTTTCATGGTTATGTTTTATTCCTCAATTTATTTACTTGATTATTGTACCAAGCAGAGTACCTTTGAAATTTTTCTTCATTTAAAAAAGATGTATCTTGGCTCAGGCCTCTAATCCCAGCACTTTGGGAGGCCAAGGCAAGAGGATCACAACGTGAGGAGATCAAGACCATCCTGGTCAATACAGTGAAATCCTGTCTCTACTAACACTAAAAAAATTAGCCAGGCATGGTGGCAGCTGGAGTAGTCCCTGTATGGTGTAGTCCCAGCTACCTGGGAGGCTGAGGCAGGACAATCGCTTGAACCCGTGAGGCAGAGATTGCAGTGAGCCAAGACGGAGCCATTGCACAACAGTCTGTGCAACAGAACAAGACCCTGTCTAAAAACAATTATATAAATAATATGTATTATGTATAAGCACTATATATTATATAATATATTATATCTGCATAGTATAATATATATAATATATCATATCTCATAATATACATAAAAATATAATGTCACATTATATATATGTGTTATATTGATTATATATTACATATATTATATGTCATATATATTATATGACACTATATACTACACATAATATATATTATTTATATTATATGTAATATATATAATCTATATATTATATATATTATCTAATATATAATATGTGTACTACAACATGATCTACAACACATAATATATTTTATGACATGTATATAATATATATAATCTGTTATATATTATATATAATAGATAATATATATCAAATATCCAATATATCCTATATAAAAAATATAATATATACATTATGCATATTATATGTTAAACAAAATATATAATATATAATATAATATTTAAATTATAGACTGTAAGCTATGTAAATACTGTATTATAGGTAATATATACTGCCTATGATAAATATGATATATGACATATATTATATAGCATATGATATATATAATATAATGTATGGTGTATATTATATGATATATGGTATATAATATGATATATGATATACATTATGTAAAATATGCTATATATTATATAATATATTAAATATATTTTATAACATGCTATATATTATATAATGTATGATATATATTACATTGAACATTTGATATATATTATTGATATTATCTGACATATAACATATAGTATATGATATATAACATATAATATATGATATATTAAACATAATATATGATATGTAACATAATAAATGATATATGTTACATAAAATGTATGATTAACGTAATGTGATGCATGTTATATATAATATATGATACATAATACGTGATATATATTATGTATGATTTATAAAATATATTATATATGTTATATATTATATGTAATATATAAAATTCTGTTATATATAACTTGTATGGTATATACTATGACATATGATATATATTATATGATATATGCTATATATTATATAGCATGTTATATATTATATAACATATGCTATATATTATGTTATGTATGATATATGTTACATTGAACATATGATATATATTTTTGATAATATGTGATATATAACATATAGTATATGATAGAAAACATATAATATATGATATCTATTACATGTAATGTACGACATATGTAAGATATGATACATATTATATAATACAAGATATATAATACATGATATACATTATATATGATATATATTTTATAGGTTATATATTATATATTGTACATAATATTCTATTCTATATGATTACATTATATATTTTATGTAAAATATCTTAATATATAACGTATATTATATCATAATATAGTATGTATAATATATCACAATATATTATATATTATATTGTATTACTATATATAATGTAATATATTTTATAACGTTTAATTTAATACATGTCATATATAATATTATAATATATATAATAATAGGATATAATATATAATATGTTATATAATTTATAATACATTATAAGTTATATAATATCTAATATATAATACATTATATGTTATATAATATCTAATATATTACATATGTATAAGATGTTCCATATTATATGTAATATATAATACATCATATATTATATCATAGAGTAAATTTCATATATTATATTCTGTGTTATACATATGATATTCTATATTATATAACATATGATATATTAGATATTATATGTTATATATTATACATTATTATATTGTACATAATTATATATATAACTGTACAATTAAGTATATAATTATATTTTTTGTTATATGTAATATATATTATTACATGTACTATATTGTATATAATAATAACATATCATTATATTTTATATTATACCTAAGATATTGTACACAATATAAGCATGCAAGATGTAAAAGTAAATTATACATATGTTATACATATTATATAAGTTATATATATTACATTATATAAATTATATATATATACACACATATATATATATATATTTGGGGGTGCCCTGTTTACCATCTCATAACTTATTTTAAGAGGCACAGCATAGTAATGTGTGGGCTTGGGATTCAGTTTTTGAAAGAAAACACTGAGCTTTCAATGACTTTCCTGTACATGTGAAAGCACTCCTGACTGCCTGGCAGCAGTTGGACCTCACAATGTGGATTGTGCCTTCACCCTGGAATGTTTATGCCCTATCGCCGTGGTGATGGGATTAGGGATCTCCCGCCCTTGGTCCTAAGTGCCACTGTCTGTGCTGAGTTTTTCAATGCTCAGAGCAGATTGAACCTTTGTGGTTTCATTTTCCCTGATTTTGATTTTTCTCATGTGGAACCTGTGTTGCTGCATTCAAGGTATGTTCATACTGGCCTGTCAAATGCAAACTCTTCAAATGATTAGTTAGTGCTTTCCAAATATGTTTTTTGAAACATTATCCTCTGTATTTTCCGTATGCAGTTATCAATAAGTTTCGTGGTTATGTTTTATTCCTCAATTTATATATTTGATTATTGTACCAAGCAGAGTACCTTTGAAATTTTTCTTTATTTAAAAAAGATGTATCTTGGCTCAGGCCTCTAATCCCAGCACTTTGGGAGGCCAAGGCAAGAGGATCACAACGTGAGGCGATCAAGACCATCCTGGCCAATACAGTGAAATCCTGTCTCTACTAATACTGAAAAAATTAGCCAGGCATGGTGGCAGCTGGAGTAGTCCCAGTATGGTGTAGTCCCAGCTACCTGGGAGGATGAGGCAGGACAATCGCTTGAACCCGTGAGGCAGAGATTGCAGTGAGCCAAGATGGAGCCATTGCACAACAGTCTGTGCAACAGAACAAGACCCTGTCTAAAAACAATTATATATATAATATGTATTATATATATGCATTATATAGTATATAATATATTATATCTGCATAGTATAATATATATAATATATCATATCTCATAATATACATAAAAATATAATGTCACATTATATAGATGTGTTATATTGATTATATATTACATATATTATATGTCATATATATTATATGACACTATATAATACACATAATATATATTATTTATATTATATGTAATATATATAATCTATATATTATATATTTTATCTAATATGTAATATGTGTACTACAACATGATCTACAACATATAATATATTTTATGACATGTATATAATATATATAATCTGTTATATATTATATATAGTAGATAATATATATCATATATCCAATATATCCTATATAAAAAATATAATATATACATTATGCATATTATATGTTAAACAAATATATAATATATAATATAATATTTAAATTATAGACTGTAAGCTATGTAAATACTGTATTATAGGTAATATATACTGTCTATGATAAATATGATATATGACGTATATTATATAGCATATGATATATATAATATAATGTATGGTGTATATTATATGATATATGGTATATAATATGATATATGATATACATTATGTAAAATATGCTATATATTATATAATATATTAAATATATTTTATAACATGCTATATATTATATAATGTATGATATATATTACATTGAACATTTGATATATATTATTGATATTATCTGACATATAACATATAGTATATGATATATAACATATAATATATGATATATTAAACATAATATATGATATGTAACATAATAAATGATATATGTTACATAAAATGTATGATTAACGTAATGTGATGCATGTTATATATAATATATGATATATAATACGTGATATATATTATGTATGATTTATAAAATATATTATATATGTTATATATTATATGTAATATATAAAATTCTGTTATATATAACTTGTATGGTATATACTATGACATATGATATATATTATATGATATATGCTATATATTATATAACATGTCATATATTATATAACATATGCTATATATTATGTTATCTATGATATATGTTACATTGAACATATGATATATATTATTGATAATATGTGATATATAACAGGTAGTATATGATAGAAAACATATAATATATGATATCTATTACATGTAATGTACGATATATGTAAGATATGATACATATTATATAATACAAGATATATAATACATGATATACATTATATATGATATATATTTTATAGGTTATATATTATATATTGTACATAATATTCTATTCTATATGATTACATTACATATTTTATGTAAAATATCTTAATATATAACGTATATTATATCATAATATAGTATGTATAATATATCACAATATATTATATATTACATTGTATTACTATATATAATGTAATATATTATATAACGTTTAATTTAATACATGTCATACATAATATTATAATATATATAATAATAGGATATAATATATAATATGTTATATAATTTATAATACATTATAAGTTATATAATATCTAATATATAATACATTATATGTTATATTATATCTAATTTATTACATATGTATAATATGTTCCATATTATATGTAACATATAATACATCATATATTATATCATAGAGTAAATTTCATATATTATATTCTGTGTTATACATATGATATTCTATATTATATAACATATGATATATTAGATATTATATGTTATATATTATACATTATTATATTGTACATAATTATATATATAACTGTACAATTAGGTATATAATTATATATTTTGTTATATGTAATATATATTATTACATGTACTATATTGTATATAATAATAACATATCATTATATTTTATATTATACCTAAGATATTGTACACAATATTAGCATGCAAGATGTAAAAGAAAATTATACATATGTTATACATATTATATAAGTTATATATATTACATTATATAAATTATATATATATACACACATATATATATATATTTGGGGGTGCCCTGTTTACCATCTCATAACTTATTTTAAGAGGCACAGCATAGTAATGTGTGGGCTTGGGATTCAGTTTTTGAAAGAAAACACTGAGCCTTCAATGACTTTCCTGTACATGTGAAAGCACTCCTGACTGCCTGGCAGCAGTTGGACCTCACAATGTGGATTGTGCCTTCACCCTGGAATGTTTATGCCCTATCGCCGTGGTGATGGGATTAGGGATCTCCCGCCCTTGGTCCTAAGTGCCACTGTCTGTGCTGAGTTTTTCAACGCTCAGAGCAGATTGAACCTTTCTGGTTTCATTTTCCCTGATTTTGATTTTTCTCATGTGGAACCTGTGTTGCTGCATTCAAGGTATGTTCATACTGGCCTGTCAAATGCAAACTCTTCAAATGATTAGTTAGTGCTTTCCAAATATGTTTTTTGAAACATTATCCTCTGTATTTTCCATATGCAGTTATCAATATGTTTCATGGTTATGTTTTATTCCTCAATTTATTTACTTGATTATTGTACCAAGCAGAGTACCTTTGAAATTTTTCTTCATTTAAAAAAGATGTATCTTGGCTCAGACCTCTAATCCCAGCACTTTGGGAGGCCAAGGCAAGAGGATCACAACGTGAGGAGATCAAGACCATCCTGGTCAATACAGTGAAATCCTGTCTCTACTAACACTAAAAAACTTAGCCAGGCATGGTGGCAGCTGGAGTAGTCCCAGTATGGTGTAGTCCCAGCTACCTGGGAGGCTGAGGCAGGACAATCGCTTGAACCCATCAGGCAGAGATTGCAGTGAGCCAAGACGGAGCCATTGCACAACAGTCTGTGCAACAGAACAAGACCCTGTCTAAAAACAATTATATAAATAATATGTATTATATATATGCATTATATAGTATATAATATATTATATCTGCATAGTATAATATATATAATATATCATATCTCATAATATACATAAAAATATAATGTCACATTATATATATGTGTTATATTGATTTTATATTACATATATTATATGTCATATATATTATATGACACTATATACTACACATAATATATATTGTTTATATTATATGTAATATATATAATCTATATATTATATATTTTATCTAATATATAATATGTGTATTACAACATGATCTACAACATATAATATATTTTATGACATGTATATAACATATATAATCTGTTATATATAATATATAATAGATAATATATATCAAATATCAAATATATCCTATATAAAACATATAATATATACATTATGCATATTATATGTTAAACAAAATATATGATATATAATATAATATTTAAATTATAGACTGTAAGCTATGTAAATACTGTATTATAGGTAATATATACTGTCTATGATAAATATGATATATGACGTATATTATATAGCATATTATATATATACTATAATGTATGGTGTATACTATATGATATATGGTATATAATATGATATATGATATGCATTATGTAAAATATGCTATATATTATATAATATATTAAATATATTTTATAACATGCTATATATTATATAACGTATGATATATATTGCACTGAAAATTTGATATATATTATTGATAATATCTGACATATAACATATAGTATATGATATATAACATATAATATATGATATATTAAACATAATATATGATATGTAACATAATAAATGATATATATTACATAAAATGTATGATAAACGTAATGTGATGCAGGTTATATATAATACATGATATATAATACGTGATATATATTATGTATGATTTATAAAATATATTATATATGTTATATATTATATATAATATATAAAATTCTGTTATATATAACTTGTATGGTATATACTATGACATAGGATATATATTTTATGATATATGCAATATATTATATAGCATGTTATATATTATATAACATATGCTATATATTATGTTATGTATGATATATGTTACATTGAACATATGACATATATTTTTGATAATATGTGATATATAACATATAGTATATGATAGAAAACATATAATATATGATATCTATTACATGTAATGTACGATATATATAAGATATGATACATATTATATAATACAAGATATATAATACATGATATACATTATATATGATATATAATTTATAGGTTATATATTATATATTGTACATAATATTCAATTCTATATGATTACATTACATATTTTATGTAAAATATTTTAATATATAACGTATATTATATCATAATATATTATGTATAATATATCACAATATATTATATATTACATTCTGTAACTATATATAATGTAATATATTATATAACGTTTAATTTAATACATGTCATATATAATATTATAATATATATAATAATAGGATATAATATACAATATGTTATATAATTTATAATACATTATAAGTGATATAATATCTAATATATAATACGTTATATGTTATATAATATCTAATATATTACATATGTATAATATGTTCCATATTATATGTAATATATAATACATCATATATTATATCATAGAGTAAATTTCATATATTATATACTGTGTTATACATATGATATTCTATATTATATAATATATGATATATTAGATATTATATGTTATATATACTATATATTATTATATTGTTCATAATTATATATATAACTGTACAATTAAGTATATAATTATATATTTTGTTATATGTAATATATATTATTACATGTACTATATTGTATATAATAATAACATATCATTATATTTTATATTATACTTAAGGTATTGTACGTAATATAAGCATGCAAGATGTAAAAGAAAATTATACATATGTTATACATATTATATAAGTTATATATATTACTTTATATTAATTATATATATATACACACATTAGTAAATATATATATTTGGGGGTGCCCTGTTTCAGATCTCATAACTTATTTTAAGAGGTACAGCATAGTAATGTGTGGGCTTGGGATCAGTTTTTGAAAGAAAACACTGAGCCTTCAATGACATTCCTGTACATGTGAAAGCACTCCTGACTGCCTGGCAGCAGTTGGACCTCACAATGTGGATTGTGCCTTCACCCTGGAATGTTTATGCCCTATCACCGTGGTGATGGGATTAGGGATCTCCCGCCCTTGGTCCTAAGTGCCACTGTCTGTGCTGAGTTTTTCAACGCTCAGAGCAGATTGAACCTTTCTGGTTTCATTTTCCCTGATTTTGATTTTTCTCATGTGGAACCTGTGTTGCTGCATTCAAGGTATGTTCATACTGGCCTGTCAAATGCAAACTCTTCAAATGATTAGTTAGTGCTTTCCAAATATGTTTTTTGAAACATTATCCTCTGTATTTTCCGTATGCAGTTATCAATAAGTTTCATGGTTATGTTTTATTCCTCAATTTATATATTTGATTATTGTACCAAGCAGAGTACCTTTGAAATTTTTCTTCATTTAAAAAAGATGTATCTTGGCTCAGGCCTCTAATCCCAGCACTTTGGGAGGCCAAGGCAAGAGGATCACAACGTGAGGCGATCAAGACCATCCTGGCCAATACAGTGAAATCCTGTCTCTACTAATACTGAAAAAATTAGCCAGGCATGGTGGCAGCTGGAGTAGTCCCAGTATGGTGTAGTCCCAGCTACCTGGGAGGCTGAGGCAGGACAATCGCTTGAACCCATCAGGCAGAGATTGCAGTGAGCCAAGATGGAGCCATTGCACAACAGTCTGTGCAACAGAACAAGACCCTGTCTAAAAACAATTGTATATATAATATGTATTATATATATGCATTATATAGTATATAATATATTATATCTGCATAGTATAATATATATAATATATCATATCTCATAATATACATAAAAATATAATGTCACATTATATATATGTGTTATATTGATTATATATTACATATATTATATGTCATATATATTATATGACACTATATACTACACATAATATATATTATTTATATTATACGTAATATATATAATCTATATATTATATATTTTATCTAATATGTAATATGTGTACTACAACATGATCTACAACATATAATATATTTTATGACATGTATATAATATATATAATCTGTTATATATTATATATAGTAGATAATATATATCAAATATCCAATATATCCTATATAAAAAATATAATATATACATTATGCATATTATATGTTAAACAAAATATATAATATATAATATAATATTTAAATTATAGACTGTAAGCTATGTAAATACTGTATTATAGGTAATGTATACTGTCTAAGATAAATATGATGTATGACGTATATTATATAGCATATGATATATATAATATAATGTATGGTGTATATTATATGATATATGGTATATAATATGATATATGATATACATTATGTAAAATATGCTACATATTATATAATATATTAAATATATTTTATAACATGCTATATATTATATAATGTATGATATATATTACATTGAACATTTGATATATATTATTGATATTATCTGACATATAACATATAGTATATGATATATAACATATAATATATGATATATTAAACATAATATATGATATGTAACATAATAAATGATATATGTTACATAAAATGTATGATTAACGTAATGTGATGCATGTTATATATAATATATGATATATAATACGTGATATATATTATGTATGATGTATAAAATATATTATATATGTTATATATTATATGTAATATATAAAATTCTGTTATATATAATTTGTATGGTATATACTATGACATATGATATATATTATATGATATATGCTATATATTATATAGCTTGTTATATATTATATAACATATGCTATATATTATGTTATGTATGATATATGTTACATTGAACATATGATATATATTTTTGATAATATGTGATATATAACATATAGTATATGATAGAAAACATATTATATATGATATCTATTACTTGTAATGTACGATATATATAAGATATGATACATATTATATAATACAAGATATATAATACATGATATACATTATATATGATATATAATTTATAGGTTATATATTATATATTGTACATAATATTCTATTCTATATGATTACATTACATATTTTATGTAAAATATCTTAATATATAACGTATATTATATCATAATATATTATGTATAATATATCACAATATATTATATATTATATTGTATTAGTATATATAATGTAATATATTATATAACGTTTAATTTAATACATGTCATATAGAATATTATAATATATATTATAATTGGATATAGTATATAATATGTTATATAATTTATAATACATTATAAGTTATATAATATCTAATATATAATACATTACATGTTATATAATATCTAATATATTGCATATGTATAATATGTTCCATATTATATGTAATATATAATACATCATATATTATATCATAGAGTAAATTTCATATATTATATACTGTGTTATACATATGATATTCTATATTATATAACATATGATATATTAGATATTATATGTTATATATACTATATATTATTATATTGTACATAATTATATATATAACTGTACAATTAAGTATATAATTATATATTTTGTTATATGTAATATATATTATTACATGTACTATATTGTATATAATAATAACATATCATTATATTTTATATTATACCTAAGATATTGTACATAATATAAGCATGCAAGATGTAAAAGAAAATTATACATATGTTATACATATTATATAAGTTATATATATTACATTATATAAATTATATATATATACACACATATATATATATATATATATATTTGGGGGTGCCCTGTTTCCCATCTCATAACTTATTTTAAGAGGTACAGCATAGTAATGTGTGGGCTTGGGATTCAGTTTTTGAAAGAAAACACTGAGCTTTCAATGACTTTCCTGTACATGTGAAAGCACTCCTGACTGCCTGGCAGCAGTTGGACCTCACAATGTGGATTGTGCCTTCACCCTGGAATGTTTATGCCCTATCGCCGTGGTGATGGGATTAGGGATCTCCCGCCCTTGGTCCTAAGTGCCACTGTCTGTGCTGAGTTTTTCAACGCTCAGAGCAGATTGAACCTTTCTGGTTTCATTTTCCCTGATTTTGATTTTTCTCATGTGGAACCTGTGTTGCTGCATTCAAGGTATGTTCATACTGGCCTGTCAAATGCAAACTCTTCAAATGATTAGTTAGTGCTTTCCAAATATGTTTTTTGAAACATTATCCTCTGTATTTTCCGTATGCAGTTATCAATATGTTTCATGGTTATGTTTTATTCCTCAATTTATTTACTTGATTATTGTACCAAGCAGAGTACCTTTGAAATTTTTCTTCATTTAAAAAAGATGTATCTTGGCTCAGGCCTCTAATCCCAGCACTTTGGGAGGCCAAGGCAAGAGGATCACAACGTGAGGCGATCAAGACCATCCTGGCCAATACAGTGAAATCCTGTCTCTACTAATACTGAAAAAATTAGCCAGGCATGGTGGCAGCTGGAGTAGTCCCAGTATGGTGTAGTCCCAGCTACCTGGGAGGCTGAGGCAGGACAATCGCTTGAACCCATGAGGCAGAGATTGCAGTGAGCCAAGATGGAGCCATTGCACAACAGTCTGTGCAACAGAACAAGACCCTGTCTAAAAACAATTATATATATAATATGTATTATATATATGCATTATATAGTATATAATATATTATATCTGCATAGTATAATATATATAATATATCATATCTCATAATATACATAAAAATATAATGTCACATTATATATATGTGTTATATTGATTTTATATTACATATATTATATGTCATATATATTATATGACACTATATACTACACATAATATATATTATTTATATTATATGTAATATATATAATCTATATATTATATATTTTATCTAATATGTAATATGTGTACTACAACATGATCTACAACATATAATATATTTTATGACATGTATATAATATATATAATCTGTTATATATTATATATAGTAGATAATATATATCAAATATCCAATATATCCTATATAAAACATATAATATATACATTATGCATATTATATGTTAAACAAAATATATAATATATAATATAATATTTAAATTATAGACTGTAAGCTATGTAAATACTGTATTATAGGTAATGTATACTGTCTATGATAAATATGATATATGACGTATATTATATAGCATATGATATATATAATATAATGTATGGTGTATATTATATGATATATGGTATATAATATGATATATGATATACATTATGTAAAATATGCTACATATTATATAATATATTAAATATATTTTATAACATGCTATATATTATATAATGTATGATATATATTACATTGAACATTTGATATATATTATTGATATTATCTGACATATAACATATAGTATATGATATATAACATATAATATATGATATATTAAACATAATATATGATATGTAACATAATAAATGATATATGTTACATAAAATGTATGATTAACGTAATGTGATGCATGTTATATTTAATATATGATATATAATACGTGATATATATTATGTATGAGTTATAAAATATATTATATATGTTATATATTATATGTAATATATAAAATTCTGTTATATATAATTTGTATGGTATATACTATGACATATGATATATATTATATGATATATGCTATATATTATATAGCATGTTATATATTATATAACATATGCTATATATTATGTTATGTATGATATATGTTACATTGAACATATGATATATATTTTTGATAATATGTGATATATAACATATAGTATATGATAGAAAACATATTATATATGATATCTATTACATGTAATATACGATATATATAAGATATGATACATATTATATAATACAAGATATATAATACATGATATACATTATATATGATATATAATTTATAGGTTATATATTATATATTGTACATAATATTCTATTCTATATGATTACATTACATATTTTATGTAAAAAACTTAATATATAACGTATATTATATCATAATATATTATGTATAATATATCACAATATATTATATATTATATTGTATTAGTATATATAATGTAATATATTATATAACGTTTAATTTAATACATGTCATATAGAATATTATAATATATATTATAATTGGATATAGTATATAATATGTTATATAATTTATAATACATTATAAGTTATATAATATCTAATATATAATACATTACATGTTATATAATATCTAATATATTGCATATGTATAATATGTTCCATATTATATGTAATATATAATACATCATATATTATATCCTAGAGTAAATTTCATATATTATATACTGTGTTATACATATGATATTCTATATTATATAACATATGATATATTAGATATTATATGTTATATATACTATATATTATTATATTGTACATAATTATATATATAACTGTACAATTAAGTATATAATTATATATTTTGTTATATGTAATATATATTATTACATGTACTATATTGTATATAATAATAACATATCATTATATTTTATATTATACCTAAGATATTGTACATAATATAAGCATGCAAGATGTAAAAGAAAATTATACATATGTTATACATATTATATAAGTTATATATATTACATTATATAAATTATATATATATACACACATATATATATATATATATATATTTGGGGGTGCCCTGTTTCCCATCTCATAACTTATTTTAAGAGGTACAGCATAGTAATGTGTGGGCTTGGGATTCAGTTTTTGAAAGAAAACACTGAGCTTTCAATGACTTTCCTGTACATGTGAAAGCACTCCTGACTGCCTGGCAGCAGTTGGACCTCACAATGTGGATTGTGCCTTCACCCTGGAATGTTTATGCCCTATCGCCGTGGTGATGGGATTAGGGATCTCCCGCCCTTGGTCCTAAGTGCCACTGTCTGTGCTGAGTTTTTCAACGCTCAGAGCAGATTGAACCTTTCTGGTTTCATTTTCCCTGATTTTGATTTTTCTCATGTGGAACCTGTGTTGCTGCATTCAAGGTATGTTCATACTGGCCTGTCAAATGCAAACTCTTCAAATGATTAGTTAGTGCTTTCCAAATATGTTTTTTGAAACATTATCCTCTGTATTTTCCATATGCAGTTATCAATATGTTTCATGGTTATGTTTTATTCCTCAATTTATTTACTTGATTATTGTACCAAGCAGAGAACCTTTGAAATTTTACTTCATTTAAAAAAGATGTATCTTGGCTCAGGCCTCTAATCCCAGCACTTTGGGAGGCCAAGGCAAGAGGATCAAAACGTGAGGAGATCAAGACCATCCTGGTCAATACAGTGAAATCCTGTCTCTACTAACACTAAAAAAATTAGCCAGGCATGGTGGCAGCTGGAGTAGTCCCAGTATGGTGTAGTCCCAGCTACCTGGGAGGCTGAGGCAGGACAATCGCTTGAACCCGTGAGGCAGAGATTGCAGTGAGCCAAGACGGAGCCATTGCACAACAGTCTGTGCAACAGAACAAGACCCTGTCTAAAAACAATTATATAAATAATATGTATTATATATATGCATTATATATTATATAATATATTATATCTGCATAGTATAATATATATAATATATCATATCTCATAATATACATAAAAATATAATGTCACATTATACATATGTGTTATATTGATTATATATTACATATATTTTATGTCATATATATTATATGACACTATATACTACACCTAATATATATTATTTATATTATATGTAATATATATAATCTATATATTATATATTTTATCTAATATATAATATGTGTATTACAACATGATCTACAACATATAATATATTTTATGACATGTATATAATATATATAATCTGTTATATATTATATATAATAGATAATATATATCAAATATCAATTATATCCTATATAAAACATATAATATATACATTATGCATATTATATGTTAAACAAAATATATAATATATAATATAATATTTAAATTATAGACTGTAAGCTATGTAAATACTGTATTATAGGTAATATATACTGTCTATGATAAATATGATATATGACGTATATTATATAGCATATGATATATATAATATAATGTATGGTGTATATTATATGATATATGGTATATAATATGATATATGATATACATTATGTAAAATATGCTATATATTATATAATATATTAAGTATATTTTATAACATGCTATATATTATATAATGTATGATATATATTACATTGAACATTTGATATATATTATTGATAATATCTGACATATAACATATAGTATATGATATATAACATATAATATATGATATATTAAACATAATATATGATATGTAACATAATAAATGATGTATATTACATAAAATGTATGATAAACGTAATGTGATGTATGTTATATATAATATATGATATATAATACGTGATATATATTATGTATGGTTTATAAAATATATTATATATGTTATATATTATATATAATATATAAAATTCTGTTATATATAACTTGTATGGTATATACTATGACATATGTTATATATTATATGATATATGCTATATATTATATAACATATCATATATTATATAACATATGCTATATATTATGTTATGTATGACATATGTTACATTGAACATATGATATATATTATTGATAATATGTGATATATAACAGAGAGTATATGATAGAAAACATATAATATATGATATCTATTACATGTAATGTACGATATATGTAAGATATGATACATATTATATAATACAAGATATATAATACATGATATACATTATATATGATATATATTTTATAGGTTATATATTATATATTGTACATAATATTCTATTCTATATGATTACATTACATATTTTATGTAAAATATCTTAATATATAACGTATATTATATCATAATATATTATGTATAATATATCACAATATATTATATATTATATTGTATTACTATATATAATGTAATATATTATATAACGTTTAATTTAATACATGTCATATATAATATAATATATATAATAATAGGATATAATATATAATATGTTATATAATTTATAATACATTATAAGTTATATAATATCTAGTATATTATACAATATATGTTATATAATATCTAATATATTACATATGTAAAAGATGTTCCATATTATATGTAATATATAATACATCATATATTATATCATAGAGTAAATTTCATATATTATATACTGTGTTATACATATGATATTCTATATTATATAACATATGATATATTAGATATTATATGTTATATATACTATATATTATTATATTGTACATAATTATATATATAACTGTATAATTAAGTATATAATTATATAATTTGTTATATGTAATATATATTATTACATGTACTATATTGTATATAATAATAACATATCATTATATTTTATATTATACCTAAGATATTGTACATAATATAAGCATGCAAGATGTAAAAGAAAATTATACATATGTTATATATTATATTAGTTATATATATTACATTATATTAATTATATATATATACACACATATATATATATATATATATTTGGGGGTGCCCTCTTTCCCATCTCATAACTTATTTTAAGAGGTACAGCATAGTAATGTGTGGGCTTGGGATTCAGTTTTTGAAAGAAAACACTGAGCCTTCAATGACCTTCCTGTACATGTGAAAGCACTCCTGACTGCCTGGCAGCAGTTGGACTTCACAATGTGGATTGTGCCTTCACCCTGGAATGTTTATGCCCTATCGCCGTGGTGATGGGATTAGGGATCTCCTGCCCTTGGTCCTAAGTGCCACTGTCTGTGCTGAGTTTTTCAACGCTCAGAGCAGATTGAACCTTTCTGGTTTCATTTTCCCTGATTTTGATTTTTCTCATGTGGAACCTGTGTTGCTGCATTCAAGGTATGCTCATACTGGCCTGTCAAATGCAAACTCTTCAAATGATTAGTTAGTGCTTTCCAATTATGTTTTTTGAAACATTATCCTCTGTATTTTCCGTATGCAGTTATCAATAAGTTTCATGGTTATGTTTTATTCCTCAATTTATATATTTGATTATTGTACCAAGCAGAGTACCTTTGAAATTTTTCTTCATTTAAAAAAGATGTATCTTGGCTCAGGCCTCTAATCCCAGCACTTTGGGAGGCCAAGGCAAGAGGATCACAACGTGAGGCGATCAAGACCATCCTGGCCAATACAGTGAAATCCTGTCTCTACTAATACTGAAAAAATTAGCCAGGCATGGTGGCAGCTGGAGTAGTCCCAGTATGGTGTAGTCCCAGCTACCTGGGAGGCTGAGGCAGGACAATCGCTTGAACCCGTGAGGCAGAGATTGCAGTGAGCCAAGATGGAGCCATTGCACAACAGTCTGTGCAACAGAACAAGACCCTGTCTAAAAACAATTATATATATAATATGTATTATATATATGCATTATATAGTATATAATATATTATATCTGCATAGTATAATATATATAATATATCATATCTCATAATATACATAAAAATATAATGTCACATTATATATATGTGTTATATTGATTATATATTACATATATTATATGTCATATATATTATATGACACTATATACTACACATAATATATATTATTTATATTATATGTAATATATATAATCCATATATTATATATTTTATCTAATATGTAATATGTGTATTACAACATGATCTACAACATATAATATATTTTATGACATGTATATAATATATATAATCTGTTATATATTATATATAATAGATAATATATATCAAATATCCAATATATCCTATATAAAACATATAATATATACATTATGCATATTATATGTTAAACAAAATATATAATATATAATATAATATTTAAATTATAGTCTGTAACCTATGTAAATACTGTATTATAGGTAATATATAGTGTCTATGATAAATATGATATATGACGTATATTATATAGCATATGATATATATAATATAATGTATGGTGTATATTATATGATATATGGTATATAATATGATATATGATATACATTATGTAAAATATGCTATATATTATATAATATATTAAATATATTTTATAACATGCTATATATTATATAATGTATGATATATATTACATTGAACATTTGTTATATATTATTGATATTATCTGACATATAACATATAGTATATGATATATAACATATAATATATGATAAATTAAACATAATATATGATATGTAACATAATAAATGATATATGTTACATAAAATGTATGATTAACGTAATGTGATGCATGTTATATATAATATATGATATATAATACGTGATATATATTATGTATGATTTATAAAATATATTATATATGTTATATATTATATATAATATATAAAATTCTGTTATATATAACTTGAATGGTATATACTATGACATATGATATATATTATATGATATATGCTATATATTATATAGCATGTTATATATTATATAACATATGCTATATATTATGTTATGTATGATATATGTTACATTGAACATATGATATATATTTTTGATAATATGTGATATATAACATATAGTATATGATAGAAAACATATAATATATGATATCTATTACATGTAATGTACGATATATATAAGATATGAAACATATTATATAATACAAGATATATAATACATGATATACATTATATATGATATATAATTTATAGGTTATATATTATATATTGTACATAATATTCTATTCTATATGATTACATTACATATTTTATGTAAAATATCTTAATATATAACGTATATTATATCATAATATATTATGTATAATATATCACAATATATTATATATTATATTGTATTAGTATATATAATGTAATATATTATATAACGTTTAATTTAATACATGTCATATAGAATATTATAATATATATTATAATAGGATATAGTATATAATATATTATATAATTTATAATACATTATAAGTTATATAATATCTAATATATAATACATTATATGTTATATAATATCTAATATATTGCATATGTATAATATGTTCCATATTATATGTAATATATAATACATCATATATTATATCATAGAGTAAATTTCATATATTATATACTGTGTTATACATATGATATTCTATATTATATAACATATGATATATTAGATATTATATGTTATATATACTATATATTATTATATTGTACATAATTATATATATAACTGTACAATTAAGTATATAATTATATAATTTCTTACATGTAATATATATTATTACATGTACTATATTGTATATAATAATAACATATCATTATATTTTATATTATACCTAAGATATTGTACATAATATAAGCATGCAAGATGTAAAAGAAAATTATACATATGTTATGCATATTATATAAGTTATATATATTACATTATATAAATTATATATATATACACACATATATATATATATATATATATTTGGGGGTGCCCTGTTTCCCATCTCATAACTTATTTTAAGAGGTACAGCATAGTAATGTGTGGGCTTGGGATTCAGTTTTTGAAAGAAAACACTGAGCTTTCAATGACTTTCCTGTACATGTGAAAGCACTCCTGACTGCCTGGCAGCAGTTGGACCTCACAATGTGGATTGTGCCTTCACCCTGGAATGTTTATGCCCTATCGCCGTGGTGATGGGATTAGGGATCTCCCGCCCTTGGTCCTAAGTGCCACTGTCTGTGCTGAGTTTTTCAACGCTCAGAGCAGATTGAACCTTTCTGGTTTCATTTTCCCTGATTTTGATTTTTCTCATGTGGAACCTGTGTTGCTGCATTCAAGGTATGCTCATACTGGCCTGTCAAATGCAAACTCTTCAAATGATTAGTTAGTGCTTTCCAAATATGTTTTTTGAAACATTATCCTCTGTATTTTCCGTATGCAGTTATCAATAAGTTTCATGGTTATGTTTTATTCCTCAATTTATATATTTGATTATTGTACCAAGCAGAGTACCTTTGAAATTTTTCTTCATTTAAAAAAGATGTATCTTGGCTCAGGCCTCTAATCCCAGCACTTTGGGAGGCCAAGGCAAGAGGATCACAACGTGAGGCGATCAAGACCATCCTGGCCAATACAGTGAAATCCTGTCTCTACTAATACTGAAAAAATTAGCCAGGCATGGTGGCAGCTGGAGTAGTCCCAGTATGGTGTAGTCCCAGCTACCTGGGAGGCTGAGGCAGGACAATCGCTTGAACCCGTGAGGCAGAGATTGCAGTGAGCCAAGATGGAGCCATTGCACAACAGTCTGTGCAACAGAACAAGACCCTGTCTAAAAACAATTATATATATAATATGTATTATATATATGCATTATATAGTATATAATATATTATATCTGCATAGTATAATATATATAATATATCTTATCTCATAATATACATAAAAATATAATGTCACATTATATATATGTGTTATATTGATTATATATTACATATATTATATGTCATATATATTATATGACACTATATACTACACATAATATATATTATTTATATTATATATAATATATATAATCTATATATTATATATTTTATCTAATATGTAATATGTGTATTACAACATGATCTACAACATATAATATATTTTATGACATGTATATAATATATATAATCTGTTATATATTATATATAATAGATAATATATATCAGATATCCAATATATCCTATATAAAACATATAATATATACATTATGCATATTATATGTTAAACAAAATATATAATATATAATATAATATTTAAATTATAGACTGTAAGCTATGTAAATACTGTATTATAGGTAATATATAGTGTCTATGATAAATATGATATATGACGTATATTATATAGCATATGATATATATAATATAATGTATGGTGTATATTATATGATATATGGTATATAATATGATATATGATATACATTATGTAAAATATGCTATATATTATATAATATATTAAATATATTTTATAACATGCTATATAATATATAATGTATGATATATATTACATTGAACATTTGTTATATATTATTGATATTATCTGACATATAACATATAGTATATGATATATAACATATAATATATCATATATTAAACATAATATATGACATGTAACATAATAAATGATATATGTTACATAAAATGTATGATTAACGTAATGTGATGCATGTTATATATAATATATGATATATAATACGTGATATATATTATGTATGATTTATAAAATATATTATATATGTTACATATTATATGTAATATATAAAATTATGTTATATATAACTTGTATGGTATATACTATGACATATGATATATATTATATGATATATGCTATATATTATATAGCATGTTATATATTATATAACACATGCTATATATTATGTTATGTATGATATATGTTACATTGAACATATGATATATATTTTTGATAATATGTGATATATAACATATAGTATATGATAGAAAACATATAATATATGATATCTATTACATGTAATGTATGATATATATAAGATATGATACATATTGTATAATACAAGATATATAATACATGATATACATTATATATGATATATAATTTATAGGTTATATATTATATATTGTACATAATATTCTATTCTATATGATTACATTACATATTTTATGTAAAATATCTTAATATATAACGTATATTATATCATAATATATTATGTGTAATATATCACAATATATTATATATTATATTGTATTAGTATATATAATGTAATATATTATATAACGTTTAATTTAATACATGTCATATAGAATATTATAATATATATTATAATAGGATATAGTATATAATATGTTATATAATTTATAATACATTATAAGTTATATAATATCTAATATATTATATATTATATGTTATATAATATCTAATATATTGCATATGTATAATATGTTCCATATTATATGTAATATATAATACATCATATATTATATCATAGAGTAAATTTCATATATTATCTACTGTGTTATACATATGATATTCTATATTATATATCATATGATATATTAGATATTATATGTTATATATACTATATATTATTATATTGTACATAATTATATATATAACTGTACAATTAAGTATATAATTATATAATTTCTTATATGTAATATATATTATTACATGTACTATATTGTATATAATAATAACATATCATTATATTTTATATTATACCTAAGATATTTTACATAATATAAGCATGCAAGATGTAAAAGAAAATTATACATATGTTATACATATTATATAATTTATATATATTACATTATATAAATTATATATATATACACACACATATATATATGTATATATTTGGGGGTGCCCTGTTTCCCATCTCATAACTTATTTTAAGAGGTACAGCATAGTAATGTGTGGGCTTGGGATTCAGTTTTTGAAAGAAAACACTGAGCCTTCAGTGACTTTCCTGTACATGTGAAAGCACTCCTGACTGCCTGGCAGCAGTTGGACCTCTCAATGTGGATTTTGCCTTCACCCTGGAATGTTTATGCCCTATCGCCGTGGTGATGGGATTAGGGATCTCCCGCCCTTGGTCCTAAGTGCCACTGTCTGTGCTGAGTTTTTCAACGCTCAGAGCAGATTGAACCTTTCTGGTTTCATTTTCCCTGATTTTGATTTTTCTCATGTGGAACCTGTGTTGCTGCATTCAAGGTATGTTCATACTGGCCTGTCAAATGCAAACTCTTCAAATGATTAGTTAGTGCTTTCCAAATATGTTTTTTGAAACATTATCCTCTGTATTTTCCATATGCAGTTATCAATATGTTTCATGGTTAGGTTTTATTCCTCAATTTATTTACTTGATTATTGTACCAAGCAGAGTACCTTTGAAATTTTTCTTCATTTAAAAAAGATGTATCTTGGCTCAGGCCTGTTATCCCAG
Source organism: Gorilla gorilla gorilla (assembly GCF_029281585.2). Taxonomy (NCBI): domain Eukaryota; kingdom Metazoa; phylum Chordata; class Mammalia; order Primates; family Hominidae; genus Gorilla; species Gorilla gorilla. Next base: position 266,557 of record NC_073236.2, read on the forward strand.
CACTTTGGGAGGCCAAGGCAAGAGGATCACAACGTGAGGAGATCAAGACCATCCTGGTCAATACAGTGAAATCCTGTCTCTACTAACACTAAAAAAATTAGCCAGGCATGGTGGCAGCTGGAGTAGTCCCAGTATGGTGTAGTCCCAGCTACCTGGGAGGCTGAGGCAGGACAATCGCTTGAACCCGTGAGGCAGAGATTGCAGTGAGCCAAGACGGAGCCATTGCACAACAGTCTGTGCAACAGAACAAGACCCTGTCTAAAAACAATTATATAAATAATATGTATTATATATATGCATTATATATTATATAATATATTATATCTGCATAGTATAATATATATAATATATCATATCTCATAATATACATAAAAATATAATGTCACATTATATATATGTGTTATATTGATTATATATTACATATATTATATGTCATATATATTATATGACACTACATACTACACGTAATATATATTATTTATATTATATGTAATACATATAATCTATATATTATATATTTTATCTAATATATAATATGTGTATTACAACATGATCTACAACATATAATATATTTTATGACATGTATATAATATATATAATCTGTTATATATTATGTATAATAGATAATATATATCAAATATCAAATATATCCTATATAAAACATATAATATATACATTATGCATATTATATGTTAAACAAAATATATAATATATAATATAATATTTAAATTATAGACTGTAAGCTATGTAAATACTGTATTATAGGTAATATATACTGTCTATGATAAATATGATATATGACATATATTATATAGCATATGATATATATAATATAATGTATGGTGTATATTATGTGATATATGGTATATAATAAGATATATGATATACATTATGTAAAATATGCTATATATTATGTAATATATTAAATATATTTTATAACATGCTATATATTATATAATGTATGATATATATTACATTGAACATTTGATATATATTATTGATAATATCTGACATATAACATAACACATAATATATGATATATTAAACATAATATATGATATGTAACATAATAAATGATATATATTACATAAAATGTATGATAAACGTAATGTGATGCATGTTATATATAATATATGATATATAATACGTGATATATATTATGTATGATTTATAAAATATATTATATATGTTATATATTATATATAATATATAAAATTCTGTTATATATAACTTGTATATTATATACTATGACATATGATATATATTATATGATATATGCTATATATTATATAACATGTTATATATTATATAACATATGCTATATATTAGGTTATGTATGATATATGTTTCATTGAACATATGATATATATTATTGATAATATGTGATATATAACATATAGTATATGATAGAAAACATATAATATATGATATCTATTACATGTAATGTACGATATATATAAGATATGATACATGTTATATAATACAAGATATATAATACATGATATACATTATATATGATATATAATTTATAGGTTATATATTATATATTGTACATAATATTCTATTCTATATGATTACATTACATATATTATGTAAAATATCTTAATATATAACGTATGTTATATCATAATATAATATGTATAATACATCACAATATATTATATATTATATTGTATTACTATATATAATGTAATATATTATATAACGTTTAATTTAATACATGTCATATATAATACTATAATATATATTATAATAGGATATAGTATATAATATGTTGTATAATTTACAATACATTATAAGTTATATAATATCTAATATATAATACATTACATGTTATATAATATCTAATATATTACATATGTATAATATGTTCCATATTATATGTAATATATAATACATCATATATTATATCATAGAATAAATTTCATATATTATTTACTGTGTTATACATATGATATTCTATATTATATAACATATGATATATTAGATATTATATGTTATATATACTATATATAATTATATTGTACATAATTATATATTTAACTGTACAATTAAGTATATAATTATATATTTTGTTATATGTAATATATATTATTACATGTACTATATTGTATATAATAATAACGTATCATTATATTTTATATTATACCTAAGATATTGTACATAATATAAGCATGCAAGATGTAAAAGAAAATTATACATATGTTATACATATTATATAAGTTATATATATTACATTATATTAATTATATATATATACACACATATATATATATATATATATTTGGGGGTGCCCTCTTTCCCATCTCATAACTTATTTTAAGAGGTACAGCATAGTAATGTGTGGGCTTGGGATTCAGTTTTTGAAAGAAAACACTGAGCCTTCAATGACCTTCCTGTACATGTGAAAGCACTCCTGACTGCCTGGCAGCAGTTGGACTTCACAATGTGGATTGTGCCTTCACCCTGGAATGTTTATGCCCTATCGCCGTGGTGATGGGATTAGGGATCTCCTGCCCTTGGTCCTAAGTGCCACTGTCTGTGCTGAGTTTTTCAACGCTCAGAGCAGATTGAACATTTCTGGTTTCATTTTCCCTGATTTTGATTTTTCTCATGTGGAACCTGTGTTGCTGCATTCAAGGTATGCTCATACTGGCCTGTCAAATGCAAACTCTTCAAATGATTAGTTAGTGCTTTCCAATTATGTTTTTTGAAACATTATCCTCTGTATTTTCCGTATGCAGTTATCAATAAGTTTCATGGTTATGTTTTATTCCTCAATTTATATATTTGATTATTGTACCAAGCAGAGTACCTTTGAAATTTTTCTTCATTTAAAAAAGATGTATCTTGGCTCAGGCCTCTAATCCCAGCACTTTGGGAGGCCAAGGCAAGAGGATCACAACGTGAGGCGATCAAGACCATCCTGGCCAATACAGTGAAATCCTGTCTCTACTAATACTGAAAAAATTAGCCAGGCATGGTGGCAGCTGGAGTAGTCCCAGTATGGTGTAGTCCCAGCTACCTGGGAGGCTGAGGCAGGACAATCGCTTGAACCCGTGAGGCAGAGATTGCAGTGAGCCAAGATGGAGCCATTGCACAACAGTCTGTGCAACAGAACAAGACCCTGTCTAAAAACAATTATATATATAATATGTATTATATATATGCATTATATAGTATATAATATATTATATCTGCATAGTATAATATATATAATATATCATATCTCATAATATACATAAAAATATAATGTCACATTATATATATGTGTTATATTGATTATATATTACATATATTATATGTCATATATATTATATGACACTATATACTACACATAATATATATTATTTATATTATATGTAATATATATAATCCATATATTATATATTTTATCTAATATGTAATATGTGTATTACAACATGATCTACAACATATAATATATTTTATGACATGTATATAATATATATAATCTGTTATATATTATATATAATAGATAATATATATCAAATATCCAATATATCCTATATAAAACATATAATATATACATTATGCATATTATATGTTAAACAAAATATATAATATATAATATAATATTTAAATTATAGTCTGTAACCTATGTAAATACTGTATTATAGGTAATATATAGTGTCTATGATAAATATGATATATGACGTATATTATATAGCATATGATATATATAATATAATGTATGGTGTATATTATATGATATATGGTATATAATATGATATATGATATACATTATGTAAAATATGCTATATATTATATAATATATTAAATATATTTTATAACATGCTATATATTATATAATGTATGATATATATTACATTGAACATTTGTTATATATTATTGATATTATCTGACATATAACATATAGTATATGATATATAACATATAATATATGATAAATTAAACATAATATATGATATGTAACATAATAAATGATATATGTTACATAAAATGTATGATTAACGTAATGTGATGCATGTTATATATAATATATGATATATAATACGTGATATATATTATGTATGATTTATAAAATATATTATATATGTTATATATTATATATAATATATAAAATTCTGTTATATATAACTTGAATGGTATATACTATGACATATGATATATATTGTATGATATATGCTATATATTATATAGCATGTTATATATTATATAACATATGCTATATATTATGTTATGTATGATATATGTTACATTGAACATATGATATATATTTTTGATAATATGTGATATATAACATATAGTATATGATAGAAAACATATAATATATGATATCTATTACATGTAATGTACGATATATATAAGATATGAAACATATTATATAATACAAGATATATAATACATGATATACATTATATATGATATATAATTTATAGGTTATATATTATATATTGTACATAATATTCTATTCTATATGATTACATTACATATTTTATGTAAAATATCTTAATATATAACGTATATTATATCATAATATATTATGTATAATATATCACAATATATTATATATTATATTGTATTAGTATATATAATGTAATATATTATATAACGTTTAATTTAATACATGTCATATAGAATATTATAATATATATTATAATAGGATATAGTATATAATATATTATATAATTTATAATACATTATAAGTTATATAATATCTAATATATAATACATTATATGTTATATAATATCTAATATATTGCATATGTATAATATGTTCCATATTATATGTAATATATATTACATCATATATTATATCATAGAGTAAATTTCATATATTATATACTGTGTTATACATATGATATTCTATATTATATAACATATGATATATTAGATATTATATGTTATATATACTATATATTATTATATTGTACATAATTATATATATAACTGTACAATTAAGTATATAATTATATAATTTCTTATATGTAATATATATTATTACATGTACTATATTGTATATAATAATAACATATCATTATATTTTATATTATACCTAAGATATTGTACATAATATAAGCATGCAAGATGTAAAAGAAAATTATACATATGTTATGCATATTATATAAGTTATATATATTACATTATATAAATTATATATATATACACACATATATATATATATATATATATTTGGGGGTGCCCTGTTTCCCATCTCATAACTTATTTTAAGAGGTACAGCATAGTAATGTGTGGGCTTGGGATTCAGTTTTTGAAAGAAAACACTGAGCTTTCAATGACTTTCCTGTACATGTGAAAGCACTCCTGACTGCCTGGCAGCAGTTGGACCTCACAATGTGGATTGTGCCTTCACCCTGGAATGTTTATGCCCTATCGCCGTGGTGATGGGATTAGGGATCTCCCGCCCTTGGTCCTAAGTGCCACTGTCTGTGCTGAGTTTTTCAACGCTCAGAGCAGATTGAACCTTTCTGGTTTCATTTTCCCTGATTTTGATTTTTCTCATGTGGAACCTGTGTTGCTGCATTCAAGGTATGCTCATACTGGCCTGTCAAATGCAAACTCTTCAAATGATTAGTTAGTGCTTTCCAAATATGTTTTTTGAAACATTATCCTCTGTATTTTCCGTATGCAGTTATCAATAAGTTTCATGGTTATGTTTTATTCCTCAATTTATATATTTGATTATTGTACCAAGCAGAGTACCTTTGAAATTTTTCTCAATTTAAAAAAGATGTATCTTGGCTCAGGCCTCTAATCCCAGCACTTTGGGAGGCCAAGGCAAGAGGATCACAACGTGAGGCGATCAAGACCATCCTGGCCAATACAGTGAAATCCTGTCTCTACTAATACTGAAAAAATTAGCCAGGCATGGTGGCAGCTGGAGTAGTCCCAGTATGGTGTAGTCCCAGCTACCTGGGAGGCTGAGGCAGGACAATCGCTTGAACCCGTGAGGCAGAGATTGCAGTGAGCCAAGATGGAGCCATTGCACAACAGTCTGTGCAACAGAACAAGACCCTGTCTAAAAACAATTATATATATAATATGTATTATATATATGCATTATATAGTATATAATATATTATATCTGCATAGTATAATATATATAATATATCTTATCTCATAATATACATAAAAATATAATGTCACATTATATATATGTGTTATATTGATTATATATTACATATATTATATGTCATATATATTATATGACACTATATACTACACATAATATATATTATTTATATTATATATAATATATATAATCTATATATTATATATTTTATCTAATATGTAATATGTGTATTACAACATGATCTACAACATATAATATATTTTATGACATGTATATAATATATATAATCTGTTATATATTATATATAATAGATAATATATATCAGATATCCAATATATCCTATATAAAACATATAATATATACATTATGCATATTATATGTTAAACAAAATATATAATATATAATATAATATTTAAATTATAGACTGTAAGCTATGTAAATACTGTATTATAGGTAATATATAGTGTCTATGATAAATATGATATATGACGTATATTATATAGCATATGATATATATAATATAATGTATGGTGTATATTATATGATATATGGTATATAATATGATATATGATATACATTATGTAAAATATGCTATATATTATATAATATATTAAATATATTTTATAACATGCTATATATTATATAATGTATGATATATATTACATTGAACATTTGTTATATATTATTGATATTATCTGACATATAACATATAGTATATGATATATAACATATAATATATCATATATTAAACATAATATATGACATGTAACATAATAAATGGTATATGTTACATAAAATGTATGATTAACGTAATGTGATGCATGTTATATATAATATATGATATATAATACGTGATATATATTATGTATGATTTATAAAATATATTATATATGTTACATATTATATGTAATATATAAAATTATGTGATATATAACTTGTATGGTATATACTATGACATATGATATATATTATATGATATATTCTATATATTATATAGCATGTTATATATTATATAACACATGCTATATATTATGTTATGTATGATATATGTTACATTGAACATATGATATATATTTTTGATAATATGTGATATATAACATATAGTATATGATAGAAAACATATAATATATGATATCTATTACATGTAATGTATGATATATATAAGATATGATACATATTGTATAATACAAGATATATAATACATGATATACATTATATATGATATATAATTTATAGGTTATATATTATATATTGTACATAATATTCTATTCTATATGATTACATTACATATTTTATGTAAAATATCTTAATATATAACGTATATTATATCATAATATATTATGTGTAATATATCACAATATATTATATATTATATTGTATAAGTATATATAATGTAATATATTATATAACGTTTAATTTAATACATGTCATATATAATATTATAATATATATTATAATAGGATATAGTATATAATATGTTATATAATTTATAATACATTATAAGTTATATAATATCTAATATATTATACATTATATGTTATATAATATCTAATATATTGCATATGTATAATATGTTCCATATTATATGTAATATATAATACATCATATATTATATCATAGAGTAAATTTCATATATTATCTACTGTGTTATACATATGATATTCTATATTATATATCATATGATATATTAGATATTATATGTTATATATACTATATATTATTATATTGTACATAATTATATATATAACTGTACAATTAAGTATATAATTATATAATTTCTTATATGTAATATATATTATTACATGTACTATATTGTATATAATAATAACATATCATTATATTTTATATTATACCTAAGATATTGTACATAATATAAGCATGCAAGATGTAAAAGAAAATTATACATATGTTATACATATTATATAATTTATATATATTACATTATATAAATTATATATATATACACACACATATATATATGTATATATTTGGGGGTGCCCTGTTTCCCATCTCATAACTTATTTTAAGAGGTACAGCATAGTAATGTGTGGGCTTGGGATTCAGTTTTTGAAAGAAAACACTGAGCCTTCAGTGACTTTCCTGTACATGTGAAAGCACTCCTGACTGCCTGGCAGCAGTTGGACCTCTCAATGTGGATTTTGCCTTCACCCTGGAATGTTTATGCCCTATCGCCGTGGTGATGGGATTAGGGATCTCCCGCCCTTGGTCCTAAGTGCCACTGTCTGTGCTGAGTTTTTCAACGCTCAGAGCAGATTGAACCTTTCTGGTTTCATTTTCCCTGATTTTGATTTTTCTCATGTGGAACCTGTGTTGCTGCATTCAAGGTATGTTCATACTGGCCTGTCAAATGCAAACTCTTCAAATGATTAGTTAGTGCTTTCCAAATATGTTTTTTGAAACATTATCCTCTGTATTTTCCATATGCAGTTATCAATATGTTTCATGGTTATGTTTTATTCCTCAATTTATTTACTTGATTATTGTACCAAGCAGAGTACCTTTGAAATTTTTCTTCATTTAAAAAAGATGTATCTTGGCTCAGGCCTGTTATCCCAGCACTTTGGGAGGCCAAGGCAAGAGGATCACAACGTGAGGAGATCAAGACCATCCTGGTCAATACAGTGAAATCCTGTCTCTACTAACACTAAAAAAATTAGCCAGGCATGGTGGCAGCTGGAGTAGTCCCAGTATGGTGTAGTCCCAGCTACCTGGGAGGCTGAGGCAGGACAATCGCTTGAACCCGTGAGGCAGAGATTGCAGTGAGCCAAGACGGAGCCATTGCACAACAGTCTGTGCAACAGAACAAGACCCTGTCTAAAAACAATTATATAAATAATATGTATTATATATATGCATTATATATTATATAATATATTATATCTGCATAGTATAATATATATAATATATCATATCTCATAATATACATATAAATATAATGTCACATTATATATATGTGTTATATTGATTATATATTACATATATTATATGTCATATATATTATATGACACTACATACTACACGTAATATATATTATTTATATTATATGTAATACATATAATCTATATATTATATATTTTATCTAATATATAATATGTGTATTACAACATGATCTACAACATATAATATATTTTATGACATGTATATAATATATATAATCTGTTATATATTATGTATAATAGATAATATATATCAAATATCAAATATATCCTATATAAAACATATAATATATACATTATGCATATTATATGTTAAACAAAATATATAATATATAATATAATATTTAAATTATATACTGTAAGCTATGTAAATACTGTATTATAGGTAATATATACTGTCTATGATAAATATGATATATGACGTATATTATATAGCATATGATATATATAATATAATGTATGGTGTATATTATATGATATATGGTATATAATATGATATATGATATACATTATGTAAAATATGCTATATATTATGTAATATATTAAATATATTTTATAACATGCTATATATTATATAATGTATGATATATATTACATTTAACATTTGATATATATTATTGATAATATCTGACATATAACATAACACATAATATATGATATATTAAACATAATATATGATATGTAACATAATAAATGATATATATTACATAAAATGTATGATAAACGTAATGTGATGCATGTTATATATAATATATGATATATAATACGTGATATATATTATGTATGATTTATAAAATATATTATATATGTTATATATTATATATAATATATAAAATTCTGTTATATATAACTTGTATATTATATACTATGACATATGATATATATTATATGATATATGCTATATATTATATAACATGTTATATATTATATAACATATGCTATATTAGGTTATGTATGATATATGTTTCATTGAACATATGATATATATTATTGATAATATGTGATATATAACATATAGTATATGATAGAAAACATATAATATATGATATCTATTACATGTAATGTACGATATATATAAGATATGATACATGTTATATAATACAAGATATATAATACATGATATACATTATATATGATATATAATTTATAGGTTATATATTATATATTGTACATAATATTCTATTCTATATGATTACATTACATATATTATGTAAAATATCTTAATATATAACGTATGTTATATCATAATATAATATGTATAATACATCACAATATATTATATATTATATTGTATTACTATATATAATGTAATATATTATATAACGTTTAATTTAATACATGTCATATATAATATTATAATATATATTATAATAGGATATAGTATATAATATGTTGTATAATTTACAATACATTATAAGTTATATAATATCTAATATATAATACATTACATGTTATATAATATCTAATATATTACATATGTATAATATGTTCCATATTATATGTAATATATAATACATCATATATTATATCATAGAATAAATTTCATATATTATTTACTGTGTTATACATATGATATTCTATATTATATAACATATGATATATTAGATATTATATGTTATATATACTATATATAATTATATTGTACATAATTATATATTTAACTGTACAATTAAGTATATAATTATATATTTTGTTATATGTAATATATATTATTACATGTACTATATTGTATATAATAATAACGTATCATTATATTTTATATTATACCAAAGATATTGTACATAATATAAGCATGCAAGATGTAAAAGAAAATTATACATATGTTATACATATTATATAAGTTATATATATTACATTATATAAATTATATATATATACACACACATATATATATATATATATTTGGGGGTGCCCTGTTTCCCATCTCATAACTTATTTTAAGAGGTACAGCATAGTAATGTGTGGGCTTGGGATTCAGTTTTTGAAAGAAAACACTGAGCCTTCAATGACTTTCCTGTACATGTGAAAGCACTCCTGACTGCCTGGCAGCAGTTGGACCTCACAATGTGGATTGTGCCTTCACCCTGGAATGTTTATGCCCTATCGCCGTGGTGATGGGATTAGGGATCTCCCGCCCTTGGTCCTAAGTGCCACTGTCTGTGCTGAGTTTTTCAACGCTCAGAGCAGATTGAACCTTTCTGGTTTCATTTTCCCTGATTTTGATTTTTCTCATGTGGAACCTGTGTTGCTGCATTCAAGGTATGTTCATACTGGCCTGTCAAATGCAAACTCTTCAAATGATTAGTTAGTGCTTTCCAAATATGTTTTTTGAAACATTATCCTCTGTATTTTCCGTATGCAGTTATCAATATGTTTCATGGTTATGTTTTATTCCTCAATTTATTTACTTGATTATTGTACCAAGCAGAGTACCTTTGAAATTTTTCTTCATTTAAAAAAGATGTATCTTGGCTCAGGCCTCTAATCCCAGCACTTTGGGAGGCCAAGGCAAGAGGATCACAACGTGAGGAGATCAAGACCATCCTGGCCAATACAGTGAAATCCTGTCTCTACTAACACTAAAAAACTTAGCCAGGCATGGTGGCAGCTGGAGTAGTCCCAGTATGGTGTAGTCCCAGCTACCTGGGAGGCTGAGGCAGGACAATCGCTTGAACCCGTGAGGCAGAGATTGCAGTGAGCCAAGACGGAGCCATTGCACAACAGTCTGTGCAACAGAACAAGACTCTGTCTAAAAACAATTATATAAATAATATGTATTATGTATATGCATTATATATTATATAATGTATTATATCAGCATAGTATAATATATATAATATATCATATCTCATAATATACATAAAAATATAATGTCACATTATATATATGTGTTATATTGATTATATATTACATATATTATATGTCATATATATTATATGACACTACATACTACACATAATATATATTATTTATATTATATGTAATATATATAATGTATATATTATATATTTTATCTAATATATAATATGTGTATTACAACATGATCTACAACATATAATATATTTTATGACATGTATATAATATATATAATCTGTTATATATTATGTATAATAGATAATATATATCAAATATCAAATATATCCTATATAAAACATATAATATATACATTATGCATATTATATGTTAAACAAAATATATAATATATAATATAATATTTAAATTATATACTGTAAGCTATGTAAATACTGTATTATAGGTAATATATACTGTCTATGATAAATATGATATATGACGTATATTATATAGCATATGATATATATAATATAATGTATGGTGTATATTATGTGATATATGGTATATAATATGATATATGATATACATTATGTAAAATATGCTATATATTATGTAATATATTAAATATATTTTATAACATGCTATATATTATATAATGTATGATATATATTACATTGAACATTTGATATATATTATTGATAATATCTGACATATAACATAACATACAATATATGATATATTAAACATAATATATGATATGTAACATAATAAATGATATATATTACATAAAATGTATGATAAACGTAATGTGATGCATGTTATATATAATATATGATATATAATACGTGATATATATTATGCATGATTTATAAAATATATTATATATGTTATATATTATATGTAATATATAAAATTCTGTTACATATAACTTGTATGGTATATACTATGACATATGATATATATTATATGATATATGCTATATATTATATAGCATGTTATATATTATATAACATATGCTATATATTATGTTATGTATGATATATGTTACATTGAACATATGATATATATTTTTGATAATATGTGATATATAACATATTGTATATGATAAAAAACCTATAATATATGATATCTATTACATGTAATGTACGATATATATAAGATATGATACATAATATATAATACAAGATATATAATACATGATATACATTATATTTGATATATAATTTATAGGTTATATATTATATATTGTACATAATATTATATTCTATATGATTACATTACATATTTTATGTAAAATATCTTAATATATAATGTATATTATATCATAATATAGTATATATAATATATCACAATATATTATATATTATATTGTATTACTATATATAATGTAATATATTATATAATGTAGAATTTAATACATGTCATATATAATATTATAATATATATTATAATAGGATATAGTATATAAGTTAAATAATTTATAATACATTATAAGTTATATAATATCTAATATATAATACATTATATGTTATATAATATCTAATATATTACATATGTATAATATGTTCCATATTATATGTAATATATAATACATCATATATTATATCATAGAGTAAATTTCATATATTATATACTGTGTTATACCTATGATATTCTATATTATATAACATATGATATATTAGATATTATATGTTATATATACTATATATTATTATATTGTACATAATTATATATATAACTGTACAATTAAGTATATAATTATATATTTTGTAATATGTAATATATATTATTACATGTACTACATTATATATAATAACATATCATTATATTTTATATTATACCTAAGATATTGTACATAATATAAGCATGCAAGATGTAAAAGAAAATTATACATATGTTATACATATTATATAAGTTGTATATATTACATTATATAAATTATATATATATACACACATATATATATATATATATATATTTGGGGGTGCCCTGTTTCCCATCTCATAACTTATTTTAAGAGGTACAGCATAGTAATGTGTGGGCTTGGGATTCAGTATTTGAAAGAAAACACTGAGCCTTCAATGACCTTCCTGTACATGTGAAAGCACTCCTGACTGCCTGGCAGCAGTTGGACCTCACAATGTGGATTGTGCCTTCACCCTGGAATGTTTATGCCCTATCGCCGTGGTGATGGGATTAGGGATCTCCCGCCCTTGGTCCTAAGTGCCACTGTCTGTGCTGAGTTTTTCAACGCTCAGAGCAGATTGAACCTTTCTGGTTTCATTTTCCCTGATTTTGATTTTTCTCCTGTGGAACCTGTGTTGCTGCATTCAAGGTATGTTCATACTGGCCTGTCAAATGCAAACTCTTCAAATGATTAGTTAGTGCTTTCCAAATATGTTTTTTGAAACATTATCCTCTGTATTTTCCATATGCAGTTATCAATATGTTTCATGGTTATGTTTTATTCCTCAATTTATTTACTTGATTATTGTACCAAGCAGAGTACCTTTGAAATTTTTCTTCATTTAAAAAAGATGTATCTTGGCTCAGGCCTCTAATCCCAGCACTTTGGGAGGCCAAGGCAAGAGGATCACAACGTGAGGAGATCAAGACCATCCTGGTCAATACAGTGAAATCCTGTCTCTACTAACACTAAAAAACTTAGCCAGGCATGGTGGCAGCTGGAGTAGTCCCAGTATGGTGTAGTCCCAGCTACCTGGGAGGCTGAGGCAGGACAATCGCTTGAACCCGTGAGGCAGAGATTGCAGTGAGCCAAGACGGAGCCATTGCACAACAGTCTGTGCAACAGAACAAGACCCTGTCTAAAAACAATTATATAAATAATATGTATTATATATATGCATTATATACTATATAATATATTATATCTGCATAGTATAATATATATAATATATCATATCTCATAATATACATAAAAATATAATGTCACATAATACATATGTGTTATATTGATTATATATTACATATATTATATGTCATATATATTATATGACACTATATACTACACATAATATATATTATTTATATTATATGTAATATATATAATCTATATATTATATATTTTATCTAATATGTAATATGTATACTACAACATGATCTACAACATATAATATATTTTATGACATGTATATAATATATATAATCTGTTATATATTATATATAGTAGATAATATATATCAAATATCCAATATATCCTATATAAAAAATATAATATATACATTATGCATATTATATGTTAAACAAAATATATAATATATAATATAATATTTAAATTATAGACTGTAAGCTATGTAAATACTGTATTATATGTAATATATACTGTCTATGATAAATATGATATATGACGTATATTATATAGCATATCATATATATAATATAATGTATGGTGTATATTATATGATATATGGTATATAATATGATATATGATATACATTATGTAAAATATGCTATATATTATATAATATATTAAATATATTTTATAACATGCTATATATTATATAATGTATCATATATATTACATTGAACATTTGATATATATTATTGATATTATCTGACATATAACATATAGTATATGATATATAACATATAATATATGATATATTAAACATAATATATGATATGTAACATAATAAATGATATATGTTACATAAAATGTATGATTAACGTAATGTGATGCATGTTGTATATAATATATGATATATAATACGTGATATATATTATGTATGATTTATAAAATATATTATATATGTTATATATTATATGTAATATATTAAATTCTGTTATATATAACTTGTATGGTATATACTATGACATATGATATATATTATATGATATATGCTATATATTATATAACATGTCATATATTATATAACATATGCTATACATTATGTTATCTATGATATATGTTACATTGAACATATGATATATATTATTGATAATATGTGATATATAACAGATAGTATATGATAGAAAACATATAATATATGATATCTATTACATGTAATGTACGATATATGTAAGATATGATACATATTATATAATACAAGATATATAATACATGATATACATTATATATGATATATATTTTATAGGTTATATATTATATATTGTACATAATATTCTATTCTATATGATTACATTACATATTTTATGTAAAATATCTTAATATATAACGTATATTATATCATAATATAGTATGTATAATATATCACAATATATTATATATTACATTGTATTACTATATATAATGTAATATATTATATAACGTTTAATTTAATACATGTCACATATAATATTATAATATATATTATAATAGGATATAATATATAATATGTTATATAATTTATAATACATTATAAGTTATATAATATCTAATATATAATACATTATATGTTATATAATATCTAATATATTACATATGTATATGTTCCATATTATATGTAATATATAATACATCATATATTATATCATAGAGTAAATTTCATATATTATATACTGTGTTATACATATGATATTCTATATTATATAACATATGATATATTAGATATTATATGTTATATATACTATATATTATTATATTGTACATAATTATATATATAACTGTACAATTAACTATATAATTATATAATTTGTTATATGTAATATATATTATTACATGTACTATATTGTATATAATAATAACATATCATTATATTTTATATTATACCTAAGATATTGTACATAATATAAGCATGCAAGATGTAAAAGAAAATTATACATATGTAATACATATTATATAAGTTATATATATTACATTATATAAATTATATATATATACACACATATATATATATATATATATTTGGGGGTGCCCTGTTTCCCATCTCATAACTTATTTTAAGAGGTACAGCATAGTAATGTGTGGGCTTGGGATTCAGTTTTTGAAAGAAAACACTGAGCCTTCAATGACTTTCCTGTACATGTGAAAGCACTCCTGACTGCCTGGCAGCAGTTGGACCTCACAATGTGGATTGTGCCTTCACCCTGGAATGTTTATGCCCTATCGCCGTGGTGATGGGATTAGGGATCTCCCGCCCTTGGTCCTAAGTGCCACTGTCTGTGCTGAGTTTTTCAAAGCTCAGAGCAGATTGAACCTTTGTGGTTTCATTTTCCCTGATTTTGATTTTTCTCATGTGGAACCTGTGTTGATGCATTCAAGGTATGTTCATACTGGCCTGTCAAATGCAAACTCTTCAAATGATTAGTTAGTGCTTTCCAAATATTTTTTTTGAAACATTATCCTCTGTATTTTCCATATGCAGTTATCAATAAGTTTCATGGTTATGTTTTATTCCTCAATTTATATATTTGATTATTGTACCAAGCAGAGTACCTTTGAAATTTTTCTTCATTTAAAAAAGATGTATCTTGGCTCAGGCCTCTAATCCCAGCACTTTGGGAGGCCAAGGCAAGAGGATCACAACGTGAGGCGATCAAGATCATCCTGGCCAATACAGTGAAATCCTGTCTCTACTAACACTAAAAAAATTAGCCAGGCATGGTGGCAGCTGGAGAAGTCCCAGTATGGTGTAGTCCAAGCTACCTGGGAGGCTGAGGCAGGACAATCGCTTGAACCAATGAGGCAGAGATTGCAGTGAGCCAAGACGGAGCCATTGCACAACAGTCTGTGCAACAGAACAAGACCCTGTATAAAAACAATTATATATATAATATGTATTATATATATGAATTATATAGTATATAATATATTATATCTGCAAAGTATTATATATATAATATATCATATCTCATAATATACATAAAAATATAATGTCACATTATATATATGTGTTTTATTGATTATATATTACATATATTATATGTCATATATATTATATGACACTATATACTACATTTAATATATATTATTTATATTATATGTAATATATATAATCTATATATTATATATTTTATCTAATATATAATATGTGTATTACAACATGATTTACAACATATAATATATTTTATGACATGTATATAATATATATAATCTGTTATCTATTATATATAATAGATAATATATATCAAATATCAAATATATACTCTATAAAACATATAATATATACATTATGCATATTATATGTTAAACAAAATATATAATATATAATATAATATTTAAATTATAGACTGTAAGCTATGTAAATACTGTATTATAGGTAATATATACTGTCTATGATAAATATGATATATGAAGTATATTATATAGCAAATGATATATGTAATATAATGTATGGTGTATATTATATGATATATGGTATATAATATGATATATTATATACATTATGTAAAATATGCTATATATTATATAATACAATAAATATATTTTATAACATGCTATATTTTATATAATGTATGATATATATTACATTGAACATTTGATATATATTATTGATAATATCTGACATATAACATATAGTATATGATATATAACATATAATATATGATACATTAAACATAATATATGATATGTAACATAATAAATGATATATATTACATAAAGTATATGATAAACGTAATGTGATGCATGTTATATATAATATATGATATATAATACGTGATATATATTATGTATGATTTATAAAATATATTATATATGTTATATATTATATATAATATATAAAATTCTGTTATATATAACTTGTATGGTATATACTATGACATATGATATATATTATATGATATATGCTATATATTATATAACATGTTATATATTACATAACATATGCTATATATTATGTTCTGTATGATATATGTTACATTGAACATATGATATATATTATTGATACTATGTGATATAAAACATATAGTATATGATAGAAAACATATAATATATGATATCTATTACATGTAATGTACGATATATATAAGATATGATACATATTATATAATACAAGATATATAATACATGATATATATTATATATGATATATAAGTTATAGGTTATATATTATATATTGTACATAATATTCTATTCTATATGATTACATTACATATTTTATGTAAAATATCTTAATATATAACGTATATTATATCATAATATATTATGCATAATATATCACAATATATTATATATTATATTGTATTACTATATATAATGTAATATATTATATAACGTTTAATTTAATACATGTCATATATAATATTATAATATATATAATAATAGGATATAATATATAATATGTTATATAATTTATAATATATTATAAGTTATATAATATCTAATATATAATACATTATATGTTATATAATATCTAATACATTACATATGTATAAGATGTTCCATATTATATGTAATATATAATACATCATATATTATATCTTAGGGTAAATTTAATATATTATATACTGTGTTATACATACGATATTCTATATTATATAACATATGATATATTAGATATTAGGGCATAAACATTCCAGGGTTAAGGCACAATCCACATTGTGAGGTCCAACTGCTGCCAGGCAGTCAGGAGTGCTTTCACATGTACAGGAAAGTCATTGAAGGCTCAGTGTTTTCTTTCAAAAACTGAATCCCAAGCCCACACATTACTATGCTGTACCTCTTAAAATAAGTTATGAGACGGGAAACAGGGCACCCCCAAATATATATATATATATATATGTGTGTATATATATATAATTTATATAATGTAATATATATAACTTATATAATATGTATAACATATGTATAATTTTCTTTTACATCTTGCATGCTTATATTATGTACAATATCTTAGGTATAATATAAAATATAATGAAATGTTATTATTATATACAATATAGTACATGTAATAATATATATTACATATAACAATATATATAATTATATACTTAATTGTACAGTTATATATATAATTATGTATAATATAATAATATATAGTATATATAACATATAATATCTAATATATCATATGTTATATAATATAGAATATCATATGTATAACACAGTATATAATATATGAAATTTACTCTATGATATAATATATGATGTATTATATATTACATATAATATGGAACATATTGTACATATGAAATATATTAGATATTATATAACATATAATGTATTATATATTAGATATTATATAACTTATAATGTATTATAAATTATATAACATATTATATATTATATCATATTATTATATATATTATAATATTATATATGACATGTATTAAATTAAACGTTATATAATATACTACATTATATATAGTAATACAATGTAATATATAATATATTGTGATATATTATACATACTATATTATGATATAATATACGTTATATATTAAGATATTTTACATAAAATATGTAACGTAATCATATAGAATAGAATATTATGTACAATATATAATATATAACCTATAAAATATATATCATACATAATGTATATAATGTATTATATATCTTGTATTATATAATATGTATCATATCTTACATATATCGTACATTACATGTAATAGATATCATATATTATATGTTTTCTATCATATACTATCTGTTATATATCACATATTATCAATAATATATATCATATGTTCAATGTAACATATGTCATACATAACATAATATATAGCATATGTTATATAATATATAATATGTTATATAATATATAGCATATATCATATAATATATATCATATGTCATAGTATATACCATACAAGTTATATATAACAGAATTTTATATACTATATATAATATATAACATATATAATATATTTTATAAATCATACATAATATATATCACGTATTATATATCATATATTATATATAACATGCATCACATTACGTTTATCATACATTTTATGTAATATATATCATTTATTATGTTACATATCATATATTATGTTTAATATATCATATATTATATGTTATATAACATATACTATATGTTATATGTCAGATATTATCAATAATATATATCAAATGTTCAATGTAATATATATCATACATTATATAATATATAGCATGTTATAAAATATATTTAATATATTACATAATATATAGCATATTTTACATAATGTATATCATATTATATACCATATGTCATATAATATACACCATACATTATATTATATATATCATATGCTATATAATATACGTCATATATCATAGTTATCATAGACAGTATATATTACCTATAATACAGTATTTAGATAGCTTACAGTATATAATTTAAATATTATATTATATATTATATATTTTGTTTAACATATAATATGCATAATGTATATATTATATGTTTTATATAGGATATATTTGATATTTGATATATATTATCTATTATATATAATATATAACAGATTATATATATTATATACATGTCATAAAATATATTATATGTTGTAGATCATGTTGTAATACACATATTATATATTAGATAAAATATATAATATATAGATTATATATATTACATATAATATAAATAATATATATTATGTGTAGTATATAGTGTCATATAATATATATGACATATAATATATGTAATATATAATCAATATAACACATATATATAATGTGACATTATATTTTTATGTATACTATGAGATATGATATATTATATATATTATACTATGCAGATATAATATATTATATAATATATAATGCTTATACATAATACATATTATTTATATAATTGTTTTTAGACAGGGTCTTGTTCTGTTGCACAGACTGTTGTGCAATGGCTCCGTCTTGGCTCACTGCAATCTCTGCCTCACGGGTTCAAGCGATTGTCCTGCCTCAGCCTCCCAGGTAGCTGGGACTACACCATACTGGGACTACTCCAGCTGCCACCATGCCTGGGTAATTTTTTTAGTGTTAGTAGAGACAGGATTTCACTGTATTGGCCAGGATGGTCTTGATCGCCTCACGTTGTGATCCTCTTGCCTTGGCCTCCCAAAGTGCTGGGATTAGAGGCCTGAGCCAAGATACATCTTTTTTAAATGAAGAAAAATTTCAAAGGTACTCTGCTTGGTACAATAATCAAGTAAATAAATTGAGGAATAAAACATAACCATGAAACATATTGATAACTGCATATGGAAAATACAGAGGATAATGTTTCAAAAAACATATTTGGAAAGCACTAACTAATCATTTGAAGAGTTTGCATTTGACAGGCCAGTATGAACATACCTTGAATGCAGCAACACAGTTTCCACATGAGAAAAATCAAAATCAGGGAAAATGAAACCAGAAAGGTTCAATCTGCTCTGAGCGTTGAAAAACTCAGCACAGACAGTGGCACTTAGGACCAAGGGCGGGAGATCCCTAATCCCATCACCACGGCGATAGGGCATAAACATTCCAGGGTGAAGGCACAATCCACATTGTGAGGTCCAACTGCTGCCAGGCAGTCAGGAGTGCTTTCACATGTACAGGAAAGTCATTGAAGGCTCAGTGTTTTCTTTCAAAAACTGAATCCCAAGCCCACACATTACTATGCTGTACCTCTTAAAATAAGTTATGAGACGGGAAACAGGGCACCCCCAAATATATATATATATATATGTGTGTATATATATATAATTTATATAAAATAATATATATAACTTATATAATATGTATAACATATGTATAATTTTCTTTTACATCTTGCATGCTTATATTATGTACAATATATTAGGTATAATATAAAATATAATGAAATGTTATTATTATATACAATATAGTACATGTAATAATATATATTACATATAACAAAATATATAATTATATACTTAATTGTACAGTTATATATATAATTATGTACAATATAATAATATATGGTATATATAACATATAATATCTAATATATCATATGTTATATAATATAGAATATCATATGTATAACACAGTATATAATATATGAAATTTACTCTATGATATAATATATGATATATTATATATTACATATAATATGGAACATATTGTACATATGAAATATATTAGATATTATATAACATATAATGTATTATATATTAGATATTATATAACTTATAATGTATTATAAATTATATGACATATTATACATTATATCCTATTATTATATATTTTATAATATTAAATATGACATGTATTAAATTAAACGTTATATAATATACTACATTATATATAGTAATACAATGTAATATATAATATATTGTGATATATTATACATACTATATTATGATATAATATACGTTATATATTAAGATATTTTACATAAAATATGTAACGTAATCATATAGAATAGAATATTATGTACAATATATAATATATAACCTATAAAATACATATCATACATAATGTATATCATGTATTATATATCTTGTATTATATAATATGTATCATATCTCACATATATCGTACATTACATGTAATAGATATCATATATTATATGTTTTCTATCATATACTATCTGTTATATACCACATATTATCAATAATATATATCATATGTTCAATGTAACATATGTCATACATAACATAATATATAGCATATGTTATATAATATATAATATGTTATATAATATATAGCATATATCATATAATATATATCATATGTCATAGTATATACCATACAAGTTATATATAACAGAATTTTATATACTATATATAATATATAACATATATAATATATTTTATAAATCATACATAATATATATCACGTATTATATATCATATATTATATATAACATGCATCACATTACGTTTGTCACACATTTTATGTAATATATATCATTTATTATGTTACATATCATATATTATGTTTAATATATCATATATTGTATGTTATATATCATATACTATATGTTATATGTCAGATATTATCAATAATATATATCAAATGTTCAATGTAATGTATATCATACATTATATAATATATAGCATGTTATAAAATATATTTAATATATTATATAATATATAGCATATTTTACATAATGTATATCATATATCATATTATATACCATATATCATATAATATACACCATACATTATATTATATATATCATATGCTATATAATATATGTCATATATCATATTTATCATAGACAGTATATATTACCTATAATACAGTATTTACATAGCTTACAGTCTATAATTTAAATATTATATTATATATTATATATTTTGTTTAACATATAATATGCATAATGTATATATTATATGTTTTATATAGGACATATTTGATATTTGATATATATTATCTATTATATATAATATATAACAGATTATATATATTATATACATGTCATAAAATATATTATATTTTGTAGATCATGTTGTAATACACATATTATATATTAGATAAAATATATAATATATAGATTATATATATTACATATAATATAAATAATATATATTATGTGTAGTATATAGTGTCATATAATATATATGACATATAATATATGTAATATATAATCAATATAACACATATATATAATGTGACATATTTTAATGTATATTATGAGATATGATATATTACATATATTATACTATGCAGATATAATATATTATATACTATATAATGCATATATATAATACATGTTATATATATAATTGTTTTTAGACAGGGTCTTGTTCTGTTGCACAGACTGTTGTGCAATGGCTCCATCTTGGCTCACTTCAATCTCTGCCTCATGGGTTCAAGCGATTGTCCTGCCTCAGCCTCCCAGGTAGCTGGGACTACACCATACTGGGACTACTCCAGCTGCCACCATGCCTGGCTAATTTTTTCAGTGTTAGTAGAGACAGGATTTCACTGTATTGGCCAGGATGGTCTTGATCGCCTCACGTTGTGATCCTCTTGCCTTGGCCTCCCAAAGTGCTGGGATTAGAGGCCTGAGCCAAGATACATCTTTTTTAAATGAAGGAAAATTTCAAAGGTACTCTGCTTGGTACAATAATCAAATATATAAATTGAGGAATAAAACATAACCATGAAGCTTATTGATAACTGTATACGGAAAATACAGAGGATAATGTTTCAAAAAACATATTTGGAAAGCACTAACTAATCATTTGAAGAGTTTGCATTTGACAGGCCAGTATGAGCATACCTTGAATGCAGCAACACAGGTTCCACATGAGAAAAATCAAAATCAGGGAAAATGAAACCAGAAAGGTTCAATCTGCTCTGAGCGTCGAAAAACTCAGCACAGACAGTGGCACTTAGGACCAAGGGCGGGAGATCCCTAATCCCATCACCACGGCGATAGGGCATAAACATTCCAGGGTGAAGGCACAATCCACATTGTGAGGTCCAACTGCTGCCAGGCAGTCAGGAGTGCTTTCACATGTACAGGAAAGTCATTGAAGGCTCAGTGTTTTCTTTCAAAAACTGAATCCCAAGCCCACACATTACTATGCTGTACCTCTTAAAATAAGTTATGAGATGGGAAACAGGGCACCCCCAAATATATATATATATATATGTGTGTATATATATATAATTTATATAATGTAATATATATAACTTATATAATATGTATAACATATTTATAATTTTCCTTTACATCTTGCATGCTTATATTATGTACAATATCTTAGGTATAATATAAAATATAATGAAATGTTATTATTATATACAATATAGTACATGTAATAATATATATTACATATAACAAAATATATAATTATATACTTAATTGTACAGTTATATATATAATTATGTACAATATAATAATATATAGTATATATAACATATAATATCTAATATATCATATGTTATATAATATAGAATATCATATGTATAACAGTATATAATATATGAAATTTACTCTATGATATAATATATGATGTATTATATATTACATATAATATGGAACATATTATACATATGCAATATATTAGATATTATATAACATATAATGTATTATATATTAGATGTTATATAACTTATAATGTATTATAAATTATATAACATATTATATACTATATCCTATTATAATATATATTCTAATATTATATACGACATGTATTAAATTAAACGTTATATAATATATTACATTATATATAGTAATGCAATGTAATATATAATATATTGTGATATATTATACATACTATATTATGATATAATATACGTTATATATTAAGATATTTTACATAAAATATGTAATGTAATCATATAGAATAGAATATTATGTACAATATATAATATATAACCTATAAAATATATATCATATATAATGTATATCATGTATTATATATCTTGTATTATATAATATGTATCATATCTTACATATATCGTACATTACATGTAATAGATATCATATATTATATGTTTTCTATCATATACTATCTGTTATATATCACATAATATCAATAATATATATCATATGTTCAATGTAACATATATCATACATAACATAATATATAGCATATGTTATATAATATAGATATGTTATATAATATGTAGCATATATCATATAATATATATCATATGTCATAGTATATACCATACAAGTTATATATAACAGAATTTTATATATTATATATAATATATAACATATATAATATATTTTATAAATCATACATAATATATATCACGTATTATATATCATATGTTATATATAACATGCATCACATTACGTTTATCATACATTTTATGTAATATATATCATTTATTATGTTACATATCATATATTATGTTTAATATATCATATATTATATGTTATATATCATATACTATATGTTATATGTCAGATATTATCAATAATATATATCAAATGTTCAATGTAATATATATCATACATTATATAATATATAGCATGTGATAAAATATATTTAATATATTATAAAATATACAGCATATTTTACATAATGTATATCATATATCACATTATATACCATATATCATATAATATACACCATACATTATATTATATATATCATATGCTATATAATATACGTCATATATCATATTTATCATAGACAGTATACATTACCTATAATACAGTATTTACATAGCTTACAGTCTATAATTTAAATATTATATTATATATTATATATTTTGTTTAACATATAATATTCATAATGTATATATGATATGTTTTATATAGGATATATTTGATATTTGATATATATTATCTATTATATATAATATATATATCAGATTATATATATTATATACATGTCATAAAATATATTATATGTTGTAGATCATGTTGTCATACACATATTATATATTAGATAAAATATATAATATATAGATTATATATATTACATATAATATAAATAATATATATTATGTGTAGTATATAGTGTCACATAATATATATGACATATAATATATGTAATATATAATCAATATAACACATATGTATAATGTGACATTATATTTTTATGTATATTATGAGATATGATATATTATATATAATACTATGCAGATATAATATATTATATAATATATAATGCATATATATAAGACATATTATTTATATAATTGTTTTTAGACAGGGTCTTGTTCTGTTGCACAGACTGTTGTGCAATGGCTCCATCTTGGCTCACTGCAATCTCTGCCTCACGGGTTCAAGCGATTGTCCTGCCTCAGCCTCCCAGGTAGCTGGGACTACACCATACTGGGACTACTCCAGCTGCCACCATGCCTGGCTAATTTTTTTAGTGTTAGTAGAGAGGATTTCACTGTATTGACCAGGATGGTCTTGATCTCCTCACGTTGTGATCCTCTTGCCTTGGCCTCCCAAAGTGCTGGGATTAGAGGCCTGAGCCAAGATACATCTTTTTTAAGTGAAGAAAAATTTCAAAGGTACTCTGCTTGGTACAATAATCAAGTAAATAAATTGAGGAATAAAACATAACCATGAAACATATTGATAACTGCATATGGAAAATACAGAGGATAATGTTTCAAAAAACATATTTGGAAAGCACTAACTAATCATTTGAAGAGTTTGCATTTGACAGGCCAGTATGAACATACCTTGAATGCAGCAACACAGGTTCCACATGAGAAAAATCAAAATCAGGGAAAATGAAACCAGAAAGGTTCAATCTGCTCTGAGCGTTGAAAAACTCAGCACAGACAGTGGCACTTAGGACCAAGGGCGGGAGATCCCTAATCCCATCACCGCGGCGATAGGGCATAAACATTCCAGGGTGAAGGCACAATCCACATTGTGAGGTCCAACTGCTGCCAGGCAGTCAGGAGTGCTTTCACATGTACAGGAAAGTCATTGAAGGCTCAGTGTTTTCTTTCAAAAACTGAATCCCAAGCCCACACATTACTATGCTGTACCTCTTAAAATAAGTTATGAGATGGGAAACAGGGCACCCCCAAATATATATATTTACTAATGTGTGTATATATATATAATTAATATAATGTAATATATATAACTTATATAATATGTATAACATATGTATAATTTTCTTTTACATCTTGCATGCTTATATTATGTACAATACCTTAGGTATAATATAAAATATAATGATATGTTATTATTATATACAATATAGTACATGTAATAATATATATTACATATAACAAAATATATAATTATATACTTAATTGTACAGTTATATATATAATTATGAACAATATAATAATATATAGTATATATAACATATAATATCTAATATATCATATGATATATAATATAGAATATCATATGTGTAACACAGTATATAATATATGAAATTTACTCTATGACATAATATATGATGTATTATATATTACATATAATATGGAACATATTATACATATGTAATATATTAGATATTATATAACATATAATGTATTATATATTAGATATTATATAACTTATAATGTATTATAAATTATATAACATATTGTATATTATATCCTATTATTATATATATTATAATATTATATATGACATGTATTAAATTAAACATTATATAATATATTACATTATATATAGTTACAGAATGTAATATATAATATATTGTGATATATTATACATAATATATTATGATATAATATACGTTATATATTAAGATATTTTACATAAAATATGTAATGTAATCATATAGAATTGAATATTATGTACAATATATAATATATAAACTATAAATTATATATCATATATAATGTATATCATGTATTATATATCTTGTATTATATAATATGTATCATATCTTACATATATCGTACATTACATGTAATAGATATCATATATTATATGTTTTCTATCATATACTATCTGTTATATATCACATATTATCAAAAATATATATCATATGTTCAATGTAACATATATCATACATAACATAATATATAGCATATGTTATATAATATATGACATGCTATATAATATATAGCATATATCATATAATATATATCATATGTCATAGTATATACCATACAAGTTATATATAACAGAATTTTATATATTACATATAATATATAACATATATAATATATTTTATAAATCATACATAATATATATCACGTATTATATATCATATATTATATATAACATGCATCACATTACGTTAATCATACATTTTATGTAACGTATATCATTTACTATGTTACATATCATATATTATGTTTAACATATCATATATTATATGTTATATATCATATACTATATGTTATATGTCAGATAATATCAATAATATATATCAAATGTTCAATGTAATATATATCATACATTATATAATATATAGCATGTTATAAAATATATTTAATATATTATATAATATATAGCATATTTTACATAATGTATATCATATATCATATTATATACCATATATCATATAATATACACCATACATTATATTATATATATCATATGCTATATAATATACGTCATATATCATATTTATCATAGACAGTATATATTACCTATAATACAGTATTTACATAGCTTACAGTCTATAATTTAAATATTATATTATATATTATATATTTTGTTTAACATATAATATGCATAATGTATATATTATATTTTTTATATAGGATATATTGGATATTTGATATATATTATCTACTATATATAATATATAACAGATTATATATATTATATAACTGTCATAAAATATATTATATGTTGTAGATCATGTTGTAGTACACATATTACATATTAGATAAAATATATAATATATAGATTATATATATTACATATAATATAAATAATATATATTATGTGTAGTATATAGTGTCATATAATATATATGACATATAATATATGTAATATATAATCAATATAACACATATATATAATGTGACATTATATTTTTATGTATATTATGAGATATGATATATTATATATATTATACTATGCAGATATAATATATTATATACTATATAATGCATATATATAATAAATATTATATATATAATTGTTTTTAGACAGGGTCTTGTTCTGTTGCACAGACTGTTGTGCAATGGCTCCATCTTGGCTCACTGCAAACTCTGCCTCATGGGTTCAAGCGATTGTCCTGCCTCAGCCTCCCAGGTAGCTGGGACTACACCATACTGGGACTACTCCAGCTGCCACCATGCCTGGCTAATTTTTTCAGTATTAGTAGAGACAGGATTTCACTGTATTGGCCAGGATGGTCTTGATCGCCTCACGTTGTGATCCTCTTGCCTTGGCCTCCCAAAGTGCTGGGATTAGAGGCCTGAGCCAAGATACATCTTTTTTAAATGAAGAAAAATTTCAAAGGTACTCTGCTTGGTACAATAATCAAATATATAAATTGAGGAATAAAACATAACCATGAAACTTATTGATAACTGCATACGGAAAATACAGAGGATAATGTTTCAAAAAACATATTTGGAAAGCACTAACTAATCATTTGAAGAGTTTGCATTTGACAGGCCAGTATGAACATACCTTGAATGCAGCAACACAGGTTCCACATGAGAAAAATCAAAATCAGGGAAAATGAAACCAGAAAGGTTCAATCTGCTCTGAGCGTTGAAAAACTCAGCACAGACAGTGGCACTTAGGACCAAGGGCGGGAGATCCCTAATCCCATCACCACGGCGATAGGGCATAAACATTCCAGGGTGAAGGCACAATCCACATTGTGAGGTCCAACTGCTGCCAGGCAGTCAGGAGTGCTTTCACATGTACAGGAAAGTCATTGAAGGCTCAGTGTTTTCTTTCAAAAACTGAATCCCAAGCCCACACATTACTATGCTGTACCTCTTAAAATAAGTTATGAGATGGGAAACAGGGCACCCCCAAATATATATATATATATATATGTGTGTCTATATATATATAATTTATATAATGTAATATATATAACTTATATAATTTGTATAACATATGTATAATTTTCTTTTACATCTTGCATGCTTATATTATGTACAATATCTTAGGTATAATATAAAATATAATGATATGTTATTATTATATACAATATAGTACATGTAATAATATATATTACATATAACAAAATATATAATTATATACTTAATTGTACAGTTATATATATAATTATGTACAATATAATAATATATAGTATATATAACATATAATATCTAATATATCATATGTTATATAACATAGAATATCATATGTATAACACAGTATATAATATATGAAATTTACTCTATGATATAATATATGATGTATTATATATTACATATAATAAGAAACATATTATACATATGTAAAATATTAGATATTATATAACATATAATGTATTATATATTGGATATTCTATAACTTATAATGTATTATAAATTATATAACATATTATATATTATATCCTATTATTATATATATTATAATATTATATATGACATGTATTAAATTAAACGTTATATAATATATTACATTATATATAGTAATACAATGTAATATATAATATATTGTGATATATTATACATACTATATTATGATATAATATACGTTATATATTAAGATATTTTACATAAAATATGTAATGTAATCATATAGAATAGAATATTATGTACAATATATAATATATAACCTATAAAATATATATCATATATAATGTATATCATGTATTATATATCTTGTATTATATAATATGTATCATATCTTACATATATCGTACATTACATGTAATAGATATCATATATTATATGTTTTCTATCATATACTATCTGTTATATATCACATATTAATAATATATATAATATGTTCAATGTAACATATATCATAGATAACATAATATATAGCATATGTTATATAATATATGACATGTTATATAATATATAGCATATATCATATAATATATATCATATGTCATAGTATATACCATACAAGTTATATATAACAGAATTTTATATATTACATATAATATATATAACATATATAATATATTTTATAAATCATACATAATATATATCACGTATTATATATCATATATTATATATAACATGCATCACATTACGTTAATCATACATTTTATGTAACATATATCATTTATTATGTTACATATCATATATTATGTTTAATATATCATATATTATATGTTATATATCATATACTATATGTTATATGTCAGATAATATCAATAATATATATCAAATGTTCAATGTAATATATATCATACATTATATAATATATAGCATGTTATAAAATATATTTAATATATTATATAATATATAGCATATTTTACATAATGTATATCATATATCATATTATATACCATATATCATATAATATACACCATACATTATATTATATATATCATATGCTATATAATATACGTCATATATCATATTTATCATAGACAGTATATATTACCTATAATACAGTATTTACATAGCTTACAGTCTATAATTTAAATTTTATATTATATATTATATATTTTGTTTAACATATAATATGCATAATGTATATATTATATTTTTTATATAGGATATATTGGATATTTGATATATATTATCTACTATATATAATATATAACATATTATATATATTATATACATGTCATAAAATATATTATATGTTGTAGATCATGTTGTAGTACACATATTACATATTAGATAAAATATATAATATATAGATTATATATATTACGTATAATATAAATAATATATATTATGTGTAGTATAAAGTGTCATATAATATATATGACATATAATATATGTAATATATAATCAATATAACACATATATATAATGTGACATTATATTTTTATGTATATTATGAGATATGATATATTATATATATTATACTATGCAGATATAATATATTATATACTATATAATGCATATATATAATACATATTATATATATAATTGTTTTTAGACAGGGTCTTGTTCTGTTGCACAGACTGTTGTGCAATGGCTCCATCTTGGCTCACTGCAATCTCTGCCTCATGGGTTCAAGCGATTGTCCTGCCTCAGCCTCCCAGGTAGCTGGGACTACACCATACTGGGACTACTCCAGCTGCCACCATGCCTGGCTAATTTTTTCAGTATTAGTAGAGACAGGATTTCACTGTATTGCCCAGGATGGTCTTGATCGCCTCACGTTGTGATCCTCTTGCCTTGGCCTCCCAAAGTGCTGGGATTAGAGGCCTGAGCCAAGATACATCTTTTTTAAATGAAGAAAAATTTCAAAGGTACTCTGCTTGGTACAATAATCAAATATATAAATTGAGGAATAAAACATAACCATGAAACTTATTGATAACTGCATACGGAAAATACAGAGGATAATGTTTCAAAAAACATATTTGGAAAGCACTAACTAATCATTTGAAGAGTTTGCATTTGACAGGCCAGTATGAACATACCTTGAATGCAGCAACACAGGTTCCACATGAGAAAAATCAAAATCAGGGAAAATGAAACCAGAAAGGTTCAATCTGCTCTGAGCGTTGAAAAACTCAGCACAGACAGTGGCACTTAGGACCAAGGGCGGGAGATCCCTAATCCCATCACCACGGCGATAGGGCATAAACATTCCAGGGTGAAGGCACAATCCACATTGTGAGGTCCAACTGCTGCCAGGCAGTCAGGAGTGCTTTCACATGTACAGGAAAGTCATTGAAGGCTCAGTGTTTTCTTTCAAAAACTGAATCCCAAGCCCACACATTACTATGCTGTACCTCTTAAAATAAGTTATGAGATGGGAAACAGGGCACCCCCAAATATATATATATATATATATGTGTGTCTATATATATATAATTTATATAATGTAATATATATAACTTATATAATTTGTATAACATATGTATAATTTTCTTTTACATCTTGCATGCTTATATTATGTACAATATCTTAGGTATAATATAAAATATAATGATATGTTATTATTATATACAATATAGTACATGTAATAATATATATTACATATAACAAAATATATAATTATATACTTAATTGTACAGTTATATATATAATTATGTACAATATAATAATATATAGTATATATAACATATAATATCTAATATATCATATGTTATATAATATAGAATATCATATGTATAACACAGTATATAATATATGAAATTTACTCTATGATATAATATATGATGTATTATATATTACATATAATAAGAAACATATTATACATATGTAAAATATTAGATATTATATAACATATAATGTATTATATATTGGATATTCTATAACTTATAATGTATTATAAATTATATAACATATTATATATTATATCCTATTATTATATATATTATAATATTATATATGACATGTATTAAATTAAACGTTATATAATATATTACATTATATATAGTAATACAATGTAATATATAATATATTGTGATATATTATACATACTATATTATGATATAATATACGTTATATATTAAGATATTTTACATAAAATATGTAATGTAATCATATAGAATAGAATATTATGTACAATATATAATATATAACCTATAAAATATATATCATATATAATGTATATCATGTATTATATATCTTGTATTATATAATATGTATCATATCTTACATATATCGTACATTACATGTAATAGATATCATATATTATATGTTTTCTATCATATACTATCTGTTATATATCACATATTATCAATAATATATATAATATGTTCAATGTAACATATATCATAGATAACATAATATATAGCATATGTTATATAATATATGACATGTTATATAATATATAGCATATATCATATAATATATATCATATGTCATAGTATATACCATACAAGTTATATATAACAGAATTTTATATATTACATATAATATATATAACATATATAATATATTTTATAAATCATACATAATATATATCACGTATTATATATCATATATTATATATAACATGCATCACATTACGTTAATCATACATTTTATGTAACATATATCATTTATTATGTTACATATCATATATTATGTTTAATATATCATATATTATATGTTATATATCATATACTATATGTTATATGTCAGATAATATCAATAATATATATCAAATGTTCAATGTAATATATATCATACATTATATATTATATAGCATGTTATAAAATATATTTAATATATTATATAATATATAGCATATTTTACATAATGTATATCATATATCATATTATATACCATATATCATATAATATACACCATACATTATATTATATATATCATATGCTATATAATATACGTCATATATCATATTTATCATAGACAGTATATATTACCTATAATACAGTATTTACATAGCTTACAGTCTATAGTTTAAATATTATATTATATATTATATATTTTGTTTAACATATAATATGCATAATGTATATATTATATTTTTATATAGGATATATTGGATATTTGATATATATTATCTACTATATATAATATATAACAGATTATATATATTATATACATGTCATAAAATATATTATATGTTGTAGATCATGTTGTAGTACACATATTACATATTAGATAAAATATATAATATATAGATTATATATATTACATATAATATAAATAATATATATTATGTGTAGTATAAAGTGTCATATAATATATATGACATATAATATATGTAATATATAATCAATATAACACATATATATAATGTGACATTATATTTTTATGTATATTATGAGATATGATATATTATATATATTATACTATGCAGATATAATATATTATATACTATATAATGCATATATATAATACATATTATATATATAATTGTTTTTAGACAGGGTCTTGTTCTGTTGCACAGACTGTTGTGCAATGGCTCCATCTTGGCTCACTGCAATCTCTGCCTCATGGGTTCTAGCGATTGTCCTGCCTCAGCCTCCCAGGTAGCTGGGACTACACCATACTGGGACTACTCCAGCTGCCACCATGCCTGGCTAATTTTTTCAGTATTAGTAGAGACAGGATTTCACTGTATTGCCCAGGATGGTCTTGATCGCCTCACGTTGTGATCCTCTTGCCTTGGCCTCCCAAAGTGCTGGGATTAGAGGCCTGAGCCAAGATACATCTTTTTTAAATGAAGAAAAATTTCAAAGGTACTCTGCTTGGTACAATAATCAAATATATAAATTGAGGAATAAAACATAACCATGAAACTTATTGATAACTGCATACGGAAAATACAGAGGATAATGTTTCAAAAAACATATTTGGAAAGCACTAACTAATCATTTGAAGAGTTTGCATTTGACAGGCCAGTATGAACATACCTTGAATGCAGCAACACAGGTTCCACATGAGAAAAATCAAAATCAGGGAAAATGAAACCAGAAAGGTTCAATCTGCTCTGAGCGTTGAAAAACTCAGCACAGACAGTGGCACTTAGGACCAAGGGCGGGAGATCCCTAATCCCATCACCACGGCGATAGGGCATAAACATTCCAGGGTGAAGGCACAATCCACATTGTGAGGTCCAACTGCTGCCAGGCAGTCAGGAGTGCTTTCACATGTACAGGAAAGTCATTGAAGGCTCAGTGTTTTCTTTCAAAAACTGAATCCCAAGCCCACACATTACTATGCTGTACCTCTTAAAATAAGTTATGAGATGGGAAACAGGGCACCCCCAAATATATATATATATATATATGTGTGTCTATATATATATAATTTATATAATGTAATATATATAACTTATATAATTTGTATAACATATGTATAATTTTCTTTTACATCTTGCATGCTTATATTATGTACAATATCTTAGGTATAATATAAAATATAATGATATGTTATTATTATATACAATATAGTACATGTAATAATATATATTACATATAACAAAATATATAATTATATACTTAATTGTACAGTTATATATATAATTATGTACAATATAATAATATATAGTATATATAACATATAATATCTAATATATCATATGTTATATAATATAGAATATCATATGTATAACACAGTATATAATATATGAAATTTACTCTATGATATAATATATGATGTATTATATATTACATATAATAAGAAACATATTATACATATGTAAAATATTAGATATTATATAACATATAATGTATTATATATTGGATATTCTATAACTTATAATGTATTATAAATTATATAACATATTATATATTATATCCTATTATTATATATATTATAATATTATATATGACATGTATTAAATTAAACGTTATATAATATATTACATTATATATAGTAATACAATGTAATATATAATATATTGTGATATATTATACATACTATATTATGATATAATATACGTTATATATTAAGATATTTTACATAAAATATGTAATGTAATCATATAGAATAGAATATTATGTACAATATATAATATATAACCTATAAAATATATATCATATATAATGTATATCATGTATTATATATCTTGTATTATATAATATGTATCATATCTTACATATATCGTACATTACATGTAATAGATATCATATATTATATGTTTTCTATCATATACTATCTGTTATATATCACATATTATCAATAATATATATAATATGTTCAATGTAACATATATCATAGATAACATAATATATAGCATATGTTATATAATATATGACATGTTATATAATATATAGCATATATCATATAATATATATCATATGTCATAGTATATACCATACAAGTTATATATAACAGAATTTTATATATTACATATAATATATATAACATATATAATATATTTTATAAATCATACATAATATATATCACGTATTATATATCATATATTATATATAACATGCATCACATTACGTTAATCATACATTTTATGTAACATATATCATTTATTATGTTACATATCATATATTATGTTTAATATATCATATATTATATGTTATATATCATATACTATATGTTATATGTCAGATAA
Source organism: Gorilla gorilla gorilla (assembly GCF_029281585.2). Lineage (NCBI taxonomy): Eukaryota > Metazoa > Chordata > Mammalia > Primates > Hominidae > Gorilla > Gorilla gorilla. The sequence continues at coordinate 304,662 of NC_073236.2, forward strand.
TATCAATAATATATATCAAATGTTCAATGTAATATATATCATACATTATATATTATATAGCATGTTATAAAATATATTTAATATATTATATAATATATAGCATATTTTACATAATGTATATCATATATCATATTATATACCATATATCATATAATATACACCATACATTATATTATATATATCATATGCTATATAATATACGTCATATATCATATTTATCATAGACAGTATATATTACCTATAATACAGTATTTACATAGCTTACAGTCTATAGTTTAAATATTATATTATATATTATATATTTTGTTTAACATATAATATGCATAATGTATATATTATATTTTTATATAGGATATATTGGATATTTGATATATATTATCTACTATATATAATATATAACAGATTATATATATTATATACATGTCATAAAATATATTATATGTTGTAGATCATGTTGTAGTACACATATTACATATTAGATAAAATATATAATATATAGATTATATATATTACATATAATATAAATAATATATATTATGTGTAGTATAAAGTGTCATATAATATATATGACATATAATATATGTAATATATAATCAATATAACACATATATATAATGTGACATTATATTTTTATGTATATTATGAGATATGATATATTATATATATTATACTATGCAGATATAATATATTATATACTATATAATGCATATATATAATACATATTATATATATAATTGTTTTTAGACAGGGTCTTGTTCTGTTGCACAGACTGTTGTGCAATGGCTCCATCTTGGCTCACTGCAATCTCTGCCTCATGGGTTCTAGCGATTGTCCTGCCTCAGCCTCCCAGGTAGCTGGGACTACACCATACTGGGACTACTCCAGCTGCCACCATGCCTGGCTAATTTTTTCAGTATTAGTAGAGACAGGATTTCACTGTATTGCCCAGGATGGTCTTGATCGCCTCACGTTGTGATCCTCTTGCCTTGGCCTCCCAAAGTGCTGGGATTAGAGGCCTGAGCCAAGATACATCTTTTTTAAATGAAGAAAAATTTCAAAGGTACTCTGCTTGGTACAATAATCAAATATATAAATTGAGGAATAAAACCTAACCATGAAACTTATTGATAACTGCATATGGAAAATACAGAGGATAATGTTTCAAAAAACATATTTGGAAAGCACTAACTAATCATTTGAAGATTTTGCATTTGACAGGCCAGTATGAACATACCTGGAATGCAGCAACACAGGTTCCACATGAGAAAAATCAAAATCAGGGAAAATGAAACCAGAAAGGTTCAATCTGCTCTGAGCGTTGAAAAACTCAGCACAGACAGTGGCACTTAGGACCAAGGGCGGGAGATCCCTAATCCCATCACCACGGCGATAGGGCATAAACATTCCAGGGTGAAGGCACAATCCACATTGTGAGGTCCAACTGCTGCCAGGCAGTCAGGAGTGCTTTCACATGTACAGGAAAGTCATTGAAAGCTCAGTGTTTTCTTTCAAAAACTGAATCCCAAGCCCACACATTACTATGCTGTACCTCTTAAAATAAGTTATGAGATGGGAAACAGGGCACCCCCAAATATATATATATATATATATATGTGTGTATATATATATAATTTATATAATGTAATATATATAACTTATGTAATATGTATAACATATGTATAATTTTCTTTTACATCTTGCATGCTTATATTATGTACAATACCTTAGGTATAATATAAAATATAATGATATGTTATTATTATATACAATATAGTACATGTAATAATATATATTACATATTACAAAATATATAATTATATACTTAATTGTACAGTTATATATATAATTATGTACAATATAATAATATATAGTATATATAACATATAATATCTAATATATCATATGTTATATAATATAGAATATCATATGTATAACACAGTATATAATATATGAAATTTACTCTATGATATAATATATGATGTATTATATATTACATATAATATGGAACATATTATACATATGTAATATATTAGATATTATATAACATATAATGTATTATATATTAGATATTATATAACTTATAATGTATTATAAATTATATAACATAGTATATATTATATCCTATTATTATATATATTATAATATTATATATGACATGTATTAAATTAAACGTTATATAATATATTACATTATATATAGTAACACAATGTAATATATAATATATTGTGATATATTATACATAATATATTATGATATAATATACGTTATATATTAAGATATTTTACATAAAATATGTAATGTAATCATATAGAATAGTATATTATGTACAATATTTAATATATAACCTATAACTTATATATCATATATAATGTATATCATGTATTATATATCTTGTATTATATAATATGTATCGTATCTTATATATATCGTACATTACATGTAATAGATATCATATATTATATGTTTTCTATCATATACTATATGTTATATATCACATATTATCAAAAATATATGTCATATGTTCAATGTAACATATATCATACATAACATAATATATAGCATATGTTATATAATATATAACATGCTATATAATATATAGCATATATCATATAATATATATCATATGTCATAGTATATACCATACAAGTTATATATAACAGAATTTTATATATTATATATAATATATAACATATATAATATATTTTATAAATCATACATAATATATATCACGTATTATATATCATATATTATATATAACATGCATCACATTACGTTTATCATACATTTTATGTAATATATATCATTTATTATGTTACATATCATATATTATGTTTAATATATCATATATTATATGTTATATATCATATACTATATGTTATATGTCAGATATTATCAATAATATATATCAAATATTCAATGTAATATATATCATACGTTATATAATATATAGCATGTTATAAAATATATTTAATATCTTATATAATATATAGCATATTTTACATAATGTATATCATATATCATATTATATACCATATATCATATAGTATACACCATACATTATAGTATATATATAATATGCTATATAATATACGTCATATATCATATTTATAATAGACAGTATATATTACCTATAATACAGTATTTACGTAGCTTACAGTCTATAATTTAAATATTATATTATATATTATATATTTTGTTTAACATATAATATGCATAATGTATATATTATATTCTTTATATAGGATATATTGGATATTTGATATATATTATCTACTATATATAATATATAACAGATTATATATATTATATAACTGTCATAAAATATATTATATGTTGTAGATCATGTTGTAGTACACATATTACATATTAGATGAAATATATAATATATAGATTATATATATTACATATAATATAAATGATATATATTATGTGTAGTATATAGTGTCATATAATATATATGACATATAATATATGTAATATATAATCAATATAACACATATATATAATGTGACATTATATTTTTATGTATATTATGAGATATGATATATTATATATATTATACTATGCAGATATAATATATTATATACTATATAATGCATATATATAATACATATTATATATATAATTGTTTTTAGACAGGGTCTTGTTCTGTTGCACAGACTGTTGTGCAATGGCTCCATCTTGGCTCACTGCAAACTCTGCCTCATGGGTTCAAGCGATTGTCCTGCCTCAGCCTCCCAGGTAGCTGGGACTACACCATACTGGGACTACTCCAGCTGCCACCATGCCTGGCTAATTTTTTCAGTATTAGTAGAGACAGGATTTCACTGTATTGGCCAGGATGGTCTTGATCGCCTCACGTTGTGATCCTCTTGCCTTGGCCTCCCAAAGTGCTGGGATTAGAGGCCTGAGCCAAGATACATCTTTTTTAAATGAAGAAAAATTTCAAAGGTACTCTGCTTGGTACAATAATCAAATATATAAATTGAGGAATAAAACATAACCATGAAACTTATTGATAACTGCATACGGAAAATACAGAGGATAATGTTTCAAAAAACATATTTGGAAAGCACTAACTAATCATTTGAAGAGTTTGCATTTGACAGGCCAGTATGAACATACCTTGAATGCAGCAACACAGGTTCCACATGAGAAAAATCAAAATCAGGGAAAATGAAACCAGAAAGGTTCAATCTGCTCTGAGCGTTGAAAAACTCAGCACAGACAGTGGCACTTAGGACCAAGGGCGGGAGATCCCTAATCCCATCACCACGGCGATAGGGCATAAACATTCCAGGGTGAAGGCACAATCCACATTGTGAGGTCCAACTGCTGCCAGGCAGTCAGGAGTGCTTTCACATGTACAGGAAAGTCATTGAAGGCTCAGTGTTTTCTTTCAAAAACTGAATCCCAAGCCCACACATTACTATGCTGTACCTCTTAAAATAAGTTATGAGATGGGAAACAGGGCACCCCCAAATATATATATATATATATATGTGTGTCTATATATATATAATTTATATAATGTAATATATATAACTTATATAATTTGTATAACATATGTATAATTTTCTTTTACATCTTGCATGCTTATATTATGTACAATATCTTAGGTATAATATAAAATATAATGATATGTTATTATTATATACAATATAGTACATGTAATAATATATATTACATATAACAAAATATATAATTATATACTTAATTGTACAGTTATATATATAATTATGTACAATATAATAATATATAGTATATATAACATATAATATCTAATATATCATATGTTATATAATATAGAATATCATATGTATAACAGAGTATATAATATATGAAATTTACTCTATGATATAATATATGATGTATTATATATTACATAAAATAAGAAACATATTATACATATGTAAAATATTAGATATTATATAACATATAATGTATTATATATTAGATATTCTATAACTTATAATGTATTATAAATTATATAACATATTATATATTATATCCTATTATTATATATATTATAATATTATATATGACATGTATTAAATTAAACGTTATATAATATATTACATTATATATAGTAATACAATGTAATATATAATATATTGTGATATATTATACATACTATATTATGATATAATATACGTTATATATTAAGATATTTTACATAAAATATGTAATGTAATCATATAGAATAGAATATTATGTACAATATATAATATATAACCTATAAAATATATATCATATATAATGTATATCATGTATTATATATCTTGTATTATATAATATGTATCATATCTTACATATATCGTACATTACATGTAATAGATATCATATATTATATGTTTTCTATCATATACTATCTGTTATATATCACATATTATCAATAATATATATCATATGTTCAATGTAACATATATCATAGATAACATAATATATAGCATATGTTATATAATATATGACATGTTATATAATATATAGCATATATCATATAATATATATCATATGTCATAGTATATACCATACAAGTTATATATAACAGAATTTTATATATTACATATAATATATATAACATATATAATATATTTTATAAATCACACATAATATATATCACGTATTATATATCATATATTATATATAACATGCATCACATTACGTTAATCATACATTTTATGTAACATATATCATTTATTATGTTACATATCAGATATTATGTTTAATATATCATATATGTTATATATCATATACTATATGTTATATGTCAGATAATATCAATAATATATATCAAATGTTCAATGTAATATATATCATACATTATATATTATATAGTATGTTATAAAACATATTTAATATATTATATAATATATAGCATATTTTACATAATGTATATCATATATCATATTATATACCATATATCATATAATATACACCATACATTATATTATATATATCATATGCTATATAATATACGTCATATATCATATTTATCATAGACAGTATATATTACCTATAATACAGTATTTACATAGCTTACAGTCTATAATTTAAATATTATATTATATGTTATATATTTTGTTTAACATATAATATGCATAATGTATATATTATATTTTTTATATAGGATATATTGGATATTTGATATATATTATCTACTATATATAATATATAACAGATTATATATATTATATACATGTCATAAAATATATTATATGTTGTAGATCATGTTGTAGTACACATATTACATATTAGATAAAATATATAATATATAGATTATATATATTACATATAATATAAATAATATATATTATGTGTAGTATAAAGTGTCATATAATATATATGACATATAATATATGTAATATATGATCAATATAACACATATATATAATGTGACATTATATTTTTATGTATATTATGAGATATGATATATTATATATATTATACTATGCAGATATAATATATTATATACTATATAATGCATATATATAATACATATTATATATATAATTGTTTTTAGACAGGGTCTTGTTCTGTTGCACAGACTGTTGTGCAATGGCTCCATCTTGGCTCACTGCAATCTCTGCCTCATGGGTTCAAGCGATTGTCCTGCCTCAGCCTCCCAGGTAGCTGGGACTACACCATACTGGGACTACTCCAGCTGCCACCATGCCTGGCTAATTTTTTCAGTATTAGTAGAGACAGGATTTCACTGTATTGGCCAGGATGGTCTTGATCGCCTCACGTTGTGATCCTCTTGCCTTGGCCTCCCAAAGTGCTGGGATTAGAGGCCTGAGCCAAGATACATCTTTTTTAAATGAAGAAAAATTTCAAAGGTACTCTGCTTGGTACAATAATCAAATATATAAATTGAGGAATAAAACATAACCATGAAACTTATTGATAACTGCATATGGAAAACACAGAGGATAATGTTTCAAAAAACATATTTGGAAAGCACTAACTAATCATTTGAAGAGTTTGCATTTGACAGGCCAGTATGAACATACCTTGAATGCAGCAACACAGGTTCCACAGGAGAAAAATCAAAATCAGGGAAAATGAAACCAGAAAGGTTCAATCTGCTCTGAGCGTTGAAAAACTCAGCACAGACAGTGGCACTTAGGACCAAGGGCGGGAGATCCCTAATCCCATCACCACGGCGATAGGGCATAAACATTCCAGGGTGAAGGCACAATCCACATTGTGAGGTCCAACTGCTGCCAGGCAGTCAGGAGTGCTTTCACATGTACAGGAAGGTCATTGAAGGCTCAGTGTTTTCTTTCAAAAACTGAATCCCCAGCCCACACATTACTATGCTGTACCTCTTAAAATAAGTTATGAGATGGGAAACAGGGCACCCCCAAATATATATATATATAAATATGTGTGTATATATATATAATTTATATAATGTAATATATATAACTTATATAATATGTATAACATATGTATAATTTTCTTTTACATCTTGCATGCTTATATTAAGTACAATATCTTAGGTATAATATAAAATATAATGATATGTTATTATATATAATGTAGTACATGTAATAATATATATTACATATTACAAAATATATAATTATATACTTAATTGTACAGTTATATATATAATTATGTACAATATAATAATATATAGTATATATAACATATAATATCTAATATATCATATGTTATATAATATAGAATATCATAGGTATAACACAGTATATAATATATGAAATTTACTCTATGATATAATATATGATGTATTATATGTTACATATAATATGGAACATATTATACATATGTAATATATTAGATATTATATAACATATAATGTATTATATATTAGATATTATATAACTTATAATGTATTATAAATTATATAACTTATTATATACTATATCCTATTATAATATATATTATAATATTATATATGACATGTATTAAATTAAACATTATATAATATATTACATTATATATAGTAATACAATATAATATATAATATATTGTGATATATTATATATACTATATTATGATATAATATACGTTATATATTAAGATATTTTACATAAAATATGTAATGTAATCATATAGAATATAATATTATGTACAATATATAATATATAACCTATAAATTATATATCATATATAATGTATATCATGTATTATATATCTTGTATTATATAATATGTATCATATCTTATATATATCGTACATTACATGTAATAGATATCATATATTATAGGTTTTTTATCATATACAATATGTTATATATCACATATTATCAAAAATATATATCATATGTTCAATGTAACATATATCATACATAACATAATATATAGCATATGTTATATAATATATAACATGCTATATAATATATAGCATATATCATATAATATATATCATACGTCATAGTATATACCATACAAGTTATATGTAACAGAATTTTATATATTACATATAATATATAACATATATAATATATTTTATAAATCATGCATAATATATATCACGTATTATATATCATATATTATATATAACATGCATCACATTACGTTTATCATACATTTTATGTAATATATATCATTTATTATGTTACATATCATATATTATGTTTAATATATCATATATTATATGTTATGTTATATGTCAGATATTATCAATAATATATATCAAATGTTAAATGTAATATATATCATACATTATATAATATATAGCATGTTATAAAATATATTTAATATATTACATAATATATAGCATATTTTACATAATGTATATCATATATCTTATTATATACCATATATCACATAATATACACCATACATTATATTATATATATCATATGCTATATAATATACGTCATATATCATATTTATCATAGACAGTATATATTACCTATAATACAGTATTTACATAGCTTACAGTCTATAATTTAAATATTATATTATATATTATATATTTTGTTTAACATATAATATGCATAATGTATATATTATATGTTTTATATAGGATATATTTGATATTTGATATATATTATCTATTATACATAATATATAACAGATTATATATATTATATACATGTCATAAAATATATTATATGTTGTAGATCATGTTGTAATACACATATTATATATTAGATAAAATATATAATATATAGATTATATATATTACATATAATATAAATAATATATATTATGTGTAGTATGTAGTGTCATATAATATATATGACATATAATATATGTAATATATAATCAATATAACACATATATATAATGTGACATTATATTTTTATGTATATTATGAGATATGATATATTATATATATTATACTATGCTGATATAATATATTATATAATATATAATGCATATATATAATACATATTATTTATATAATTGTTTTTAGACAGGGTCTTGTTCTGTTGCACAGACTGTTGTGCAATGGCTCCGTCTTGGCTCACTGCAATCTCTGCCTCACGGGTTCAAGCGATTGTCCTGCCTCAGCCTCCCAGGTAGCTGGGACTACACCATACTGGGACTACTCCAGCTGCCACCATGCCTGGCTAAGTTTTTTAGTGTTAGTAGAGACAGGATTTCACTGTATTGGCCAGGATGGTCTTGATCTCCTCACGTTGTGATCCTCTTGCCTTGGCCTCCCAAAGTGCTGGGATTAGAGGCCTGAGCCAAGATACATCTTTTTTAAATGAAGAAAAATTTCAAAGGTACTCTGCTTGGTACAATAATCAAGTAAATAAATTGAGGAATAAAACATAACCATGAAACATATTGATAACTGCATATGGAAAATACAGAGGATAATGTTTCAAAAAACATATTTGGAAAGCACTAACTAATCATTTGAAGAGTTTGCATTTGACAGGCCAGTATGAACATACCTTGAATGCAGCAACACAGGTTCCACATGAGAAAAATCAAAATCAGGGAAAATGAAACCAGAAAGGTTCAATCTGCTCTGAGCGTTGAAAAACTCAGCACAGACAGTGGCACTTAGGACCAAGGGCGGGAGATCCCTAATCCCATCACCACGGCGATAGGGCATAAACATTCCAGGGTGAAGGCACAATCCACATTGTGAGGTCCAACTGCTGCCAGGCAGTCAGGAGTGCTTTCACATGTACAGGAAAGTCATTGAAGGCTCAGTGTTTTCTTTCAAAAACTGAATCCCCAGCCCACACATTACTATGCTGTACCTCTTAAAATAAGTTATGAGATGGGAAACAGGGCACCCCCAAATATATATATATATAAATATGTGTGTATATATATATAATTTATATAATGTAATATATATAACTTATATAATATGTATAACATATGTATAATTTTCTTTTACATCTTGCATGCTTATATTATGTACAATATCTTAGGTATAATATAAAATATAATGATATGTTATTATATATAATGTAGTACATGTAATAATATATATTACATATTACAAAATATATAATTATATACTTAATTGTACAGTTATATATATAATTATGTACAATATAATAATATATAGTATATATAACATATAATATCTAATATATCATATGTTATATAATATAGAATATCATAGGTATAACACAGTATATAATATATGAAATTTACTCTATGATATAATATATGATGTATTATATGTTACATATAATATGGAACATATTATACATATGTAATATATTAGATATTATATAACATATAATGTATTATATATTAGATATTATATAACTTATAATGTATTATAAATTATATAACTTATTATATACTATATCCTATTATAATATATATTATAATATTATATATGACATGTATTAAATTAAACATTATATAATATATTACATTATATATAGTAATACAATATAATATATAATATATTGTGATATATTATATATACTATATTATGATATAATATACGTTATATATTAAGATATTTTACATAAAATATGTAATGTAATCATATAGAATATAATATTATGTACAATATATAATATATAACCTATAAATTATATATCATATATAATGTATATCATGTATTATATACCTTGTATTATATAATATGTATCATATCTTATATATATCGTACATTACATGTAATAGATATCATATATTATAGGTTTTTTATCATATACAATATGTTATATATCACATATTATCAAAAATATATATCATATGTTCAATGAAACATATATCATACATAACATAATATATAGCATATGTTATATAATATATAACATGCTATATAATATATAGCATATATCATATAATATATATCATACGTCATAGTATATACCATACAAGTTATATGTAACAGAATTTTATATATTACATATAATATATAACATATATAATATATTTTATAAATCATGCATAATATATATCACGTATTATATATCATATATTATATATAACATGCATCACATTACGTTTATCATACATTTCATGTAATATATATCATTTATTATGTTACATATCATATATTATGTTTAATATATCATATATTATATGTTATGTTATATGTCAGATATTATCAATAATATATATCAAATGTTCAATGTAATATATATCATACATTATATAATATATAGCATGTTATAAAATATATTTAATATATTACATAATATATAGCATATTTTACATAATGTATATCATATATCTTATTATATACCATATATCACATAATATACACCATACATTATATTATATATATCATATGCTATATAATATACGTCATATATCATATTTATCATAGACAGTATATATTACCTATAATACAGTATTTACATAGCTTTCAGTCTATAATTTAAATATTATATTATATATTATATATTTTGTTTAACATATAATATGCATAATGTATATATTATATGTTTTATATAGGATATATTTGATATTTGATATATATTATCTATTATACATAATATATAACAGATTATATATATTATATACATGTCATAAAATATATTATATGTTGTAGATCATGTTGTAATACACATATTATATATTAGATAAAATATATAATATATAGATTATATATATTACATATAATATAAATAATATATATTATGTGTAGTATGTAGTGTCATATAATATATATGACATATAATATATGTAATATATAATCAATATAACACATATATATAATGTGACATTATATTTTTATGTATATTATGAGATATGATATATTATATATATTATACTATGCTGATATAATATATTATATAATATATAATGCATATATATAATACATATTATTTATATAATTGTTTTTAGACAGGGTCTTGTTCTGTTGCACAGACTGTTGTGCAATGGCTCCGTCTTGGCTCACTGCAATCTCTGCCTCACGGGTTCAAGCGATTGTCCTGCCTCAGCCTCCCAGGTAGCTGGGACTACACCATACTGGGACTACTCCAGCTGCCACCATGCCTGGCTAAGTTTTTTAGTGTTAGTAGAGACAGGATTTCACTGTATTGGCCAGGATGGTCTTGATCTCCTCACGTTGTGATCCTCTTGCCTTGGCCTCCCAAAGTGCTGGGATTAGAGGCCTGAGCCAAGATACATCTTTTTTAAATGAAGAAAAATTTCAAAGGTACTCTGCTTGGTACAATAATCAAGTAAATAAATTGAGGAATAAAACATAACCATGAAACATATTGATAACTGCATATGGAAAATACAGAGGATAATGTTTCAAAAAACATATTTGGAAAGCACTAACTAATCATTTGAAGAGTTTGCATTTGACAGGCCAGTATGAACATACCTTGAATGCAGCAACACAGGTTCCACATGAGAAAAATCAAAATCAGGGAAAATGAAACCAGAAAGGTTCAATCTGCTCTGAGCGTTGAAAAACTCAGCACAGACAGTGGCACTTAGGACCAAGGGCGGGAGATCCCTAATGCCATCACCACGGCGATAGGGCATAAACATTCCAGGGTGAAGGCACAATCCACATTGTGAGGTCCAACTGCTGCCAGGCAGTCAGGAGTGCTTTCACATGTACAGGAAGGTCATTGAAGGCTCAGTGTTTTCTTTCAAAAACTGAATCCCCAGCCCACACATTACTATGCTGTACCTCTTAAAATAAGTTATGAGATGGGAAACAGGGCACCCCCAAATATATATATATATAAATATGTGTGTATATATATATAATTTATATAATGTAATATATATAACTTATATAATATGTATAACATATGTATAATTTTCTTTTACATCTTGCATGCTTATATTATGTACAATATCTTAGGTATAATATAAAATATAATGATATGTTATTATATATAATGTAGTACATGTAATAATATATATTACATATTACAAAATATATAATTATATACTTAATTGTACAGTTATATATATAATTATGTACAATATAATAATATATAGTATATATAACATATAATATCTAATATATCATATGTTATATAATATAGAATATCATAGGTATAACACAGTATATAATATATGAAATTTACTCTATGATATAATATATGATGTATTATATGTTACATATAATATGGAACATATTATACATATGTAATATATTAGATATTATATAACATATAATGTATTATATATTAGATATTATATAACTTATAATGTATTATAAATTATATAACTTATTATATACTATATCCTATTATAATATATATTATAATATTATATATGACATGTATTAAATTAAACATTATATAATATATTACATTATATATAGTAATACAATATAATATATAATATATTGTGATATATTATATATACTATATTATGATATAATATACGTTATATATTAAGATATTTTACATAAAATATGTAATGTAATCATATAGAATAGAATATTATGTACAATATATAATATATAACCTATAAATTATATATCATATATAATGTATATCATGTATTATATATCTTGTATTATATAATATGTATCATATCTTATATATATCGTACATTACATGTAATAGATATCATATATTATAGGTTTTTTATCATATACAATATGTTATATATCACATATTATCAAAAATATATATCATATGTTCAATGTAACATATATCATACATAACATAATATATAGCATATGTTATATAATATATAACATGCTATATAATATATAGCATATATCATATAATATATATCATACGTCATAGTATATACCATACAAGTTATATGTAACAGAATTTTATATATTACATATAATATATAACATATATAATATATTTTATAAATCATGCATAATATATATCACGTATTATATATCATATATTATATATAACATGCATCACATTACGTTTATCATACATTTTATGTAATATATATCATTTATTATGTTACATATCATATATTATGTTTAATATATCATATATTATATGTTATGTTATATGTCAGATATTATCAATAATATATATCAAATGTTAAATGTAATATATATCATACATTATATAATATATAGCATGTTATAAAATATATTTAATATATTACATAATATATAGCATATTTTACATAATGTATATCATATATCTTATTATATACCATATATCACATAATATACACCATACATTATATTATATATATCATATGCTATATAATATACGTCATATATCATATTTATCATAGACAGTATATATTACCTATAATACAGTATTTACATAGCTTTCAGTCTATAATTTAAATATTATATTATATATTATATATTTTGTTTAACATATAATATGCATAATGTATATATTATATGTTTTATATAGGATATATTTGATATTTGATATATATTATCTATTATACATAATATATAACAGATTATATATATTATATACATGTCATAAAATATATTATATGTTGTAGATCATGTTGTAATACACATATTATATATTAGATAAAATATATAATATATAGATTATATATATTACATATAATATAAATAATATATATTATGTGTAGTATGTAGTGTCATATAATATATATGACATATAATATATGTAATATATAATCAATATAACACATATATATAATGTGACATTATATTTTTATGTATATTATGAGATATGATATATTATATATATTATACTATGCTGATATAATATATTATATAATATATAATGCATATATATAATACATATTATTTATATAATTGTTTTTAGACAGGGTCTTGTTCTGTTGCACAGACTGTTGTGCAATGGCTCCGTCTTGGCTCACTGCAATCTCTGCCTCACGGGTTCAAGCGATTGTCCTGCCTCAGCCTCCCAGGTAGCTGGGACTACACCATACTGGGACTACTCCAGCTGCCACCATGCCTGGCTAAGTTTTTTAGTGTTAGTAGAGACAGGATTTCACTGTATTGGCCAGGATGGTCTTGATCTCCTCACGTTGTGATCCTCTTGCCTTGGCCTCCCAAAGTGCTGGGATTAGAGGCCTGAGCCAAGATACATCTTTTTTAAATGAAGAAAAATTTCAAAGGTACTCTGCTTGGTACAATAATCAAGTAAATAAATTGAGGAATAAAACATAACCATGAAACATATTGATAACTGCATATGGAAAATACAGAGGATAATGTTTCAAAAAACATATTTGGAAAGCACTAACTAATCATTTGAAGAGTTTGCATTTGACAGGCCAGTATGAACATACCTTGAATGCAGCAACACAGGTTCCACATGAGAAAAATCAAAATCAGGGAAAATGAAACCAGAAAGGTTCAATCTGCTCTGAGCGTTGAAAAACTCAGCACAGACAGTGGCACTTAGGACCAAGGGCGGGAGATCCCTAATCCCATCACCACGGCGATAGGGCATAAACATTCCAGGGTGAAGGCACAATCCACATTGTGAGGTCCAACTGCTGCCAGGCAGTCAGGAGTGCTTTCACATGTACAGGAAAGTCATTGAAGGCTCAGTGTTTTCTTTCAAAAACTGAATCCCCAGCCCACACATTACTATGCTGTACCTCTTAAAATAAGTTATGAGATGGGAAACAGGGCACCCCCAAATATATATATATATAAATATGTGTGTATATATATATAATTTATATAATGTAATATATATAACTTATATAATATGTATAACATATGTATAATTTTCTTTTACATCTTGCATGCTTATATTATGTACAATATCTTAGGTATAATATAAAATATAATGATATGTTATTATATATAATGTAGTACATGTAATAATATATATTACATATTACAAAATATATAATTATATACTTAATTGTACAGTTATATATATAATTATGTACAATATAATAATATATAGTATATATAACATATAATATCTAATATATCATATGTTATATAATATAGAATATCATAGGTATAACACAGTATATAATATATGAAATTTACTCTATGATATAATATATGATGTATTATATGTTACATATAATATGGAACATATTATACATATGTAATATATTAGATATTATATAACATATAATGTATTATATATTAGATATTATATAACTTATAATGTATTATAAATTATATAACTTATTATATACTATATCCTATTATAATATATATTATAATATTATATATGACATGTATTAAATTAAACATTATATAATATATTACATTATATATAGTAATACAATATAATATATAATATATTGTGATATATTATATATACTATATTATGATATAATATACGTTATATATTAAGATATTTTACATAAAATATGTAATGTAATCATATAGAATATAATATTATGTACAATATATAATATATAACCTATAAATTATATATCATATATAATGTATATCATGTATTATATATCTTGTATTATATAATATGTATCATATCTTATATATATCGTACATTACATGTAATAGATATCATATATTATAGGTTTTTTATCATATACAATATGTTATATATCACATATTATCAAAAATATATATCATATGTTCAATGAAACATATATCATACATAACATAATATATAGCATATGTTATATAATATATAACATGCTATATAATATATAGCATATATCATATAATATATATCATACGTCATAGTATATACCATACAAGTTATATGTAACAGAATTTTATATATTACATATAATATATAACATATATAATATATTTTATAAATCATGCATAATATATATCACGTATTATATATCATATATTATATATAACATGCATCACATTACGTTTATCATACATTTTATGTAATATATATCATTTATTATGTTACATATCATATATTATGTTTAATATATCATATATTATATGTTATGTTATATGTCAGATATTATCAATAATATATATCAAATGTTCAATGTAATATATATCATACATTATATAATATATAGCATGTTATAAAATATATTTAATATATTACATAATATATAGCATATTTTACATAATGTATATCATATATCTTATTATATACCATATATCACATAATATACACCATACATTATATTATATATATCATATGCTATATAATATACGTCATATATCATATTTATCATAGACAGTATATATTACCTATAATACAGTATTTACATAGCTTACAGTCTATAATTTAAATATTATATTATATATTATATATTTTGTTTAACATATAATATGCATAATGTATATATTATATGTTTTATATAGGATATATTTGATATTTGATATATATTATCTGTTATACATAATATATAACAGATTATATATATTATATACATGTCATAAAATATATTATATGTTGTAGATCATGTTGTAATACACATATTATATATTAGATAAAATATATAATATATAGATTATATATATTACATATAATATAAATAATATATATTATGTGTAGTATGTAGTGTCATATAATATATATGACATATAATATATGTAATATATAATCAATATAACACATATATATAATGTGACATTATATTTTTATGTATATTATGAGATATGATATATTATATATATTATACTATGCTGATATAATATATTATATAATATATAATGCATATATATAATACATATTATTTATATAATTGTTTTTAGACAGGGTCTTGTTCTGTTGCACAGACTGTTGTGCAATGGCTCCGTCTTGGCTCACTGCAATCTCTGCCTCACGGGTTCAAGCGATTGTCCTGCCTCAGCCTCCCAGGTAGCTGGGACTACACCATACTGGGACTACTCCAGCTGCCACCATGCCTGGCTAAGTTTTTTAGTGTTAGTAGAGACAGGATTTCACTGTATTGGCCAGGATGGTCTTGATCTCCTCACGTTGTGATCCTCTTGCCTTGGCCTCCCAAAGTGCTGGGATTAGAGGCCTGAGCCAAGATACATCTTTTTTAAATGAAGAAAAATTTCAAAGGTACTCTGCTTGGTACAATAATCAAGTAAATAAATTGAGGAATAAAACATAACCATGAAACATATTGATAACTGCATATGGAAAATACAGAGGATAATGTTTCAAAAAGCATATTTGGAAAGCACTAACTAATCATTTGAAGAGTTTGCATTTGACAGGCCAGTATGAACATACCTTGAATGCAGCAACACAGGTTCCACATGAGAAAAATCAAAATCAGGGAAAATGAAACCAGAAAGGTTCAATCTGCTCTGAGCGTTGAAAAACTCAGCACAGACAGTGGCACTTAGGACCAAGGGCGGGAGATCCCTAATGCCATCACCACGGCGATAGGGCATAAACATTCCAGGGTGAAGGCACAATCCACATTGTGAGGTCCAACTGCTGCCAGGCAGTCAGGAGTGCTTTCAAATGTACAGGAAGGTCATTGAAGGCTCAGTGTTTTCTTTCAAAAACTGAATCCCCAGCCCACACATTACTATGCTGTACCTCTTAAAATAAGTTATGAGATGGGAAACAGGGCACCCCCAAATATATATATATATAAATATGTGTGTATATATATATAATTTATATAATGTAATATATATAACTTATATAATATGTATAACATATGTATAATTTTCTTTTACATCTTGCATGCTTATATTATGTACAATATCTTAGGTATAATATAAAATATAATGATATGTTATTATATATAATGTAGTACATGTAATAATATATATTACATATTACAAAATATATAATTATATACTTAATTGTACAGTTATATATATAATTATGTACAATATAATAATATATAGTATATATAACATATAATATCTTATATATCATATGTTATATAATATAGAATATCATAGGTATAACACAGTATATAATATATGAAATTTACTCTATGATATAATATATGATGTATTATATATTACATATAATATGGAACATATTATACATATGTAATATATTAGATATTATATAACATATAATGTATTATATATTAGATATTATATAACTTATAATGTATTATAAATTATATAACTTATTATATACTATATCCTATTATAATATATATTATAATATTATATATGACATGTATTAAATTAAACATTATATAATATATTACATTATATATAGTAATACAATATAATATATAATATATTGTGATATATTATATATACTATATTATGATATAATATACGTTATATATTAAGATATTTTACATAAAATATGTAATGTAATCATATAGAATATAATATTATGTACAATATATAATATATAACCTATAAATTATATATCATATATAATGTATATCATGTATTATATATCTTGTATTATATAATATGTATCATATCTTATATATATCGTACATTACATGTAATAGATATCATATATTATAGGTTTTTTATCATATACAATATGTTATATATCACATATTATCAAAAATATATATCATATGTTCAATGTAACATATATCATACATAACATAATATATAGCATATGTTATATAATATATAACATGCTATATAATATATAGCATATATCATATAATATATTTCATACGTCATAGTATATACCATACAAGTTATATGTAACAGAATTTTATATATTACATATAATATATAACATATATAATATATTTTATAAATCATGCATAATATATATCACGTATTATATATCATATATTATATATAACATGCATCACATTACGTTTATCATACATTTTATGTAATATATATCATTTATTATGTTATATATCATATATTATGTTTAATATATCATATATTATATGTTATGTTATATGTCAGATATTATCAATAATATATATCAAATGTTCAATGTAATATATATCATACATTATATAATATATAGCATGTTATAAAATATATTTAATATATTACATAATATATAGCATATTTTACATAATGTATATCATATATCTTATTATATACCATATATCACATAATATACACCATACATTATATTATATATATCATATGCTATATAATATACGTCATATATCATATTTATCATAGACAGTATATATTACCTATAATACAGTATTTACATAGCTTACAGTCTATAATTTAAATATTATATTATATATTATATATTTTGTTTAACATATAATATGCATAATGTATATATTATATGTTTTATATAGGATATATTTGATATTTGATATATATTATCTATTATACATAATATATAACAGATTATATATATTATATACATGTCATAAAAAATATTATATGTTGTAGATCATGTTGTAATACACATATTATATATTAGATAAAATATATAATATATAGATTATATATATTACATATAATATAAATAATATATATTATGTGTAGTATGTAGTGTCATATAATATATATGACATATAATATATGTAATATATAATCAATATAACACATATATATAATGTGACATTATATTTTTATGTATATTATGAGATATGATATATTATATATATTATACTATGCTGATATAATATATTATATAATATATAATGCATATATATAATACATATTATTTATATAATTGTTTTTAGACAGGGTCTTGTTCTGTTGCACAGACTGTTGTGCAATGGCTCCGTCTTGGCTCACTGCAATCTCTGCCTCACGGGTTCAAGCGATTGTCCTGCCTCAGCCTCCCAGGTAGCTGGGACTACACCATACTGGGACTACTCCAGCTGCCACCATGCCTGGCTAAGTTTTTTAGTGTTAGTAGAGACAGGATTTCACTGTATTGGCCAGGATGGTCTTGATCTCCTCACGTTGTGATCCTCTTGCCTTGGCCTCCCAAAGTGCTGGGATTAGAGGCCTGAGCCAAGATACATCTTTTTTAAATGAAGAAAAATTTCAAAGGTACTCTGCTTGGTACAATAATCAAGTAAATAAATTGAGGAATAAAACATAACCATGAAACATATTGATAACTGCATATGGAAAATACAGAGGATAATGTTTCAAAAAACATATTTGGAAAGCACTAACTAATCATTTGAAGAGTTTGCATTTGACAGGCCAGTATGAACATACCTTGAATGCAGCAACACAGGTTCCACATGAGAAAAATCAAAATCAGGGAAAATGAAACCAGAAAGGTTCAATCTGCTCTGAGCGTTGAAAAACTCAGCACAGACAGTGGCACTTAGGACCAAGGGCGGGAGATCCCTAATGCCATCACCACGGCGATAGGGCATAAACATTCCAGGGTGAAGGCACAATCCACATTGTGAGGTCCAACTGCTGCCAGGCAGTCAGGGGTGCTTTCACATGTACAGGAAGGTCATTGAAGGCTCAGTGTTTTCTTTCAAAAACTGAATCCCCAGCCCACACATTACTATGCTGTACCTCTTAAAATAAGTTATGAGATGGGAAACAGGGCACCCCCAAATATATATATATATAAATATGTGTGTATATATATATAATTTATATAATGTAATATATATAACTTATATAATATGTATAACATATGTATAATTTTCTTTTACATCTTGCATGCTTATATTATGTACAATATCTTAGGTATAATATAAAATATAATGATATGTTATTATATATAATGTAGTACATGTAATAATATATATTACATATTACAAAATATATAATTATATACTTAATTGTACAGTTATATATATAATTATGTACAATATAATAATATATAGTATATATAACATATAATATCTTATATATCATATGTTATATAATATAGAATATCATAGGTATAACACAGTATATAATATATGAAATTTACTCTATGATGTAATATATGATGTATTATATATTACATATAATATGGAACATATTATACATATGTAATATATTAGATATTATATAACATATAATGTATTATATATTAGATATTATATAACTTATAATGTATTATAAATTATATAACTTATTATATACTATATCCTATTATAATATATATTATAATATTATATATGACATGTATTAAATTAAACATTATATAATATATTACATTATATATAGTAATACAATATAATATATAATATATTGTGATATATTATATATACTATATTATGATATAATATACGTTATATATTAAGATATTTTACATAAAATATGTAATGTAATCATATAGAATATAATATTATGTACAATATATAATATATAACCTATAAATTATATATCATATATAATGTATATCATGTATTATATATCTTGTATTATATAATATGTATCATATCTTATATATATCGTACATTACATGTAATAGATATCATATATTATAGGTTTTTTATCATATACAATATGTTATATATCACATATTATCAAAAATATATATCATATGTTCAATGTAACATATATCATACATAACATAATATATAGCATATGTTATATAATATATAACATGCTATATAATATATAGCATATATCATATAATATATTTCATACGTCATAGTATATACCATACAAGTTATATGTAACAGAATTTTATATATTACATATAATATATAACATATGTAATATATTTTATAAATCATGCATAATATATATCACGTATTATATATCATATATTATATATAACATGCATCACATTACGTTTATCATACATTTTATGTAATATATATCATTTATTATGTTATATATCATATATTATGTTTAATATATCATATATTATATGTTATGTTATATGTCAGATATTATCAATAATATATATCAAATGTTCAATGTAATATATATCATACATTATATAATATATAGCATGTTATAAAATATATTTAATATATTACATAATATATAGCATATTTTACATAATGTATATCATATATCTTATTATATACCATATATCACATAATATACACCATACATTATATTATATATATCATATGCTATATAATATACGTCATATATCATATTTATCATAGACAGTATATATTACCTATAATACAGTATTTACATAGCTTACAGTCTATAATTTAAATATTATATTATATATTATATATTTTGTTTAACATATAATATGCATAATGAATATATTATATGTTTTATATAGGATATATTTGATATTTGATATATATTATCTATTATACATAATATATAACAGATTATATATATTATATACATGTCATAAAATATATTATATGTTGTAGATCATGTTGTAATACACATATTATATATTAGATAAAATATATAATATATAGATTATATATATTACATATAATATAAATAATATATATTATGTGTAGTATGTAGTGTCATATAATATATATGACATATAATATATGTAATGTATAATCAATATAACACATATATATAATGTGACATTATATTTTTATGTATATTATGAGATATGATATATTATATATATTATACTATGCTGATATAATATATTATATAATATATAATGCATATATATAATACATATTATTTCTATAATTGTTTTTAGACAGGGTCTTGTTCTGTTGCACAGACTGTTGTGCAATGGCTCCGTCTTGGCTCACTGCAATCTCTGCCTCACGGGTTCAAGCGATTGTCCTGCCTCAGCCTCCCAGGTAGCTGGGACTACACCATACTGGGACTACTCCAGCTGCCACCATGCCTGGCTAAGTTTTTTAGTGTTAGTAGAGACAGGATTTCACTGTATTGGCCAGGATGGTCTTGATCTCCTCACGTTGTGATCCTTTTGCCTTGGCCTCCCAAAGTGCTGGGATTAGAGGCCTGAGCCAAGATACATCTTTTTTAAATGAAGAAAAATTTCAAAGGTACTCTGCTTGGTACAATAATCAAGTAAATAAATTGAGGAATAAAACATAACCATGAAACATATGGATAACTGCATATGGAAAATACAGAGGATAATGTTTCAAAAAACATATTTGGAAAGCACTAACTAATCATTTGAAGAGTTTGCATTTGACAGGCCAGTATGAACATACCTTGAATGCAGCAACACAGGTTCCACATGAGAAAAATCAAAATCAGGGAAAATGAAACCAGAAAGGTTCAATCTGCTCTGAGCGTTGAAAAACTCAGCACAGACAGTGGCACTTAGGACCAAGGGCGGGAGATCCCTAATGCCATCACCACGGCGATAGGGCATAAACATTCCAGGGTGAAGGCAAAATCCACATTGTGAGGTCCAACTGCTGCCAGGCAGTCAGGAGTGCTTTCACATGTACAGGAAAGTCATTGAAGGCTCAGTGTTTTCTTTCAAAAACTGAATCCCAAGCCCACACATTACTATGCTGTACCTCTTAAAATAAGTTATGAGATGGGAAACAGGGCACCCCCAAATATATATATATATATATGTGTGTGTATATATATATAATTTATATAATGTAATATATATAACTTATATAATATGTATAACATATGTATAATTTTCTTTTACATCTTGCATGCTTATATTATGTACAATAGCTTAGGTATAATATAAAATATAATGATATGTTATTATTATATACAATATAGTACATGTAATAATATATATTACATATAACAAAATATATAATTATATACTTAATTGTACAGTTAAATATATAATTATGTACAATATAATTATATATAGTATATATAACATATAATATCTAATATATCATATGTTATATAATATAGAATATCATAGGTATAACACAGTATATAATATATGAAATTTACTCTATGATATAATATATGATGTATTATATATTACATATAATATGGAACATATTATACATATGTAATATATTAGATATTATATAACATATAATGTATTATATATTAGATATTATTTAACTTATAATGTATTATAAATTATATAACTTATTATATACTGTATCCTATTATAATATATATTAAAATATTATATATGACATGTATTAAATTAAACATTATATAATATATTACGTTATATATAGTAATACAATATAATATATAATATATTGTGATATATTATATATACTATATTATGATATAATATACGTTATATATTAAGATATTTTACATAAAATATGTAATGTAATCATATAGAATATAATATTATGTACAATATATAATATATAACCTATAAATTATATATCATATATAATGTATATCATGTATTATATATCTTGTATTATATAATATGTATCATATCTTATATATATCGTACATTACATGTAATAGATATCATATATTATAGGTTTTTTATCATATACAATATGTTATATATCACATATTATCAAAAATATATATCATATGTTCAATGTAACATATATCATACATAACATAATATATAGCATATGTTATATAATATATAACATGCTATATAATATATAGCATATATCATATAATATACATCATACGTCATAGTATATACCATACAAGTTATATGTAACAGAATTTTATATATTACATATAATATATAACATATATAATATATTTTATAAATCATGCATAATATATATCACGTATTATATATCATATATTATATATAACATGCATCACATTACGTTTATCATACATTTTATGTAATATATATCATTTATTATGTTACATATCATATATTATGTTTAATATATCATATATTATATGTTATGTTATATGTCAGATATTATCAATAATATATATCAAATGTTCAATGTAATATATATCATACATTATATAATATATAGCATGTTATAAAATATATTTAATATATTACATAATATATAGCATATTTTACATAATGTATATCATATATCTTATTATATACCATATATCACATAATATACACCATACATTATATTATATATATCATATGCTATATAATATACGTCATATATCATATTTAT
This sequence comes from Gorilla gorilla gorilla, assembly GCF_029281585.2. Taxonomy (NCBI): domain Eukaryota; kingdom Metazoa; phylum Chordata; class Mammalia; order Primates; family Hominidae; genus Gorilla; species Gorilla gorilla. The sequence goes on from NC_073236.2 coordinate 330,752, forward strand.
CATAGACAGTATATATTACCTATAATACAGTATTTACATAGCTTACAGTCTATAATTTAAATATTATATTATATATTATATATTTTGTTTAACATATAATATGCATAATGTATATATTATATGTTTTATATAGGATATATTTGATATTTGATATATATTATCTATTATACATAATATATAACAGATTATATATATTATATAACTGTCATAAAATATATTATATGTTGTAGATCATGTTGTAATACACATATTATATATTAGATAAAATATATAATATATAGATTATATATATTACATATAATATAAATAATATATATTATGTGTAGTATGTAGTGTCATATAATATATATGACATATAATATATGTAATATATAATCAATATAACACATATATATAATGTGACATTATATTTTTATGTATATTATGAGATATGATATATTATATATATTATACTATGCAGATATAATATATTATATAATATATAATGCATATATATAATACATATTATTTATATAATTGTTTTTAGACAGGGTCTTGTTCTGTTGCACAGACTGTTGTGCAATGGCTCCGTCTTGGCTCACTGCAATCTCTGCCTCACGGGTTCAAGCGATTGTCCTGCCTCAGCCTCCCAGGTAGCTGGGACTACACCATACTGGGACTACTCCAGCTGCCACCATGCCTGGCTAATTTTTTTAGTGTTAGTAGAGACAGGATTTCACTGTATTGGCCAGGATGGTCTTGATCTCCTCACGTTGTGATCCTCTTGCCTTGGCCTCCCAAAGTGCTGGGATTAGAGGCCTGAGCCAAGATACATCTTTTTTAAATGAAGAAAAATTTCAAAGGTACTCTGCTTGGTACAATAATCAAGTAAATAAATTGAGGAATAAAACATAACCATGAAACATATTGATAACTGCATATGGAAAATACAGAGGATAATGTTTCAAAAAACATATTTGGAAAGCACTAACTAATCATTTGAAGAGTTTGCATTTGACAGGCCAGTATGAACATACCTTGAATGCAGCAACACAGGTTCCACATGAGAAAAATCAAAATCAGGGAAAATGAAACCAGAAAGGTTCAATCTGCTCTGAGCGTTGAAAAACTCAGCACAGACAGTGGCACTTAGGACCAAGGGCGGGAGATCCCTAATCCCATCACCACGGCGATAGGGCATAAACATTCCAGGGTGAAGGCACAATCCACATTGAGAGGTCCAACTGCTGCCAGGCAGTCAGGAGTGCTTTCACATGTACAGGAAGGTCATTGAAGGCTCAGTGTTTTCTTTCAAAAACTGAATCCCCAGCCCACACACTACTATGCTGTACCTCTTAAAATAAGTTATGAGATGGGAAACAGGGCACCCCCAAATATATATATATATATATGTGTGTGTATATATATATAATTTATATAATGTAATATATATAACTTATATAATATGTATAACATATGTATAATTTTCTTTTACAACTTGCATGCTTATATTATGTACAATATCTTAGGTATAATATAAAATATAATGATATGTTATTATATATAATGTAGTACATGTAATAATATATATTACATATTACAAAATATATAATTATATACTTAATTGTACAGTTATATATATAATTATGTACAATATAATAATATATAGCATATATAACATATAATATCTAATATATCATATGTTATATAATATAGAATATCATAGGTATAACACAGTATATAATATATGAAATTTACTCTATGATATAATATATGATGTATTATATATTACATATAATATGGAACATATTATACATATGTAATATATTAGATATTATATAACATATAATGTATTATATATTAGATATTATATAACTTATAATGTATTATAAATTATATAACTTATTATATACTATATCCTATTATAATATATATTATAATATTATATATGACATGTATTAAATTAAACATTATATAATATATTACATTATATATAGTAATACAATATAATATATAATATATTGTGATGTATTATACATATTATATTATGATATAATATACGTTATATATTAAGATATTTTACATAAAATATGTAATGTAATCATATAGAATAGAATATTATGTACAATATATAATATATAACCTATAAATTATATATCATATATAATGTATATCATGTATTACATATCTTGTATTATATAATATGTATCATATCTTATATATATCGTACATTACATGTAATAGATATCATATATTATATGTTTTCTATCATATACTATATGTTATATATCACATATTATCAATAATATATATCATATGTTCAATGTAACTTATATCATACATAACATAATATATAGCATATGTTATATAATATATAACATGTTATATAATATATAGCATATATCATATAATATATATCATATGTCATAGTATATACCATACAAGTTGTATATAACAGAATTTTATATATTATATATACTATATAACATATATAATATATTTTATAAATCATACATAATATATATCACGTATTATATATCATATATTATATATAACATGCATCACATTACGTTTATCATACATTCTATGTAATATATATCATTTATTATGTTACATATCATATATTATGTTTAATATATCATATATTATATGTTATATATCATATACTATATGTTATATGTCAGATATTATCAATAATATATATCAAATGTTCAATGTAATATATATCATACATTATATAATATATAGCATGTTATAAAATATATTTAATGTATTACATAATATATAGCATATTTTATATAATGTATATCATATATCATATTATATACCATATATCATATAATATACACCATACATTATATTATATATATCATATGCTATATAATATACGTCATATATCATAGTTATCATAGACAGTATATATTACCTATAATACAGTATTTAGATAGCTTACAGTATATAATTTAAATATTATATTATATATTACATATTTTGTTTAACATATAATATGCATAATGTATATATTATATGTTTTATATAGGATATATTTGATATTTGATATATATTATCTATTATATATAATATATAACAGATTATATATATTATATACATGTCATAAAATATATTATATGTTGTAGATCATGTTGTAATACACATATTATGTATTAGATAAAATATATAATATATAGATTATATATATTACATATAATATAAATAATATATATTATGTGTAGTATATAGTGTCATATAATATATATGACATATAATATATGTAATATATAATCAATATAACACATATATATAATGTGACATTATATTTTTATGTATATTATGAGATATGATATATTATATATATTATACTATGCAGATATTATATATTATATAATATATAGTGCTTATACATAATACATATTATTTATATAATTGTTTTTAGACAGGGTCTTGTTCTGTTGCACAGACTGTTGTGCAATGGCTCCGTCTTGGCTCACTGCAATCTCTGCCTCACGGGTTCAAGCGATTGTCCTGCCTCAGCCTCCCAGGTAGCTGGGACTACACCATACTGGGACTACTCCAGCTGCCACCATGCCTGGCTAATTTTTTTAGTGTTAGTAGAGACAGGATTTCACTGTATTGACCAGGATGGTCTTGATCTACTCACGTTGTGATCCTCTTGCCTTGGCCTCCCAAAGTGCTGGGATTAGAGGCCTGAGCCAAGATACATCTTTTTTAAATGAAGAAAAATTTCAAAGGTACTCTGCTTGGTACAATAATCAAGTAAATAAATTGAGGAATAAAACATAACCATGAAACATATTGATAACTGCATATGGAAAATACAGAGGATAATGTTTCAAAAAACATATTTGGAAAGCACTAACTAATCATTTGAAGAGTTTGCATTTGACAGGCCAGTATGAACATACCTTGAATGCAGCAACACAGGTTCCACATTAGAAAAATCAAAATCAGGGAAAATGAAACCAGAAAGGTTCAATCTGCTCTGAGCGTTGAAAAACTCAGCACAGACAGTGGCACTTAGGACCAAGGGCGGGAGATCCCTAATCCCATCACCACGGCGATAGGGCATAAACATTCCAGGGTGAAGGCACAATCCACATTGTGAGGTCCAACTGCTGCCAGGCAGTCAGGAGTGCTTTCACATGTACAGGAAAGTCATTGAAGGCTCAGTGTTTTCTTTCAAAAACTGAATCCCAAGCCCACACATTACTATGCTGTACCTCTTAAAATAAGTTATGAGATGGGAAACAGGGCACCCCCAAATATATATATATATATATATATATGTGTGTATATATATATAATTTATATAATGTAATATATATAACTTATATAATATGTATAACATATGTATAATTTTCTTTTACATCTTGCATGCTTATATTATGTACAATATCTTAGGTATAATATAAAATATAATGATATGTTATTATTATATACAATATAGTACATGTAATAATATATATTACATATAACAAAATATATAATTATATACTTAATTGTACAGTTATATATATAATTATGTACAATATAATAACATATAGTATATATAACATATAATATCTAATATACCATATGTTATATAATATAGAATATCATATGTATAACACAGTATATAATATATGAAATTTATTCTATGATATAATATATGATGTATTATATATTACATATAATATGGAACATATTATACATATGTAATATATTAGATATTATATAACATATAACGTATTATATATTAGATATTATATAACTTATAATGTATTATAAATTATATAACATATTATATAACTTATAATGTATTATAAATTATATAACATATTATATACTATATCCTATTATAATATATATTATAATATTATATATGACATGTATTAAATTAAACATTATATAATATATTACATTATATATACTAATACAATATAATATATAATGTATTGCGATATATTATACATATTATATTATGATATAATATACGTTATATATTAAGATATTTTACATAAAATATGTAATGTAATCATATAGAATAGAATATTATGTACAATATATAATATATAACCTATAAATTATATATCATATATAATGTATATCATGTATTATTTATCTTGTATTATATAATATGTATCATATCTTATATATATCGTACATTACATGTAATAGATATCATATATTATATGTTTTCTATCATATACTATATGTTATATATCACATATTATCAATAATATATATCATATGTTCAATGTAACATATATCATACATAACATAATATATAGCATATGTTATATAATATATAACATGTTATATAATATATAGCATATATCATATAATATATATCATATCTCATAGTATATAATATACAAGTTATATATAACAGAATTTTATATATTATATATAATATATAACATATATAATATATTTTATAAATCATACATAATATATATCACGTATTATATATCATATATTATATATAACATGCATCACATTACGTTTAACATACATTTTATGTAATATATATCATTTATTACGTTACATATCATATATTATGTTTAATATATCATATATTATATGTTATGTTATATGTCAGATATTATCAATAATATATATCAAATGTTCAATGTAATATATATCATAAATTATATAATATATAGCATGTTATAAAATATATTTAATATATTACATAATATATAGCAAATTTTACATAATGTATATCATATATCATATTATATACCATATATCACATAATATACACCATACATTATATTATATATATCATATGCTATGTAATATACGTCATATATCATATTTATGATAGACAGTACATATTACCTATAATACAGTATTTACATAGCTTACAGTCTATAATTTAAATATTATATTATATATTATATATTTTGTTTAACATATAATATGCATAATGTATATATTATATGTTTTATATAGGATATATTTGATATTTGATATATATTATCTATTATACATAATATATAACAGATTATATATATTATATACATGTCATAAAATATATTATATGTTGTAGATCATGTTGTAATACACATATTATATATTAGATAAAATATATAATATATAGATTATATGTATTACATATAATATAAATAATATATATTATGTGTAGTATGTAGTGTCATATAATATATATGACATATAATATATGTAATATATAATCAATATAACACATATATATAATGCGACATTATATTTTTATGTATATTATGAGATATGATATATTATATATATTATACTATGCAGATATAATATATTATATAATATATAATGCATATACATAATACATATTATTTATATAATTGTTTTTAGACAGGGTCTTGTTCTGTTGCACAGACTGTTGTGCAATGGCTCCGTCTTGGCTCACTGCAATCTCTGCCTCACGGCTTCAAGCGATTGTCCTGCCTCAGCCTCCCAGGTAGCTGGGACTACACCATACTGGGGCTACTCCAGCTGCCATCATGCCTGGCTAATTTTTTTAGTGTTAGTAGAGACAGGATTTCACTGTATTGACCAGGATGGTCTTGATCTCCTCACGTTGTGATCCTCTTGCCTTGGCCTCCCAAAGTGCTGGGATTAGAGGCCTGAGCCAAGATACATCTTTTTTAAATGAAGAAAAATTTCAAAGGTACTCTGCTTGGTACAATAATCAAGTAAATAAATTGAGGAATAAAACATAACCATGAAACATATTGATAACTGCATATGGAAAATACAGAGGATAATGTTTCAAAAAGCATATTTGGAAAGCACTAACTAATCATTTGAAGAGTTTGCATTTGACAGGCCAGTATGAACATACCTTGAATGCAGCAACACAGGATCCACATGAGAAAAATCAAAATCAGGGAAAATGAAACCAGAAAGGTTCAATCTGCTCTGAGCGTTGAAAAACTCAGCACAGACAGTGGCACTTAGGACCAAGGGCGGGAGATCCCTAATCCCATCACCACGGCGATAGGGCATAAACATTCCAGGGTGAAGGCACAATCCACATTGAGAGGTCCAACTGCTGCCAGGCAGTCAGGAGTGCTTTCACATGTACAGGAAAGTCATTGAAGGCTCAGTGTTTTCTTTCAAAAACTGAATCCCAAGCCCACACATTACTATGCTGTACCTCTTAAAATAAGTTATGAGATGGGAAACAGGGCACTCCCAAATATATATATATATATATGTGTGTGTATATATATATAATTTATATAATGTAATATATATAACTTATATAATATGTATAACATATGTATAATTTTCTTTTACATCTTGCTTGCTTATATTATGTACAATATCTTAGGTATAACATAAAATATAATGATATGTTATTATTATATACAATATAGTACATGTAATAATATATATTACATATAACAAAATATATAATTATATACTTAATTGTACAGTTAAATATATAGTTATGTACAATATAATTATATATAGTATATATAACATATAATATCTAATATATCATATGTTATATAATATAGAATATCATATGTATAACACAGTATATAATATATGAAATTTATTCTATGATATAATATATGATGTATTATATATTACATATAATATGGAACATATTATACATATGTAATATATTAGATATTATATAACATGTAATGTATTATATATTAGATATTATATAACTTATAATATATTATAAATTATATAACATATTATATACTATATCCTATTATAATATATATTATAATATTGTATATGACATGTATTAAATTAAACGTTATATAATATATTACATTATATGTAGTAATACAATATAATATATAATATATTGTGATGTATTATACATATTATATTATGATATAACATACGTTATATATTAAGATATTTTACATAAAATATGTAATGTAATCATATAGAATTGAATATTATGTACAATATATAATATATAACCTATAAATTATATATCATATATAATGTATATCATGTATTATATATCTTGTATTATATAATATGTATCATATCTTATATATATCGTACATTACATGTAATAGATATCATATATTATATGTTTTCTATCATATACTATATGTTATATATCACATATTATCAATAATATATATCATATGTTCAATGCAACATGTATCATACATAACATAATATATAGCATATGTTATATAATATATAATATGTTATATAATATATAGCATATATCATATAATATATATCATATGTCATAATATATACCATACAAGTTATATATAACAGAATTTTATATATTATATATGATATATAACATATATAATATATTTTATTAATCATACATCATATATATCACGTATTATATATCATATATTATATATAACTTGCATCACATTATGTTTATCATACATTTTATGTAATATATATCATTTATTATGTTACATATCATATATTATGTTTAATATATCATATATTATATGTTATATATCATATACTATATGTTATATGTCAGATATTATCAATAATATATATCAAATGTTCAATGTAATATATATCATACATTATATAATATATAGCATGTTTTAAAATATATTTAATATATTATATAATATATAGCATATTTTACATAATGTATATCATATATCATATTATATACCATATATCATATAATATACACCATACATTATATTATATATATCATATGCTATGTAATATATGTCATATATCATATTTATGATAGACAGTATATATTACCTATAATACAGTATTTACATAGCTTACAGTCTATAATTTAAATATTATATTATATATTATATATTTTGTTTAACATATAATATGCATAATGTATATATTATATGTTTTATATAGGATATATTTGATATTTGATATATATTATCTATTATATATAATATATAACAGATTATATATATTATATACATGTCATAAAATATATTATATGTTGTAGATCATGTTGTAATACACATATTATATATTCGATAAAATATATAATATATAGATTATATATATTATATATAATATAAATAATATATATTATGTGTAGTATATAGTGTCATATAATATATATGACATATAATATATGTAATATATAATCAATATAACACATATATATAATGTGACATTATATTTTTATGTATATTATGAGATATGATATATTATATATATTATACTATGCAGATATAATATATTATATAATATATAATGCTTATATATAATACATATTATTTGTATAATTGTTTTTAGACAGGGTCTTGTTCTGTTGCACAGACTGTTGTGCAATGGCTCCGTCTTGGCTCACTGCAATCTCTGCCTCACGGGTTCAAGCGATTGTCCTGCCTCAGCCTCCCAGGTAGCTGGGACTACACCATACTGGGACTATTCCAGCTGCCACCATGCCTAGCTAATTTTTTTAATGTTAGTAGGGACAGGATTTCACTGTATTGACCAGGATGATCTTGATCTCCTCACGTTGTGATCCTCTTGCCTTGGCCTCCCAAAGTGCTGGGATTAGAGGCCTGAGCCAAGATACATCTTTTTTAAATGAAGAAAAATTTCAAAGGTACTCTGCTTGGTACAATAATCAAGTAAATAAATTGAGGAATAAAACATAACCATGAAACATATTGATAACAGCATATGGAAAATACAGAGGATAATGTTTCAAAAAACATATTTGGAAAGCACTAACTAATCATTTGAAGAGTTTGCATTTGACAGGCCAGTATGAACATACCTTGAATGCAGCAACACAGGTTCCACATGAGAAAAATCAAAATCAGGGAAAATGAAACCAGAAAGGTTCAATCTGCTCTGAGCGTTGAAAAACTCAGCACAGACAGTGGCACTTAGGACCAAGGGCGGGAGATCCCTAATCCCATCACCACGGCGATAGGGCATAAACATTCCAGGGTGAAGGCACAATCCACATTGAGAGGTCCAACTGCTGCCAGGCAGTCAGGAGTGCTTTCACATGTACAGGAAGGTCATTGAAGGCTCAGTGTTTTCTTTCAAAAACTGAATCCCCAGCCCACACACTACTATGCTGTACCTCTTAAAATAAGTTATGAGATGGGAAACAGGGCACCCCCAAATATATATATATATATATGTGTGTGTATATATATATAATTTATATAATGTAATATATATAACTTATATAATATGTATAACATATGTATAATTTTCTTTTACAACTTGCATGCTTATATTATGTACAATATCTTAGGTATAATATAAAATATAATGATATGTTATTATATATAATGTAGTACATGTAATAATATATATTACATATTACAAAATATATAATTATATACTTAATTGTACAGTTATATATATAATTATGTACAATATAATAATATATAGCATATATAACATATAATATCTAATATATCATATGTTATATAATATAGAATATCATAGGTATAACACAGTATATAATATATGAAATTTACTCTATGATATAATATATGATGTATTATATATTACATATAATATGGAACATATTATACATATGTAATATATTAGATATTATATAACATATAATGTATTATATATTAGATATTATATAACTTATAATGTATTATAAATTATATAACTTATTATATACTATATCCTATTATAATATATATTATAATATTATATATGACATGTATTAAATTAAACATTATATAATATATTACATTATATATAGTAATACAATATAATATATAATATATTGTGATGTATTATACATATTATATTATGATATAATATACGTTATATATTAAGATATTTTACATAAAATATGTAATGTAATCATATAGAATAGAATATTATGTACAATATATAATATATAACCTATAAATTATATATCATATATAATGTATATCATGTATTACATATCTTGTATAATATAATATGTATCATATCTTATATATATCGTACATTACATGTAATAGATATCATATATTATATGTTTTCTATCATATACTATATGTTATATATCACATATTATCAATAATATATATCATATGTTCAATGTAACTTATATCATACATAACATAATATATAGCATATGTTATATAATATATAACATGTTATATAATATATAGCATATATCATATAATATATATCATATGTCATAGTATATACCATACAAGTTGTATATAACAGAATTTTATATATTATATATACTATATAACATATATAATATATTTTATAAATCATACATAATATATATCACGTATTATATATCATATATTATATATAACATGCATCACATTACGTTTATCATACATTCTATGTAATATATATCATTTATTATGTTACATATCATATATTATGTTTAATATATCATATATTATATGTTATATATCATATACTATATGTTATATGTCAGATATTATCAATAATATATATCAAATGTTCAATGTAATATATATCATACATTATATAATATATAGCATGTTATAAAATATATTTAATGTATTACATAATATATAGCATATTTTATATAATGTATATCATATATCATATTATATACCATATATCATATAATATACACCATACATTATATTATATATATCATATGCTATATAATATACGTCATATATCATAGTTATCATAGACAGTATATATTACCTATAATACAGTATTTAGATAGCTTACAGTATATAATTTAAATATTATATTATATATTACATATTTTGTTTAACATATAATATGCATAATGTATATATTATATGTTTTATATAGGATATATTTGATATTTGATATATATTATCTATTATATATAATATATAACAGATTATATATATTATATACATGTCATAAAATATATTATATGTTGTAGATCATGTTGTAATACACATATTATGTATTAGATAAAATATATAATATATAGATTATATATATTACATATAATATAAATAATATATATTATGTGTAGTATATAGTGTCATATAATATATATGACATATAATATATGTAATATATAATCAATATAACACATATATATAATGTGACATTATATTTTTATGTATATTATGAGATATGATATATTATATATATTATACTATGCAGATATTATATATTATATAATATATAGTGCTTATACATAATACATATTATTTATATAATTGTTTTTAGACAGGGTCTTGTTCTGTTGCACAGACTGTTGTGCAATGGCTCCGTCTTGGCTCACTGCAATCTCTGCCTCACGGGTTCAAGCGATTGTCCTGCCTCAGCCTCCCAGGTAGCTGGGACTACACCATACTGGGACTACTCCAGCTGCCACCATGCCTGGCTAATTTTTTTAGTGTTAGTAGAGACAGGATTTCACTGTATTGACCAGGATGGTCTTGATCTACTCACGTTGTGATCCTCTTGCCTTGGCCTCCCAAAGTGCTGGGATTAGAGGCCTGAGCCAAGATACATCTTTTTTAAATGAAGAAAAATTTCAAAGGTACTCTGCTTGGTACAATAATCAAGTAAATAAATTGAGGAATAAAACATAACCATGAAACATATTGATAACTGCATATGGAAAATACAGAGGATAATGTTTCAAAAAACATATTTGGAAAGCACTAACTAATCATTTGAAGAGTTTGCATTTGACAGGCCAGTATGAACATACCTTGAATGCAGCAACACAGGTTCCACATTAGAAAAATCAAAATCAGGGAAAATGAAACCAGAAAGGTTCAATCTGCTCTGAGCGTTGAAAAACTCAGCACAGACAGTGGCACTTAGGACCAAGGGCGGGAGATCCCTAATCCCATCACCACGGCGATAGGGCATAAACATTCCAGGGTGAAGGCACAATCCACATTGTGAGGTCCAACTGCTGCCAGGCAGTCAGGAGTGCTTTCACATGTACAGGAAAGTCATTGAAGGCTCAGTGTTTTCTTTCAAAAACTGAATCCCAAGCCCACACATTACTATGCTGTACCTCTTAAAATAAGTTATGAGATGGGAAACAGGGCACCCCCAAATATATATATATATATATATATATGTGTGTATATATATATAATTTATATAATGTAATATATATAACTTATATAATATGTATAACATATGTATAATTTTCTTTTACATCTTGCATGCTTATATTATGTACAATATCTTAGGTATAATATAAAATATAATGATATGTTATTATTATATACAATATAGTACATGTAATAATATATATTACATATAACAAAATATATAATTATATACTTAATTGTACAGTTATATATATAATTATATACAATATAATAACATATAGTATATATAACATATAATATCTAATATATCATATGTTATATAATATAGAATATCATATGTATAACACAGTATATAATATATGAAATTTATTCTATGATATAATATATGATGTATTATATATTACATATAATATGGAACATATTATACATATGTAATATATTAGATATTATATAACATATAACGTATTATATATTAGATATTATATAACTTATAATGTATTATAAATTATATAACATATTATATAACTTATAATGTATTATAAATTATATAACATATTATATACTATATCCTATTATAATATATATTATAATATTATATATGACATGTATTAAATTAAACATTATATAATATATTACATTATATATACTAATACAATATAATATATAATATATTGTGATATATTATACATATTATATTATGATATAATATACGTTATATATTAAGATATTTTACATAAAATATGTAATGTAATCATATAGAATAGAATATTATGTACAATATATAATATATAACCTATAAATTATATATCATATATAATGTATATCATGTATTATTTATCTTGTATTATATAATATGTATCATATCTTATATATATCGTACATTACATGTAATAGATATCATATATTATATGTTTTCTATCATATACTATATGTTATATATCACATATTATCAATAATATATATCATATGTTCAATGTAACATATATCATACATAACATAATATATAGCATATGTTATATAATATATAACATGTTATATAATATATAGCATATATCATATAATATATATCATATCTCATAGTATATAATATACAAGTTATATATAACAGAATTTTATATATTATATATAATATATAACATATATAATATATTTTATAAATCATACATAATATATATCACGTATTATATATCATATATTATATATAACATGCATCACATTACGTTTAACATACATTTTATGTAATATATATCATTTATTACGTTACATATCATATATTATGTTTAATATATCATATATTATATGTTATGTTATATGTCAGATATTATCAATAATATATATCAAATGTTCAATGTAATATATATCATAAATTATATAATATATAGCATGTTATAAAATATATTTAATATATTACATAATATATAGCAAATTTTACATAATGTATATCATATATCATATTATATACCATATATCACATAATATACACCATACATTATATTATATATATCATATGCTATGTAATATACGTCATATATCATATTTATGATAGACAGTACATATTACCTATAATACAGTATTTACATAGCTTACAGTCTATAATTTAAATATTATATTATATATTATATATTTTGTTTAACATATAATATGCATAATGTATATATTATATGTTTTATATAGGATATATTTGATATTTGATATATATTATCTATTATACATAATATATAACAGAGTATATATATTATATACATGTCATAAAATATATTATATGTTGTAGATCATGTTGTAATACACATATTATATATTAGATAAAATATATAATATATAGATTATATGTATTACATATAATATAAATAATATATATTATGTGTAGTATGTAGTGTCATATAATATATATGACATATAATATATGTAATATATAATCAATATAACACATATATATAATGCGACATTATATTTTTATGTATATTATGAGATATGATATATTATATATATTATACTATGCAGATATAATATATTATATAATATATAATGCATATACATAATACATATTATTTATATAATTGTTTTTAGACAGGGTCTTGTTCTGTTGCACAGACTGTTGTGCAATGGCTCCGTCTTGGCTCACTGCAATCTCTGCCTCACGGCTTCAAGCGATTGTCCTGCCTCAGCCTCCCAGGTAGCTGGGACTACACCATACTGGGGCTACTCCAGCTGCCATCATGCCTGGCTAATTTTTTTAGTGTTAGTAGAGACAGGATTTCACTGTATTGACCAGGATGGTCTTGATCTCCTCACGTTGTGATCCTCTTGCCTTGGCCTCCCAAAGTGCTGGGATTAGAGGCCTGAGCCAAGATACATCTTTTTTAAATGAAGAAAAATTTCAAAGGTACTCTGCTTGGTACAATAATCAAGTAAATAAATTGAGGAATAAAACATAACCATGAAACATATTGATAACTGCATATGGAAAATACAGAGGATAATGTTTCAAAAAGCATATTTGGAAAGCACTAACTAATCATTTGAAGAGTTTGCATTTGACAGGCCAGTATGAACATACCTTGAATGCAGCAACACAGGATCCACATGAGAAAAATCAAAATCAGGGAAAATGAAACCAGAAAGGTTCAATCTGCTCTGAGCGTTGAAAAACTCAGCACAGACAGTGGCACTTAGGACCAAGGGCGGGAGATCCCTAATCCCATCACCACGGCGATAGGGCATAAACATTCCAGGGTGAAGGCACAATCCACATTGAGAGGTCCAACTGCTGCCAGGCAGTCAGGAGTGCTTTCACATGTACAGGAAAGTCATTGAAGGCTCAGTGTTTTCTTTCAAAAACTGAATCCCAAGCCCACACATTACTATGCTGTACCTCTTAAAATAAGTTATGAGATGGGAAACAGGGCACTCCCAAATATATATATATATATATGTGTGTGTATATATATATAATTTATATAATGTAATATATATAACTTATATAATATGTATAACATATGTATAATTTTCTTTTACATCTTGCTTGCTTATATTATGTACAATATCTTAGGTATAACATAAAATATAATGATATGTTATTATTATATACAATATAGTACATGTAATAATATATATTACATATAACAAAATATATAATTATACACTTAATTGTACAGTTAAATATATAGTTATGTACAATATAATTATATATAGTATATATAACATATAATATCTAATATATCATATGTTATATAATATAGAATATCATATGTATAACACAGTATATAATATATGAAATTTATTCTATGATATAATATATGATGTATTATATATTACATATAATATGGAACATATTATACATATGTAATATATTAGATATTATATAACATGTAATGTATTATATATTAGATATTATATAACTTATAATATATTATAAATTATATAACATATTATATACTATATCCTATTATAATATATATTATAATATTGTATATGACATGTATTAAATTAAACGTTATATAATATATTACATTATATGTAGTAATACAATATAATATATAATATATTGTGATGTATTATACATATTATATTATGATATAACATACGTTATATATTAAGATATTTTACATAAAATATGTAATGTAATCATATAGAATTGAATATTATGTACAATATATAATATATAACCTATAAATTATATATCATATATAATGTATATCATGTATTATATATCTTGTATTATATAATATGTATCATATCTTATATATATCGTACATTACATGTAATAGATATCATATATTATATGTTTTCTATCATATACTATATGTTATATATCACATATTATCAATAATATATATCATATGTTCAATGCAACATGTATCATACATAACATAATATATAGCATATGTTATATAATATATAATATGTTATATAATATATAGCATATATCATATCATATATATCATATGTCATAATATATTCCATACAAGTTATATATAACAGAATTTTATATATTATATATACTATATAACATATAATATATTTTATAAATCATACATAATATATATCACGTATTATATATCATATATTATATATAACATGCATCACATTACGTTTATCATACATTCTATGTAATATATATCATTTATTATGTTACATATCATATATTATGTTTAATATATCATATATTATATGTTATATATCATATACTATATGTTATATGTCAGATATTATCAATAATATATATCAAATGTTCAATGTAATATATATCATACATTATATAATATATAGCATGTTATAAAATATATTTAATGTATTACATAATATATAGCATATTTTACATAATGTATATCATATATCATATTATATACCTTATATCATATAATATACACCATACATTATATTATATATATCATATGCTATATAATATACGTCATATATCATAGTTATCATAGACAGTATATATTACCTATAATACAGTATTTAGATAGCTTACAGTATATAATTTAAATATTATATTATATATTACATATTTTGTTTAACATATAATATGCATAATGTATATATTATATGTTTTATATAGGATATATTTGATATTTGATATATATTATCTATTATATATAATATATAACAGATTATATATATTATATACATGTCATAAAATATATTATATGTTGTAGATCATGTTGTAATACACATATTATGTATTAGATAAAATATATAATATATAGATTATATATATTACATATAATATAAATAATATATATTATGTGTAGTATATAGTGTCATATAATATATATGACATATAATATATGTAATATATAATCAATATAACACATATATATAATGTGACATTATATTTTTATGTATATTATGAGATATGATATATTATATATATTATACTATGCAGATATTACATATTATATAATATATAGTGCTTATACATAATACATATTATTTATATAATTGTTTTTAGACAGGGTCTTGTTCTGTTGCACAGACTGTTGTGCAATGGCTCCGTCTTGGCTCACTGCAAACTCTGCCTCACGGGTTCAAGCGATTGTCCTGCCTCAGCCTCCCAGGTAGCTGGGACTACACCATACTGGGACTACTCCAGCTGCCACCATGCCTGGCTAATTTTTTTAGTGTTAGTAGAGACAGGATTTCACTGTATTGACCAGGATGGTCTTGATCTCCTCACGTTGTGATCCTCTTGCCTTGGCCTCCCAAAGTGCTGGGATTAGAGGCCTGAGCCAAGATACATCTTTTTTAAATGAAGAAAAATTTCAAAGGTACTCTGCTTGGTACAATAATCAAGTAAATAAATTGAGGAATAAAACATAACCATGAAACATATTGATAACTGCATATGGAAAATACAGAGGATAATGTTTCAAAAAGCATATTTGGAAAGCACTAACTAATCATTTGAAGAGTTTGCATTTGACAGGCCAGTATGAACATACCTTGAATGCAGCAACACAGGTTCCACATGAGAAAAATCAAAATCAGGGAAAATGAAACCAGAAAGATTCAATCTGCTCTGAGCGTTGAAAAACTCAGCACAGACAGTGGCACTTAGGACCAAGGGCGGGAGATCCCTAATCCCATCACCACGGCGATAGGGCATAAACATTCCAGGGTGAAGGCACAATCCACATTGAGAGGTCCAACTGCTGCCAGGCAGTCAGGAGTGCTTTCACATGTACAGGAAAGTCATTGAAGGCTCAGTGTTTTCTTTCAAAAACTGAATCCCAAGCCCACACATTACTATGCTGTACCTCTTAAAATAAGTTATGAGATGGGAAACAGGGCACCCCCAAATATATATATATATATATGTGTGTGTATATATATATAATTTATATAATGTAATATATATAACTTATATAATATGTATAACATATGTATAATTTTCTTTTACATCTTGCATGCTTATATTATGTACAATATCTTAGGTATAACATAAAATATAATGATATGTTATTATTATATACAATATAGTACATGTAATAATATATATTACATATAACAAAATATATAATTATATACTTAATTGTACAGTTAAATATATAGTTATGTACAATATAATTATATATAGTATATATAACATATAATATCTAATATATCATATGTTATATAATATAGAATATCATATGTATAACACAGTATATAATATATGAAATTTATTCCATGATATAATATATGATGTATTATATATTACATATAATATGGAACATATTATACATATGTAATATAATAGATATTATATAACATATAATGTATTATATATTAGATATTATATAACTTATAATGTATTATAAATTATATAACATATTATATACTATATCCTATTATTATATATATTATAATATTATATATGACATGTATTAAATTAAACGTTATATAATATATTACATTATATATAGTAATACAATGTAATATATAATATATTGTGATATATTATACATACTATATTATGATATAATATACGTTATATATTAAGATATTTTACATAAAATATGTAATGTAATCATATAGAATAGAATATTATGTACAATATATAATATATAACCTATAAAATATATATCATATATAATGTATATCATGTATTATATATCTTGTATTATGTAATATGTATCATATCTTACATATATCGTACATTACATGTAATAGATATCATATATTATATGTTTTCTATCATATACTATCTGTTATATATCACATTTTATCAATAATATATCTCATATGTTCAATGCAACATGTATCATACATAACATAATATATAGCATATGTTATATAATATATAATATGTTATATAATATATAGCATATATCATATCATATATATCATATGTCATAATATATTCCATACAAGTTATATATAACAGAATTTTATATATTATATATACTATATAACATATAATATATTTTATAAATCATACATAATATATATCACGTATTATATATCATATATTATATATAACATGCATCACATTACGTTTATCATACATTCTATGTAATATATATCATTTATTATGTTACATATCATATATTATGTTTAATATATCATATATTATATGTTATATATCATATACTATATGTTATATGTCAGATATTATCAATAATATATATCAAATGTTCAATGTAATATATATCATACATTATATAATATATAGCATGTTATAAAATATATTTAATGTATTACATAATATATAGCATATTTTACATAATGTATATCATATATCATATTATATACCTTATATCATATAATATACACCATACATTATATTATATATATCATATGCTATATAATATACGTCATATATCATAGTTATCATAGACAGTATATATTACCTATAATACAGTATTTAGATAGCTTACAGTCTATAATTTAAATATTATATTATATATTATATATTTTGTTTAACATATAATATGCATAATGTATATATTATATGTTTTATATAGGATATATTTGATATTTGATATATATTATCTATTATATATAATAAATAACAGATTATATATATTATATACATGTCATAAAATATATTATGTGTTGTAGATCATGTTGTAATACACATATTATATATTAGATAAAATATATAATATATAGATTATATATATTACATATAATATAAATAATATATATTATGTGTAGTATATAGTGTCATATAATATATATGACATATAATATATGTAATATATAATCAATATAACAGATATATATAATGTGACATTATATTTTTATGTATATTATGAGATATGATATATTATATATATTATACTATGCAGATATTATATATTATATAATATATAGTGCTTATACATAATACATATTATTTATATAATTGTTTTTAGACAGGGTCTTGTTCTGTTGCACAGACTGTTGTGCAATGGCTCCGTCTTGGCTCACTGCAATCTCTGCCTCACGGGTTCAAGCGATTGTCCTGCCTCAGCCTCCCAGGTAGCTGGGACTACACCATACTGCGACTACTCCAGCTGCCACCATGCCTGGCTAATTTTTTTAGTGTTAGTAGAGACAGGATTTCACTGTATTGACCAGGATGGTCTTGATCTCCTCACGTTGTGATCCTCTTGCCTTGGCCTCCCAAAGTGCTGGGATTAGAGGCCTGAGCCAAGATACATCTTTTTTAATGAAGAAAAATTTCAAAGGTACTCTGCTTGGTACAATAATCAAGTAAATAAATTGAGGAATAAAACATAACCATGAAACATATTGATAACTGCATATGGAAAATACAGAGGATAATGTTTCAAAAAACATATTTGGAAAGCACTAACTAATCATTTGAAGAGTTTGCATTTGACAGGCCAGTATGAACATACCTTGAATGCAGCAACACAGGTTCCACATGAGAAAAATCAAAATCAGGGAAAATGAAACCAGAAAGGTTCAATCTGCTCTGAGCGTTGAAAAACTCAGCACAGACAGTGGCACTTAGGACCAAGGGCGGGACATCCCTAATCCCATCACCACGGCGATAGGGCATAAACATTCCAGGGTGAAGGCACAATCCACATTGTGAGGTCCAACTGCTGCCAGGCAGTCAGGAGTGCTTTCACATGTACAGGAAAGTCATTGAAGGCTCAGTGTTTTCTTTCAAAAACTGAATCCCAAGCCCACACATTACTATGCTGTGCCTCTTAAAATAAGTTATGAGATGGGAAACAGGGCACCCCCAAATATATATATATATATATATGTGTGTATATATATATAATTTATATAATGTAATATATATAACTTATATAATATGTATAACATATGTATAATTTTCTTTTACATCTTGCATGCTTATATTATGTACAATATCTTAGGTATAATATAAAATATAATGATATGTTATTATTATATACAATATAGTACATGTAATAATATATATTACATATAACAAAATATATAATTATATACTTAATTGTAGTTATATATATAATAATGAACAATATAATAATATATAGTATATATAACATATAATATCTAATATATCATATGTTATATAATATAGAATATCATATGTATACCACAGTATATAATATATGAAATTTACTCTATGATATAATATATGATGTATTATATATTTCATATAATATGGAACATAGTATACATATGTAATATATTAGATATTATATAACATATAATGTATTATATATTAGATATTATATAACTTATAATTTATTATACACTATATAACATATTATATACTATATCCTATTATAATATATATTATAATATTATATATGACATGTATTAAATTAAACGTTATATAATATATTACTTTATATATACTAATACAATATAATGTATAATATATTGTGATATATTATACATACTATATTATGATATAATATATATTATATATTAAGATATTTTACATAAAATATGTAATGTAATCATATAGAATAGAATATTATGTACAATATATAATATATAACCTATAAAATATATATCATATATTATGTATATCATGTATTATATAACTTGTATTATATAATATGTATCATATCTTATATATATCGTACATTACATGTAATAGATATCATATATTATATGTTTTCTATCATATACTATATGTTATATATCACATATTATCAATAATATCTATCATATGTTCAATGTAACATATATCATACATAACATAATATATAGCATATGTTATATAATATATAACATGTTATATAATATATAGCATATATCATATAATATATATCATATATCATAGTATATAGCATACAAGTTATATATAACAGAATTTTATATATTATATATAATATATAACATATATAATATATTTTATAAATCATACATAATATATATCACATATTATATATCATATATTATATATAACATGCATCACATTACGTTTATCATACATTTTATGTAAAATATATCATTTATTATGTTACATATCATATATTATGTTTAATATATCATATATTTTATGTTATATAAAATATACTATATGTTATATGTCAGATATCATCAATAATATATATCAAATATTCAATGTAATATATATCATACATTATATACTATATAGCATGTTATAAAATATATTTAATATATTATATAATATACAGCATATATTACATAATGTATATCATATATCATATTATATACCATATATCATATAATATACACCATACATTATATTATATATATCATATGCTATATAATATACGTCATATATCATATTTATCATAGACAGTATATATTACCTATAATACAGTATTTACATAGCTTACAGTATATAATTTAAATATTATATTATATATTATATATTTTGTTTAACATATAATATGCATAATGTATATATTATATGTTTTATATAGGATATATTTGATATTTGATAAATATTATCTATTATATATAATAAATAACAGATTATATATGTTATATACATGTCATAAAATATATTATGTGTTGTAGATCATGTTGTAATACACATATTATATATTAGATAAAATATATAATATATAGATTATATATATTACATATAATATAAATAATATATATTATGTGTAGTATATAGTGTCATATAATATATATGACATATAATATATGTAATATATAATCAATATAACACATATATATAATGTGACATTATATTTTTATGTATATTATGAGATATGATATATTATATATATTATACTATGCAGATATTATATATTATATAATATATAGTGCTTATACATAATACATATTATTTATATAATTGTTTTTAGACAGGGTCTTGTTCTGTTGCACAGACTGTTGTGCAATGGCTCCGTCTTGGCTCACTGCAATCTCTGCCTCACGGGTTCAAGCGATTGTCCTGCCTCAGCCTCCCAGGTAGCTGGGACTACACCATACTGGGACTACTCCAGCTGCCACCATGCCTGGCTAATTTTTTTAGTGTTAGTAGAGACAGGATTTCACTGTATTGACCAGGATGGTCTTGATCTCCTCACGTTGTGATCCTCTTGCCTTGGCCCCCCAAAGTGCTGGGATTAGAGGCCTGAGCCAAGATACATCTTTTTTAAATGAAGAAAAATTTCAAAGGTACTCTGCTTGGTACAATAATCAAGTAAATAAATTGAGGAATAAAACATAACCATGAAACATATTGATAACTGCATATGGAAAATACAGAATATAATGTTTCAAAAAACATATTTGGAAAGCACTAACTAATCATTTGAAGAGTTTGCATTTGACAGGCCAGTATGAACATACCTTGAATGCAGCAACACAGGTTCCACATGAGAAAAATCAAAATCAGGGAAAATGAAACCAGAAAGGTTCAATCTGCTCTGAGCGTTGAAAAACTCAGCACAGACAGTGGCACTTAGGACCAAGGGCGGGAGATCCCTAATCCCATCACCACGGCGATAGGGCATAAACATTCCAGGGTGAAGGCACAATCCACATTGAGAGGTCCAACTGCTGCCAGGCAGTCAGGAGTGCTTTCACATGTACAGGAAAGTCATTGAAGGCTCAGTGTTTTCTTTCAAAAACTGAATCCCAAGCCCACACATTACTATGCTGTACCTCTTAAAATAAGTTATGAGATGGGAAACAGGGCACCCCCAAATATATATATATATATATATATATGTGTGTATATATATATAATTTATATAATGTAATATATATAACTTATATAATATGTATAACATATGTATAATTTTCTTTTACATCTTGCATGCTTATATTATGGACAATATCTTAGGTATAACATAAAATATAATGATATGTTATTATTATATACAATATAGTACATGTAATAATATATATTACATATAACAAAATATATAATTATATACTTAATTGTACAGTTATATATATAATTATGTACAATATAATAATATATAGTATATATAACATATAATATCTAATATATCATATGTTATATAATATAGAATATCATATGTATAACACAGTATATAATATATGAAATTTATTCTATGATAAAATATATGATGTATTATATATTACATATAATATTGAACATATTATACATATGTAATATATTAGATGTTATATAACATATAATGTATTATATATTAGATATTATATAACTTATAATGTATTATAAATTATATAACATATTATATACTATATCGTATTATTATATATATTATAATATTACATATGACATGTATTAAATTAAACGTTATATAATATATTACATTATATATAGTAATACAATGTAATATATAATATATTGTGATATATTATACATACTATATTATGATATAATATACGTTATATATTAAGATATTTTACATAAAATATGTAATGTAATCATATAGAATAGAATATTATGTACAATATATAATATATAACCTATAAATTATATATCATATATAATGTATATCATGTATTATATATCTTGTATTATATAATATGTATCATATCTTACATATATCGTACATTACATGTAATAGATATCATATATTATATGTTTTCTATCATATACCATCTGTTATATATCACATATTATCAATAATATATATCATATGTTCAATGCAACATGTATCATACATAACATAATATATAGCATATGTTATATAGTATATAATATGTTATATAATATATAGCATATATCATATAATATATATCATATGTCATAATATATACCATACAAGTTATATATAACAGAATTTTATATATTATACATAATATATAACATATATAATATATTTTATAAATCATACATAATATATATCATGTATTATATATCATATATTATATATAACATGCATCACATTACGTTTATCATACATTTTATGCAATATATACCATTTATTATGTTACATATCATATATTATGTTTAATATATCATATATTATATGTTATATATCATATACTATATGTTATATGTCAGATATTATCAATAATATATATCAAATGTTCAATGTAATATATATCATACATTATATAACAGATAGCATGTTATAAAATATATTTAATATATTACATAATATATAGCATATTTTACATAATGTATATCATATATCATATTATATACCATATATCATATAATATACACCATACATTATATTATATATATCATATGCTATGTAATATATGTCATATATCATATTTATGATAGACAGTATATATTACCTATAATACAGTATTTACATAGCTTACAGTCTATAATTTAAATATTATATTATATATTATATATTTTGTTTAACATATAATATGCATAATGTATATATTATATGTTTTATATAGGATATATTTGATATTTGATATATATTATCTATTATATATAATATATAACAGATTATATATATTATATACATGTCATAAAATATATTATATGTTGTAGATCATGTTGTAATACACATATTATATATTCGATAAAATATATAATATATAGATTATATATATTACATATAATATAAATAATATATATTATGTGTAGTATATAGTGTCATATAATATATATGACATATAATATATGTAATATATAATCAATATAACACATATATATAATGTGACATTATATTTTTATGTATATTATGAGATATGATATATTATATATATTATACTATGCAGATATAATATATTATATAATATATAATGCTTATATATAATACATATTATTTACATAATTGTTTTTAGACAGGGTCTTGTTCTGTTGCACAGACTGTTGTGCAATGGCTCCGTCTTGGCTCACTGCAATCTCTGCCTCACGGGTTCAAGCGATTGTCCTGCCTCAGCCTCCCAGGTAGCTGGGACTACACCATACTGGGACTACTCCAGCTGCCACCATGCCTGGCTAATTTTTTTAGTGTTAGTAGGGACAGGATTTCACTGTATTGACCAGGATGGTCTTGATCTCCTCACGTTGTGATCCTCTTGCCTTGGCCTCCCAAAGTGCTGGGATTAGAGGCCTGAGCCAAGATACATCTTTCTTAAATGAAGAAAAATTTCAAAGGTACTCTGCTTGGTACAATAATCAAGTAAATAAATTGAGGAATAAAACATAACCATGAAACATATTGATAACAGCATATGGAAAATACAGAGGATAATGTTTCAAAAAACATATTTGGAAAGCACTAACTAATCATTTGAAGAGTTTGCATTTGACAGGCCAGTATGAACATACCTTGAATGCAGCAACACAGGTTCCACATGAGAAAAATCAAAATCAGGGAAAATGAAACCAGAAAGGTTCAATCTGCTCTGAGCGTTGAAAAACTCAGCACAGACAGTGGCACTTAGGACCAAGGGCGGGAGATCCCTAATCCCATCACCACGGCGATAGGGCATAAACATTCCACGGTGAAGGCACGATCCACATTGTGAGGTCCAACTGCTGCCAGGCAGTCAGGAGTGCTTTCACATGTACAGGAAAGTCATTGAAGGCTCAGTGTTTTCTTTCAAAAACTGAATCCCAAGCCCACACATTACTATGCTGTACCTCTTAAAATAAGTTATGAGATGGGAAACAGGGCACCCCCAAATATATATATATATATATGTGTGTGTATATATATATAATTTATATAATGTAATATATATAACTTATATAATATGTATAACATATGTATAATTTTCTTTTACATCTTGCATGCTTATATTATGTACAATATCTTAGGTATAACATAAAATATAATGATATGTTATTATTATATACAACATAGTACATGTAATAATATATATTACATATAACAAAATATATAATTATATACTTAATTGTACAGTTAAATGTATAATTATGTACAATAAAATAATACATAGTATATATAACATATAATATCTAATGTATCATATGTTATATAATATAGAATATCATATGTATAACACAGTATATAATATATGAAATTTATTCCATGATATAATATATGATGTATTATATATTACATATAATATGGAACATATTATACATATGTAATATAATAGATATTATATAACATATAATATATTATATATTAGATATTATATAACTTATAATGTATTATAAATTATATAACATATTATATACTTTATCCTATTATTATATATATTATAATATTATACATGACATGTATTAAATTAAACGTTATATAATATATTACATTATATATAGTAATACAATGTAATATATAATATATTGTGATATATTATACATACTATATTATGATATAATATACGTTATATATTAAGATATTTTACATAAAATATGTAATGTAATCATATAGAATAGAATATTATGTACAATATATAATATAGAACCTATGAAATATATATCATATATAATGTATATCATGTATTATATATCTTGTATTATGTAATATGTATCATATCTTACATATATCGTACATTACATGTAATAGATATCATATATTATATGTTTTCTATCATATACTATCTGTTATATATCACATATTATCAATAATATATATCATATGTTCAATGCAACATGTATCATACATAACATAATATATAGCATATGTTATATAATATATAATATGTTATATAATACATAGCATATATCATATAATATATATCATATGTCATAATATATACCATACAAGTTATATATAACAGAATTTTATATATTATATATGATATATAACATATATAATATATTTTATAAATCATACATAATATATATCACGTATTATATATCATATATTATATATAACTTGCATCACATTATGTTTATCATACATTTTATGTAATATATATCATTTATTATGTTACATATCATATATTATGTTTAATATATCATATATTATATGTTATATATCATATACTATATGTTATATGTCAGATATTATCAATAATATATATCAAATGTTCAATGTAATATATATCATACATTATATAATATATAGCATGTTTTAAAATATATTTAATATATTATATAATATATAGCATATTTTACATAATGTATATCATATATCATATTATATACCATATATCATATAATATAAACCATACATTATATTATATATATCATATGCTATTTAATATATGTCATATATCATATTTATGATAGACAGTACATATTACATATAATACAGTATTTACATAGCTTACAGTCTATAATTTAAATATTATATTATATATTATATATTTTGTTTAACATATAATATGCATAATGTATATATTATATGTTTTATATAGGATATATTTGATATTTGATATATATTATCTATTATATATAATAAATAACAGATTATATATATTATATACATGTCATAAAATATATTATGTGTTGTAGATCATGTTGTAATACACATATTATATATTAGATAAAATATATAATATATAGATTATATATATTACATATAATATAAATAATATATATTATGTGTAGTATATAGTGTCATATAATATATATGACATATAATATATGTAATATATAATCAATATAACAGATATATATAATGTGACATTATATTTTTATGTATATTATGAGATATGACATATTATATATATTATACTATGCAGATATTATATATTATATAATATATAGTGCTTATACATAATACATATTATTTATATAATTGTTTTTAGACAGGGTCTTGTTCTGTTGCACAGACTGTTGTGCAATGGCTCCGTCTTGGCTCACTGCAATCTCTGCCTCACGGGTTCAAGCGATTGTCCTGCCTCAGCCTCCCAGGTAGCTGGGACTACACCATACTGGGACTACTCCAGCTGCCACCATGCCTGGCTAATTTTTTTAGTGTTAGTAGAGACAGGATTTCACTGTATTGACCAGGATGGTCTTGATCTCCTCACGTTGTGATCCTGTTGCCTTGGCCTCCCAAAGTGCTGGGATTAGAGGCCTGAGCCAAGATACATCTTTTTTAATGAAGAAAAATTTCAAAGGTACTCTGCTTGGTACAATAATCAAGTAAATAAATTGAGGAATAAAACATAACCATGAAACATATTGATAACTGCATATGGAAAATACAGAGGATAATGTTTCAAAAAACATATTTGGAAAGCACTAACTAATCATTTGAAGAGTTTGCATTTGACAGGCCAGTATGAACATACCTTGAATGCAGCAACACAGGTTCCACATGAGAAAAATCAAAATCAGGGAAAATGAAACCAGAAAGGTTCAATCTGCTCTGAGCGTTGAAAAACTCAGCACAGACAGTGGCACTTAGGACCAAGGGCGGGACATCCCTAATCCCATCACCACGGCGATAGGGCATAAACATTCCAGGGTGAAGGCACAATCCACATTGTGAGGTCCAACTGCTGCCAGGCAGTCAGGAGTGCTTTCACATGTACAGGAAAGTCATTGAAGGCTCAGTGTTTTCTTTCAAAAACTGAATCCCAAGCCCACACATTACTATGCTGTGCCTCTTAAAATAAGTTATGAGATGGGAAACAGGGCACCCCCAAATATATATATATATATATATGTGTGTATATATATATAATTTATATAATGTAATATATATAACTTATATAATATGTATAACATATGTATAATTTTCTTTTACATCTTGCATGCTTATATTATGTACAATATCTTAGGTATAATATAAAATATAATGATATGTTATTATTATATACAATATAGTACATGTAATAATATATATTACATATAACAAAATATATAATTATATACTTAATTGTAGTTATATATATAATAATGAACAATATAATAATATATAGTATATATAACATATAATATCTAATATATCATATGTTATATAATATAGAATATCATATGTATACCACAGTATATAATATATGAAATTTACTCTATGATATAATATATGATGTATTATATATTTCATATAATATGGAACATAGTATACATATGTAATATATTAGATATTATATAACATATAATGTATTATATATTAGATATTATATAACTTATAATTTATTATACACTATATAACATATTATATACTATATCCTATTATAATATATATTATAATATTATATATGACATGTATTAAATTAAACGTTATATAATATATTACTTTATATATACTAATACAATATAATGTATAATATATTGTGATATATTATACATACTATATTATGATATAATATATATTATATATTAAGATATTTTACATAAAATATGTAATGTAATCATATAGAATAGAATATTATGTACAATATATAATATATAACCTATAAAATATATATCATATATTATGTATATCATGTATTATATAACTTGTATTATATAATATGTATCATATCTTATATATATCGTACATTACATGTAATAGATATCATATATTATATGTTTTCTATCATATACTATATGTTATATATCACATATTATCAATAATATCTATCATATGTTCAATGTAACATATATCATACATAACATAATATATAGCATATGTTATATAATATATAACATGTTATATAATATATAGCATATATCATATAATATATATCATATATCATAGTATATAGCATACAAGTTATATATAACAGAATTTTATATATTATATATAATATATAACATATATAATATATTTTATAAATCATACATAATATATATCACATATTATATATCATATATTATATATAACATGCATCACATTACGTTTATCATACATTTTATGTAAAATATATCATTTATTATGTTACATATCATATATTATGTTTAATATATCATATATTTTATGTTATATAAAATATACTATATGTTATATGTCAGATATCATCAATAATATATATCAAATATTCAATGTAATATATATCATACATTATATACTATATAGCATGTTATAAAATATATTTAATATATTATATAATATACAGCATATATTACATAATGTATATCATATATCATATTATATACCATATATCATATAATATACACCATACATTATATTATATATATCATATGCTATATAATATACGTCATATATCATATTTATCATAGACAGTATATATTACCTATAATACAGTATTTACATAGCTTACAGTATATAATTTAAATATTATATTATATATTATATATTTTGTTTAACATATAATATGCATAATGTATATATTATATGTTTATATAGGATATATTTGATATTTGATAAATATTATCTATTATATATAATAAATAACAGATTATATATGTTATATACATGTCATAAAATATATTATGTGTTGTAGATCATGTTGTAATACACATATTATATATTAGATAAAATATATAATATATAGATTATATATATTACATATAATATAAATAATATATATTATGTGTAGTATATAGTGTCATATAATATATATGACATATAATATATGTAATATATAATCAATATAACACATATATATAATGTGACATTATATTTTTATGTATATTATGAGATATGATATATTATATATATTATACTATGCAGATATTATATATTATATAATATATAGTGCTTATACATAATACATATTATTTATATAATTGTTTTTAGACAGGGTCTTGTTCTGTTGCACAGACTGTTGTGCAATGGCTCCGTCTTGGCTCACTGCAATCTCTGCCTCACGGGTTCAAGCGATTGTCCTGCCTCAGCCTCCCAGGTAGCTGGGACTACACCATACTGGGACTACTCCAGCTGCCACCATGCCTGGCTAATTTTTTTAGTGTTAGTAGAGACAGGATTTCACTGTATTGACCAGGATGGTCTTGATCTCCTCACGTTGTGATCCTCTTGCCTTGGCCCCCCAAAGTGCTGGGATTAGAGGCCTGAGCCAAGATACATCTTTTTTAAATGAAGAAAAATTTCAAAGGTACTCTGCTTGGTACAATAATCAAGTAAATAAATTGAGGAATAAAACATAACCATGAAACATATTGATAACTGCATATGGAAAATACAGAATATAATGTTTCAAAAAACATATTTGGAAAGCACTAACTAATCATTTGAAGAGTTTGCATTTGACAGGCCAGTATGAACATACCTTGAATGCAGCAACACAGGTTCCACATGAGAAAAATCAAAATCAGGGAAAATGAAACCAGAAAGGTTCAATCTGCTCTGAGCGTTGAAAAACTCAGCACAGACAGTGGCACTTAGGACCAAGGGCGGGAGATCCCTAATCCCATCACCACGGCGATAGGGCATAAACATTCCAGGGTGAAGGCACAATCCACATTGAGAGGTCCAACTGCTGCCAGGCAGTCAGGAGTGCTTTCACATGTACAGGAAAGTCATTGAAGGCTCAGTGTTTTCTTTCAAAAACTGAATCCCAAGCCCACACATTACTATGCTGTACCTCTTAAAATAAGTTATGAGATGGGAAACAGGGCACCCCCAAATATATATATATATATATATATATGTGTGTATATATATATAATTTATATAATGTAATATATATAACTTATATAATATGTATAACATATGTATAATTTTCTTTTACATCTTGCATGCTTATATTATGGACAATATCTTAGGTATAACATAAAATATAATGATATGTTATTATTATATACAATATAGTACATGTAATAATATATATTACATATAACAAAATATATAATTATATACTTAATTGTACAGTTATATATATAATTATGTACAATATAATAATATATAGTATATATAACATATAATATCTAATATATCATATGTTATATAATATAGAATATCATATGTATAACACAGTATATAATATATGAAATTTATTCTATGATAAAATATATGATGTATTATATATTACATATAATATGGAACATATTATACATATGTAATATATTAGATGTTATATAACATATAATGTATTATATATTAGATATTATATAACTTATAATGTATTATAAATTATATAACATATTATATACTATATCCTATTATTATATATATTATAATATTACATATGACATGTATTAAATTAAACGTTATATAATATATTACATTATATATAGTAATACAATGTAATATATAATATATTGTGATATATTATACATACTATATTATGATATAATATACGTTATATATTAAGATATTTTACATAAAATATGTAATGTAATCATATAGAATAGAATATTATGTACAATATATAATATATAACCTATAAATTATATATCATATATAATGTATATCATGTATTATATATCTTGTATTATATAATATGTATCATATCTTACATATATCGTACATTACATGTAATAGATATCATATATTATATGTTTTCTATCATATACCATCTGTTATATATCACATATTATCAATAATATATATCATATGTTCAATGCAACATGTATCATACATAACATAATATATAGCATATGTTATATAGTATATAATATGTTATATAATATATAGCATATATCATATAATATATATCATATGTCATAATATATACCATACAAGTTATATATAACAGAATTTTATATATTATACATAATATATAACATATATAATATATTTTATAAATCATACATAATATATATCATGTATTATATATCATATATTATATATAACATGCATCACATTACGTTTATCATACATTTTATGCAATATATACCATTTATTATGTTACATATCATATATTATGTTTAATATATCATATATTATATGTTATATATCATATACTATATGTTATATGTCAGATATTATCAATAATATATATCAAATGTTCAATGTAATATATATCATACATTATATAACAGATAGCATGTTATAAAATATATTTAATATATTACATAATATATAGCATATTTTACATAATGTATATCATATATCATATTATATACCATATATCATATAATATACACCATACATTATATTATATATATCATATGCTATGTAATATATGTCATATATCATATTTATGATAGACAGTATATATTACCTATAATACAGTATTTACATAGCTTACAGTCTATAATTTAAATATTATATTATATATTATATATTTTGTTTAACATATAATATGCATAATGTATATATTATATGTTTTATATAGGATATATTTGATATTTGATATATATTATCTATTATATATAATATATAACAGATTATATATATTATATACATGTCATAAAATATATTATATGTTGTAGATCATGTTGTAATACACATATTATATATTCGATAAAATATATAATATATAGATTATATATATTACATATAATATAAATAATATATATTATGTGTAGTATATAGTGTCATATAATATATATGATATATAATATATGTAATATATAATCAATATAACACATATATATAATGTGACATTATATTTTTATGTATATTATGAGATATGATATATTATATATATTATACTATGCAGATATAATATATTATATAATATATAATGCTTATATATAATACATATTATTTATATAATTGTTTTTAGACAGGGTCTTGTTCTGTTGCACAGACTGTTGTGTAATGGCTCCGTCTTGGCTCACTGCAATCTCTGCCTCACGGGTTCAAGCGATTGTCCTGCCTCAGCCTCCCAGGTAGCTGGGACTACACCATACTGGGACTACTCCAGCTGCCACCATGCCTGGCTAATTTTTTTAGTGTTAGTAGGGACAGGATTTCACTGTATTGACCAGGATGGTCTTGATCTCCTCACGTTGTGATCCTCTTGCCTTGGCCTCCCAAAGTGCTGGGATTAGAGGCCTGAGCCAAGATACATCTTTCTTAAATGAAGAAAAATTTCAAAGGTACTCTGCTTGGTACAATAATCAAGTAAATAAATTGAGGAATAAAACATAACCATGAAACATATTGATAACAGCATATGGAAAATACAGAGGATAATGTTTCAAAAAACATATTTGGAAAGCACTAACTAATCATTTGAAGAGTTTGCATTTGACAGGCCAGTATGAACATACCTTGAATGCAGCAACACAGGTTCCACATGAGAAAAATCAAAATCAGGGAAAATGAAACCAGAAAGGTTCAATCTGCTCTGAGCGTTGAAAAACTCAGCACAGACAGTGGCACTTAGGACCAAGGGCGGGAGATCCCTAATCCCATCACCACGGCGATAGGGCATAAACATTCCACGGTGAAGGCACGATCCACATTGTGAGGTCCAACTGCTGCCAGGCAGTCAGGAGTGCTTTCACATGTACAGGAAAGTCATTGAAGGCTCAGTGTTTTCTTTCAAAAACTGAATCCCAAGCCCACACATTACTATGCTGTACCTCTTAAAATAAGTTATGAGATGGGAAACAGGGCACCCCCAAATATATATATATATATATGTGTGTGTATATATATATAATTTATATAATGTAATATATATAACTTATATAATATGTATAACATATGTATAATTTTCTTTTACATCTTGCATGCTTATATTATGTACAATATCTTAGGTATAACATAAAATATAATGATATGTTATTATTATATACAACATAGTACATGTAATAATATATATTACATATAACAAAATATATAATTATATACTTAATTGTACAGTTAAATGTATAATTATGTACAATATAATAATATATAGTATATATAACATATAATATCTAATGTATCATATGTTATATAATATAGAATATCATATCTATAACACAGTATATAATATATGAAATTTATTCCATGATATAATATATGATGTATTATATATTACATATAATATGGAACATATTATACATATGTAATATAATAGATATTATATAACATATAATATATTATATATTAGATATTATATAACTTATAATGTATTATAAATTATATAACATATTATATACTATATCCTATTATTATATATATTATAATATTATACATGACATGTATTAAATTAAACGTTATATAATATATTACATTATATATAGTAATACAATGTAATATATAATATATTGTGATATATTATACATACTATATTATGATATAATATACGTTATATATTAAGATATTTTACATAAAATATGTAATGTAATCATATAGAATAGAATATTATGTACAATATATAATATAGAACCTATAAAATATATATCATATATAATGTATATCATGTATTATATATCTTGTATTATGTAATATGTATCATATCTTACATATATCGTACATTACATGTAATAGATATCATATATTATATGTTTTCTATCATATACTATCTGTTATATATCACATATTATCAATAATATATATCATATGTTCAATGCAACATGTATCATACATAACATAATATATAGCATATGTTATATAATATATAATATGTTATATAATACATAGCATATATCATATAATATATATCATATGTCATAATATATACCATACAAGTTATATATAACAGAATTTTATATATTATATATGATATATAACATATATAATATATTTTATAAATCATACATAATATATATCACGTATTATATATCATATATTATATATAACTTGCATCACATTATGTTTATCATACATTTTATGTAATATATATCATTTATTATGTTACATATCATATATTATGTTTAATATATCATATATTATATGTTATATATCATATACTATATGTTATATGTCAGATATTATCAATAATATATATCAAATGTTCAATGTAATATATATCATACATTATATAATATATAGCATGTTTTAAAATATATTTAATATATTATATAATATATAGCATATTTTACATAATGTATATCATATATCATATTATATACCATATATCATATAATATAAACCATACATTATATTATATATATCATATGCTATTTAATATATGTCATATATCATATTTATGATAGACAGTACATATTACATATAATACAGTATTTACATAGCTTACAGTCTATAATTTAAATATTATATTATATATTATATATTTTGTTTAACATATAATATGCATAATGTATATATTATATGTTTTATATAGGATATATTTGATATTTGATATATATTATCTATTATATATAATATATAACAGATTATATATATTATATACATGTCATAAAATATATTATATGTTGTAGATCATGTTGTAATACACATATTATATATTAGATAAAATATATAATATATAGATTATATATATTACATATAATATAAATAATATATATTATGTGTAGTATACAGTGTCATATAATATATATGACATATAATATATGTAATATATAATCAATATAACACATATATATAATGTGACATTATATTTTTATGTATATTATGAGATATGATATATTATATATATTATACTATGCAGATATTATATATTATATAATATATAATGCATATATATAATACATATTATTTATATAATTGTTTTTAGACAGGGTCTTGTTCTGTTGCACAGACTGTTGTGCAATGGCTCCGTCTTGGCTCACTGCAGTCTCTGCCTCACGGGTTCAAGCGATTGTCCTGCCTCAGCCTCCCAGGTAGCTGGGAATACACCATACTGGGACTACTCCAGCTGCCACCATGCCTGGCTAATTTTTTTAGTGTTAGTAGAGACAGGATTTCACTGTATTGACCAGGATGGTCTTGATCTCCTCACGTTGTGATCCTCTTGCCTTGGCCTCCCAAAGTGCTGGGATTAGAGGCCTGAGCCAAGATACATCTTTTTTAAATGAAGAAAAATTTCAAAGGTACTCTGCTTGGTACAATAGTCAAGTAAATAAATTGAGGAATAAAACATAACCATGAAACATATTGATAACTGCATATGGAAAATACAGAGGATAATGTTTCAAAAAGCATATTTGGAAAGCACTAACTAATCATTTGAAGAGTTTGCATTTGACAGGCCAGTATGAACATACCTTGAATGCAGCAACACAGGTTCCACATGAGAAAAATCAAAATCAGGGAAAATGAAACCAGAAAGGTTCAATCTGCTCTGAGCGTTGAAAAACTCAGCACAGACAGTGGCACTTAGGACCAAGGGCGGGAGATCCCTAATCCCATCACCACGGCGATAGGGCATAAACATTCCAGGGTGAAGGCACAATCCACATTGAGAGGTCCAACTGCTGCCAGGCAGTCAGGAGTGCTTTCACATGTACAGGAAAGTCATTGAAGGCTCAGTGTTTTCTTTCAAAAACTGAATCCCAAGCCCACACATTACTATGCTGTACCTCTTAAAATAAGTTATGAGATGGGAAACAGGGCACCCCCAAATATATATATATATATATGTGTGTGTATATATATATAATTTATATAATGTAATATATATAACTTATATAATATGTATAACATATGTATAATTTTCTTTTACATCTTGCTTGCTTATATTATGTACAATATCTTAGGTATAACATAAAATATAATGATATGTTATTATTATATACAATATAGTACATGTAATAATATATATTACATATAACAAAATATATAATTATATACTTAATTGTACAGTTAAATATATAGTTATGTACAATATAATTATATATAGTATATATAACATATAATATCTAATATATCATATGTTATATAATATAGAATATCATATGTATAACACAGTATATAATATATGAAATTTATTCTATGATATAATATATGATGTATTATATATTACATATAATATGGAACATATTATACATATGTAATATATTAGATATTATATAACATGTAATGTATTATATATTAGATATTATATAACTTATAATATATTATAAATTATATAACATATTATATACTATATCCTATTATAATATATATTATAATATTGTATATGACATGTATTAAATTAAACGTTATATAATATATTACATTATATGTAGTAATACAATATAATATATAATATATTG
Organism: Gorilla gorilla gorilla; assembly: GCF_029281585.2. Classification (NCBI taxonomy): domain Eukaryota; kingdom Metazoa; phylum Chordata; class Mammalia; order Primates; family Hominidae; genus Gorilla; species Gorilla gorilla. The sequence goes on from NC_073236.2 coordinate 370,358, forward strand.
TGATGTATTATACATATTATATTATGATATAACATACGTTATATATTAAGATATTTTACATAAAATATGTAATGTAATCATATAGAATTGAATATTATGTACAATATATAATATATAACCTATAAATTATATATCATATATAATGTATATCATGTATTATATATCTTGTATTATATAATATGTATCATATCTTATATATATCGTACATTACATGTAATAGATATCATATATTATATGTTTTCTATCATATACTATATGTTATATATCACATATTATCAATAATATATATCTTATGTTCAATGCAACATGTATCATACATAACATAATATATAGCATATGTTATATAATATATAATATGTTATATAATATATAGCATATATCATATAATATATATCATATGTCATAATATATACCATACAAGTTATATATAACAGAATTTTATATATTATATATGATATATAACATATATAATATATTTTATTAATCATACATCATATATATCACGTATTATATATCATATATTATATATAACTTGCATCACATTATGTTTATCATACATTTTATGTAATATATATCATTTATTATGTTACATATCATATATTATGTTTAATATATCATATATTATATGTTATATATCATATACTATATGTTATATGTCAGATATTATCAATAATATATATCAAATGTTCAATGTAATATATATCATACATTATATAATATATAGCATGTTTTAAAATATATTTAATATATTATATAATATATAGCATATTTTACATAATGTATATCATATATCATATTATATACCATATATCATATAATATACACCATACATTATATTATATATATCATATGCTATGTAATATATGTCATATATCATATTTATGATAGACAGTATATATTACCTATAATACAGTATTTACATAGCTTACAGTCTATAATTTAAATATTATATTATATATTATATATTTTGTTTAACATATAATATGCATAATGTATATATTATATGTTTTATATAGGATATATTTGATATTTGATATATATTATCTATTATATATAATATATAACAGATTATATATATTATATACATGTCATAAAATATATTATATGTTGTAGATCATGTTGTAATACACATATTATATATTCGATAAAATATATAATATATAGATTTTATATATTATATATAATATAAATAATATATATTATGTGTAGTATATAGTGTCATATAATATATATGACATATAATATATGTAATATATAATCAATATAACACATATATATAATGTGACATTATATTTTTATGTATATTATGAGATATGATATATTATATATATTATACTATGCAGATATAATATATTATATAATATATAATGCTTATATATAATACATATTATTTGTATAATTGTTTTTAGACAGGGTCTTGTTCTGTTGCACAGACTGTTGTGCAATGGCTCCGTCTTGGCTCACTGCAATCTCTGCCTCACGGGTTCAAGCGATTGTCCTGCCTCAGCCTCCCAGGTAGCTGGGACTACACCATACTGGGACTATTCCAGCTGCCACCATGCCTAGCTAATTTTTTTAATGTTAGTAGGGACAGGATTTCACTGTATTGACCAGGATGATCTTGATCTCCTCACGTTGTGATCCTCTTGCCTTGGCCTCCCAAAGTGCTGGGATTAGAGGCCTGAGCCAAGATACATCTTTTTTAAATGAAGAAAAATTTCAAAGGTACTCTGCTTGGTACAATAATCAAGTAAATAAATTGAGGAATAAAACATAACCATGAAACATATTGATAACAGCATATGGAAAATACAGAGGATAATGTTTCAAAAAACATATTTGGAAAGCACTAACTAATCATTTGAAGAGTTTGCATTTGACAGGCCAGTATGAACATACCTTGAATGCAGCAACACAGGTTCCACATGAGAAAAATCAAAATCAGGGAAAATGAAACCAGAAAGGTTCAATCTGCTCTGAGCGTTGAAAAACTCAGCACAGACAGTGGCACTTAGGACCAAGGGCGGGAGATCCCTAATCCCATCACCACGGCGATAGGGCATAAACATTCCACGGTGAAGGCACAATCCACATTGTGAGGTCCAACTGCTGCCAGGCAGTCAGGAGTGCTTTCACATGTACAGGAAAGTCATTGAAGGCTCAGTGTTTTCTTTCAAAAACTGAATCCCAAGCCCACACATTACTATGATGTACCTCTTAAAATAAGTTATGAGATGGGAAACAGGGCACCCCCAAATATATATATATGTATGTGTGTGTGTATATATATATAATTTATATAATGTAATATATATAACTTATATAATATGTATAACATATGTATAATTTTCTTTTACATCTTGCATGCTTATATTATGTACAATATCTTAGGTATAATATAAAATATAATGATATGTTATTATTATATACAATATAGTACATGTAATAATATATATTACATATAACAAAATATATAATTATATACTTAATTGTACAGTTATATATATAATTATGTACAATATAATAACATATAGTATATATAACATATAATATCTAATATATCATATGTTATATAACATAGAATATCATATGTATAACACAGTATATAATATATGAAATTTATTCTATGATATAATATATGATGTATTATATATTACATATAATATGGAACATATTATACATATGTAATATATTAGATATTATATAACATATAATGTATTATATATTAGATATTATATAACTTATAATGTATTATAAATTATATAACATATTATATACTATATCCTATTATAATATATAATAATATTATATATGACATGTATTAAATTAAACATTATATAATATATTACATTATATATACTAATACAATATAATATATAATATATTGTGATATATTATACATATTATATTATGATATAATATACGTTATATATTAAGATATTTTATATAAAATATGTAATGTAATCATATAGAATAGAATATTATGTACAATATATAATATATAACCTATAAATTATATATCATATATAATGTATATCATGTATTATTTATCTTGTATTATATAATATGTATCATATCTTATATATATCGTACATTACATGTAATAGATATCATATATTATATGTTTTCTATCATATACTATATGTTATATATCACATATTATCAATAATATATATCATATGTTCAATGTAACATATATCATACATAACATAATATATAGCATATGTTATATAATATATAACATGTTATATAATATATAGCATATATCATATAATACATATCATATCTCATAGTATATAATATACAAGTTATATATAACAGAATTTTATATATTATATATAATATATAACATATATAATATATTTTATAAATCATACATAATATATATCACGTATTATATATCATATATTATATATAACATGCATCACATTACGTTTATCATACATTTTATGTAATATATATCATTTATTACGTTACATATCATATATTATGTTTAATATATCATATATTATATGTTATGTTATATGTCAGATATTATCAATAATATATATCAAATGTTCAATGTAATATATATCATACATTATATAATATATAGCATGTTATAAAATATATTTAATATATTACATAATATATAGCAAATTTTACATAATGTATATCATATATCATATTATATACCATATATCACATAATATACACCATACATTATATTATATATATCATATGCTATGTAATATACGTCATATATCATATTTATGATAGACAGTACATATTACCTATAATACAGTATTTACATAGCTTACAGTCTATAATTTAAATATTATATTATATATTATATATTTTGTTTAACATATAATATGCATAATGTATATATTATATGTTTTATATAGGATATATTTGATATTTGATATATATTATCTATTATACATAATATATAACAGATTATATATATTATATACATGTCATAAAATATATTATATGTTGTAGATCATGTTGTAATACACATATTATATATTAGATAAAATATATAATATATAGATTATATGTATTACATATAATATAAAATATATATATTATGTGTAGTATGTAGTGTCATATAATATATATGACATATAATATATGTAATTTATAATCAATATAACACATATATATAATGCGACATTATATTTTTATGTATATTATGAGATATGATATATTATATATATTATACTATGCAGATATAATATATTATATAATATATAATGCATATACATAATACATATTATTTATATAATTGTTTTTAGACAGGGTCTTGTTCTGTTGCACAGACTGTTGTGCAATGGCTCCGTCTTGGCTCACTGCAATCTCTGCCTCACAGCTTCAAGCGATTGTCCTGCCTCAGCCTCCCAGGTAGCTGGGACTACACCATACTGGGGCTACTCCAGCTGCCATCATGCCTGGCTAATTTTTTTAGTGTTAGTAGAGACAGGATTTCACTGTATTGACCAGGATGGTCTTGATCTCCTCACGTTGTGATCCTCTTGCCTTGGCCTCCCAAAGTGCTGGGATTAGAGGCCTGAGCCAAGATACATCTTTTTTAAATGAAGAAAAATTTCAAAGGTACTCTGCTTGGTACAATAATCAAGTAAATAAATTGAGGAATAAAACATAACCATGAAACATATTGATAACTGCATATGGAAAATACAGAGGATAATGTTTCAAAAAGCATATTTGGAAAGCACTAACTAATCATTTGAAGAGTTTGCATTTGACAGGCCAGTATGAACATACCTTGAATGCAGCAACACAGGTTCCACATGAGAAAAATCAAAATCAGGGAAAATGAAACCAGAAAGATTCAATCTGCTCTGAGCGTTGAAAAACTCAGCACAGACAGTGGCACTTAGGACCAAGGGCGGGAGATCCCTAATCCCATCACCACGGCGATAGGGCATAAACATTCCAGGGTGAAGGCACAATCCACATTGAGAGGTCCAACTGCTGCCAGGCAGTCAGGAGTGCTTTCACATGTACAGGAAAGTCATTGAAGGCTCAGTGTTTTCTTTCAAAAACTGAATCCCAAGCCCACACATTACTATGCTGTACCTCTTAAAATAAGTTATGAGATGGGAAACAGGGCACCCCCAAATATATATATATATATATGTGTGTGTATATATATATAATTTATATAATGTAATATATATAACTTATATAATATGTATAACATATGTATAATTTTCTTTTACATCTTGCATGCTTATATTATGTACAATATCTTAGGTATAACATAAAATATAATGATATGTTATTATTATATACAATATAGTACATGTAATAATATATATTACATATAACAAAATATATAATTATATACTTAATTGTACAGTTAAATATATAGTTATGTACAATATAATTATATATAGTATATATAACATATAATATCTAATATATCATATGTTATATAATATAGAATATCATATGTATAACACAGTATATAATATATGAAATTTATTCCATGATATAATATATGATGTATTATATATTACATATAATATGGAACATATTATACATATGTAATATAATAGATATTATATAACATATAATGTATTATATATTAGATATTATATAACTTATAATGTATTATAAGTTATATAACATATTATATACTATATCCTATTATTATATATATTATAATATTATATATGACATGTATTAAATTAAACGTTATATAATATATTACATTATATATAGTAATACAATGTAATATATAATATATTGTGATATATTATACATACTATATTATGATATAATATACGTTATATATTAAGATATTTTACATAAAATATGTAATGTAATCATATAGAATAGAATATTATGTACAATATATAATATATAACCTATAAAATATATATCATATATAATGTATATCATGTATTATATATCTTGTATTATGTAATATGTATAATATCTTACATATATCGTACATTACATGTAATAGATATCATATATTATATGTTTTCTATCATATACTATCTGTTATATATCACATTTTATCAATAATATATCTCATATGTTCAATGCAACATGTATCATACATAACATAATATATAGCATATGTTATATAATATATAATATGTTATATAATATATAGCATATATCATATCATATATATCATATGTCATAATATATTCCATACAAGTTATATATAACAGAATTTTATATATTATATATACTATATAACATATAATATATTTTATAAATCATACATAATATATATCACGTATTATATATCATATATTATATATAACATGCATCACATTACGTTTATCATACATTCTATGTAATATATATCATTTATTATGTTACATATCATATATTATGTTTAATATATCATATATTATATGTTATATATCATATACTATATGTTATATGTCAGATATTATCAATAATATATATCAAATGTTCAATGTAATATATATCATACATTATATAATATATAGCATGTTATAAAATATATTTAATGTATTACATAATATATAGCATATTTTACATAATGTATATCATATATCATATTATATACCTTATATCATATAATATACACCATACATTATATTATATATATCATATGCTATATAATATACGTCATATATCATAGTTATCTTAGACAGTATATATTACCTATAATACAGTATTTAGATAGCTTACAGTATATAATTTAAATATTATATTATATATTACATATTTTGTTTAACATATAATATGCATAATGTATATATTATATGTTTTATATAGGATATATTTGATATTTGATATATATTATCTATTATATATAATATATAACAGATTATATATATTATATACATGTCATAAAATATATTATATGTTGTAGATCATGTTGTAATACACATATTATGTATTAGATAAAATATATAATATATAGATTATATATATTACATATAATATAAATAATATATATTATGTGTAGTATATAGTGTCATATAATATATATGACATATAATATATGTAATATATAATCAATATAACACATATATATAATGTGACATTATATTTTTATGTATATTATGAGATATGATATATTATATATATTATACTATGCAGATATTATATATTATATAATATATAGTGCTTATACATAATACATATTATTTATATAATTGTTTTTAGACAGGGTCTTGTTCTGTTGCACAGACTGTTGTGCAATGGCTCCGTCTTGGCTCACTGCAATCTCTGCCTCACGGGTTCAAGCGATTGTCCTGCCTCAGCCTCCCAGGTAGCTGGGACTACACCATACTGGGACTACTCCAGCTGCCACCATGCCTGGCTAATTTTTTTAGTGTTAGTAGAGACAGGATTTCACTGTATTGACCAGGATGGTCTTGATCTCCTCACGTTGTGATCCTCTTGCCTTGGCCTCCCAAAGTGCTGGGATTAGAGGCCTGAGCCAAGATACATCTTTTTTAAATGAAGAAAAATTTCAAAGGTACTCTGCTTGGTACAATAATCAAGTAAATAAATTGAGGAATAAAACATAACCATGAAACATATTGATAACTGCATATGGAAAATACAGAGGATAATGTTTCAAAAAGCATATTTGGAAAGCACTAACTAATCATTTGAAGAGTTTGCATTTGACAGGCCAGTATGAACATACCTTGAATGCAGCAACACAGGTTCCACATGAGAAAAATCAAAATCAGGGAAAATGAAACCAGAAAGATTCAATCTGCTATGAGCGTTGAAAAACTCAGCACAGACAGTGGCACTTAGGACCAAGGGCGGGAGATCCCTAATCCCATCACCACGGCGATAGGGCATAAACATTCCAGGGTGAAGGCACAATCCACATTGAGAGGTCCAACTGCTGCCAGGCAGTCAGGAGTGCTTTCACATGTACAGGAAAGTCATTGAAGGCTCAGTGTTTTCTTTCAAAAACTGAATCCCAAGCCCACACATTACTATGCTGTACCTCTTAAAATAAGTTATGAGATGGGAAACAGGGCACCCCCAAATATATATATATATATATGTGTGTGTATATATATATAATTTATATAATGTAATATATATAACTTATATAATATGTATAACATATGTATAATTTTCTTTTACATCTTGCATGCTTATATTATGTACAATATCTTAGGTATAACATAAAATATAATGATATGTTATTATTATATACAATATAGTACATGTAATAATATATATTACATATAACAAAATATATAATTATATACTTAATTGTACAGTTAAATATATAGTTATGTACAATATAATTATATATAGTATATATAACATATAATATCTAATATATCATATGTTATATAATATAGAATATCATATGTATAACACAGTATATAATATATGAAATTTATTCCATGATATAATATATGATGTATTATATATTACATATAATATGGAACATATTATACATATGTAATATAATAGATATTATATAACATATAATGTATTATATATTAGATATTATATAACTTATAATGTATTATAAATTATATAACATATTATATACTATATCCTATTATTATATATATTATAATATTATATATGACATGTATTAAATTAAACGTTATATAATATATTACATTATATATAGTAATACAATGTAATATATAATATATTGTGATATATTATACATACTATATTATGATATAATATACGTTATATATTAAGATATTTTACATAAAATATGTAATGTAATCATATAGAATAGAATATTATGTACAATATATAATATATAACCTATAAAATATATATCATATATAATGTATATCATGTATTATATATCTTGTATTATGTAATATGTATCATATCTTACATATATCGTACATTACATGTAATAGATATCATATATTATATGTTTTCTATCATATACTATCTGTTATATATCACATTTTATCAATAATATATCTCATATGTTCAATGCAACATGTATCATACATAACATAATATATAGCATATGTTATATAATATATAATATGTTATATAATATATAGCATATATCATATCATATATATCATATGTCATAATATATTCCATACAAGTTATATATAACAGAATTTTATATATTATATATACTATATAACATATAATATATTTTATAAATCATACATAATATATATCACGTATTATATATCATATATTATATATAACATGCATCACATTACGTTTATCATACATTCTATGTAATATATATCATTTATTATGTTACATATCATATATTATGTTTAATATATCATATATTATATGTTATATATCATATACTATATGTTATATGTCAGATATTATCAATAATATATATCAAATGTTCAATGTAATATATATCATACATTATATAATATATAGCATGTTATAAAATATATTTAATGTATTACATAATATATAGCATATTTTACATAATGTATATCATATATCATATTATATACCTTATATCATATAATATACACCATACATTATATTATATATATCATATGCTATATAATATACGTCATATATCATAGTTATCATAGACAGTATATATTACCTATAATACAGTATTTAGATAGCTTACAGTATATAATTTAAATATTATATTATATATTACATATTTTGTTTAACATATAATATGCATAATGTATATATTATATGTTTTATATAGGATATATTTGATATTTGATATATATTATCTATTATATATAATATATAACAGATTATATATATTATATACATGTCATAAAATATATTATATGTTGTAGATCATGTTGTAATACACATATTATGTATTAGATAAAATATATAATATATAGATTATATATATTACATATAATATAAATAATATATATTATGTGTAGTATATAGTGTCATATAATATATATGACATATAATATATGTAATATATAATCAATATAACACATATATATAATGTGACATTATATTTTTATGTATATTATGAGATATGATATATTATATATATTATACTATGCAGATATTATATATTATATAATATATAGTGCTTATACATAATACATATTATTTATATAATTGTTTTTAGACAGGGTCTTGTTCTGTTGCACAGACTGTTGTGCAATGGCTCCGTCTTGGCTCACTGCAATCTCTGCCTCACGGGTTCAAGCGATTGTCCTGCCTCAGCCTCCCAGGTAGCTGGGACTACACCATACTGGGACTACTCCAGCTGCCACCATGCCTGGCTAATTTTTTTAGTGTTAGTAGAGACAGGATTTCACTGTATTGACCAGGATGGTCTTGATCTCCTCACGTTGTGATCCTCTTGCCTTGGCCTCCCAAAGTGCTGGGATTAGAGGCCTGAGCCAAGATACATCTTTTTTAAATGAAGAAAAATTTCAAAGGTACTCTGCTTGGTACAATAATCAAGTAAATAAATTGAGGAATAAAACATAACCATGAAACATATTGATAACTGCATATGGAAAATACAGAGGATAATGTTTCAAAAAACATATTTGGAAAGCACTAACTAATCATTTGAAGAGTTTGCATTTGACAGGCCAGTATGAACATACCTTGAATGCAGCAACACAGGTTCCACATGAGAAAAATCAAAATCAGGGAAAATGAAACCAGAAAGGTTCAATCTGCTCTGAGCGTTGAAAAACTCAGCACAGACAGTGGCACTTAGGACCAAGGGCGGGAGATCCCTAATCCCATCACCACGGCGATAGGGCATAAACATTCCAGGGTGAAGGCACAATCCACATTGTGAGGTCCAACTGCTGCCAGGCAGTCAGGAGTGCTTTCACATGTACAGGAAAGTCATTGAAGGCTCAGTGTTTTCTTTCAAAAACTGAATCCCAAGCCCACACATTACTATGCTGTACCTCTTAAAATAAGTTATGAGATGGGAAACAGGGCACCCCCAAATATATATATATATATATATGTGTGTATATATATATAATTTATATAATGTAATATATATAACTTATATAATATGTATAACATATGTATAATTTTCTTTTACATCTTGCATGCTTATATTATGTACAATATCTTAGGTATAATATAAAATATAATGATATGTTATTATTATATACAATATAGTACATGTAATAATATATATTACATATAACAAAATATATAATTATATACTTAATTGTACAGTTATATATATAATTATGTACAATATAATAACATATAGTATATATAACATATAATATCTAATATATCATATGTTATATAATATAGAATATCATATGTATAACACAGTATATAATATATGAAATTTATTCTATGATATAATATATGATGTATTATATATTACATATAATATGGAACATATTATACATATGTAATATATTAGATATTATATAACATATAATGTATTATATATTAGATATTATATAACTTATAATGCATTATAAATTATATAACATATTATATACTATATCCTATTATAATATATATTATAATATTATATATGACATGTATTAAATTAAACATTATATAATATATTACATTATATATACTAATACAATATAATATATAATATATTGTGATGTATTATACATATTATATTATGATATAATATACGTTATATATTAAGATATTTTACATAAAATATGTAATGTAATCATATAGAATAGAATATTATGTACAATATATAATATATAACCTATAAATTATATATCATATATAATGTATATCATGTATTATTTATCTTGTATTATATAATATGTATCATATCTTATATATATCGTACATTACATGTAATAGATATCATATATTATATGTTTTCTATCATATACTATATGTTATATATCACATATTATCAATAATATATATCATATGTTCAATGTAACATATATCACACATAACATAATATATAGCATATGTTATATAATATATAACATGTTATATAATATATAGCATATATCATATCATATATATCATATCTCATAGTATATAATATACAAGTTATATATAACAGAATTTTATATATTATATATAATATATAACATATATAATATATTTTATAAATCATACATAATATATATCACGTATTATATATCATATATTATATATAACATGCATCACATTACGTTTATCATACATTTTATGTAATATATATCATTTATTATGTTACATATCATATATTATGTTTAATATATCATGTATTATATGTTATATATCATATACTATATGTTATATGTCAGATATTATCAATAATATATATCAAATGTTCAATGTAATATATATCATACATTATATAATATATAGCATGTTATAAAATATATTTAATATATTACATAATATATAGCATATTTTACATAATGTATATCATATATCATATTATATACCATATATCATATAATATACACCATACATTATATTATATATATCATATGCAATATAATATACGTCATATATCATAGTTATCATAGACAGTATATATTACCTATAATAAAGTATTTAGATAGCTTACAGTATATAATTTAAATATTATATTATATATTATATATTTTGTTTAACATATAATATGCATAATGTATATATTATATGTTTTATATAGGATATATTTGATATTTGATATATATTATCTATTATATATAATATATAACAGATTATATATATTATATACATGTCATAAAATATATTATATGTTGTAGATCATGTTGTAATACACATATTATGTATTAGATAAAATATATAATATATAGATTATATATATTACATATAATATAAATAATATATATTATGTGTAGTATATAGTGTCATATAATATATATGACATATAATATATGTAATATATAATCAATATAACACATATATATAATGTGACATTATATTTTTATGTATATTATGAGATATGATATATTATATATATTATACTATACAGATATAATATATTATATGATATATAGTGCTTATACATAATACATATTATTTATATAATTGTTTTTAGACAGGGTCTTGTTCTGTTGCACAGACTGTTGTGCAATGGCTCCGTCTTGGCTCACTGCAATCTCTGCCTCACGGGTTCAAGCGATTGTCCTGCCTCAGCCTCCCAGGTAGCTGGGACTACACCATACTGGGACTACTCCAGCTGCCACCATGCCTGGCTAATTTTTTTAGTGTTAGTAGAGACAGGATTTCACTGTATTGACCAGGATGGTCTTGATCTCCTCACGTTGTGATCCTCTTGCCTTGGCCTCCCAAAGTGCTGGGATTAGAGGCCTGAGCCAAGATACATCTTTTTTAAATGAAGAAAAATTTCAAAGGTACTCTGCTTGGTACAATAATCAAGTAAATAAATTGAGGAATAAAACATAACCATGAAACATATTGATAACTGCATATGGAAAATACAGAGGATAATGTTTCAAAAAACATATTTGGAAAGCACTAACTAATCATTTGAAGAGTTTGCATTTGACAGGCCAGTATGAACATACCTTGAATGCAGCAACACAGGTTCCACATGAGAAAAATCAAAATCAGGGAAAATGAAACCAGAAAGGTTCAATCTGCTCTGAGCGTTGAAAAACTCAGCACAGACAGTGGCACTTAGGACCAAGGGCGGGAGATCCCTAATCCCATCACCACGGCGATAGGGCATAAACATTCCAGGGTGAAGGCACGATCCACATTGTGAGGTCCAACTGCTGCCAGGCAGTCAGGAGTGCTTTCACATGTACAGGAAAGTCATTGAAGGCTCAGTGTTTTCTTTCAAAAACTGAATCCCAAGCCCACACATTACTATGCTGTACCTCTTAAAATAAGTTATGAGATGGGAAACAGGGCACCCCCAAATATATATATATATATATATGTTTGTGTATATATATATAATTTATATAATGTAATATATATAACTTATATAATATGTATAACATATGTATAATTTTCTTTTACATCTTGCATGCTTATATTATGTACAATATCTTAGGTATAATATAAAATATAATGATATGTTATTATTATATACAATATAGTACATGTAATAATATATATTACATATAACAAAATATATAATTATATACTTAATTGTACAGTTATATATATAATAATGTACAATATAATAATATATAGTATATATAACATATAATATCTAATATATCATATGTTATATAATATAGAATATCATATGTATACCACAGTATATAATATATGAAATTTACTCTATGATATAATATATGATGTATTATATATTTCATATAATATGGAACATATTATACATATGTAATATATTAGATATTATATAACATATAATGTATTATATATTAGATATTATATAACTTATAATTTATTATACACTATATAACATATTATATACTATATCCTATTATAATATATATTATAATATTATATATGACATGTATTAAATTAAACGTTATATAATATATTACTTTATATATACTAATACAATATAATGTATAATATATTGTGATATATTATACATACTATATTATGATATAATATATATTATATATTAAGATATTTTACATAAAATATGTAATGTAATCATATAGAATAGAATATTATGTACAATATATAATATATAACCTATAAAATATATATCATATATTATGTATATCATGTATTATATATCTTGTATTATATAATATGTGTCATATCTTATATATATCGTACATTACATGTAATAGATATCATATATTATATGTTTTCTATCATATACTATATGTTATATATCACATATTATCAATAATATATATCATATGTTCAATGTAACATATATCATACATAACATAATATATAGCATATGTTATATAATATATAACATGTTATATAATATATAGCATATATCATATAATATATATGATATGTCATAGTATATAGCATACAAGTTATATATAACAGAATTTTATATATTATATATAATATATAACATATATAATATATTTTATAAATCATACATAATATATATCACCTATTATATATCTTATATTATATATAACATGCATCACATTACGTTTATCATACATTTTATGTAAAATATATCATTTATTATGTTACATATCATATATTATGTTTAATATATCATATATTTTATGTTATATATCATATACTATATGTTTTATGTCAGATATTATCAATAATATATATCAAATATTCAATGTAATATATATCATACATTATATACTATATAGCATGTTATAAAGTATATTTAATATATTATATAATATACAGCATATATTACATAATGTATATCATATATCATATTATATACCATATATCATATAATATACACCATACATTATATTATATATATCATATGCTATATAATATACGTCATATATCATATTTATCATAGACAGTATATATTACCTATAATACAGTATTTACATAGCTTACAGTCTATAATTTAAATATTATATTATATATTACATATTTTGTTTAACATATAATATGCATAATGTATATATTATATGTTTTATATAGGATATATTTGATATTTGATATATATTATCTATTATATATAATAAATAACAGATTATATATATTATATACATGTCATAAAATATATTATGTGTTGTAGATCATGTTGTAATACACATATTATATATTAGATAAAATATATAATATATAGATTATATATATTACATATAATATAAATAATATATATTATGTGTAGTATATAGTGTCATATAATATATATGACATATAATATATGTAATATATAATCAATATAACACATATATATAATGTGACATTATATTTTTATGTATATTATGAGATATGATATATTATATATATTATACTATGCAGATATTATATATTATATAATATATAGTGCTTATACATAATACATATTATTTATATAATTGTTTTTAGACAGGGTCTTGTTCTGTTGCACAGACTGTTGTGCAATGGCTCCGTCTTGGCTCACTGCAATCTCTGCCTCACGGGTTCAAGCGATTGTTCTGCCTCAGCCTCCCAGGTAGCTGGGACTACACCATACTGGGACTACTCCAGCTGCCACCATGCCTGGCTAATTTTTTTAGTGTTAGTAGAGACAGGATTTCACTGTATTGACCAGGATGGTCTTGATCTCCTCACGTTGTGATCCTCTTGCCTTGGCCTCCCAAAGTGCTGGGATTAGAGGCCTGAGCCAAGATACATCTTTTTTAAATGAAGAAAAATTTCAAAGGTACTCTGCTTGGTACAATAATCAAGTAAATAAATTGAGGAATAAAACATAACCATGAAACATATTGATAACTGCATATGGAAAATACAGAGGATAATGTTTCAAAAAACATATTTGGAAAGCACTAACTAATCATTTGAAGAGTTTGCATTTGACAGGCCAGTATGAACATACCTTGAATGCAGCAACACAGGTTCCACATGAGAAAAATCAAAATCAGGGAAAATGAAACCAGAAAGGTTCAATCTGCTCTGAGCGTTGAAAAACTCAGCACAGACAGTGGCACTTAGGACCAAGGGCGGGAGATCCCTAATCCCATCACCACGGCGATAGGGCATAAACATTCCAGGGTGAAGGCACAATCCACATTGTGAGGTCCAACTGCTGCCAGGCAGTCAGGAGTGCTTTCACATGTACAGGAAAGTCATTGAAGGCTCAGTGTTTTCTTTCAAAAACTGAATCCCAAGCCCACACAATACTATGCTGTACCTCTTAAAATAAGTTAT
The DNA here is from genome assembly GCF_029281585.2 of Gorilla gorilla gorilla. Taxonomy (NCBI): domain Eukaryota; kingdom Metazoa; phylum Chordata; class Mammalia; order Primates; family Hominidae; genus Gorilla; species Gorilla gorilla. The sequence continues at coordinate 387,014 of NC_073236.2, forward strand.
GAGATGGGAAACAGGGCACCCCCAAATATATATATATATATATATATGTGTGTATATATATATAATTTATATAATGTAATATATATAACTTATATAATATGTATAACATATGTATAATTTTCTTTTACATCTTGCATGCTTATATTATGTACAATATCTTAGGTATAATATAAAATATAATGATATGTTATTATTATATACAATATAGTACATGTAATAATATATATTACATATAACAAAATATATAATTATATACTTAATTGTACAGTTATATATATAATAATGTGCAATATAATAATATATAGTATATATAACATATAATATCTAATATATCATATGTTATATAATATAGAATATCATATGTATACCACAGTATATAATATATGAAATTTACTCTATGATATAATATATGATGTATTATATATTTCATATAATATGCAACATATCATACATATGTAATATATTAGATATTATATAACATATAATGTATTATATATTAGATATTATATAACATATAATGTATTATATATTAGATATTATATAACTTATAATTTATTATACACTATATAATATATTATATACTATATCCTATTATAATATATATTATAATATTATATATGACATGTATTAAATTAAACGTTATATAATATATTACTTTATATATACTAATACAATATAATGTATAATATATTGTGATATATTATACATACTATATTATGATATAATATATATTATATATTAAGATAATTTACATAAAATATGTAATGTAATCATATAGAATAGAATATTATGTACAATATATAATATATAACCTATAAAATATATATCATATATTATGTATATCATGTATTATATATCTTGTATTATATAATATGTGTCATATCTTATATATATCGTACATTACATGTAATAGATATCATATATTATATGTTTTCTATCATATACTATATGTTATATATCACATATTATCAATAATATATATCATATGTTCAATGCAACATATATCATACATAACATAATATATAGCATATGTTATATAATATATAACATGTTATATAATATATAGCATATATCATATAATATATATCATATGTCATAGTATATAGCATACAAGTTATATATAACAGAATTTTATATATTATATATAATATATAACATATATAATATATTTTATAAATCATACATAATATATATCACATATTATATATCATATATTATATATAACATGCATCACATTACGTTTATCATACATTTTATGTAAAATATATCATTTATTATGTTACATATCATATATTATGTTTAATATATCATATATTTTATGTTATATATCATATACTATATGTTTTATGTCAGATATTATCAATAATATATATCAAATATTCAATGTAACATATATCATACTTTATATACTATATAGCATGTTATAAAATATATTTAATATATTATATAATATACAGCATATATTACATAATGTATATCATATATCATATTATATACCATATATCATATAATATACACCATACATTATATTATATATATCATATGCTATATAATATACGTCATATATCATATTTATCATAGACAGTATATATTACCTATAATACAGTATTTACATAGCTTACAGTCTATAATTTAAATATTATATTATATATTATATATTTTGTTTAACATATAATATGCAAAATGTATATATTATATGTATTATATAGGATATATTTGATATTTGATATATATTATCTATTATATATAATAAATAACAGATTATATATATTATATACATGTCATAAAATATATTATGTGTTGTAGATCATGTTGTAATACACATATTATATATTAGATAAAATATATAATATATAGATTATATATATTACATATAATATAAATAATATATATTATGTGTAGTATATAGTGTCATATAATATATATGACATATAATATATGTAATATATAATCAATATAACACATATATATAATGTGACATAATATTTTTATGTATATTATGAGATATGATATATTATATATATTATACTATGCAGATATTATATATTATATAATATATAGTGCTTATACATAATACATATTATTTATATAATTGTTTTTAGACAGGGTCTTGTTCTGTTGCACAGACTGTTGTGCAATGGCTCCGTCTTGGCTCACTGCAATCTCTGCCTCACGGGTTCAAGCGATTGTCCTGCCTCAGCCTCCCAGGTAGCTGGGACTACACCATACTGGGACTACTCCAGCTGCCACCATGCCTGGCTAATTTTTTTAGTGTTAGTAGAGACAGGATTTCACTGTATTGACCAGGATGGTCTTGATCTCCTCACGTTGCGATCCTCTTGCCTTGGCCTCCCAAAGTGCTGGGATTAGAGGCCTGAGCCAAGATACATCTTTTTTAAATGAAGAAAAATTTCAAAGGTACTCTGCTTGGTACAATAATCAAGTAAATAAATTGAGGAATAAAACCTAACCATGAAACATATTGATAACTGCATATGGAAAATACAGAGGATAATGTTTCAAAAAACATATTTGGAAAGCACTAACTAATCATTTGAAGAGTTTGCATTTGACAGGCCAGTATGAACATACCTTGAATGCAGCAACACAGGTTCCACATGAGAAAAATCAAAATCAGGGAAAATGAAACCAGAAAGGTTCAATCTGCTCTGAGCGTTGAAAAACTCAGCACAGACAGTGGCACTTAGGACCAAGGGCGGGAGATCCCTAATCCCATCACCACGGCGATAGGGCATAAACATTCCAGGGTGAAGGCACAATCCACATTGTGAGGTCCAACTGCTGCCAGGCAGTCAGGAGTGCTTTCACATGTACAGGAAAGTCATTGAAGGCTCAGTGTTTTCTTTCAAAAACTGAATCCCAAGCCCACACATTACTATGCTGTACCTCTTAAAATAAGTTATGAGATGGGAAACAGGGCACCCCCAAATATATATGTATATATATATATGTGTGTATATATATATAATTTATATAATGTAATATATATAACTTATATAATATGTATAACATATGTATAATTTTCTTTTACATCTTGCATGCTTATATTATGTACAATATCTTAGGTATAATATAAAATATAATGATATGTTATTATTATATACAATATAGTACATGTAATAATATATATTACATATAACAAAATATATAATTATATACTTAATTGTACAGTTATATATATAATAATGTGCAATATAATAATATATAGTATATATAACATATAATATCTAATATATCATATGTTATATAATATAGAATATCATATGTATACCACAGTATATAATATATGAAATTTACTCTATGATATAATATATGATGTATTATATATTTCATATAATATGGAACATATCATACATATGTAATATATTAGATATTATATAACATATAATGTATTATATATTAGATATTATATAACTTATAATTTATTATACACTATATAATATATTATATACTATATCCTATTATAATATATATTATAATATTATATATGACATGTATTAAATTAAACGTTATATAATATATTACTTTATATATACTAATACAATATAATGTATAATATATTGTGATATATTATACATACTATATTATGATATAATATATATTATATATTAAGATAATTTACATAAAATATGTAATGTAATCATATAGAATAGAATATTATGTACAATATGTAATATATAACCTATAAAATATATATCATATATTATGTATATCATGTATTATATATCTTGTATTATATAATATGTATCATATCTTATATATATCGTACATTACATGTAATAGATATCATATATTATATGTTTTCTATCATATACTATATGTTATATATCACATATTATCAATAATATATATCATATGTTCAATGCAACATATATCATACATAACATAATATATAGCATATGTTATATAATATATAACATGTTATATAATATATAGCATATATCATATAATATATATCATATGTCATAGTATATAGCATACAAGTTATATATAACAGAATTTTATATATTATATATAATATATAACATATATAATATATTTTATAAATCATACATAATATATATCACATATTATATATCATATATTATATATAACATGCATCACATTACGTTCATCATACATTTTATGTAAAATATATCATTTATTATGTTACATATCATATATTATGTTTAATATATCATATATTTTATGTTATATATCATATACTATATGTTTTATGTCAGATATTATCAATAATATATATCAAATATTCAATGTAATATATATCATACATTATATACTATATAGCATGTTATAAAATATATTTAATATATTATATAATATACAGCATATATTACATAATGTATATCATATATCATATTATATACCATATATCATATAATATACACCATACATTATATTATATATATCATATGCTATATAATATACGTCATATATCATATTTATCATAGACAGTATATATTACCTATAATACAGTATTTACATAGCTTACAGTCTATAATTTAAATATTATATTATATATTATATATTTTGTTTAGCATATAATATGCATAATGTAAATATTATATGTTTTATATAGGATATATTTGATATTTGATATATATTATCTATTATATATAATAAATAACAGATTATATATATTATATACATGTCATAAAATATATTATGTGTTGTAGATCATGTTGTAATACACATATTATATATTAGATAAAATATATAATATATAGATTATATATATTACATATAATATAAATAATATATATTATGTGTAGTATATAGTGTCATATAATATATATGACATATAATATATGTAATATATAATCAATATAACACATATATATAATGTGACATTATATTTTTATGTATATTATGAGATATGATATATTATATATATTATACTATGCAGATATTATATATTATATAATATATAGTGCTTATACATAATACATATTATTTATATAATTGTTTTTAGACAGGGTCTTGTTCTGTTGAACAGACTGTTGTGCAATGGCTCCGTCTTGGCTCACTGCAGTCTCTGCCTCACGGGTTCAAGCGATTGTCCTGCCTCAGCCTCCCAGGTAGCTGGGACTACACCATACTGGGACTACTCCAGCTGCCACCATGCCTGGCTAATTTTTTTAGTGTTAGAAGGGACAGGATTTCACTGTATTGACCAGGATGGTCTTGATCTCCTCACGTTGTGATCCTCTTGCCTTGGCCTCCCAAAGTGCTGGGATTAGAGGCCTGAGCCAAGATACATCTTTTTTAAATGAAGAAAAATTTCAAAGGTACTCTGCTTGGTACAATAGTCAAGTAAATAAATTGAGGAATAAAACATAACCATGAAACATATTGATAACTGCATATGGAAAATACAGAGGATAATTTTTCAAAAAACATATTTGGAAAGCACTAACTAATCATTTGAAGAGTTTGCATTTGACAGGCCAGTATGAACATACCTTGAATGCAGCAACACAGGTTCCACATGAGAAAAATCAAAATCAGGGAAAATGAAACCAGAAAGGTTCAATCTGCTCTGAGCTTTGAAAAACTCAGCACAGACAGTGGCACTTAGGACCAAGGGCGGGAGATCCCTAATCCCATCACCACGGCGATAGGGCATAAACATTCCAGGGTGAAGGCACAATCCACATTGTGAGGTCCAACTGCTGTCAGGCAGTCAGGAGTGCTTTCACATGTACAGGAAGGTCATTGAAGGCTCAGTGTTTTCTTTCAAAAACTGAATCCCAAGCCCACACATTACTATGCTGTACCTCTTAAAATAAGTTATGAGATGGGAAACAGGGCACCCCCAAATATATATATATATATATATATATATGTGTGTATATATATATAATTTATATAATGTAATATATATAACTTATATAATATGTATAACATATGTATAATTTTCTTTTACATCTTGCATGCTTATATTATGGACAATATCTTAGGTATAACATAAAATATAATGATATGTTATTATTATATACAATATAGTACATGTCATAATATATATTACATATAACAAAATATATAATTATATACTTAATTGTACAGTTATATATATAATTATGTACAATATAATAATATATAGTATATATAACATATAATAACTAATATATCATATGTTATATAATATAGAATATCATATGTATAACACAGTATATAATATATGAAATTTATTCTATGATATAATATATGATGTATTATATATTACATATAATATGGAACATATTATACATATGTAATATATTAGATGTTATATAACATATAATGTATTATATATTAGATATTATATAACTTATAATGTATTATAAATTATATAACATATTATATACTATATCCTATTATTATATATATTATAATATTACATATGACATGTATTAAATTAAACGTTATATAATATATTACATTATATATAGTAATACAATGTAATATATAATATATTGTGATATATTATACATACTATATTATGATATAATATACGTTATATATTAAGATATTTTACATAAAATATGTAATGTAATCATATAGAATAGAATATTATGTACAATAGATAATATATAACCTATAAATTATATATCATATATAATGTATATCATGTATTATATATCTTGTATTATATAATATGTATCATATCTTACATATATCGTACATTACATGTAATAGATATCATATATTATATGTTTTCTATCATATACTATCTGTTATATATCACATATTATCAATAATATATATCATATGTTCAATGCAACATGTATCATACATAACATAATATATAGCATATGTTATATAGTATATAATATGTTATATAATATATAGCATATATCATATAATATATATCATATGTCATAATATATACCATACAAGTTATATATAACAGAATTTTATATATTATACATAATATATAACATATATAATATATTTTATAAATCATACATAATATATATCATGTATTATATATCATATATTATATATAACATGCATCACATTACGTTTATCATACATTTTATGCAATATATACCATTTATTATGTTACATATCATATATTATGTTTAATATATCATATATTATATGTTATATATCATATACTATATGTTATATGTCAGATATTATCAATAATATATATCAAATGTTCAATGTAATATATATCATACATTATATAATATATAGCATGTTATAAAATATATTTAATATATTACATAATATATAGCATATTTTACATAATGTATATCATATATCATATTATATACCATATATCATATAATATACACCATACATTATATTATATATATCATATGCTATGTAATATATGTCATATATCATATTTATGATAGACAGTATATATTACCTATAATACAGTATTTACATAGCTTACAGTCTATAATTTAAATATTATATTATATATTATATATTTTGTTTAACATATAATATGCATAATGTATATATTATATGTTTTATATAGGATATATTTGATATTTGATATATATTATCTATTATATATAATAAATAACAGATTATATATGTTATATACATGTCATAAAATATATTATGTGTTGTAGATCATGTTGTAATACACATATTATATATTAGATAAAATATATAATATATAGATTATATATATTACATATAATATAAATAATATATATTATGTGTAGTATATAGTGTCATATAATATATATGACATATAATATATGTAATATATAATCAATATAACACATATATATAATGTGACATTATATTTTTATGTATATTATGAGATATGATATATTATATATATTATACTATGCAGATATTATATATTATATAATATATAGTGCTTATACATAATACATATTATTTATATAATTGTTTTTAGACAGGGTCTTGTTCTGTTGCACAGACTGTTGTGCAATGGCTCCGTCTTGGCTCACTGTAATCTCTGCCTCACGGGTTCAAGCGATTGTCCTGCCTCAGCCTCCCAGGTAGCTGGGACTACACCATACTGGGACTACTCCAGCTGCCACCATGCCTGGCTAATTTTTTTAGTGTTAGTAGAGACAGGATTTCACTGTATTGACCAGGATGGTCTTGATCTCCTCACGTTGTGATCCTCTTGCCTTGGCCTCCCAAAGTGCTGGGATTAGAGGCCTGAGCCAAGATACATCTTTTTTAAATGAAGAAAAATTTCAAAGGTACTCTGCTTGGTACAATAATCAAGTAAATAAATTGAGGAATAAAACATAACCATGAAACATATTGATAACAGCATATGGAAAATACAGAGGATAATGTTTCAAAAAACATATTTGGAAAGCACTAACTAATCATTTGAAGAGTTTGCATTTGACAGGCCAGTATGAACATACCTTGAATGCAGCAACACAGGTTCCACATGAGAAAAATCAAAATCAGGGAAAATGAAACCAGAAAGGTTCAATCTGCTCTGAGCGTTGAAAAACTCAGCACAGACAGTGGCACTTAGGACCAAGGGCGGGAGATCCCTAATCCCATCACCACGGCGATAGGGCATAAACATTCCATGGTGAAGGCACAATCCACATTGTGAGGTCCAACTGCTGCCAGGCAGTCAGGAGTGCTTTCACATGTATAGGAAAGTCATTGAAGGCTCAGTGTTTTCTTTCAAAAACTGAATCCCAAGCCCACACATTACTATGCTGTACCTCTTAAAATAAGTTATGAGATGGGAAACAGGGCACCCCCAAATATATATATATATATATGTGTGTGTATATATATATAATTTATATAATGTAATATATATAACTTATATAATATGTATAACATATGTATAATTTTCTTTTACATCTTGCATGCTTATATTATGTACAATATCTTAGGTATAACATAAAATATAATGATATGTTATTATTATATACAACATAGTACATGTAATAATATATATTACATATAACAAAATATATAATTATATACTTAATTGTACAGTTAAATATATAATTATGTACAATATAATAATATATAGTATATATAACATATAATATCTAATGTATCATATGTTATATAATATAGAATATCATATGTATAACACAGTATATAATATATGAAATTTATTCCATGATATAATATATGATGTATTATATATTACATATAATATGGAACATATTATACATATGTAATATAATAGATATTATATAACATATAATATATTATATATTAGATATTATATAACTTATAATGTATTATAAATTATATAACATATTATATACTATATCCTATTATTATATATATTATAATATTATACATGACATGTATTAAATTAAACGTTATATAATATATTACATTATATATAGTAATACAATGTAATATATAATATATTGTGATATATTATACATACTATATTATGATATAATATACGTTATATATTAAGATATTTTACATAAAATATGTAATGTAATCATATAGAATAGAATATTATGTACAATATATAATATATAACCTATAAAATATATATCATATATAATGTATATCATGTATTATATATCTTGTATTATGTAATATGTATCATATCTTACATATATCGTACATTACATGTAATAGATATCATATATTATATGTTTTCTATCATATACTATCTGTTATATATCACATTTTATCAATAATATATCTCATATGTTCAATGCAACATGTATCATACATAACATAATATATAGCATATGTTATATAATATATAATATGTTATATAATATATAGCATATATCATATAATATATATCATATGTCATAATATATACCATACAAGTTATATATAACAGAATTTTATATATTATATATACTATATAACATATATAATATATTTTATAAATCACACATAATATATATCACATATTATATATCATATATTATATGTAACATGCATCACATTACGTTTATCATACATTTTATGTAAAATATATCATTTATTATGTTACATATCATATATTATGTTTAATATATCATATATTTTATGTTATATATCATATACTATATGTTTTATGTCAGATATTATCAATAATATATATCAAATATTCAATGTAATATATATCATACATTATATACTATATAGCATGTTATAAAATATATTTAATATATTATATAATATACAGCATATATTACATAATGTATATCATATATCATATTATATACCATATATCATATAATATACACCATACATTATATTATATATATCATATGCTATATAATATACGTCATATATCATATTTATCATAGACAGTATATATTACCTATAATACAGTATTTACATAGCTTACAGTCTATAATTTAAATATTATATTATATATTATATATTTTGTTTAACATATAATATGCATAATGTATATATTATATGTTTTATATAGGATATATTTGATATTTGATATATATTATCTATTATATATAATAAATAACAGATTATATATATTATATACATGTCATAAAATATATTATGTGTTGTAGATCATGTTGTAATACACATATTATATATTAGATAAAATATATAATATATAGATTATATATATTACATATAATATAAATAATATATATTATGTGTAGTATATAGTGTCATATAATATATATGACATATAATATATGTAATATATAATCAATATAACAGATATATATAATGTGACATTATATTTTTATGTATATTATGAGATATGATATATTATATATATTATACTATGCAGATATTATATATTATATAATATATAGTGCTTATACATAATACATATTATTTATATAATTGTTTTTAGACAGGGTCTTGTTCTGTTGCACAGACTGTTGTGCAATGGCTCCGTCTTGGCTCACTGCAATCTCTGCCTCACGGGTTCAAGCGATTGTCCTGCCTCAGCCTCCCAGGTAGCTGGGACTACACCATACTGGGACTACTCCAGCTGCCACCATGCCTGGCTAATTTTTTTAGTGTTAGTAGAGACAGGATTTCACTGTATTGACCAGGATGGTCTTGATCTCCTCACGTTGTGATCCTCTTGCCTTGGCCTCCCAAAGTGCTGGGATTAGAGGCCTGAGCCAAGATACATCTTTTTTAATGAAGAAAAATTTCAAAGGTACTCTGCTTGGTACAATAATCAAGTAAATAAATTGAGGAATAAAACATAACCATGAAACATATTGATAACTGCATATGGAAAATACAGAGGATAATGTTTCAAAAAACATATTTGGAAAGCACTAACTAATCATTTGAAGAGTTTGCATTTGACAGGCCAGTATGAACATACCTTGAATGCAGCAACACAGGTTCCACATGAGAAAAATCAAAATCAGGGAAAATGAAACCAGAAAGGTTCAATCTGCTCTGAGCGTTGAAAAACTCAGCACAGACAGTGGCACTTAGGACCAAGGGCGGGACATCCCTAATCCCATCACCACGGCGATAGGGCATAAACATTCCAGGGTGAAGGCACAATCCACATTGTGAGGTCCAACTGCTGCCAGGCAGTCAGGAGTGCTTTCACATGTACAGGAAAGTCATTGAAGGCTCAGTGTTTTCTTTCAAAAACTGAATCCCAAGCCCACACATTACTATGCTGTGCCTCTTAAAATAAGTTATGAGATGGGAAACAGGGCACCCCCAAATATATATATATATATATATGTGTGTATATATATATAATTTATATAATGTAATATATATAACTTATATAATATGTATAACATATGTATAATTTTCTTTTACATCTTGCATGCTTATATTATGTACAATATCTTAGGTATAATATAAAATATAATGATATGTTATTATTATATACAATATAGTACATGTAATAATATATATTACATATAACAAAATATATAATTATATACTTAATTGTAGTTATATATATAATAATGAACAATATAATAATATATAGTATATATAACATATAATATCTAATATATCATATGTTATATAATATAGAATATCATATGTATACCACAGTATATAATATATGAAATTTACTCTATGATATAATATATGATGTATTTTATATTTCATATAATATGGAACATAGTATACATATGTAATATATTAGATATTATATAACATATAATGTATTATATATTAGATATTATATAACTTATAATTTATTATACACTATATAACATATTATATACTATATCCTATTATAATATATATTATAATATTATATATGACATGTATTAAATTAAACGTTATATAATATATTACTTTATATATACTAATACAATATAATGTATAATATATTGTGATATATTATACATACTATATTATGATATAATATATATTATATATTAAGATATTTTACATAAAATATGTAATGTAATCATATAGAATAGAATATTATGTACAATATATAATATATAACCTATAAAATATATATCATATATTATGTATATCATGTATTATATAACTTGTATTATATAATATGTATCATATCTTATATATATCGTACATTACATGTAATAGATATCATATATTATATGTTTTCTATCATATACTATATGTTATATATCACATATTATCAATAATATCTATCATATGTTCAATGTAACATATATCATACATAACATAATATATAGCATATGTTATATAATATATAACATGTTATATAATATATAGCATATATCATATAATATATATCATATATCATAGTATATAGCATACAAGTTATATATAACAGAATTTTATATATTATATATAATATATAACATATATAATATATTTTATAAATCATACATAATATATATCACATATTATATATCATATATTATATATAACATGCATCACATTACGTTTATCATACATTTTATGTAAAATATATCATTTATTATGTTACATATCATATATTATGTTTAATATATCATATATTTTATGTTATATAAAATATACTATATGTTATATGTCAGATATCATCAATAATATATATCAAATATTCAATGTAATATATATCATACATTATATACTATATAGCATGTTATAAAATATATTTAATATATTATATAATATACAGCATATATTACATAATGTATATCATATATCATATTATATACCATATATCATATAATATACACCATACATTATATTATATATATCATATGCTATATAATATACGTCATATATCATATTTATCATAGACAGTATATATTACCTATAATACAGTATTTACATAGCTTACAGTATATAATTTAAATATTATATTATATATTATATATTTTGTTTAACATATAATATGCATAATGTATATATTATATGTTTTATATAGGATATATTTGATATTTGATAAATATTATCTATTATATATAATAAATAACAGATTATATATGTTATATACATGTCATAAAATATATTATGTGTTGTAGATCATGTTGTAATACACATATTATATATTAGATAAAATATATAATATATAGATTATATATATTACATATAATATAAATAATATATATTATGTGTAGTATATAGTGTCATATAATATATATGACATATAATATATGTAATATATAATCAATATAACACATATATATAATGTGACATTATATTTTTATGTATATTATGAGATATGATATATTATATATATTATACTATGCAGATATTATATATTATATAATATATAGTGCTTATACATAATACATATTATTTATATAATTGTTTTTAGACAGGGTCTTGTTCTGTTGCACAGACTGTTGTGCAATGGCTCCGTCTTGGCTCACTGTAATCTCTGCCTCACGGGTTCAAGCGATTGTCCTGCCTCAGCCTCCCAGGTAGCTGGGACTACACCATACTGGGACTACTCCAGCTGCCACCATGCCTGGCTAATTTTTTTAGTGTTAGTAGAGACAGGATTTCACTGTATTGACCAGGATGGTCTTGATCTCCTCACGTTGTGATCCTCTTGCCTTGGCCTCCCAAAGTGCTGGGATTAGAGGCCTGAGCCAAGATACATCTTTTTTAAATGAAGAAAAATTTCAAAGGTACTCTGCTTGGTACAATAATCAAGTAAATAAATTGAGGAATAAAACATAACCATGAAACATATTGATAACAGCATATGGAAAATACAGAGGATAATGTTTCAAAAAACATATTTGGAAAGCACTAACTAATCATTTGAAGAGTTTGCATTTGACAGGCCAGTATGAACATACCTTGAATGCAGCAACACAGGTTCCACATGAGAAAAATCAAAATCAGGGAAAATGAAACCAGAAAGGTTCAATCTGCTCTGAGCGTTGAAAAACTCAGCACAGACAGTGGCACTTAGGACCAAGGGCGGGAGATCCCTAATCCCATCACCACGGCGATAGGGCATAAACATTCCATGGTGAAGGCACAATCCACATTGTGAGGTCCAACTGCTGCCAGGCAGTCAGGAGTGCTTTCACATGTACAGGAAAGTCATTGAAGGCTCAGTGTTTTCTTTCAAAAACTGAATCCCAAGCCCACACATTACTATGCTGTACCTCTTAAAATAAGTTATGAGATGGGAAACAGGGCACCCCCAAATATATATATATATATATGTGTGTGTATATATATATAATTTATATAATGTAATATATATAACTTATATAATATGTATAACATATGTATAATTTTCTTTTACATCTTGCATGCTTATATTATGTACAATATCTTAGGTATAACATAAAATATAATGATATGTTATTATTATATACAACATAGTACATGTAATAATATATATTACATATAACAAAATATATAATTATATACTTAATTGTACAGTTAAATATATAATTATGTACAATATAATAATATATAGTATATATAACATATAATATCTAATGTATCATATGTTATATAATATAGAATATCATATGTATAACACAGTATATAATATATGAAATTTATTCCATGATATAATATATGATGTATTATATATTACATATAATATGGAACATATTATACATATGTAATATAATAGATATTATATAACATATAATATATTATATATTAGATATTATATAACTTATAATGTATTATAAATTATATAACATATTATATACTATATCCTATTATTATATATATTATAATATTATACATGACATGTATTAAATTAAACGTTATATAATATATTACATTATATATAGTAATACAATGTAATATATAATATATTGTGATATATTATACATACTATATTATGATATAATATACGTTATATATTAAGATATTTTACATAAAATATGTAATGTAATCATATAGAATAGAATATTATGTACAATATATAATATATAACCTATAAAATATATATCATATATAATGTATATCATGTATTATATATCTTGTATTATGTAATATGTATCATATCTTACATATATCGTACATTACATGTAATAGATATCATATATTATATGTTTTCTATCATATACTATCTGTTATATATCACATTTTATCAATAATATATCTCATATGTTCAATGCAACATGTATCATACATAACATAATATATAGCATATGTTATATAATATATAATATGTTATATAATATATAGCATATATCATATAATATATATCATATGTCATAATATATACCATACAAGTTATATATAACAGAATTTTATATATTATATATACTATATAACATATATAATATATTTTATAAATCACACATAATATATATCACATATTATATATCATATATTATATGTAACATGCATCACATTACGTTTATCATACATTTTATGTAAAATATATCATTTATTATGTTACATATCATATATTATGTTTAATATATCATATATTTTATGTTATATATCATATACTATATGTTTTATGTCAGATATTATCAATAATATATATCAAATATTCAATGTAATATATATCATACATTATATACTATATAGCATGTTATAAAATATATTTAATATATTATATAATATACAGCATATATTACATAATGTATATCATATATCATATTATATACCATATATCATATAATATACACCATACATTATATTATATATATCATATGCTATATAATATACGTCATATATCATATTTATCATAGACAGTATATATTACCTATAATACAGTATTTACATAGCTTACAGTCTATAATTTAAATATTATATTATATATTATATATTTTGTTTAACATATAATATGCATAATGTATATATTATATGTTTTATATAGGATATATTTGATATTTGATATATATTATCTATTATATATAATAAATAACAGATTATATATATTATATACATGTCATAAAATATATTATGTGTTGTAGATCATGTTGTAATACACATATTATATATTAGATAAAATATATAATATATAGATTATATATATTACATATAATATAAATAATATATATTATGTGTAGTATATAGTGTCATATAATATATATGACATATAATATATGTAATATATAATCAATATAACAGATATATATAATGTGACATTATATTTTTATGTATATTATGAGATATGATATATTATATATATTATACTATGCAGATATTATATATTATATAATATATAGTGCTTATACATAATACATATTATTTATATAATTGTTTTTAGACAGGGTCTTGTTCTGTTGCACAGACTGTTGTGCAATGGCTCCGTCTTGGCTCACTGCAATCTCTGCCTCACGGGTTCAAGCGATTGTCCTGCCTCAGCCTCCCAGGTAGCTGGGACTACACCATACTGGGACTACTCCAGCTGCCACCATGCCTGGCTAATTTTTTTAGTGTTAGTAGAGACAGGATTTCACTGTATTGACCAGGATGGTCTTGATCTCCTCACGTTGTGATCCTCTTGCCTTGGCCTCCCAAAGTGCTGGGATTAGAGGCCTGAGCCAAGATACATCTTTTTTAATGAAGAAAAATTTCAAAGGTACTCTGCTTGGTACAATAATCAAGTAAATAAATTGAGGAATAAAACATAACCATGAAACATATTGATAACTGCATATGGAAAATACAGAGGATAATGTTTCAAAAAACATATTTGGAAAGCACTAACTAATCATTTGAAGAGTTTGCATTTGACAGGCCAGTATGAACATACCTTGAATGCAGCAACACAGGTTCCACATGAGAAAAATCAAAATCAGGGAAAATGAAACCAGAAAGGTTCAATCTGCTCTGAGCGTTGAAAAACTCAGCACAGACAGTGGCACTTAGGACCAAGGGCGGGACATCCCTAATCCCATCACCACGGCGATAGGGCATAAACATTCCAGGGTGAAGGCACAATCCACATTGTGAGGTCCAACTGCTGCCAGGCAGTCAGGAGTGCTTTCACATGTACAGGAAAGTCATTGAAGGCTCAGTGTTTTCTTTCAAAAACTGAATCCCAAGCCCACACATTACTATGCTGTGCCTCTTAAAATAAGTTATGAGATGGGAAACAGGGCACCCCCAAATATATATATATATATATATGTGTGTATATATATATAATTTATATAATGTAATATATATAACTTATATAATATGTATAACATATGTATAATTTTCTTTTACATCTTGCATGCTTATATTATGTACAATATCTTAGGTATAATATAAAATATAATGATATGTTATTATTATATACAATATAGTACATGTAATAATATATATTACATATAACAAAATATATAATTATATACTTAATTGTAGTTATATATATAATAATGAACAATATAATAATATATAGTATATATAACATATAATATCTAATATATCATATGTTATATAATATAGAATATCATATGTATACCACAGTATATAATATATGAAATTTACTCTATGATATAATATATGATGTATTTTATATTTCATATAATATGGAACATAGTATACATATGTAATATATTAGATATTATATAACATATAATGTATTATATATTAGATATTATATAACTTATAATTTATTATACACTATATAACATATTATATACTATATCCTATTATAATATATATTATAATATTATATATGACATGTATTAAATTAAACGTTATATAATATATTACTTTATATATACTAATACAATATAATGTATAATATATTGTGATATATTATACATACTATATTATGATATAATATATATTATATATTAAGATATTTTACATAAAATATGTAATGTAATCATATAGAATAGAATATTATGTACAATATATAATATATAACCTATAAAATATATATCATATATTATGTATATCATGTATTATATAACTTGTATTATATAATATGTATCATATCTTATATATATCGTACATTACATGTAATAGATATCATATATTATATGTTTTCTATCATATACTATATGTTATATATCACATATTATCAATAATATCTATCATATGTTCAATGTAACATATATCATACATAACATAATATATAGCATATGTTATATAATATATAACATGTTATATAATATATAGCATATATCATATAATATATATCATATATCATAGTATATAGCATACAAGTTATATATAACAGAATTTTATATATTATATATAATATATAACATATATAATATATTTTATAAATCATACATAATATATATCACATATTATATATCATATATTATATATAACATGCATCACATTACGTTTATCATACATTTTATGTAAAATATATCATTTATTATGTTACATATCATATATTATGTTTAATATATCATATATTTTATGTTATATAAAATATACTATATGTTATATGTCAGATATCATCAATAATATATATCAAATATTCAATGTAATATATATCATACATTATATACTATATAGCATGTTATAAAATATATTTAATATATTATATAATATACAGCATATATTACATAATGTATATCATATATCATATTATATACCATATATCATATAATATACACCATACATTATATTATATATATCATATGCTATATAATATACGTCATATATCATATTTATCATAGACAGTATATATTACATATAATACAGTATTTACATAGCTTACAGTATATAATTTAAATATTATATTATATATTATATATTTTGTTTAACATATAATATGCATAATGTATATATTATATGTTTTATATAGGATATATTTGATATTTGATAAATATTATCTATTATATATAATAAATAACAGATTATATATGTTATATACATGTCATAAAATATATTATGTGTTGTAGATCATGTTGTAATACACATATTATATATTAGATAAAATATATAATATATAGATTATATATATTACATATAATATAAATAATATATATTATGTGTAGTATATAGTGTCATATAATATATATGACATATAATATATGTAATATATAATCAATATAACACATATATATAATGTGACATTATATTTTTATGTATATTATGAGATATGATATATTATATATATTATACTATGCAGATATTATATATTATATAATATATAGTGCTTATACATAATACATATTATTTATATAATTGTTTTTAGACAGGGTCTTGTTCTGTTGCACAGACTGTTGTGCAATGGCTCCGTCTTGGCTCACTGCAATCTCTGCCTCACGGGTTCAAGCGATTGTCCTGCCTCAGCCTCCCAGGTAGCTGGGACTACACCATACTGGGACTACTCCAGCTGCCACCATGCCTGGCTAATTTTTTTAGTGTTAGTAGAGACAGGATTTCACTGTATTGACCAGGATGGTCTTGATCTCCTCACGTTGTGATCCTCTTGCCTTGGCCCCCCAAAGTGCTGGGATTAGAGGCCTGAGCCAAGATACATCTTTTTTAAATGAAGAAAAATTTCAAAGGTACTCTGCTTGGTACAATAATCAAGTAAATAAATTGAGGAATAAAACATAACCATGAAACATATTGATAACTGCATATGGAAAATACAGAATATAATGTTTCAAAAAACATATTTGGAAAGCACTAACTAATCATTTGAAGAGTTTGCATTTGACAGGCCAGTATGAACATACCTTGAATGCAGCAACACAGGTTCCACATGAGAAAAATCAAAATCAGGGAAAATGAAACCAGAAAGGTTCAATCTGCTCTGAGCGTTGAAAAACTCAGCACAGACAGTGGCACTTAGGACCAAGGGCGGGAGATCCCTAATCCCATCACCACGGCGATAGGGCATAAACATTCCAGGGTGAAGGCACAATCCACATTGAGAGGTCCAACTGCTGCCAGGCAGTCAGGAGTGCTTTCACATGTACAGGAAAGTCATTGAAGGCTCAGTGTTTTCTTTCAAAAACTGAATCCCAAGCCCACACATTACTATGCTGTACCTCTTAAAATAAGTTATGAGATGGGAAACAGGGCACCCCCAAATATATATATATATATATATATATGTGTGTATATATATATAATTTATATAATGTAATATATATAACTTATATAATATGTATAACATATGTATAATTTTCTTTTACATCTTGCATGCTTATATTATGGACAATATCTTAGGTATAACATAAAATATAATGATATGTTATTATTATATACAATATAGTACATGTAATAATATATATTACATATAACAAAATATATAATTATATACTTAATTGTACAGTTATATATATAATTATGTACAATATAATAATATATAGTATATATAACATATAATATCTAATATATCATATGTTATATAATATAGAATATCATATGTATAACACAGTATATAATATATGAAATTTATTCTATGATAAAATATATGATGTATTATATATTACATATAATATGGAACATATTATACATATGTAATATATTAGATGTTATATAACATATAATGTATTATATATTAGATATTATATAACTTATAATGTATTATAAATTATATAACATATTATATACTATATCCTATTATTATATATATTATAATATTACATATGACATGTATTAAATTAAACGTTATATAATATATTACATTATATATAGTAATACAATGTAATATATAATATATTGTGATATATTATACATACTATATTATGATATAATATACGTTATATATTAAGATATTTTACATAAAATATGTAATGTAATCATATAGAATAGAATATTATGTACAATATATAATATATAACCTATAAATTATATATCATATATAATGTATATCATGTATTATATATCTTGCATTATATAATATGTATCATATCTTACATATATCGTACATTACATGTAATAGATATCATATATTATATGTTTTCTATCATATACCATCTGTTATATATCACATATTATCAATAATATATATCATATGTTCAATGCAACATGTATCATACATAACATAATATATAGCATATGTTATATAGTATATAATATGTTATATAATATATAGCATATATCATATAATATATATCATATGTCATAATATATACCATACAAGTTATATATAACAGAATTTTATATATTATACATAATATATAACATATATAATATATTTTATAAATCATACATAATATATATCATGTATTATATATCATATATTATATATAACATGCATCACATTACGTTTATCATACATTTTATGCAATATATACCATTTATTATGTTACATATCATATATTATGTTTAATATATCATATATTATATGTTATATATCATATACTATATGTTATATGCCAGATATTATCAATAATATATATCAAATGTTCAATGTAATATATATCATACATTATATAACAGATAGCATGTTATAAAATATATTTAATATATTACATAATATATAGCATATTTTACATAATGTATATCATATATCATATTATATACCATATATCATATAATATACACCATACATTATATTATATATATCATATGCTATGTAATATATGTCATATATCATATTTATGATAGACAGTATATATTACCTATAATACAGTATTTACATAGCTTACAGTCTATAATTTAAATATTATATTATATATTATATATTTTGTTTAACATATAATATGCATAATGTATATATTATATGTTTTATATAGGATATATTTGATATTTGATATATATTATCTATTATATATAATATATAACAGATTATATATATTATATACATGTCATAAAATATATTATATGTTGTAGATCATGTTGTAATACACATATTATATATTCGATAAAATATATAATATATAGATTATATATATTACATATAATATAAATAATATATATTATGTGTAGTATATAGTGTCATATAATATATATGACATATAATATATGTAATATATAATCAATATAACACATATATATAATGTGACATTATATTTTTATGTATATTATGAGATATGATATATTATATATATTATACTATGCAGATATAATATATTATATAATATATAATGCTTATATATAATACATATTATTTATATAATTGTTTTTAGACAGGGTCTTGTTCTGTTGCACAGACTGTTGTGCAATGGCTCCGTCTTGGCTCACTGCAATCTCTGCCTCACGGGTTCAAGCGATTGTCCTGCCTCAGCCTCCCAGGTAGCTGGGACTACACCATACTGGGACTACTCCAGCTGCCACCATGCCTGGCTAATTTTTTTAGTGTTAGTAGGGACAGGATTTCACTGTATTGACCAGGATGGTCTTGATCTCCTCACGTTGTGATCCTCTTGCCTTGGCCTCCCAAAGTGCTGGGATTAGAGGCCTGAGCCAAGATACATCTTTCTTAAATGAAGAAAAATTTCAAAGGTACTCTGCTTGGTACAATAATCAAGTAAATAAATTGAGGAATAAAACATAACCATGAAACATATTGATAACAGCATATGGAAAATACAGAGGATAATGTTTCAAAAAACATATTTGGAAAGCACTAACTAATCATTTGAAGAGTTTGCATTTGACAGGCCAGTATGAACATACCTTGAATGCAGCAACACAGGTTCCACATGAGAAAAATCAAAATCAGGGAAAATGAAACCAGAAAGGTTCAATCTGCTCTGAGCGTTGAAAAACTCAGCACAGACAGTGGCACTTAGGACCAAGGGCGGGAGATCCCTAATCCCATCACCACGGCGATAGGGCATAAACATTCCACGGTGAAGGCACGATCCACATTGTGAGGTCCAACTGCTGCCAGGCAGTCAGGAGTGCTTTCACATGTACAGGAAAGTCATTGAAGGCTCAGTGTTTTCTTTCAAAAACTGAATCCCAAGCCCACACATTACTATGCTGTACCTCTTAAAATAAGTTATGAGATGGGAAACAGGGCACCCCCAAATATATATATATATATATGTGTGTGTATATATATATAATTTATATAATGTAATATATATAACTTATATAATATGTATAACATATGTATAATTTTCTTTTACATCTTGCATGCTTATATTATGTACAATATCTTAGGTATAACATAAAATATAATGATATGTTATTATTATATACAACATAGTACATGTAATAATATATATTACATATAACAAAATATATAATTATATACTTAATTGTACAGTTAAATGTATAATTATGTACAATATAATAATATATAGTATATATAACATATAATATCTAATGTATCATATGTTATATAATATAGAATATCATATGTATAACACAGTATATAATATATGAAATTTATTCCATGATATAATATATGATGTATTATATATTACATATAATATGGAACATATTATACATATGTAATATAATAGATATTATATAACATATAATATATTATATATTAGATATTATATAACTTATAATGTATTATAAATTATATAACATATTATATACTATATCCTATTATTATATATATTATAATATTATACATGACATGTATTAAATTAAACGTTATATAATATATTACATTATATATAGTAATACAATGTAATATATAATATATTGTGATATATTATACATACTATATTATGATATAATATACGTTATATATTAAGATATTTTACATAAAATATGTAATGTAATCATATAGAATAGAATATTATGTACAATATATAATATAGAACCTATAAAATATATATCATATATAATGTATATCATGTATTATATATCTTGTATTATGTAATATGTATCATATCTTACATATATCGTACATTACATGTAATAGATATCATATATTATATGTTTTCTATCATATACTATCTGTTATATATCACATATTATCAATAATATATATCATATGTTCAATGCAACATGTATCATACATAACATAATATATAGCATATGTTATATAATATATAATATGTTATATAATACATAGCATATATCATATAATATATATCATATGTCATAATATATACCATACAAGTTATATATAACAGAATTTTATATATTATATATGATATATAACATATATAATATATTTTATAAATCATACATAATATATATCACGTATTATATATCATATATTATATATAACTTGCATCACATTATGTTTATCATACATTTTATGTAATATATATCATTTATTATGTTACATATCATATATTATGTTTAATATATCATATATTATATGTTATATATCATATACTATATGTTATATGTCAGATATTATCAATAATATATATCAAATGTTCAATGTAATATATATCATACATTATATAATATATAGCATGTTTTAAAATATATTTAATATATTATATAATATATAGCATATTTTACATAATGTATATCATATATCATATTATATACCATATATCATATAATATAAACCATACATTATATTATATATATCATATGCTATGTAATATATGTCATATATCATATTTATGATAGACAGTACATATTACATATAATACAGTATTTACATAGCTTACAGTCTATAATTTAAATATTATATTATATATTATATATTTTGTTTAACATATAATATGCATAATGTATATATTATATGTTTTATATAGGATATATTTGATATTTGATATATATTATCTATTATATATAATATATAACAGATTATATATATTATATACATGTCATAAAATATATTATATGTTGTAGATCATGTTGTAATACACATATTATATATTAGATAAAATATATAATATATAGATTATATATATTACATATAATATAAATAATATATATTATGTGTAGTATACAGTGTCATATAATATATATGACATATAATATATGTAATATATAATCAATATAACACATATATATAATGTGACATTATATTTTTATGTATATTATGAGATATGATATATTATATATATTATACTATGCAGATATTATATATTATATAATATATAATGCATATATATAATACATATTATTTATATAATTGTTTTTAGACAGGGTCTTGTTCTGTTGCACAGACTGTTGTGCAATGGCTCCGTCTTGGCTCACTGCAGTCTCTGCCTCACGGGTTCAAGCGATTGTCCTGCCTCAGCCTCCCAGGTAGCTGGGAATACACCATACTGGGACTACTCCAGCTGCCACCATGCCTGGCTAATTTTTTTAGTGTTAGTAGAGACAGGATTTCACTGTATTGACCAGGATGGTCTTGATCTCCTCACGTTGTGATCCTCTTGCCTTGGCCTCCCAAAGTGCTGGGATTAGAGGCCTGAGCCAAGATACATCTTTTTTAAATGAAGAAAAATTTCAAAGGTACTCTGCTTGGTACAATAGTCAAGTAAATAAATTGAGGAATAAAACATAACCATGAAACATATTGATAACTGCATATGGAAAATACAGAGGATAATTTTTCAAAAAACATATTTGGAAAGCACTAACTAATCATTTGAAGAGTTTGCATTTGACAGGCCAGTATGAACATACCTTGAATGCAGCAACACAGGTTCCACATGAGAAAAATCAAAATCAGGGAAAATGAAACCAGAAAGGTTCAATCTGCTCTGAGCTTTGAAAAACTCAGCACAGACAGTGGCACTTAGGACCAAGGGCGGGAGATCCCTAATCCCATCACCACGGCGATAGGGCATAAACATTCCAGGGTGAAGGCACAATCCACATTGTGAGGTCCAACTGCTGTCAGGCAGTCAGGAGTGCTTTCACATGTACAGGAAGGTCATTGAAGGCTCAGTGTTTTCTTTCAAAAACTGAATCCCAAGCCCACACATTACTATGCTGTACCTCTTAAAATAAGTTATGAGATGGGAAACAGGGCACCCCCAAATATATATATATATATATATATGTGTGTATATATGTATAATTTATATAATGTAATATATATAACTTATATAATATGTATAACATATGTATAATTTTCTTTTACATCTTGCATGCTTATATTATGGACAATATCTTAGGTATAACATAAAATATAATGATATGTTATTATTATATACAATATAGTACATGTAATAATATATATTACATATAACAAAATATATAATTATATACTTAATTGTACAGTTATATATATAATTATGTACAATATAGTAATATATAGTATATATAACATATAATATCTAATATATCATATGTTATATAATATAGAATATCATATGTATAACACAGTATATAATATATGAAATTTATTCTATGATAAAATATATGATGTATTATATATTACATATAATATGGAACATATTATACATATGTAATATATTAGATGTTATATAACATATAATGTATTATATATTAGATATTATATAACTTATAATGTATTATAAATTATATAACATATTATATACTATATCCTATTATAATATATATTATAATATTATATATGACATGTATTAAATTAAACGTTATATAATATATTACTTTATATATACTAATACAATATAATGTATAATATATTGTGATATATTATACATACTATATTATGATATAATATATATTATATATTAAGATATTTTACATAAAATATGTAATGTAATCATATAGAATAGAATATTATGTACAATATATAATATATAACCTATAAAATATATATCATATATTATGTATATCATGTATTATATAACTTGTATTATATAATATGTATCATATCTTATATATATCGTACATTACATGTAATAGATATCATATATTATATGTTTTCTATCATATACTATATGTTATATATCACATATTATCAATAATATCTATCATATGTTCAATGTAACATATATCATACATAACATAATATATAGCATATGTTATATAATATATAACATGTTATATAATATATAGCATATATCATATAATATATATCATATATCATAGTATATAGCATACAAGTTATATATAACAGAATTTTATATATTATATATAATATATAACATATATAATATATTTTATAAATCATACATAATATATATCACATATTATATATCATATATTATATATAACATGCATCACATTACGTTTATCATACATTTTATGTAAAATATATCATTTATTATGTTACATATCATATATTATGTTTAATATATCATATATTTTATGTTATATAAAATATACTATATGTTATATGTCAGATATCATCAATAATATATATCAAATATTCAATGTAATATATATCATACATTATATACTATATAGCATGTTATAAAATATATTTAATATATTATATAATATACAGCATATATTACATAATGTATATCATATATCATATTATATACCATATATCATATAATATACACCATACATTATATTATATATATCATATGCTATATAATATACGTCATATATCATATTTATCATAGACAGTATATATTACATATAATACAGTATTTACATAGCTTACAGTATATAATTTAAATATTATATTATATATTATATATTTTGTTTAACATATAATATGCATAATGTATATATTATATGTTTTATATAGGATATATTTGATATTTGATAAATATTATCTATTATATATAATAAATAACAGATTATATATGTTATATACATGTCATAAAATATATTATGTGTTGTAGATCATGTTGTAATACACATATTATATATTAGATAAAATATATAATATATAGATTATATATATTACATATAATATAAATAATATATATTATGTGTAGTATATAGTGTCATATAATATATATGACATATAATATATGTAATATATAATCAATATAACACATATATATAATGTGACATTATATTTTTATGTATATTATGAGATATGATATATTATATATATTATACTATGCAGATATTATATATTATATAATATATAGTGCTTATACATAATACATATTATTTATATAATTGTTTTTAGACAGGGTCTTGTTCTGTTGCACAGACTGTTGTGCAATGGCTCCGTCTTGGCTCACTGCAATCTCTGCCTCACGGGTTCAAGCGATTGTCCTGCCTCAGCCTCCCAGGTAGCTGGGACTACACCATACTGGGACTACTCCAGCTGCCACCATGCCTGGCTAATTTTTTTAGTGTTAGTAGAGACAGGATTTCACTGTATTGACCAGGATGGTCTTGATCTCCTCACGTTGTGATCCTCTTGCCTTGGCCCCCCAAAGTGCTGGGATTAGAGGCCTGAGCCAAGATACATCTTTTTTAAATGAAGAAAAATTTCAAAGGTACTCTGCTTGGTACAATAATCAAGTAAATAAATTGAGGAATAAAACATAACCATGAAACATATTGATAACTGCATATGGAAAATACAGAATATAATGTTTCAAAAAACATATTTGGAAAGCACTAACTAATCATTTGAAGAGTTTGCATTTGACAGGCCAGTATGAACATACCTTGAATGCAGCAACACAGGTTCCACATGAGAAAAATCAAAATCAGGGAAAATGAAACCAGAAAGGTTCAATCTGCTCTGAGCGTTGAAAAACTCAGCACAGACAGTGGCACTTAGGACCAAGGGCGGGAGATCCCTAATCCCATCACCACGGCGATAGGGCATAAACATTCCAGGGTGAAGGCACAATCCACATTGAGAGGTCCAACTGCTGCCAGGCAGTCAGGAGTGCTTTCACATGTACAGGAAAGTCATTGAAGGCTCAGTGTTTTCTTTCAAAAACTGAATCCCAAGCCCACACATTACTATGCTGTACCTCTTAAAATAAGTTATGAGATGGGAAACAGGGCACCCCCAAATATATATATATATATATATATATATGTGTGTATATATATATAATTTATATAATGTAATATATATAACTTATATAATATGTATAACATATGTATAATTTTCTTTTACATCTTGCATGCTTATATTATGGACAATATCTTAGGTATAACATAAAATATAATGATATGTTATTATTATATACAATATAGTACATGTAATAATATATATTACATATAACAAAATATATAATTATATACTTAATTGTACAGTTATATATATAATTATGTACAATATAATAATATATAGTATATATAACATATAATATCTAATATATCATATGTTATATAATATAGAATATCATATGTATAACACAGTATATAATATATGAAATTTATTCTATGATAAAATATATGATGTATTATATATTACATATAATATGGAACATATTATACATATGTAATATATTAGATGTTATATAACATATAATGTATTATATATTAGATATTATATAACTTATAATGTATTATAAATTATATAACATATTATATACTATATCCTATTATTATATATATTATAATATTACATATGACATGTATTAAATTAAACGTTATATAATATATTACATTATATATAGTAATACAATGTAATATATAATATATTGTGATATATTATACATACTATATTATGATATAATATACGTTATATATTAAGATATTTTACATAAAATATGTAATGTAATCATATAGAATAGAATATTATGTACAATATATAATATATAACCTATAAATTATATATCATATATAATGTATATCATGTATTATATATCTTGCATTATATAATATGTATCATATCTTACATATATCGTACATTACATGTAATAGATATCATATATTATATGTTTTCTATCATATACCATCTGTTATATATCACATATTATCAATAATATATATCATATGTTCAATGCAACATGTATCATACATAACATAATATATAGCATATGTTATATAGTATATAATATGTTATATAATATATAGCATATATCATATAATATATATCATATGTCATAATATATACCATACAAGTTATATATAACAGAATTTTATATATTATACATAATATATAACATATATAATATATTTTATAAATCATACATAATATATATCATGTATTATATATCATATATTATATATAACATGCATCACATTACGTTTATCATACATTTTATGCAATATATACCATTTATTATGTTACATATCATATATTATGTTTAATATATCATATATTATATGTTATATATCATATACTATATGTTATATGCCAGATATTATCAATAATATATATCAAATGTTCAATGTAATATATATCATACATTATATAACAGATAGCATGTTATAAAATATATTTAATATATTACATAATATATAGCATATTTTACATAATGTATATCATATATCATATTATATACCATATATCATATAATATACACCATACATTATATTATATATATCATATGCTATGTAATATATGTCATATATCATATTTATGATAGACAGTATATATTACCTATAATACAGTATTTACATAGCTTACAGTCTATAATTTAAATATTATATTATATATTATATATTTTGTTTAACATATAATATGCATAATGTATATATTATATGTTTTATATAGGATATATTTGATATTTGATATATATTATCTATTATATATAATATATAACAGATTATATATATTATATACATGTCATAAAATATATTATATGTTGTAGATCATGTTGTAATACACATATTATATATTCGATAAAATATATAATATATAGATTATATATATTACATATAATATAAATAATATATATTATGTGTAGTATATAGTGTCATATAATATATATGACATATAATATATGTAATATATAATCAATATAACACATATATATAATGTGACATTATATTTTTATGTATATTATGAGATATGATATATTATATATATTATACTATGCAGATATAATATATTATATAATATATAATGCTTATATATAATACATATTATTTATATAATTGTTTTTAGACAGGGTCTTGTTCTGTTGCACAGACTGTTGTGCAATGGCTCCGTCTTGGCTCACTGCAATCTCTGCCTCACGGGTTCAAGCGATTGTCCTGCCTCAGCCTCCCAGGTAGCTGGGACTACACCATACTGGGACTACTCCAGCTGCCACCATGCCTGGCTAATTTTTTTAGTGTTAGTAGGGACAGGATTTCACTGTATTGACCAGGATGGTCTTGATCTCCTCACGTTGTGATCCTCTTGCCTTGGCCTCCCAAAGTGCTGGGATTAGAGGCCTGAGCCAAGATACATCTTTCTTAAATGAAGAAAAATTTCAAAGGTACTCTGCTTGGTACAATAATCAAGTAAATAAATTGAGGAATAAAACATAACCATGAAACATATTGATAACAGCATATGGAAAATACAGAGGATAATGTTTCAAAAAACATATTTGGAAAGCACTAACTAATCATTTGAAGAGTTTGCATTTGACAGGCCAGTATGAACATACCTTGAATGCAGCAACACAGGTTCCACATGAGAAAAATCAAAATCAGGGAAAATGAAACCAGAAAGGTTCAATCTGCTCTGAGCGTTGAAAAACTCAGCACAGACAGTGGCACTTAGGACCAAGGGCGGGAGATCCCTAATCCCATCACCACGGCGATAGGGCATAAACATTCCACGGTGAAGGCACGATCCACATTGTGAGGTCCAACTGCTGCCAGGCAGTCAGGAGTGCTTTCACATGTACAGGAAAGTCATTGAAGGCTCAGTGTTTTCTTTCAAAAACTGAATCCCAAGCCCACACATTACTATGCTGTACCTCTTAAAATAAGTTATGAGATGGGAAACAGGGCACCCCCAAATATATATATATATATATGTGTGTGTATATATATATAATTTATATAATGTAATATATATAACTTATATAATATGTATAACATATGTATAATTTTCTTTTACATCTTGCATGCTTATATTATGTACAATATCTTAGGTATAACATAAAATATAATGATATGTTATTATTATATACAACATAGTACATGTAATAATATATATTACATATAACAAAATATATAATTATATACTTAATTGTACAGTTAAATGTATAATTATGTACAATATAATAATATATAGTATATATAACATATAATATCTAATGTATCATATGTTATATAATATAGAATATCATATGTATAACACAGTATATAATATATGAAATTTATTCCATGATATAATATATGATGTATTATATATTACATATAATATGGAACATATTATACATATGTAATATAATAGATATTATATAACATATAATATATTATATATTAGATATTATATAACTTATAATGTATTATAAATTATATAACATATTATATACTATATCCTATTATTATATATATTATAATATTATACATGACATGTATTAAATTAAACGTTATATAATATATTACATTATATATAGTAATACAATGTAATATATAATATATTGTGATATATTATACATACTATATTATGATATAATATACGTTATATATTAAGATATTTTACATAAAATATGTAATGTAATCATATAGAATAGAATATTATGTACAATATATAATATAGAACCTATAAAATATATATCATATATAATGTATATCATGTATTATATATCTTGTATTATGTAATATGTATCATATCTTACATATATCGTACATTACATGTAATAGATATCATATATTATATGTTTTCTATCATATACTATCTGTTATATATCACATATTATCAATAATATATATCATATGTTCAATGCAACATGTATCATACATAACATAATATATAGCATATGTTATATAATATATAATATGTTATATAATACATAGCATATATCATATAATATATATCATATGTCATAATATATACCATACAAGTTATATATAACAGAATTTTATATATTATATATGATATATAACATATATAATATATTTTATAAATCATACATAATATATATCACGTATTATATATCATATATTATATATAACTTGCATCACATTATGTTTATCATACATTTTATGTAATATATATCATTTATTATGTTACATATCATATATTATGTTTAATATATCATATATTATATGTTATATATCATATACTATATGTTATATGTCAGATATTATCAATAATATATATCAAATGTTCAATGTAATATATATCATACATTATATAATATATAGCATGTTTTAAAATATATTTAATATATTATATAATATATAGCATATTTTACATAATGTATATCATATATCATATTATATACCATATATCATATAATATAAACCATACATTATATTATATATATCATATGCTATGTAATATATGTCATATATCATATTTATGATAGACAGTACATATTACATATAATACAGTATTTACATAGCTTACAGTCTATAATTTAAATATTATATTATATATTATATATTTTGTTTAACATATAATATGCATAATGTATATATTATATGTTTTATATAGGATATATTTGATATTTGATATATATTATCTATTATATATAATATATAACAGATTATATATATTATATACATGTCATAAAATATATTATATGTTGTAGATCATGTTGTAATACACATATTATATATTAGATAAAATATATAATATATAGATTATATATATTACATATAATATAAATAATATATATTATGTGTAGTATACAGTGTCATATAATATATATGACATATAATATATGTAATATATAATCAATATAACACATATATATAATGTGACATTATATTTTTATGTATATTATGAGATATGATATATTATATATATTATACTATGCAGATATTATATATTATATAATATATAATGCATATATATAATACATATTATTTATATAATTGTTTTTAGACAGGGTCTTGTTCTGTTGCACAGACTGTTGTGCAATGGCTCCGTCTTGGCTCACTGCAGTCTCTGCCTCACGGGTTCAAGCGATTGTCCTGCCTCAGCCTCCCAGGTAGCTGGGAATACACCATACTGGGACTACTCCAGCTGCCACCATGCCTGGCTAATTTTTTTAGTGTTAGTAGAGACAGGATTTCACTGTATTGACCAGGATGGTCTTGATCTCCTCACGTTGTGATCCTCTTGCCTTGGCCTCCCAAAGTGCTGGGATTAGAGGCCTGAGCCAAGATACATCTTTTTTAAATGAAGAAAAATTTCAAAGGTACTCTGCTTGGTACAATAGTCAAGTAAATAAATTGAGGAATAAAACATAACCATGAAACATATTGATAACTGCATATGGAAAATACAGAGGATAATTTTTCAAAAAACATATTTGGAAAGCACTAACTAATCATTTGAAGAGTTTGCATTTGACAGGCCAGTATGAACATACCTTGAATGCAGCAACACAGGTTCCACATGAGAAAAATCAAAATCAGGGAAAATGAAACCAGAAAGGTTCAATCTGCTCTGAGCTTTGAAAAACTCAGCACAGACAGTGGCACTTAGGACCAAGGGCGGGAGATCCCTAATCCCATCACCACGGCGATAGGGCATAAACATTCCAGGGTGAAGGCACAATCCACATTGTGAGGTCCAACTGCTGTCAGGCAGTCAGGAGTGCTTTCACATGTACAGGAAGGTCATTGAAGGCTCAGTGTTTTCTTTCAAAAACTGAATCCCAAGCCCACACATTACTATGCTGTACCTCTTAAAATAAGTTATGAGATGGGAAACAGGGCACCCCCAAATATATATATATATATATATATGTGTGTATATATGTATAATTTATATAATGTAATATATATAACTTATATAATATGTATAACATATGTATAATTTTCTTTTACATCTTGCATGCTTATATTATGGACAATATCTTAGGTATAACATAAAATATAATGATATGTTATTATTATATACAATATAGTACATGTAATAATATATATTACATATAACAAAATATATAATTATATACTTAATTGTACAGTTATATATATAATTATGTACAATATAGTAATATATAGTATATATAACATATAATATCTAATATATCATATGTTATATAATATAGAATATCATATGTATAACACAGTATATAATATATGAAATTTATTCTATGATAAAATATATGATGTATTATATATTACATATAATATGGAACATATTATACATATGTAATATATTAGATGTTATATAACATATAATGTATTATATATTAGATATTATATAACTTATAATGTATTATAAATTATATAACATATTATATACTATATCCTATTATAATATATATTATAATATTATATATGACATGTATTAAATTAAACGTTATATAATATATTACTTTATATATACTAATACAATATAATGTATAATATATTGTGATATATTATACATACTATATTATGATATAATATATATTATATATTAAGATATTTTACATAAAATATGTAATGTAATCATATAGAATAGAATATTATGTACAATATATAATATATAGCCTATAAAATATATATCATATATTATGTATATCATGTATTATATATCTTGTATTATATAATATGTATCATATCTTATATATATCGTACATTACATGTAATAGATATCATATATTATATGTTTTCT
Source organism: Gorilla gorilla gorilla (assembly GCF_029281585.2). Taxonomy (NCBI): domain Eukaryota; kingdom Metazoa; phylum Chordata; class Mammalia; order Primates; family Hominidae; genus Gorilla; species Gorilla gorilla. The sequence goes on from NC_073236.2 coordinate 422,634, forward strand.
ATCATATACTATATGTTATATATCACATAGTATCAATAATATATATCATATGTTCAATGTAACATATATCATACATAACATAATATATAGCATATGTTATGTAATATATAACATGTTATATAATATATAGCATATATCATATAATATATATCATATGTCATAGTATATACCATACAAGTTATATATAACAGAATTTTATATATTATATATAATATATAACATATATAATATATTTTATAAATCATACATAATATATATCACGTATTATATATCATATATTATATATAACATGCATCACATTACGTTTATCATATATTTTATGTAATATATATCATTTAGTATGTTACATATCATATATTATGTTTAATATATCATAGATTATATGTTATATATCATATACTATATGTTATATGTCAGATATTATCAATAATATATATCAAATGTTCAATGTAATATATATCATACATTATATAATATATAGCATGTTATAAAATATATTTAATGTATTATATAATATATAGCATATTTTACATAATGTATATAATATATCATATTATATACCATATATCATATAATATACACCATACATTATATTACATATATAATATGCTATATAATATATGTCATATATCATATTTATCATAGACAGTATATATTACCTATAATACAGTATTTACATAGCTTACAGTATATAATTTAAAAATTATATTATATATTATATATTTTGTTTAACATATAATATGCATAATGTATATATTATATGTTTTATATAGGATATATTTGATATTTGATATATATAATCTATTATATACAATATATAACAGATTATATATATATTATATACATGTCATAAAATATATTATATGTTGTAGATCATGTTGTAATACACATATTATATATTAGATAAAATATATAATATATAGATTATATATATTACATATAATATAAATAATTTGTATTATGTGTAGTATATAGTGTCATATAATATATATGACATATAATATATGTAATATACAATCAATATAACACATATATATAATGTGACATTATATTTTTATGTATATTATGAGATATGATATATTATATATATTATACTATGCAGAAATAATATATTATATAATATATAATGCATATATATAATACATATTATTTATATAATTGTTTTTAGACAGGGTCTTGTTCTGTTGCACAGAATGTTGTGCAATGGCTCCGTCTTGGCTCACTGCAATCTCTGCCTCACGGGTTCAAGCGATTGTCCTGCCTCAGCCTCCCAGGTAGCTGGGACTACACCATACTGGGACTACTCCAGCTGCCACCATGCCTGGCTAATTTTTTTAGTGTTAGTAGAGACAGGATTTCACTGTATTGACCAGGATGGTCTTGATCTCCTCACGTTGCGATCCTCTTGCCTTGGCCTCCCAAAGTGCTGGGATTAGAGGCCTGAGCCAAGATACATCTTTTTTAAGTGAAGAAAACTTTCAAAGGTACTCTGCTTGGTACAATAATCAAGTAAATAAATTGAGGAATAAAACCTAACCATGAAACATATTGATAACTGCATATGGAAAATACAGAGGATAATGTTTCAAAAAACATATTTGGAAAGCACTAACTAATCATTTGAAGAGTTTGCATTTGACAGGCCAGTATGAACATACCTTGAATGCAGCAACACAGGTTCCACATGAGAAAAATCAAAATCAGGGAAAATGAAACCAGAAAGGTTCAATCTGCTCTGAGCGTTGAAAAACTCAGCACAGACAGTGGCACTTAGGACCAAGGGCGGGAGATCCCTAATCCCATCACCACGGCGATAGGGCATAAACATTCCAGGGTGAAGGCACAATCCACATTGTGAGGTCCAACTGCTGCCAGGCAGTCAGGAGTGCTTTCACATGTACAGGAAAGTCATTGAAGGCTCAGTGTTTTCTTTCAAAAACTGAATCCCAAGCCCACACATTACTATGCTGTACCTCTTAAAATAAGTTATGAGATGGGAAACAGGGCACCCCCAAATATAAATATATATATATGTGTGTGTATATATATATAATTTATATAATGTAATATATATAACTTATATAATATGTATAACATATGTATAATTTTCTTTTACATCTTGCATGCTTATATTATGTACAATATCTTAGGTATAATATAAAATATAATGATATGTTATTATTATATACAATATAGTACATGTAATAATATATATTACATATAACAAAATATATAATTATATACTTAATTGTACAGTTATATATATAATTATGTACAGTATAATAATATATAGTATATATAACATATAATATCTAATATATCATATGTTATATAATATAGAATATCATATGTATAACACAGTATATAATATATGAAATTTATTCTATGATATAATATATGATGTATTATATATTACATACAATATGGAACATATTATACATATGTAATATATTAGATATTATATAACATATAATGTATTATATATTAGATATTATATAACTTATAATGTATTATAAATTATATAACACATTATATACTATATCCTATTATAATATATATTATAATATTCTATATGACATGTATTAAATTAAACGTTATATAATATATTACATTATATATGGTAATACAATATAATATATAATATATTGTGATGTATTATACATAATATATTATTATATAATACACGTTATATATTAAGATATTTTACATAAAATATGTAATGTAATCATATAGAATAGAATATTATGTACAATATATAATATATAACCTATAAATTATATATCATATATAATGTATATCATGTATTATATATCTTGTATTATGTAATATGTATCATATCTTATATATATCGTACATTACAAGTAATAGATATCATATATTATATGTTTTCTATCATATACTATATGTTATATATCACATAGTATCAATAATATATATCATATGTTCAATGTAACATATATCATACATAACATAATATATAGCATATGTTATGTAATATATAACATGTTATATAATATATAGCATATATCATATAATATATATCATATGTCATAGTATATACCATACAAGTTATATATAACAGAATTTTATATATTATATATAATATATAACATATATAATATATTTTATAAATCATACATAATATATATCACGTATTATATATCATATATTATATATAACATGCATCACATTACGTTTATCATATATTTTATGTAATATATATCATTTAGTATGTTACATATCATATATTATGTTTAATATATCATATATTATATGTTATATATCATATACTATATGTTATATGTCAGATATTATCAATAATATATATCAAATGTTCAATGTAATATATATCATACATTATATAATATATAGCATGTTATAAAATATATTTAATGTATTATATAATATATAGCATATTTTACATAATGTATATAATATATCATATTATATACCATATATCATATAATATACACCATACATTATATTACATATATCATATGCTATATAATATATGTCATATATGATATTTATCATAGACAGTATATATTACCTATAATACAGTATTTACATAGCTTACAGTATATAATTTAAATATTATATTATATATTATATATTTTGTTTAACATATAATATGCATAATGTATATATTATATGTTTTATATAGGATATATTTGATATTTGATATATATAATCTATTATATACAATATATAACAGATTATATATATATTATATACATGTCATAAAATATATTATATGTTGTAGATCATGTTGTAATACACATATTATATATTAGATAAAATATATAATATATAGATTATATATATTACATATAATATAAATAATTTGTATTATGTGTAGTATATAGTGTCATATAATATATATGACATATAATATATGTAATATATAATCAATATAACACATATATATAATGTGACAGTATATTTTTATGTATATTTTGAGATATGATATATTATATATATTATACTATACAGATATAATATATTATATAATATATAATGCATGTATATAATACATATTATTTATATAATTGTTTTTAGACAGGGTCTTGTTCTGTTGCACAGACTGTTGTGCAATGGCTCCGTCTTGGCTCACTGCAATCTCTGCCTCACGGGTTGAAGCGATTGTCCTGCCTCAGCCTCCCAGGTAGCTGGGACTACACCATACTGGGACTACTCCAGCTGCCACCATGCCTGGCTAATTTTTTTAGTGTTAGTAGAGACAGGATTTCACTGTATTGACCAGGATGGTCTTGATCTCCTCACGTTGTGATCCTCTTGCCTTGGCCTCCCAAAGTGCTGGGATTAGAGGCCTGAGCCAAGATACATCTTTTTTAAATGAAGAAAAATTTCAAAGGTACTCTGCTTGGTACAATAATCAAGTAAATAAATTGAGGAATAAAACCTAACCATGAAACATATTGATAACTGCATATGGAAAATACAGAGGGTAATGTTTCAAAAAACATATTTGGAAAACACTAACTAATCATTTGAAGAGTTTGCATTTGACAGGCCAGTATGAACATACCTTGAATGCAGCAACACAGGTTCCACATGAGAAAAATCAAAATCAGGGAAAATGAAACCAGAAAGGTTCAATCTGCTCTGAGCGTTGAAAAACTCAGCACAGACAGTGGCACTTAGGACCAAGGGCGGGAGATCCCTAATCCCATCACCACGGCGATAGGGCATAAACATTCCAGGGTGAAGGCACAATCCACATTGTGAGGTCCAAGTGCTGCCAGGCAGTCAGGAGTGCTTTCACATGTACAGGAAAGTCATTGAAGGCTCAGTGTTTTCTTTCAAAAACTGAATCCCAAGCCCACACATTACTATGCTGTACCTCTTAAAATAAGTTATGAGATGGGAAACAGGGCACCCCCAAATATATATATATATATATATGTGTGTGTATATATATATAATTTATATAATGTAATATATATAACTTATATAATATGTATAACATATGTATAATTTTCTTTTACATCTTGCATGCTTATATTATGTACAATATCTTAGGTATAATATAAAATATAATGATATGTTATTATTATATACATTATAGTACATGTAATAATATATATTACATATAACAAAATATATAATTATATACTTAATTGCACAGTTATATATATAATTATGTACAGTATAATAATATATAGTATATATAACATATAATATCTAATATATCATATGTTATATAATATAGAATATCATATGTATAACACAGTATATAATATATGAAATTTATTCTATGATATAATATATGATGTATTATATATTACATACAATATGGAACATAGTATACATATGTAATATATTAGATATTATATAACATATAATGTATTATATATTAGATATTATATAACTTATAATGTATTATAAATTATATCACATATTATATACTATATCCTATTATAATATATATTATAATATTCTATATGACATGTATTAAATTAAACGTTATATAATATATTACATTATATATGGTAATACAATATAATATATAATATATTGTGATGTATTATACATAATATATTATTATATAATATACGTTATATATTAAGATATTTTACATAAAATATGTAATGTAATCATATACAATAGAATAGTATGTACAATATATAATATATAACCTATAAATTATATATCATATATAATGTATATCATGTATTATATATCTTGTATTATGTAATATGTATCATATCTTATATATATCGTACATTACATGTAATAGATATCATATATTATATGTTTTCTATCATATACTATATGTTATATATCACATAGTATCAATAATATATATCATATGTTCAATGTAACATATATCATACATAACATAATATATAGCATATGTTATGTAATATATAACATGTTATATAATATATAGCATATATCATATAATATATATCATATGTCATAGTATATACCATACAAGTTATATATAACAGAATTTTATATATTATATATAATATATAACATATATAATATATTTTATAAATCATACATAATATATATCACGTATTATATATCATATATTATATATAACATGCATCACATTACGTTTATAATATATTTTATGTAATATATATCATTTAGTATGTTACATATCATATATTATGTTTAATATATCATAGATTATATGTTATATATCATATACTATATGTTATATGTCAGATATTATCAATAATATATATCAAATGTTCAATGTAATATATATCATACATTATATAATAAATAGCATGTTATAAAATATATTTAATGTATTATATAATATATAGCATATTTTACATAATGTATATAATATATCATATTATATACCATATATCATATAATATACACCATACATTATATTACATATATCATATGCTATATAATATATGTCATATATCATATTTATCATAGACAGTATATATTACCTATAATACAGTATTTACATAGCTTACAGTATATAATTTAAATATTATATTATATATTATATATTTTGTTTAACATATAATATGCATAATGTATATATTATATGTTTTATATAGGATATATTTGATATTTGATATATATAATCTATTATATACAATATATAACAGATTATATATATATTATATACATGTCATAAAATATATTATATGTTGTAGATCATGTTGTAATACACATATTATATATTAGATAAAATATATAATATATAGATTATATATATTACATATAATATAAATAATTTGTATTATGTGTAGTATATAGTGTCATATAATATATATGACATATAATATATGTAATATACAATCAATATAACACATATATATAATGTGACATTATATTTTTATGTATATTATGAGATATGATATATTATATATATTATACTATGCAGAAATAATATATTATATAATATATAATGCATATATATAATACATATTATTTATATAATTGTTTTTAGACAGGGTCTTGTTCTGTTGCACAGACTGTTGTGCAATGGCTCCGTCTTGGCTCACTGCAATCTCTGCCTCACGGGTTCAAGCGATTGTCCTGCCTCAGCCTCCCAGGTAGCTGGGACTACACCATACTGGGACTACTCCAGCTGCCACCATGCCTGGCTCATTTTTTTAGTGTTAGTAGAGACAGGATTTCACTGTATTGACCAGGATGGTCTTGATCTCCTCACGTTGTGATACTCTTGCCTTGGCCTCCCAAAGTGCTGGGATTAGAGGCCTGAGCCAAGATACATCTTTTTTAAATGAAGAAAAATTTCAAAGGTACTCTGCCTGGTACAATAATCAAGTAAATAAATTGAGGAATAAAACATAACCATGAAACATATTGATAACTGCATATGGAAAATACAGAGGATAATGTTTCAAATAACATATTTGGAAAGCACTAACTAATCATTTGAAGAGTTTGCATTTGACAGGCCAGTATGAACATACCTTGAATGCAGCAACACAGGTTCCACATGAGAAAAATCAAAATCAGGGAAAATGAAACCAGAAAGGTTCAATCTGCTCTGAGCGTTGAAAAACTCAGCACAGACAGTGGCACTTAGGACCAAGGGCGGGAGATCCCTAATCCCATCACCACGGCGATAGGGCATAAACATTCCAGGGTGAAGGCACAATCCACATTGTGAGGTCCAACTGCTGCCAGGCAGTCAGGAGTGCTTTCACATGTACAGGAAAGTCATTGAAGGCTCAGTGTTTTCTTTCAAAAACTGAATCCCAAGCCCACACATTACTATGCTGTACCTCTTAAAATAAGTTATGAGATGGGAAACAGGGCACCCCCAAATATATATATATATATATGTGTGTGTATATATACATAATTTATATAATGTAATATAAATAACTTATATAATATGTATAACATATGTATAATTTTCTTTTACATGTTGCATGCTTATATTATGTACAATATCTTAGGTATAATATAAAATATAATGATATGTTATTATTATATACAATATAGTACATGTAATAATATATATTACATATAACAAAATATATAATTATATACTTAATTGTACAGTTATATATATAATTATGTACGGTATAATAATATGTAGTATATATAACATATAATATCTAATATATCATATGTTGTATAATATAGAATATCATATGTATAACACAGTATATAATATATGAAATTTATTCTATGATATAATATATGATGTATTATATATTACATACAATATGGAACATATTATACATATGTAATATATTAGATATTATATAACATATAATGTATTATATATTAGATATTATATAACTTATAATGTATTATAAATTATATAACATATTATATACTATATCCTATTATAATATATATTATAATATTCTATATGACATGTATTAAATTAAACGTTATATAATATATTACATTATATATTGTAATACAATATAATATATAATATATTGTGATGTATTATACATAATATATTATTATATAATATACGTTATATATTAAGATATTTTACATAAAATATGTAATGTAATCATATAGAATAGAATAGTATGTACAATATATAATATATAACCTATAAATTATATATCATATATAATGTATATCATGTATTATATATCTTGTATTATGTAATATGTATCATATCTTATATATATCGTACATTACATGTAATAGATATCATATATTATATGTTTTCTATCATATACTATATGTTATATATCACATATTATCAATAATATATATCATATGTTCAATGTAACATATATCATACATAACATAATATATAGCATATGTTATATAATATATGATATGTTATAAAATATATAGCATATATCATATAATATATATCATATGTCATAGTATATACCATACAAGTTATACATAACAGAATTGTATATATTATATATAATATATAACATATATAATATATTTTATAAATCATACATAATATATATCACGTATTATGTATCATATGTTATATATAACATGCATCACATTACGTTTATCACACATTTTATGTAATATATATCATTTATTATGTTACATATCATATATTATGTTTAATATATCATATATTGTATGTTATATATCATATACTATATGTTATATGTCAGATATTATCAATAATATACATCAAATGTTCAATGTAATATATATCATACATTATATAATATATAGCATGTTATAAAATATATTTAATGTATTATATAATATATAGCATATTTTACACAATGTATATAATATATCATATTATGTACCATATATCATATAATATACACCATACATTATATTACATATATCATATGCTATATAATATACGTCATATATCATATTTATCATAGACAGTATATATTACCTATAATACAGTATTTACATAGCTTACAGTATATAATTTAAATATTATATTATATATTATATATTTTGTTTAACATATAATATGCATAATGTATATATTATATGTTTTATATAGGATATATTTGATATTTGATATATATAATCTATTATATACAATATATAACAGATTATATATATATTATATACATGTCATAAAATATATTATATGTTGTAGATCATGTTGTAATACACATATTATATATTAGATAAAATATATAATATATAGATTATATATATTACATATAATATAAATAATTTGTATTATGTGTAGTATATAGTGTCATATAATATATATGACATATAATATATGTAATATATAATCAATATAACACATATATATATTTGACAGTATATTTTTATGTATATTTTGAGATATGATATATTATATATATTATACTATACAGATATAATATATTATATAATATATAATGCATATATATAATACATATTATTTATATAATTGTTTTTAGACAGGGTCTTGTTCTGTTGCACAGACTGTTGTGCAATGGCTCCGTCTTGGCTCACTGCAATCTCTGCCTCACGGGTTGAAGCGATTGTCCTGCCTCAGACTCCCAGGTAGCTGGGACTACACCATACTGGGACTACTCCAGCTGCCACCATGCCTGGCTAATTTTTTTAGTGTTAGTAGAGACAGGATTTCACTGTATTGACCAGGATGATCTTGATCTCCTCACGTTGTGATCCTCTTGCCTTGGCCTCCCAAAGTGCTGGGATTAGAGGCCTGAGCCAAGATACATCTTTTTTAAATGAAGAAAAATTTCAAAGGTACTCTGCTTGGTACAATAATCAAGTAAATAAATTGAGGAATAAAACCTAACCATGAAACATATTGATAACTGCATATGGAAAATACAGAGGATAATGTTTCAAAAAACATATTTGGAAAGCACTAACTAATCATTTGAAGAGTTTGCATTTGACAGGCCAGTATGAACATACCTTGAATGCAGCAACACAGGTTCCACATGAGAAAAATCAAAATCAGGGAAAATGAAACCAGAAAGGTTCAATCTGCTCTGAGCGTTGAAAAACTCAGCACAGACAGTGGCACTTAGGACCAAGGGCGGGAGATCCCTAATCCCATCACCACGGCGATAGGGCATAAACATTGAGGGTGAAGGCACAATCCACATTGTGAGGTCCAACTGCTGCCAGGCAGTCAGGAGTGCTTTCACATGTACAGGAAAGTCATTGAAGGCTCAGTGTTTTCTTTCAAAAACTGAATCCCAAGCCCACACATTACTATGCTGTACCTCTTAAAATAAGTTATGAGATGGGAAACAGGGCACCCCCAAATATATATATATATATATGTGTGTGTATATATATATAATTTATATAATGTAATATATATAACTTATATAATATGTATAACATATGTGTAATTTTCTTTTACATCTTGCATGCTTATATTATGTACAATATCTTAGGTATAATATAAAATATAATGATATGTTATTATTATATACATTATAGTACATGTAATAATATATATTACATATAACAAAATATATAATTTTATACATAATTGTACAGTTATATATATAATTATGTACAGTATAATAATATATAGTATATATAACATATAATATCTAATATATCATATGTTATATAATATAGAATATCATATGTATAACACAGTATATAATATATGAAATTTATTCTATGATATAATATATGATGTATTATATATTACATATAATATGGAACATATTATACATATGTAATATATTAGATATTATATAACATATAATGTATTATATATTAGATATTATATAACTTATAATGTATTATAAATTATATAACATATTATATACTATATCCTATTATAATATATATTATAATATTCTATATGACATGTATTAAATTAAACGTTATATAATATATTACATTATATATGGTAATACGATATAATATATAATATATTGTGATGTATTATACATAATATATTATTATATAATACACGTTATATATTAAGATATTTTACATAAAATATGTAATGTAATCATATAGAATAGAATATTATGTACAATATATAATATATAACCTATAAATTATATATCATATATAATGTATATCATGTATTATATATCTTGTATTATATAATATGTATCATATCTTATATATATCGTACATTACATGTAATAGATATCATATATTATATGTTTTCTATCATATACTATATGTTATATATCACATAGTATCAATAATATATATCATATGTTCAATGTAACATATATCATACATAACATAATATATAGCATATGTTATGTAATACATAACATGTTATATAATATATAGCATATATCATATAATATATATCATATGTCATAGTATATACCATACAAGTTATATATAACAGAATTTTATATATTATATATAATATATAACATATATAATATGTTTTATAAATCATACATAATATATATCACGTATTATATATCATATATTATATATAACATGCATCACATTACGTTTATCATATATTTTATGTAATATATATCATTTAGTATGTTACATATCATATATTATGTTTAATATATCATATATTATATGTTATATATCATATACTATATGTTATATGTCAGATATTATCAATAATATATATCAAATGTTCAATGTAATATATATCATACATTATATAATATATAGCATGTTATAAAATATATTTAATGTATTATATAATATATAGCATATTTTACATAATGTATATAATATATCATATTATGTACCATATATCATATAATATACACCATACATTATATTACATATATCATATGCTATATAATATACGTCATATATCATATTTATCATAGACAGTATATATTACCTATAATACAGTATTTACAAAGCTTACAGTATATAATTTAAATATTGTATTATATATTATATATTTTGTTTAACATATAATATGCATAATGTATATATTATATGTTTTATATAGGATATATTTGATATTTGATATATATTATGTATTATATATAATATATAACAGACTATATATATTATATACATGTCATAAAATATATTATATGTTGTAGATCATGTTGTAATACACATATTATATATTAGATAAAATATATAATATATAGATTATATATATTACAAATATAAATAATATATATTATGTGTAGTATATAGTGTCATATAATATATATGACATATAATATATGTAATATACAATCAATATAACACATATATATAATGTGACATTATATTTTTATGTATATTATGAGATATGATATATTATATATATTATACTATGCAGAAATAATATATTATATAATATATAATGCATATATATAATACATATTATTTATATAATTGTTTTTAGACAGGGTCTTGTTCTGTTGCACAGACTGTTGTGCAATGTCTCCGTCTTGGCTCACTGCAATCTCTGCCTCACGGGTTCAAGCGATTGTCCTGCCTCAGCCTCCCAGGTAGCTGGGACTACACCATACTGGGACTACTCCAGCTGCCACCATGCCTGGCTAATTTTTTTAGTGTTAGTAGAGACAGGATTTCACTGTATTGACCAGGATGGTCTTGATCTCCTCACGTTGTGATCCTCTTGCCTTGGCCTCCCAAAGTGCTGGGATTAGAGGCCTGAGCCAAGATACATCTTTTTTAAATGAAGAAAAATTTCAAAGGTACTCTGCTTGGTACAATAATCAAGTAAATAAATTGAGGAATAAAACATAACCATGAAACATATTGATAACTGCATATGGAAAATACAGAGGATAATGTTTCAAATAACATATTTGGAAAGCACTAACTAATCATTTGAAGAGTTTGCATTTGACAGGCCAGTATGAACATACCTTGAATGCAGCAACACAGGTTCCACATGAGAAAAATCAAAATCAGGGAAAATGAAACCAGAAAGGTTCAATCTGCTCTGAGCGTTGAAAAACTCAGCACAGACAGTGGCACTTAGGACCAAGGGCGGGAGATCCCTAATCCCATCACCACGGCGATAGGGCATAAACATTCCAGGGTGAAGGCACAATCCACATTGTGAGGTCCAACTGCTGCCAGGCAGTCAGGAGTGCTTTCACGTGTACAGGAAAGTCATTGAAGGCTGAGTGTTTTCTTTCAAAAACTGAATCCCAAGCCCACACATTACTATGCTGTACCTCTTAAAATAAGTTATGAGATGGGAAACAGGGCACCCCCAAATATATATATATATATATGGGTGTGTATATATACATAATTTATATAATGTAATATAAATAACTTATATAATATGTATAACATATGTATAATTTTCTTTTACATGTTGCATGCTTATATTATGTACAATATCTTAGGTATAATATAAAATATAATGATATGTTATTATTATATACAATATAGTACATGTAATAATATATATTACATATAACAAAATATATAATTATATACTTAATTGTACAGTTATATATATAATTATGTACGGTATAATAATATATAGTATATATAACATATAATATCTAATATATCAAACGTTGTATAATATAGAATATCATATGTATAACACAGTATATAATATATGAAATTTATTCTATGATATAATATATGATGTATTATATATTACACACAATATGGAACATATTATACATATGTAATATATTAGATATTATATAACATATAATGTATTATATATTAGATATTATATAACTTATAATGTATTATAAATTATATAACATATTATATACTATATCCTATTATAATATATATTATAATATTCTATATGACATGTATTAAATTAAACGTTATATAATATATTACATTATATATGGCAATACAATATAATATATAATATATTGAGATGTATTATACATAATATATTATTATATAATATTCGTTATATATTAAGATATTTTACATAAAATATGTAATGTAATCATATAGAATAGAATATTATGTACAATATATAATATATAACCTATAAATTATATATCATATATAATGTATATCATGTATTATATATCTTGTATTATATAATATGTATCATATCTTATATGTATCGTACATTGCATGTAATAGATATCATATATTATATGTTTTCTATCATATACTATATGTTATATATCACATAGTATCAATAATATATATCATATGTTCAATGTAGCATATATAATACATAACATAATATATAGCATATGTTATATAATATATGATATGTTATAAAATATATAGCATATATCATATAATATATATCATATGTCATAGTATATACCATACAAGTTATACATAACAGAATTTTATATATTATATATCATATATAACATATATAATATATTTTATAAATCATACATAATATATATCACGTATTATATATCATATGTTATATATAACATGCATCACATTACGTTTATCACACATTTTATGTAATATATATCATTTATTATGTTACATATCATATATTATGTTTAATATATAATACATTATATGTTATATATCATATACTATATGTTATATGTCAGATATTATCAATAATATACTTCAAATGTTCAATGTAATGTATATCATACATTATATAATATATAGCATGTTATAAAATATATTAAATATATTCTATAATATATAGCATATTTTACATAATGTATATCATATATCATATTATATACCATATATCATATAATATACACCATACGTTATATTACATATATCATATGCTATATAATATACGTCATATATCATATTTATCATAGACAGTATATATTACCTATAATACAGTATTTACACAGCTTACAGTATATAATTTAAATATTATATTATATATTATATATTTTGTTTAACATATAATATGCATAATGTATATATTATATGTTTTATATAGGATATATTTGATATTTGATATATATTATCTATTATATATAATATATAACAGATTATATATATTATATACATGTCATAAAATATATTATATGTTGTAGATCATGTTGTAATACACATATTATATATTAGATAAAATATATAATATATAGATTATATATATTACATATACTATAAATAATATATATTATGTGTAGTATATAGTGTCATATAATATATATGACATATAATATATGTAATATATAATCAATATAACACATATATATAATGTGACATTATATTTTTATGTATATTATGAGATATGATATATTATATATATTATACTATACAGATATTATATATTATATAATATATAATGCATATATATAATACATATTATTTATATAATTGTTTTTAGACAGGGTCTTGTTCTGTTGCACAGACTGTTGTGCAATGGCTCCGTCTTGGCTCACTGCAATCTCTGCCTCACGGGTTCAAGCGATTGTCCTGCCTCAGCCTCCCAGGTAGCTGGGACTACACCATACTGGGACTACTCCAGCTGCCACCATGCCTGGCTAATTTTTTTAGTGTTAGTAGAGACAGGATTTCACTGTATTGACCAGGATGGTCTTGATCTCCTCACGTTGTGATCCTCTTGCCTTGGCCTCCCAAAGTGCTGGGATTAGAGGCCTGAGCCAAGATACATCTTTTTTAAATGAAGAAAAATTTCAAAGGTACTCTGCTTGGTACAATAATCAAGTAAATAAATTGAGGAATAAAACATAACCATGAAACATATTGATAACTGCATATGGAAAATACAGAGGATAATGTTTCAAAAAACATATTTGGAAAGCACTAACTAATCATTTGAAGAGTTTGCATTTGACAGGCCAGTATGAACATACCTTGAATGCAGCAACACAGGTTCCACATGAGAAAAATCAAAATCAGGGAAAATGAAACCAGAAAGGTTCAATCTGCTCTGAGCGTTGAAAAACTCAGCACAGACAGTGGCACTTAGAACCAAGGGCGGGAGATCCCTAATCCCATCACCACGGCGATAGGGCATAAACATTCCAGGGTGAAGGCACAATCCACATTGTGAGGTCCAACTGCTGCCAGGCAGTCAGGAGTGCTTTCACATGTACAGGAAAGTCATTGAAGGCTCAGTGTTTTCTTTCAAAAAATGAATCCCAAGCCCACACATTACTATGCTGTACCTCTTAAAATAAGTTATGAGATGGGAAACAGGGCACCCCCAAATATATATATATATATATATGTGTGTATATATATATAATTTATATAATGTAATATATATAACTTATATAATATGTATAACATATGTATAATTTTCTTTTACATCTTGCATGCTTATATTATGTACAATATCTTAGGTATAATGTAAAATATAATGATATGTTATTATTATATACAATATAGTACATGTAATAATATATATTACATATAACAAAATATATAATTATATACTTAATTGTACAGTTATATATATAATTATGTACAATATAATAATATATAGTATATATAACATATAATATCTAATATATCATATGTTATATAATATAGAATATCATATGTATAACACAGTATATAATATATGAAATTTATTCTATGATATAATATATGATGTATTATATATTACATATAATATGGAACATATTATACATATGTAATATATTAGATATTATATAACATATAATGTATTATATATTAGATATTATATAACTTATAATGTATTATAAATTATAACATATTATATACTATATCCTATTATAATATATATTATAATGTTATATATGACATGTATTAAATTAAACGTTATATAATATATTGCATTATATATGGTAATACACTATAATACATAATATATTGTGATGTATTATACATAATATATTATTATATAATATACGTTATATATTAAGATATTTTACATAAAATATGTAATGTAATCATATAGAATAGAATATTATGTACAATATATAATATATAACCTATAACTTATATATCATATATAATGTATATCATGTATTATATATCTTGTATTATATAATATGTATCATATCTTATATATATCGTACATTACATGTAATAGATATCATATATTATATGTTTTCTATCATATACTCTATGTTATATATCACATAGTATCAATAATATATATCATATGTTCAATGTAACATATATCATACATAACATAATATATAGCATATGTTATATAATATATAACATGTTATATAATATATAGCATATATCATATATTATATATCATACATCATAGTATATACCATACAAGTTATATATAACAGAATTTTATATATTATATATAATATATAACATAAATAATATATTTTATAAATCATACATAATATATATCACGTATTATATATAATAGATTATATATAACATGCATCACATTACGTTTATCATATATTTTATGTAATATGTATCATTTATTATGTTACATATCATATATTATGTTTAATATATCATATATTATATGTTATATATCATATACTATATGTTATATGTCAGATATTATCAATAATATACATCAAATGTTCAATGTAATATATATCATACATTATATAATATATAGCATGTTATAAAATATATTTAATGTATTATATAATATATAGCATATTTTACACAATGTATATATCATATTATGTACCGTATATCATATAATATACACCATACATTATATTACATATATCATATGCTATATAATATACGTCATATATCATATTTATCATAGACAGTATATATTACCTATAATACAGTATTTACATAGCTTACAGTATATAATTTAAATATTATATTATATATTATATATTTTGTTTAACATATAATATGCATAATGTATATATTATATGTTTTATATAGGACATATTTGATATTTGATATATATTATCTATTATATATAATATATAACAGATTATATATATTATATACATGTCATAAAATATATGTTGTAGATCATGTTGTAATACACATATGATATAATAGATAAAATGTATAATATATAGATTATATATATTACATATAATATAAATAATATATATTATGTGTAGTATATAGTGTCATATAATATATATGACATATAATATATGTAATATATAATCAATATAACACATATATATAATGTGACATTATATTTTTATGTATATTATGAGATATGATATATTATATATATTATACTATACAGATATTATATATTATATAATATATAATGCATATATATAATACATATTATTTATATAATTGTTTTTAGACAGGGTCTTGTTCTGTTGCACAGACTGTTGTGCAATGGCTCCGTCTTGGCTCACTGCAATCTCTGCCTCACGGGTTCAAGCGATTGTCCTGCCTCAGCCTCCCAGGTAGCTGGGACTACACCATACTGGGACTACTCCAGCTGCCACCATGCCTGGCTAATTTTTTTAGTGTTAGTAGAGACAGGATTTCACTGTATTGACCAGGATGGTCTTGATCTCCTCACGTTGTGATCCTCTTGCCTTGGCCTCCCAAAGTGCTGGGATTAGAGGCCTGAGCCAAGATACATCTTTTTTAAATGAAGAAAAATTTCAAAGGTACTCTGCTTGGTACAATAATCAAGTAAATAAATTGAGGAATACAACATAACCATGAAACATATTGATAACTGCATATGGAAAATACAGAGGATAATGTTTCAAAAAACATATTTGGAAAGCACTAACTAATCATTTGAAGAGTTTGCATTTGACAGGCCAGGATGAACATACCTTGAATGCAGCAACACAGGTTCCACATGAGAAAAATCAAAATCAGGGAAAATGAAACCAGAAAGGTTCAATCTGCCCTGAGCGTTGAAAAACTCAGCACAGACAGTGGCACTTAGGACCAAGGGCGGGAGATCCCTAATCCCATCACCACGGCGATAGGGCATAAACATTCCAGGGTGAAGGCACAATCCACATTGTGAGGTCCAACTGCTGCCAGGCAGTCAGGAGTGCTTTCACATGTACAGGAAAGTCATTGAAGGCTCAGTGTTTTCTTTCAAAAAATGAATCCCAAGCCCACACATTACTATGCTGTACCTCTTAAAATAAGTTATGAGATGGGAAACAGGGCACCCCCAAATATATATATATATATATATGTGTGTATATATATATAATTTATATAATGTAATATATATAACTTATATAATATGTATAACATATGTATAATTTTCTTTTACATCTTGCATGCTTATATTATGTACAATATCTTAGGTATAATGTAAAATATAATGATATGTTATTATTATATACAATATAGTACATGTAATAATATATATTACATATAACAAAATATATAATTATATACTTAATTGTACAGTTATATATATAATTATGTACAATATAATAATATATAGTATATATAACATATAATATCTAATATATCATATGTTATATAATATAGAATATCATATGTATAACACAGTATATAATATATGAAATTTATTCTATGATATAATATATGATGTATTATATATTACATATAATATGGAACATATTATACATATGTAATATATTAGATATTATATAACATATAATGTATTATATATTAGATATTATATAACTTATAATGTATTATAAATTATAACATATTATATACTATATCCTATTATAATATATATTATAATGTTATATATGACATGTATTAAATTAAACGTTATATAATATATTGCATTATATATGGTAATACACTATAATACATAATATATTGTGATGTATTATACATAATATATTATTATATAATATTCGTTATATATTAAGATATTTTACATAAAATATGTAATGTAATCATATAGAATAGAATATTATGTATAATATATAATATATAACCTATAACTTATATATCATATATAATGTATATCATGTATTATATATCTTGTATTATATAATATGTATCATATCTTATATATATCGTACATTACATGTAATAGATATCATATATTATATGTTTTCTATCATATACTCTATGTTATATATCACATAGTATCAATAATATATATCATATGTTCAATGTAACATATATCATACATAACATAATATATAGCATATGTTATATAATAGATAACATGTTATATAATATATAGCATATATCATATATTATATATCATACATCATAGTATATACCATACAAGTTATATATAACAGAATTTTATATATTATATATAATATATAACATAAATAATATATTTTATAAATCATACATAATATATATCACGTATTATATATCATAGATTATATATAACATGCATCACATTACGTTTATCATATATTTTATGTAATATGTATCATTTATTATGTTACATATCATATATTATGTTTAATATATCATATATTATATGTTATATATCATATACTATATGTTATATGTCAGATATTATCAATAATATACATCAAATGTTCAATGTAATATATATCATACATTATATAATATATAGCATGTTATAAAATATATTTAATATATTATATAATATATAGCATATTTTACATAATGTATATCATATATCATATTATATACCATATATCATATAATATACACCATACATTATATTATATATATCATATGCTATATAATATATGTCATATATCATATTTATCATAGACAGTATATATTACCTATAATACAGTATTTACATAGCTTACAGTATATAATTTAAATATTATATTATATATTATATATTTTGTTTAACATATAATATGCATAATGTATATATTATATGTTTTACATAGGACATATTTGATATTTGATATATATTATCTATTATATATAATATATAACAGATTATATATATTATATACATGTCATAAAATATATTATATGTTGTAGATCATGTTGTAATACACATATGATATATTAGATAAAATATATAATATATAGATTATATATATTACATATAATATAAATAATATATATTATGTGTAGTATATAGTGTCATATAATATATATGACATATAATATATGTAATATATAATCAATATAACACATATATATAATGTGACATTATATTTTTATGTATATTATGAGATATGATATATTATATATATTATACTATACAGGTATTATATATTATATAATATATAATGCATATATATAATACATATTATTTATATAAGTGTTTTTAGACAGGGTCTTGTTCTGTTGCACAGACTGTTGTGCAATGGCTCCGTCTTGGCTCACTGTAATCTCTGCCTCACGGGTTCAAGCGATTGTCCTGCCTCAGCCTCCCAGGTAGCTGGGACTACACCATACTGGGACTACTCCAGCTGCCACCATGCCTGGCTAAATTTTTTAGTGTTAGTAGAGACAGGATTTCACTGTATTGACCAGGATGGTCTTGATCTCCTCACGTTGTGATCCTCTTTCCTTGGCCTCCCAAAGTGCTGGGATTAGAGGCCTGAGCCAAGATACATCTTTTTTAAATGAAGAAAAATTTCAAAGGTACTCTGCTTGGTACAATAATCAAGTAAATAAATTGAGGAATAAAACATAACCATGAAACATATTGATAACTGCATATGGAAAATACAGAGGATAATGTTTGAAAAAACATATTTGGAAAGCACTAACTAATCATTTGAAGAGTTTGCATTTGACAGGCCAGTATGAACATACCTTGAATGCAGCAACACAGGTTCCACATGAGAAAAATCAAAATCAGGGAAAATGAAACCAGAAAGGTTCAATCTGCTCTGAGCGTTGAAAAACTCAGCACAGACAGTGGCACTTAGGACCAAGGGTGGGAGATCCCTAATCCCATCACCACGGCGATAGGGCATAAACATTCCATGGTGAAGGCTCAATCCACATTGTGAGGTCCAAGTGCTGCCAGGCAGTCAGGAGTGCTTTCACATGTACAGGAAAGTCATTGAAGGCTCAGTGTTTTCTTTCAAAAACTGAATCCCAAGCCCACACATTACTATGCTGTACCTCTTAAAATAAGTTATGAGATGGGAAACAGGGCACCCCCAAATATATATATATATATGTGTGTGTATATATATATAATTTATATAATGTAATATATATAACTTATATAATATGTATAACATATATATAATTTTCTTTTACATCTTGCATGCTTATATTATGTACAATATCTTAGGTATAATATAAAATATAATGATATGTTATTATTATATACAATATAGTACATGTAATAATATATATTACATATAACAAAATATATAATTATATACTTAATTGTACAGTTATATATATAATTTTGTACAGTATAATAATATATAGTATATATAACATAAAATATCTAGTATACCATATGTTATATAATACAGAATATCATATGTATAACACAGTATATAATATATGAAATTTATTCTATGATATAATATATGATGTATTATATATTACATATAATATGGAACATATTATACATATGTAATATATTAGATATTATATAACATATAATGTATTATATATTAGATATTATATAGCTTATAATGTATTATAAATTATATAACATATTATATACTATATCCTATTATAATATATATTATAATATTATATATGACATGTATTCAATTAAACGTTATACAATATATTACATTATATATGGTAATACAATATAATATATAATATATTGTGATGTATTATACATAATATATTATGATATAATATGCGTTATATATTAAGATATTTTACATAAAATATGTAATGTAATCATATAGAATAGAATATTATGTACAATATATAATATATAACCTATAAATTATATATCATATATAATGTATATCATGTATTATATACCTTGCATTATATAATAGGTATCATATCTTAAATATATCGTACATTACATGTAATAAATATCATATATTATATGTTTTCTATCATATACTATATGTTATATATCACATAGTATCAATAATATATATCATATGTTCAATGTAACATATATCATACATAACATAATATATAGCATATGTTATATAATATATAACACGTTATATAATATATAGCATATATCATATAATATATATCATATGTCATAGTATATACCATACAAGTTATATATAACAGAATTTTATATATTATATATAATATATAACATATATAATATATTTTATAAATCATACATAATATATATCACGTATTATATATCATATATTATATATAACATGGATCACATTACGTTTATCATATATTTTATGTAATATATATCATTTATTGTGTTACATATCATATATTATGTTTAATATATTATATATTATATGTTATATATCATATACTATATGTTATATGTCAGATATTATCAATAATATATATCAAATGTTCAATGTAATATATATCATACATTATATAATATATAGCATGTTATAAAATATATTTAATGTATTATATAATATATAGCATATTTTGCACAATGTATATAATATATCATATTATGTACCATATATCATATAATATACACCATACATTATATTACATATATCATATGCTATATAATATACGTCATATATCATATTTATCATAGACAGTATATATTACCTATAATACAGTATTTACAAAGCTTACAGTATATAATTTAAATATTGTATTATATATTATATATTTTGTTTAACATATAATATGCATAATGTATATATTATATGTTTTATATAGGATATATTTGATATTTGATATATATTATGTATTATATATAATATATAACAGACTATATATATTATATACATGTCATAAAATATATTATATGTTGTAGATCATGTTGTAATACACATATGATATATTAGATAAAATATATAATATATAGATTATATATATTACATATAATATAAATAATATATATTATGTGTAGTATATAGTGTCATATAATATATATGACATATAATATATGTAATATATAATCAATATAACACATATATATAATGTGTCATTATATTTTTATGTATATTATGAGATATGATATATTATATATATTATACTATACAGGTATTATATATTATATAATATATAATGCATATATATAATACATATTATTTATATAAGTGTTTTTAGACAGGGTCTTGTTCTGTTGCACAGACTGTTGTGCAATGGCTCCGTCTTGGCTCACTGTAATCTCTGCCTCACGGGTTCAAGCGATTGTCCTGCCTCTGCCTCCCAGGTAGCTGGGACTACACCATACTGGGACTACTCCAGCTGCCACCATGCCTGGCTAAATTTTTTAGTGTTAGTAGAGACAGGATTTCACTGTATTGACCAGGATGGTCTTGATCTCCTCACGTTGTGATCCTCTTTCCTTGGCCTCCCAAAGTGCTGGGATTAGAGGCCTGAGCCAAGATACATCTTTTTTAAATGAAGAAAAATTTCAAAGGTACTCTGCTTGGTACAATAATCAAGTAAATAAATTGAGGAATAAAACATAACCATGAAACATATTGATAACTGCATATGGAAAATACAGAGGATAATGTTTGAAAAAACATATTTGGAAAGCACTAACTAATCATTTGAAGAGTTTGCATTTGACAGGCCAGTATGAACATACCTTGAATGCAGCAACACAGGTTCCACATGAGAAAAATCAAAATCAGGGAAAATGAAACCAGAAAGGTTCAATCTGCTCTGAGCGTTGAAAAACTCAGCACAGACAGTGGCACTTAGGACCAAGGGTGGGAGATCCATAATCCCATCACCACGGCGATAGGGCATAAACATTCCAGGGTGAAGGCACAATCCACATTGTGAGGTCCAAGTGCTGCCAGGCAGTCAGGAGTGCTTTCACATGTACAGGAAAGTCATTGAAGGCTCAGTGTTTTCTTTCAAAAACTGAATCCCAAGCCCACACATTACTATGCTGTACCTCTTAAAATAAGTTATGAGATGGGAAACAGGGCACCCCCAAATATATATATATATATATGTGTGTGTATATATATATAATTTATATAATGTAATATATATAACTTATATAATATGTATAACATATATATAATTTTCTTTTACATCTTGCATGCTTATATTATGTACAATATCTTAGGTATAATATAAAATATAATGATATGTTATTATTATATACAATATAGTACATGTAATAATATATATTACATATAACAAAATATATAATTATATACTTAATTGTACAGTTATATATATAATTTTGTACAGTATAATAATATATAGTATATATAACATAAAATATCTAGTATACCATATGTTATATAATACAGAATATCATATGTATAACACAGTATATAATATATGAAATTTATTCTATGATATAATATATGATGTATTATATATTACATATAATATGGAACATATTATACATATGTAATATATTAGATATTATATAACATATAATGTATTATATATTAGATATTATATAGCTTATAATGTATTATAAATTATATAACATATTATATACTATATCCTATTATAATATATATTATAATATTATATATGACATGTATTCAATTAAACGTTATACAATATATTACATTATATATGGTAATACAATATAATATATAATATATTGTGATGTATTATACATAATATATTATGATATAATATACGTTATATATTAAGATATTTTACATAAAATATGTAATGTAATCATATAGAATAGAATATTATGTACAATATATAATATATAACCTATAAATTATATATCATATATAATGTATATCATGTATTATATACCTTGTATTATATAATAGGTATCATATCTTAAATATATCGTACATTACATGTAATAAATATCATATATTATATGTTTTCTATCATATACTATATGTTATATATCACATAGTATCAATAATATATATCATATGTTCAATGTAACATATATCATACATAACATAATATATAGCATATGTTATATAATATATAACACGTTATATAATATATAGCATATATCATATAATATATATCATATGTCATAGTATATACCATACAAGTTATATATAACAGAATTTTATATATTATATATAATATATAACATATATAATATATTTTATAAATCATACATAATATATATCACGTATTATATATCATATATTATATATAACATGGATCACATTACGTTTATCATATATTTTATGTAATATATATCATTTATTGTGTTACATATCATATATTATGTTTAATATATTATATATTATATGTTATATATCATATACTATATGTTATATGTCAGATATTATCAATAATATATATCAAATGTTCAATGTAATATATATCATACATTATATAATATATAGCATGTTATAAAATATATTTAATGTATTATATAATATATAGCATATTTTGCACAATGTATATAATATATCATATTATGTACCATATATCATATAATATACACCATACATTATATTACATATATCATATGCTATATAATATACGTCATATATCATATTTATCATAGACAGTATATATTACCTATAATACAGTATTTACAAAGCTTACAGTATATAATTTAAATATTGTATTATATATTATATATTTTGTTTAACATATAATATGCATAATGTATATATTATATGTTTTATATAGGATATATTTGATATTTGATATATATTATGTATTATATATAATATATAACAGACTATATATATTATATACATGTCATAAAATATATTATATGTTGTAGATCATGTTGTAATACACATATTATATATTAGATAAAATATATAATATATAGATTATATATATTACATATAATATAAATAATATATATTATGTGTAGTATATAGTGTCATATAATATATATGACATATAATATATGTAATATATAATCAATATAACACATATATATAATGTGACATTATATTTTTATGTATATTATGAGATATGATATATTATATATATTATACTATACAGATATAATATATAATATATAATGCATATATATAATACATATTATTTATATAATTGTTTTTAGACAGGGTCTTGTTCTGTTGCACAGACTGTTGTGCAATGGCTCCGTCTTGGCTCACTGCAATCTCTGCCTCACGGGTTCAAGTGATTGTCCTGCCTCAGCCTCCCAGGTAGCTGGGACTACACCATACTGGGACTACTCCAGCTGCCACCATGCCTGGCTAATTTTTTTAGTGTTAGTAGAGACAGGATTTCACTGTATTGACCAGGATGGTCTTGATCTCCTCACGTTGTGATCCTCTTGCCTTGGCCTCCCAAAGTGCTGGGATTAGAGGCCTGAGCCAAGATACATCTTTTTTAAATGAAGAAAAATTTCAAAGGTACTCTGCTTGGTACAATAATCAAGTAAATAAATTGAGGAATACAACATAACCATGAAACATATTGATAACTGCATATGGAAAATACAGAGGATAATGTTTCAAAAAACATATTTGGAAAGCACTAACTAATCATTTGAAGAGTTTGCATTTGACAGGCCAGTATGAACATACCTTGAATGCAGCAACACAGGTTCCACATGAGAAAAATCAAAATCAGGGAAAATGAAACCAGAAAGGTTCAATCTGCCCTGAGCGTTGAAAAACTCAGCACAGACAGTGGCACTTAGGACCAAGGGCGGGAGATCCCTAATCCCATCACCACGGCGATAGGGCATAAACATTCCAGGGTGAAGGCACAATCCACATTGTGAGGTCCAACTGCTGCCAGGCAGTCAGGAGTGCTTTCACATGTACAGGAAAGTCATTGAAGGCTCAGTGTTTTCTTTCAAAAAATGAATCCCAAGCCCACACATTACTATGCTGTACCTCTTAAAATAAGTTATGAGATGGGAAACAGGGCACCCCCAAATATATATATATATATATATGTGTGTATATATATATAATTTATATAATGTAATATATATAACTTATATAATATGTATAACATATGTATAATTTTCTTTTACATCTTGCATGCTTATATTATGTACAATATCTTAGGTATAATGTAAAATATAATGATATGTTATTATTATATACAATATAGTACATGTAATAATATATATTACATATAACAAAATATATAATTATATACTTAATTGTACAGTTATATATATAATTATGTACAATATAATAATATATAGTATATATAACATATAATATCTAATATATCATATGTTATATAATATAGAATATCATATGTATAACACAGTATATAATATATGAAATTTATTCTATGATATAATATATGATGTATTATATATTACATATAATATGGAACATATTATACATATGTAATATATTAGATATTATATAACATATAATGTATTATATATTAGATATTATATAACTTATAATGTATTATAAATTATAACATATTATATACTATATCCTATTATAATATATATTATAATGTTATATATGACATGTATTAAATTAAACGTTATATAATATATTGCATTATATATGGTAATACACTATAATACATAATATATTGTGATGTATTATACATAATATATTATTATATAATATTCGTTATATATTAAGATATTTTACATAAAATATGTAATGTAATCATATAGAATAGAATATTATGTATAATATATAATATATAACCTATAACTTATATATCATATATAATGTATATCATGTATTATATATCTTGTATTATATAATATGTATCATATCTTATATATATCGTACATTACATGTAATAGATATCATATATTATATGTTTTCTATCATATACTCTATGTTATATATCACATAGTATCAATAATATATATCATATGTTCAATGTAACATATATCATACATAACATAATATATAGCATATGTTATATAATATATAACATGTTATATAATATATAGCATATATCATATATTATATATCATACATCATAGTATATACCATACAAGTTATATATAACAGAATTTTATATATTATATATAATATATAACATAAATAATATATTTTATAAATCATACATAATATATATCACGTATTATATATCATAGATTATATATAACATGCATCACATTACGTTTATCATATATTTTATGTAATATGTATCATTTATTATGTTACATATCATATATTATGTTTAATATATCATATATTATATGTTATATATCATATACTATATGTTATATGTCAGATATTATCAATAATATACATCAAATGTTCAATGTAATATATATCATACATTATATAATATATAGCATGTTATAAAATATATTTAATATATTATATAATATATAGCATATTTTACATAATGTATATCATATATCATATTATATACCATATATCATATAATATACACCATACATTATATTATATATATCATATGCTATATAATATATGTCATATATCATATTTATCATAGACAGTATATATTACCTATAATACAGTATTTACATAGCTTACAGTATATAATTTAAATATTATATTATATATTATATATTTTGTTTAACATATAATATGCATAATGTATATATTATATGTTTTACATAGGACATATTTGATATTTGATATATATTATCTATTATATATAATATATAACAGATTATATATATTATATACATGTCATAAAATATATTATATGTTGTAGATCATGTTGTAATACACATATGATATATTAGATAAAATATATAATATATAGATTATATATATTACATATAATATAAATAATATATATTATGTGTAGTATATAGTGTCATATAATATATATGACATATAATATATGTAATATATAATCAATATAACACATATATATAATGTGACATTATATTTTTATGTATATTATGAGATATGATATATTATATATATTATACTATACAGGTATTATATATTATATAATATATAATGCATATATATAATACATATTATTTATATAAGTGTTTTTAGACAGGGTCTTGTTCTGTTGCACAGACTGTTGTGCAATGGCTCCGTCTTGGCTCACTGTAATCTCTGCCTCACGGGTTCAAGCGATTGTCCTGCCTCAGCCTCCCAGGTAGCTGGGACTACACCATACTGGGACTACTCCAGCTGCCACCATGCCTGGCTAAATTTTTTAGTGTTAGTAGAGACAGGATTTCACTGTATTGACCAGGATGGTCTTGATCTCCTCACGTTGTGATCCTCTTTCCTTGGCCTCCCAAAGTGCTGGGATTAGAGGCCTGAGCCAAGATACATCTTTTTTAAATGAAGAAAAATTTCAAAGGTACTCTGCTTGGTACAATAATCAAGTAAATAAATTGAGGAATAAAACATAACCATGAAACATATTGATAACTGCATATGGAAAATACAGAGGATAATGTTTGAAAAAACATATTTGGAAAGCACTAACTAATCATTTGAAGAGTTTGCATTTGACAGGCCAGTATGAACATACCTTGAATGCAGCAACACAGGTTCCACATGAGAAAAATCAAAATCAGGGAAAATGAAACCAGAAAGGTTCAATCTGCTCTGAGCGTTGAAAAACTCAGCACAGACAGTGGCACTTAGGACCAAGGGTGGGAGATCCCTAATCCCATCACCACGGCGATAGGGCATAAACATTCCATGGTGAAGGCTCAATCCACATTGTGAGGTCCAAGTGCTGCCAGGCAGTCAGGAGTGCTTTCACATGTACAGGAAAGTCATTGAAGGCTCAGTGTTTTCTTTCAAAAACTGAATCCCAAGCCCACACATTACTATGCTGTACCTCTTAAAATAAGTTATGAGATGGGAAACAGGGCACCCCCAAATATATATATATATATGTGTGTGTATATATATATAATTTATATAATGTAATATATATAACTTATATAATATGTATAACATATATATAATTTTCTTTTACATCTTGCATGCTTATATTATGTACAATATCTTAGGTATAATATAAAATATAATGATATGTTATTATTATATACAATATAGTACATGTAATAATATATATTACATATAACAAAATATATAATTATATACTTAATTGTACAGTTATATATATAATTTTGTACAGTATAATAATATATAGTATATATAACATAAAATATCTAGTATACCATATGTTATATAATACAGAATATCATATGTATAACACAGTATATAATATATGAAATTTATTCTATGATATAATATATGATGTATTATATATTACATATAATATGGAACATATTATACATATGTAATATATTAGATATTATATAACATATAATGTATTATATATTAGATATTATATAGCTTATAATGTATTATAAATTATATAACATATTATATACTATATCCTATTATAATATATATTATAATATTATATATGACATGTATTCAATTAAACGTTATACAATATATTACATTATATATGGTAATACAATATAATATATAATATATTGTGATGAATTATACATAATATATTATGATATAATATACGTTATATATTAAGATATTTTACATAAAATATGTAATGTAATCATATAGAATAGAATATTATGTACAATATATAATATATAACCTATAAATTATATATCATATATAATGTATATCATGTATTATATACCTTGCATTATATAATAGGTATCATATCTTAAATATATCGTACATTACATGTAATAAATATCATATATTATATGTTTTCTATCATATACTATATGTTATATATCACATAGTATCAATAATATATATCATATGTTCAATGTAACATATATCATACATAACATAATATATAGCATATGTTATATAATATATAACACGTTATATAATATATAGCATATATCATATAATATATATCATATGTCATAGTATATACCATACAAGTTATATATAACAGAATTTTATATATTATATATAATATATAACATATATAATATATTTTATAAATCATACATAATATATATCACGTATTATATATCATATATTATATATAACATGGATCACATTACGTTTATCATATATTTTATGTAATATATATCATTTATTGTGTTACATATCATATATTATGTTTAATATATTATATATTATATGTTATATATCATATACTATATGTTATATGTCAGATATTATCAATAATATATATCAAATGTTCAATGTAATATATATCATACATTATATAATATATAGCATGTTATAAAATATATTTAATGTATTATATAATATATAGCATATTTTGCACAATGTATATAATATATCATATTATGTACCATATATCATATAATATACACCATACATTATATTACATATATCATATGCTATATAATATACGTCATATATCATATTTATCATAGACAGTATATATTACCTATAATACAGTATTTACAAAGCTTACAGTATATAATTTAAATATTGTATTATATATTATATATTTTGTTTAACATATAATATGCATAATGTATATATTATATGTTTTATATAGGATATATTTGATATTTGATATATATTATGTATTATATATAATATATAACAGACTATATATATTATATACATGTCATAAAATATATTATATGTTGTAGATCATGTTGTAATACACATATGATATATTAGATAAAATATATAATATATAGATTATATATATTACATATAATATAAATAATATATATTATGTGTAGTATATAGTGTCATATAATATATATGACATATAATATATGTAATATATAATCAATATAACACATATATATAATGTGTCATTATATTTTTATGTATATTATGAGATATGATATATTATATATATTATACTATACAGGTATTATATATTATATAATATATAATGCATATATATAATACATATTATTTATATAAGTGTTTTTAGACAGGGTCTTGTTCTGTTGCACAGACTGTTGTGCAATGGCTCCGTCTTGGCTCACTGTAATCTCTGCCTCACGGGTTCAAGCGATTGTCCTGCCTCTGCCTCCCAGGTAGCTGGGACTACACCATACTGGGACTACTCCAGCTGCCACCATGCCTGGCTAAATTTTTTAGTGTTAGTAGAGACAGGATTTCACTGTATTGACCAGGATGGTCTTGATCTCCTCACGTTGTGATCCTCTTTCCTTGGCCTCCCAAAGTGCTGGGATTAGAGGCCTGAGCCAAGATACATCTTTTTTAAATGAAGAAAAATTTCAAAGGTACTCTGCTTGGTACAATAATCAAGTAAATAAATTGAGGAATAAAACATAACCATGAAACATATTGATAACTGCATATGGAAAATACAGAGGATAATGTTTGAAAAAACATATTTGGAAAGCACTAACTAATCATTTGAAGAGTTTGCATTTGACAGGCCAGTATGAACATACCTTGAATGCAGCAACACAGGTTCCACATGAGAAAAATCAAAATCAGGGAAAATGAAACCAGAAAGGTTCAATCTGCTCTGAGCGTTGAAAAACTCAGCACAGACAGTGGCACTTAGGACCAAGGGTGGGAGATCCATAATCCCATCACCACGGCGATAGGGCATAAACATTCCAGGGTGAAGGCACAATCCACATTGTGAGGTCCAAGTGCTGCCAGGCAGTCAGGAGTGCTTTCACATGTACAGGAAAGTCATTGAAGGCTCAGTGTTTTCTTTCAAAAACTGAATCCCAAGCCCACACATTACTATGCTGTACCTCTTAAAATAAGTTATGAGATGGGAAACAGGGCACCCCCAAATATATATATATATATATGTGTGTGTATATATATATAATTTATATAATGTAATATATATAACTTATATAATATGTATAACATATATATAATTTTCTTTTACATCTTGCATGCTTATATTATGTACAATATCTTAGGTATAATATAAAATATAATGATATGTTATTATTATATACAATATAGTACATGTAATAATATATATTACATATAACAAAATATATAATTATATACTTAATTGTACAGTTATATATATAATTTTGTACAGTATAATAATATATAGTATATATAACATAAAATATCTAGTATACCATATGTTATATAATACAGAATATCATATGTATAACACAGTATATAATATATGAAATTTATTCTATGATATAATATATGATGTATTATATATTACATATAATATGGAACATATTATACATATGTAATATATTAGATATTATATAACATATAATGTATTATATATTAGATATTATATAGCTTATAATGT
Organism: Gorilla gorilla gorilla; assembly: GCF_029281585.2. NCBI lineage: Eukaryota > Metazoa > Chordata > Mammalia > Primates > Hominidae > Gorilla > Gorilla gorilla. The sequence continues at coordinate 456,900 of NC_073236.2, forward strand.
ATTATAAATTATATAACATATTATATACTATATCCTATTATAATATATATTATAATATTATATATGACATGTATTCAATTAAACGTTATACAATATATTACATTATATATGGTAATACAATATAATATATAATATATTGTGATGTATTATACATAATATATTATGATATAATATACGTTATATATTAAGATATTTTACATAAAATATGTAATGTAATCATATAGAATAGAATATTATGTACAATATATAATATATAACCTATAAATTATATATCATATATAATGTATATCATGTATTATATACCTTGTATTATATAATAGGTATCATATCTTAAATATATCGTACATTACATGTAATAAATATCATATATTATATGTTTTCTATCATATACTATATGTTATATATCACATAGTATCAATAATATATATCATATGTTCAATGTAACATATATCATACATAACATAATATATAGCATATGTTATATAATATATAACACGTTATATAATATATAGCATATATCATATAATATATATCATATGTCATAGTATATACCATACAAGTTATATATAACAGAATTTTATATATTATATATAATATATAACATATATAATATATTTTATAAATCATACATAATATATATCACGTATTATATATCATATATTATATATAACATGGATCACATTACGTTTATCATATATTTTATGTAATATATATCATTTATTGTGTTACATATCATATATTATGTTTAATATATTATATATTATATGTTATATATCATATACTATATGTTATATGTCAGATATTATCAATAATATATATCAAATGTTCAATGTAATATATATCATACATTATATAATATATAGCATGTTATAAAATATATTTAATGTATTATATAATATATAGCATATTTTGCACAATGTATATAATATATCATATTATGTACCATATATCATATAATATACACCATACATTATATTACATATATCATATGCTATATAATATACGTCATATATCATATTTATCATAGACAGTATATATTACCTATAATACAGTATTTACAAAGCTTACAGTATATAATTTAAATATTGTATTATATATTATATATTTTGTTTAACATATAATATGCATAATGTATATATTATATGTTTTATATAGGATATATTTGATATTTGATATATATTATGTATTATATATAATATATAACAGACTATATATATTATATACATGTCATAAAATATATTATATGTTGTAGATCATGTTGTAATACACATATTATATATTAGATAAAATATATAATATATAGATTATATATATTACATATAATATAAATAATATATATTATGTGTAGTATATAGTGTCATATAATATATATGACATATAATATATGTAATATATAATCAATATAACACATATATATAATGTGACATTATATTTTTATGTATATTATGAGATATGATATATTATATATATTATACTATACAGATATAATATATAATATATAATGCATATATATAATACATATTATTTATATAATTGTTTTTAGACAGGGTCTTGTTCTGTTGCACAGACTGTTGTGCAATGGCTCCGTCTTGGCTCACTGCAATCTCTGCCTCACGGGTTCAAGCGATTGTCCTGCCTCAGCCTCCCAGGTAGCTGGGACTACACCATACTGGGACTACTCCAGCTGCCACCATGCCTGGCTAATTTTTTTAGTGTTAGTAGAGACAGGATTTCACTGTATTGACCAGGATGGTCTTGATCTCCTCACGTTGTGATCCTCTTGCCTTGGCCTCCCAAAGTGCTGGGATTAGAGGCCTGAGCCAAGATACATCTTTTTTAAATGAAGAAAAATTTCAAAGGTACTCTGCTTGGTACAATAATCAAGTAAATAAATTGAGGAATAAAACATAACCATGAAACATATTGATAACTGCATATGGAAAATACAGAGGATAATGTTTCAAAAAACATATTTGGAAAGCACTAACTAATCATTTGAAGAGTTTGCATTTGACAGGCCAGTATGAACATACCTTGAATGCAGCAACACAGGTTCCACATGAGAAAAATCAAAATCAGGGAAAATGAAACCAGAAAGGTTCAATCTGCTCTGAGCGTTGAAAAACTCAGCACAGACAGTGGCACTTAGGACCAAGGGCGGGAGATCCCTAATCCCATCACCACGGCGATAGGGCATAAACATTCCAGGGTGAAGGCACAATCCACATTGTGAGGTCCAAGTGCTGCCAGGCAGTCAGGAGTGCTTTCACATGTACAGGAAGGTCATTGAAGGCTCAGTGTTTTCTTTCAAAAACTGAATCCCAAGCCCACACATTACTATGCTGTACCTCTTAAAATAAGTTATGAGATGGGAAACAGGGCACCCCCAAATATATATATATATATATATATATGTGTGTATATATATCTAATTTATATAATGTAATATATATAACTTATATAATATGTATAACATATGTATAATTTTCTTTTACATCTTGCATGCTTATATTATGTACAATATCTTAGGTATAATATAAAATATAATGATATGATATTATTATATACAATATAGTACATGTAATAATATATATTACATATAACAAAATATATAATTATATACTTAATTGTACAGTTATATATACAATTATGTACAATATAATAATATATAGTATATATAACATATAATATCTAATATACCATATGTTATATAATATAGAATATCACATGTATAACACAGTATATAATATATGAAATTTACTCTATGATATAATATATGATGTATTATATATTACGTATAATATGGAACATATTATACATATGTAATATATTAGATAATATATAACATATAATGTATTATATATTAGATATTATATAACTTATAATGTATTATAAATTATATAACATATTATATACTATATCCTGTTATAATATATATTATAATATTCTATATGACATGTATTAAATTAAACGTTATATAATATATTACATTATATATAGTAATACAATGTAATATATAATATATTGTGATATATTATACATACTATATTATGATATAATATACGTTATATATTAAGATATTTTCCATAAAATATGTAACATAATCATATAGAATAGAATATTATGTACAATATATAATATATAACCTATAAAATATATATCATATATAATGTATATCATGTATTATATATCTTGTATTATATAATATGTATCATATCTTACATATATCGTACATTACATGCAATAGATATCATATATTATATGTTTTCTATCATATACTATATGTTATATATCACATATTATCAATAATATATATCATATGTTCAATGTAACATATATCATACATAACATAATATATAGCATATGTTATATAATATATGATATGTTATAAAATATATAGCATATATCATATAATATATATCATATGTCATAGTATATACCATACAAGTTATACATAACAGAATTTTATATATTATATATAATATATAACATATATAATATATTTTATAAATCATACATAATATATATCACGTATTATATATCATATGTTATATATAACATGCATCACATTACGTTTATCACACATTTTATGTAATATATATCATTTATTATGTTACATATCATATATTATGTTTAATATATCATATATTGTATGTTATATATCATATACTATATGTTATATGTCAGATATTATCAATAATATACATCAAATGTTCAATGTAATATATATCATACATTATATAATATATAGCATGTTATAAAATATATTTAATGTATTATATAATATATAGCATATTTTACACAATGTATATAATATATCATATTATGTACCATATATCATATAATATACACCATACATTATATTACATATATCATATGCTATATAATATACGTCATATATCATATTTATCATAGACAGTATATATTACCTATAATACAGTATTTACATAGCTTACAGTATATAATTTAAATATTATATTATATATTATATATTTTGTTTAACATATAATATGCATAATGTATATATAATATGTTTTATATAGGACATATTTGATATTTGATATATATTATCTATTATATATAATATATAACAGATTATATATATTATATACATGTCATAAAATATATTATATGTTGTAGATCATGTTGTAATACACATATGATATAATAGATAAAATGTATAATATATAGATTATATATATTACATATAATATAAATAATATATATTATGTGTAGTATATAGTGTCATATAATATATATGACATATAATATATGTAATATATAATCAATATAACACATATATATAATGTGACATTATATTTTTATGTATATTATGAGATATGATATATTATATATATTATACTATACAGATATTATATATTATATAATATATAATGCATATATATAATACATATTATTTATATAATTGTTTTTAGACAGGGTCTTGTTCTGTTGCACAGACTGTTGTGCAATGGCTCCGTCTTGGCTCACTGCAATCTCTGCCTCACGGGTTCAAGCGATTGTCCTGCCTCAGCCTCCCAGGTAGCTGGGACTACACCATACTGGGACTACTCCAGCTGCCACCATGCCTGGCTAATTTTTTTAGTGTTAGTAGAGACAGGATTTCACTGTATTGACCAGGATGGTCTTGATCTCCTCACGTTGTGATCCTCTTGCCTTGGCCTCCCAAAGTGCTGGGATTAGAGGCCTGAGCCAAGATACATCTTTTTTAAATGAAGAAAAATTTCAAAGGTACTCTGCTTGGTACAATAATCAAGTAAATAAATTGAGGAATAAAACATAACCATGAAACATATTGATAACTGCATATGGAAAATACAGAGGATAATGTTTCAAAAAACATATTTGGAAAGCACTAACTAATCATTTGAAGAGTTTGCATTTGACAGGCCAGGATGAACATACCTTGAATGCAGCAACACAGGTTCCACATGAGAAAAATCAAAATCAGGGAAAATGAAACCAGAAAGGTTCAATCTGCCCTGAGCGTTGAAAAACTCAGCACAGACAGTGGCACTTAGGACCAAGGGCGGGAGATCCCTAATCCCATCACCACGGCGATAGGGCATAAACATTCCAGGGTGAAGGCACAATCCACATTGTGAGGTCCAACTGCTGCCAGGCAGTCAGGAGTGCTTTCACATGTACAGGAAAGTCATTGAAGGCTCAGTGTTTTCTTTCAAAAAATGAATCCCAAGCCCACACATTACTATGCTGTACCTCTTAAAATAAGTTATGAGATGGGAAACAGGGCACCCCCAAATATATATATATATATATATGTGTGTATATATATATAATTTATATAATGTAATATATATAACTTATATAATATGTATAACATATGTATAATTTTCTTTTACATCTTGCATGCTTATATTATGTACAATATCTTAGGTATAATGTAAAATATAATGATATGTTATTATTATATACAATATAGTACATGTAATAATATATATTACATATAACAAAATATATAATTATATACTTAATTGTACAGTTATATATATAATTATGTACAATATAATAATATATAGTATATATAACATATTATATCTAATATATCATATGTTATATAATATAGAATATCATATGTATAACACAGTATATAATATATGAAATTTATTCTATGATATAATATATGATGTATTATATATTACATATAATATGGAACATATTATACATATGTAATATATTAGATATTATATAACATATAATGTATTATATATTAGATATTATATAACTTATAATGTATTATAAATTATAACATATTATATACTATATCCTATTATAATATATATTATAATGTTATATATGACATGTATTAAATTAAACGTTATATAATATATTGCATTATATATTGTAATACACTATAATATATAATATATTGTGATGTATTATACATAATATATTATTATATAATATTCGTTATATATTAAGATATTTTACATAAAATATGTAATGTAATCATATAGAATAGAATATTATGTACAATATATAATATATAACCTATAACTTATATATCATATATAATGTATATCATGTATTATATATCTTGTATTATATAATATGTATCATATCTTATATATATCGTACATTACATGTAATAGATATCATATATTATATGTTTTCTATCATATACTCTATGTTATATATCACATAGTATCAATAATATATATCATATGTTCAATGTAACATATATCATACATAACATAATATATAGCATATGTTATATAATATATAACATGTTATATAATATATAGCATATATCATATATTATATATCATACATCATAGTATATACCATACAAGTTATATATAACAGAATTTTATATATTATATATAATATATAACATAAATAATATATTTTATAAATCATACATAATATATATCACGTATTATATATCATATATTATATATAACATGCATCACATTACGTTTATCATATATTTTATGTAATATGTATCATTTATTATGTTACATATCATATATTATGTTTAATATATCATATATTATATGTTATATATCATATACTATATGTTATATGTCAGATATTATCAATAATATATATCAAATGTTCAATGTAATATATATCATACATTATATAATATATAGCATGTTATAAAATATATTTAATATATTATATAATATATAGCATATTTTACATAATGTATATCATATATCATATTATATACCATATATCATATAATATACACCATACATTATATTATATATATCATATGCTATATAATATATGTCATATATCATATTTATCATAGACAGTATATATTACCTATAATACAGTATTTACATAGCTTACAGTATATAATTTAAATATTATATTATATATTATATATTTTGTTTAACATATAATATGCATAATGTATATATTATATGTTTTACATAGGACATATTTGATATTTGATATATATTATCTATTATATATAATATATAACAGATTATATATATTATATACATGTCATAAAATATATTATATGTTGTAGATCATGTTGTAATACACATATGATATATTAGATAAAATATATAATATATAGATTATATATATTACATATAATATAAATAATATATATTATGTGTAGTATATAGTGTCATATAATATATATGACATATAATATATGTCATATATAATCAATATAACACATATATATAATGTGACATTATATTTTTATGTATATTATGAGATATGATATACTATATATATTATACTATACAGGTATTATATATTATATAATATATAATGCATATATATAATACATATTATTTATATAAGTGTTTTTAGACAGGGTCTTGTTCTGTTGCACAGACTGTTGTGCAATGGCTCCGTCTTGGCTCACTGCAATCTCTGCCTCACGGGTTCAAGCGATTGTCCTGCCTCAGCCTCCCAGGTAGCTGGGACTACACCATACTGGGACTACTCCAGCTGCCACCATGCCTGGCTAAATTTTTTAGTGTTAGTAGAGACAGGATTTCACTGTATTGACCAGGATGGTCTTGATCTCCTCACGTTGTGATCCTCTTGCCTTGGCCTCCCAAAGTGCTGGGATTAGAGGCCTGAGCCAAGATATATCTTTTTTAAATGAAGAAAAATTTCAAAGGTACTCTGCTTGGTACAATAATCAAGTAAATAAATTGAGGAATAAAACATAACCATGAAACATATTGATAACTGCATATGGAAAATACAGAGGATAATGTTTCAAAAAACATATTTGGAAAGCACTAACTAATCATTTGAAGAGTTTGCATTTGACAGGCCAGTATGAACATACCTTGAATGCAGCAACACAGGTTCCACATGAGAAAAATCAAAATCAGGGAAAATGAAACCAGAAAGGTTCAATCTGCTCTGAGCGTTGAAAAACTCAGCACAGACAGTGGCACTTAGGACCAAGGGCGGGAGATCCCTAATCCCATCACCACGGCGATAGGGCATAAACATTCCAGGGTGAAGGCACAATCCACATTGTTAGGTCCAACTGCTGCCAGGCAGTCAGGAGTGCTTTCACATGTACGGGAAGGTCATTGAAGGCTCAGTGTTTTCTTTCAAAAACTGAATCCCAAGCCCACACATTACTATGCTGTACCTCTTAAAATAAGTTATGAGATGGGAAACAGGGCACCCCTAAATATATATATATATATATGTGTGTGTATATATATCTAATTTATATAATGTAATATATATAACTTATATAATATGTATAACATATTTATAATTTTCTTTTACATCTTGCATGCTTATATTATGTACAATATCTTAGGTATAATATAAAATATAATGATATGTTATTATTATATACAATATAGTACATGTAATAATATATATTACATATAACAATATATATAATTATATACTTAATTGTACAGTTATATATATAATTATGTACAATATAATAATATATAGTATATATAACATATAATATCTAATATATCATATGTTATATAATATAGAATATCATATGTATATCACAGTATATAATATATGAAATTTATTCTATGATATAATATATGATGTATTATATATTACATATAATATGGAACATATTATACATATGTAATATATTAGATATTATATAACATATAATGTATTATATATTAGATATTATATAACTTATAATGTACTATAAATTATAACATATTATATACTATATCCTATTATAATATATATTATAATGTTATATATGACATGTATTAAATTAAACGTTATATATTACATTATATATGGTAATACAATATAATATATAATATATTGTGATGTATTATACATAATATATTATTATATAATATTCGTTATATATTAAGATATTTTACATAAAATATGTAATGTAATAATATAGAATAGAATATTATGTACAATATATAATATATAACCTATAACTTATATATCATATATAATGTATATCATGTATTATATATCTTGTATTATATAATATGTATCATATCTTATATATATCGTACATTACATGTAATAGATATCATTTATTATATGTTTTCTATCATATACTATATGTTATATATCACATAGTATCAATAATATATATCATATGTTCAATGTAACATATATCATACATAACATAATATATAGCATATGTTATATAATATATGATATGTTATAAAATATATAGCATATATCATATAATATATATCATATGTCATAGTATATACCATACAAGTTATACATAACAGAATTTTATATATTATATATAATATATAACATATATAATATATTTTATAAATCATACATAATATATATCACGTATTATATATCATATGTTATATATAACATGCATCACATTACGTTTATCACACATTTTATGTAATATATATCATTTATTATGTTACATATCATATATTATGTTTAATATATCATATATTGTATGTTATATATCATATACTATATGTTATATGTCAGATATTATCAATAATATACATCAAATGTTCAATGTAATATATATCATACATTATATAATATATAGCATGTTATAAAATATATTTAATGTATTATATAATATATAGCATATTTTACACAATGTATATAATATATCATATTATGTACCATATATCATATAATATACACCATACATTATATTACATATATCATATGCTATATAATATACGTCATATATCATATTTATCATAGACAGTATATATTACCTATAATACAGTATTTCATAGCTTACAGTATATAATTTAAATATTATATTATATATTATATATTTTGTTTAACATATAATATGCATAATGTATATATTATATGTTTTATATAGGACATATTTGATATTTGATATATATTATCTATTATATATAATATATAACAGATTATATATATTATATACATGTCATAAAATATATTATATGTTGTAGATCATGTTGTAATACACATATGATATAATAGATAAAATGTATAATATATAGATTATATATATTACATATAATATAAATAATATATATTATGTGTAGTATATAGTGTCATATAATATATATGACATATAATATATGTAATATATAATCAATATAACACATATATATAATGTGACATTATATTTTTATGTATATTATGAGATATGATATTATATATATTATACTATACAGATATTATATATTATATAATATATAATGCATATATATAATACATATTATTTATATAATTGTTTTTAGACAGGGTCTTGTTCTGTTGCACAGACTGTTGTGCAATGGCTCCGTCTTGGCTCACTGCAATCTCTGCCTCACGGGTTCAAGCGATTGTCCTGCCTCAGCCTCCCAGGTAGCTGGGACTACACCATACTGGGACTACTCCAGCTGCCACCATGCCTGGCTAATTTTTTTAGTGTTAGTAGAGACAGGATTTCACTGTATTGACCAGGATGGTCTTGATCTCCTCACGTTGTGATCCTCTTGCCTTGGCCTCCCAAAGTGCTGGGATTAGAGGCCTGAGCCAAGATACATCTTTTTTAAATGAAGAAAAATTTCAAAGGTACTCTGCTTGGTACAATAATCAAGTAAATAAATTGAGGAATAAAACATAACCATGAAACATATTGATAACTGCATATGGAAAATACAGAGGATAATGTTTCAAAAAACATATTTGGAAAGCACTAACTAATCATTTGAAGAGTTTGCATTTGACAGGCCAGGATGAACATACCTTGAATGCAGCAACACAGGTTCCACATGAGAAAAATCAAAATCAGGGAAAATGAAACCAGAAAGGTTCAATCTGCCCTGAGCGTTGAAAAACTCAGCACAGACAGTGGCACTTAGGACCAAGGGCGGGAGATCCCTAATCCCATCACCACGGCGATAGGGCATAAACATTCCAGGGTGAAGGCACAATCCACATTGTGAGGTCCAACTGCTGCCAGGCAGTCAGGAGTGCTTTCACATGTACAGGAAAGTCATTGAAGACTCAGTGTTTTCTTTCAAAAAATGAATCCCAAGCCCACACATTACTATGCTGTACCTCTTAAAATAAGTTATGAGATGGGAAACAGGGCACCCCCAAATATATATATATATATATATGTGTGTATATATATATAATTTATATAATGTAATATATATAACTTATATAATATGTATAACATATGTATAATTTTCTTTTACATCTTGCATGCTTATATTATGTACAATATCTTAGGTATAATGTAAAATATAATGATATGTTATTATTATATACAATATAGTACATGTAATAATATATATTACATATAACAAAATATATAATTATATACTTAATTGTACAGTTATATATATAATTATGTACAATATAATAATATATAGTATATATAACATATTATATCTAATATATCATATGTTATATAATATAGAATATCATATGTATAACACAGTATATAATATATGAAATTTATTCTATGATATAATATATGATGTATTATATATTACATATAATATGGAACATATTATACATATGTAATATATTAGATATTATATAACATATAATGTATTATATATTAGATATTATATAACTTATAATGTATTATAAATTATAACATATTATATACTATATCCTATTATAATATATATTATAATGTTATATATGACATGTATTAAATTAAACGTTATATAATATATTGCATTATATATTGTAATACACTATAATATATAATATATTGTGATGTATTATACATAATATATTATTATATAATATTCGTTATATATTAAGATATTTTACATAAAATATGTAATGTAATCATATAGAATAGAATATTATGTACAATATATAATATATAACCTATAACTTATATATCATATATAATGTATATCATGTATTATATATCTTGTATTATATAATATGTATCATATCTTATATATATCGTACATTACATGTAATAGATATCATTTATTATATGTTTTCTATCATATACTATATGTTATATATCACATAGTATCAATAATATATATCATATGTTCAATGTAACATATATCATACATAACATAATATATAGCATATGTTATATATTATATAACATGTTATATAATATATAGCATATATCATATATTATATATCATACGTCATAGTATATACCATACAAGTTATATATAACAGAATTTTACATATTATATATAATATATAACATATATAATATATTTTATAAATCATACATAATATATATCACGTTTTATATATCATATATTATATATAACATGCATCACATTACGTTTATCATATATTTTATGTAATATGTATCATTTATTATGTTACATATCATATATTATGTTTAATATATCATATATTATATGTTATATATCATATACTATATGTTATATGTCAGATATTATCAATAATATATATCAAATGTTCAATGTAATATATATCATATATTATATAATATATAGCATGTTATAAAATATATTTAATGTATTATATAATATATAGCATATTTTACATAATGTATATAATATATCATATTATATACCATATATCATATAATATACACCATACATTATATTACATATAGCATATGCTATATAATATACGTCATATATCATATTTATCATAGACAGTATATATTACCTATAATACAGTATTTACATAGCTTACAGTGTATAATTTAAATATTATATTATATATTATATATTTTGTTTAACATATAATATGCATAATGTATATATTATATGTTTTATATAGGATATATTTGATATTTGATATATATTACGTATTATATATAATATATAACAGATTATATATATTATATACATGTCATAAAATATATGTTGTAGATCATGTTGTAATACACATATTATATATTAGATAAAATATATAATATATAGATTATATATATTACATATAATATAAATAATTTATATGATGTGTAGTATATAGTGTCATATAATATATATGACATATAATACATGTAATACATAATCAATATACCACATATATATAATGTGACATTATATTTTTATGTATATTATGAGATATGATATATTATATATATTATACTATACAGATATAATATATTATATAATATATAATGCATATATATTATACATACTATTTATATAATTGTTTTTAGACAGGGTCTTGTTCTGTTGCACAGACTGTTGTGCAATGGCTCCGTCTTGGCTCACTGCAATCTCTGCCTCACGGGTTCAAGCGATTGTCCTGCCTCAGCCTCCCAGGTAGCTGGGACTACACCATACTGGGACTACTCCAGCTGCCACCATGCCTGGCTAATTTTTTTAGTGTTAGTAGAGACAGGATTTCACTGTATTGACCAGGATGGTCTTGATCTCCTCACGTTGTGATCCTCTTGCCTTGGCCTCCCAAAGTGCTGGGATTAGAGGCCTGAGCCAAGATACATCTTTTTTAAATGAAGAAAAATTTCAAAGGTACTCTGCTTGGTACAATAATCAAGTAAATAAATTGAGGAATAAAACATAACCATGAAACATATTGATAACTGCATATGGAAAATACAGAGGATAATGTTTCAAAAAACATATTTGGAAAGCACTAACTAATCATTTGAAGAGTTTGCATTTGACAGGCCAGTATGAACATACCTTGAATGCAGCAACACAGGTTCCACATGAGAAAAATCAAAATCAGGGAAAATGAAACCAGAAAGGTTCAATCTGCTCTGAGCGTTGAAAAACTCAGCACAGACAGTGGCACTTAGGACCAAGGGCGGGAGATCCCTAATCCCATCACCACGGCGATAGGGCATAAACATTCCAGGGTGAAGGCACAATCCACATTGTGAGGTCAAACTGCTGCCAGGCAGTCAGGAGTGCTTTCACATGTACAGGAAGGTCATTGAAGGCTCAGTGTTTTCTTTCAAAAACTGAATCCCAAGCCCACACATTACTATGCTGTACCTCTTAAAATAAGTAACGAGATGGGAAACAGGGCACCCCCAAATATATATATATATATATGTGTGTGTATATATATATAATTTATATAATGTAATATATATAACTTATATAATATGTATAACATATGTATAATTTTCTTTTACATCTTGCATGCTTATATTATGTACAATATCTTAGGTATAATATAAAATATAATGATATGTTATTATTATATACAATATAGTACATGTAATAATATATATTACATATAACAAAATATATAATTATATACTTAATTGTACAGTTATATATATAATTTTGTACAGTATAATAATATATAGTATATATAACATAAAATATCTAATATATCATATGTTATATAATATAGAATATCATATGTATAACACAGTATATAATATATGAAATTTATTCTATGATATAATATATGATGTATTATATATTACATATAATATGGAACATATTATACATATGTAATATATTAGATATTATATAACATATAATGTATTATATATTAGATATTATATAACTTATAATGTATTATAAATTATATAACATATTATATACTATATCCTATTATAATATATATTATAATATTATATATGACATGTATTAAATTAAACGTTATATAATATATTACATTATATATGGTAATACAATATAATATATAATATATTGTGATGTATTATACATAATATATTATGATATAATATACGTTATATATTAAGATATTTTACATAAAATATGTAATGTAATCATATAGAATAGAATATCATGTACAATATATAATATATAACCTATAAATTATATATCATATATAATGTATATCATGTATTATATATCTTGTATTATATAATATGTATCATATCTTAAATATATCGTACATTACATGTAATAAATATCATATATTATATGTTTTCTATCATATACTATATGTTATATATCACATAGTATCAATAATATATATAATATGTTCAATGTAACATATATCATACATAACATAATATATAGCATATGTTATATACTATATAACATGTTATATAATATATAGCATATATCATATAATATATATCATATGTCATAGTATATACCATACAAGTTATATATAACAGAATTTTATATATTATATATAATATATAACATATATAATATATTTTATAAATCATACATAATATATATCACGTATTATATATCATATATTATATATAACATGCATCACATTACATTTATCATATATTTTATGTAATATATATCATTTATTATGTTACATATCATATATTATATTTAATATATCATATATTATATGTTATATATCATATACTATATGTTATATGTCAGATATTATCAATAATATATATCAAATGTTCAATGTAATATATATCATACATTATATAATATATAGCATGTTATAAAATATATTTAATGTATTATATAATATATAGCATATTTTACATAATGTATATAATATATCATATTATGTACCATATATCATATAATATACACCATACATTATATTACATATATCATATGCTATATAATATACGTCATATATCATATTTATCATAGACAGTATATATTACCTATAATACAGTATTTACATAGCTTACAGTATATAATTTAAATATTATATTATATATTATATATTTTGTTTAACATATAATATGCATAATGTATATATTATATGTTTTATATAGGATATATTTGATATTTGATATATATTATGTATTATATATAATATATAACAGATTATATATATTATATACATGTCATAAAATATATTATATGTTGTAGATCATGTTGTAATACACATATTATATATTAGATAAAATATATAATATATAGATTATGTATATTACATATAATATAAACAATATATATTATGTGAGGTATATAGTGTCATATAATATATATTACATATATTATATGTAATATATAATAAACATAACACATATTATATATAATATGACCTTATATATTTATGTATATAATGAGATATGACATATTATACATATTATACATTACAGATATAATATATTATATAATATATAATGCATATATATAATACATATTATATATATAATTGTTTTTAGACAGGGTCTTGTTCTGTTGCACAGACTGTTGTGCAATGGCTCCATCTTGGCTCACTGCAATCTCTGCCTCATGGGTTCAAGCGATTGTCCTGCCTCAGCCTCCCAGGTAGCTGGGACTACACCATACTGGGACTACTCCAGCTGCCACCATGCCTGGCTAATTTTTTTAGTGTTAGTAGAGACAGGATTTCACTGTATTGGCCAGGATGGTCTTGATCGCCTCACGTAGTGATCCTCTTGCCTTGGCCTCCCAAAGTGCTGGGATTAGAGGCCTGAGCCAAGATACATCTTTTTTAAATGAAGAAAAATTTCAAAGGTACTCTGCTTGGTACAATAATCAAATATATAAATTGAGGAATAAAACATAACCATGAAACATATTGATAACTGCATATGGAAAATACAGAGGATAATGTTTGAAAAAACATATTTGGAAAGCACTAACTAATCATTTGAAGAGTTTGCATTTGACAGGCCAGTATGAACATACCTTGAATGCAGCAACACAGGTTCCACATGAGAAAAATCAAAATCAGGGAAAATGAAACCAGAAAGGTTCAATCTGCTCTGAGCGTTGAAAAACTCAGCACAGACAGTGGCACTTAGGACCAATGGTGGGAGATCCCTAATCCCATCACCACGGCGATAGGGCATAAACATTCCAGGGTGAAGGCACAATCCACATTGTGAGGTCCAAGTGCTGCCAGGCAGTCAGGAGTGCTTTCACATGTACAGGAAAGTCATTGAAGGCTCAGTGTTTTCTTTCAAAAACTGAATCCCAAGCCCACACATTACTATGCTGTACCTCTTAAAATAAGTTATGAGATGGGAAACAGGGCACCCCCAAATATATATATATATATATGTGTGTGTATATATATATAATTTATATAATGTAATATATATAACTTATATAATATGTATAACATATATATAATTTTCTTTTACATCTTGCATGCTTATATTATGTACAATATCTTAGGTATAATATAAAATATAATGATATGTTATTATTATATACAATATAGTACATGTAATAATATATATTACATATAACAAAATATATAATTATATACTTAATTGTACAGTTATATATATAATTATGTACAGTATAATAATATATAGTATATATAACATAAAATATCTAGTATACCATATGTTATATAATACAGAATATCATATGTATAACACAGTATATAATATATGAAATTTATTCTATGATATAATATATGATGTATTATATATTACATATAATATGGAACATATTATACATATGTAATATATTAGATATTATATAACATATAATGTATTATATATTAGATATTATATAGCTTATAATGTATTATAAATTATATAACATATTATATACTATATCCTATTATAATATATATTATAATATTATATATGACATGTATTCAATTAAACGTTATACAATATATTACATTATATATGGTAATACAATATAATATATAATATATTGTGATGTATTATACATAATATATTATGATATAATATACGTTATATATTAAGATATTTTACATAAAATATGTAATGTAATCATATAGAATAGAATATTATGTACAATATATAATATATAACCTATAAATTATATATCATATATAATGTATATCATGTATTATATACCTTGTATTATATAATAGGTATCATATCTTAAATATATCGTACATTACATGTAATAGATATCATATATTATATGTTTTCTATCATATACTATATGTTATATATCACATAGTATCAATAATATATATCATATGTTCAATGTAACATATATCATACATAACATAATATATAGCATATGTTATGTAATACATAACATGTTATATAATATATAGCATATATCATATAATATATATCATATGTCATAGTATATACCATACAAGTTATATATAACAGAATTTTATATATTATATATAATATATAACATATATAATATGTTTTATAAATCATACATAATATATATCACGTATTATATATCATATATTATATATAACATGCATCACATTACGTTTATCATATATTTTATGTAATATATATCATTTAGTATGTTACATATCATATATTATGTTTAATATATCATATATTATATGTTATATATCATATACTATATGTTATATGTCAGATATTATCAATAATATATATCAAATGTTCAATGTAATATATATCATACATTATATAATATATAGCATGTTATAAAATATATTTAATGTATTATATAATATATAGCATATTTTACATAATGTATATAATATATCATATTATGTACCATATATCATATAATATACACCATACATTATATTACATATATCATATGCTATATAATATACGTCATATATCATATTTATCATAGACAGTATATATTACCTATAATACAGTATTTACAAAGCTTACAGTATATAATTTAAATATTGTATTATATATTATATATTTTGTTTAACATATAATATGCATAATGTATATATTATATGTTTTATATAGGATATATTTGATATTTGATATATATTATGTATTATATATAATATATAACAGACTATATATATTATATACATGTCATAAAATATATTATATGTTGTAGATCATGTTGTAATACACATATTATATATTAGATAAAATATATAATATATAGATTATATATATTACAAATATAAATAATATATATTATGTGTAGTATATAGTGTCATATAATATATATGACATATAATATATGTAATATACAATCAATATAACACATATATATAATGTGACATTATATTTTTATGTATATTATGAGATATGATATATTATATATATTATACTATGCAGAAATAATATATTATATAATATATAATGCATATATATAATACATATTATTTATATAATTGTTTTTAGACAGGGTCTTGTTCTGTTGCACAGACTGTTGTGCAATGTCTCCGTCTTGGCTCACTGCAATCTCTGCCTCACGGGTTCAAGCGATTGTCCTGCCTCAGCCTCCCAGGTAGCTGGGACTACACCATACTGGGACTACTCCAGCTGCCACCATGCCTGGCTAATTTTTTTAGTGTTAGTAGAGACAGGATTTCACTGTATTGACCAGGATGGTCTTGATCTCCTCACGTTGTGATCCTCTTGCCTTGGCCTCCCAAAGTGCTGGGATTAGAGGCCTGAGCCAAGATACATCTTTTTTAAATGAAGAAAAATTTCAAAGGTACTCTGCTTGGTACAATAATCAAGTAAATAAATTGAGGAATAAAACATAACCATGAAACATATTGATAACTGCATATGGAAAATACAGAGGATAATGTTTCAAATAACATATTTGGAAAGCACTAACTAATCATTTGAAGAGTTTGCATTTGACAGGCCAGTATGAACATACCTTGAATGCAGCAACACAGGTTCCACATGAGAAAAATCAAAATCAGGGAAAATGAAACCAGAAAGGTTCAATCTGCTCTGAGCGTTGAAAAACTCAGCACAGACAGTGGCACTTAAGACCAAGGGCGGGAGATCCCTAATCCCATCACCACGGCGATAGGGCATAAACATTCCAGGGTGAAGGCACAATCCACATTGTGAGGTCCAACTGCTGCCAGGCAGTCAGGAGTGCTTTCACGTGTACAGGAAAGTCATTGAAGGCTGAGTGTTTTCTTTCAAAAACTGAATCCCAAGCCCACACATTACTATGCTGTACCTCTTAAAATAAGTTATGAGATGGGAAACAGGGCACCCCCAAATATATATATATATATATGGGTGTGTATATATACATAATTTATATAATGTAATATAAATAACTTATATAATATGTATAACATATGTATAATTTTCTTTTACATGTTGCATGCTTATATTATGTACAATATCTTAGGTATAATATAAAATATAATGATATGTTATTATTATATACAATATAGTACATGTAATAATATATATTACATATAACAAAATATATAATTATATACTTAATTGTACAGTTATATATATAATTATGTACGGTATAATAATATATAGTATATATAACATATAATATCTAATATATCAAACGTTGTATAATATAGAATATCATATGTATAACACAGTATATAATATATGAAATTTATTCTATGATATAATATATGATGTATTATATATTACACACAATATGGAACATATTATACATATGTAATATATTAGATATTATATAACATATAATGTATTATATATTAGATATTATATAACTTATAATGTATTATAAATTATATAACATATTATATACTATATCCTATTATAATATATATTATAATATTCTATATGACATGTATTAAATTAAACGTTATATAATATATTACATTATATATGGCAATACAATATAATATATAATATATTGAGATGTATTATACATAATATATTATTATATAATATTCGTTATATATTAAGATATTTTACATAAAATATGTAATGTAATCATATAGAATAGAATATTATGTACAATATATAATATATAACCTATAAATTATATATCATATATAATGTATATCATGTATTATATATCTTGTATTATATAATATGTATCATATCTTATATGTATCGTACATTGCATGTAATAGATATCATATATTATATGTTTTCTATCATATACTATATGTTATATATCACATAGTATCAATAATATATATCATATGTTCAATGTAGCATATATAATACATAACATAATATATAGCATATGTTATATAATATATGATATGTTATAAAATATATAGCATATATCATATAATATATATCATATGTCATAGTATATACCATACAAGTTATACATAACAGAATTTTATATATTATATATCATATATAACATATATAATATATTTTATAAATCATACATAATATATATCACGTATTATATATCATATGTTATATATAACATGCATCACATTACGTTTATCACACATTTTATGTAATATATATCATTTATTATGTTACATATCATATATTATGTTTAATATATAATACATTATATGTTATATATCATATACTATATGTTATATGTCAGATATTATCAATAATATACTTCAAATGTTCAATGTAATGTATATCATACATTATATAATATATAGCATGTTATAAAATATATTAAATATATTCTATAATATATAGCATATTTTACATAATGTATATCATATATCATATTATATACCATATATCATATAATATACACCATACGTTATATTACATATATCATATGCTATATAATATACGTCATATATCATATTTATCATAGACAGTATATATTACCTATAATACAGTATTTACACAGCTTACAGTATATAATTTAAATATTATATTATATATTATATATTTTGTTTAACATATAATATGCATAATGTATATATTATATGTTTTATATAGGATATATTTGATATTTGATATATATTATCTATTATATATAATATATAACAGATTATATATATTATATACATGTCATAAAATATATTATATGTTGTAGATCATGTTGTAATACACATATTATATATTAGATAAAATATATAATATATAGATTATATATATTACATATACTTTAAATAATATATATTATGTGTAGTATATAGTGTCATATAATATATATGACATATAATATATGTAATATATAATCAATATAACACATATATATAATGTGACATTATATTTTTATGTATATTATGAGATATGATATATTATATATATTATACTATACAGATATTATATATTATATAATATATAATGCATATATATAATACATATTATTTATATAATTGTTTTTAGACAGGGTCTTGTTCTGTTGCACAGACTGTTGTGCAATGGCTCCGTCTTGGCTCACTGCAATCTCTGCCTCACGGGTTCAAGCGATTGTCCTGCCTCAGCCTCCCAGGTAGCTGGGACTACACCATACTGGGACTACTCCAGCTGCCACCATGCCTGGCTAATTTTTTTAGTGTTAGTAGAGACAGGATTTCACTGTATTGACCAGGATGGTCTTGATCTCCTCACGTTGTGATCCTCTTGCCTTGGCCTCCCAAAGTGCTGGGATTAGAGGCCTGAGCCAAGATACATCTTTTTTAAATGAAGAAAAATTTCAAAGGTACTCTGCTTGGTACAATAATCAAGTAAATAAATTGAGGAATAAAACATAACCATGAAACATATTGATAACTGCATATGGAAAATACAGAGGATAATGTTTCAAAAAACATATTTGGAAAGCACTAACTAATCATTTGAAGAGTTTGCATTTGACAGGCCAGTATGAACATACCTTGAATGCAGCAACACAGGTTCCACATGAGAAAAATCAAAATCAGGGAAAATGAAACCAGAAAGGTTCAATCTGCTCTGAGCGTTGAAAAACTCAGCACAGACAGTGGCACTTAGAACCAAGGGCGGGAGATCCCTAATCCCATCACCACGGCGATAGGGCATAAACATTCCAGGGTGAAGGCACAATCCACATTGTGAGGTCCAACTGCTGCCAGGCAGTCAGGAGTGCTTTCACATGTACAGGAAAGTCATTGAAGGCTCAGTGTTTTCTTTCAAAAAATGAATCCCAAGCCCACACATTACTATGCTGTACCTCTTAAAATAAGTTATGAGATGGGAAACAGGGCACCCCCAAATATATATATATATATATATGTGTGTATATATATATAATTTATATAATGTAATATATATAACTTATATAATATGTATAACATATGTATAATTTTCTTTTACATCTTGCATGCTTATATTATGTACAATATCTTAGGTATAATGTAAAATATAATGATATGTTATTATTATATACAATATAGTACATGTAATAATATATATTACATATAACAAAATATATAATTATATACTTAATTGTACAGTTATATATATAATTATGTACAATATAATAATATATAGTATATATAACATATAATATCTAATATATCATATGTTATATAATATAGAATATCATATGTATAACACAGTATATAATATATGAAATTTATTCTATGATATAATATATGATGTATTATATATTACATATAATATGGAACATATTATACATATGTAATATATTAGATATTATATAACATATAATGTATTATATATTAGATATTATATAACTTATAATGTATTATAAATTATAACATATTATATACTATATCCTATTATAATATATATTATAATGTTATATATGACATGTATTAAATTAAACGTTATATAATATATTGCATTATATATGGTAATACACTATAATACATAATATATTGTGATGTATTATACATAATATATTATTATATAATATACGTTATATATTAAGATATTTTACATAAAATATGTAATGTAATCATATAGAATAGAATATTATGTACAATATATAATATATAACCTATAACTTATATATCATATATAATGTATATCATGTATTATATATCTTGTATTATATAATATGTATCATATCTTATATATATCGTACATTACATGTAATAGATATCATATATTATATGTTTTCTATCATATACTCTATGTTATATATCACATAGTATCAATAATATATATCATATGTTCAATGTAACATATATCATACATAACATAATATATAGCATATGTTATATAATATATAACATGTTATATAATATATAGCATATATCATATATTATATATCATACATCATAGTATATACCATACAAGTTATATATAACAGAATTTTATATATTATATATAATATATAACATAAATAATATATTTTATAAATCATACATAATATATATCACGTATTATATATCATAGATTATATATAACATGCATCACATTACGTTTATCATATATTTTATGTAATATGTATCATTTATTATGTTACATATCATATATTATGTTTAATATATCATATATTATATGTTATATATCATATACTATATGTTATATGTCAGATATTATCAATAATATACATCAAATGTTCAATGTAATATATATCATACATTATATAATATATAGCATGTTATAAAATATATTTAATGTATTATATAATATATAGCATATTTTACACAATGTATATATCATATTATGTACCGTATATCATATAATATACACCATACATTATATTACATATATCATATGCTATATAATATACGTCATATATCATATTTATCATAGACAGTATATATTACCTATAATACAGTATTTACATAGCTTACAGTATATAATTTAAATATTATATTATATATTATATATTTTGTTTAACATATAATATGCATAATGTATATATTATATGTTTTATATAGGACATATTTGATATTTGATATATATTATCTATTATATATAATATATAACAGATTATATATATTATATACATGTCATAAAATATATGTTGTAGATCATGTTGTAATACACATATGATATAATAGATAAAATGTATAATATATAGATTATATATATTACATATAATATAAATAATATATATTATGTGTAGTATATAGTGTCATATAATATATATGACATATAATATATGTAATATATAATCAATATAACACATATATATAATGTGACATTATATTTTTATGTATATTATGAGATATGATATATTATATATATTATACTATACAGATATTATATATTATATAATATATAATGCATATATATAATACATATTATTTATATAATTGTTTTTAGACAGGGTCTTGTTCTGTTGCACAGACTGTTGTGCAATGGCTCCGTCTTGGCTCACTGCAATCTCTGCCTCATGGGTTCAAGCGATTGTCCTGCCTCAGCCTCCCAGGTAGCTGGGACTACACCATACTGGGACTACTCCAGCTGCCACCATGCCTGGCTAATTTTTTTAGTGTTAGTAGAGACAGGATTTCACTGTATTGACCAGGATGGTCTTGATCTCCTCACGTTGTGATCCTCTTGCCTTGGCCTCCCAAAGTGCTGGGATTAGAGGCCTGAGCCAAGATACATCTTTTTTAAATGAAGAAAAATTTCAAAGGTACTCTGCTTGGTACAATAATCAAGTAAATAAATTGAGGAATAAAACATAACCATGAAACATATTGATAACTGCATATGGAAAATACAGAGGATAATGTTTCAAAAAACATATTTGGAAAGCACTAACTAATCATTTGAAGAGTTTGCATTTGACAGGCCAGGATGAACATACCTTGAATGCAGCAACACAGGTTCCACATGAGAAAAATCAAAATCAGGGTAAATGAAACCAGAAAGGTTCAATCTGCCCTGAGCGTTGAAAAACTCAGCACAGACAGTGGCACTTAGGACCAAGGGCGGGAGATCCCTAATCCCATCACCACGGCGATAGGGCATAAACATTCCAGGGTGAAGGCACAATCCACATTGTGAGGTCCAACTGCTGCCAGGCAGTCAGGAGTGCTTTCACATGTACAGGAAAGTCATTGAAGGCTCAGTGTTTTCTTTCAAAAAATGAATCCCAAGCCCACACATTACTATGCTGTACCTCTTAAAATAAGTTATGAGATGGGAAACAGGGCACCCCCAAATATATATATATATATATATGTGTGTATATATATATAATTTATATAATGTAATATATATAACTTATATAATATGTATAACATATGTATAATTTTCTTTTACATCTTGCATGCTTATATTATGTACAATATCTTAGGTATAATGTAAAATATAATGATATGTTATTATTATATACAATATAGTACATGTAATAATATATATTACATATAACAAAATATATAATTATATACTTAATTGTACAGTTATATATATAATTATGTACAATATAATAATATATAGTATATATAACATATTATATCTAATATATCATATGTTATATAATATAGAATATCATATGTATAACACAGTATATAATATATGAAATTTATTCTATGATATAATATATGATGTATTATATATTACATATAATATGGAACATATTATACATATGTAATATATTAGATATTATATAACATATAATGTATTATATATTAGATATTATATAACTTATAATGTATTATAAATTATAACATATTATATACTATATCCTATTATAATATATATTATAATGTTATATATGACATGTATTAAATTAAACGTTATATAATATATTGCATTATATATTGTAATACACTATAATATATAATATATTGTGATGTATTATACATAATATATTATTATATAATATTCGTTATATATTAAGATATTTTACATAAAATATGTAATGTAATCATATAGAATAGAATATTATGTACAATATATAATATATAACCTATAACTTATATATCATATATAATGTATATCATGTATTATATATCTTGTATTATATAATATGTATCATATCTTATATATATCGTACATTACATGTAATAGATATCATTTATTATATGTTTTCTATCATATACTATATGTTATATATCACATAGTATCAATAATATATATCATATGTTCAATGTAACATATATCATACATAACATAATATATAGCATATGTTATATATTATATAACATGTTATATAATATATAGCATATATCATATATTATATATCATACGTCATAGTATATACCATACAAGTTATATATAACAGAATTTTACATATTATATATAATATATAACATATATAATATATTTTATAAATCATACATAATATATATCACGTTTTATATATCATATATTATATATAACATGCATCACATTACGTTTATCATATATTTTATGTAATATGTATCATTTATTATGTTACATATCATATATTATGTTTAATATATCATATATTATATGTTATATATCATATACTATATGTTATATGTCAGATATTATCAATAATATATATCAAATGTTCAATGTAATATATATCATATATTATATAATATATAGCATGTTATAAAATATATTTAATGTATTATATAATATAT
Organism: Gorilla gorilla gorilla; assembly: GCF_029281585.2. Classification (NCBI taxonomy): domain Eukaryota; kingdom Metazoa; phylum Chordata; class Mammalia; order Primates; family Hominidae; genus Gorilla; species Gorilla gorilla. The sequence continues at coordinate 483,768 of NC_073236.2, forward strand.
AGCATATTTTACATAATGTATATAATATATCATATTATATACCATATATCATATAATATACACCATACATTATATTACATATAGCATATGCTATATAATATACGTCATATATCATATTTATCATAGACAGTATATATTACCTATAATACAGTATTTACATAGCTTACAGTGTATAATTTAAATATTATATTATATATTATATATTTTGTTTAACATATAATATGCATAATGTATATATTATATGTTTTATATAGGATATATTTGATATTTGATATATATTACGTATTATATATAATATATAACAGATTATATATATTATATACATGTCATAAAATATATGTTGTAGATCATGTTGTAATACACATATTATATATTAGATAAAATATATAATATATAGATTATATATATTACATATAATATAAATAATTTATATGATGTGTAGTATATAGTGTCATATAATATATATGACATATAATACATGTAATATATAATCAATATACCACATATATATAATGTGACATTATATTTTTATGTATATTATGAGATATGATATATTATATATATTATACTATACAGATATAATATATTATATAATATATAATGCATATATATTATACATACTATTTATATAATTGTTTTTAGACAGGGTCTTGTTCTGTTGCACAGACTGTTGTGCAATGGCTCCGTCTTGGCTCACTGCAATCTCTGCCTCACGGGTTCAAGCGATTGTCCTGCCTCAGCCTCCCAGGTAGCTGGGACTACACCATACTGGGACTACTCCAGCTGCCACCATGCCTGGCTAATTTTTTTAGTGTTAGTAGAGACAGGATTTCACTGTATTGACCAGGATGGTCTTGATCTCCTCACGTTGTGATCCTCTTGCCTTGGCCTCCCAAAGTGCTGGGATTAGAGGCCTGAGCCAAGATACATCTTTTTTAAATGAAGAAAAATTTCAAAGGTACTCTGCTTGGTACAATAATCAAGTAAATAAATTGAGGAATAAAACATAACCATGAAACATATTGATAACTGCATATGGAAAATACAGAGGATAATGTTTCAAAAAACATATTTGGAAAGCACTAACTAATCATTTGAAGAGTTTGCATTTGACAGGCCAGTATGAACATACCTTGAATGCAGCAACACAGGTTCCACATGAGAAAAATCAAAATCAGGGAAAATGAAACCAGAAAGGTTCAATCTGCTCTGAGCGTTGAAAAACTCAGCACAGACAGTGGCACTTAGGACCAAGGGCGGGAGATCCCTAATCCCATCACCACGGCGATAGGGCATAAACATTCCAGGGTGAAGGCACAATCCACATTGTGAGGTCAAACTGCTGCCAGGCAGTCAGGAGTGCTTTCACATGTACAGGAAGGTCATTGAAGGCTCAGTGTTTTCTTTCAAAAACTGAATCCCAAGCCCACACATTACTATGCTGTACCTCTTAAAATAAGTAACGAGATGGGAAACAGGGCACCCCCAAATATATATATATATATATGTGTGTGTATATATATATAATTTATATAATGTAATATATATAACTTATATAATATGTATAACATATGTATAATTTTCTTTTACATCTTGCATGCTTATATTATGTACAATATCTTAGGTATAATATAAAATATAATGATATGTTATTATTATATACAATATAGTACATGTAATAATATATATTACATATAACAAAATATATAATTATATACTTAATTGTACAGTTATATATATAATTTTGTACAGTATAATAATATATAGTATATATAACATAAAATATCTAATATATCATATGTTATATAATATAGAATATCATATGTATAACACAGTATATAATATATGAAATTTATTCTATGATATAATATATGATGTATTATATATTACATATAATATGGAACATATTATACATATGTAATATATTAGATATTATATAACATATAATGTATTATATATTAGATATTATATAACTTATAATGTATTATAAATTATATAACATATTATATACTATATCCTATTATAATATATATTATAATATTATATATGACATGTATTAAATTAAACGTTATATAATATATTACATTATATATGGTAATACAATATAATATATAATATATTGTGATGTATTATACATAATATATTATGATATAATATACGTTATATATTAAGATATTTTACATAAAATATGTAATGTAATCATATAGAATAGAATATCATGTACAATATATAATATATAACCTATAAATTATATATCATATATAATGTATATCATGTATTATATATCTTGTATTATATAATATGAATCATATCTTAAATATATCGTACATTACATGTAATAAATATCATATATTATATGTTTTCTATCATATACTATATGTTATATATCACATAGTATCAATAATATATATAATATGTTCAATGTAACATATATCATACATAACATAATATATAGCATATGTTATATACTATATAACATGTTATATAATATATAGCATATATCATATAATATATATCATATGTCATAGTATATACCATACAAGTTATATATAACAGAATTTTATATATTATATATAATATATAACATATATAATATATTTTATAAATCATACATAATATATATCACGTATTATATATCATATATTATATATAACATGCATCACATTACATTTATCATATATTTTATGTAATATATATCATTTATTATGTTACATATCATATATTATATTTAATATATCATATATTATATGTTATATATCATATACTATATGTTATATGTCAGATATTATCAATAATATATATCAAATGTTCAATGTAATATATATCATACATTATATAATATATAGCATGTTATAAAATATATTTAATGTATTATATAATATATAGCATATTTTACATAATGTATATAATATATCATATTATGTACCATATATCATATAATATACACCATACATTATATTACATATATCATATGCTATATAATATACGTCATATATCATATTTATCATAGACAGTATATATTACCTATAATACAGCATTTACATAGCTTACAGTATATAATTTAAATATTATATTATATATTATATATTTTGTTTAACATATAATATGCATAATGTATATATTATATGTTTTATATAGGATATATTTGATATTTGATATATATTATGTATTATATATAATATATAACAGATTATATATATTATATACATGTCATAAAATATATTATATGTTGTAGATCATGTTGTAATACACATATTATATATTAGATAAAATATATAATATATAGATTATGTATATTACATATAATATAAACAATATATATTATGTGAGGTATATAGTGTCATATAATATATATTACATATATTATATGTAATATATAATAAACATAACACATATTATATATAATATGACCTTATATATTTATGTATATAATGAGATATGACATATTATACATATTATACATTACAGATATAATATATTATATAATATATAATGCATATATATAATACATATTATATATATAATTGTTTTTAGACAGGGTCTTGTTCTGTTGCACAGACTGTTGTGCAATGGCTCCATCTTGGCTCACTGCAATCTCTGCCTCATGGGTTCAAGCGATTGTCCTGCCTCAGCCTCCCAGGTAGCTGGGACTACACCATACTGGGACTACTCCAGCTGCCACCATGCCTGGCTAATTTTTTTAGTGTTAGTAGAGACAGGATTTCACTGTATTGGCCAGGATGGTCTTGATCGCCTCACGTAGTGATCCTCTTGCCTTGGCCTCCCAAAGTGCTGGGATTAGAGGCCTGAGCCAAGATACATCTTTTTTAAATGAAGAAAAATTTCAAAGGTACTCTGCTTGGTACAATAATCAAATATATAAATTGAGGAATAAAACATAACCATGAAACTTATTGATAACTGCATATGGAAAATACAGAGGATAATGTTTCAAAAAACATATTTGGAAAGCACTAACTAATCATTTGAAGAGTTTGCATTTGACAGGCCAGTATGAACATACCTTGAATGCAGCAACACAGGTTCCACATGAGAAAAATCAAAATCAGGGAAAATGAAACCAGAAAGGTTCAATCTGCTCTGAGCGTTGAAAAACTCAGCACAGACAGTGGCACTTAGGACCAAGGGCGGGAGATCCCTAATCCCATCACCACGGCGATAGGGCATAAACATTCCAGGGTGAAGGCACAATCCACATTGTGAGGTCAAACTGCTGCCAGGCAGTCAGGAGTGCTTTCACATGTACAGGAAGGTCATTGAAGGCGCAGTGTTTTCTTTCAAAAACTGAATCCCAAGCCCACACATTACTATGCTGTACCTCTTAAAATAAGTAACGAGATGGGAAACAGGGCACCCCCAAATATATATATATATATATGTGTGTGTATATATATATAATTTATATAATGTAATATATATAACTTATATAATATGTATAACATATGTATAATTTTCTTTTACATCTTGCATGCTTATATTATGTACAATATCTTAGGTATAATATAAAATATAATGATATGTTATTATTATATACAATATAGTACATGTAATAATATATATTACATATAACAAAATATATAATTATATACTTAATTGTACAGTTATATATATAATTTTGTACAGTATAATAATATATAGTATATATAACATAAAATATCTAATATATCATATGTTATATAATATAGAATATCATATGTATAACACAGTATATAATATATGAAATTTATTCTATGATATAATATATGATGTATTATATATTACATATAATATGGAACATATTATACATATGTAATATATTAGATATTATATAACATATAATGTATTATATATTAGATATTATATAACTTATAATGTATTATAAATTATATAACATATTATATACTATATCCTATTATAATATATATTATAATATTATATATGACATGTATTAAATTAAACGTTATATAATATATTACATTATATATGGTAATACAATATAATATATAATATATTGTGATGTATTATACATAATATATTATGATATAATATACGTTATATATTAAGATATTTTACATAAAATATGTAATGTAATCATATAGAATAGAATATCATGTACAATATATAATATATAACCTATAAATTATATATCATATATAATGTATATCATGTATTATATATCTTGTATTATATAATATGTATCATATCTTAAATATATCGTACATTACATGTAATAAATATCATATATTATATGTTTTCTATCATATACTATATGTTATATATCACATAGTATCAATAATATATATAATATGTTCAATGTAACATATATCATACATAACATAATATATAGCATATGTTATATACTATATAACATGTTATATAATATATAGCATATATCATATAATATATATCATATGTCATAGTATATACCATACAAGTTATATATAACAGAATTTTATATATTATATATAATATATAACATATATAATATATTTTATAAATCATACATAATATATATCACGTATTATATATCATATATTATATATAACATGCATCACATTACATTTATCATATATTTTATGTAATATATATCATTTATTATGTTACATATCATATATTATATTTAATATATCATATATTATATGTTATATATCATATACTATATGTTATATGTCAGATATTATCAATAATATATATCAAATGTTCAATGTAATATATATCATACATTATATAATATATAGCATGTTATAAAATATATTTAATGTATTATATAATATATAGCATATTTTACATAATGTATATAATATATCATATTATGTACCATATATCATATAATATACACCATACATTATATTACATATATCATATGCTATATAATATACGTCATATATCATATTTATCATAGACAGTATATATTACCTATAATACAGTATTTACATAGCTTACAGTATATAATTTAAATATTATATTATATATTATATATTTTGTTTAACATATAATATGCATAATGTATATATTATATGTTTTATATAGGATATATTTGATATTTGATATATATTATGTATTATATATAATATATAACAGATTATATATATTATATACATGTCATAAAATATATTATATGTTGTAGATCATGTTGTAATACACATATTATATATTAGATAAAATATATAATATATAGATTATGTATATTACATATAATATAAACAATATATATTATGTGAGGTATATAGTGTCATATAATATATATTACATATATTATATGTAATATATAATAAACATAACACATATTATATATAATATGACCTTATATATTTATGTATATAATGAGATATGACATATTATACATATTATACATTACAGATATAATATATTATATAATATATAATGCATATATATAATACATATTATATATATAATTGTTTTTAGACAGGGTCTTGTTCTGTTGCACAGACTGTTGTGCAATGGCTCCATCTTGGCTCACTGCAATCTCTGCCTCATGGGTTCAAGCGATTGTCCTGCCTCAGCCTCCCAGGTAGCTGGGACTACACCATACTGGGACTACTCCAGCTGCCACCATGCCTGGCTAATTTTTTTAGTGTTAGTAGAGACAGGATTTCACTGTATTGGCCAGGATGGTCTTGATCGCCTCACGTAGTGATCCTCTTGCCTTGGCCTCCCAAAGTGCTGGGATTAGAGGCCTGAGCCAAGATACATCTTTTTTAAATGAAGAAAAATTTCAAAGGTACTCTGCTTGGTACAATAATCAAATATATAAATTGAGGAATAAAACATAACCATGAAACTTATTGATAACTGCATATGGAAAATACAGAGGATAATGTTTCAAAAAACATATTTGGAAAGCACTAACTAATCATTTGAAGAGTTTGCATTTGACAGGCCAGTATGAACATACCTTGAATGCAGCAGCACAGGTTCCACGTGAGAAAAATCAAAATCAGGGAAAATGAAACCACAAAGGGGCAATCTGCTCTGAGCTTTGAAAAACTCAGCACAGACAGTGGCACTTAGGACCAAGGGCGGGAGATCCCTAATCCCATCACCATGGCGATAGGGCATAAACATTCCAAGGTGAAGGCACAATCCACATGGTGAGGTCCAACAGCTGCCAGGCAGTCAGGAGTGCTTTCACATGTACAGGAAGGTCATTGAAGGCTCAGTGTTTTCTTTCAAAAACTGAATCACAAGCCCACATATTACTATGCTGTACTTCTTAAAATAAGTTATGAGATGGGAAACAGGGCACCCCCAAATATATATATATATATGTGTGTATATATATATAATTTATATGATGTAATATATGTAACTTATATAATATGTATCACATATGTATAATTGTATAATTTTCTTTTACATCTTGCATGCTTATATTATGTACAATATCTTAGGTATAATATAAAATATAATGATATGTTATTATTATATACAATATAGTACATGTAATAATATATATTACATATAACAAAATATATAATTATATACATAATTGTACAGTTATATATATAATTATGTACAATTTAATAATATATAGTATATACAACATATAATATCTAATATATCATATGTTATATAATATAGAATATCATATGTATAACACAGTATATAATATATGAAATTTACTCTATGATATAATATATGACGTATTATATATTACATATAATATGGAACATATTATACATACGTAATATATTGGATATTATATAACATATAATGTATTATATATTAGATATTATATAACTTATAATTTATTATAAATTATATAACATATTATATACTATATCCTATTATAATATATATTATAACACTATATATGATAGGTATTAAATTAAACGTTATATAATATATTACATTATATATAGTAATACAATATAATATATAATATATTCTGATATATTATACATACTATATTATGATATAATATACGTTATATATTAAGATATTTTACATGAAATATGTAATGTAATCATAAAGAATAGAATATTATGTACAATATATAATATATAACCTATAAAATATACATCATATATAATGTATATCATGTATTATATATCTTGTATTATATAATATGTATCATATCTTACATATATCGTACATTATATGTAATACATGTCATATATTATATGTTTTCTATGATATACTATATGTTATATATCACATATTATCAATAATATATCATATGTTCAATGTAACATATATCATACATAACATAATATATAGCATATGTTATATAATATATAATATATAATATAATATGTAGCATATATCATATAATATATATCATATGTCATAGTATATACCCTACAAGTTATATATAACAGAATTTTATATATTATATATAATATATAACATATATAACATATTTTATAAATCATACATAATATATATCACGTATTATATATCATATATTATATATAACGTGCATCACATTACGTTTGTCATACATTTTATGTAATATATATCATTTATTATGTTACATATCATACATTATGTTTAATATATCATATATTATATGTTATATATCATATATTATATGTGATATGTCAGATATTATCAATAATATATATCAAATGTTCAATGTGATATATATCATACATTATATAATATATAGCATGTTATAAAATATATTTAATATATTATATAATATATAGCATATATTACATAATGTATATCATATATCTTATTATATACCATATATCATATAATATACACCATATATATTATATATATCATATGCTATATAATATGTCATATATCATATTTATCATAGACAGTATATATTACTTATAATACAGTATTTACATAGCTTACAGTATACAATTTAAATATTATATTATATATTATATATTTTGTTTAACATATAATATGCATAATGTATATATTATATGTTTTCTATAGGATATATTTGATATTTGATATATATTTTCTATTATATATAATATATAAGAGATTATATGTATTATATACATGTCATAAAATATATATTATAGATCATGTTGTAATACACATATATTAGATAAAATATATAATACATAGATTATATATATTACATATAGTATAAATAATATATATTATGTGTAATATATAGTGTCATATAATATATATGACATATAATATATGTAATATATAATCAATATAACACATATATATAATGTGACATTATATTTTTATGTATATTATAAGATATGATATATTATATATATTATACTATGCAGATATTATATATTATATAATATATAATGCATATATATAATACATATTATTTATATAATTGTTTTTAGACAGGGTCTTGTTCTGTTGCACAGACTGTTGTGCAATGGCTCCGTCTTGGCTCACTGCAATCTCTGCCTCACGGGTTCAAGCGATTGTCCTGCCTCAGCCTCCCAGGTAGCTGGGACTACACCATACTGGGTCTACTCCAGCTGCCACCATGCCTGGCTAATTTTTTCAGTGTTAGTAGAGACAGGATTTCACTGTATTGTCCAGGATGGTCTTGATCTCCTCACGTTGTGATCCTCTTGCCTTGGCCTCCCAAAGTGCTGGGATTAGAGGCCTGAGCCAAGATACATCTTTTTTAAATGAACAAAAATTTCAAAGGTACTCTGCTTGGTACAATAATCAAGTAAATAAATTGAGGAATAAAACATAACCATGAAACATATTGATAACTGCATATGGAAAATACAGAGGATAATGTTTCAAAAAACATATTTGGAAAGCACTAACTAATCATTTGAAGAGTTTGCATTTGACAGGCCAGTATGAACATACCTTGAATGCAGCAACACAGGTTCCACATGAGAAAAATCAAAATCAGGGAAAATGAAACCAGAAAGGTTCAATCTGCTCTGAGCATTGAAAAACTCAGCACAGACAGTGGCACTTAGGACCAAGGGCGGGAGATCCCTAATCCCATCACCATGGCGATAGGGCATAAACATTCCAGGGTGAAGGCACAATCCACATTGTGAGGTCCAAGTGCTGCCAGGCAGTCAGGAGTGCTTTCACATGTACAGGAAGGTCATTGAAGGCTCAGTGTTTTCTTTCAAAAACTGAATCCCAAGCCCACACATTACTATGCTGTACCTCTTAAAATAAGTTATGAGATGGGAAACAGGGCACCCCCAAATATATATATATATATATATATATGTGTGTATATATATATAATTTATATAATGTAATATATATAACTTATATAATATGTATAACATATGTATAATTTACTTTTACATCTTGCATGCTTATATTATGTACAATATCTTAGGTATAATATAAAATATAATGATATGTTTTTATTATATACAATATAGTACATGTAATAATATATATTACATATAACAAAATATATAATTATATACTTAATTGTACAGTTAAATATATAACTATGTACAATATAATAATATATAGTATATATAACATATAATATCTAATATATCATATGTAATATAATATAGAATATCATATGTATAACACAGTATATAATATATGAAATTTACTCTATGATAAAATATATGATGTATTATATATTACGTATAATATGCAACATATTATACATATGTAATATATTAGATATTATATAACATATAATGTATTATATATTAGATATTATATAACTTATAATGTATTGTAAATTATATAACATATTATATACTATATCCTATTATAATATATATTATAATATTCTATATGACATGTATTAAATTAAACGTTATATAATATATTACATTATATATGGTAATACAATATAATATATAATATATTGTGATGTATTATACATAATATATTATGATATAATATACGTTATATATTAAGACATTTTACATATAATATGTAATGTAATCATATAGAATAGAATATTATGTACAATATATAATATATAACCTATAAATTATATATCATATATAATGTATATCATGTATTATATATCTTGTATTATATAATATGTATCATATCTTATATATATCGTACATTGCATGTAATAGATATCATATATTATATGTTTTCTATCATATACTATATGTTATATATCACATAGTATCAATAATATATATCATATGTTCAATGTAACATATATCATACATAACATAATATATAGCATATGTTATATAATATTTGATATGTTATAAAATATATAGCATATATCATATAATATATATCATATGTCATAGTATATACCATACAAGTGATACATAACAGAATTTTATATATTATATATCATATATAACATATATAATATATTTTATAAATCATACATAATATATATCACGTATTATATATCATATGTTATATATAACATGGATCACGTTACGTTTATCACACATTTTATGTAATATATATCATTTATTATGTTACATATCATATATTATGTTTAATATATCATATATTATATGTTATATATCATATGCTATATGTTATATGTCAGATATTATCAATAATATACATCAAATGTTCAATGTAATGTATATCATACATTATATAATATATAGCATGTTATAAAATATATTTAATATATTATATAATATATAGCATATTTTACATAATGTATATAATATATCATATTATGTACCATATATCATATAATATACACCATACATTATATTACATATATCATATGCTATATAATATACGTCATATATCATATTTATCATAGACAGTATATATTACCTATAATACAGTATTTACATAGCTTACAGTCTATAATTTAAATATTATATTATATATTATATATTTTGTTTAACCTATAATATGCATAATGTATATATTATATGTTTTATATAGGATATATTTGATATTTGATATATATTATGTATTATATATAATATATAACAGATTATATATATTATATACATGTCACAAAATATATTATATGTTGTAGATCATGTTGTAATACACATATTATATGTTAGATAAAATATATAATATATAGATTATATATTACATATAATATAAATAATATATATTATGTGTAGTATATAGTGTCATATAATATATATGACATATAATATATGTAATATATAATCAATATAACACATATATATAAAGTGACATTATATTTTTATGTATATTATGAGATATGATATATTATATATATTATACTATACAGATATAATATATTATATAATATATAATGCATATATATAATACGTACTATTTATATAATTGTTTTTAGACAGGGTCTAGTTCTGTTGCACAGACTGTTGTGCAATAGCTCCGTCTTGGCTCACTGCAATCTCTGCCTCACGGGTTCAAGCGATTGTCCTGCCTCAGCCTCCCAGGTAGCTGGGACTACACCATACTGGGACTACTCCAGCTGCCACCATGCCTGGCTAATTTTTTTAGTGTTAGTAGAGACAGGATTTCACTGTATTGACCAGGATGGTCTTGATCTCCTCACGTTGTGATCCTCTTGCCTTGGCCTCCCAAAGTGCTGGGATTAGAGGCCTGAGCCAAGATACATCTTTTTTAAATGAAGAAAAATTTCAAAGGTACTCTGCTTGGTACAATAATCAAGTAAATAAATTGAGGAATAAAACATAACCATGAAACATATTGATAACTGCATATGGAAAATACAGAGGATAATGTTTCAAAAAACATATTTGGAAAGCACTAACTAATCATTTGAAGAGTTTGCATTTGACAGGCCAGTATGAACATACCTTGAATGCAGCAACACAGGTTCCACATGAGAAAAATCAAAATCAGGGAAAATGAAACCAGAAAGGTTCAATCTGCTCTGAGCGTTGAAAAACTCAACACAGACAGTGGCACTTAGGACCAAGGGCGGGAGATCCCTAATCCCATCACCACGGCGATAGGGCATAAACATTCCAGGGTGAAGGCACAATCTACATTGTGAGGTCCAACTGCTGCCAGGCAGTCAGGAGTGCTTTCACATGTACAGGAAAGTCATTGAAGGCTCAGTGTTTTCTTTCAAAAACTGAATCCCAAGCCCACACATTACTATGCTGTACCTCTTAAAATAAGTTATGAGATGGGAAACAGGGCACCCCCAAATATATATATATATATATATATGTGTGTATATAAATATAATTTATATAATGTAATATATATAACTTATATAATATGTATAACATATGTATAATTTTCTTTTACATCTTGCATGCTTATATTATGTACAATATCTTAGGTATAATATAAAATATAATGATATGTTATTATTATATACAATATAGTACATGTAATAATATATATTACATATAACAAAATATATAATTATATACTTAATTGTACAGTTATATATATAATTATGTACAATATAATAATATATTGTATATATAACATATAATATCTAATATATCATATGTTATATAATATAGAATATCATATGTATAACACAGTATATAATATATGAAATTTATGATATAATATATGATGTATTATATATTACGTATAATATGGAACATATTATACATAGGTAATATATTAGATATTATATAACATATAATGTATTATATATTAGATATTATATAACTTATAATGTATTATAAATTATATAACATATTATATATTATATGCTATTATTATATATATTATAATATTCTATATGACATGTATTAAATTAAACGTTATATAATATATTACATTATATATAGTAATACAACGTAATATATAATATATTGTGATATATTATACATACTATATTATGATATAATATTCGTTATATATTAAGATATTTTATATAAAATATGTAATGTAATCATATAGAATAGAATATTATGTACAATATATAATATATAACCTATAACTTATATATCATATATAATGTATATCATGTATTATATATCTTGTATTATATAATATGTATCATATCTTATATATATCGTACATTACATGTAATAGATATCATATATTATATGTTTTCTATCATATACTCTATGTTATATATCACATAGTATCAATAATATATGTCATATGTTCAATGTAACATATATCATACATGACATAATATATAGCATATGTTATATAATATATAACATGTTATATAATATATAGCATATATCATATAATATATATCATATGTCATAGTATATACCATACAAGTTATATATAACAGAATTTTATATATTATATATAATATATCACATATATAATATATTTTATAAATCATACATAATATATATCACGTATTATATATCATATATTATATATAACATGCATCACATTACGTTTATCCTACATTTTATGTAATATATATCATTTATTATGTTACATATCATATATTATGTTTAATATATCATATATTATATGTTATATATCATATACTATATGTTATATGTCAGATATTATCAATAATATACATCAAATGTTCAATGCAATATATATCATACATTATATAATATATAGCATGTTATAAAATATATTTAATATATTATATAATATATAGCATATTTTACATAATGTATATCATATATCATATTATATACCATATATCATATAATATACACCATACATTATATTATATATATCATATGCTATATAATATACGTCATATATCACATTTATCATAGACAGTATATATTACCTATAATACAGTATTTACATAGCTTACAGTCTATAATTTAAATATTATATTATATATTATATATTTTGTTTAACATATAATATGCATAATGTATATATTATATGTTTTATATAGGATATATTTGATATTTGATATATATTATGTATTATATATAATATATAACAGATTATATATATTATATACATGTCATAAAATATATTATATGTTGTAGATCATGTTGTAATACACATATTATATATTAGATAAAATATATAATATATAGATTATATATTACATATAATAAAAATAACATATATTATGTGTAGTATATAGTGTCGTATAATATATATGACATATAATATATGTAATATATAATCAATATAACACATATATATAATGTGACATTTTTTTATGTATATTATGAGATATGATATATTATATATATTATACCATGCAGATATAATATATTATATAATATATAATGCATATATATAATACATATTATTTATATAATTGTTTTTAGACAGGGTCTTGTTCTGTTGCACAGACTATTGTGCAATGGCTCCGTCTTGGCTCACTGCAATCTCTGCCTCACGGGTTCAAGCGATTGTCCTGCCTCAGCCTCCCAGGTAGCTGGGACTACACCATACTGGGACTACTCCAGCTGCCACCATGCCTGGCTAATTTTTTTAGCGTTAGTAGAGACAGGATTTCACTGTATTGACCAGGATGGTCTTGATCTCCTCACGTTGTGATCCTCTTGCCTTGGCCTCCCAAAGTGCTGGGATTAGAGGCCTGAGCTAAGATACATCTTTTTTAAATGAAGAAAAATTTCAAAGGTACTCTGCTTGGTACAATAATCAAGTAAATAAATTGAGGAATAAAACATAACCATGAAACATATTGATAACTGCATATGGAAAATACAGAGGATAATGTTTCAAAAAACATATTTGGAAAGCACTAACTAATCATTTGAAGAGTTTGCATTTGACAGGCCAGTATGAACATACCTTGAATGCAGCAACACAGGTTCCACATGAGAAAAATCAAAATCAGGGAAAATGAAACCAGAAAGGTTCAATCTGCTCTGAGCCTTGAAAAACTCAGCACAGACAGTGGCACTTAGGACCAAGGGCGGGAGATCCCTAATCCCATCACCACGGCGATAGGGCATAAACATTCCAGGGTGAAGGCACAATCCACATTGTGAGGTCCAACTGCTGCCAGGCAGTCAGGAGTGCTTTCACATGTACAGGAAAGTCATTGAAGGCTCAGTGTTTTCTTTCAAAAACTGAATCCCAAGCCCACACATTACTATGCTGTACCTCTTAAAATAAGTTATGAGATGGGAAACAGGGCACACCCATATATATATATATATATATATATATGTGTGTATATATATATAATTTATATAATGTAATATATATAACTTATATAATATGTATAACATATGTATAATTTTCTTTTACATCTTGCATGCTTATATTATGTACAATATCTTAGGTATAATATAAAATATAATGATATGTTATTATTATATACAATATAGTACATGTATTAATATATATTACATATAACAAAATATATAATTATATACTTAATTGTACAGTTATATATATAATTATGTACAATATAATAATATATAGTATATATAACATATAATATCTAATATATCATATGTTATATAATATAGAATATCATATGTATAACACAGTATATAATATATGAAATTTACTCTATGATATAATATGTGATGTATTATATATTACGTATAATATGGAACATATTATACATAGGTAATATATTAGATATTATATAACATATAATGTATTATATATTAGATGTTATATAACTTATAATGTATTATAAATTATACAACATATTATATACTATATCCTATTATAATATATATTATAATATTATATATGACATGTATTAAATTAAACGTTATATAATATATTACATTATATATGGTAATACAATATAATATATAATATATCGTGATGTATTATACATAATATATTATGATATAATATACGTTATATATTAAGATATTTTACATAAAATATGTAATGTAATCATATAGAATAGAATATTATGTACAATATAAAATATATAACCTATAAATTATATATCATATATAATGTATATCATGTATTATATACCTTGTATTATATAATATGTATCATATCTTAAATATATCGTACATTACATGTAATAGATATCATATATTATATGTTTTCTATCATATACTATATGTTATATATCACATAGTATCAATAATATATATCATATGTTCAATGTAACATATATCATACATAACATAATATATAGCATATGTTATATAATATATAACATGTTATATAATATATAGCATATATCATATAATATATATCATATGTCATAGTATATACCATACAAGTTATATATAACAGAATTTTATATATTATATATAATATATAACATATATAATATATTTTATAAATCATACATAATATATATCATGTATTATATATCATATATTATATATAACATGCATCACATTACGTTTATCATATATTTTATGTAATATATATCATTTATTATGTTACATATCATATATTATGTTTAATATATCATATATTATATGTTATATATCATATACTATATGTTATATGTCAGATATTATCAATTATATATCAAATGTTCAATGTAATATATATCATACATTATATAATATATAGCATGTTATAAAATATATTTAATGTATTATATAATATATAGCATATTTTACACAATGTATATAATATATCATATTATGTACCATATATCATATAACATACACCATACATTATATTACATATATCATATGCTATATAATATACGTCATATATCATATTTATCATAGACAGTATATATTACCTATAATACAGTATTTACATAGCTTACAGTCTATAATTTAAATATTATATTATATATTATATATTTTGTTTAACATATAATATGCATAATGTATATATTATATGTTTTATATAGGATATATTTGATATTTGATATATATTATGTATTATATATAATATATAACAGATTATATATATTATATACATGTCATAAAATATATTATATGTTGTAGATCATGTTGTAATACACATATTATATATTAGATAAAATATATAATATATAGATTATATACATTACATATAATATAAATAATATATATTATGTGTAGTATATAGTGTCATATAATATATATGACATATAATATATGTAATATATAATCAATATAACACATATATATAATGTGACACTATATTTTTATGTATATTATGAGATATGATATATTATATATATTATACTATACAGATATAATATATTATATAATATATAATGCATATATATAATACATATTATTTATATAATTGTTTTTAGACAGGGTCTTGTTCTGTTGCACAGACTGTTGTGCAATGGCTCCGTCTTGGCTCACTGCAATCTCTGCCTCACGGGTTCAAGCGATTGTCCTGCCTCAGCCTCCCAGGTAGCTGGGACTACACCATACTGGGACTACTCCAGCTGCCACCATGCCTGGCTAATTTTTTTAGTGTTAGTAGAGACAGGATTTCACTGTATTGACCAGGATGGTCTTGATCTCCTCACGTTGTGATCCTCTTGCCTTGGCCTCCCAAAGTGCTGGGATTAGAGGCCTGAGCCAAGATACATCTTTTTTAAATGAAGAAAAATTTCAAAGGTACTCTGCTTGGTACAATTATCAAGTAAATAAATTGAGGAATAAAACATAACCATGAAACATATTGATAACTGCATATGGAAAATACAGAGGATAATGTTTCAAAAAACATATTTGGAAAGCACTAACTAATCATTTGAAGAGTTTGCATTTGACAGGCCAGTATGAACATACCTTGAATGCAGCAACACAGGTTCCACATGAGAAAAATCAAAATCAGGGAAAATGAAACCAGAAAGGTTCAATCTGCTCTGAGCGTTGAAAAACTCAGCACAGACAGTGGCACTTAGGACCAAGGGCGGGAGATCCCTAATCCCATCACCACGGCGATAGGGCATAAACATTCCAGGGTGAAGGCACAATCCACATTGTGAGGTCCAACTGCTGCCAGGCAGTCAGGAGTGCTTTCACATGTACAGGAAAGTCATTGAAGGCTCAGTGTTTTCTTTCAAAAACTGAATCCCAAGCCCACACATTACTATGCTGTACCTCTTAAAATAAGTTATGAGATGGGAAACAGGGCACCCCCAAATATATAAATATATATATATATATATGTGTGTAAATATATATAATTTATATAATGTAATATATATAACTTATATAATATGTATAACATATGTATAATTTTCTTTTACATCTTGGATGCTTATATTATGTACAATATCTTAGGTATAATATAAAATATAATGATATGTTATTCTTATATACAATATAGTACATGTAATAATATATATTACATATAACAAAATATATAATTATATACTTAATTCTACAGTTACATATATAATTATGTACAATATAATAATATATAGTATATATAACATATAATATCTAATATATCATATGTTATATAATATAGAATATCATATGTATAACACAGTATATAATATATGAAATTTATGATATAATATATGATGTAATATATATTACGTATAATATGGAACATATTATACATAGGTAATAGATATTATATAACATATAATGTATTATATATTAGATATTATATAACTTATAATGTATTATAAATTATATAACATATTATATATTATATGCTATTATTATATATATTATAATATTATATATGACATGTATTAAATTAAACGTTATATAATATATTACATTATATATAGTAATACAATGTAATATATAATATATTGTGATATCTTATACATACTATATTATGATATAATATTCGTTATATATTAAGATATTTTACATAAAATATGTAATGTAATCATATAGAATAGAATACTATGTACAATATATAATATATAACCTATAAATAATATATCATATATAATGTATATCATGTATTATATATCTTGTATTATATAATATGTACCATATCTTATATATATAGTACATTACATGTAATAGATATCATATATGTTTTCTATCATATACTATCTGTTATATATCACATATTATCAATAATATATATCATACGTTCAATGTAACATATATCATACATAACATAATATATAGCATATGTTATATAATATATAACATGTTATATAATATATAGCATATATCATATAATATATATCATATGTCATAGTATATACCATACAAGTTATATATAACAGAATTTTATATATTATATATAATATATAACATATATAATATATTTTATAAATCATACATAATATATATCACGTATTATATATCATATATTATATATAACATGCATCACATTACGTTTATCATACATTTTATGTAATATATATCATTTATTATGTTACATATCATATATTATGTTTAATATATCATATATTATATGTTATATATCATATACTATATGTTATATGTCATATATTATCAATAATATATATCAAATGTTCAATGTAATATATATCATACATTATATAACATATAGCATGTTATAAAATATATTTAATATATTATATAATATATAGCATATATTACATAATGTATATCATATATCATATTATATACCATATATCATATAATATACACGATACATTATATTATATATATCATATGCAATATAATATATGTCATATATCATATTTATCATAGACAGTATATATTACCTATAATACAGTATTTACGTAGCTTACAGTATATTATTTAAATACTATATTATATATTATATATTTTTTTAACATATAATATGCATAATGTATATATTATATGTTTTATAGAGGATGTATTTGATATTTGATATATATTATCAAATATATATATCATATAAGAGATTATATATATTATATACATGTCATAAAATATACTATATATTATAGATCATGTTGGAATACACATATTATATATTAGATAAAATATATAATATATAGATTATATATATTACCTATAATATAAATAATATATATTATGTGTAATATATAGTGTCATATAATATATATGACGTATAATATATGTAATATATAATCATTATAACTCATACATATAATGTGACATTATATTTTTGTGTATATTATGAGATATCATATATTATATATATTATACTATACAGATATAATATATTATATAATATATAATTCATATATATAATACATATTATATATATAATTATTTTTAGACTGGGTCTTGTTCTGTTGCACAGACTGTTGTGCAATGGCTCCGTCTTGGCTCACTGCAATCTCTGCCTCACGGGTTCAAGCGATTGTCCTGCCTCAGCCTCCCAGGTAGCTGGGACTACACCATACTGGGACTACTCCAGCTGCCACCATGCCTGGCTAATTTTTTTAGTGTTAGTAGAGACAGGATTTCACTGTATTGACCAGGATGGTCTTGATCTCCTCACGTTGTGATCCTCCTGCCTTGGCCTCCCAAAGTGCTGGGATTAGAGGCCTGAGCCAAGATACATCTTTTTTAAATGAAGAAAATTTTCAAAGGTACTCTGCTTGGTACAATAATCAAATAAATAAATTGAGGAATAAAACATAACCATGAAACATATTGATAACTGCATATGGAAAATACAGAGGATAATGTTTCAAAAAACATATTTGGAAAGCACTAACTAATCATTTGAAGAGTTTGCATTTGACAGGCCAGTATGAACATACCTTGAATGCAGCAACACAGGTTCCACATGAGAAAAATCAAAATCAGGGAAAATGAAACCACAAAGGTTCAATCTGCTCTGAGCGTTGAAAAACTCAGCACAGACAGTGGCACTTAGGACCAAGGGCGGGAGATCCCTAATCCCATCACCACGGCGATAGGGCATAAACATTCCAGTGTGAAGGCACAATCCACATTGTGAGGTCCAACTGCTGCCAGGCAGTCAGGAGTGCTTTCACATGTACAGGAAGGTCATTGAAGGCTCAGTGTTTTGTTTCAAAAACGGAATCCAAAGCCCACACATTGCTATGCTGTACTTCTTAAAATAAGTTATGATATGGGAAATAGGGCACCCACAAACATATATATATATATATAAAATGCCTGTGTATATATATATATAATTTATATAATGTAATATACATAACTTATATAATATGTATAACATATGTATAATTTTCTTTTACATCTTGCATGCTTATATTATGTACAATATCTTAGGTATAATATAAAATATAATGATATGTTATTATTATATACAATATAGTACATCTAATAATATATATTACATATAACCAAATATATAATTATATACTTAATTGTACAGTTATATATATAATTATGTACAATATAATAATATATAGTATATATAACATATAATATCTAATATATCATATGTTATATATTCTATATATGATATAGAATATCATATGTATAACACAGTATATAATATATGAAATTTACTCTATGATATAATATATGATGTATTATATATTACATATAATATGGAGCATATTATACATATGTAATATATTGGATATTATATAACATATAATGTATTATATATTAGATATTGTATAACTTATACTGTATTATGAATTATATAAGATATTATATATTATATTCTATTATAATATATATTATAATATTATATATGACATGTATTAAATTAAACGTTATATAATATATTACATTTTATATAGTAATACAATATAATATATAATATATTGTGATATATTATACATACTATATTATGATATATTATACGTTATATATTAAGATATTTTACATAAAATATGTAATGTAATCATATAGAATAGAATATTATGTACAATATATAATATATAACCTATAAAATATATATCATATATAATGTATATCATGTATTATATATCTTGTATTATATAATATGTATCACATCTTACATATATCGTACATTACATGTAATACATGTCATATATTATATGTTTTCTATCATATACTATATGTTATATATCACATATTATCAATAATATATATCATATGTTCAATGTAACATATATCATACATAACATAATATATAGCATATGTTATATAATATATAATATGTTATATAACATATAGCATATATCATATAATATATATCATATGTCATAGTATATACCATACAAGTTATATACAACAGAATTTTATATATTATATACAATATATAACATATATAATATATTTTATAAATCATACATAATATATATCACGTATTATATATCATATATTATATAAAACATGCATCACATTACGTTTATCATACATTTTATGTAATATATATCATTTATTATGTTACATATCATATATTATGTTTAATATATCATATATTTTATGTTATATATCATATACTATATGTTATATGTCATGTACTATCAGAAATATATATCAAATGTTCAATGTAATATATATCATACATTATATAATATATAGCATCTTATAAAATATATTTAATATATTATATAACATATAGTATATATTATATAATGTATATCATATATCATATTATATACCATATATCATATAATATACACCATACATTATATTATATATATCATTTGCTATATAATATATGTCATATATCATATTTATCATAGACAGTATATATTACCTATAATACAGTATTTACATAGCTTACAGTCTATAATTTAAATATTATATTATATGTTATATATTTTGTTTAACATATAATATGCATAATGTATATATTATATGTTTTATATAGGATATATTTGATATTTGATATATATTATCTATTATATATAATATATAAGAGATTATATATATTATATACATGTCATAAAATATATTATATATTATAGATCATGTTGTAATACACATATAATATATTAGATAAAATAAATATATAGATTATATATATTACATATAAATAATATATATTATGTGTAGTATATAGTGTCATATAATATATATGACATATAATATATGTAATATATAATCAATATAACACATATATATAATGTGACATTATATTTTTATGTATATTATGAGATATGATGTATTATATATATTATACGATACCGATATGATATATTAAATAATATATAAAGCATATATATAATACATATTATTTATATAATTGTTTTTAGACAGGGTCTTGTTCTGTTGCACAGACTGTTGTGCAATGGCTCCGTCTTGGCTCACTGCAATCTCTGCCTCATGGGTTCAAGCGATTGTCCTGCCTCAGCCTCCCAGGTAGCTGGGACTACACCATACCGGGACTACTCCAGCTGCCACCATGCCTGGCTAATTTTTTTAGTGTTAGTAGAGACAGGATTTCACTGTATTGACCAGGATGGTCTTGATCTCCTCACGTTGTGATCCTCTTGCCTTGGCCTCCCAAAGTGCTGGGATTAGAGGCCTGAGCCAAGATACATCTTTTTTAAATGAAGCAAAATTTCAAAGGTACTCTGCTTGGTACAATAATCAAGTAAATAAATTGAGGAATAAAACATAACCATGAAACTTATTGATGACTGCATATGGAAAATACAGAGGATAATGTTTCAAAACACATATTTGGAAAGCACTAACTAATCATTTGAAGAGTTTGCATTTGACAGGCCAGTATGAGCATACCTTGAATGCAGCAACACAGGTTCCACGTGAGAAAAATCAAAATCAGGGAAAATGAAACCACAAAGGCTCAATCTGCTCTGAGCTTTGAAAAACTCAGCACAGACAGTGGCACTTAGGACCAAGGGCGGGAGATCCCTAATCCCATCACCACGGCGATAGGGCATAAACATTCCAGGGTGAAGGCACAATCCACATTGTGAGGTCCAACTGCTGCCACGCCGTCAGGAGTGCTTTCACATGTACAGGAAGGTCATTGAAGGCTCAGTGTTTTCTTTCAAAAACGGAATCCCAAGCCCACACATTACTATGCTGTACTTCTTAAAATAAGTTATGATATGGGAAATAGGGCACCCCCAAACATATATATATATATAATGCCTGTGTATATATATATAATTTATATAATGTAATATATATAACTTATATAGTATGTATAACATACATAATTCTCTTTTACATCCTGCATCCTTATATTATATACAATATCTTACGTGTAATATAAAATATAATGATATGTTACTTTTATATGCAATATAATACATGTAATAATATACAATTATTACTTATAACATAATATATAATTATATACCAAATTATACAGTTATATACAAAATTATATATAATATAATAATATATAATTTATATAATATATAATACCTAATATATAATATGTTATATAATATAGAACATCATGTGTATAACACAGTACATAATATATAATATTTACTATATGATATAATGTATAATGAATTATATATTACATATAATATGTAACATATCATACATAATATATAATTTATTAGATATTATATAGCATATAATGTATTATATATTAGATGCTATATATTTTATGACACATTCTGTGTTATATTGTATTATAATATATATTATAATAGTATATATGACATCTATGAGATTAAATGTTATATAATATATTACATTACATATAATGATATAATATAATATATAATATATTGTGATACATTACATATACTATATTATGATATAATATATATTGTATATTAAGATATTTTATATATAATATGTAATATAATCATATATAATAGAATATTATGTACAATACATGATATTTAACATATACAATATATATCACATATCATATATCATATATATCATGTATTATATATCATATACTATATAAAATATGTATCATATATTACATAAATCATACATTATATGTAATATATATCATATATTATATGTTACATATCACATACTATATGTTACTTATCATATATTATCAGTAATATGTATCATGTGTTCAATGAAATATATACCATACATTACTTAATATATAGCATATGATATATCATATATATAATATATTACATAATATATAGCACATATCATACAATATATATGTCATAGTATATATCATACAACTGATATATAACAGAATTGTATATATAATATAATATATAACATATTTAATATATTTCATAAAACATATATTACATATATCATGTATTATATTTCTTATGTTATATATAACATGCATCACATATTACATTTATCATACATTATATGTAATACATATCATATATTATATGTTATATATCATATACTATATGTAATATATCATATATTATCAATAATATATATCAAACAGTCCATGTAATATATCACATACATTAAATAATATATAGCATATGTAATAAAATATGTAAAATATATCATATAATATATAGCATATATTATAAAATATATATCATATATCATATTATATATCATAAATGATATAATATACATCATACATTATATTATATATATCTTACGCTATATAATATATGTCATATATTGTATTTATCAGAGATGGTATATATTACCATTAATACATTATTAACATAGCATATAGTATATAATTTAAATGTTATATAATCTATTATATATTTTGTTTACATATAATATGTACACTGTATATATTATATATATTATAAATGATATAATTAATATATCATATATAGTCTCTTATATGTATAATATATAAGAGATTATATATATTCTATACATGTCATAAAATATAATATACATTATAGATCATTATGTAATACACATATTATTTATTAGATAAAATACATAATATATAGATTATATATATTACATATAATATAAAAAATATATAATATATGTAATATGTAGTGTCATATAATATATATGACATATTATATATTATACGTAATATATAATAAATATAACACATATTATATATAATATGACCTTATATTTTTATGTATATTATGAGGTATGATATATTATACATATTATACATAACAGATATAATATATTATATAATATATAATGCATATATATAATACATATTATATATATAATTGTTTTTAGACAGGGTCTTGTTCTGTTGCACAGACTGTTGTGCAATGGCTCCGTCTTGGCTCACTGCAATCTCTGTCTCACGGGTTCAAGCGATTGTCCTGCCTCAGCCTCCCAGGTAGCTGGGACTACACCATACTGGGACTACTCCAGCTGCCACCATGCCTGGCTAATTTTTTTAGTGTTAGTAGAGACAGGATTTCACTGTATTGACCAGGATGGTCTTGATCTCCTCACGTTGTGATCCTCTTGCCTTGGCCTCCCAAAGTGCTGGGATTAGAGGCCTGAGCTAAGATACATCTTTTTTAAATGAAGAAAAATTTCAAAGGTACTCTGCTTGGTACAATAATCAAGTAAATAAATTGAGGAATAAAACATAACCATGAAACATATTGATAACTGCATATGGAAAATACAGAGGATAATGTTTCAAAAAACATATTTGGAAAGCACTAACTAATCATTTGAAGAGTTTGCATTTGACAGGCCAGTATGAACATACCTTGAATGCAGCAACACAGGTTCCACATGAGAAAAATCAAAATCAGGGAAAATGAAACCACAAAGGTTCAATCTGCTCTGAGCGTTGAAAAACTCAGCACAGACAGTGGCACTTAGGACCAAGGGCGGGAGATCCCTAATCCCATCACCACGGCGATAGGGCATAAACATTCCAGGGTGAAGGCACAATCCACATTGTGAGGTCCAACTGCTGCCAGGCAGTCAGGAGTGCTTTCACATGTACAGGAAGGTCATTGAAGGCTCAGTGTTTTCTTTCAAGAACGGAATCCCAAGCCCACACATTACTATGCTGTACTTCTTAAAATAAGTTATGATATGGGAAATAGGGCACCCCCAAACATATATATATATATATATATATGTCTGTGTATATATATATAATTTATATAATGTAATATATATAACTTATATAGTATGTATAACATATATAATTCTCTTTTACATCCTGCATCCTTATATTATATACAATATCTTACGTGTAATATAAAATATAATGATATGCTATTTTTATATGCAATATAATACATGTAATAATATAGAATTATTACTTATAACATAATATATAATTATATAAAAATTATACAGTTATATACAAAATTATATATAATATAATAATATATGATTTATATAATATATAATACCTAATATATAATATGTTATATAATATAGAACATCATGTGTATAACACAGTACATAATATATAATATTTACTATATGGTATAATGTATAATGAATTATATATTACATATAATATGTAACATATCATACATAATATATAATTTATTAGATATTATATAGCATATAATGTATTATATATAAGATGCTATATATTATATAACATATTTTATGTTATATTGTATTATAATATATATTATAATAGTATATATGACATCTATGAGATTAAATGTTATATAATATATTACATTACATATAATGATATAATATAATATATAATATATTGTGATACATTACATATACAATATAATGATATAATATATATTGTACATTAAGATATTTTATATATAATATGTAATATAATCATATATAATAGAATATTATGTACAATACATGATATATAACATATATAATATATATCATATATCATATATCATATATATCATGTATTATATATCATATACTATATAAAATATGTATCATATATTACATAAATCATACATTATATGTAATATATATCATATATTATGTTACATATCACATACTATATGTTATGTATCATATATTATCAGTAATATGTATCATATGTTCAATGAAATATATACCATACATTACTTAATATATATTATATGATATATCATATATATAATATGTTACATAATATATAGCACTTATCATACAATATATATGTCATAGTATATACCATACAACTGATATATAACAGAATTTTATATATAATATAATATATAACATATTGAATATATTTCATAAAACATATATTACATATATCACGTATTATATTTCTTATGTTATATATAACATGCATCACATATTACATTTATCATACATTATATGTAATACATATCATATATTATATGTTATATATCATATATTATAT
Organism: Gorilla gorilla gorilla; assembly: GCF_029281585.2. Lineage (NCBI taxonomy): Eukaryota > Metazoa > Chordata > Mammalia > Primates > Hominidae > Gorilla > Gorilla gorilla. The sequence goes on from NC_073236.2 coordinate 512,445, forward strand.
GTAATATATCATATATTATCAATAATATATATCAAATAGTCCATGTAATATATAACATACATTAAATAATATATAGCATATGTAATAAAATATGTAAAATATATCATATAATATATAGCATATATTATAAAATATATATCATATATCATATTATATATCATAAATGATATAATATACATCATACATTATATTATATATATCTTACGCTATATAATATATGTCATATATTGTATTTATCACAGATGGTATATATTACCATTAATACATTATTAACATAGCATATAGTATATAATTTAAATGTTATATAATCTATTATATATTTTGTTTACATATAATATGTACACTGTATATATTATATATATTATAAATGATATAATTAATATATCATATATATAGTCTCTTATATGTATAATATATAAGAGATTATATATATTCTATACATGTCATAAAATATAATATACATTATAGATCATTATGTAATACACATATTATTTATTAGATAAAATACATAATATATAGATTATATATATTACATATAATATAAAAAATATATAATATATGTAATATGTAGTGTCATATAATATATATGACATATTATATATTATACGTAATATATAATAAATATAACACATATTATATATAATATGACCTTATATTTTTATGTATATTATGAGGTATGATATATTATACATATTATACATAACAGATATAATATATTATATAATATATAATGCATATATATAATACATATTATTTATATAATTGTTTTTAGACAGGGTCTTGTTCTGTTGCACAGACTGTTGTGCAATGGCTCCGTCTTGGCTCACTGCAATCTCTGCCTCATGGGTTCAAGCGATTGTCCTGCCTCAGCCTCCCAGGTAGCTGGGACTACACCATACCGGGACTACTCCAGCTGCCACCATGCCTGGCTAATTTTTTTAGTGTTAGTAGAGACAGGATTTCACTGTATTGACCAGGATGGTCTTGATCTCCTCACGTTGCGATCCTCTTGCCTTGGCCTCCCAAAGTGCTGGGATTAGAGGCCTGAGCCAAGATACATCTTTTTTAAATGAAGCAAAATTTCAAAGGTACTCTGCTTGGTACAATAATCAAGTAAATAAATTGAGGAATAAAACATAACCATGAAACTTATTGATAACTGCATATGGAAAATACAGAGGATAATGTTTCAAAACACATATTTGGAAAGCACTAACTAATCATTTGAAGAGTTTGCATTTGACAGGCCAGTATGAGCATACCTTGAATGCAGCAACACAGGTTCCACGTGAGAAAAATCAAAATCAGGGAAAATGAAACCACAAAGGTTCAATCTGCTCTGAGCTTTGAAAAACTCAGCACAGACAGTGGCACTTAGGACCAAGGGCGGGAGATCCCTAATCCCATCACCACGGCGATAGGGCATAAACATTCCAGGGTGAAGGCACAATCCACATTGTGAGGTCCAACTGCTGCCACGCCGTCAGGAGTGCTTTCACATGTACAGGAAGGTCATTGAAGGCTCAGTGTTTTCTTTCAAAAACGGAATCCCAAGCCCACACATTACTATGCTGTACTTCTTAAAATAAGTTATGATATGGGAAATAGGGCACCCCCAAACATATATATATATATAATGCCTGTGTATATATATATAATTTATATAATGTAATATATATAACTTATATAGTATGTATAACATACATAATTCTCTTTTACATCCTGCATCCTTATATTATATACAATATCTTACGTGTAATATAAAATATAATGATATGTTACTTTTATATGCAATATAATACATGTAATAATATACAATTATTACTTATAACATAATATATAATTATATACCAAATTATACAGTTATATACAAAATTATATATAATATAATAATATATAATTTATATAATATATAATACCTAATATATAATATGTTATATAATATAGAACATCATGTGTATAACACAGTACATAATATATAATATTTACTATATGATATAATGTATAATGAATTATATATTACATATAATATGTAACATATCATACATAATATATAATTTATTAGATATTATATAGCATATAATGTATTATATATTAGATGCTATATATTTTATGACACATTCTGTGTTATATTGTATTATAATATATATTATAATAGTATATATGACATCTATGAGATTAAATGTTATATAATATATTACATTGCATATAATGATATAATATAATATATAATATATTGTGATACATTACATATACTATATTATGATATAATATATATTGTATATTAAGATATTTTATATATAATATGTAATATAATCATATATAATAGAATATTATGTACAATACATGATATTTAACATATACAATATATATCACATATCATATATCATATATATCATGTATTATATATCATATACTATATAAAATATGTATCATATATTACATAAATCATACATTATATGTAATATATATCATATATTATATGTTACATATCACATACTATATGTTACTTATCATATATTATCAGTAATATGTATCATATGTTCAATGAAATATATACCATACATTACTTAATATATAGCATATGATATATCATATATATAATATATTACATAATATATAGCACATATCATACAATATATATGTCATAGTATATATCATACAACTGATATATAACAGAATTGTATATATAATATAATATATAACATATTTAATATATTTCATAAAACATATATTACATATATAATGTATTATATTTCTTATGTTATATATAACATGCATCACATATTACATTTATCATACATTATATGTAATACATATCATATATTATATTTTATATATCATATACTATATGTAATATATCATATATTATCAATAATATATATCAAACAGTCCATGTAATATATCACATACATTAAATAATATATAGCATATGTAATAAAATATGTAAAATATATCATATAATATATAGCATATATTATAAAATATATATCATATATCATATTATATATCATAAATGATATAATATACATCATACATTATATTATATATATCTTACGCTATATAATATATGTCATATATTGTATTTATCAGAGATGGTATATATTACCATTAATACATTATTAACATAGCATATAGTATATAATTTAAATGTTATATAATCTATTATATATTTTGTTTACATATAATATGTACACTGTATATATTATATATATTATAAATGATATAATTAATATATCATATATAGTCTCTTATATGTATAATATATAAGAGATTATATATATTCTATACATGTCATAAAATATAATATACATTATAGATCATTATGTAATACACATATTATTTATTAGATAAAATACATAATATATAGATTATATATATTACATATAATATAAAAAATATATAATATATGTAATATGTAGTGTCATATAATATATATGACATATTATATATTATACGTAATATATAATAAATATAACACATATTATATATAATATGACCTTATATTTTTATGTATATTATGAGGTATGATATATTATACATATTATACATAACAGATATAATATATTATATAATATATAATGCATATATATAATACATATTATATATATAATTGTTTTTAGACAGGGTCTTGTTCTGTTGCACAGACTGTTGTGCAATGGCTCCGTCTTGGCTCACTGCAATCTCTGTCTCACGGGTTCAAGCGATTGTCCTGCCTCAGCCTCCCAGGTAGCTGGGACTACACCATACTGGGACTACTCCAGCTGCCACCATGCCTGGCTAATTTTTTTAGTGTTAGTAGAGACAGGATTTCACTGTATTGACCAGGATGGTCTTGATCTCCTCACGTTGTGATCCTCTTGCCTTGGCCTCCCAAAGTGCTGGGATTAGAGGCCTGAGCCAAGATACATCTTTTTTAAATGAAGAAAAATTTCAAAGGTACTCTGCTTGGTACAATAATCAAGTAAATAAATTGAGGAATAAAACATAACCATGAAACATATTGATAACTGCATATGGAAAATACAGAGGATAATGTTTCAAAAAACATATTTGGAAAGCACTAACTAATCATTTGAAGAGTTTGCATTTGACAGGCCAGTATGAACATACCTTGAATGCAGCAACACAGGTTCCACATGAGAAAAATCAAAATCAGGGAAAATGAAACCACAAAGGTTCAATCTGCTCTGAGCGTTGAAAAACTCAGCACAGACAGTGGCACTTAGGACAAAGGGCGGGAGATCCCTAATCCCATCACCACGGCGATAGGGCATAAACATTCCAGGGTGAAGGCACAATCCACATTGTGAGGTCCAACTGCTGCCAGGCAGTCAGGAGTGCTTTCACATGTACAGGAAGGTCATTGAAGGCTCAGTGTTTTCTTTCAAGAACGGAATCCCAAGCCCACACATTACTATGCTGTACTTCTTAAAATAAGTTATGATATGGGAAATAGGGCACCCCCAAACATATATATATATATATATATATATATATGTCTGTGTATATATATATAATTTATATAATGTAATATATATAACTTATATAGTATGTATAACATATATAATTCTCTTTTACATCCTGCATCCTTATATTATATACAATATCTTACGTGTAATATAAAATATAATGATATGCTATTTTTATATGCAATATAATACATGTAATAATATAGAATTATTACTTATAACATAATATATAATTATATAAAAATTATACAGTTATATACAAAATTATATATAATATAATAATATATGATTTATATAATATATAATACCTAATATATAATATGTTATATAATATAGAACATCATGTGTATAACACAGTACATAATATATAATATTTACTATATGGTATAATGTATAATGAATTATATATTACATATAATATGTAACATATCATACATAATATATAATTTATTAGATATTATATAGCATATAATGTATTATATATAAGATGCTATATATTATATAACATATTTTATGTTATATTGTATTATAATATATATTATAATAGTATATATGACATCTATGAGATTAAATGTTATATAATATATTACATTACATATAATGATATAATATAATATATAATATATTGTGATACATTACATATACAATATAATGATATAATATATATTGTACATTAAGATATTTTATATATAATATGTAATATAATCATATATAATAGAATATTATGTACAATACATGATATATAACTTATATAATATATATCATATATCATATATCATATATCATATATATCATGTATTATATATCATATACTATATAAAATATGTATCATATATTACATAAATCATACATTATATGTAATATATATCATATATTATGTTACATATCACATACCATATGTTATGTATCATATATTATCAGTAATATGTATCATATGTTCAATGAAATATATACCATACATTACTTAATATATATTATATGATATATCATATATATAATATGTTACATAATATATAGCACTTATCATACAATATATATGTCATAGTATATACCATACAACTGATATATAACAGAATTTTATATATAATATAATATATAACATATTGAATATATTTCATAAAACATATATTACATATATCACGTATTATATTTCTTATGTTATATATAACATGCATCACATATTACATTTATCATACATTATATGTAATACATATCATATATTATATGTTATATATCATATATTATATGTAATATATCATATATTATCAATAATATATATCAAATAGTCCATGTAATATATAACATACATTAAATAATATATAGCATATGTAATAAAATATGTAAAATATATCATATAATATATAGCATATATTATAAAATATATATCATATATCATATTATATATCATAAATGATATAATATACATCATACATTATATTATATATATCTTACGCTATATAATATATGTCATATATTGTATTTATCACAGATGGTATATATTACCATTAATACATTATTAACATAGCATATAGTATATAATTTAAATGTTATATAATCTATTATATATTTTGTTTACATATAATATGTACACTGTATATATTATATATATTATAAATGATATAATTAATATATCATATATATAGTCTCTTATATGTATAATATATAAGAGATTATATATATTCTATACATGTCATAAAATATAATATACATTATAGATCATTATGTAATACACATATTATTTATTAGATAAAATACATAATATATAGATTATATATATTACATATAATATAAAAAATATATAATATATGTAATATGTAGTGTCATATAATATATATGACATATTATATATTATACGTAATATATAATAAATATAACACATATTATATATAATATGACCTTATATTTTTATGTATATTATGAGGTATGATATATTATACATATTATACATAACAGATATAATATATTATATAATATATAATGCATATATATAATACATATTATATATATAATTGTTTTTAGACAGGGTCTTGTTCTGTTGCACAGACTGTTGTGCAATGGCTCCGTCTTGGCTCACTGCAATCTCTGTCTCACGGGTTCAAGCGATTGTCCTGCCTCAGCCTCCCAGGTAGCTGGGACTACACCATACTGGGACTACTCCAGCTGCCACCATGCCTGGCTAATTTTTTTAGTGTTAGTAGAGACAGGATTTCACTGTATTGACCAGGATGGTCTTGATCTCCTCACGTTGTGATCCTCTTGCCTTGGCCTCCCAAAGTGCTGGGATTAGAGGCCTGAGCCAAGATACATCTTTTTTAAATGAAGAAAAATTTCAAAGGTACTCTGCTTGGTACAATAATCAAGTAAATAAATTGAGGAATAAAACATAACCATGAAACATATTGATAACTGCATATGGAAAATACAGAGGATAATGTTTCAAAAAACATATTTGGAAAGCACTAACTAATCATTTGAAGAGTTTGCATTTGACAGGCCAGTATGAACATACCTTGAATGCAGCAACACAGGTTCCACATGAGAAAAATCAAAATCAGGGAAAATGAAACCACAAAGGTTCAATCTGCTCTGAGCGTTGAAAAACTCAGCACAGACAGTGGCACTTAGGACCAAGGGCGGGAGATCCCTAATCCCATCACCATGGCGATAGGGCATAAACATTCCAGGGTGAAGGCACAATCCACATTGTGAGGTCCAACTGCTGCCAGGCAGTCAGGAGTGCTTTCACATGTACAGGAAGGTCATTGAAGGCTCAGTGTTTTCTTTCAAGAACGGAATCCCAAGCCCACACATTACTATGCTGTACTTCTTAAAATAAGTTATGATATGGGAAATAGGGCACCCCCAAACATATATATATATATATATATATGTCTGTGTATATATATATAATTTATATAATGTAATATATATAACTTATATAGTATGTATAACATATATAATTCTCTTTTACATCCTGCATCCTTATATTATATACAATATCTTACGTGTAATATAAAATATAATGATATGCTATTTTTATATGCAATATAATACATGTAATAATATAGAATTATTACTTATAACATAATATATAATTATATAAAAATTATACAGTTATATACAAAATTATATATAATATAATAATATATGATTTATATAATATATAATACCTAATATATAATATGTTATATAATATAGAACATCATGTGTATAACACAGTACATAATATATAATATTTACTATATGGTATAATGTATAATGAATTATATATTACATATAATATGTAACATATCATACATAATATATAATTTATTAGATATTATATAGCATATAATGTATTATATATAAGATGCTATATATTATATAACATATTTTATGTTATATTGTATTATAATATATATTATAATAGTATATATGACATCTATGAGATTAAATGTTATATAATATATTACATTACATATAATGATATAATATAATATATAATATATTGTGATACATTACATATACAATATAATGATATAATATATATTGTACATTAAGATATTTTATATATAATATGTAATATAATCATATATAATAGAATATTATGTACAATACATGATATATAACTTATATAATATATATCATATATCATATATCATATATCATATATATCATGTATTATATATCATATACTATATAAAATATGTATCATATATTACATAAATCATACATTATATGTAATATATATCATATATTATGTTACATATCACATACCATATGTTATGTATCATATATTATCAGTAATATGTATCATATGTTCAATGAAATATATACCATACATTACTTAATATATATTATATGATATATCATATATATAATATGTTACATAATATATAGCACTTATCATACAATATATATGTCATAGTATATACCATACAACTGATATATAACAGAATTTTATATATAATATAATATATAACATATTGAATATATTTCATAAAACATATATTACATATATCACGTATTATATTTCTTATGTTATATATAACATGCATCACATATTACATTTATCATACATTATATGTAATACATATCATATATTATATGTTATATATCATATATTATATGTAATATATCATATATTATCAATAATATATATCAAATAGTCCATGTAATATATAACATACATTAAATAATATAGAGCATATGTAATAAAATATGTAAAATATATCATATAATATATAGCATATATTATAAAATATATATCATATATCATATTATATATCATAAATGATATAATATACATCATACATTATATTATATATATCTTACGCTATATAATATATGTCATATATTGTATTTATCACAGATGGTATATATTACCATTAATACATTATTAACATAGCATATAGTATATAATTTAAATGTTATATAATCTATTATATATTTTGTTTACATATAATATGTACACTGTATATATTATATATATTATAAATGATATAATTAATATATCATATATATAGTCTCTTATATGTATAATATATAAGAGATTATATATATTCTATACATGTCATAAAATATAATATACATTATAGATCATTATGTAATACACATATTATTTATTAGATAAAATACATAATATATAGATTATATATATTACATATAATATAAAAAATATATAATATATGTAATATGTAGTGTCATATAATATATATGACATATTATATATTATACGTAATATATAATAAATATAACACATATTATATATAATATGACCTTATATTTTTATGTATATTATGAGGTATGATATATTATACATATTATACATAACAGATATAATATATTATATAATATATAATGCATATATATAATACATATTATATATATAATTGTTTTTAGACAGGGTCTTGTTCTGTTGCACAGACTGTTGTGCAATGGCTCCGTCTTGGCTCACTGCAATCTCTGTCTCACGGGTTCAAGCGATTGTCCTGCCTCAGCCTCCCAGGTAGCTGGGACTACACCATACTGGGACTACTCCAGCTGCCACCATGCCTGGCTAATTTTTTTAGTGTTAGTAGAGACAGGATTTCACTGTATTGACCAGGATGGTCTTGATCTCCTCACGTTGTGATCCTCTTGCCTTGGCCTCCCAAAGTGCTGGGATTAGAGGCCTGAGCCAAGATACATCTTTTTTAAATGAAGAAAAATTTCAAAGGTACTCTGCTTGGTACAATAATCAAGTAAATAAATTGAGGAATAAAACATAACCATGAAACATATTGATAACTGCATATGGAAAATACAGAGGATAATGTTTCAAAAAACATATTTGGAAAGCACTAACTAATCATTTGAAGAGTTTGCATTTGACAGGCCAGTATGAACATACCTTGAATGCAGCAACACAGGTTCCACATGAGAAAAATCAAAATCAGGGAAAATGAAACCACAAAGGTTCAATCTGCCCTGAGCTTTGAAAAACTCAGCACAGACAGTGGCACTTAGGACCAAGGGCGGGAGATCCCTAATCCCATCACCATGGCGATAGGGCATAAACATTCCAGGCTGAAGGCACAATCCACATGGTGAGGTCCAACTGCTGCCAGACAGTCAGGAGTGCTTTCACATGTACAGGAAGATCATTGAAGGCTAAGTGATTTGTTTCAAAAACTGAATCCCAAGCCCACACTTTACTGTGCTGTACTTCTTAAAATAAGTTATGATATGGGAAAGAGGGCACCCCAAAAACATATATATATTTCTATATATATATATAATTTATATAATGTAATATATATAACTTATATAATATGTATAACATATATATAATTATCTTTTACATCCTGCATCCTAATATTATATACGACATCTTATGTATAATATGAAATATAATGATATGTTATTACTATATACAATATAATTCCTGTAATAATATCCAATTTTTACCTATAACAAAATATATAATTATATACATAATTATACAGTTAAATGTAATTATAGAGAATATAATAATATACAGTATATATAATATATAATATCTAATATATCATATGGTATATAATATAGAATATCATGTGTATGACACAATATGTAATATATAATATTTACTATATGATATTATATATAATGTATTATATATTACATATAATTTGCAACATGTTATACATAATATGTAATATATTAGATATTATATAATATATAATGTATTATGTATTAGATGTTATATATTATATAACATATTATATATTGTATCATGGAAATAGGGAACAAATATATACATATATTTGTGTGAATATATATAAATAAATATACTGTAATATATATAAATTGTATAATATGTATAACATATATATAATTTCCTTTTACATACTGCATCCCTATATTATATACAATATATTACATATAATATAATACATAATGATACATTTTTATTATACACAATATTAATTCATGTAAAATATATAATTTTTATATATAACATAATATGTTATTATATATTGCCTATAATTTTATATATAATTATAGATCGTATATTTATATATTATATATAATATATATTATATAATATGTATTATATGACATATTATATACTACAGAATATCATATGTATAACACATGATATATTATGTAATATTTAATATATAATATAATATATAATGTATGATATATTACATACAATATATAAAGTATTATGTATTATATATAATATATAATGTATTATATATTACATGTAATATATATTATTCATAATAGATACTATATTAGATATTATAAATTATACAGTATATTGTATATTATATATTATGTTATATAACATATCATATAATATAGGAATATATTATATATTGTATTATATACGACATATATTACATTAAATATATATTACATTTTGTACAGTAATATAAAATATATAATATATTATGATATGTTATATATAATAAATTAAGATATATCATATATAATATGTTATGGTAAAATACATATTATATATTAAGATATATTATATATAATATACAATATAATCATATATTATAGAATACTACTATAATATATAATATATAACATATGTAATATATGTCATACATCATATATAATAGATATTTTATGTACAGTATAGAATATATATTTACTCTATATTGAAATTTTATGTACAGTATAGAATATATGTTTCATGTACTTGGATATTTTATGTACACTATAGAATATATATTTCTTGTACATTTGTATTTTATGTACAGTATACTATATATATTTGTTGGACTTTGATATTTTCTGTAGAGTATAGGATATATATTTGGTGTAATTTGATATTTTATTTACAGCATTAAGAATATATTTGTTGTACTTTGATATTTTATGTACAGTATAGAATATATATTTGGGGTATTTTGATATTTATTGTAGAGTACAAAATACATATTTGGGGTACTGTGGTATTTTATGTACAGGATAGAATATATACTTTGTGTGCTTTTATATTTTATGTATAGTATAGAATATATATTTGGTGTAATTTGATATTTTATGTACAGTATAGAATGTATATTTGGAGTACATTGATATTTTATTTACAGTATAGAATATATATGTGGTGTACTTTGACATTTTATGTTCAGTATAGAATATATATTTGTTGTACTTTTACATTTTATGTACAGTATACAATACATATTTGGTGTACTTTGATATTTTATGTACAGTATAAAATATATATTTGGTGTACTTTGCTACTTTATGTACAGTATAGAATATATATTAGGTAAAGTTTGATATTTTATGTACAGTATTGCATATATAGTTTGGGTACTTTGATGTTTTATGTACAGTTCACAACATATAGTTTGGGTACTTTGATATTTTATATACAGTACACAATATATACATTGTGTACTTCGAAATTTTATGTACAGTACATAATATATATTTTGGGTACTTTGATATTTATATACAGTACATAATATATAGTTTGGGAACTTTGATTTTTTATGTACAGTATATAATATATAGGATGGGTACTTTGATGTTTTATGCGCAGTTTATTATATATATTTGGTGTACTTTGATATTTTATGTACAGTATATAATATATATTTGGTGTACTTTGATATTTTATGCACAGTATACAATTTATATTTGGTGTACTTTAATATTTTATATACAGTATACATTATATATTAGGTGTACTTTGATATTTTATGTACGGTATATAATATTCATTTGGTGTGCTTTGATATTTAATGTACAGTATATAATATATCTTTGGTGTAATTTGATATTTTATGAACAGTATATAATATATATTTGCTGTATTTTGATATTTTATGTACAGTATATAATATATATTTGGTGCACTTTGATATTTAATTTACAGTATATAATATATAATTTGTGTATTTTGATATTTCAGGTATAGTATATAATATTCATCTGGTGTACTTTGATATTTTATGTACAGTATATAATATATATTTGGTGTACTTTCATATTTTATGAACAGAATAAAATGTCTACTTGGTGTACTTTGATATTTTATGTACAGTATATAATACATATTTGGTGTACTGTTATATCTTATGTACAGTATATAATATATAATTGTTGTAATTTGATATTTTATGTACAGTACATAATATATATTTGTAGAACTTAGATATTTTATGTACAGTATGAAATATATATTTGGTGTAGTTTGATATTTTATATGCAGTATAAAATATATATTTGGTGTACTTTGATATTTTATGTGCTGTATATAATATATATTTCGTGTAGTGTGATATTTTATGTATAGTGTAAAATATATATTAGTTGTAGTTTCATATTTCATGTACAGTATATAATATTCATTTGGTGTACTTTGATATTTTATGTACAGTATATAATATATATTTGTTGTAGTTTGATATTTTATGTACAGTATATAATATATATTATGTATACTTTGATATATTATGTGTATTATGTGTGGTATATAATGTATATTTGGTGTACTTTGATATTTTATGTACAGTATAGAATATATATTTGGTGTACTGGATGTTTCATATACAGTATATAATATGTATTTGGGGTACTTTGATATTTTATGTACATCATATTATATATATTGGGTTACCTTGATATTAAATGTAGAGTATATAATATAAATTTTGTGTACTTTGATATTTTATGTACAGTATATAATATATATTTGGTGTACTTTGACATTTTACGTACAGTGTATAATATATATTTGGTGGTCTTTGAAATTTTATGTACAGTATATTATATATTTGCTATACTTTGATATTTTATGTACATTATATATTATATATGGTGTACTTTTATATTTTATCTACAGTATATAATACATATTTGCTGTACTTTGATATTTTATGTACTGTGCATAAAATATATTTGGTGTACTTTGATACTTTATGTACACTATATAATATATGTTTGTTGTACTTTGATATTTTATGTACAGTATATAATATATTTTAGGTATACTTTGATATTTTATTGACAGTAGATAATATATGTTTGATGTACTTTGATATCTTCTATGCAGTATAAATTATATATTATTTTGTATTTTGATATTTTCTGTACAGTATATAATATATATTTGGTGTAAACACACACGCACACTCACACTTCTTCATTATGCTGCTTAGGAACTTAGTAGGGGTCTCTGGGAGCTGCAGGTTTTCTAATGATGTCTGCACCTAAGAACATTAGGGTCTTGTCTGGCTCTTCTTATGAACGGTCCCCCAGCCCGGACTCCGTAAGATCCATGCTCGCCTCACCCAGCTTCTCCCTCTTCCCTCTCAGAAACTCAGACTTAAGAGGAAGCTCCGCACCAGGGATCCGGAGCTACCATTCACCATCCCCTAGGGCTCCACCACACTCACCTCTGTCATCGCCAGTATCCCACAATCTCCCATTTCCCTGTCCTCTCCGTGATGGGCAATCAATGAAGCCATTGGGCTCTCCCGTGTCCTCCTCTGAGGATTCTTCAGAGTCACCACGTTCATCAGTAATATACCACATGTTCCTACTGCCATCACCCAGCAGCTCACCCCCAGCTCTCGGGAAGTCTCCTGGGTCTCCCAGCTACTCTCCAAACAACCCCAGATTTCAGCTGGAGTCAGCCCTCCACACCCAGGAGTCACCTACAAACTCACGAGCCTCATGGTGCTCCTCCCCTATGTCTTTCATCTCTTCACCCCCAGGCCTCAGGGACTCTTCTGTGGCTCCCAGTTACTCTCAAGCCATCCCCAGGTTCCTGCGGGAATCAGCCCCATGCACCCAGGAGTCCCCCAGAGACTCACAGGTTTTGGGAGCATATGAGCGGTCCCCCAGCCCTGACTCCTCAAGATTCATGCCTGCCTCACCCAGCATCTACCTCTCCCCTCCCAGGAACTCAGACCCAAGGGGCAGCTCCTCACAAGGGAAGTGGAAGTACTCTACATCATCCCGCAGGGCTTCACCACTCTCACATCCGTCATCGACAGAATTCCACAACTTTACATTTCCCTTTCCTAACCAAGAAGGACAATCACTCATGTCATTGTGTTCTCCCGTTTCCTCCTCGGGAGATTCCTCACAGTCACCCCATTCATCAATAATATACCATATGTTCTTACTGCCATCATCCAGCAGCTCACAGCCAGCCACCAATGACTCTCCTGTCTGTCCCAGCTACTCTCCAACTACGCCAAGATTTCAGCGGGCATCGGTATCCCACACCCAAGAAACACCTAGAAACTCACAGACCTCAGTGAGATCCTCGCCAGTCTCTCTCACGTCTTCACCCCCAGCCCTTACGGACCCTCCAGTCTCTCCCAGCTACTCTCCAACCACGCCCACATTTCAGCACGGGTCAGATCCAGGAACCCAGGGATCACCACCAAGCTCACCACTTTCACTGTGTTACTCCCCAGTCTCTAGCACGTCTTTATCTCCAACCCTCAGGGATTCTCCTGTCTGTCCCAGCTACTCTCCAACCACGCCCACATTTCAGCGGGAGTCTGTTGCAGGCACCCAGAAATCACCACTAAACTCACCAATTTCACTGCGTTGCTCCCCAGTCTCTCTCATGTCTTCACCATCCCTCAGGGACTCTCCGGTCTGTCCCAACTACTCTCCAACCACGCCCAGATTTCAGCTGGAAGCAGTTCCTTGCACCCCGGAATCAACACCAAACTCACCAATTTCACTCAATTACTCTCCAGTCTCTCTCATGTCTTCACCAGCCCTCAGGGACTCTACTGTCTGTCACAGCTACTCTCCAACTACGCCCAGATTTCAGGTCGAAGCTGTTCCTTGCACCCCGGAGTCACCACCAAACTCACCAATTTCACTCAATTACTCTCCAGTCTCTCTCATGTCTTCACCAGCCGTCAGGGACTCTCCTGTCTGTCCCAGCTACTCTCCAACCATGCCCACATTTCAGCTGGAGTCAGTTCCAGGCACCCCGGAGTCACCACCAAACTCACCAGTTTCTCCGAGTTACTCCCCGGTCTCTCTCTTGTCTTCACCCCCAGCCCTCAGGGACTCTCCTGTGTGTCCCAGCTACTCCCCAACCATGCCCAGATTTCAGCGGGAGTCAGTTCCAGGCTCCCAGGTATCACCTACAAACTCAGCAGTTTCACTGAGTTACTCCCCGGTCTCTCTCATGTCTTCACCCCCAGCCCCCTGGGACTCTCCTCTCTGTCCCAGCTACTCTCCCACCATGCCCAGATTTCAGCGGGAGTCAGCCTCCCACACTCCGGAATCACCTACAGCCTCACAGACTTCACTGAGATCCTCCCTGGTCTCTCTCAGGTCTTTGCCCTCAGCCCACAGGGACTCTTGTGTCTCTTTCAGCTACTGTCAAAACTTCTCTAGATTCCAGCTGGAGTCAGTTCTAGGCGCCCACGATACACCACCAAACTCGCGAATTTCACCGACTTACTCCCCAGTCTCCCTCATGTTCTCACCCCCAGCCCTCAGGGACTCTTCTGTCTCTCTCAGCTACTCTCCAGCCATCTCCAGATTTCACCTGGAGTCAGCTTCCCACACCCAGGTATCACCTACAAACTCACGGACCTTACTGCAACCCTCCCCCATTTCTTTCACCTCTTCACCCCCTGCCTTCAGGGACTCTCCTGTGTCTCCCAGCTTCTCTCCAGCCCTCCCCAGATTTCTGCCACAGTCAGCCCCAGGCACCCAGGACAACCCTAGACACTCACAGGCCTCACGAGCCTATCTCCCTATGCCCTGTACCTATACAGGGATGACTCCCACGCATCCCTCAGTGACCCCAAACCCATCTCCACTTACACTCAGACACTCCCAGGGCCTGACAGCTACTCCCCGTTATTGTCCTTCAGTTCGAAGCCCTGGCCAATCTACTAGCCCACGTGACTCAGTTACCTGGCCATTTCTCCACAGTTCCGGTGAGGGCCCCACACCCAGCCGCAGAAGAGCCCCTCCTGCATTCCGTCCTCACACGCAGGCCTGTCCATCTACTTGCTACTGTCACACTCTTGCCACCAGAAGAGGCCCCTGTAATGGCCGATATCACCACCCAGTCTATCCTTACCCAACAGCTGTGCAGCGGGACCCTCCTGCTGGCCCACGTGGATGCCAGAGCCCATGCTGGCACGACGCTCCAGCATGTCGGCGTCCCTGCGGGCCACACTACCGGTGACATGGCTAGCATGACCCTCCTTCCTGGCAGTGACACTGTTGATGTGAACCCCAGTTTCACATCTGTCATTTGTAAATAAGACCATTTGCCCTTTTCGCTCTCCCTTCCATTCACAGGGCTTTTCATTCTCTCTGTTTCTGCCTCCGTTTCAGATATTTACTCACCTTTTTCTCTCTCACTATGTCTGCTGTGGTCTCGATGAGAGTGCGCCACATAAGATTCCCCCATTAAAAGTCATGAATTGAGTGGCTTTTAGTATACCTGTGGTTGTGCACATTCCCTTTTAATTCGCAATCCATTGTAGAACGTCTTATCACCCCCGACCAGAGAAAAACCCTGTAGACATTAGTCACTCCTCATTCTGTCTCAAACTCTCTCCCTGACCCTCAGCCCTAGGTAGCAACTACATAGTGCGATCAACCCCATATGCATAGATTTCCATATTGTGGACAATTCCTATAAACGGCATTGCACAATAGGAGAGCTTTTATGACTGACATAACATGTAGGACAATAATTTCAAGATTCATCCACATTGTAGGCTTACCCACAGGGGGAAACCAGTCTTTTTGGGGTTTTGGTAACACCGGGTGTTTTCTCCTTCCTTCTGTCCTTCTTTCCTTCTTTCCTTCCTTCCTTCCTTCCTTCCTTCGTTCCTTCCTACATTCGTTCTTTCCTTCCTTCCTTCCTCCTATTTCTCTCTTACTCCTTCTGCCCTCTCTCTTTCATATGCCTTAGGTGCATCCCACATTCTGCGTTTTTTTGGGGAAATCCTCCACAGGTGCAGGAAAATTGTGTTATTGTAACTATTTACCGCTATCTCTCTTTCACGGCTCTCCATCAGTTGTGAACATCTATTGATTTATCCCAAGTCACTAGGCATATTTTAATTGGGTACACCTGTTTTTCTTTAAACAGCTGTTTCTGGACTATAGGGTCGCATACTCATAAACCCAGTGTAACTCAGAAACGCATCTAATATTCCAATAAACCCATCATAATGTTGAAAAATCATAAATCAAACCATCGTAAGTCACGGTTTGTCCGTGGATATGGGCGTCATCAATTCCATTGTATTCAATAATGCTATACGCCATTAACAATGGCAGACTGATTGGGAGTGGAGATTGATAGCATTATAAAAATCAGTTATTAGAGGGATACTTCTTTAACCTGACTGAAGAACTGATCTAATGGCTTTAGTACAGTGCATGATTATGTGAGATGTTTTGAGACAGAGTAGTACATTTGTCAATGAAATTTTATGGCTTTTTTTCACTTAGTAGGAACTATTGTGTGTGCAAAAGTGAGAAAATTGCTTTCTGCTGTAGAGTCCGGCATTCATTGTAGATTTAAGCTTCGTTTTCTGTGAGCAAATCTTATTCAATAAAATACTACTGTATATAATAAAAAACAAAAGCACTGGTGATGTGAGGTCATTATCCTTAGCAAACTAATCCAGTTAAAGAATACCAAAGGCCACATTCTCACTTATAATGGGAGCTGAAAAATGGGATCACATGGACACAGGAAGGGGAACAACACACACTGGGGCCTTTCGGGAGGCAGAGCGTTAAGAAAAACAGCTACTGCATGCTGGGCTTAATACCTAGGTGATGGGTTGACAGGTGCAGCAAACCACCATGGCACACGTTTGTTTACCTTAGTAACAAATCTGCACACCCTGCACATATACCCCAGAACTTAGAAACAAAACGAAACAAAAGAAAACGAAAAAGCAATAGCAAAACGCTAAAGGCAAAATAAAGTTTCAAACTCAGAAAGTGACAGACCAATGTTTGCTTCCCATGATGGTTATCAACCCAGGTGCCATAAGGTCAGGATAAAGAATTTGATTACATATTGTAAATAAGACGTGCAGCAAATGACCAGATATATTATTCTCAACATATGTGTGTCTTCTAATTCAATGGTGACGCTATCTACCGGGACATAGCATTAGATTCCACAGGGCCGAGTCCCGCCAGAGAGGCCTCCCACGCTAATAACAATGGGAAGCCCTACTTTGTTTTAACTGTGCTTCTCAGCAACTGGCTAGAAATCAGGTTGCCACCACTCCCAGATTTAGTTGCATTCATCTGCTGGAAGAGCTCACAGCATGCAGGGAAACACTTACATTTGCCGTTGTATTTTAGCGGATATTGCAAAAGGTTCAGAGATAAATTTGGGGCCCGCCATGTGGGGAGGGGCGCACTACCTTCCAGGAAGTGTTATCCAGAAGCTATCTGAACCCAGTCCTTTTGGGTTTTTATGGAGACCTCATTCTATAGGCATGATGGGTTAAACCATAGGCTATTGGGGATCAACTCCACCTGAGACTCTCAGCCCTCCCTGGAAATTGGGGTTGAGGCTTTGCCATTCTCAGTCTGACTGAAAGAATTTACACAAACGGAATTTTAAAACAGATGAGCACAACTGGAATCTTAATTAGATGATTGGATTACCTGGAGCCACACCTTGATATTCCTAACCGAAGCACCCTCATCCAACGAATGCTCCACCCAACAGGCTCCCAAGTCTCTACGTGGTTCCAGAGCAAAAGAATGTTTCTACAACGCATATCTCCACCTTTTCTTCCAAGTCTTTTCACTTACACGGAAAGACCTCTTAAACAGCCATGCATCAGGGTCAGGGGGAGGTCTTGTTACAACGCAGATCTGTGGATCTCCGGGGTTTGATTGTTGCAAGGATGCTGCTGGTGTCAAAACCACAACGTGGGAACCACAGAACCACTAGTTGGTTTTCCGTGTTTCAGTGCATACAATTCCTAAGATATCTGGCCAAGAAAACTTGTAAGTTCTTAGATTGTCCCAAAGGTGGCGCATGAAATCAAAGCAGGAGAACAGTTTCCTACGAGGTGTAGCCTGGGAAAGTTGGGGGTGACTGATGGAAAGGAGGAGTGAAGCTCCGCCCTTTCCGCTGCTAGGCTGCGCCTGAGGCTATTTAAACCCACCGTGGCTGGCCTGTACTCAGATCTTCGCGGAGCGGATCAGCAGCCGGAGCCATTGGCGGACTCTGCGTGGACTTGCAGCTCACAGCGTCTTGCGACTTGGAAGCGGATTCAGAGGACAGGACAGAACACTTGGGGAAGTGAATCTCTGTCTGTCTGTCTGTCTCATTGGTTGGTTGATTTCCATTTTCTTAAGGGGCACATACCTCACACCGCACACACACAAACACACACACACACTCTCACACACACACACACACATACACACACACACACACACACTCCTTCCTTCTGCGAGTTAGAAAGTTAGTAGGGGCCCCTGGGAGCTGCAGGTTTCCTAATCATGTCTGCACCTAAGAACAGTAGGGTCTTGTCTGGCTCTTCTTATGAACGGTCCCCCAGCCCGGACTCCCCAAGGTCCATGCCAGCCTCACCCAGCTTCTCCCACTCCCCTCTCAGAAACTCAGGCTTAAGGGTAAGCTCCTCACTAGGGATCCGGAGCTACCATTCACCATCCCCTAGGGCTTCACCACACTCACCTCTGTCATCACCATAATCCCACAAGCTCCCATTTCCCTGTCCTCACTGTGATGGGCAATCAATGAAGCCATTGGGCTCTCCTGTGTCCTCCTCTGAGGATTCCTCAGAGTCCCCACGTTCATCAATAATATACCACATGTTCATACTGCCATCACCCAGCAGCTCACCCCCAGCTCTCGGGGGGTCTCCTGTGTCTCCCAGCTACTCTCCAAACAACCCCAGATTTCAGCTGGAGTCAGCCCCCCACACCCAGGAATCACCAACAAACTCACGAGCCTCACAGTGCTCCACCCCTGTGTCTTTCATCTCTTCACCCCCAGGCCTCAGGGACTCTCCTGTGGCTCCCAGTTAATCTCCAGCCATCCCCAGGTTCCTGCGGGTGTCAGCCCCATGCACCCAGGAGTCCCCCAGACACTCACAGGTCTTGGGAGAATATGAGCGGTCCCCCAGCCCTGACTCCTCAAGATTCATGCCTGCCTCACCCAGCTTCTCCCTCTCCCCTCCCAGAAACTCACACCCAAGGGGTAGCTCCTCACCAGGGATGTGGAAGTACTCTACATCATCCCACAGGGCTTCACCACTCTCACATCCATCATCAGCAGAACTCCACAACTTTAAGTTTCCCTTTCCTAACCAAGCAGGACAGTCACTCATGTCATCGTGTTCTCCCGTGTCCTCCTCTGGAGATTCTTCACAGTCACCTCATTCATCAATAATATACCATATGTTCTTACTGCCATCATCCAGCAGCTCACCCCCAGCCACCCATGACTCTCCTGTCTGTCCCAGCTACCCTCCAACCACGCCCACATTTCAGCGCGGGTCAGTTCCAGGAACCCAGGGATCACCACCAAGCCCGCCACTTTCACTGAGTTACTCCCCAGTCTCTAGCACGTCTTTATCTCCAACCCTCAGGGACTCGCCTGTGTGTCCCAGCTACTCTCCAAACACGCCCACACTTCAGCGGGAGTCCGTAGCAGGCACCCAGAAATCACTACCAAACTCACCAATTTCACTGCGATACTCCCCAGTCCCTCTCATGTCTTCACCATCCCTCAGGGACTCTCCCGTCGGTCCCAGCTACTCTCCAACCACGCCCACATTTCAGCATCTTGCGACTTGAAAGCAGATTCAGAGGACAGGACAGAACACTTGGGCAAGTGTTCTTTTGATATTTCATGTACAGTATATATATATTTGGTGTACTTTGATATTTTTGTACAGTATATAATATATATTTGGTGTACTTTGATAAATTATGTACAGTACATAATATATATTTGGTGTAGTTTGATATTTCATATACAGTATATAATATATATTTGGTGAAATTTGATATTTTATGACATTATGAAATATATATTTGGTGAAATATGATATTTTATGCACAGTACATAATATATATTTTTTGAAATTTGATATTTTATGTACAGTATATAATATATATTGAGTGTACTTTCATATTTTATGTACAATATATAATACGTATTTGGTGAAATTTGATATTTTATGTACAGTGTATAATATATATTTGGTGAAATTTGACGTTTTACATACAGTATATAATATATATTTGGTGTGCTTTCATATTTTTTTACAGTATATAATGGATATTTGGTGAAATTTGATATTTTATGTACAGTATATAATACATATTTGGTGTACCTTGATATTTTATGTAGAGTATATAATATTTATCTGGTGAAATTTGATATTTTATGTACAGTATACAATATATATTTGTGTACTTTGATATTTTAAGTACACTATATAATATATATTCGGTGAAATTTGATATTTTAAGTACAGCATATAATAAATATTTGTTGAAATTTGATATTTCATGTACAGTATTTAATATATATTTGGTGAAATGTGATATTTTATGTACATTATATAATATATATTTGGAGAAATTTGATATTTTATGTACAGTTTATAATATATATTTAGTGCACTTTCATATTTTATGTACAGTATATAATATATATTTGGTGAAATATGATATCTTATGTACAGTATATTATATATTTGTTGCAATTTGGTATTTTATGTGCAGTATATAATATATATTTGGTGAGTTTTGATATTTTATGTACAGTATATAATATATATTTGTTGAAATTTGATATTTTATGCACAGTATTTACTATATATTTGGTGAAATTTGATATATGTACAGTATATAATATATATTTAGTGTTCTTTCATACTTTATGTACAGTATATAATATATATGGTAAAATTTGATATTTCATGTACAGTATAAAATATATATTTACTGTAATTTCATATTTATGTATGGTATGTAATACATATTTGGTAAAATTTCATATTTTATGTACAGTATATAATATATATTTGGTGAAATTTGATATCTTATGTATAGTATAAAATATATATTTGCTGTCTTTTCATATTTTATGTACAGTATGTAATACATATTTGGTGAAATTTGATATTTTATGTATAGTATATGATAGATATTTGGTGAAATTTGATATTTGATGTACACTATATAATATATTTTTGGTGAAATTTGATATTTTATGTACAGTATATAATATATATTTGGTGTACTTTGATATTTTATGTACAGTACATAATATATAGTTGTTGTCATTTGATATTCTATGTACAGTATATAATATATATTTGGTATAATTTGATATTTTATGTACAGTATATAATACATATTTGGTGAAATTTGATATTTTAAGTAGAGTACATAATATATATTTGGTGAAATTTGATATTTTATGTACAGTATATAATGTATACTTGGTGAAATTTGATATTTTATGTACAGTATATATTTGGTGAAATTTGATATTTTATGTAGAGTATATAACATATATTTGGTGAAATTTGATATTTTGTGTAGAGTATATAATATATATTTTTTGAAATTTGATATGTACAGTATATAATATATATTTGGTGAAATTTGATATGTTATTTACAGTACATAAAATATATTTGGTGGCCTTTGATATTTTATGTAGAGTATATAATATATATTTTTTGTACTTTGATATTTTATGTACAGTATATAATACGTATTTGGTGTACTCTGATATTTTATGAACAGTACATAATTCATATTTCCTGTAGTTTGATATTTCATGTACAGTATATAATATATATTTGGTGAAATTTGATATTTTACGTATGGTATGAAATATATACTTGGTGAAATTTGATATTTTATGTACAGTATTTAATATATATTTGGTGAAATTTGCTACTTTATGTACAGTATCTAATAAATATTTGCTGAAATTTGATATTTTATGTACTGTATAGAATACATATTTGGAGAAATTTGATATTTTAAGTACAGTACAAACTATATATTTGGTGAAATTTGATATTTAATGTACAGTATATAATATATATTTGGTGAAATTTGATATTTTCTGTACACTATATAATATATATGGTGAAATTTGATATTTCATGTACAGCATATAATATATATTTGGTGTACTTTGATATTTTATGTACAGTATATATATATATTTTGTGTACTTTGATATTTAATGTACAGTATATATATATCTGGTGTACATTGATATTTTTTATACAGTATATAATATATATTTGGTGTGCTTTGATATTTTATGTACAGTATATAATATATATTTGGTGTAGTTTGATATTTCATGTATAGTATATAATACATATTTGGTGAAATTTGATAATTTATGTAGAGTATAAAATATATATTTGGGAAAATTTGATATTTTATGTACAGTATATAATATATATTTGATGAAATTTGAAATTTTATGTACAGTATATAATATATATTTGATGAAATTTGATATTTTATGTACAGTATGTAATATATATTTGGTGAAATTTGATGTTTTATGTACAGTATATAGTATATATTCGGGGAAATTTGATATTTTATCTACAGTATATAATACATATTTGGTTAAATCTGATATTTTATGTACAATATATAATATATATTTGGTGAAATTTGTTATTTTATGTACCGTATATAGTATATATTTGGTGTACTTTGATATTTTATGTACAGTATATAATATATATTTGGTGTACTTTGATATTTTATGTACAGTATATATTATATATTGGGTGTAGTTTGATATTTCATCTACAGTATATAATATATATTTGGTGAAATTTGATATTTTATGTACAGTATATCACGAATATTTGGTAAAATTTGATATTTTATGTACAGTATGTAATATATATGGTGAAATTTGATATTTTATGTACAGTATATAATATGTCTTTGGTGAAATTTGTTATTTTATGTATAGTATATAATATATATTTGCTGAAATTTGATATTTTAAGTACAGTCTGTAATATATATTTGGTGAAATTTGCTAATTTATGTACAGTATGTAATAAATATTTGGTGAAATTTGATATTTTATGTACAGTATATAATATATATTTGGTGAAATTTGATATTTTATGTACAGTATACTATATATTTGGTGAAATTTGATATTTTATGTACAGTATATAATATATATTTGGTGAAATTTGATGTTTTATGTACAGTATATAGTATATATTTGGTGAAAGTTGATGTTTTATCGACAGTATATAATATATATTTGGTGAAATTTGATATTTTATGTACAGTATATAATATATATTTGGTGTAATTTGTTATTTTATGTACAGCATATAGTATATTGTTGGTGAAATTTCATATTTTATGAACAGTATATAGTATATATTTGTGAAATTTGATATTTTATGTAAAGTATATAGTATATATTTTGTGAAATTTGATATTATATATGTAGTATATTATGTATTTGGTGAAATTTGATATTTTATGTACAGTATATAATATATATTTGGTGTAGTTTGATATTTTATGTACAGTATATAATATATAGGGTGTAGTTTGATATTTCATGTGTAGCATATAATATATATTTGGTGCAATTTGATATTTTATGTACAGTATAATATATATTTGGTGAAATTTGATATTTTATGTACAGTATATAATATATATTTGATGAAATTTGATATATTATGTACAGTATATAATATATATTTGGTGAAATTTTATGTTTTATGTACCGTATAAATTACATATTTGGTGAAATTTGATATTTTATGGACAGTATATAATAAATATTTGGTGTAATTTGATATATTATGGACAGTATATAATATATATTTGGTGAAATTTGATATCTTAAGTAGAGTATATAATATATATGGTGAAATTTCATATTTTATGTACACTATGCATATATATTGTCTGAAATTTACTATTTTATGTGCAGTATATAATGTACAATTGTTGAAATTTGATATTTTATGAACAGTATATAATATATATTTGGTGTACTTTCACATTATATGTACAGTATATAATATATATATGTACTTTCATATTTTATGCTCAGTATATAATATATATTTAGTGAGATTTGGTATTTTATGTACAGTATATAATACAGAGTTGGTAAAATTTGATATTTTATATACAATTTTTATATATATTGTCATGAATATATATTTATATAAATATATAAACATAAATATATAAAAATAAATATATGTTTATATATATTGTCATATATTATATATATGACAGTGTATAATATATCTTTGGTGAAATTTGATATTTTATATACAGTATATAATATATATTTAGTGAAATTTGTTATTTTATGTACAGTATATAATATATATTTGGTGAAATTTGGTATTTTGTATACAGTATATAATATACATTTGGTGTACTTTCACTTTATATGTACAGTATATAATATATAATTGATGTACTTTGATATTTTGTGTACAGTATATAATATATAGTTGGAGAACTTTGTTATTCTATGTACAGTATGTATTATATATTAGGTGTAGTTTGATATTTCATGTACAGCATATAATATATATTTGGTGAAATTTGATATTTTATATACAGTATATAATAAATATTTGGTAAAATTTGATATTTTATATACAGTATGTAATGTATATGTGGAAATTTGATATTTTATGTACAGTATATAATATGTCTTTTTTGAAATTTGATATTTTATGTACAGTATATAATATACATTTGGTGAAATTTGATATTTTATGTACACTCTGTAATATATATTTGCTGAAATTTGCTAATTTATGTACAGTATGTAATAAATATCTTTTGAAATTTGATATATTATGTACAGTATATAATATATATTTTGTGTAGTTTGATATATTATGTACAGTATATAATATATATTTGGTTTAGTTTGATATTTTATGTACAGTATATCATATGTATTTGGAGTGCTTTGATATTTTATGTACAGTACATAATCTATATTAGTTGTCGTT
The DNA here is from genome assembly GCF_029281585.2 of Gorilla gorilla gorilla. Taxonomy (NCBI): domain Eukaryota; kingdom Metazoa; phylum Chordata; class Mammalia; order Primates; family Hominidae; genus Gorilla; species Gorilla gorilla. Next base: position 539,434 of record NC_073236.2, read on the forward strand.
TGATATTCTATGTACTGTATATAATATATATTTGGTGAATTTTGATATTTCATGTACAGTATATAATATATATTAGGTGAAATTTGATATTTTATGTACAGCATGTAATATATACATGGTGAAATTTGATATTTTATATACAGTATGTAATATATATGGTGAAATATGCTATTTTATACAGAATATAAAAAATATTTGGTGAAATTTGATATTTTATGTACAGTAGAATACATATTTGGTGAAATTTGATATTTTAAGTACAGTATATAATATATATTTGGTGAAATTTGATATTTTATGTACAGTATATAATACATATTTGGTGTATTTTGATATATTATCTACTGTATATAATCTATATTTGGTGTACTTTGATATTTATGTACAGTACATAATATATATTTGGTGTCATTTTTATATTGTATGTACGGTATACAGTATATATTTGGTGAAATTTGCTGTTTTATGTACAGTATATAATATATATTTGGTGTAATTTGATAATTTATGTACAGTATATAATATATATTAGGTGTACTTTGATATTTTATGTACAGTATAAAATACATATTTGGTGAAATTTGATATATTATGTACAGTACATAATATATATTTGGTGAAATTTGATATATTTTTTACAGTATATAATATATATTTGGTGTACTGTGATATTGTATGTACAGTATATAATATATATTTGGTGAAATTTGATATTTTATGCACAGTATATAACATATGTTTGGTGAAATTTGATATTTTATGTATAGTGTATAACATATATTTGGTGAAATTTGATATTTTATGTACAGTATATAATATATATTTCGTGAAATTTGATATTTTAGGTACAGTATATTATATATATTTGGTGAAATTTGATATTTTATGTACAGTATATAATATATATTTGGTGTAATTTGATAATTTATGTACAGTATATGACATATATTTGGTGAAATTTGATATTTTATGTACAGCATGTGATATATATTTGGTGAAATTAGCTATTTTTAGTCCAGTATATAAAAAATATTTGGAGAAATTTGATATTTTATGGACAGTAAATAGTATATATTTGGTGAAATTTGATATTTTATGTACAGTATACAATATATATTTCGTGAAATTTGATATTTTATGCACAGTATATAACATATGTTTCGTGAAATTTGATATTTTATGTACAGTATGTGATACATATTTGGTGAAATTTGCTATTTTGTGCACAATATACAATAAATATTTGGTGAAATTTGATATTTTATGTACAGTATATAATATATATTTGGTGAAATTTGATATTTTATGCACACCCTGTAATATATATTTGGTGAAATTTCCTAGTTTATGTTGAGTATGTAATAAACATTTCGTGAAATTTGCTATATAATGTACAGTATATAATATATATTTGGTGTAGTTTGATATTTTATGTACAGTGTGTAATATATATTTGGTGTACTTTCATATTTTAGGTACAGTATATAATATATATTTGGTGTAGTTTAATATTTTATATACAGTATATAATATATATATGGTTTAGTTTGATATTTTATATACAGTATATCATATATATTTTGTGAAATTTGATATTTTATGTAGAGTATATAATATATATTTGGTGAAATTTGATATTTTTTGTACAGTATATTATTTATATTTGTTGAAATTTTATATTTGATATACAGTATATAATATATATTTGGTGTACATTGATATAATATATACAGTATATAATATACATTTGCAGTACTTTGATATTTTATGTACAGTACCAAATATATATTTGTTGTCATTTGATATTCTATGTATAGTATATAATATATATTTGGTGAAATTTGATATTTTATATACAGTATATAATATATATTCGGTGAAATTTGATATTTTAAGTACAGTATGTAATATATACTTGGTGAAATTTGATATTTTATGTACAGTTTGTAATATATATTTGGTGAAATTTGCTATTTATGTACAGTATATAATACATATTTGGTGAAATTTGATATTTTATGTACAGTATAGAATACATATTTGGTGAAATTTGATATTTTAAGTACAGTACATAATATGTATTTGGTGAATTTTGATATTTTATGTACAGTATATAATATATGCTTTGTGAAATATGATATTTTACGTACAGTATATAATATATATTTGGTGTACTTTGATATATTATGTATATTACATAATATATATTTGGTGTACTTTTCTATTTATGTAAAGTACATAATATATATTTGGTGTCATTTGATATTATATGTACAGTATATAATATATATTTCATGAAATTTCATATTTTATGTACAGTATATAATAAATATTTCGTGAAATTTGATATTTTATGTACAGTATAGAATACATATTTAGTGAAATTTGATATTTTAAGTACAGTATATAATATATATTTCCTGAAATTTAATTTTTTATGTACAGTATATAATATATATTTGCTGAAATTTGATATTTTGTTTACACTATATAATATATATGGTGAAATTTGATATTTTATATGCAGTATATAACATATATTTGGTGTACTTTAATATTTTATGTACAGTATATAATATATATTTTGTGTACTTTGATATTTTATGTACTATATGTATATTTGGTGTACTTTGATAATTTATGTATAGTATATAATATATATTTGGTGAAATTAGATATTTTATGTACTGTATATAATATATATTTGGTGTAGTTTGATATTTTTTCTACAGTGTATAATATATATTTGGTGTAGTTTGATATTTTATGTACAGTATATAATATATATTTGGTGAAATTTGATATTTCTTGTACAGTATATAATATATATTTGGTGAAATTTGATGCTTTATGTACAGTTTATAGTATATATTTGGTGAAATTTGATATTTTATGTACAGTATATAATATATATTTGGTGAAATTTGGTATTTTATGTACAGTATATAATATATATTTGGTGTACTTTGATATTTTATGTACAGTATATAATGTACATTTGGTGAAATTTGAAATTTTCTGTACAGTATACAGTATAGATTTGGTGAAATTGGATATTATTTGAACAGAATATAATATATATTTGCTGAAATTTGATATTTGATGTACAGTACATAATATATATTTGTTGTCCTTTGATATTCTATGTACAGTATATAATATATATTTGGTGAAATTTGATATTTTATGTACAGTAAATAATATACATTTGGTGAAATTTGATATTTTATGTACAGTATATAATATATATCTGGTGAAATTCGCTATTTTATGTACAGTATATAACAAATATTTGGTGAAATTTGATATTTTATGTACAGTATATAATACATATTTGGTGAAATTTTATATTTTCTGTATATCATATAATGTATATTTGGTGAAATTTGATATTTTATGTACAGTGTGTAATATATATTGGTGAAATTTGATATTTTATGTGCAGGATATAATATACATTTGGTGTCCTTTGATATTTCACGTACAGTATATAATATATATTTGGTGAAATTTGATATTTTATGTACACTATATAATATATATGGTGTACTTTCATATTTTATGTACAGTATATAATATATACTTAATGAAATTTCATGTTATATGTACAGTATATAATAAATATTTGGAAAAATTTGATATTTTATGTACGGTATGTAATGTGTCTTTGGTGAAATTTGATATCTTATGTACAATATATAATATATATTTGGTGAAATTTGTTATTTTGTGTATAGTATATAATATATATTTGCCATACTTTGATATTTTTTGTTCAGTATATCATATATATTTGGTGTAGATTGATAATTCTTGTACAGTATATAATATATATTTGGTGAACTTTCACATTATATGTACAGTATGTAATATATATTTCGTGTACTTTCATATTTTATGTACAGTATATATCTTTGGTGAAATTTTATATTTTATGTACAGTATATATTATATATGGTGAACTTTGATATTTTATGTACAGTGTATAATATATATGTGGAAATTTGATATGTTTTGTACAGTATATAATATATATTTGGTGAAATTTGATATTATAAGTACAGTATAAAATATATATTTCGTGACATTTTATATTTTGTACAGTATATAATACATATTTGGTGTTCTTTTATATTTTATATGCAGAATACAATATATATTTGGTGAAATGTGATATTTTATGTACAGTATATAATATATATTTGGTGAAATTTGATATTTCTTGTACAGTATATAATACATATTTGATCAAATTTGATATTTTATGTACAGTATATAATATATATTTGGTGAAATATGATGCTTTATGTACACTTTATAGTATATATTTGGTGAAATTTGATATTTTATGTACAGTATATAATATATATTCTTTGTATTTTGATATTTTATGTACAGTATATTGTATATTCTTGGTGTAGTTTGTTATTTTATGTACAGTATATAATATATATTTGGTGAAATTTGATATTTTATGTTCAGTATGTTGTATATATTTGGTGAAATTTGGTATTTTATGTAAAGTATATAGTACAAATTTGGTGAAATTTGATATTTTATGTACAGTATACAATATATATTTGATGTGCTTTGATATTTTATATACAGTATATAATACATATTGGGCGTACTTTCATATTTTATGTACAGTATATAATATATATTTAGTGAAATTTGATATTTTATGTACAGTATATAATGAATATTTGGTGAAATTTGATATTTTATGTACAGTATGTAATATTTGGTGAAATTTGATATTTTATGTACAGTATATAATATGTATTTGGTGAAATTTGATATATTATGTATAGTATATAATATGTATTTGGTAAAATTTGATATTTTATGTACACTCTGTAATAATTATTTGGAGATAGTTGCTAATTTATGTACAGTATGTAATAAATATTTGGTGAAATTTGATATTTTATGTACAGTATATAATATATAGTCGGTGAAGTTTGATATTTTATGTACAGTATAAAATATTCAGTTGGTTTAGCCTGATATTTTATGTACAGTATATCATATATATTTTGTGAAATTTGATATTTTATGTACAGTATATCATATATATTTTGTGAAATTTGATATTTTATGTACAGCATATCATATATATTTGGTGGAATTTGATATTTTATGTACAGTATACAATATATATTTTATGTAGTTTGTTATTTTATGTATAGTATATAGTATATATTTGGTGTAGTTTGATAGTGTATGTACAGTATATAATATACATTTGGTGAAATTTGATATTTTTTGTACAGTATATAATATATATTTGGTGAAATCTGATATTTGATGTACAGTATACAATATATACTTGGTTTACTTTGATATTTTATGTACAGTATATAATATATAGTTGGAGAACTTTGATATTTTGTGTACAGTAGATAATATATATTTGTTGTCATTTGATATTCTATGTACAGTATATAATATATATTTGGTGAAATTTGATATTTTATGTACAGTATATAATATATATATGGTGAAATTTGATATTTAATGTACAGTATCAAATATATATTTGGTGAAGTTTCATATTATATGTACAGTTTATAGCATATATTTGCTGTAGTTTGATATTTTATGTACAGTATATAATATATTTTTGGTGAAATTTAATATTTTATGTACAGTATATAATACATATTTGGTGAAATTTGATATTTGATATACAGTGTATAACATATATTTGGTGTACTTTGATATTTTATGTACTGTATGTAGTAAATATTTGGTGAAATTTGATATTTTATATACAGTTCATAATATATATTTGGTGTCATTTGATATTCTATGTACAGTATATACTATATATTTGGTGAAATTTGATATTTTATGCCCAGTATATAATATATATTTGGTGCAATTTGATATTTTATGTACAGTATATAATATGTATTTTGTGTACTTTGATATTTTATGTACAGTATATAAAATATATTTGGTGTACTTTGATAATTTATGTACAGTATATAATATATATTTGGTGTACTTTGATATTTTATGTAGAGTATATAATATACATTTGGTGAAATTTGATATTTTTGTACAGTATATAATATATATTTGCTGAAATTTGATATTTCATGTAGTGTATATAATATATATTTGTTGTACATTGATATTTTATGTACAGTATATAATACATATTCGGTGTAGTTTGATATTTCATGTATAGTATATAATATATATTTGGTGAAATTTGATATTTTATGTGCAGTATATAATATATATTTGGTGAAATTTGTTATTTTATGTACAGTATGTAATATATACTTGGTGAAATTTGTTATTTTATGTACAGTCTGTAATATATATTTGTTGAAATTTGATATTTTATGTACGGTATACAGTACAAATTTTGGGAAATTTGATATTTAATGTACAGTATATAATATATATTTGGTGCAGTTTGATATTTTATGTACAGTATATACAATATATTTGCTGTAGTTTGATATTTTATGTACAGTATATAATACATATTTGGTGAAATTTGATGTTTTATGTTCAGTATGTCGTATATATTTGGTGAAATTTGGTATTTTATGCACAGTATATAATACATATTTGGTGAAATTTGATGTTTTATGTTCAGTATGTCGTATATATTTGGTGAAATTTGGTATTTTATGTACAGTATATAATACATATTTGGTGAAATTTGATATTTTATGTACAGTATATAATATATATTTTTTGTGCTTTCACATTATATGTACAGTATACAATATATATTTAGTGAAATATATTTTATGTACAGTATATAATGAATATTTGGTACAATTTGATATTTTATGTACAGTATGTAATATATGGTGAAATTTGATATTTTGTGTATAGTATATAATATGTATTTAGTGAAATATGATATTATATGTGCAGTGTATAACATATGTTTGGTGAAATTTGATATCTTATGTACAGTGTATAATATGTAGTAGGTGAAATTTGATATTTTATGTACGGTATATAATATATATTTGGTGTAGTTTGATATTCTTTGTACAGTATATAATATATATTTGGTGTAGTTTGATCTTTTATGTACAGTATATTATATATTAGGTGAAACTTGATATTTTTGTACAATATAAAGTATATACTTGGTGAAATTTGATAATTTATGTACAGAATGTAATAAATATTTGGTGAATTTTGATATTTTATGTACAGTATATAATACATATTTGGTGAAATGTGATATTTTGTTTACTGTACATAATATATATTTGGTGAAATTTGATATTTTATGTACAGTATATAATATATATTTGGTGAAATGTGATATTTTGTGTACAGTATATATTTGTTGTGCTTTGATATTTTATGAACAGTGTATAATATATATTTGGAGAAATTTGATATTTTATGTACAGTATATAATATATATTTTGTGTAGTTTGATATTTTATGTACAGTATATAATATATATTTGGTGAAATTTGATATTTTATGTACAGTATATAATATATATTTGGTGTAGTTAGATATTTTATATACAGTATATCATATAAATTTGGTGAAGTTTGGTATTTCATGTACATTATGTAAAGTTTTTGAAATTTGATATTTTATGTACAGTATGTAATATATATATGGTTTATTTTGATATTTTATGTACAGTATATAATATATATTTGATGAAATTTCATATTTTATGTACATTATATAACATGTATTTGGTGAAATTTGATGTTTTCTGTACAGTACATAAGATATATTTGATGAAATTTGATATTTTACGTGCAGTATATAATATATATTTGGTGAAATTTGGTATTTTATGTAGAGTATATAATATATATTTGGTGAAATTTGATAATTTACATACAGTACATAGTATATATTTGCTGTACTTTCATATTTTATGTGCAGGATATAGTATATATTTGGTGAAATTTGATATTTTATGTATGGTGTATAATATATATTTGCTGTACCTTCATATTTTATGTACAGTATATAGCGTATATTTGGTGAAAGTTGATATTTTATGTACAGTATATAATACATATTTGGTGAAATTTGATATTTTATGTACAGCATATAATATATATTTGGTGTAGTTTGATATCTTATGTACAGTTTATAATATAGATTTGGTGTAGTTTGATATTTCCTGTACATTATATAATATACATTTCGTGAAATTTTATATTTTATGTACACTATATATTATATATTTGATGAAATTTGATATTTTATGTACAGAATATAATATATATTTGGTGAAATTTGATATTTTATGTACGGTATATAATATATATTTGCTGTAACTTCATATTTTATGTACAGTATAGAGCATATATTTGGTGAAATTTGATATTTTATGTACAGTATATAATACATATTTTGTGAAATTTGAGATTTTATGTGCAGTATATAATATATATATTTTGAAATTTGATATTTTATGTACAGTATATAATATATATTTGGTGCAATTTCATATTATATGTACAGTATAAAATATATATTTGGTGTACTTTGATGTTTTATGTACAGTGTATAATATATATTTGGTGAAATTTGATTTTATATGTACATTATATTATATATATTTTGTGAAATTTGATATTTTATGTACAGTACATAATATATATTTGGTGTAGTTTGATATTTTATGTACAGTATGTAATATATATTTATTGCAATTTCATATTTTATGTACAGTATGTATTATATATTTGGTGTAGTTTGACATTTTATGTGCAGTATACAATATATATTTGGTGAAATCTCATATTTTATGTACAGTATATAATATATATTTGGTGTACTTTGATATTTTATGTACAGTATATAATATATATTTGGTGTACTTTGATATTTTATGTACAGTATATAATATATATTTGGTGATATATGATATTTTATGTATAGTATATAACATACATTTGGTGTATTTTGACATTTCATGTACATTATATAATATATATTTGGTGAAATTTGATATTTTATGTTCAGTATATAATATATATTTCTTGAAATTTGATATTTTATGTAGAGTATATAATATATACCCTGGTGAAATTTGATGTTTTATGTATAGTATATAGTATATATTAAGTGATATTTGATATTTTATGTACAGTATCTAATATACATTTGGTGAAATTTGATATTTTATGTACAGCATGGTATATATATTTGGTGAAATTTGATATTTTATGTTCAGTATATAATACATATTTGGTGAAATTTGATATTTTTTGTACAGTACATAGTATATATTTGGTGAAATTTTATATTTTATGTACAGTATATATTATACATTTGGTGAAATGTGATATTTCATATACGGTATATATTTGTTGTGCTTTGAAATTTTATGTACAGTATATAATATATATTTCATGAAATTTGATATTTCATGTACAGTATGTAATATATATTTGGTGTAGTTTGATATTTTATGTATAGTATATAATATATATGTGGTGTAGTTTGATATTTCACATACATTATATAAAATATATTTTTTAAAATTTGATATTTTATGTACAGTATATAATATATATTTGGTGTACTTTGATATTTTGTGTACAGTATATAATATATATTTGGTGTACTTTGATATTTTATGTACAGAATATCATATATATTTGGTGTAGTTTGATATTTCTTGTACAGTATATAATATATATTTGGTGAAATTTGATATTTTATGTACAGTATATAATATATATTTGGTGTACTTTCACATTATATGTACAGTATATAATACATATTTGGTGTACTTTTATATTTTATGTACAGTATATAATATATATTTAGTGAAATTTGATATTTTATGTACAGTTTGTAATACATATTTGGTAAAATTTGATATTTTTGTACAGTATATAATATATATTTGGTGAAATTTGACGTTTTATGTACAGTATATAATATATATTTGGTGTACTTTCACACATGTAGAGTATATAACAGATATTTAGTGTACTTTCATATTTTATGTACAGTATATAACATATATTTAGTAAAATTTGGTATTTTATGTACAGTATGTAATACATATTTGGAAAAACTTGATATTTTATGTACAGTATGTAATATATATTTGGTGAAATTTGATATTTTATGTGCAGTATATAATATATATTTGGTGAAATTTGATGTTTTATATACAGTATATAATATATATATGGTGAAATTTGATATTTTATGTACAGTATATAATATATATTTGGTGTACTTTCATATTTTATGTACAGTATGTAATATATATTTAGTGAAATGTGATATTTTATGTACAGTATGTAATACATATTTGGTAAAATTTAATATTTTATGTACAATATGTAATACATATTTGGTGAAATTTGATATTTTATGTACAGTATATAATATATATTTGGTGAAATTTGATATTTTATTTATGGTATATAATATATATCTGGTGAAATTTGATATTTTATGTACAGTATATAATATATATTTGGTGAAATTTCATATTTTATGTACAGTATATTATATATATTTTGTGTACTTTCATATTATACGTACAGTATATAGTATATATTTGGTGTGCTTTTATATTTTATGTACAGTATATAATCTATAGTGAAATTTGATATTTTATGTACAGTATATTATGAATATTTGGCGACATTTGATATTTTCTGTAAAGTATGTAATATACGTTTGGTGAAATTTAGTATTTTAGGTAGAGTATATAATATATATTTGGTGAAATTTGATATTTTAGGTACAGTATATAATATATATTTGGTGAAATTTGATATTTTAGGTACAGTATATTATACATATTTGGTGAAAATTGGTATTTTATGTACAGTGTATAATACATATTGGGTGTAGTTTCATATTTTTTGTACAGTATATAGTGTATACGTACTGTAGTTTATTTTATCTACAGTATATAATATATATTTGGTGAAATTTGATATTTTATGTACAGTATGTAATATATATTTGGTGTAGTTTGATATTTTTTGTACAGTATATAAAATATATTTTTGAAATTTGATATTTTATGTACAGTATATAATATATATTTGCTGAAATTGTATATGTTATGTACAGCATATAATATATATTTGATGAAATCTGATATTTTATGTGCAGTATATTATATTTGGTGAAATTTGATGCTATACGTAGAGGATATAGTATATATTTGTTGAAATTTGGTATTTCATGTACAGTATATAATATATATTTGGTGAAATTTCATAATTTATGTACAGTATATAATATATATTTGTTGTAGTTTCATATTATATGTACAGTATTTAATATATATTTGGTGTACTTTGATATTATATCTACAGGATATAATATATATAGTAAAATTTGATATTTTATGTACAGTATATAATATATATTTGGTGAAATTTGATATTTTATGTACAGTATATAATAAATATTTGTTTAAATTTGATATTTTATGTACAGTATATAATATATCTGGTGAAATTTGATATTTTATGTACAGTATACAATATATATTTGGTGAAATTTGATGCTTTATGTACAGCCTATAGTATATAATAAGTGAAATTTGATACTTTATGTACAGTATATAATATATATTTGGTGAAATTTGGTATTTTATGTACATTATATAATATATATTTTGTGAAATTTCATATTTTATGTATAGTATATAATATATATTTGGTGTACTTTCATATTATATGTACAGTATATAATATATATTTGGTGTACTTTGATATTTTATATACAGCACATAATATATATTTAGTGAAATTTGATATTTTGTACAGTATACAGTATATATTTGGCGAAGCTTGATATTTTATGTAAAGCATGTAATATATATTTGGTGTACTTTGATATTTTATGTACAGTATATTATATATTTGGTGAAATTTGATACTTATTCTACAGTATATAATACATATTGGTTGAAATTTGATATTTTTTGTACAGTATATAATGCATATTTGGTGAAATTTGATATTATATGAACAGTGTATAATATATATTTGGTGAAATTTGATATCTTGTGTATAGTGTATAATATATATTTGTTGAAATTTGATATTTTATGTACGGTATACAATATAGATTTGGTGAAATTTGATATTTTATATACAGTACATAATATATATTTGGTGTAGTTTGATATTTTTTGTACAGTATATAATATATATTTGGTGAAGTTTGATATTTTATTTACATTATAAAATATATATTTGGTGAAATTTGACATTTTTTGTATAGTATATAATATATATTTGGTGAAATTTGATAATTTATGTACAGTATATAATACATATTAGGTGAAATTTAATATTTTATGTACAGTACTTAATATATTTTTGAAATTTGATATTTTATGTACAGTATATAATATATATTTGGTGAAATGTGATATTTTATGTACAGTATATATTTGTTGTACTTTGATATTTTATGTACAGTATATAATATATATTTATTGAAATTTGGTATTCTATGTACAGTATATAATATATATTTGGTGTAGTTTGATGTTTTATGTACAGTATATAATATATATTTGGTGTAGTTTGATATTTCAGATACATTATATAATATATATTTTTTGAAATTTGACATTTTATGTACAGTATATAATATACATTCGGTGAAATTTGATATTTTATGCACAGCACATAATATATATTTGATGAAATTTGATATTTTATGTACAGTCTGTAATATATATTTGGTGAAATTTGCTAATTTATGTACAGTATGTAATAAATATTTGGTGAAATTATATATTTTATGTACAGTCTATAATATATATTTAGTGAAATTTGCTAATTTAGCTACACTATATAATATATATTTGGTGAAATTTGATATTTTATGTACGGTATACAATATAAATTTGGTGATTTTTGATATTTTATGTACAGTATATAATAAATATTTGTTGGAATTTGATATTTTATGTACAGTATATATGTTTGGTGTACTTTCATATTTTATCTACAGCATATAATATATATTTGGAGAAATTTGATATTTTGTGTACAGTATATAATATATATTTGGTGAACTTTCATATTTTCTGTACAGTATATAGTATATAATTTCTGAAATTTGATATTTTATGTACAGTATATAATATATATTTGGTGAACTTTCATACTATATGTACAGTATAAAATATATACTTGGTGTACTTTGATGTTTTATGTACAGTATATAATATACATTTAGTGAAATTTGATATTTTATGTACACTATATAATAAATATTTGGTGAAATTTGATATTTTACTTTAAGTATGTACTATATATTTGGTGAAATTTGATATTTCATGTACAGTATATAATAGATATTATGTGAAATTTGATATTTTATGTACAGTATATAATATATATTTGGTGTAGTTAGATATTATATATACAGTATATCATATAAATTTGGTGAAGTTTGGTATTTCATGTACATTATGTAAAGTTTTTGAAATTTGATATTTTGTGTACAGTATGTAATATATATATGGTTTATTTTGATATTTTATGTACAGTATATAACATATATTTGATGAAATTTGATATTTTATGTACATTATATAATATATATTTGGTGAAATTTGATGTTTTCTGTACAGTACATAAGATATATTTGATGAAATTTGATATTTTACGTGCAGTATATAATATATATTTGGTGAAATTTGGTATTTTATGTACAGTATATAATATATCTTTGGTGAAATTTGATAATTTACATGCAGTACATAATATATATTTGCTGTACTTTCATATTTTATGTGCAGGATATAGTATATATTTGGTGAAATTTGATATTTTATGTATGGTGTATAATATATATTTGCTGTACCTTCATATTTTATGTACAGTATATAGCGTATATTTGGTGAAAGTTGATATTTTATGTACAGTATATAATACATATTTGGTGAAATTTGATATTTTATGTACAGCATATAATATATATTTGGTGTAGTTTGATATCTTATGTACAGTTTATAATATAGATTTGGTGTAGTTTGATATTTCCTGTACATTATATAATATATATTTCGTGAAATTTGATATTTTATGTAAACTATATATTATATATTTGATGAAATTTGATATATTATGTACAGAATATAATATATATTTGGTGAAATTTGATATTTTATGTACGGTATATAATAAATATTTGCTGTAACTTCATATTTTATGTACAGTATAGAGCATATATTTGGTGAAATTTGATATTTTATGTACAGTATATAATACATATTTTGTGAAATTTGAGATTTTATGTGCAGTATATAATATATATATTTTGAAATTTGATATTTTATGTACAGTATATAATATATATTTGGTGCAATTTCATATTATATGTACAGTATAAAATATATATTTGGTGTACTTTGATGTTTTATGTACAGTGTATAATATATATTTGGTGAAATTTGATATTATATGTACATTATATTATATATATTTTGTGAAATTTGATATTTTATGTACAGTATATAATATATATTTGGTGAAGTTTGATATTTTATGTACAGTATGTAATATATATTTATTGCAATTTCATATTTTATGTACAGTATGTATTATATATTTGGTGTAGTTTGACATTTTATGTGCAGTATACAATATATATTTGGTGAAATCTCATATTTTATGTACAGTATATAATATATATTTGGTGTACTTTGATATTTTATGTACATTTTATAATATATATTTGGTGTACTTTGATATTTTATGTACAGTATATAATATATATTTTGTGTACTTTGATATTTTATGTACAGTATATAATATATATTTGGTGAAATATATTTTATGTACAGTATATAACATACATTTGGTGTATTTTGACATTTCATGTACATTATATAATATATATTTGGTGAAATTTGATATTTTATGTTCAGTATATAATATATATTTCCTGAAATTTGATATTTTATGTAGAGTATATAATATATACCCTGGTGAAATTTGATGTTTTATGTATAGTATATAGTATATATTAAGTGATATTTGATATTTTATGTACAGTATCTAATATACATTTGGTGAAATTTGATATTTTATGTACAGCATGGAATATATATTTGGTGAAATTTGATATTTTATGTTCAGTATATAATACATATTTGGTGAAATTTGATATTTTGTGTACAGTACATAGTATATATTTGGTGAAATTTGATATTTTATGTACAGTATATATTATACATTTGGTGAAATGTGATATTTCATATACGGTATATATTTGTTGTGCTTTGAAATTTTATGTACAGTATATAATATATATTTCATGAAATTTGATATTTCATGTACAGTATGTAATATATATTTGGTGTAGTTTGATATTTTATGTATAGTATATAATATATATGTGGTGTAGTTTGATATTTCACATACATTATATAAAATATATTTTTTGAAATTTGATATTTTATGTACAGTATATAATATATATTTGGTGTACTTTGATATTTTGTGTACAGTATATAATATATATTTGGTGTACTTTGATATTTTATGTACAGAATATCATATATATTTGGTGTAGTTTGATATTTCTTGTACAGTATATAATATATATTTGGTGAAATTTGATATTATATGTACAGTATATAATATATATTTGGTGTACTTTCACATTATATGTACAGTATATAATAAATATTTGGTGTACTTTTATATTTTATGTACAGTATAAAATATATATTTACTGAAATTTGATATTTTATGTACAGTTTGTAATACATATTTGGTAAAATTTGATATTTTTGTACAGTATATAATATATATTTGGTGAAATTTGACGTTTTATGTACAGTATATAATATATATTTGGTGTACTTTCACATATGTAGAGTATATAACACATATTTAGTGTACTTTCATATTTTATGTACAGTATATAACATATATTTAGTAAAATTTGGTATTTTATGTACAGTATGTAATACATATTTGGTAAAACTTGATATTTTATGTACAGTATGTAATATATATTTGGTGAAATTTGATATTTTATGTGCAGTATATAATATATATTTGGTGAAATTTGATGTTTTATATACAGTATATAATATATATATGGTGAAATTTGATATTTTATGTACAGTATATATTTGGTGAAATTTGATATTTTATGTACAGTATGTAATATATATTTGGTGTAGTTTGATATTTTATGTATAGTATATAATATTTATTTGGTGTAGTTTGATATTTCACATACATTATATAATATATATTTTTTGAAATTTGATATTTTATGTACAGTATATAATACATATTTGGTGTACTTTGATATTTTGTGTACAGTATATAATATACATTTAGTGAAATTTGATATTTTATGTACAGTATACAGTAAATATCTGGCGAAGCTTGATATTTTATGTAAAGCATGTAACATATATTTGGTGTACTTTGATATTTTATGTACAGTATATTATATATTTGGTGAAATTTGATACTTTTTCTACAGTATATAATATTTATTTGGTGAAATTTGATATTTAATGTACAGTATATAATATATATTTGGTGTACTTTCACATTATATGTACAGTATATAATACATATTTGTTGTACTTTCTTATTTTATATATAGTATATAATATATATTTAGTGAAATTTGATATTTTATGTACAGTTTGTAATACATATTTGGTAAAATTTGATATTTTATGTACAGTATGTAATATATATTTGGTGAAATTTGATATTTTATGTAGAGTATATTATACATATTTGGTGAAATTTGATATTTTATGCACAGTATATAATATATACTTGGTGAAATTTGATATTTTATGTACAGTATATAATATGTATTTGGTGTACTTTCACATTATATGTACAGTATATAATATATATTTCATGTACTTTCATATTTTTTGTACAGTGTATAATATATATTTAGTGAGATGTGATATTTTATGTACAGTATATAATACATATTTGGTAAAATTTGATATTTTATGTACAGTATGTAATACGTATTTGGTGAAATTTGATATTTTATGTACAGTATATAATATACATTTGGTGAAATTTGATATTTAATGTACAGTCTGTAATATATATTTGGTGAAATTTGCTAATTTATGTACAGTATGTAATAAATATTTGGTGAAATTTGATATTTTATGTACAGTATATATTATATATTTGGTGAAATTTGATATTTTATGTAGAGTATATAATACATATTTGGTGAAATTTGATATTTTATGCACAGTATATAATATATACTTGGTGAAATTTGATATTTTATGTACAGTATATAATATATATTTGGTGTACTTTCACATTATATGTACAGTATATAATATGCATTTCGTGTAATTTCATATTTTATGTACAGTGTATAATATATATTTGGTGAAATTTGATATTTTTTCTACGGTATACAGTATAAATTTGGTGAAATTTGATATTTTACGTACGGTATACAATATAGATTTGGTGAAATTTGATATTTTATGTACAGTACATAATATATATTTGGTGTAGTTTGATATTTTTTGTTCAGTATATAATATATATTTGGTGTACTTTGATATTTTATGTACATTATATAATATATATTTCGCGAAATTTGACATTTTTTGTATAGTATATGATATATATTTGGTGAAAATTGATAATTTATGTACAGTATATATTTGTTGTGCTGTGATATTTTATGTGCAGTATATAATATGTATTTGGTGAAATTTGATATTTTATGTACAGTATGTAATATATATTTGGTGTAGTTTGATATTTTATGTATAGTATATAATATATATTTGGTGTAGTTTGATTTTTCACATACTTTATATAATATATATTTTTTGAAATTTGATATTTTATGTATAGTATATAACATATATTTGGTGTACTTTGATATTTTGTGTACAGTATATAATATATATTTAGTGAAATTTGATATTTTATGTACAGTATATAATATATATGTGGTGAAATTTGATATTTTATGTACAGTATATAATATATATTTGGTGTACTTTCACATTATATGTACAGTGTATAATATATATTTCGTGTACTTTCATATTTTATGTACAGTGTATAATATAAATTTAGTGAAATGTGATATTTTATGTACAGTATATAATACATATTTGGTAAAATTTGATATTTTGTGTACAGTATGTGATACGTATTTGGTGAAATTTGATATTTTATGTACAGTATATAATATGTATTTGGTGAAATTTGATATTTTTTGTACAGTCTGTAATATATATTTGGTGAAATTTGCTAATTTATGTACAGTATGTAATAAATATTTGGTGAAATTTGATATTTTATGTACAGTATATAATACATATATGGTGAAATTTGATATTATATGTAAAGTGTATAATATACATTTAGTGAAATTTGATATTTTATGTACAGTGTATAATATATATGTGGTGAAATTTGATTTTTTTTGTACGGTATACAATATAAATTTGGTGAAATTTGATATTTTATGTACGGTATACAATACAAATTTGGTGAAATTTTATATTTTATGTACAGTATATAATATATATTTGGTGAAATTTGATGCTTTATGTGCACTCTATAGTATATATTGGGTGAAATTTGATATTTTATGTACAGTATACAATACATATTTGGTGAAATTTGGTATTTTATGTACGGTATACAATATAAATTTGGTGAAGTTTGATATTTTATGTATGGTATATAATATATATTTGGTGTAGTTTTATATTTTTTGTACACTATATAATATATATTTGGTGTAGTTTGATATTTTATATACAGTATATAATATATATTTGGTGAAATTTGATATATTTGTACAGTATAAAGTATATATTTGGTGAAATTTGATAATTTATGTACAGTATGTAATAAATATTTGGTGAAATTTGATATTTTTTGTGCAGTATATAATACATATTTGGTGAAATTTGATATTTTGTGTAAGTACATAATATATATTTGGTGAAATTTGACATTTTATGTACAGTATATAATACATATTTGGTGAAATGTGATATTTTATGTACAGTATATATTTGTTGTGCTGTGATATTTTATGTGCAGTATATAATATCTATTTGGTGAAATTTGATATTTTATGTACAGTATGTAATATATATTTGGTGTAGTTTGATATTTTATGTATAGTATATAATATATATTTGGTGTAGTTTGATTTTTCACATACATTATATAATATATATTTTTTGAAATTTGATATTTTATGTACAGTATATAACATATATTTGGTGTACTTTGATATTTTGTGTACAGTATATAATATATATTTAGTGAAATTTGATATTTTATGTACAGTATACAGTAAATATCTGGCGAAGCTTGATATTTTATGTAAAGCATGTAACATATATTTGGTGTACTTTGATATTTTATTTGCAGTATATTATATATTTGGTGAAATTTGATACTTTTTCTACAGCATATAATATTTATTTGGTGAAATTTGATATGTAATGTACAGTATATAATATATATTTGGTGTACTTTCACATTATATGTACAGTATATAATACATATTTGGTGTACTTTCTTATTTTATGTACAGTATATAATATATATTTAGTGAAATTTGATATTTTACGTACAGTTTGTAATACATATTTGGTAAAATTTGATATTTTATGTACAGTTTGTAAGATATATTTGGTGAAATTTGATATTTTATGTACAGTATATAATACATATTTGGTGAAAATTGATATTTTATGTACAGTATATAATATATATTTGGTGAAATTTGATACTTTATGTACAGTATATAATATATATTTGGTGTACTTTCACATTATATGTACAGTATATAATATATATTTCGTGCACTTTCATATTTTTTGTACAGTGTATAATATATATTTAGTGAAATGTGATATATTATGTACACTATATAATACATATTTTTTAAAATTTGATATTTTATGTACAGTATGTAATACGTATTTGGTGAAATTTGATATTTTATGTACAGTATATAATATATATTTGCTGAAATTTGATATTTTATGTACAGTCTGTAATATATATTTGGTGAAATTTGCTAATTTATGTACAGTATGTAATAAATATTTGGTGAAATTTGATATTTTTTGTACAGTATATAATATATATGTGGTGAAATTTGATATTTTATGTACAGTATATAATATATATTTGGTGTACTTTCACATTATATATACAGTATATAATAAATATTTCGTGTACTTTCATATTTTATGTAAAGTGTACAATATATATTTAGTGAAATGTGATATTTTATGTATGGTATATAATAAATATATGGTATAATTTGATATATTTGTACAGTATAAAGTATATATTTGGTGAAATTTGATAATTTATGTACAGTATGTAATAAATATTTGGTGAAATTTGATATATTTTGTGCAGTATGTAATAAATATTTGGTGAAATTTGATATTTTGTGTAAGTACATAATATATATTTGGTGAAATTTGATATTTTATGTACAGTATATAATATATATTTGGTGAAATGTGATATTTTATGTACAGTATATATTTGTTGTGCGTTGATATTTTATGTACAGTATATAATATATATTTGGTGAAATTTGATATTTTATGTACAGTATGTAATATATATTTGGTGTAGTTTGATATTTTATGTATAGTATATAATATATATTTGGTGTAGTTTGATATTTCACATACATTATATAATATATATTTTTTGAAATTTGATATTTTATGTACAGTATATAATACATATTTGGTGTACTTTGATATTTTGTGTACAGTATATAATATACATTTAGTGAAATTTGATATTTTATGTACAGTATACAGTATATATCTGGCGAAGCTTGATATTTTATGTAAAGCATGTAACATATATTTGGTGTACTTTGATATTTTATATACAGTATATTATATATTTGGTGAAATTTGATACTTTTTCTACAGTATATAATATTTATTTGGTGAAATTTGATATTTAATGTACAGTATATAATATATATTTGGTGTACTTTCACATTATATGTACAGTATATAATACATATTTGGTGTAGTTTCTTATTTTATATACAGTATATAATATATATTTAGTGAAATTTGATATTTTATGTACAGTTTGTAATACATATTTGGTAAAATTTGATATTTTATGTACAGTATGTAATATATATTTGGTGAAATTTGATATTTTATGTAGAGTATATAATACATATTTGGTGAAATTTGATATTTTATGCACAGTATATAATATATACTATTTGAAATTTGATATTTTATGTACAGTATATAATATATATTTGGTGTACTTTCACATTATATGTACAGTATATAATATATGTTTCGTGTACTTTCATATTTTTTGTACAGTGTATAATATATATTTAGTGAGATGTGATATTTTATGTACAGTATATAATACATATTTGGTAAAATTTGATATTTTATGTACAGTATGTAATACGTATTTGGTGAAATTTGATATTTTATGTACAGTCTGTAATATATATTTGGTGAAATTTGCTAATTTATGTACAGTATGTAATAAATATTTGGTGAAATTTGATATTTTATGTACAGTATATATTATATATTTGGTGAAATTTGATATTTTATGTACAGTATATAATATATATTTGGTGTACTTTCACATTATATGTACAGTATATAATATATATTTCGTGTAATTTCATATTTTATGTACAGTGTATAGTATATATTTGGTGAAATTTGATATTTTTTGTACGGTATACAATATAAATTTGGTGAAATTTGATATTTTACGTACGTTATACTATATAGATTTGGTTAAATTTGATATTTTATGTGCAGTACATAATATATATTTGGTGTAGTTTGATATTTTTTGTTCAGTATATAATATATATTTGGTGTACTTTGATATTTTATGTACAGTATATAATATATATTTGGTGAAATTTGACATTTTTTGTATAGTATATGGTATATATTTGGTGAAATTTGATAATTTATGTACAATATATATTTGTTGTGCTGTGATATTTTAAGTGCAGTATACAATATCTATTTGGTGAAATTTGATATTTTATGTACAGTATGTAATATATATTTGGTTTAGTTTGATATTTTATGTATAGTATATAATATATATTTGGTGTAGTTTGATTTTTCACATACATTATATAATATATATTTTTTGAAATTTGATATTTTATGTATAGTATATAACATATATTTGGTGTACTTTGATACTTTGTGTACAGTATATAATATATATTTAGTGAATTTTGATATTTTATGTACAGTATATAATATACATTTGGTGAAATTTGATATTTTATGTACAGTCTGTAATATATATTTGGTGAAATTTGCTAATGTATGTACAGTATGTAATAAATATTTGGTGAAATTTGATATTTTATGTACAGTATATAATATATATGTGGTGAAATTTGATATTTTATGTACAGTATATAATATATATTTTGTGTACTTTCACATTATATGTACAGTGTATAATATATATTTCGTGTACTTTCATATTTTATGTACAGTGTATAATATAAATTTAGTGAAATGTGATATTTTATGTACAGTATATAATACATATTTGGTAAAATTTGATATTTTGTGTACAGTATGTGATACGTATTTAGTGAAATTTGATATTTTATGTACAGTATATAATATATATTTGGTGAAATTTGATATTTTATGTACAGTCTGTAATATATATTTGGTGAAATTTGCTAATTTATGTACAGTATGTAATAAATATTTGGTGAAATTTGATATTTTATGTACAGTATATATTACATATATGGTGAAATTTGATATTATATGTACAGTGTATAATATACCCTTAGTGAAATTTGATATTTTATGTACACTGTATAATATATATTTGGTGAAATTTGATATTTTTTGTACGGTATACAATATAAATTTGGTGAAATTTGATATTTTATGTACGGTATACAATGCAAATTTGGTGAAATTTTATATTTTATGTACAGTATATAATACATATTTGGTGAAATTTGATATTTTATGTACAGTACATAAAATAGTTTTGGTGAAATTTGATGTTTTATTTACAGTATATATTTGGTGAAATTTGATATTTTATGTACAGTATATAATAAATATTTGGTGAAATTTGATATTTTATGTACAGTATATAATATATATTTGGTGTGCTTAGATATTTTATGTGCAGTACATAATATATATTTGGTGTACTTTCATATTTTATGTACAGTATATAATATATATTTGGTGTAGTTTGATATTTCATGTACAGTATATAATATATATTTGGTGAAGTTTGATATTTTATGTACTGTATATAATATATACTCGGTGAAATTTGATATTTTATATACAGTATATAAAATATATTTGGTGTACTTTCATATTTCATGTACAGTATATAATATATATTTAGTGAAATTTGATATTTTATGTACAGTATATAATACGTATTTGGTAAAATTTGATATTTTCCTCATGTATGTATGTATGTATATAATATATATTTGGTGAAATTTGATATTTTATGTACAGTTTATAATATATATTTGGTGGAATTTGATATTTTATGTACAGTATATAATATATATTTGGTGAAATTGGATATTTTTTGAACAGTCTGTGATATATATTTGGTGAAATTTCCTATACTACGTACAGTATGTAATAAAAATCAAGAGAAATTTGATATTTTATGTGCAGTGTATAATATATATTTGGTGTAGTGTGATATGTAATGTACAGTTGATAATATATATTTGGTCTAGTTTGATATTTTATGTACAGTATATCATATATATTTGGTCAAATTTGATATATTAGGTACAGTGTATAATATATATTTGGTGAAATTTGATATTTTATGTATAGTATATAAAATATATTTGGTGTCCTTTTATATTTCATGTACAGTATATAATATATCTTTGGTGTAGTTTGATATTTTGTGTACAGTATATAATACATATTTGGTGAAATTGGATATTATATGTACAGTGTATAAAATAATCTTGGTGAAGTTTGATATTTTATGTACAGTGTATAATATATGGTGAAATTTGATATTTTATGTATGGTATACGATATAAATTTGGTGAAATTTGATATTTTATGTACAGTATATAATATATATTTGGTTTAGTTTGATATTTTATGTACAGTATATAGCATGTATTTGGTGAAGTTTGATATTTTATGTACAGTATATAATATATATTTGGCGAAATTTGATATTTTTTGTATAGTATATAATATATTTTGGGTGAAATTTGATATTTTATGTACAGTATATAATATATATTTGGTGTACTTTGATATTTTATGTACAGTATATAATATGTATTTGGTGTACTTTGATATTTATTGTACAGCACATAGTATATATTTGGTGTCATTTTATATTCTATGTACAGTATATAATATATATTTGGTGAAATTTGATATTTTATGTACCGTATATAGTATATATTTGGTGAAATCTGATATTTTCTGTACAGTATGTAATATATATTTGGTGAAATTTGATATTTTCTGTACAGTATGTAATATATATTTGGTTTAGTTTGACATTTTATGTGCAGTATACAATATATATTTGGTGTAGTTTGATATTTTATGTTCAGTATTTAATATATATTTGGTGTACTTTGATATATTATGTGCATTATATCATATATATTTGGTGAAATATGATATTTTATGTACAGTATATAAAATACATTTGGTGTACTTTGACATTTCATGTACAGTATATAATATATATTTGGTGAAATTTGATATTTTATTTACAGTATATAATATATATTTCATGAAATGTGATATTTTATGAAGAGTATATAATATATATTTGGTGAAATGTGAAATTTTATGTATAGTATATAGTATATATTTCGTGAAATTTGATATTTAATGTAAAGTATGTAATATATATTTGGTGAAGTTTGATATTTTATGTACAGTATATAATATATATTTGGTGAAATTTGATATTTTATGTGCAGTATATAATATATATTTGGTGTACTTTGATATTTTATGTACAGTATATAATATATATTTGGTGAAATTTGATGTTTTATGTACAGTAAATAATATATATTTGGTGAAATTTGATATTTTTCATAGAGTATATAGTATATATTTTGGGAAATTTGGTATTTTATGTACAGTATATAGTATACATTTGGTGAAATTTGATATTTTACATACACAATATAATATATATTTGCTGTACTTTCATATTTTATGTGCAGTATATAGTATATATTTGGTGAAATTTGATATTTTATGTACGGTATATAATATATATATGGTGTAGTTTGATATTTCATGTACATTATATAATATATATTTGGTGAAATTTGATGTTTAATGTACACTATATACCATATATTTGATGAAATTTGATATTTTATGTGCAGAATATAATATATATTTGGTGAAATTTGATGTTTTATGTACAGTATATAATATATATTTGGTGTAGTTTGATATTTTATGTACAGTTTATAATATATATATGGTGTAGTTTGATATTTCATGTACATTATATAATATATATTTGGTGAAATTTGATGTTTAATGTACACTATATACCATATATTTGATGAAATTTGATATTTTATGTGCAGAATATAATAAATATTTGGTGAAATTTGATGTTTTATGTACAGTATATAATATATATTTGGTGAAATTTGATATTTTATGTAAGGTAGAAAATATATATTTTCTGTACCTTCATATTTTATGTACAGGATATAGCATATATTTGGTGAAATTTCATATTTTATGTACAGTATATAATATATATTTGGTGTACTTTGATGTTTTATGCACAGTGTATGATATATATTTGGTGAAATTTGATATTTTATGTACAGTATATAACATATCTTTTTGAAATTTGATATTTTATGTACAGTGTATAATATATATTTGGGGAAATTTGGTATTTTATATACAATATATAATATATATTTCGTGAAATTTGATATTTAATGTACAGTATATAATACATATTTGGTATAGTTTCACATTATATGTACAGTATATAATATATATTTGGTGTACTTTCATATTTCATATTTCATATTTAGTGAAATTTGAAATTTCACCTAAAGTATGTAATACATATTTTGTAAAATTTGATATTTTATGTACAGTATAATATATATTTGTGCAAATTTGATATTTTATTGGCAGTATTTAATATATATTTGGTGAAATTTGATATTTTATGTACAGTATATAATATATATGTGGTGAAATTTGATGTTATATGTACAGTCCGTAATATATATTTCGTGAAATTTGCTAATTTGTGTACAGTATGTAACAAATATTTGGTGAAATTTGATATTTTATGTAGAGTATACAATATATATTTGGTGTAGTTTGTTATTTCATGTACAGTATATAATATATATTTGGTATCATTTGATATTTTATGTACAGTATATCATATATATTTGGTGAAATTTGATATTTTATGTACAGTATATAATATATATTTGGTGAAACTTGATATTTTATGTACAGTATATAAAATATATTTGGCGTACTTTGATATATTTTGTACAGTATATAATATATATTTGGTGTAGTTTGCTATTTTATATACTGTATATAATATATATTTGGTGAAATTTGATATTTTTTATACTGTATATAATACATATTAGGCGAAATTTGATGTTATATGTACAGTTTATAATATACATTTGATGAAATTTGAAATATTATGTACATGGTATAATATATATGGTAAAATTTGATATTTTATGTACGTTATACAATATAAATTTGGTGAAAATTGATACTATATGGACAGTATATAATAAACATTTTGTGTAGTTTGATATTTTATATGCAGCATATAGTATGTAATTGGTGTAGTTTGATATTTTTTGTACAGTATATAATATATATTTGTAGAAATTTGTTATTTTTTGTTCAGCATATAATATATATTTGTTGAAATTTCATATTTGATGTATAGTATTTAAAATATATTTAGTGAACTTTGGTATTTTATGTACAGTATATAATATATATCTGGTGTACTTTGATATTTTATGTGTAGTACATAATAAATATTTCATGTCGTCTGATATTCTATGTACAGTATATAATATATATTTGGTGAAATTTGATATTTTATGTTCAGTATATAATATATATTTGGTGAAATTTGATATTTTATGTACACTATGATATATATATTTTGTGAAATTTGCTAATTTATTTACAGTATATAATGTATATTGTTTGCAATGATATTTTGTGTACAGTATATAAAATATATTTGGTGTAGTTTGATATTTCATGTACAGTATTTAATATATATTTGGTTAAAATTGATATTTTATGTACAGTTTACAATATATATTTTTTGAAATATGGTATTTTATGTACAGTATATAATATACATTTGGTTTACTTTGATATTTTATGTACGGTATATATCTTTGGTGAAATTTGATATTTTATGTACAGTATATAATATATATTTGGTAAAATTTGGTAATTTATATACTACATATTATATATTTGGTGAAATTTGATATTTTGTGTACAGTATATAATATATATTTGGTGTAGATTCACATTATATGTACGGTATATAATATATATTTGGTGTACTTTCATATTTTATGTACAGTATGTAATAATATATATTTAGTAAAATTTGATATTTTATGTACAGTATGTAATACATATTTGGTAAAATTTGATATTTTCTGTACAGTATAATATATATTAGGGGTAATTTGATATTTTATGTGAATTATATAACATATATTTGGTAAAATTTTATATTTTATGTACAGTATATAATACATAAGTGGTGAAATTTTATATTTTATGTACAGTCCGTAATATATATTTGGTGAAATTTGCTAATTTATGTACAGTATGTAATAAATATTTGGTGAAATTTGATATTTTATGTAGAGTATATAATATATATTTGGTGTAGTTTAATATTTTATTTACAGTATATAATATATATTTGGTATAGTTTGATATTTAATGTACAGTATATCATATATATTTGGTGAAATTTGATATTTTATGTACAGTATAAAATATATGTTTGGTGAAATTTGATATTTTATGTACAGTATATAAAATATTTTTGGCATCCTTTGATATTTTTTGTACAGTATATAATATATTTTTGGTGTAGTTTGATATTTTATGTACAGTATATAATATATATCTGGTGAAATTTGATATTTTAAGTACGACAAATAATACATATTTGGTGAAATTTGATATTATATGTACAGTGTATAATATATATTTGGTGAAATTTGATATATTATGTACAGTGTATAATATATATATGGTGAAATTTGATATTTTATGTACGTTATACAATATAAATTAGGGGAAATTTGATATTTTACGTACAGTATATAATATATATTTTGTGTAGTTTGATATTTTATATACAGTAAATAGTATATATTTGGTGTTGTTTGATATTTTATGTACAGTATATAATATATATTTGGTGTACTATGATATTTTATGTACAGTATATAACATATATTTGGTGTACTTTGATATTTTATGTACAGTATATAATATATATTTGGTGTACTTTGAAATTTTATGTACAGTATACAATCTATATTTGGTGTAGTTAGATATTTCATGTACAGAATATAATATACATTTGGTGAAATTTGATATTTTATGTACAGTATGCAATATATATTTGGTGAAATTTGCTTTTTTATGTACAGTATGTAATAAATATTTTGTGAAATATGATATTTTATGTACAGTATATATCTTTGGTGAAATTTGATATTTTATGTACAGTATATAATAGATATTTGGTGAAATTTGGTATTTTATATACAATATATAATATATATTTGGTGAAATTTGATATTTTGTGTACAGTATATAATATATATTTGGTGTAGTTTCACATTATATGTACAGTATATAATATATATTTGGTGTACTTTCATATTTTATGTACAGTATATAATATATATTTAGTGAAATTTTATATTTTATGTACAGTATGTAATACATATTTTTAAAATTTGATATTTTATGTACAGTATAATATATATTTGGGGAAATTTGATATTTTATGGGCAGTATATAATATATATTTGGTGAAATTTTATATTTTATGTACAGAATATTATACATAAGTGGTGAAATTTGATATTTTATGTACAGTCCGTAATAAATATTTGGTGAAATTTGCTAATTTATGTACAGTATGTAATAAATATTTGGTGAAATTTGATATTTTATGTAGAGTGTTTAATATATATTTGGTGTAGTTTAATATTTTATGTACATCGTATAATATATATTTGGTATAGTTTGATATTTAATGTACAGTATATCATATATATTTGGTGAAATTTGATATTTTATGTACAGTATAAAATATACGTTTGGTGAAATTTGATATTTTATGTACAGTATATAAATATTTTTGGAATCCTTTGAGATTTATTGTACAGTATATAATATATATTTGGTGTAGTTTGATATTTTATGTACAGTATATAATATATATTTGGTGAAATTTGATATTTTATGTACGGCATATAATACATATTTGGTGAAATTTGATATTATATGTACAGTGTATAATATACATTTGGTGAAATTTGATGTATTATGTACAGTGTATCATATATATATGGTGAAATTTGATATTTTATCTACGTTATACAATATAAATTTGGGGAAATTTGATATTTTATGTACAGTATATAATATATATTTTGTGTAGTTTGATATTTTATATACAGTAAATAGTATATATTTGGTGTAGTTTGACATTTTATGTACAATATATAATATATATTTGGTGTACTTTGATATTTTATGTACAGTATATAATATATATTTGGTGTACTTTGATATTTTATGTACAGTATATAATATATATTTGGTGTACTTTGATATTTTATGTACAGTATACAATCTATATTTGGTGTAGTTTGATATTTCATGTACAGTATATAATACACATTTGGTGAAATTTGATATTTTATGTACAGTATGCAATATATATTTGGTGAAATTTGCTTTTTTATGTACAGTATGTTATAAATATTTTGTGAAATTTGATATTTTATGTACAGTATATAATATATATTTGGTGAGATTTGGTACTTTATATACAATATATAATATATATTTGGTGAAATTTGATATTTTGTATACACTATATAATATATATTTGGTGTAGTTTCACATTATATGTACAGTATATAATATATATTTGGTGCACTTTCATATTTTGTGTACAGTATGTAATATATATTTAGTGAAATTTGATATTTTATGCACAGTATATAAGATATATTTGGTGAAATTTGAAGTTTTATGTACAGTATATAGTACATATTCGGTGAAATATGATATTTTATGTACAGTGTATATCTTTGGGGAAATTTGATATTTTATGTACAGTATATAATATATATTCAGTGAAATTTGATATTTTAAGTACGGCATATTATATATATTTGGTGAAATTTGATATTATATGTACAGTGTATAATATACATTTGGTGAAATTTGATACATTATGTACATTGTATAATATATATTTGGTGAAATTTGATATTTTATGTACAGTATATGATATATATGGTGTAATTTGATATTTTATGTAAAGTACATAATATATATTTGGTGTACTTTGAGATTTCATGTACAGTATATAATATATTTTTGGTGAAATTTGATATATTTTGTACAGTATATAATATATATTTGATGAAATTTGATATTTTATGTACAGTATATAAGATATATTTGGTGAAATTTGATGTTTTATGTACAGTATATAGTATATATTCGGTGAAATTTGATATTTTATGTACTGTGTATATCTTTGGTGAAATTTGATATTTTATGTACAGTATATAATATATATTTGGTGAAATTTGATATTTTAAGTACGGCATATAATACATATTTGGTGAAATTTGATATTATATGTACAGTGAATAATATACATTTGGTGAAATTTGATACATTATGTACACTGTATAATATATATATGGTGAAATTTGATATTTTATGTACGTTATACAATATAAATTTGGGGAAATTTGATATTTTATGTACAGTATATAATATATATTTTGTGTAGTTTGATATTTTATATACAGTAAATAGTATATATTTGGTGTAGTTTGATATTTTATGTACAGTATATAATAAATACTTGGTGTACTTTGATATTTTATGTATAGTATATAATATATATTTGGTGTACTTTGATATTTTATGTACAGTATATAATATGTATTTGGTGAAATATGATACTTTATGTACAGTATATAACATACATTTGGTGTACTTTGACATTTCATGTACATTATATAATATGTATTTGGTGAAATTTGATATTTTATGTACAGTATGCAATATGTATTTGGTGAAATTTGCTTTATGTACAGTATATAACAAATATTTGGTGAAATTTGATATTTTATGTACAGTACGTATCTTTGGTGAAATTTGATATTTTATGTACAGTATATGTCTTTGGTGAAATTTGATATTTTGTGTACAGTATATAATATATATTTGGTGTAGTTTCACATTATATGTACAGTATATAATATATATTTGGGGTACTTTCATATTTTATGTACAGTATGTAATATATATTTATTGGAATTTCATATTTTATGTACAGTATGTAATATATATTTGGTGTAGTTTGACATTTTATGTGTGGTATACAATATATATTTGGTGAACTTTGAAATTTCATGTACAGTATACAATATATATTGTGTACTTTGATATTTTGTGTAGAGTATATAATATATATTGTTTGTACATTGATATTTTATGTACAGTATATAATATATATTTGGTGTAGTTTGATATTTCATGTACAGTACATAATATATATTTGGTGAAAGTTTATATATTCTGTACAGTATATAATTCATATATTTTTTGAAATATGATATTTTAAGTACAGGGTAATATATATATTTTGTGTACATTGATATTTTATTTACAGTAGATAATATATGTTAGGTGTACTTTGATATTTCATATACAGTTCATAATATATATTTGGTGAAATTTGATATTTTTTGTACAGTATATAATATATATTTGGTGAAATTTCATATTTTTGTACAGTATACAATATGTATTTGATGAAATTTGATATTTTATGTACAGTATGTAAAATGTATTTGGTGAAATTTGATATTTTATGAAAAGCATATAATACATATTCGGTGAAATTTGATATTTTATGTACAGTATAAAATATATATTAGCTGTACTTTGATATTTTGTGTAGAGTATATAATATATATTGGGTGTACATTGATATTTTATGTACAGTATATAATATATATTTGGTGTAGTTTGATATTTCATGTACAGTATTTAATATATATTTGGTGTAAGTTGATATTTTATGTACAGCATATAATATATATTTTTTGAAATATGATATTTTATGTACGGTATATAATGTATATTTGTTGTACTTTGATAGTTTATGTATATTATATAACATATATTTGGTGTACTTGGTTATTGCATGTACTGTATATAATATATATTTTGTGAAATTTGATATTTTATGTACATTATGTAATATATATTTGGTGAAATTTGATATTTTATGTACAGTATATAATATATATTTGGTGAAATTTGAGGTTTTATGTAAAGTATATAACATATATTTGGTGTAGTTATTTTATATACAGTATATATATGTGGTGTAGTTTGGTATTTCATGTACATTATATAATATATATTTTTTGAAATTTGATATTTTATGTACAGTATATAATATATATTTGGTGTAGTTTGATATTTTATGTACAGTATATAATATATATTTGATGAAATTTGATATTTTATGTACAGTATATAATATATATTTGGTGAAATTTGATGTTTTATGTACAGTATATAATATATATTTGATGAAATTTGATATTTTACGTACAGTATATAATATATATTTGGTGAAATTTAGCATTTTATGTACAGTATATAATATATATTTTGTGAAATTTGATATTTTACATACAGTATATAATATATATTTGCTGTACTTTCATATTTTATGTGCAGTATATAGTATATGTTTGGTGAAATTTGATATTTTATGTACGGCATATAATATATATTTGCTGTACCTTCATATTTTATGTACAGTATATAGCCAATATTTGGTGTAGTTTGATATTTCATGTAGCGTGTACAATTTATATGATGAAATTTGATATTTTATGTACAGTATAAAATATATATTTGGTGAAATTTGATATTTTGTGTACAGTATATAATATATATTTGGTGTAGTTTGATATTTTATGTATAGTATATAATATATATTTGGTGTAGTTTTATATTTCATGTATATTATATATATTTTTTGAAATTTGATATTTTATGTACAGTATATAATATATATTTGGTGAAATTTGGTACCTTATTTACAGTATATATTATATATTTGTTGTAATTTCATATTATATGTACAGTATAAATTATATATTTTGTGTACTTTGACGTTTTATGCACAGTATATAATATATATTTAGTGCAATTTGATATTTTATGTACAGTATATTATAAATATTTGGTGAAATTTGATATGTTATGTAAAGTATGTAATATATACTTGGTGAAATTTGGTAATTTATGCACAGTATATAATAAATGGTGAATTTTGATATTTTACGTACCGTCTGTAATATATATCTGGTGAAATTTGCTAATTAATGTACAGTATATAATAAATATTTGGTGAAATTTGATATTTTATGTACAGTATATAATACATATTTGGTGAAATTTGATATATGTACAGTGTATAATATATATTTAGAGAAATTTGATATTTTATGTACAGTGCATAATATATGTTAGGTGAAATTTGATATTTTATGTATAGTCTGTATTATATATTTGGTGAAATTTGCTAATTTATGTACAGTACATGATAAATATTTGTTGAAATTTGATATTTTATGTACAGTATATAATATATATTTGGTGAAATTTGATATTTTATGTACATTTTGTAATATATATTTGGTGAAATTTGATATTTTATGTACAGTATATATTTGGTGAAATTTGATATTCTATGTACAGAACATATTTGGTGAAATTTGATATTTTATGTACAGTATAT
Organism: Gorilla gorilla gorilla; assembly: GCF_029281585.2. Lineage (NCBI taxonomy): Eukaryota > Metazoa > Chordata > Mammalia > Primates > Hominidae > Gorilla > Gorilla gorilla. The sequence continues at coordinate 573,636 of NC_073236.2, forward strand.
AATATGTATTTGGTGAAACTTGATTTCTTATGTACAGTGTATAATATATATGGTGAAATTTGATATTTTACATACAGTATATATCTTTGGTGAAATTTGATATTTTATGTACAGTACATAATAATTTGGTGTAGTTTGATATTTTATGTACAGTATATTGTATATATTTGGTGTAGTTTATTTTATGTACAGTATATACTATATATTTGGTGAAATTTGATATTTTATGTACAGTAGAATATATATATTTGGTGAAATTTTGTATTTTATGTACAGTATATTATATTTGGTGAAATTTGATATTTTATGCATAGTATATAGTATATATTTAGTGAAATTTGATATTTAATGTACAGTAGATAATATATATTTGGTGAAATTTGATATTTTATGTACAGTATATAATATATATATGGTGAAATCTGATATTTTATATACAGTGTATAATATATATTTGGTGTACTTTCATGTTTTATCTACAGAATATAATATATATTTGGTGAAATTTGATATCTTATGTACAGTATATAATATACATTTGCTGTACTTTCATATTTTATGTACAGTATATAGTGTATATTTGGTGAAATATGATATATTATGTACAGTACATAATATATATTAGGCGAAATTTGGTATTTGATGTACAGTATATAATATATATTTGGTGAAATTTGATATTTTAGGTACAGTATGCAATATATATTTGGTGAAATTTGATATTTTATGTACAGTATAAAATATATATGTGGTGAAATTTGATATTTTATACACGGTATATACAATATATTTCGTGTATTTTCATATTTTATGTACAGTATATAGTATATATTTTGTGAAATTTGATATTTTATGTATAGTACATAATATATATTTGGTAAAATTTGATATTTTATGAACAGTATGCAATGTATATTTGGTGAAATTTGCTATTTTATGTACAGTCTATAATAAATATTTTGTGAAATTTGATATTTTATTTACAGTATATAAAATATCTTCGGCGAAATTTGATATTTTAATTACTGTATGTAATACCTATTTGTTGAAATTTGGTATTTTATGTACAGTATATAATATGTATTTGGTGAAATTTGATATTTTATGTACAGTGTATAATATATATTTGGTGTACTTTCACAGTATATGTACAGTATATAATATATATTTGGTGTAGTTTCATATTTTATGTACAGTGTATAACATATATTTAGTGAAATTAGATATTTTATGTACAGTATATAATACATATTTGGTAAAATTTGATATTTTATGTAAAGTATGTAATATATATTTGCTGAAACATGATATTACATGTACAGTATATAGTACATAATTGGTGAAATTTGATATTTTATGTACAGTATAATATATATTTCGTGTACTTTGATATTTTACTTACAGTACCTAATATATATTTGGTGTTGTTTGATATACTATGTACAGTATATATTTGGTGAAATTTGATATTTTAAGTTCAGTATATAATATATATTTGGTGAAATTTGATATTTTATGTACAGTATGTAATATATATTTGGTGAAATTTGATAATTTATTTACAGTATGTAATATATATTTGGAGTAGTTTGATATTTCATGTAAATTATATAATATATTTTTTTTGAAATTTGCTATTTTATATACAGTATATTATAAATATTTGGTGGAATTTGATAATTTATGTACAGTATATAATACACATTTGGTGAAATATGATATTTTATGTACAGTACATATATTTTGTGAAATATGATATACGTACAGTATATAATCTAGGTTAAATTTGATATTTTGTGTACAGTATATATTTGGTGAAATTTTTTATTTGATGTACAGTATATAATATATATTTGGTGAAATTTGATATTTCATGTATGGTATATAATATATATTTTGTGTACTTTGATATTTTATGTACAGTATATAATATATATTTGGTGAAATTTGATATTTTATGTACAGTATATAATATATATTTGGTGTACTATGATATTTCATGTACAGTATATAATATATATTTGGTTAGATTTGATACTTTATGTAAAGTATATAATATATATTTGGTGAAATTTGATATTTTATATAGAGTATATAATATATATTTGGTGTACTTTCACATTATATGTACAGTATATAATATATATTTGGTGTAATTTCATATTTTATGTACAGTGTATAATATATATTTAGTGAAATTTGATATTTTATGTACAGCATATAATACATATTTGGTAAAATGCGGTATTTTATTTAAAGTATGTAATACATATTTGGTGAAATTTGACATTTTATGTACAGTATATAATAGATAATTGGTGAAATTTGATATATTATATACAGTAAATATATATTTAGTGAAATTTGATATTTTATATACAGTCTGTAATATATATTTGGTGAAATTTGCTAAATCATGCCCAGTATGTAATAAATATCTGGTGAAATTTGATATTTTATGTGCAGTATATAATATATATTTGGTGTAGTTTGATATTTTATGTACAGTATATCATATATGTTTGGTGAAATTTGATATTTTATATACGGTAGATAATATATATTTGGTGAAATTTGATATTTTATGTACAGCATATAAAATATATTTGGTGTCCTTTGATATTGTATGTACAGTATATAATATATATCGTGTAGTTTGATATTTTATGTACAATATATAATATATATTTGGTGAAATTTGATATTTTATGTACAATATATATTACATATTTGGTGAAATTTGATATTATATGTATAGTGTATAATATATAAGTGGTGAAGTTTGATATTTTATGTACAGTGTATAATATATATTTGGTGAAATTTGATATTTTATGTACGGTATAGAATATAAATTTGGTGAAATTCGATATTTTAAGTGCAGTATATAATATATATTTGGTGTAGTTTGATATTTTATGTACAGTATATAATATATATTTGGTGTAGTTTGATATTTCGTGTACATTATGCAATATATATTTTTTGAAATTTGATATATTATGTACAGTATACAAGATATATTTTGTGAAATTTGATATTTTATGTACAGTATATGATATATATTTGATGAAATTTGATATTTTATGTACAGTATATAATATATATTTGGTGAAATTTGATGTTTTATGTACAGCATATAATATATATTTGATGAAATTTGATATTTTATGTACTGTATATATTTTTGGTGAATTTTGATGTTTTATGTACAGAATATAGTATATATTTGGTGATATGTGATATTTTAGGTACAGTATATAGTATATATTTCGTGAAATTTGATATTTAATGTACAGTATATAATATATATTTGGTGAAATTTGATATTTTATGTATAGCACATAATGCATATTTGGTGAAATTTGATATTTTATATACAGTGTACAATATATATTTGGTGAAATTTGATATTTTATATACAGTATATAATATATATTTGGTGAAATTTGATATTTTATATACAGTATATAATATAAATTTGGTGTAATTTCATGTTTTATCTATAGTATATAATATATAATCGGTGAAATTTGATATTTTGTGTTCAGTATATAATATATATTTGGTGTGCTTTCATATTTTCTGTACAGTATATAGTATTTGTTTTGTGAAATTTGATATTTTATGTACAGTACATAATATATATTTGGTGAAATTTGATATTTTATATACAGTATAATATATGTATGTGGTGGAATTTGATATTTTATATACGGTATATACTATATATTTGATGTATTTTCATATTTTATGTACAGTATGTAGTATATATTTGGTGAAAATTGATATTTTACGTACAGTATATAATATATATTTGGTGTACTTTCATATTTTATGTACAGTATATAGTATACATTTGGTGAAATTTGATATATTATGTACAGTATATAATATATATTTGGTGAAATTTGATATTTTATGTACAGTATATAATATATATTTGGTGAAATTTGATATTTTATGTACAGTATATAATATATATTTGGTGTAGTTTGATATTTTATGTACAGTATATAATATATATTTGGTGTAGTTTGATATTTCATGTACATTATATAATATATATTTTTGGAAATTTGATATTTTTGGTAGAGTTTATAATATATATTTGGTGAAATTTGATATTTTATGTACAGTTGATAATATATATTTGATGAAATTTGATATTTTATGTACAGTATATAATATATATTTGGTGAAATTTGATATTTTATGTACATTATATAATATATATTTGGTGAATTTTGATATTGTATGTACAGTATATAGTATATATTTGGTGCAATTTGATATTTTATATGCAGTATATTATATATATTTGGTGTACTTTCATGTTTTATCTACAGTATATAATATATATTTGGTGTACATTCATATTTTCTGTAGAGTATATAGCATATATTTTGTGAAATTTGATATTTCATGTACAGTATATAATATATATTTGGTTAAATTTGGTATTTTGTGTACAGTATAAAATACATACGTGGTGAAATTTGATATTTTATATACGGTATATACTATATATTTGGTGTATTTTCATATTTTACGTACAGTATATAGTATATATTTGGTGAAATTTGATATTTTATGTACAGTATATAATATATATTTTGTGTACTTTCATATTTTATGTACATTATATAGTATATATTTGCTGAAATTTGATATTTTATGTACAGTATATAATATGTATTTGGTGAAATTTGATATTTTATGTGCAGTATATAATATATATTTGGTGTAGTTTTATATTTTATGTGCAGTATATAATATCTATTATTTATACTTTGATATATTATGCAGAGTATATAATGTATATTTGGTGTACTTTGATATTTTATGTACAGTATGTAATATATATTTGCTGTACTGGATGTTTCATATACAGTATATAGTATGTATTTGGTGTACTTTGTATTTTATGTACATTATATAATATATATTTGGTGTAGGTTGATATTAAATGTAGAGTATATAATATAAATTTGGTGTACTTTGATATTTTATGTACAGTATATAATATATATTTGGTGTAGTTTGACATTTTACATACAGTGTATAATATATATTTGGTGTACTTTGAAATTTTATGTACAGTATATATTTGCTATACTTTGATATTTTATGTACAGTATATAATATATATTTTCTGTACTTTGATATTTTATGTACAGTTCATAATATATATTTGGTGTACTTTGATACTTTATGTACACTATATAATATATATTTTTTGTACTTTGATATTTTATTTACAGTATAAAATATATATTAAGTATACTTTGATATTTTGTGGACAATATATAAGATATATTTGGTGTACTTTCATATTTTATGTACAGTATATAGTATATATTTGGTGAAATTTGATATTTTATGTACAGTATATAATATATATTTGGTGACATTTGATATTTTATGTACAGTATATAATATATATTTGGTGAAATTTGATATTTTATGTACAGTATATAATATCTTTATGTATACTTTGATATATTATGTAGAGTATATAATGTATATTTGGTGTACTTTGATATTTTATGTACAGTATGTAATATATATTTGCTGTACTGGATGTTTCATATACAGTGTATAATATGTATTTGGTGTACTTTGTATTTTATGTACATTATATAATATATATTTGGTGTAGCTTGATATTAAATCTAGAGTATATAATATAAATTTGGTGTAGTTTGATATTTTATGTACAGTATATATTTTTGGTGTACTTTGACATTTTACATACAGTGTATAATATATATTTGGTGTACTTTGACATTTTACATACAGTGTATAATATATATTTGGTGTACTTTGAAATTTTATGTACAGTATATAATATATTTGCTATACTTTGATATTTTATGTACAGTATATAATATATATGGTGTACTTTGGTATTTTATGTAAAGTATATAATATATATTTTCTGTAGTTTGATATTTTATGTACAGTTCGTTATATATATTTGGTGTACTTTGATACTTTATGTACACTATATAATATATATTTTTTGTACTTTGATATTTTATGTACAGTATAAAATATATATTAAGTATACTTTGATATTTTGTGGACAGTATATAAGATATATTTGGTGTACTTTCATATTTTATGTACAGTATATAGTATATATTTGGTGAAATTTGATATTTTATGTACAGTATATAATATATATTTGGTGACATTTGATATTTTATGTACAGTATATAATATATATTTGGTGAAATTTGATATTTTATGTACAGTATATAATATCTTTATGTATACTTTGATATATTATGTAGAGTATATAATGTATATTTGGTGTACTTTGATATTTTATGTACAGTATGTAATATATATTTGCTGTACTGGATGTTTCATATATAGTGTATAATATGTATTTGGTGTACTTTGTATTTTATGTACATTATATAATATATATTTGGTGTAGCTTGATATTAAATGTAGAGTATATAATATAAATTTGGTGTAGTTTGATATTTTATGTACAGTATATGTTTTTGGTGTACTTTGACATTTTACATACAGTGTATAATATATATTTGGTGTACTTTGAAATTTTATGTACAGTATATAATATATTTGCTATACTTTGATATTTTATGTACAGTATATAATATATATGGTGTACTTTGGTATTTTATGTACAGTATATAATATATATTTTCTGTAGTTTGATATTTTATGTACAGTTCATTATATATATTTGGTGTACTTTGATACTTTATGTACACTATATAATATATATTTTTTGTACTTTGATATTTTATGTACAGTATAAAATATATATTAGGTATACTTTGATATTTTATGGACAGTATATAATATATATTTGATGTGCTTTGATATCTTCTATGCAGTATAAAATATATACTATTTTGTATTTTGATATTTTCTGTACACTATATAAGATATATTTGGTGTACACACACACACACACACACACACACACACTCCTTCATTTTGCTGGTTAGGAACTTAGTAGGGGTCTCTGGGAGCTGCAGGTTTCCTAATCATGTCTGCACCTAAGAACATTAGGGTCTTGTCTGGCTCTTCTTTTGAACGGTCCCCCAGCCCGGACTCCGCAAGATCCATGCTAGCCTCACCCAGCTTCTCCCTCTTCCCTCTCAGAAACTCAGACTTAAGAGGAAGCTCCTCACCAGGGATCCGGAGCTACCATTCACCATCCCCTAGGGCTCCACCACACTCACCTCTGTCATCGCCAGTATCCCACAATCTCCCATTTCCCTGTCCTCTCCGTGATGGGCAATCAATGAAGAAATTGAGCTCTCCCGTGTCCTCCTCTGAGGATTCTTCAGAGTCACCACGTTCATCAGTAATATACCACATGTTCCTACTGCCATCACCCAGCAGCTCACCCCCAGCTCTCGGGAAGTCTCCTGGGTCTCCCAGCTACTCTCCAAACAACCCCAGATTTCAGCTGGAGTCAGCCCCCCACACCCAGGAGTCACCTACAAACTCACGAGCCTCACGGTGCTCCTCCCCTATGTCTTTCATCTCTTCACCCCCTGGCCTCAGGGACTCTCCTGTGGCTCCCAGTTACTCTCAAGCCATCCCCAGGTTCCCGCGGGGATCAGCCCCATGCACCCAGGAGTCCCCCAGAGACTCACAGGTTTCGGGAGCATATGAGCGGTCCCCCAGCCCTGACTCCTCAAGATTCATGCCTGCCTCACCCAGCATCTACCTCTCCCCTCCCAGGAACTCAGACCCAAGGGGCAGCTCCTCACGAGGGATGTGGAAGTACTCTACATCATCCCGCAGGGCTTCACCACTCTCACATCCGTCATCGACAGAATTCCACAACTTTACCTTTCCCTTTCCTAACCAAGAAGGACAATCACTCATGTCATTGTGTTCTCCCGTTTCCTCCTCGGGAGATTCCTCAAAGTCACCCCATTCATCAATAATATACCATATGTTCTTACTGTCATCATCCAACAGCTCACCCCCAGCCACCAATGACTCTCCTGTCTGTCACAGCTACTCTCCAACTACGCCAAGATTTCAGCGGGCGTCGGTATCCCACACCCAAGAAACACCTAGAAACTCACAGACCTCAGTGAGATCCTCGCCAGTCTCTCCCACGTCTTCACCCCCAGCCCTTACGGACCCTCCAGTCTCTCCCAGCTACTCTCCAACCACCCCCACATTTCAGCTGGAGTCAGTTCCTGACACCCCGGAGTCACCACCAAACTCACCAGTTTCACTGAGTTACTCCCCGGTCTGTCTCATGTCTTCACCTCCAACCCTCAGGGATTCTCCTGTCTGTCCCAGCTACTCTCCAACCACGCCCACATTTCAGCGGGAGTCCGTTGCAGGCACCCAGAAATCACCACCAAACTCACCAATTTCACTGCGTTACTCCCCAGTCTCTCTCATGTCTTCACCAGCCCTCAAGGACTCTCCTGTCTGTCCCAGCTACTCTCCAACAACGCCCAGATTTCAGCTGGAAGCAGTTCCTTGCACCCCGGAATCAACACCAAACTCACCAATTTCACTCTATTACCCTCCAGTCTCTCTCATGTCTTCACCAGCCATCAGGGACTCTCCCGTCTGTCCCAGCTACTCTCCAACCACGCCCACATTTCAGCTGGAGTCAGTTCCAGGCACCCCGGAGTCACCACCAAACTCACCAATTTCACTCAATTACTCTCCAGTCTCTCTCATGTCTTCACCAGCCCTCAGGGACTCTACTGTCTGTCGCAGCTACTCTCCAACTACGCCCAGATTTCAGCTCGAAGCAGTTCCTTGCACCCCAGATCGCCACCAAACTCACCAATTTCACTCAATTACTCTCCAGTCTCTCTCATGTCTTCACCAGTCCTCAGGGACTCTCCTGTCTGTCCCAGCTACTCTCCAACCACCCCCACATTTTAGCTGGAGTCGGTTCCTGGCACCCCGGAGTCACCACCAAACTCACCAGTTTCACTGAGTTACTCCCCGGTCTCTCTCATGTCTTCACCCCCAGCCCTCAGGGACTCTCCTGTGTGTCCCAGCTACTCTCCAACCACGCCCACATTTCAGCAGGAGTCCGTTCCAGGCACCCAGGAATTACATACAAATTCAGCAGTTTCTCTGTGTTACTGCCCAGTCTCTCTCATGTCTTCACCCCCAGCCCCCTGGGACTCTCATGTCTGTCCCAGCTACTCTACCACCATGCCCAGATTTCAGAGGGAGTCAGCCTCCCACACTCCGGAATCACCTACAGACTCACAGACTTCACGGAGGTCCTCCCTGGTCTCTCTCAGGTCTTTGCCCTCAGCCCACAGGGACTCTTGTGTCTCTTTCAGCTACTCTGAAAACTTCTCTAGATTCCAGCTTTCCAGCTGGACTCAGTTCCAGGCACCCACGACACACCACCGAACTCACGAATTTCACTGACTTACTCCCCAGTCTCTCTCATGTTCTCACCCCCAGCCCTCAGGGACTCTTCTGTCTCTCTCAGCTACTCTCCAACCATCTCCACATTACACCGTGGGTCAGCTTCCCACACCCAGGTATCACCTACAAACTCACGGACCTTACTGCAACCCTCCCCCATTTCTTTCACCTCTTCACCCCCTGCCTTCAGGGACTCTCCTGTGTCTCCCAGCTTCTCTACAGCCTTCCCCAGATTTCTGCCACAGTCAGCCCCAGGCACCCAGGGGAACTCTGGACACTCACAGGCCTCACCAGGCTACCTCCCAATGACCTGTATCTATACAGGGATGGCTCCCACGCTTCCCTCAGGGACCCCAAACCCATCTCCACTTACACTCAGACACTCCCAGGGCCTGACAGTTACTCCCCGTTATTGTCCTTCAGTTCGAAGCCCTAGCCAATCTACTAGCCAACATGATGCAGCTACCTGGCCATGTCTCCACATTTCTGGGGAGGGCCCCACACCCAGCCGCAGAAGAGCCTCTCCTGCATTCCATCCTCACACACAGGCCTTTCCATCCACTTGCTACTGTCACACTCTTGCCAGCAGAAGAGGCCCCTATAATGGCCGATATCACCGCCCAGTCTATCCTCACCCCACAGCTGTGCAGCGGGACCTTCCTGCTGGCCCACGTGGCTGCCAGAGCCCATGCTGGCACGACGCTCCAGCATGTCGGCGTCCCTGCGGGCCACACTACCGGTGACATGGCTCGCATGACCCTCCTTCCTGGCAGTGACACTGCTGATGTGAACCCCAGTTTCACATCTGTCATTTGTAAATAGGACCATTTTCCCTTTTCTCTCTCCCTTCCATTCACAGGGCTTCTCATTCTCTCTGTTTCTGCCTCCGTTTCAGAGATTTACTCACCTTTTTCTCTCTCACTATGTCTGCCGTGGTCTCCAGAAGAGTGTGCCACATAAAATTGCCCCATTAAAAGACATGAATTGAGTGGATTTTAGTATATTTGTGCTTGTGCACATTCAATTTTAATTCGCAATCCATTTTAGAAGGTTTTATCACCCCCTACCAGAGAAAAACCCTGTGGACATTAGTCACTCATCATTCTGTCTCAAACCCTCTCCCCGACCCTCAGCCCTAGGTAACAACTGCATAGAACGATCAACCCCATATGCATAGATTTCCATATTGTGGACATTTCCTATAAACGGAATTGCACAATACGTGAGCTTTTATGACTGACATAACACTTTTAGCACAATATTTTCAAGATTCATCCACATTGCAGCCTTACCCACAGGGGGAAACCGCATTTTGTGGTTTCAGTAACACCGGGTGTTTTCTCCTTCCTTCCGTCTTTCCTTCCTTCCTTCCTTCCTTCCTTCCTTCCTCCTATTTCTCTCTTATTCCCTCTGCCCTCTCTCTTTCATATGCCTTAGGTGCATCCTACATCCTGCGTCCTTTTGGGGAATCCTCAACAGGTGCTGGAAAATTGTGTTATTGTGATTATTTACCGCTATCTCTCTTTCATGGTTCTCCATCAGTTGTAAGCATCTATTGGTTTATCCCAGGTCACTAAGTATCTTTTAATTAGGTACACCTGTTTTTCTTTATACACCTGTTTCTGGAGTATAGGGTCGCATACTCATAAACCCAGTGTATCTCAGAAACGCATCTAATATTCCAATAAACCCATCATAATGTTGAAAAATCATAAATCAAATAACATAACCATAACCATAAATAACATAACCATAAATCAAACCAACATAAGTCACGGATTGTCGGTGGATATGGGCTCCATCAATTCCATTGTCTTCAATAATGCTGTACACCATTAACAATGGCAGACTGATTGGGCGTGGATGTGGATAACATTATAAAAATCAGTTATTAGAGGGATACTTTAACCTGACTGAAGAGCTCATCTAATGGTATTAGTACAGTGCATGATTATGTGAGATGTTTTGAGACAGAGTAGTACATTTGTGTATGAAATTCTGTGGCTTTTTTCACTTAGTAGGAACCTTTGAGTGTGGAAAACTGAGAAAATTGCTTTCTGCTGTAGAGTCTGGCATTCACGGTAGATTAAAGCTTATTTTTCTGGAAGTAAATCTTATTCAATAAAATACTACTCTTTATAATAAAAAACAAAGACACTGGTGATGTGAAGTCATTATCCTCAGCAAACTAATCCAGGAACAGAAAACCAAACGCCACATTCTCACTTATAATGGGAGCTGAAAAATGGGATCACATGGACACAGGAAGGGGAACAACACACACTGGGGCCTTTCGGGAGGCAGAGCGTTAAGAAAAACAGCTACTGCATGCTGGCCTTAATTCCTAAGTGATGGGTTGACAGGTGCAGCAAACCACCATGGCACACGTTTACCTTAGTAACAAATCTGCACACCCTGCCCATATATCCCAGAACTTAGAAACAAAACGAAAGCAAAGAAAACGAGAAAGCAATAGCAAAACGCCAACGGCAAAACAAAGTTTCAAACTCAGAAAGTGACAGACCAATTTTTGGTTCAAATCATGGTTCTCGATCCAGGTGCCATAAGGTCAGGATAAAGAATTTGATTACGTATTGTAAAGAAGACATGCAGCGGATGACCAGAAAAATTGTTCTCAACATACATGTGGCTTCGAGTTCAACGGTGACGCTATCTACCGGGACATAGCATTAGATTCCAAAGGGCCGAGTCCCGCAAGACTGGCCTCCCACACTAACAACAATGGGAAGCCCTACGTTGTTTTACCTGTGCTTCTCAGCAACTGGCTAGAAATCAGGTTTCCACCACTCCCAGTTTTAGTTGCATTCATTTGCTGGAAGAGCTCACAGCACGCAGGGAAACACTGACATTTCCCATTTTCTGTATTTTAGCGGATATTGCAAAAACTTCAGAAAAAACTTTTGGGCCCGGCATGTGGGGAGGGGCGCACTGCCTTCCAGGAAGTGTTATCCAGAAGCTCTCTAAACCCAGTCCTTTTGGGTTTTCATAGAGACCTCATTCTATAGGCATGATGGGTTAAACCATAGGCTATTGGTCATCAACTCAACCTGAGGCTCTCAACCCTCCCTGGAAATTGGGGTTGAGGCTTTGCCATTCTCAGTCTGAGTAAAAGAATGTACACAAACGGAATTTTAAAACAGATGAGCATAACTGGAAACTTAACTAGATGATGGAATTATCTGGAGCCACACCTTGATATTCCTAACCCGAGCACCCTCATCCAACGAATGCTCCACCCAACTGGCTTCCAAGCCTCTACGGGGTTCCAGAGCAAAAGGATGTTTCTACAACGCCTATCTCCACCTCTTCTTCAAAGTCTTTTCGCTTACACGGGTAATTCTTCAACTGCCATACATCAGGGTCAGGGGGAGGGCTTGTTACCACACAGATCTGTGGATCTCCGGAGTTTGAGGGTGACAAGGATGCTGCTGGTGTCAAAACCACAACGTGGGAACCACAGAACCCCTAGTTGGTTTTCAGTGTTTCCGTGCATTTAATTCATCATACCTTTGGCCAGGAAAACTTGTAAGTTCTCAGATTGTCCCAAAGGTGGCACATGAAATCAAATCAGGAGAACAGTTTCCTACGAGGTGTAGCCCGGGAAAGTTGGGGGTGACTGATGGAAAGGAGGAGTGAAGCTCCGCCCTTTCCGCTGCGAGGCTGCGCCCGAGGCTATTTAAACCCACCCTGGCTGGCCTGTACTCAGATCTTCGCAGAGCGGAGCAGCGGCCGGAGCGTTTGGCGGACTCTGCATGGACTTGGAGCTCACAGCGTCTTGCGACTTGGAAGCGGATTCAGAGGACAGGACAGAACACTTGGGGAAGTGAATCTCTGTCTGTCTGTCTGTCTGTCTCATTGGTTGGTTTATTTCCATTTTCTTAAGGACCACATACCTCACACCCCACACACACAAACACACACGCACACACACACACACACACACACACACACACACACACACTCCTTCATTCTGCGGGTTAGGAAATTAGTAGGGGTCTCTGGGAGCTGCAGGTTTCCTAATCATGTCTGCATCTAAGAACACTAGGGTCTTGTCTGGCTCTTCTTATGAACGGTACCCCAGCCCGGACTCCGCAAGATCCATGCTAGCCTCACCCAGCTTCTCCCTCTCCCCTCTCAGAAACTCAGACTTAAGAGGAAGCTCCTCACCAGGGATCCGGAGCTACCATTCACCATCCCCTAGGGCTTCACCAGTCATCACCAGTATCCCACAATCTCCCATGTCCCTGTGGCTCACATCTGTAATCCCAGCACTTTGGGAGGCCAAGGCAGGCAGATCACTTGAGGTCAGGAGTTCAAGACCAGCCTGGCCAACACAGTGAAACTCCATCTTTACTAAAAATACAAAAATTAGCCGGGCATGGTGGTGCACACCTGTAATCCCAGTGACTCAGAAGGCTGAGGCAGGAGAATAGCTTGAACCCAGGAGGCGGAGGTTGCAGTGACCGAGATTGCACCACTGCCTTCCAGCCTGAGTGACAGAGCAAGACTCCATCTCAAAAACAAACAAACAAAAAATAGGCTGGGCGCGGTGGCTCATGCCTATAATCCCAGCACTTTGAGAGGCTGAGGTGGGTGGATCACCTGAGGTCAGGAGTTCGAGAGCAGCCCGGCCAACTTGGTGAAACCCTATCTCTACTAAAAATACAAAAATTAGCTGGGTGTGGTGGCAGGCGCTTGTAATCCCAGCTACTTGGGAGGCTGAGCCAGGAGAATCGCTTGAACCTGGGAGGTGGAGGTTGCAGTGAGCCAAGACTGCACCATTGCACTCCAGCATGGGCAACAAGAGCGAAACTCCCTCTCAAAAAAAAAAAAAAAAAGAAATCATTTCCTTTGCAGCATCATGGACGCAGCTGGAAGTCATTATCCTGAGCAAATTAATGCAGGAACAAAAAACCAAATACCATATGTTCTCACTCATAAGTGAAAGCTAAACAATGGGTGCTCATGGACATCAAGGTGGCAATAATGGACCCTGGGGAGTTCTAGAAGGGGCACAGCAGAAAAGGGCACAGTTTGAAAACCTAACTATTGGGTCCTGTGCTCAGTACCTGGGTGATGTGATCAATCATACCCCAAACCTCAGCATCACACAATATTACCAATAAACCTGTATATGCACTTCCAAATCTAAAAGTTAATTTATACCAAAAATCTAAGCTCAAAAAGAAAAACAAAGTCTTTTGCCCATTAAAAAACAAATAATAACAAATACAAGAATCATCCTACATCAGAAATCTATATTAATGCAATTTATCATATTCATTAATTAAAGAAGACACACCTTACAATTATCTCAATTAATGCAGGAAAAAGCATTCACTAAAATTCAGCCTGCACCTGTGACTTTAAAAATTAACAACTAGGAAACTTCCTTAACTCAGCAAAGAGAATCTACCAAAATACATACCAGGAACATCATATTAATGACATAATATTGACAGCATTTTCTTTAAAGCCTGGAATCAAACAAAAATGCCTTCTCTTCACTGCTTCCATTTAACAGTATACTACAGAGCCTAACCAGTGTAGAAAGTCAGTGTAGTAAGTAAATCTTTAGAATAACTCCTTAATCTAATGAGAGAATTCAGGAAGATTTCTAGATGCAGGCTCAACATAAAAATTAATAGCTAAATCAAGGATGCAGGTTGAAATCTTTACAGTAATTACTAAAAACATAGAAAAAGACTATATGACTTCCAAGGTAATGACAGACGGTGAGAAGGAAAGAATTATATTATTAAAATTCAATCGAATGAAAACAGAATGTCAGTAGGAAAACAGAAGAGTTAAATAAAATAGATGTACATAGAACACTGTTCTCAACAATGCATAATACATGTTCTTTTCAAATGTACAGAAAACATTTGACAATATCGACCAAATTCTGGGCCATTAAGCAAGTCTAAACAAATTTCAAAGAACTAAAAAAAAAAAAATACATAGTATGTTCTGTGTCCACCACACAATATAATCAGAAATCAAAAATTTAAAGATAAATACAAAATTCTCATATGTTTGGAAATAAGGAAGTATACTTCTACATAACTCATGGGTCAAAAAAAAAAACAAGCACAAAGTTGGAACATAGTTTGAACTAAGTAAAATAAAAACACTAAAAATAAAAATTTATGGAACGAAACTAAAGCAATTCTTAGAGGAAAACTTGTAGCCTTAAATGGTAAATAGAAAAGATAGTGGTTGACACTCGAAGAATTATCCATGTCAAGAAGTCAGGAAAAAAACAAATTAACCCAAGGAGTACAGAAGTACTAAATATAATAGTAATTGATGAAATAAAAAATAAGTAAAAAATAGAGACCACAAATAGGCCCAAAACTTGGTTCTTTTAAAAGACTAGTAAAATTGATAAATCCCTGGTGAGACTACTCAGAAGAAAAAAGGGGAGAAGGCACCAAGAAAGCAAAGTCAGGAATAAAAAAGGGAACATCTCTGCAGACACTAAAATGGTAAAATGATATTGTGAACAATTTGATGTCAAGACAATTTGCAAAGTTAGATTAAATGGACAAATGCTGGGAAAACTATAATCTACCAAAATGGGCAAAAGAAATAAAATTATAAAAACATTCTATATAGGGAATTGAGCCATAATTTAAAGACTTCTCTCCAGAGAAAACTCTAGGCCAATGTGCGTTCACTGGTGAATTTCACTTTACACTTAAGAAGGAAAAAAATCAGCGTGCATAAATTTACCCAGAGAATAAAAACAGAGAAAATGAAATTTAACTCACTTTACGAAGCCAAGATTTGAAAAAACTATGAGAAAGGAAAATTATAACCAATCTCTCAGACGACATGAATTTGAAAATCCTAAACAAAATATTAACGGACAGAATCCAGCAATTTAATAATAAAATAATTTAATAAGTATTTAACAAAATAATACAGCACAACTAAATTACATTTATTCCAGAAACATGTTGGTTTACCACTTAATCAATGTAATTAACCACATTTATTTATAGGATAAAGTAGAAAAATTATCATCTCAAAGATTCAGAAAAATCTTTAAGAATTCAACATTCATTCATGATTTAAAAAAAAAACTCTTAGCAAGCTAAACGAATTTCTTTTTTCCTTCTTTCTTTTTTTTTTTTTGTTTCATTTTTTGAGACAGAGTCTTACTCTGTCATCCAGGCTGGAGAGCAGTGGTGCGATCTTGGCTCACTGGAACCTCTGCCTCCTGGTTTCAAGTGATTCTCGTGCCTCAGCTGGAGTAGCTGGCATTACAGGCATGTGCCACCACACCTGGCAAATTTTTGTATTTTTTAGTAGAGACAGGGTTTCATCATGTTGCCTAGGCTGGTCTTAAACTCCTGGCCTCAAGTGATCTGCCCCCACTGGGCCTCCCAAAGTGCTGAGATTACAGGTGTAAGCCAAGGCTCCCAGCCAAGGAATTTCTTAATCGATAAATGGTCACTAATACACACACACACACACACACACACACACACACACACACACACACACTCGCAAAGCATTTGGAGAGATGTTGAAAGCTTTTCCTTTGATAATGGAACTGTATGTTGATGGCTGCTATTGCCACTTCTAATTCTACACTGTACTGAATGTTCTAGCCAGTGATAGGGGAGATGAATGACTGAAATGGAAAAAGTATAATTTATTATTTTCATATGATGTAATCATGTACCATAAAATCCAAAAGAATCTATAGATAAATTAGTAGAACTAATAAGTGAGTTTAGGCTGGGCACGGTGGCTCAGGCCTGCAGTCCTAGCACTTTGGGAGGTGGAGGCTGAGGCTGGCAGATCACTTAAGCACAGAAGTTTGAGACCAACCTGGGCAACATAGCGAAACCCCATCTCTACAAAAAAATGAAAAAATTAGCTGGGCATGGTGGCACCTGCCTGCAGAGCTAGCTACTCAAGAGGCTGCTATAGGAGGATCACCTGAGCTCAGGGAGGTTGAGGCTGTAGTGGGCCATGATCATGCCACTGCATTCCAGCCTGGGTGACAGAATGAGACTGCCTCAAAAAAAAAAAAAAAAGTGAGTTTAGGAAAGTTGCTAACTGCAAGATTAATAAATAAAATGAAGTGCATTTAAAACAACAAAAAACATTTAGAAAATAAACATTTTAAAGGGATATCATTTAAATAACCACAAAAAAATCTAAGAATAAATCTCACCAAAAATATGCAAGCTTTCTATACAGAAAATTAGAAAGCATTGTAAAGAGAAATTGAAGAGGACCTAATTAAATGAGAGAATACCTCTGTTCATGGGTTGGATGAGTCAATATTGTAAAGATTCAATTCTCCCCAGTCTATAAATTCAATGCAATTCCAAACAAATTTCTACCCAGAGTGTGTAATTTGACTAGTTGATTCCCAAATTTATATGGAAATATAGATGACCTAAAATACCCAAACAATTGTGAAGAATAAGAAGAAGATGATGAGGACATATTAGAAAGCTACAGTAAGATAGTTGTGCTATTGGCACACAGATGAAAAATCAATGAACAGAAGAGAAAGGTCAGAAACAGATTCATGTTCCTCAGGGTAGTAAAGAAATGAAAATCTTCTGAACCAGTGTGATGGAATAACTGGATAGCCATACATGAAAAAAGATGAAACCTGACTCCTTCCTCACACCACACACATAGATCAATTTTAAAAGGAATGAACCTTCCCAAAGAAAATACAGTAATAAAATGTCCTTTAAACTCAAGGAAAATTTTCTTAATCAGGACACAAAAACACAAACTTTATAAAGGGAAAGCATGATACCTATGATGGTAATACAACTAAGAACTTCTGTTAACCAAAAGCTACTCCTGAGAGACAGAAAAGGCAAATCACAGAGCAGAAAAGCTTTCTTGAAATACATTTATGACCAATAACAGAATTGAAATCAGAATACACAAAGAACTACAATCAGGAGAAAAAAGATGAATAATCCAAGAGAAAAGTGGTTAAGAAAATTAAAAAGTTACTTTACAAAAAAGGATATCCAGATACTTAATAATCTTAAAAAAACTTCCTCAATCTTATTAATTACAGAAATGCAAATGATCACCACCACAAGATGCCATCACACAAACACCCAAAGGCTAAAGATAAAAATACTCAGAATTGCAAGTATTGGGGAAGATATGGAATGCTTGAAGTCTACAATACCAGTGGAGTAAAAATTGGTACAACTGTTTTAGAAAACAGGTGACATTATCAAATAAAGTTCAAGATTCATTACCCTAAGACAGAACAATTTTAGTCTGAGGTATACATTCAACAAAAATGTGGCCACACGTGCAACAAGAAACGTGTATTTTTAAAAGCAGTATTATTGGGCTAGGCACGGTGGCTCATGCCTGTAATCCCAGCAATTTGGGAGGCAGAGGCAGGCACATCACTTGAGGTCAGGAATTTGAGACCAGCCTGGACAACATGGCAAAACCCCATCTCTACTAAAAATACAAAATTAGCTGGGTGTGGTGGTGGACGCCTGTAATCCCAGCTACTCTGGAGGCTCAGGCATGAGAATTGCTTGAACCCAGGAGGCGGAGGTTGCAATGAACTGAGATCATGTCACTGCACTCCAGCCTGGGTGACAGAGTGAGACTTAATCTCAAAACAAAAAAACAAAAAACATAATTTATCACAATAAAAATTGGAAACAACCCAAATGTAATAGAAAAAAAGAGATTCCATTTTCAGTCACAATTTGTGCAAGAATGAGTATTTGAAAAGATGTGCAAAGACATGATAAAAAAAGTATAAAATATTATTAAAGAATGAACAAGATGACTCACATGTACAACTCAATATCGCAAAGTTGTCACTTCTCTCAAGTTAATCTATAAATTCAATGTAGTTCCAATAAAAATCCTAAAAGTGTTTTATTATGGCGCTTCACAAAATGATTTTAAAATTGAATGTAACAATAAAGTTCCAAGAAGAGCAAGACAATTATGCCTTTATCAAACCACATTATAAAGCTACAATAATTACAAAAGTGTGGTAGAGAGAACTTAGGAGCAGTTTTGAATATTTATAGAAACTTGGTATATTACTGAGAGGGATTACAAATTAATGGAGAACAAAACAGCACGCAATTGATGGTGTTAGGACAATTGGCTATCTATATGAAAAAAACACTTCCCCCAACTTCCAATTAGATTAAAGACCCAAATATTGAAAATGGAACTTGAATATTTTTGAAGAAATGTGGAATATCTTTACTACATCAGTATAGGGGGGTGAATTTCATAAACATGACAGAAAAGCGTGAAATATATACACACACATAGAAAAACAAATTTTACTATATTCAAAATTACAAACTTCTCTCCAGGCATGATGGCTCATGCCTGTAATCCCGGCACTTTGGGAAGCTGAGGTGGGTGGATCACTTGAGTCTAGGAGTTCGAGACCAGTTTGGACAACACAGTGAGACCCTGTCTCTATAAAAAATACAAAAAATAGCCAGGCATGGTGACGCTCACCTGTAGTCCCACTTACTCAGAGCGGCTGAGATGGGAGGATCGCTTGAACCCCGGGAGGTTCAGGCTGCAATGAGCCGAGATCGTGCCACTGCACTCCAGCCTGAGTGACACAGTGAGATCATGTCTCAAAACAAAACAAAAATTTACAAACTTTTGTACAACAAAATAAATCACAATCAAATTTAAAAGGCAACATGTGGGGAGAATATAATTACAATACTAAGAAAAAATTGGCATTCAGATTCTTTAAAGAACTCCTATAAATCAATATAAAATATTTTTACTATCATGATACTACTGGTAACCTGCAGGCAGCAACCAACCAGAAGATAGCAAGACTAATATGAATGAACACATAAAAAAGAGGCTGCTCTCGTACATACCAGCTGAATATTAGCCCTCTAAACAACCTTTAACAAAATCAACAAAATATTATGTGAACACAGAATAATGTAAACCCCCTCTCAGCAAAAAAGAAAAAAAGTCAAATTTGAAATGATTGTTTTCCTTCAAGCAAGGAATTAGCATTAGTTAATAGAAAACTGATGCTAACTTCTTTAATAATAACATTTTAGGTTGGACAATGTGAAATGGCCATTTTTAAAGCAAAAGATGGTTAAAAACTGGCAATTTCAAATGATTCAACCTCTATATTCTTAACTACGGTACTGTAAATTGCCAGTTTATATACAATATTCCAACCTGTAGAGCTAAACACAGAACCTGTATATTAACTAATATACAGCTAAACACAGAACCTGTATTTTAACTAATGGGCTTGAAACTAGTCAATAAGACTAAAACTTGATTTTACTGAATTATATAAGTCAGTTGATGGTGCTATGTTTTCCTGGAATTTGATATAAAAATTGATTTAGAGCCCACTAAAAATGTAATTATTTATGTTTGTCAAAATTTGTGAAATATGCTTAGATGATTATTTAAAGCCTAAACCTGAATGAGAGAAAATCTAACTAAACTTAAATTGGTTGGATTTACAAATGGCTTTTTTTCCCCATTTTCACCCCACCAACGTCAACTTCTTCGTATCATTACACTATAAAAATTCCAGTATAATTTTTGATATAGCATCTCTGTTGGCTCCCTTAATCTAAAATGTTCTCACAAAATTTAAGAACAACCTTAAATATTACTGGAACAAAAACAGACTTATAGACCAATGGAACAGAATACAAAGCCCAGAAAAAATCCATGCATTTATACTCAGCTGATATTCAACAAAGGTGCCAAGAATCCAAGATGGGGAAAGGACAGTCTCTTCAATGAACGATACTGGGGAAACTGAATATCCACTTGCAGAAAAATGAAATTGCAACCTATCTCACCCAATATACAAAAATCATCTCAAAGTAAATGCTTAACTGTGAAACATGAAATTGGAAAACTACTAGAAGAAAAGATAGGTGAAAATCTTCTTGACATTGGTCTGGGCCAAGATGTTTTTGGATATGACTGAAAAGCATAGGCAACGAAAGAAAAAGTAGACAAATGATACTGTATCAAACTAAAACGCTTTTGCACAGCAAAGGAAATATTTATAGAGTAAAGAGACAACCTACAGAATGGGAGAAATATCTACAAAGCATACATTCGATAATAGGTTAACAGATTTTTTAAAAAAGGAATTCAGACAACACAATAGCAAAAGAATAAGTTACTTCTCTAGAAAATGGGCAAAGAACCTGAAAAGATATTTCTCAAAAGAAGACACACAAATGGCCAAGAGGTATAATGAGAAAATGCTAAACATCATTAATCATCAGGGAAAAGCAAATTAAAACCACAAAGAGATATCCTCACACCTGTTAGGATGGTCATTAACAAAAAGACAAAAGAAGAGTTGGTGAGGATTAAGAGAAAAGGGAACTCCCTTGTACGCCGGTTGGTGTGAATGTAAATTAGTAGTTATTGTGGAAAACAGCACTGAGATTCCTCAAAAAACCAAAAATAGAACTACCATATGATTTGGAGATTCCACTTCTGGGTATATATCCAAAGGAAATGAAATCTGCACTCCCATGTTCACTGCAGCATTATTCATAATACCCAAGCTATGGAGTCGATCTAAATGTCATCAGTGGATAAATGGATAAATAATATATGGTATATATAATTAAAGGCATACTATTCAGCCTTAGAGGAGATCCTGTCACTCGAGATAATATGGACGAACCTGGAGAACATTATGCTAAGTGAAATAAGCCAGGCGTAGAAAGACAAATACTGCATGTCTCACTTATTTGTGGAATCTAAAAAAGTCAAATTCATAGAAGCAGAGAGTAGAATGGTGGTTACCAGGGGCTGGGGAGAGAAAACTTGGGGGATTGTGAAGATGTTGGTTTTTACTTTATGATTATTGTTACTTTTTTAGATGGAGTTTTGTTCTTGTTGCTCGGGCTGGAGTGCAATGGTGCGATCTCAGCTCACTGCAACCTCTGCCTCCCAGGTTCAAGCGATTCTTCTGCCTCAGCCTCCCGAGTAGCTGGGATTACAGGTGCATGCCACCACACCTGGCTAATGTTTTGTAATTTTTAGTAGAGATGGGGCTTCACCATGTGATCCACCTGCCTCAACCTCCCAAAGTGCTGGGATTACAGGTGTGAGCCACTGTGCCCAGCCTGAGATGTTGATTAAAGGATGCAAAATTTCAGTTAGACAGGAAGAATAAGTTCAGGAAATTTATTGTACAACATAGTGACCACAGTTAATAATCATGTATACTTGAAAATTGCTGAGACAGTAGATTTTAAATGTTCTCACACAAAAATATGTGGAGTAATGCATATGTTAATTAGCTTGATTTAGCCATTTCACAATGTTTACGTATATCAAAACATCATGTTGTACACCATAAATATATTGGTTTTTTATTTGTTAATTTAAAAATAAAAAAGATCAGCCTTAAATAAAATACTCTGATATTCTAAAATTAAAGACTGTATTTTGAGAGATATAAACTGGCAAACCAAAAATAAAGAAATCCAAATACTAGGAAAACAAGGGAAAATATGCTCAACCTTCCTTAGTTCTTTTTTCTTACTTTCTTCCCTTCCTTATCCTCTCCCTATCTCCTACCCTTCCTCCTCTCCTCTTTCCTTTCTCCTTCCCTTCTTTCAGTCTTGGAGCTAATATTTAAAAATGCTAACAATTATTAATACATATTAATAGCAATACGTATCTTGTTCTTGTACTTTATGTATATTTACATATCTTTAGAAATGGAGAAATAAAAAGGAAAATGTTATTACCTGTGCCTCCTTTACAGTGAATTGCTACGATGTTTTCAAGATCTTGAGCCATCCACTCATTTACTTCCTTGGTGAAAACCACCATCTGACTGATTTCAAGTTTAAGATTTTTAGTTAAAATACTTTCAAAAAATCAAGCCCAATATATTTAGCCCTCTTCTGATAGTCAATTTAGCATAAAACTTACTGTAGAGTGGGGACATTATGATCATCAATCATGATTCTAACGACCCTATTATGGAAGTGCTTAGGATCATAAGCTCTTTCACCTAAAATAAATAACATGTATGTCATATCTCTATAGGGAATAACATGATAAATGAGGAAGTTATGAATAAGTTAACATATCTTATTAGAATTCCTTATCTATCTTCAAAAAGAGCTTTCCAAGTTGCTCCTGTCACTCTAAAATAAACGCAAGCGTTTCAAAAATGTAAGGATGGTAGTGGTTTATCCATCTCATATAACCTAAACTCAACTTATTTTTGTTTAATAGGTATAATTTTTAACTTTCTAGCAGACTATTCATTATATTATTTCAGGGTAGTTAGAAACCACACGAGGCAAATGTAGCTGACCAGAATGTTTGCCCCCTGAAAATGTCTATTGAGTATACAGGTAGAGGAAAAAATCAAGAGAGACAGGGTATTAAACTGGGTTACAACCTATTTTCTACAGTTTTTTGCTTTTTTCCCATCTAGACCCTTGCTCTCATCACATGACACTGCTGATGGGTCAGAAGACTCATTTGTTAAATTGTCTATGTCCTCATAATGCAATCTGGCAAGAAAAACAGAAAGATTTTCCTAAACCTAATATCGCTAGAACAGATCTTCCCTAAAATGGTTTGCTTCCACTGCAGCCTCATTGGTCCTGCCAAAGCCACATCCTTCATATGGTACTTTGTGCTGCTGGGCTAACTCCTTCTACTAAATGGGGCCAGTCCAAGATGGGGATTTTTAAATTCATTCCTTGCCACTACCAAATACTTATGATTAAATGCAATCTAAAAAACAAAATCATCTTCTTATGTGCAGTAATCTGCTTTCTATCTACAGTAGCAAAATATAGAGTAATGTACATACTGCATAGATTGTAGACTCGATAGTGGTTTCGGTGTTTCTTATCCAGAAACCGCACAACTTCCTAAAAAAGACAAACACATATCTTACATATTTACATGGCACCAACATAAGCTATTTCCTAGGGGGAACCTAAAATGGTTATTACTTTTATTAATTTGTCTCTCACTAGCATCTTCTAGGGGAGATTCAGGGAATAAGAGGGTATGCAAATTTCAAGTTCTAATCCACTGTGATTTTTCAAATAGTCCACAAGTATGTTTGCCTACTCAGATGAGTCTCTATTGTAAATACACACTGTTTAAAGCTATCAGATAAGTAAATTAGCTGGTTAACTAACTTTAAGTAATTTGTTCTAAATCATTAATTCACAGTTAATATGGTTCTTGTTTAAATCTAATTCATATTCGTTCTTATTTAAATTTAATTCTGAATAGATACATCTTTAGAGAGTGATCTGCATATTACAGTCTATCTAAGCACCATGTAAACAAATAAATGCAAAAAGTATATAGTATGATTGTGTGTATGTGTGATAGAAAAAGATAAACATATCAAATTTTAAATAACTGGTAACAATATGGAGACTTTTTTGGCTCATTTGTTCTCTTTATTTTTTTAAATGAAGATATATGTGTACCTATAAGTGTGTGTGTATATATATATATGTATATATGTATAACCTTTAAAATGAAAAACAAATAGTAGTTATAATTTAAAATACAATCAATACCACTACATGAATCCAACTTTCAGTAAATACATCTTTCTGAAACATACACACACATACGTATATATCTCTGTGCAACAACAAAAATGACACAAAATTTTAAAACTGATTAGTATGGTACCCTCAGAGCAATGTTTACTGGCTTAATATTGAGAAAAATAAAATGAAGGTATCAAAGTCATCCATTTATTAAACTGGCTATCTCTGTTAAGAGGAAATAATAAGTCAAAAAGATGAACACTCTAAATCTGCATAGTGGGGGAGGCAAGGATAAATAGTTTTGTATACTTCAGGTGTATCCTCCCCCCAGGTGATGGCTTTGTTCTTATCAATCTCTATGTTAAGATAATCCAATGGTCTGACCTGTCTTCCACCTGAAGAGACCATGGAGATTAGGCTCAGTCTTGTGCTTGCTTCCCTTTTCCACGGTGTGGCACTGGGCACACTTCTGAACAAAAATTTTCTTGCCTTTCTCAGCATCACCCATATTTAATTCTCTCTTTCATCACTGGCACTACAAAGGTTCCCGCTCAGAAGCCAGATGTCCCGCTCTATGTACCATATTTTCTTTATCTAATTTATCATCGACTGGCATTTAGGTTGATTCCATGTCTTTGCTCTTGTGAATACTGCTGCAATGAACATATGTGTGCATGCATGTATTTTTATAAGACAATGATTTATATTCCTTTGGGTATATACCCCATAATGGGATTGCTGGGTCTGATGGTATTTCTGCCTCTAGGTCTTTGAGGAATTGCCACACTGTCTTCCACATGGGTTGAACTAATTTACACACCCACCAACAGCATTTCTTTTTCTCTGCAACCTTCCCAGCATCTGTTATTTTTTGGCTTTTTAATAGTAGCCATTCTGACTGGCATGAGATGGTATCTCATTGTGGTTTTGTTTGCATTTCTTTAATGATCAGTGATGTTGAGTTTTTTTTTCATATTTTTGTTGACTGCATGCAGGTCTCTTTTGGGAAGTGTCTGTTCAGATCCTCTGCCCACTTTTTAATGGGGTTGTGTTTTTCTTGTAAATTTAGGTTCCTCATAGACTCTGAAGGAGATATTACCAGTGAAGCCTGAGAAACAGCAAAGATGGCAGCCAGCTCCTTCCTTTGGAAGCTCCATCCCAGGGGGATACTGACCTGTAGCCAGCCCGCACATACCTGCAAGAGGTGGCTGGAGACCCCTGTTGGGCATTCTCACCCAGTCAGGAGGCATGGGATCAGGGACCCATCCAAAAAAGCAGTCTGGCTGCTTTGGGGTAGAGCAGGTGTGCTGCACTGTGAGGGATCCTTCCTCCTCCGGACCACCTGTATTCTCCAAAGCCAGCAGGTTGGAGTGGCTGAGTTGACCAAACTGCAGAGGTGGCAGCTGCTCCTCCCACCAGGAGCTCCATTTCAGGGAGAGATCAAAGCTCTGTCCATAGAACCGTTGCTGGAGTGGTTAAAGCCCCTACAGGGATTCCTGCCCAGTGAAGAGGAATGGATTGGGGTCCTGCTTAAAGAGGCAGTCTGGTCATGATCTGGCAAGCCATCTGTGCTGTGTCGTGGGGAACTCTTCCTTGTCCCGACTGTCTGTATTCTCCATAGCTGGCAGGCTGGAGTGGCTGAGTCTATGAACCACAGTGATGCTGGCTGCCTCTCCCCACCTCCCCGGGAACTCAGACCCATCTGAGGTGGTTTCCAACCTGCTGCTGTTGGCAGGCTAGGATTCCAAGCCAGTGGGTCTTAACTTGTGAGGTGTCAAGGAAATGGGGCCTGCAGAATGATGCTGCCTGGCTCCCTGGATTCAGCCCCCTTCCCAGAGATACGTATGGACAGATTTCCCACTGTGCTGAAGATCCCCGGGGCTAGAGTGTGTAAAACTCCTGGGTTTCTGTGTGTGCCTGAGCAGCTGATGTGCCCAGACTCCATACAGGTCTGTGTATCAGACCCACAGCCCTGATGGCATGGGCTCACAAGGGGATCTCTTGATCCACGGCTTGCAAAGATCCATGAGAGAAACACGGTTTCCCGGGCAGGACTGCACACTCACTCACTGCTTCCCTTGGCTGGGAGTGGGGGTTCCTTTGGCTCCATGCCGCCCCCGGCTGGGCCGTCGCACCCCCTGCCTGCTTGTCTTCATTCTCCATTGGTCAACCTGTTCATCCAGTCAGTCCCAATGTGAGAACCTGGTTATCTCAGTTGAAGGTGCTGAATTCCCTCGCCCCTTTTCATTCCTCGTGAGCACTGCACACTGCAGCTGCTTCTAATTGGCCATCTTGCATCACTCTAAACATTTCTTTTTTAGCCCTAGTTCTTAATTCCTATAGCCCTTGGTTTATCACTAGTTTCTTGATAAAACAATCCGTCCACGTTGTCTAGTCATGGGATGATGACTCAGGCCAGGTATCCAGGACATTTTCTGGGAAGTAGCTGAACTTGCAGCCCTGTCCTGTTCAGAACTGAGCTAACACACTGCAGAGAGGTACTCCTTCCACCTCTCGGCAACTGATAGCAGCCCTAGATAGTTAGACTTTTATTGAGGTATAAGTATTGTAAATTACATAAAATTAAACAATGATCCTTTCAAGCTGGCATTTCACAGTAAACAGCATTATACATTTGAAATTAATTTAGTCATCCACAGAGCCTAAAGCAATATGCCCCGACTATAATTTAGGATCTCAACCTAAGAAAACACATTTTGGGTTATGGCATCCCCATCTTTCTTCCCTATGGTAGACTATCAAAAACGGCCACAATTCTTTATAATTCCTTCCATCAAGAGTTGGAGTTTATTTTCTACTCCTTGAATCCAGACTGGTAGTGTAATTTGCATTGTCCAATAAAATGGGGTAGAATTAATATATAATTTTGAGCCTGGGCCTGAAGAGGATTTGCATTGTTTTGTTGCCGCTCCTCAGACTCTTGCCTCTGCCATCATGTGAACAGGCCTGAAGTAGCCTACTGGAGAACGAGAGACCACATGGGGCCATTCAGCCAAGTCAGGTAATATTCTTTCCTTTCATTTAAAAAATCTGTTTCCTTCATTCTTTAAAAATATTTTTAATTGACACATAATACTTGTTCATATTTATAAGATAGAGAGGGATATCTCAATACTTGTATACAATGTGTAATGATCAAATCAGGATAATCAGCATATCTATCACCTCAAATATTTATCATTCTTTGTGTTGGGAACACTTAACATCCTCTCTATTTAAAAATATACAATAAATTATTGTTAACTGTAGTCGCCCTACAGCACTACAGAACACCAGAACTTATTCCTATCTGTAAGCTTAAATCTGATATTTCTTTGTTGATTTTCTGTCTAGATGATCTGTCCAGTGGTTAAGAGTGGGGTGCTAAAGGCCCCAACTGTTACTGCCTTGGAGTCTATCTTTCCCTTTAGACCTAAAAATATTTGCCTTGTTTATCTGAGTGCTCTAGTGTAGGGTACATACATATTTACAATTATTCTATCTTATTGCTAAGTTGATGTCTTTATTATTATAAAATGACCTTCTTTGTCTCTTCATACAGTTTGACTTAAAGTCTGTTTTTATCTGATAAGTATGGCTACCTCTGCTCGCTTTTGTTTTCTGTTTGCCTGGAATATATTCTTCTATCCCTTCACTTCCAGTCTGTATGATCCTTTACAGGTGAAGTTAGTTTCTTGTAGGCAGCATACAGTTTGGTCTTTTTTTTTTTTTTTTTTTTAAATCTTGGCAGCCAACTCTGTATCTTTTAATTGGGAATTTGATCTGTTTACATTACATTCAAGGTTACTATTAATAGATTAGGTTTTATCCTGTCATTTTGTTCATTTTTTTCTGGTTGTTTTGTATATCCTTTGTTCTTTTCTTCACCTTTTTTTTTTTTTAATCTTTGTGGTTTGGTCACTTTCTGTAGTGACAAAGTTTGATTCCTTTCTCTTTTTCATATGTATATCTGCACTACAGGTGAGTTTTACACGTTTGTGTGTTTTGACAATAGTAATCATCCTCTTGCTTCCAGATGTAGAACCACCTTAAGCAGTCCTTGTAAGGTCAGTCTAGTGGGAATGAATTCCTTCAGTTTTTGCTTGTATAGGAAATACTTTATTTCTCCCTCATTTCTAGGGGATAGCTCTACTAGGTATAGTATTCTTGGTTGACAGTTGTTTTTTTCTTTTTTTCCTTCAGTACTTTGAATATATCATCCCATCTTATTGTCTACTGACCTGTAAAGTTTCCACTGGGAAATCCACTGCTAATCAAATGGAGTTTCCCTTATATGTGACTTGATGCTTTTTTCTTGCTGTTTTTAACATTTCCTTTTTTTTTTTTTTTTGGATACAGTCTTGCTCTGTCACCCAGGCAGTAGTGCAGTGGTGTGATCTTGGCCCACTGCAACCTCCACCTCTTGGGTTTAAGCAATTCTCGTGATTCAGCCTCCCAAGTAACTGGAACTACAGGTTCACACCACCACACCCAGGTAATTTTTTTGTATTATTAGTAGAAATGCGGTTTCTTCATGTTGGCCATGCTCGCCTTGAACTCCTGGCCTCAAGTGATCCACCGGCCTCAGCCTCCCAAAGTGCTGGGATTACAGGTGTGAGACACCGCACCTGATGAATATTCCCTCTTTTTGACTTTTGACTACTATGCACCTCAGAGAAGACCTTTTTGGGTTGAATCTATTTGAGAACCTTTGAGCTTCCTAGATTTTGGCCATATCTCTCCCACGTCTGTTTTTAAAGCTCTTTATTTTATTTTTTTTTTTGAGACAGGGTATCACTGTGCCACCCAGGCTGGAGTGCAGTGGCACAATCTTGGCTCACTGCAACCTCCACCTCCTGGATTCAAGCAATTCTTGTGTCTCAGCCTCCCAAGTAGCTTGGATGGCAGGCATGCACCACCAAACCCAACTAATTTTTGTATTTTTTAGAGACAGGATTTCGCCATGTTAATCAGGCTTGTCTTGAACTGCTGGCCTCAAGTGATCCACTGCCTTGGCCTCCCAAAGTGCTGGGATAACAGGTGTGAACCACTTCACCTGGACTCTTGATTGTATTTTTATTTTATTCCTTAAATTCTTCAGCTCCACAATCTCTGTCTGGTTTTTAATGATATATATATCCTTGTTGAATTTCTCATAAGATCATAAATTGTTTTTCTAATTTCATTGATTTGTCTATCTGTATTCTCTGTATCTCATAGTTTCGTTAAGATCATTATTTTGAATTCCTTCTTAGCCATTTGATATACTCTTTAAATTTAGGGTCTGTTAATGGGGAATTATGGTGTTTCTTTGGAGGTGTAATGTTTCCTTGCTTTTCACGTTTCTTGTGGCCCTAAACTGATTTTTGCACATCTGGGAGAACAGTTGCCTCTTCCAATGTTAGGGAGTTTTCACAGAGAAATACTTTTTCCAATAGTTGTCTCCTGTAGTGTTCATTGGGTAGGGTGCTTTGACTTTGGATCTGGGTGGGTGCAGTAATATAGTCTTCAGGTGACTTTTTTGGCTGTAATCAGCATTCAGTGGTGTCTGTGAGTGCCTCAGTGGCCTGATGGTGAGTGTTTGTGGAGACAGTGGTATGGCTTTTCTTGGTGTGAGAGCCATCATTCAGATTAGTTCTCAGGCCTTAGGCATATGCATGCTAGCTGCAGTGGCTTTGCTAGTTGTGGGGTACTGCCAACAGCAGGGCAGGCACCAGGCAGGCCAGTCCTCAGTGCCTTAGAAGTGCATGCGGCAAATGGTGGCTCTGCTGGTGAAGGGGGTGGGGCTGTTGGCAGCAGTGGGTGCCAGATGGGATGGGCCTTGGGCCTTGGGGGGTGCATTTAGCATGCAGTGGCTCTGTCAGTCGAGGGTAGCCAAGTCATTTTAGACTAGCCAGTCCTCAGATGACCCAGTAGCTGCCCACAGATACATGAATGAGCTTAGTTGAGACAGGAAATCCTTTCTGCAAGCACCTAAATTGGACAGTTAAGCCCATACCAAATTCACAAACCACAGTATCATGAGCCAAATAAATAGCTGCTGTTATAAGCCAGTAAGTTTTGGGTGGTTTGTAACCACTGGCACAATTGTAACTGGTATCAATCCATTATGATTTTTTTCCTTGAAAGAGTACATTTTTAAAAGAATACTGCCATATCTGGGTCAGTATTAAACTTATGACTATACAGTCTACATTCACCAAGAAATGAGTATTTGTCAGATAAAGACCCTTACTCGATTGGATTTCTATAGAAAGACTGCCTTCCAGAAGATGGAAATGACATAGCAATAATACGTTCTAAAAGTCAAAATCATCACTATTACAAACATTATTATAGATTTCATATAACATACAAAAAAATTAACTTATACATGATCAGACTCCATTTTCACAGAAAAAAAACCTTTTAAGATTGAGGTTGACAGAAAAGAGCTAATACTCAGGATAATCAAATAACAAATTATACAACACAATGACCATTAAACTGCCATGGAGTTCTTAAGTCTCCACTAGTTCTAACTGTATGCCATGTATTTATGATGGCCTCAGTCTGAAGTTCCCCCTGTTCTTCGAATTTATTTCTTATCTTAAATACCACAGAAAATCCAAGATTTCTAGACACCAGTGATGGTGGGAACTCCCAAGGTGCTTTGCAGCCCTCTGACTCAGAAAACCTGAGATCTACAAAGCACTGACCTCATTCTCTGGGATTCTAGGATAAGAAGAGGTCTCTGTGGGATCCTTGGGACTCAGAAATAACTACTAGAGGTTAATAAATTGAAACTCAAATGGAGTCAGCTGAAAATCCATTCAAGTTCCTATGCTGCAACTGAGTAGTCCTGAATTGAGAAGACATGCAGATCTTCCATTGCCAGGGCTAAACCACAAATATGTCACACTATCACAGTAGCATATATCCTCATGAATAAAGAATATTTTGAATGAATGTGTCTTAGATGAGGCAAAAAAAAATACAATTACAAGAAAAAGTGAAGTAATACAAGTAAATCAACGGTTAAGTGTCACAAACCTGTAACGTAAGTGAGGTCTAGGTCAAATCCATCCCTTGTGTATTGCCTTTTGTTTTCTGAAATCTGACAGTTTAAAATCATCATTAGTTTGTGAAACACTCATCAACATAAAAATAAAAAACATTATATAGTATAGATATCAACCCTTGTCAATGGGTCCCAAAACAAAATATTTTTGCGAATCATAAGCATGTTTTGCCCACTTACCCGCCTTCTTAACAGCTTTCCAAGTTGTCTTTTTTGATGAAACAGATGAAAAATTCTTAACAGAATAACAAGTCGTAGAAGTCGAAGTAAATGTGTCCATCTAAGAATAAATTTAAAAGATCCATTTTTGCTTCAGAAACAGAATTTTATCAATATAAACTATGTCTAGAGCAGCAGTTGTTAACCAGAGGCAATTTTCCCTCCTCTCCCCAATTACCTACCTGGGGGATATTTGGCAATGTCTGGAGGCACTTAGGTTTTCATCACTGGCGTGCGTGCGTGTGTGTGTCTGTGTGTTACTTACATCTAGTGAATAGAGGCCAGGAATTTTGCTAAACACCCTACAATTAATATAACTGCTCACCACCCTCTTATGACAATGATCTGGCCCAAAATGTCAGCAATGCTGAGGCTGAGAAATTCTGGTCTAGAGAAATAGTGATACAATAGACTCTTAGCATCTGTAAATTTAATTTTGGGATTTAAGACTAGCATTTTCAATTTTTCCACATCAAAACAAATCGATTATTCTTGTTCATCTTTGTTATTCCCATGAGTAACAGATGTTCACTACAGCTGCTACTACACATCAGGGAGGCAACAGATTGAGATACTTCTGAAGTGTGCTAGCTGGAATCTCCCCTACCATCAGAACCACCAAAGCAGAGAGCTGATGGTCTGGACTGGTGCTTCTCTGATTTGGGCACACATCAATAAGAGCCACCTGGAAAAGCTTGTTAAGCTGCAGATTGCTGGGTCCCAGAGATACTGATTCAGTGGGTCCAGGGTGGGGCCTAAGGTATTTTTCTTCTTATATTTCTAGCAAGCTGTCAAGTGATGCTGACGTTTCTAGTCAGAGGACCACATTGGCTGAGGTTATTTTCAAATAACTCCAAAAGCCTATCACTTAACATGCTTTTAGTTAGGGCCTGAGCTGTAGTCCAGGGAAGCTAGGGTACAAAAAGAAACCAGCTATTTGACCCATGAACAAGCTTAGGAAGCCACCATCTACATCCCAGTATACATTTGCTCTTTCATTTTCCTCATTGTCACAGTAAAAAAAAGAGTCACCAGGGCTTCATATACTCTTTAGTTTCCCAATCCCTAACACTTCTAACTTTGCCTAAGCTTTCTTTGTTTCTACCACAACTATACTGCAAAACTCTACTATTGTGTTGCCACGTGTCATCTCCTAGTTTCTGTTCTGTTTGCTATTTTTTAGAAACTCATGATTGAAGTCACTCTAATCTTGCGTATGCTCAAATAAATTCCCTCTTGGCTGTAGGAAAAATCCAGACAGAACATTATGTGTAAGGGATTTGTAGTTGAAGCACAGAGGGGAATTGTTTTCAATATAAATTTTTTTGATATAGCAGATATTAAACTGATAATAATATTATACTTGATCTTAGCCAAAAGGCCAAAAAATGATACAAATGGGAATTTGACGAGAACTTCAAAATGTAGAGAAGTTAAAGTTAGTACAAGAGTAAAAGTCCTTCTTTGGGGTACTGCATCTTCTTTATTCCATTAATGGTACTTAGCCTGTATACTCTTCACCGGTCCCTAAATATCACAATCTTTTAGTTTCAAAGTATGTGGGAATTTACCTAAACATTTCATTTTAAAGCAATGTATTTGGTATAGAATGAGAACATTTGAAGTTGAAAAGATTATATAGAATAAAAGGCACAGAAAATGCTAAAATTAATGAAAAACTTTAAGAGAGGTAAGTCTTATGTTTCATACCTGGGAATATTCCTAAGCAACTTAATGTCAAAAAAAATGTAAACGACATCAACCAGCAGAAGAATCACAATAATGGCAGTATCTAAAATGTTAAATAAGTCAGAAAAACACTGCTGTCTCCTGTAATATAAAACAAAAAAATAAGTTCATTCCCCCCTGCAAGAAGAGATAGGAATATTTAAAGACCACAAACTATTGACTCATCCCCATTAAGAATTCTACTATCAAGAATTATTTAAAATGTATTTTCTAGAGTAGACTAAGGGAAAAATATAACATTCATGGGAAGTTTTCAAACAATAAAATTATATTCATCATTTGACACTTATATGTGACTAAAACACCAACATGGCAATTCAAACATAATAAGAGATATAACTAAATGCGTAATAATCACCCTCATTGTGGACAATGGGGTATCTATCCCCTCAAGCATTTATCATTCATGTTACAAACAATCCAATTACACTCTTTCAGTCATTTAAAAATATACAATCAAGTTATTGTTGACTATGGTCAATCTGTTGTGCTATCAAATAGTAGGCGTTACTCATTCTATTTTTTTGTACCCATTAACCATCCCCACCTCCCCACCCCCAAGCCCCTACTACCATTCCCAGCCTCTGATGACCATCCGTCTACTCTCTAGGTCTATGAGTTCAATTTTTTTTTTTTTTTTAGAGCCCCATAATAAGTGAGAACATGTGATGTTTATCCTTCTGTGCCTGGCTTATTTCACTTAACAAACATAGTGATCTCCAGTTCCATCCATGTTGTTCCAAATGACAGGATCTCTTTTTTTTTTTTTTTTGAGATGGAGTTTCACTCTTGTTGCCCAGGCTGGAGTGCAATGGCGTGATTTCGGCTCACTGCAACCTCCACCTCCTGGGTTCAAGCGATTCTCCTGCCTCAGCCTCACGAGTAGCTGGGATTACAGGCGCCCGGCACCACACCCAGCTAATTTTTGTATTTTTAGTAGAGATGGGGTTTCTCCATGATGGTCAGGCTGGTCTCGAACTCCCGACTTCAGGTGATCTGCCCACCTCAGCCTCCCAAAGTGCTGGGATTAGAGGCATGAGCCAGTGCACTTGGCCAGGATCTTATTGTTTTTATGGCTAAATAATACTCTCTTGTGTATATGTACTATATTTTCTTTACCCCTTCATCTGTTGATGGACACTTAGGTTGCTTCCAAATCTTAGCCATTATGAACAGTGCTGCAACAAACAGGGAATGCAGATATCTCTTCTATATACTGATTTCCTTTTTTATGGGTATCTACCCAGCAGTGGGATTGCTGGATCATATGGTAGTTCTATTTTTAGTTTTTTGAGTAACCTCCAAACTGTTCTCCAATTGGTTCCACTAATTTACATTTCCATGAACAGTGTATGAGGGTTCTCTTATCTTCACATCTTTGTCAGGATTTGTTATTGCCTGACTTTTGGATATAAACCATTTTAGCTGGGGTGAGATGATATCTCATGGTAGTTTTCTACACTGAGAATTTCTCTAATGATCAATCATGTCAAGCATCTCTTGATATGCCTGTTTACCATCTGTATGTTTTGAGAAATGCCTATTCAAATCTTATCCTCATTTAAAAAATTAGATTATTAGATTTTTTCCTAGAGAGTTGTTTGAGCTCCTTACATATTCTGGTTATTAATCCCTTTTCAGGTGGGTAGTTTGCAAGTATTTTCTCCCATTCTGTGGGCTGTCTCTTCACTTTGCTAATTGTTTCCTCTGCTATGAAGCAGTTTTTTAACTTGATGTGATCCCATTTGCCCATTTTTGCTTTGGTTGCCTGTGCTTGTCAGGTATAGCCCAAGTAATTTTTGCTCAGACCAATGTCCTGGAGATTCTTCCCAATGTTCTCTTGTAGTATAGTAGTTTCATTGAGGTCTTAGATTTAAGTCTTTAATTCATGTTGATTTGATTTTTGTATATGGTGAGAGGTAGGGGTCTAGGTGCATTCTTCTGTATGTGTATATCCAGTTTTCCCAGAACCATTTGTTGAAGAGATGTCTTTTGTTCAATGTATGTTCTTGGCACATTTATGAAAAATGAGTTCACTGTAAGTGTGTGTGGATTTGTTTCGGGGTTCTCTACTCTATTCCAGTGGTCTGTGTGTCTGTTTTTATGCCAGTGCCATGGTGTTTTCGTTATATAGTTCTGTAGTATAATTTGAAGTCAGGTAATGTGATTCCTCCAGCTTTGTTCTTTTTGCTTAGAATAGCTTTGGCTATTCTGGGTCTTTTGTGGCTCCATATAAATTTTAAGATTGTTTCTTCAATTTCTGTGAAGAATGTCATTCATATTTTGACAGGGAGTGCATTGAATCTGTAAATTGCTTTGGATAGTATGGACATTTTAACAATATTGATTCTTCCAATCCATGAACATGGAATCTCTTTCCATTTTTTGGTGTCCTCTTCAATTTCTTTCATCAGTGTTTTATCATTTTCATTATAAAGATCTTACACTTCTTTGGTTAGGTTAATTTCTAGGTATTTAATTTTATTTGTGGCTATTGTATATAGGACCACTTTTTAAATGTCCTTTCCAAATGGTTCACTGTTGACATATAGAAATGCTACTGATTTTTGTATATTGATTTTGTATCCTGCAACTTTACTGAATTTATCAATTCTAATAGTTTTTTTGGTGGAGTCTTTAGTATTTTCCAAATAAAATGTATCATCTGCAAACACAAGGATAATTTTACTTCTTCCATCCCAATTTGGATTTCTTTTTTTATTCCCTTTCTTTCTCTTTTATAATGGCTCTAGCTTGGACTTCCGGTACTATGTTGAACAACGGTGGTAAAAGTGGGCATCCTCACTGTGTTCTAGATCGCAGAGAAAAGCTTTTCATTTTTTCCCCATTCAGTACGGTAATGACTGTGGGTCTGTCATATACGGTTTTTATTAAGTTGAGTTATGTTACTTCTATACCCAGTTTTTTTAGGGTGTTTACCATGAAGGGATGTTGAATTTTATCAAATGTTTTTTCAGCATCAACTGAAATGATCTTATGGTTTTTATCCTTTACTGTGTGGATATAATGTATCGCATTGATTGATTTACAAATGTTGAACCATCCTTGCATCCCAGAGACACATCGCACTTGTCACGATGAATGATCTTTCCCATATATTGTTGAATTCAGTTTTCTAGTATCTTGTTGAGGATTTTCGCATCAATATTTATCAGATATATTAGCATGTTTTTGGTTTTGGTTTTGGTTTCTGGGTTTTTTGTTTTTATTTTTATTCTTTTTGAGACTGAATCTCACTCTGTCACCCAGGCTAGAGTGCAGTGGTGTGATCTCAGCTCACTGCAACCTCTGCCTCCCAGGTTCAAGTGATTCTCTGGCCTCGGCCTCATGAGTAGCTGAAATTACAGGTGCCCGGCACCACACCCAGCTAATTTTTGTATTTTTAGTAGAGACGGGGTTTCACCATATTAGCCAGGCTGGTCTCGAACTCCTGACCTCCAGTAAACCACCCGCCTCTGCCTCCCAAAGTGCTGGGATTATGGGAGTGAGCCACCACTTCCAGCCTACATGTGTCTTTATGGGAGAAGAGTGTTTCCTGTAGGCAACAGAGCAATGGGTTTTTTTATTTTATTTATTTTTGAGCTGGAGTCTTGCTCTGTCACCAGACTGGAGTGCAGCGGCACCATCTCGGCTCACTGCAACCTCTGCCTCCCGGGTTCAAGTGATTCTCCTGCCTCAGCCTCCTGAGTAGCTGGGACTACAGGTGCACACCACCACACCCTGCTAATTTTTGTATTTTTAGTAGAGACAGGGTTTCACCATGTTTGCCAGGATGGTCTGTAGCTCTTGACCTCATGATCTGCCTGCCTTGGCCTCCCAAACTGCTGGGATTACAGGCGTGAGCCACCACACCTGGATGGGTCTTGTTCTTTCATCCATTCATCCACTCTACCTTTTGATTGAAAAGTTTAGTCCACTGACATTCAATGTTATTATTGATAAGTAAGGACTTACTCCTGCCATTTTGTTATTTGTTTTCTGGTTGTTTTGGGGTCTTCTCTTCCTTCTTTCCTTCCTGTCTTTCATTAGTGAAGGTAATTTTCTCTGGTGATATGATTTAGTTTCTTGTTTTTTATTTTTTGTGTATCCATTGTTATATTTTTTGGTTTGAGGTTACCATGAGGCTTGTAAATACTATCTTATAATCCATTATTTTAATCTTATAAGTTTTCATAAACAAGTAAAAAGAAAACTAATAAAAACTCTACAACTTAGTCTCCCTATTTTTTAACTTTCTGTTATTTCTATTTATATCTTATTATACCATCTATGTCTTGAAAAGTTGTAGTTAATATTTTTGATTGGCTCATAGTTTAGTCTCTCTACTTAGAGTAAGAGTAGTTTATACATCATAGTTACAGTGTTATAACATTCTGCATTTTTCTGTATACCTACTATTACCAGTGAGTTTTATACCTTCAGGTTGTTACTTATTGCTCACTAATGTCCTTATCTTTCTGATTGAAATACTCCCTTTAGCATTTCTTCTAGGACAGGTCTGGTGTTGACAAAATCCCTCAGCTTTTGTGTGGAAAAGTCTTTATTTCCCCTTCACTTTGAAGGATATTTTCACTGGATACACTGTTCTAGGGTAAATGTTTTTTTCCTTCAGCACTTTCAATATGTCATGCCACTCTCTCCTGGCCTGAAACATTTCTACTAAAGAGTCTGCTGCCAGATATATTGTAGCGCCATTGTATATTATTGGTTTCTTTTCTCTTGCTGCTTTTAAGATCCTCTTTTTATCCTTGATCTTTGGGACTGTGATTATTAAATGCCTTGAGGTAGTCTTCTTTGAGTTACATCTGCTTCGTGTTTTATAACTTTCTTGTACTTGGATATTGATATCTTTCTGTAGGTTTGGGACGTTCTGTTACCATCCCTTTGAATAAACTTTCTACACTCCCCACCTCCTCTTTAAGGCCAATACCACTTATATTTGTCCTTTTGAGGCTATTTTCTAGATCCTGTAGGCAGGCGTCATTGTTTTTTATTCTTTCCTTTGTCTCCTCTATGTATTTTGAAATAGCCTGTCTTCAAGCTCATTAATTCTTTCTTCTGGTTTATCAATTCTGCTATTAAAAGACTAATGCATTCTTCGGCATGCCAATTACATTTTTTGGCTCCAGAATTTCTGCTTGATTCTTTTAAATTATTTCAATCTCTTTGTTAAACTTATCTAATAGAATTATGAATTCCTTCTCTGTGTTATCTTGAATTTCTTTGAGTTTCCTTCCTCAACACAGCTATTTTGATTTCTTTGTCTGAAAGGTCACATATCTCTGTTTCTACAGGATTGGCCCCTGGTGTCT
The DNA here is from genome assembly GCF_029281585.2 of Gorilla gorilla gorilla. Classification (NCBI taxonomy): domain Eukaryota; kingdom Metazoa; phylum Chordata; class Mammalia; order Primates; family Hominidae; genus Gorilla; species Gorilla gorilla. Next base: position 613,007 of record NC_073236.2, read on the forward strand.
TATTTAGTTCATTTGGTGAGGTCATGTTTTCCTGGATAGTGTTGATGCTAGCAGATATTCTTTGGTGTCTGGGCATTGAAGAGTTAGGTATTGATTGTAGTTTTCACTGTATTTATTGTAGTTTTCACTGTCAGGGCTTGTTTGTACCCATCTTTCTTGGGAAGGCTTTCCAGATATTTGAAAGAACTTGGATACTGTGATCTAATCTCTATCTGCTTTAGGGGGCACCCCAAGCCTCCTAAACTCTGGTTCTTGCAGACTCATAGTGGTACTGCCTTAATGGTCTTGGACAAGATCCAGGATAATTCTCTGCATTACCAAAAAGAGACTCTTGTTTTCTTCCCTTACTTTCTCCCAAACAAACAGAGTCTCTCTCTCTGTTCTGAGGCACCTAAAGCTTGGGGTTGAGTGACATAAGCACATCTGTGGCCACCACTACTGTGACTGCATTGGGTCAGACCTGAGGCCAGCACAGCACGGAGTCTTGCCCAAGACCTGCTGTAACCACTCCTTAGCTATTGCAGGAGTTTACTGAAGGCCCTGGCGCTCTACAGTCATCACATGGTAAAAACAGCCAGGCCTGTGTCCTTGCCTTCAGGATGGCAAGTTCTCCTAGCCTCCAGGTGGATCCACAGGTGCTGTCTGGGAATCAGGGCCTAGATCAAAAACTGTAAAAGTCTACCTAGTGTTTTATTGTGCTATGGCTGAGCTGTCACTCAAACCACAAGATGCAGTCCCTCCCACTCTTTCCACCCCTGTCCAAAGGCAGAGGAACATCAATCCATGGCCACCTCAAACACAGGACATGGGGGGGTACTGCCAGACTACCACCAATGTTCTCATAAGGCCCAAAGGCTCTTAAGTCAGTTTGTAGTGAATGCTCCTGTTAATTATTTTAAAATGCTTTTTTTTTTTTTTGAGATGGAGTCTCACCCTGTCACCTAGGCTAGAGTGCAATGGCATGATCTCAACTCAGTGCAACTTCTGCCTCCCAGGTTCAAACGATTCTCCTGCCTCAGCCTCCCAAGCAGCTGGGATTACAGGCAACCACCACCACATCCAGCTAACTTTTGTACTTTTAGTAGAGACGGGGTTTCACCATGTTGGCCAGGATTGTCTCGAACTCCTGACCTTGGGATCCTCCCACCTCAGCCTCCGAAAGTGCTTCTTATAAAACTACAAAGTAGCTTAATGCATTATAAAAATAATCAAACTTACCCTTCTACAAATACTCGAAGAAGAACATCCATGAGAAAAAATAAGGCAATAGCTAGAGAAATAGAACGATACTCCAAAGGAATATAAAGTTTGCTGTCAGTGAAAATTAGGTCAGCAAGGACAAGAGTGACATCCAGTAAGACCAGGAAAACTCCAAATAGTCTAAAATAAACAAATAAATAAATAAATAAATGCAAAGATAAAGGGGCATTTGTCCCTGTAGCTATACTATATTTAAGCCACTGATCAGGTACCAAAATGTTATTATTTAGTATTAAGCTGCCCAGTGGCAGGAAAAACTGTAATGCCTTAGAATCTCAGAAAAATCACTGTTTTCACCCAATAGAAGCAGTTCTTAATAAACAAAATTCTCACCAAACCACTTCACAAGATATTATTGTGGCCTTTTACAGTAAACACACCAGGCCAACACCTCAAGAGAGAAAAGTAAAACTGAATTAAAATCACCTGTCTGTTTACAAACTCTTCTTAAAATTTGCGAATTTCATAAGAAGTTTATACCAATTTCTCATAAAAAATAAACCCTCATTAATCTGGATAATTCTAAAGAATTTATTAATAAAAACCAAATGAAAGCATGAGTAACATAAGCTCTTAAAAGACCAAGATTTTTCATCAGTGACATTTTCAACAAGCACATGATTTCATATTTATGGGTGCTTCTAGCAGAGTGATGGGCACATGAGTCTTGAACTCTAAAGTACCTCCTGCCACTTGCTGTTACATATTCTAAATACATTCTCCATAAATTGATTAGACTATTTGCCTAGTCTATGAAGGTGAATTCGTCTTTGAAGTACTTTTTTAAAAACTTGCAGCTCAAATTCAAATATTATTAATTCAAAAGGAAACAATTATATTGCATAAATCTATATCATAGTATGAAATCTTACTCTTATGTAGAGAAGAGTCTAAGTAAATTGTTTCCAAAATTAAAGAGTAATTCCTGATGTATACGGTACTAATAAAACACTTTATTAATAATTATAGAATTTTAACATTTGATTTTCATTAATGTTACTTTTGCAGATGGAAGAAAAACAATATTAATATATTACTATTAATATTAGGCAAAAGCCATTTATTTGCAATTCTTAATGTCCAGCTTAAACCAAAATTCCATGATAAATTAGATTACATTAGATGGGGCACATGGCTACTTAGCAACTGATGAACAGTGGAAATGCTTTTTTGTTATTTCAGTGTTTCTCATTGAAGTATTAAGTCTCATATATATATATATGTATGTATAGATATATATGAGACTCATATATTTTCTCTTCTTTTCTTTTTTTTTTTTTTACATGGAGTCTTGCTGTGTCGCCAAGGCTGCGGTGCAATGGTGCAATTTCAGCTCATTGCAACCTATGCCTCCTTGGTTCAAGCGATTCTTCTGCCTCAGCCTCCTGAGTAGCTGGGATTATAGGCACCCACCATTATGCTTAGCTAACTTTTGTATTTTTAGTAGAGATGGGGTTTCACCATGTTAGCCAGGCTGGTCTTGAACTCCTGACTTCATGTGATCCGCCCGCCTCGGCCTCCCAGAGTGCTGGGATTACAGGCGTGAGCCACCGTGCCCAGCCAAGTCTCAGATATATTTAATACATGGTATTTTCTATGTCTCACATACCCAAATGCAAAGGATGATACAATTGAATGCACAATTTTCTTAATCTTGTTGCTGCAAAAAGAAGTAAAAATAAAATTAATCAGATTTCTTCTAACATATATTGTAAATTTAACCAAAAAACAAAGGGCCTTATAGATATAATTTCAAAAGAAAATTATTCAGAAGTTGTATAACAAAATGCTTTTTACTAACAGCTAAAATTTTATTCTTCCTGCTCCATGAGTATTTTACTTGTTTACTATGCTATCCAGAATATATGCAAATAAGACAGTAAACTTTGGATGTTTAGTAACATTTCCATTGCATGCAAAGCTCCAACCCCAACTTTATGGCAATACTAAACTTAAACTTGTGGTCATCATCTCAAGGAGTATAGCATGAAGACAGAAAAGGGTGGTAGAAGAGAACTGTATTTTAATGCCAGCCTGGGCAAATCATCAAACTTTGGCCAGATCTCAGTTTCCACTGCAATAAAATAAGGTGTTTCAGGAATGAGCATAGGGAGTAAATGGTGCTCTTGTCATCTCCTCAAACTAGACACCTAGTGAACAGATACACATTAGCAAGAGTCGCATATGAGGTTGCAAACGAACTTCAGAGGTAAGACATTTTAGTAAGATATACTTCAAAGGAGAAACACCCGAAAGACTGGGCTCCTTCCATTAATCAAAGGAAGGAGAACCTGTTTGATGGAGCCTCCAATAATGCCTCATTTTACCTTATGGCTGGAGACAAGGTAGCTCATGAGGAACAATTTTTTTTGTCCTACTGAAGCCTCCTGTGTTGGAGGCTCTTCAGGAGGAGAAGCCTCCAACACAGGAAGCTTCAGTAGGAGAAGACTTCAGGAAGTTTCTGTCATACTGAAGCCTCCAACACAGGACTCAAATTCCACCCCAAGAGCCATGAATCCTAAGACAATGCTCACAGCCTGTGCCTAAGACGGGAGAACAAAGAGGGCAGATACTGAGCAGAACTGGGGCACTGACAATTGGCCTTTGACATGAACAGACATTTCTCAAAAGAAGACATGCATGTGGCCAACAAACATATGAAGAAAAGCTCAATATCACAGATTAGAGAAATGCAAATCAAAACCACAATGAGATACCATTTCACACCAGTCAGAATGGCTATTACTAAAAAGTCAAAAAATAACAGATGCGGGCAAGGTTGCAGAGAAAAAGGAACACATATACATTGTTGGTGGGAGTGTAAATTAGTTCAATCACTGTAAAAAGCACTATGGCAATACCTTGAAGAGCTAAAAGCAGAACTATTTGACTGAGCAATCCCAATACTGAGTAGATACCCAGAGGAATATAAATCATTCTACTATAAAGATACATGCATATGAATGTTCACTGCAGCACTATTTACAATAGCAAAGACATGGAATCAACCTAGGTACCCATCAATGACAGATTGGATAAAGAAAATGTGGTACATATATACCATGGAATACTATGCAGCCATAAAAAAGAATGAGATCACGCATTTTGTGGGAACATCAATGGAGCTGGAGGCTCTTATCCTTAGCAAACTAGTGCAGAAACAGAAAACCAAATACTGAATGTTCTCACCTATCAGTGGTAGCTAAATCATAAGGACTTATGAACACAAAGAAGGAAATAGACACTGGGGTCTACTTAAGTGGGGAGGGCAGGAGGAGAGAGAGGAGCAGAAAAGATAACTATTTGGGTACTGAGCTTAATACCTGGATGATGAAATAATATGTAAAAAATAAAAAAAAACCTCCCTGACACAAGTTTACCTATGTAGCAAACCTCACGTGTACCTCCAAACCTAAAATAAAAGTTAAAAAAAAAAAAACATTGACCTTTGATGAATGATGTTAGGTTAACCTGAGAAAAAGGAAATCCCCAATCCTTCTAATCTTCCCCTCTCCACCTGGACCCACCACCTCCACCCAGGCTTGGAGAGTTAAGGCTGATGTAGATGGAGGATCAATTGGCCAAAAGAGGTGAATTATCTCCTCAAGTTGCCATTCCCTTACTACAAGAACCTCTGATCCCACACAGTCTACTAGATCTCTGGGTATCAAGGAAATGTCATAAATCTGAACTCACTTGACAATGTCACCATACAGAACCAAGTCTGACAGATTACAAAGGCATGAAGAAGTGGCTTGGGTGGCTTTAGCCCCTTAATCTGTTTCAGTGTACCCTGAAACTATACCAAGTAAATACACAATTGAGACTTTTTTGCTTAAAAAAAGAGTACTATGTAAATGAAGCTTCAAGCAGTTATGTGCAGAGTTTGCAGGGAAATAACTATGACTCAGTAAATCCATATCCAGGAAAAGTACTGTTCACACTCGGGAGCAACAGACAGACACTCCAACATGAAGCAACACGAAGCATAGCCTCCATGTACCTTTCCTAAAAGCAATCACTCAAAGTGCTTGAGTCAGCTGAGCAATGAATCAAAATGAAGAACAAAAATGTAGCAGGTGACCAAAAGCAATGGCAACAAAAGCCAAAATTGACAAACAGGATCTAATTAAACTAAAGAGCTTCTGCACAGCAAAAGAAACTACCATCAGAGTGAACAGGCAACCTACGGAATGGGAGAAAATTTTTGGAATCTACTCATCTGACAAAGGGCTAATATCCAGAATCTACAAAGAACTCAAACAAATTTACAAGAAAAAAATCAAACAACCCCATCAAAAAGTGGGCAAAGGATATGAACAGACACTTCTCAAAAGAAGACATTTATGCAGCCAACAGACACATGAAAAAATGCTCATCATCACTGGCCATCAGAGAAATGCAAATCAAAACCACAATGACATACCATCTCACACCAGTTAGAATGGTGATTATTAAAAAGTCAAGAAACAACAGGTGCTGGAGAGGATGTGGAGAAACTGAACACTTTTACACTGTTGGTGGGACTGTAAACTAGTTCAACCATTGTGGAAGACAGTGTGGCGATTCCTCAAGAATCTAAAACTAGAAATACCATTTGACCCAGCCATCCCATTACTGGGTATATACCCAAAGGATTATAAATCATGCTGCTATAAAGACACATGCACACGTATGTTTATTGCGACACTATTCACAATAGCAAAGACTTGGAACCAACCCAAATGTCCAACAATGATAGACTGGATTAAGAAAATGTGGCACATATACACCATGGAATACTAAGCAGCCATAAAAAAGGATGAGTTCATGTCCTTTGTAGGGACATGGATGAAGCTGGAAACCATCATTCTCAGCAAACTATCGCAAGGTCAGAAAACCAAACACTGCATGTTCTCACTCATAGGTGGGAATTGAACAATGAGAACCCTTGGACACAGGAAGGGGAACATCACACACCAGGGCCTGTCATGGGGTGGGGGGATGGGGGAGGGATAGCATTAGGAGATACACCTAATGTAAATGATGAATTAATGGGTACAGCACACCAACATGGCACATGCATGAATATGTAACAAACCTGCACATCGTGCACATGTACCCTAGAACTTACAGTATAATAATAAAAAAAAAGTAGCAGGTGAAAATGTAAATAAATGATTCTAAAAGTAAAGATAAATGATATAAAATCATGAATAATAGTATTGATTTGAATTTTTAGGCATTCTTACACTAGGATTCAAGGTGTGGAAGAAGATAGAAGTAAAGGCAGGTTGCATTTCTTATCTTTCACAGGTACAAGTCCAGTTTTATTCTCGATATTGATGGAAAAAATGGTATAATTATGTTTTCTAAACATTTAAATATAAACATTGATAGACTAGAAATGGGCTTCTGACTTGCATATCAACAAAAAATGCAAGGGATAAAAACAAATCAATTAATAGCAAAACATAGACAAATTTACAAAGAAAATATCAAAGTATTTTTAATAAAGAAAAAGATGATAAGTAAAACCAAACGTACCAGAAATCATAAATACAAACATATTACTCTCATATTGCATATTGAGAAATACTCTCAGATAACTTTGAAATTAAAGGCATTACATGCTATACACGAGAGACAAAAACTAAATTTAAATGACAATTCAAAAATAAAGAGATAGAGGCCAGGCGCGGTGGCTCACGCCTGTAATCCCAGCACTTTGGGTGGCCAAGGTGGGTGGATCATGAGGTCAAGAGATCGAGACCATCCTGGCCAACATGGTGAAACTCCATCTCTACTAAAAATACAAAAAATTAGCTGGGCGTGGTGGTGCTTGCCTGTAGTCCCAGCTACTCGGGAGGCTGAGGCAGGAGAATCGCTTGAACCTGGGAAGCGGAGGTTGCAGTGAGCTGAGTGGAGCCACTGCACTCCAGCCTGGTGACAGAGCAAGACTCTGGCTCAAAAAAAAAAAAAGAGAGAAAAAAAGATATGAGATACTAAACCTTAATACACTGAAAGTTCCAATAATATCAAAGTTGAATTAAAAGCACAAATATTAACTATGAACATGACTCATTTTTTATCAATAGAAGGTGGAAGCTACATGACACTAACAAGACCGTGTTTAATGAAATGGGATTTGTATTGAAGGCAGGTGCTATCTCCCCCACTGGACACATTTTTCTCTTGTGCAGACTCTGGGTGTAGGGAGGTGGCCATGATGCAAAGCACGAAAAACACTGTAGTGACTCTGGTCTTCCTGCTCACTCTAGATCACTAAAACAGGGTAGGGACAATACAGAGGGATGACATGTTCATGCTGAAAAAACTATGAGTCACTTAGGAGAAAAGTAAATTTCTACACTTTATACCTTAAGACAAAGTAAATTCAGGGCAGATATTTTATTTAAATGAAGAAAATAAATTCAAAACAGAAATTTTGGTGGATATATTTAAAATCTTGGGGTGAGAAGGACTTTCTGAGAATAACATTAAAGGCAAAATCACAAAGAAAAGTACAGATACATTTGATTACATGAGGATTAAATGCTTTTATGTAGTGAAAAGCAAGACAACCTGGGAGAAATTGCTTATATTACATAAAATAGAAAAAGGATCAATAGATTTAACTTTTCAGTCCAAAGACAGAAAAGGATAAATGAAGGTGTGTCAAATAACGTGCATTAGAACAAATATATTTACTAATATCAGAGAAATCAATGATGGCTAGTGTTAAGTGTGGGAGGGGAGAAATGTACACTTTGCATCTTGATGTTAAAGCACATATCAATATCAATAGCGTCACAATTATTCCCTTTGACACAGAATTTCCACTTCTGAGAATTTATAAAAAGCAAATAACCAACAATATATGGAGATTTAGCCTCAAATATATTCATTTTTGTAAGTTAAAAACTTGTAAAAAACTGAATTGTTCAGCAATATCTGACTATTAAATGAATTATAGCACATCTACACCATGAAATATCACACAACTGTTACAAATAATGTTGTAAGTGCACATGAATATATATTAACAAAAAAATATAGCCATGATGTCATTAATAAGGTTATTTGCAAAAGAATAAGTATGGTCTCATATCTGTAAACAAAAAAAGTGTATGCTTAAAGAACTTAGAAGTGCATGCATCAAAGTTTAAGAATGACTAAATGTGGGTAGATTTGTTGATTGTATTTTCAGATTTTCCTTAATGAACTCTTACGTTATTTTTATCTTTTAGAATAAAACCTATTTACAGAACTACAGAGTTTTCAAAGTATTTTTGCATGTTATTTTCATTTTATTACTAATTTTTTAAATACAATATCCAGTACATGGATTGCATAATAGCCAGTTTACATTTGAATAATCTGAAAGTTAAAGAGGGTTAGTGACTTGCTGAGTATCAGGTGAATGAATATATGATGCCAAAGCCAAGCACTGATTCCAGCTTTTACTATAAATCCAATATCATTCCCCTGTTATGAAACACCAGCATTTCTCACACGGACTACTGCAAATTCCTCCTATATCTATGTAATGAGACTTTGTAATTTAAAAATAAAATAAAATGAAAACCCGCTTTATTTTGTTTGGAGTGGGGAAAGAAGGAAATGCTTGCCTTGCTTAATCGGTCTAATTTTGTTTCAGCCCTGGGCAGCTCCATTACAGAAAACGTATAGCTAATCTGCAGACACACAGTTTAATTCAGTGGCAAATTCAGGGTAATTTGAAGAACTATTTTTATTTGCCCTCTTTGTTTCCAATCTTTGTTTAGCCACCAACAGCTTACAACCATGGTGAGTTAACTTCCTCTATGGCAGTACTTCCTCTCCAGCATTGACACAAGCTGGTGAATGGTTATACAACTGGGCAAGAAAGAAGCAGAAGAAAAATCTCCTGAATATGTCTGCAGTTCAGACACAAGCCAGTCTAAGAATGTATTGTTTCATTACAGTGAGTACATGATAAAATGCCTTCAGGTCAGTGCAACAGGAAGTACTCTAGTGAGATTAGAAACAAATAAGAATAAAATCCCAACGAGCATAAAGAGGTCTTTAGTCAGCAAAATATGTTTGCTTTTGCTATCAATACTATTTGCTCATAGGCAAAATGTACAAAATTGGGAATCACACCATATCCAGTAAAAATGAGAAACGTTCACTATTGATGAGTTAAGTAGCATTCTGCATTCCTGTTTTTTTTAAAAAAAACTTTTAATGGAATTAATTTCCTCTAAGAATACTTTTTACATTTTCAAGCTAGAAGAACATTTATTTCTGAATGGATGGATTTTTTTTTTCAAAATAATACTTGTCTAAGAATTCAACTGGAGTAAATACGGTGTACCCTCCCACCCATACATTTTGATATCTTTCCATAGTTTCCCTTTTTCCTTCTTGCCTCAGCGGAAGCCCTGTTTAACTAAAGGTAAGAGATCCATCAATGGCTCCCTCCTTTCAAACTTCAAACTGACTTACTCATATGAAGCAACATTTTCAGCATCTTCAACTTCAAACTTGGAAAGTCGTGCTAACACACTTTAGCCACCAAAAAAAAAGCAAAAATATATCATTAGATATTTGCTACACAAAATAGTGATGAAAAATATATTTGAATAACAAGAATCCCATGAATCTAAAGGATATAGTAAACATGACTTAGCTCACTGGAAGACCTAATATTTAAGAAAGAAAATTACAATCATTAACCAGAAACTCTTTCCTCATGGATACTCCCAACACTGAATTTTGCATATTTTTATCTTCTTTTCTGTCTCTGTCTCTTTCTATATATATGTATATAAAGATATATAAAAGAATATGTATATGGATATATAATATATAAATAATATGTGTATAGACATATCTCAAAGACATTGTGGGTTTCATTCCAGACCACTGCAATAAAGCAAAAACTGCATTAAGCAACTCACACAAATGTTTTGGGTTCCCTGTGCATATAAAAGTTATGTTTACCCTACACTGTAGCCTGTTAAGTTTGCAATGGCATTATGTTCAAAAAACTTATGTGTATACCTTAATTAAAAACTACTTTATTGGTTAAAAAATGCTAATGATCACCTTTTGCTGGTGGAGGGCGTTGCCTCCATGTTCATGGCTGCTGACTGATCAGAGTGGTGGTTGCCAGTGGTCGGAGTGGCTGAGACAATTTCTTAAAATAGGACAACAATGAAGTTTGCTGTAGCAAATGGCTCTTCCTTTCACAAGTGAGGATTAAGTGGTGAAGCCATCAGGTCCTGGACTTTGTTGAAAGCCTTTTTATTACTGATTTAATCTCATTACTTGTTTTTGGTCTGTTCAGGTTTTCTATTTCTTCTTGGTTTAGTCTTGGTAGGTCGTATGGGTCAAGGATTTTGTCCACCTCCTCTAGGTTTTCAAATTTATTGTAGAGTTGCTCATAATAGTCTCTAATAATTATTTTTATTTCTGTCATTATCTGTTATGCGGTCTCTTTTTTTGTTTCTGATTTTACTTATTTGGGTCTTCCCTTTTTCTTAATTAGTCTAGCTAATGGTTTGTTGATATTTTTTAAACCTTTTTGTTGTTAACCTTTTGTAATTTTTGCCTCAAATTTGTTTATTTCTGTTTGGTCTTCATTATTTATTTCCTTTTAATAATTTGGGGTTTGCTTTGTTCTTACTATTCTAGTTTCTTGAGGTAGAATTGTTCAGTGGTTTATTTGAAAGTTTTCTAGTTTTTTTGATCCAGGCATTTATTGCTAAAAATATACTTTTTTTTTTATACTTTAAGTTCTAGGGTACATGTGCACAATGTGCAGGTTTGTTAGACATGTATACATGTGCCATGTTGGTGTGCTGCGCCCATTAACTCGTCATTTACATTAGGTATATCTCCTAATGCTATCCCTCCCCCCTCCCCCTACCCAACAACAGGCCCCAGTGTGTGATGTCCCCCTTCCTGTGTCCGAGTGTTCTCGTTCAATTCCCACCTATGAGTGAGAACATGTGATGTTTGGTGTTTTGTCCTTGCGACAGTTTGCTGAAAAAATGATGAGTTCATGTCCTTTGTAGGGACACGGATGAAGCTAAAAACATATTTCTTAATAACTGCTTTTGCTGCGTCCCCTGTTTTGGTATACTGTGTTTCTAGTTACATTTGTTTCAAGGAATTCTTAAATTTCATTCTTAATTTCTTTCTTCACTCACTGTAACTCAAGGGCATGTTGTTTAATTTCCATATGTCTGTACAGTTTTGAATGTTCCTCTTGTTATGAATGTCTAGTTTTATTCCATTGTGGTAAGATAAGATACCTGATAGAATTTCAATTTTTAAAAATTTGTTGAGACTTGTTTTGTAGCCTAACATACGGTCTATCTTGGATATTGTTTCCTGTGCTGATGAAAAGAATGTGTATTCTGGAGCTGTTAGGTGAGATGTTCTGTATATGTTTGTTATTTATGTCCATTTGGTCTATGGTGGAGTTTAAGTCTGATGTTTCTTTGTTGATTTTCTGTCTAGATGATTTGTCCAATGCTGAGAGTGGGATACGGAAGTGCCCAACTCTTATTGTAATGGGGTCTATCTCCCTCTTTAGATCTAGTAATATTCGCTTTATATATCTAGGTGCTCTGGTGTTTGAGTGCATACATATTTACAATTATACACATATTACAATTATATTTCTTGCTGAATTGAACCCTTTATTATTACATAATACTCTTGTTTGTCAATTTTTATGGTTTTTAACTTGAACTCTGTTTTGTCTGATACAAGTATAGCTATCCCTGCTCACTTTGGGCTTCCATTTGCATAGGATATCTTTTTCCATCCCTTTATTATCAGTCTATGTGTTTCTATACCGGTAAAGTGAGTTTCTTTTAGATAAAATATAGTTGGGTCTTATTTTTTAATCCACTCAGTAAGTCTATATCCTTCATGGGGTATTTAATCTATTAACATTCAAAGTTATTATTGGTAGGTGAGGAGTTACTTCCAATGTTTTATTGTTTTCTGGTTGTTTTGTATATGTTTTATTCCTTTCTTCCTGTTTGCTTTTGAAATTGGGTAGTTTTCTGTAGTGATAAGGTTTCATTCCTTTCTCTTTCTCCTTTATGTATTGACTCTAACAGTGACTTTTAAAGTTTTGCATGTTTTCATGATGGTGGTTATCATCTTTTTACTTCCAGATGTAAGACTCCCTTGGGCATTTCTTGTAATGTTGGTCTAGTGGTGATGAATTATCTTGGTTTTTGTTTATCTATGACAGAGTTTATGTCTTCTTCATTTGTAAAGGATAGCTGTGCTGGCTATAATATTATTGGCTGAAAGATTTTTTTCTTTCAGAACTTTGAGTGTATCATCCCATTCTCTTCTAGCCTAAGGTTTTCCACTGGGAAATCAGCTGTTAGTCTAATGGGGATTCCATTATAAGTGTGTTACTTTTCTTTTGCTATTTTAAAAAATCTTTGTCTTTTGATTTTTCACAATTTGCCTATAATGTCTGGGTTGAATGTATTTGGGGTTCTTTGATCTTCCTGGAAATAGATGTCTAGCTCTCTCTCAAGAGTTAGGAAGTTTTATGCTATTTTATTAAATATGTTTTCCTCATATTTTCTCTACACTTTTCCTTCTGGAATGCCCATAATATGAATATTTGATCAAATTAATGGTGTCCCATAAATCCTGTAGGCTTTTTTCATTCTTTTTTATCCTTTTTTGCCTGCCTGTGTTATTTCAAAAGACTTGTCTTCAAGTTCAGAAATTATTTCTTCTGCTTGTTCTTGTCTGTAAAGCCATTGATTGTATTTTTTCATTTCATCCATTGAACTGTTTAGCTTTTAGGGCTTCTGTTTGGTTATTTTTATGATATCTGTATCTTTACTGAATTTCTCTTTCACCTGATTTCATTGACTTGTCTATCTGTATTACCTTACATCTCACTGAGTTTCCTTAAGATTATTCTTTTTTCTGTCACATCATATGTTTATGATTGGGTTCTATTACTGGATAATTATTATTTCCCTTTGTAGGTGACATGTTTTCTTGCATTTTCATGGTTGCTGTGTTTCTAAATTGATTTCTATGCATCTGGTGAAAAAGTCACCTTTTCCAATTTTATGGAGTAGGTTTACTTGTATGAATTAATTTGTATGAATGGGTCTTGGATGTCAGTTCATTGGGGTATACCGGCCTTGGTTCTACATGGATGCAGTAAGTGTAGTCTCCATGTAGTTTATTCAGCTGTGATCCACACTAGTAACATTTGCAAGTTACTCAGTGGCCTAGGTTAAGGAAGTTTGTAGTGATGGTGGTGCAGCCTTGCCAGGGGTGGGCTCACTGGGCTGTTTCTCAGGGTAAGGGTGTGTGCAGGCATACAGTGGGTCAGAAAACTTGGAGTATGGCTTTATGCCGCTGGCCATGGTGCCATCACTCTAGCCAGGAGCATGGGGATGCAGTTGCTCAACCAGGGCATGACTTCCAGATGTGCTTTGCAGGACAGTTTCTCAGGCCCAGGATGCAGGCACACAGCTGTTTGCCTGGCCTGGAAGCATGCACTCCAGGAGTGGCCTGAAGGGCTGTTTCCCATAACTGGTATGTGGGTACACAGCTGCTCATCTGGCCTGGGGGCAGTCTGCTGGGGGAAACTCATGGGCCAAATATATAGGTGCATAGCTGCTAAGCTGGACTGAAGGTATCTTTGCCAGGGCTGGCCAAGAGGGGTGTTTCTCAGGCCTGGGATGCAGTCAAATGACTTCTCAGCTGTCCTAGATGTGTGTCTGCTGGGGGTAGTCCATAGAGCTATTCTAGCTCAGGATGTGGGCACACTGCTGCTCAGCTGGCCTGGGTGGTGCCTGCCAGGGGAAGCCCTGGGGACTGCTTCTATGAGCCAGGATGTGGACAGGAGGCTGCTCAGCTGGCGTAAGGGCATGTCTTCTGGGAGTAGCCCATGGAGCTCTTTCTTAGGTCCAGGACATGGGCATTCATGGCTGATTGGCTGGTCTGGAGGTGCATCTGCTGGGAATGGATACAGGAGTATTTCTCAGGCTCATCCAAGGTTGCACAGCTGCTTAGTTGGCCTGGGAGTGTTTCTGTGGGGGGTGGCCTAAAGGGCTCTTCCTCAAGCTGGGACATAGGTATGTGGCTGCTTAGTTGGCCTGAGTAAGCTCCCAGGGTTGCTTCTCAGCCCTGAGACTTGGGCATACACAGTTGCTTGTCTCTCAGGTCTGAGACACAGGTGCAAGGCCCACTTGGTGGTGTGCCTGCTGGGGGCAGCCTGTGGGACTCTTTCTCAGGCCCTTATTAAAAGCAGAGGGCTACTGGGCACGCCAGGAGCATGTCTGTGGTTGATGGGGCCCGCAAGGCTGTTTCTCAGGTCCTGAGCATGGGCTCATAGTCACTCTGTTGACCTGCGGGTGTATCAGCTGCTCAGAGGCTTAGGGGCCTCTCCCACTTGGGAGAGGGCATGTAGTGGTTTGGCTGTCTTAAGAGTGAATTTACCCTGGATGGGACTGCAGATTATTCCTCTGTCTGGAAGTGTGGTGGTGGAGGTTGATTTCCCTACTCTGCATTACTTGAGTTACAGCCAGTCCTGGGACCAACCTCCACACAGCTGGGATTGTGGCTTTAACCCACCCATGTGGGCTTGGTGTACTGAAGATAAAGCTCCAGTGCTGGAGAGGCGCAGTGGCTACTGGCCCCCAGAGGAGGGCACACTCAAGAGATGACTCTGTTCTCAAGATGGTGCTGTGTTGCTGCAGCTTAAGTCTCTGGGGGTGGGAAGTCTTCACCTTGTACTCCTAGTCCAGGACATGCAGCTGTGTCAATTCTTGGCAATACTCCAAAGTGGCCTGAGGGCTTGCAAAGACTGTGAGATTCTCTTGTTGTAAAGACTTTGTGTTTGTGATGGCAGTGGGGCTGGTGGGGATCTTCTGCCTACCTTCACGCTGCAATGAGAAGTCCCTCCTGTCTCTGGGCCAATTCAATCCAGATGGGGCAGAAGCGGCTGCACAGGCTGAGTGCTTCCTTACTATGGCAACTTTCAGTCACCACAGATGTGTCTCCACTCCTTTGCTCCAGGACTATCCCTTTGATACTCTAATCAAATCTTAGATGTGTATTTCTTGCCTCGGTTCTTTCTTGTAGGGGAGATGAGCACCAGACATCTCTAGTCACCCATCTTGCTTGATTTAGCATAATTCGTAAGGGCCCCAGGATTTTCAGAATAGTCAATGATTGTTGGCTTCAACTTAAAGTCACCAGCTTCATTAGCCCCTAACAAGAGAATTGGCCTGTGCTTTGAAGATTTGAAACCATGCATTGACTTCTCCTCTCTAAATATAAAAGTCCTAGGTGGCATCTTCTTCCAATAAAAGGCTATCTTGTCTACATTGAAAACGTGTTGTTTAGTTTGGCCACATTCATCAGTTATCTCACCTAGATCTTCTGGATAACTTGCTGCTGCTTCTGCATCGGCACTGGCTGTTTACCTTGCACTTCTATGTGATGGAGATGGCTTCTTTCCTTAAACCTCATGAACAAACCTTTTAGTGTCAAGCTTTTCTTCTGCAGCTTCCTTACCTCTCCCAGGCTTCACTGAATCAAAGAGAGTGAGGGCCTTGTCCTGGATTACGCTTTGGCTTAAGGGAATGCTGTGGCTGGTTTGATCCTTTATCCAGACCACTACAACATTCTCCATATTAGCAATCAGACTGTTTTGCTTTCTCAACATTTGTATGTTCACTGGAGTAGCAGTCTTAATTTTCTTCAAGAAGTTTTTTGGCTTTTCTGTTTTGTTTTGTTTTTGTTTTTGTTTTACATTCACAACTTGGCTGAAGTGGTGCAAGAAGTCTAGCCTTCCTCACAATCATTTCTAGCTTTTGGTTTAAAGTGAGAGACATGTGACTCTTCCCTTCACTAGGACACTCAGAGACCATCATAGGCTTATTAAATGGCCTACTTTCAATATTGTTGTGTCTCAGGGAATAGGGAGGCCCAAGGAGAAGGAGAGAGATGGGGGAATGGCTAGTCAGTGGAGCAGTCACAACAAACATGTCATTGATTAGGCTTGTCATCTTAATATGGACATGGTTCGTGTTGCCCCAAAACAATTACAATAGTAACATCAAAGATCACTGATCACAGATCACCATAACAGATATGATAATAAAAAGTTTGGAATATTGCAAGAATTATTAAAATGTGACAAGAGACACAAAGTGAGAACACGCTGTTGGAAAAATAAAACCAGGAGACTTGCTCAATGTAGGGTTGCTACAAACCTTCAGCTTACAAAAATGTAATATCTGAGGGGCAATAAAATAAAGCACAATAAAACAAGATATACCTGCATATACACACACATATATGTATATATAAACTATATATGTGTATATATACATATATATGCTAAAGGATATATACATATATGTTTACATATATATACACACACATGCTCATATATATATTAATGGATATATATATGACTACTGATGTTATTAATTTGGGTCAGTGCTAAAGAATATATCTATATATAGATATGTATATATAGATATATATACACACATTTAAATATGCACATATGTAGACATGTATATAGATATGTGTATCTATATACATATGTAGACATATGTATATAGATATATGTATATCTATATACACACATACATATTTATATATCTATATATATTACATATATAACTAAAAGATATATCTGTATATATACACACACACACACATATACATGTGTGTTATGTGTGTGTGTGTGTGTGTAGATAGATCCTTTAGCACTGACCCAAATTAATAATGTCAGTAGTTTTCAATGACACCACCATTGAAAGGTGAGTTATATCAAATATATATCAAATTAGTGAAAGACTACTGATGTCATTTTATCCGGGCCAGTGCTAACGATTAAAAATGTACACTTCAGGTCAAGTGACTTCAGAGACATACTTTTCTGGTTGAAATTATGTACAATTGCTCTACATTTATAAACTGGCTGAACTCTGAAAATGTATATGTCAGTGATTTGGAATCTACTATTAATATATCATTTTTTCCTAGAAGAAAACCTTATATTATGTAAAGGTGCTCTTGGGCCTTAAAAAACAAACTAATGAATCACAATTTAAGTGCAGTTCTTTATTACTTCATTTGTGAGTGAATTTTACCAATCTTAATATATGCCTCTCTTCTTTCTCTCCGTATTTTGAAATCTCACCCATCATTGATGACTCTACCACACATTACTCTTTTTAATTCAATGAGGTAATAGCTAAAGGATTAAAAATGAACATAGCAAGACTCCACATGTTATCCTAGACTTAATTTTCTGATACAAATTAGTAATAATTATTCTCCAATTTATAATCTAGTTCCCCTGAAAAATGGACATTAATCAGTTATTTATTTGAAACATGGTATTTAATTTTTCTCTGGAAATGAGGTTTTAGATGTTTGTAATGAAATTTTTTGGCCTGTGAAAAAAACTTAATGAATCAAGTTTATATACATTTCTTTACTCCTAAACCTAATCCCCAAGTTACTGTTTCTGGCAAAATTTACATAAAATCAACTTTAGTTTGTAAACACCCACCTTGCTCGCCCTTGTAATTTTCTGCCTTCTCACGTTCAAATACCACCAGTAACTCTTCACCAATCATGGATGTCTTTCCTGCCCCTCAGATAGGGTTAAGTAACTACAGACCCAAAGCAGGTCCTCCATACAATCTGATGGCTCATGACTGTAAACCCAGCAGTTTGGGAGGCTGAGGCGGGTGGATCACGAGGGCAGGAGTTCAAGACCAGCCTGGCCAATATAGTGAAAACCTGCCCCTACCAAAAATACAAAAAATTTGTCTGGCATGGTAGCACATGACTGCAGTTCCAGCTACTCAGGAGGCTGAGGCAGGAAAATCGCTTGAACCCAGGAGATGGAGGTTACAGTGAGCCGAGATCACGCCACTGCATGCCAGCTTGGGCAACAGCAAGACTTCATCTCAAAAAATAATAATAATAATAGAAATACGTTTTAATTTGCCCATGCCTCCAACGTCCTATAAAATAAATTCTTTTAAAAATTTATTTATTGGCTTAAAAATCAATACTACATACAAAACTCACATGCTATTGCTTAATGAGCAGCTAAGAATTCTCACCTAGATGTTTCCTTAATCAGCCACTGATTAAACACAATCCTTTTATTCCTTCTGTAAAATCTCATTCATTTTGCAAGGTTTCTTGAGCATTACACTATAATTAACTTGAATCAGGTTTTCCATATTACTTACACCTTTATGATTTATTTCCAGGAGAGGTTTTCACATGATTGGGAAAACCCTCCACCACCTCCTTCCTTTCACTGATCATGCTAGTCTCTCCTGCCCATGAGACACAGTGAAGTACCCGCACACCTGAGGAAAGCGGCATCCAATGAGGTGGTGGGTTTGGGTTGGGTCTAGGCACCAACCTCACATGTGGACAGAGCTCTCGAGTGTGTGGGACAAGTCCACGTTCCATTAGCTCCGTTCTTTTTTTCCCAGGGCTTCACTACTCCTTATTGGCTGCTATCTCCTCCATGTTGCAAATAGGATTCTCTCCTTTCTTGGAACACTGTGGTAGGGTCTCAAACTCAGGAAACCTGAATCCCTTAAAAAATTGCCTACCATAAATTGAGGGTGACAAATACACTAACAGGAAGAAGCAGCTCTCCTACTAACTGACCTCCTTATACAACTGCATCAAAAAAAGGTGCAAAGTTATCTACAAATGCTACAATGAGAAGAATTGGAAACCCTGTTAAAAAACACTCTGTATGGCCATGCAGGCTCCTGAGAGTAAATTCCACAAATGTCCATCTGTCTCCGTGTTTTGTGTTTCCATTTTGTGCATGGGTTTGTTTGTGTAAATGTCTTGACAAAAGTGTGTATGGATGAAGATGGATGGATATATTTGTGTATGTGCTTGGTGTGTGTATAGCTCTATGCACTCTTATGCATACGTGTGTCTTCATGTATTTATAACTCACCTTTCACTGATAGGTGACACGAGGGCTGCTCCTTTAAATTCACTTGTGTGTGGGCTAGAGGATGATAAAATAATACAGTCAGATAGGAGACGCAATTCTAAATTTACTTTTTTGGAAAGTTAGCTTTTATTACTCTAGACAGAAACCAATGAATTCCTGTCAGAAATCTGAGTCCCATAAAAAAACTGCTTAGTAGGAACTAAGGGTGGCAAATACACTACAGGAAGAAGCAAATCTCCTATGACCTGCTCCTTTTTATAGAACTCCACCAAAGAAGGATGCAAAGTTACTAACAAATGCTACAATGAGACGAATTGGAAACTCTGTTAAAAAAAAAAAAAAAATCTCTATGGCCATGCAGGCTCCTGAAAGTAAATTCCACAAATGTCCACCAGTCTCCTTTCTCTTTGGTCTATGTTTCCATCATGTGCATGGATTAGTTTGTGTAAGTGTGTTGAAGAGACGTGTGGATGGATGGATGAATGGATGGATGGATGGATGGATGGATGGGGTATACTTGCTCATGTGCCTGTGTGTGTATAGTTCTATGCACACTTATGCTGACGGGTGACTTTAACTATTTATTACTCACCTTTCTTTCGCAGGTGCCTCCTCGGTTGCTCCTTTAAATTCACTTGTCTGTGGACTAGTGGATGATAAGAGAAAACAGTCAGAGAGGAGACATAATTCTGAATTTATATTTTGGAAAAATTACCTTTCATTACTCTAGACAGAAACCAATTAATTTCTGACTATTCATGTGTATAGCACTACTGGAACCTGGAATGTCTTTTCCTCTTTATTAGAAATGAGGATTTATATGGCGACAACCAAAATCTTAGGCGGGGGAAAATAGTAATGCTTCCCGATTTAAGTAAACCTCTTTATTATGACCTCAGTCCCAATGTGTGACAGCTTTGTGGTGGCAGTTATTTCAAACTCAACTCCAATTTGTAGGTAGTCAGCCCTCTTATTCCATTCAATGTCCTGCTTAAAAGGCCCTCCATTAGCTCCTTATGTTCACCCAGCATGGTGGTTTCTCATGTCCCACAAAAAGGGTCAGGTAACTAGAGGTCTGACACAGGGGCACAATCCAATAGGATGGTGATTTGAGGTTTGGAGCACCAGCCTCTGTGGTGGCAGGGTTCTGGAGGGTGGAGAACACCTCTAAGGCTCATACCTCTGTTGCTTTCTGCTGAAGGCTTCACAGTTCCCCAAGTACTCCTACCTCCTCCTCACTCCAAACAGGATTCTCTCTTCCCTGCGCCTACTCTGGTATGTCTGGTACACAAAAAATCTGCTTTTCCAAAGCATTTGCCTGCTACTTACTAAGGGTGACAAGACAGTAACAGATGGAAGCCTCTCTCTATAGTCAGTTTCTTTTTTTCTAAACAATGTAAAAATGTGGAAGTTATCTATACATGATACAGTGAGATGATAACCTGTGTGAAAGAAACACTGTATTATCATGAACACATCTGAGAGTTAATCCCACTAATCTCGGTCTCTTTCTCTGTCACTGTTTTGTGTGTGTGTGTACAACTTTTTTTTTTCTTTTTTTCTTTTTTTGCAACAGTTTCGCTCCTGCTGCCCAGGGTGGAATGCAGCGGCATGTTCTCAGCTCACTGCAAACTCCACTTCCCCAGGTTCAATCGATTCTCCTGCCTCAGCCTCCTGAGTAGCTGGGATTAGAGGCACCTGCCACCACACCTGGCTAGTTCTTGTAGTTTTAGTAGAGACGGGGTTTCACGATGTTTGCCAGCCTGGTCTCAAACACCCGACCTCAGGGTATCTGCCTGCTTCAGCCTCCCAAAGTGCTCAGATTACAGGTGTGAACCATTGCACTTGGTCATGTGTACATCTTTTATAACTCACCTGTCATTGGGGCCGAGCCAATGATGACTCCCGCCAGGTCAGTCGGATCGGGACTAAAGGACAAATATGGTCAGAGTCAGACACAATGTGTAATTCTAATGTTTTGCAACAAATAGCTACAGTTAGTCTATGTGTCATTCCCCAGTTACACTTTTATTATTCACATGTATGTATATCACTAAATTGACCTGGGATGGCATTTGTCTTTTTATTAGAAATGAGGTTTCATATGCCAACAGTGAGCATTTTAGGCTGTGACCATAGCGATGCATGCAGATTAAGTAAGGGTATCTACACCTCAAGGTGTAACAGCATTTTTGGAGAGCATTTAATTCTAGTTCAAATTTAGTTCCTGAGTCTCCCTTCTTATAATCCCATTTGAGTTCCTCATTCTCTATCACCTCCAATCACCTCCTCACTTTTCACCCATCCTAGTTTTCTTTGCTGCCCAAGAGTTGCGGCCAAGTAGCTGGAGGCCTCAAGCAAGGGCTCCATCCCATGTGAGAGTGGGTATGGGCAAAGGCAGTCAGCCTCACATAACGGTAGAGCTCTGGAGGGGGTGAAATAATTCCAGGGTTATTAGCTCTGTTCTTTGTTTTGGCTGGGATTTCTCTGATCTTTGTCCACTCCTATCTCCTTCTCCCTGCAAGCAGGATTCGCTTCTCCCTTGGTTCATGCTACTAGGAAAGTCTCATTCTCACAGAAAGGTAATGTGACAAACACTAACATAAAAAGTCTCCCTCTATGAGTTCCTCCCCATTTTCCTACCTCCATCCAAAAAACAAAACAATATTGCATACAAAGCTCATTCTGAGAGGACTCTAGAAATAGTTTCAAGGGAACTCCTTGTTCCCATGGATGCTTGTCACACTCAATAGCCCTACTCAGTCTCTCTTGTGTGTATGAATGCATGTATGTATGTGTTTGTATATGCATAGATACATGTATAACTGTATTCCTTGATATCACATGGTGCATTGGCCAGCCTACTAGAAGTTACTCTCAATTCACACACAGGGCCATGCCAAAGAAGTTAACATGTACATACTAAGACAACATGTAACTTCCTAGACTTAAGGTTTTCAGTTCAAAATAATTCCAACTGCTTTTGTTTTGGTTTTTTGTTTTTGTTTGTTGTTGTTGTTTTTGGTTTTTTTGAGACAGAGTCTCACTCAGTCACCCAAGCTGGAGTGCAGTGGCATGATCTCGGCTCACTGCAACATCTGCCTCCCGGGTTCAAGCAATTCTCCTGCCTCAGCCTCCCGAGTAGCAGGGACTACAGGTGCCCGCCACCACACCCGGCTAATTTTGTATTTTTAGTAGAGATGGGGTTTCACCATGTTGGCCAGGCTGGCCTTGAACTACTGATCTCGTTATCCACCCGCCCTGGCCTCCCAAAGTGCTAGGACTACAGGCCTGAGCCACCGCACCAGACCTTCCAACTACTTTTCAACCTGTAAATTGCCTTACCCTTACAGAAGTCATGTGTGTATTTGGTTCTTTGGAATCTACCATGCCATTTACCCTACACATCATACTTTATATGATTGCAGCACATCTATCTAAGACTCACTGACTCAAGAGTTCACCAAAACTCTGTACCACTGGAGCTGGCCAATGCACGACAGACAGCCTTTTGTGGGTGAATTTCTTTTAAATTCAACTCCACTGTGTAGGCATTCCTCCTCCTAATCCCATCTATGGCCCACTTCCTGGATCTCTCCATCACGTCTTTCCTTTCACCCATCATGCTAGTCTTTCCTGTCCATGGGACACAGGCAAGTAGCTGTGGGCCTAAGGAAGGGCTGCATCCAATGAGGTGGTGTGCTTGTGTTTATGTTTTAGCACCAACCTCATATGTTGACAGAGCTCTGGAGTGTGAGGGACAAGTCCATGTTCCATTAGCTCTGTTCTTTTCTGCCCAGGGCTTCACTGCTCCTTGTCAGCTGCTATCTCCTCCATGTTGCAAACAGGATTTTCTCCTCCTTTCTGTCAATCTGGTAGGCTCTCAAACTCAGAAAATCTGAGTCCTTTAAGAAGCTGCTTACTAGGAACTAACAGTGACAAATACACTAACATAGGAAGCAGCAGCTCTCCTATGACCTGCTCCTTTTTATATCACTCCGTTAGAAAAGGAAGCAATGTTACCTACAAAGGCTACGAGGAGAAGAATTGGAAATCCTGTTAAAAACCACTCTCTATGGCCACGCAGGCTTCCCAGAATAAACTCCACAAATGTCCGGCCGTCTGTCTCCTTGTTGTATGTTTCCACTGTATGCATGGATTTGTTAGTGGATGTGTTTGAGAGAAGTGTGTACGGATGGATGCATGGATGGATGGATGGATATATTTGTTTATGTGCCTGTGTGTGTGAATACTTCTATGCTCAGTTATAATTCGATAAATAAAGACACACATATGCATAAATCACCTTTCATTCATACGTGCCTCTGGGTTCACTCCTGATAATTCATTTGTGGGTGGACTAGAGGATGACAAAAGAATACAGTCAGACAGGAGACACAATTCAAAATTTACTTTTCTGGTAAAACTAGCTTTCATTACTCTGCACATAAACCAGTTAATTTCTGACTATTCATGTGTATGGCACTATTTGGTTCTAAAATGTCATTTTTTTATTAAAAAGGAGGATTTATATGATGGCAACCAACATCTTAGGCTGGGGAAAATAGTAATGCTTTCAGATTTAAATAAACCTCTTTATTATGACCTCAGTCTCAATGCGTGACAGCCTTTGTGGTGGCAGTTATTTCAAACTAAACTTTTGCGTGGAGGTAGTCAGCCCTCTTATTCCACTAAATGTGCTGCCTCGAAAGCCCTCCATTACTTCTTCACTTGATTGTCTCTCTTGGTCCACAAGTACGGTAAAGTAACTGCAGGTCTGAGTCAAGGACACAATCCAATATGATGGTATTTGGGGTTTTGAGTACCACTCTGTATTGTGGCAGAGTTCTGCAGGGTCGAAAACATTTCTAGGGTTGTTAGCTTTTTTCTCTTCTCCTGAGGTCTTCACTACTCTCCGTCCCTGCTGTGCTTTCCTGTTTCCAAAGAGGATTCTCTGCTGTCCTCAGCCATTATAGTAAGGTCTCACATACAGGCAGTCTGAAAATTATTTTTTATTTTTACTCAAGAGTATCAAACAGACTAGTAAGAAAAATCATTCTTCTTTTTATGTGGCCATCTTTTATCTAAATTCATTCAAGACATAAAGTCACCTTCATATCCTATAGTGAGATCACGCAGACACATGTGTCAAAAGTTTTTTGTTTTTCCATTAATGCCCTTGAATGGGAACTTCCCTAATCTCAACCTTTATATTTCTCTGCAGTACCTGAGGGTGCATGCCTTGATTTAATATGAATGCATATAGGTATATATAAATGGTATATAATCGTTTCCTCCCTTGTTCATACATCCTTATATCTATATTGATTTATTTCTTTTTCTTTTTCTTTTTTTTCTTTTTTTGAGGGGGAGTCTCCCTCTGTTGCCCAGGCTGGAGTGCAGTGGCAGGATCTCGGCTCACTGCAAGCTCCGCCTCCCGGGTTCATGCCATTCTCCTGCCTCAGCCTCCTGAGTAGCTGGGACTACAGGCACCCGCCACCACACCCAGCTAATTTTTTGTATTTTTAGTAGAGATGGGGTTTCACTGTGTTAGCCAGGATGGTCTCGATCTCCTGACCTCGTGATCCACCCACCTCGGCCTCCCAAAGTGCTGGGATTACAGGCGTGAGCCACCGCGCCCAGCCTCTATATTATTTCTGTGTCACAGTTCACTGACAGCTCCACTCCAGGGTACTGATTTGAATTTAGACTTGGCAGTGCTACAGAATTTAAATATATATATGTATCGTCCAACACCAATATGACATCCTGGACTTCACTTTCTGATTTGAATTACTCACAAGCGATGTTTAGTTCTTTACAATTGAATACAGCACAAACTAAGAATTTGGTGGTTTACTTTATTTCAAATTCAGCTGCAATTTCTATATACAAATCCCCTTGACCCCATCTCATTTCCTGACACTAAAATCCCTTCATGAGTGCCTTGTTTTTGCCATTATAGGTGTCTTCTCGCTCTCACACAGGGTCAAGAAACTGCCCCATACAATGTGATGATGGGTGTGGGCTTGCAGTGTTAGCCTCACATGGTGGTAGAGCTCTGGGTGTGAGGAACCCTGCCAGGGCCATTAGCTCTGTTTTTTTTCCCTAAGGGCTCCACTGCTCCCTGTCCACTGTTACTCGCTTGTTGCTCTGCATAGGATTTTCTTCCGTTGGTCCACTCTAGTATGTCTCATACACAGAAAATCTGACTTTCCTAAGTATGTGCCTGCTACTAAGGGTGACAAGACAATAACAAGAAGTTTCCCTTTTTTACCCTGTTCCTTTTTTATCCAATTTAATCAAAATGTTGGATAAGGGGCCTGCAGGGCCTATAGTGGGGAGGTTTATAAACAGTGTAAAAGACATTCTGTATGGCCATAGATGATCCTGAGTGTAAGCACATAATCTTCATCTTTCTCTCTGTCGATTCTCTCTCTCTTTTCTCTTTCTCTCCCTTTCTCTCTCTCCCTGTGTGTCTAGATAGACAGAAGTATGTATATCTACATATACATTTCTTTAAATATTTGTGTATATATATTTTATAATTCACATTTCATTGGTGGTTCTATCATAGGTCATTGATGTCAATTCTGTATGCAGGCTAAAGGAATATAAAAGTAGATAGTTGGACACACATGTAATTCTAAACTTACTTTTTGAATCAAACAGCTACAGTTACTCTACGATGTACTATCTGGTTGACATTTAAATATTCATGTGTATATCACTAATTCGAACTAGGTGTATCCTTTTTTTTAGGTGGAGTCTCACTCTCACTGAGGCTGGAGTGCAGTGGTGCCATCTTGGCTCACTGCAACCTCCACCTCCCAGGTTCAAGCAATTCTCCTTCCTCAGCCTCCTGAGTAGATGGGATTACAGGCATGCACCACAACACCTGGCTAATTTTTGTATTTTTAGTAGAGACAGGGTTTTGCCATGTTGGTCAGGCTTGTCTCAAATTCCTGGCCTCCAGTGATCTAGCTGTCTTGACCTCCCAAAGTGCTGGGATTACAGATATGAGCCACCATGCTTGGCCAGTGGCATTTATTTCTAATGTAACTGCAGTCTGTAAGGAAACATGCCTCTTACCCCATCTAAATTCTTGATTCCTAAGTCCTTCTGTCACTTCTTTACTTTCACCCATCATGGCTGTCTTTCCTGCCCAGAAGATATGACCATGTAGCTGTAGGCCTGAGTCAGGAACTCCCTACAAAATGATTGTGGGTTTGGGTTTGGAGCACCAGCCTCACATGGTGGTAGAACTCTAGAAGGTGAGGAACCCATTACGGTTTCATGAACTCTGTTCTTTTTGCTGAGTGCTTCACTCCTCCCTGCCACCTGTTACCTCCCCATTGCTCCATATAGGATTCTCTCTCCCTTTGGCCCACTCTAGTAGTAGGAGAGTCTCATAAATGGAAAACCTCAGAGGTTCCTAAGGGATTGGATACTACTAACTGAGAGTGACAAATATACTAAGAGGAAGAAGCATCCCTTTCATGACTTCATCCTCTTTTATCCAGTTTGGTCTGAAAAAAAAATAGAAGGTTATCTATAGATCCTACAGTGAGAAGATTTAGACATAGTGTCAAAGATACTCTGTATTTCCAAGGATACGCCTGACAGTGAATTTTACAAATATCAACTTCTCTTTCTCTTTCATTGTTTTATGTTTCTGTGTGTGTATGTGTATGCATGCGTGTATGTTATGTGTATATATGTATATATACACTTACTTGTATATAAATCTTTGTTTCTCATTCACATTTCATGGGTGGCTCTATCATAGGTTACTACCATCAACTCAATTGGCTGTGGGCTGGGGAATTATAAAAGCATATTACTCAGATACAAACACAATTTGGACTTACACTTTTGGTCAAATAGCTGCAGTTACCCTAGACAAGAGTCTACCTGCCAAGGAATGCCAAAGATTGCCAGCAACCAGAAAAAGCTAGCAAAGAGGTATCAAACAGATTCTTCCTTATAGCCTTCATAAAAAGCCAACCCTACTGACCACCTCAATTTCAGATTTCTAGTCCCTAGGACTATGAGATCATTAATGTTTGTTTAAGCCACTTGGTTTGTGATACTTTGTTAAAGCAGCCCTAGAAACTAATATAGCCTAACCTGGTAGAATCTCATACACAGGCAATCCAACAGTTTTCTAAAAGTTTTAGCTACTAGTCAATTCAGCTAGGAAGAAGAAGTAGACTTCTTGTGATCTACTTATCTTGTATCCAACTAGACCCAAAAAGAAAAGGATGTTACATACAGAAGCTGAAACTACCAGTGCTTTAGAAACAGTGTCCAAGAAACTCTATAGTTAACATTTGTGTGTATCTTTATGAACATACACACACATAACACCTTTCACTGATGGCTCCATTATAGGCTAGTGATATCGTTTCACTTTCACTGAGGACTCCATCATGGGTTAGTGATATCACTTCATTTGGGTCAGAGCTAAAGAATTAAACTAAATTGTACATAATCAAATACCATGTGAATTTGTAGGCTTAATTTTTATTCAAATTAGCTACAATAACCCTACAACTAATAAACTAGCTGTTCTGAAAAAACAAAACAAAACAAAACACATGCAATTTAGCCATTTGGAAACAATAGTGACCATCCCTGCCTGTCTCCATAGACAACAACAGCAACTACCCAGGAGTAGTTACAGTAAAATTAGGAGAACATTAGGCTGGCTGATGAAAACAGGGAAGGGCTGAAGAGCCATCCTTGGGCCTTCACTCCTCCACCTGCCTCCATCTCCAAAGCCCAGGTTACAAACCAGAGAGATTGTCTCCTCCAATGCTGCTTTGTTCAGGAGCTTCAAGGTGATATAGTTGTTTAATTAAACAAAATTTTCCCTGTGGTTGCCTCTGTACTTGAGTCCTTATGCAACAAACTGCAAGCTAACCTAGTGTGTAAACTAACAGCATAATTATGAATAGAATATACACTTGTAACAGATAGCTGTGTCTCAGTCAATTGCAGCAGCTGAGCTTCAGTCAATTGCGGGTGGCTGACTGATTCAAATAAGACAAAACATCCAGCTGTAACCAGTTGTAAACAACAAAGCTGTTTCTGGACCTCACTTCCATTTTCTGTCCATAATGCTGTCTGGCCACGTTGCCAGCTTGCAGTTCTCAGAACTTGTTCTCGTTCTAAAAGCTTCCCAACTCACGAATCATTCTTGCACTATTAAACTCTTAAATTTACCTTGTCTAAAGTTTTTCCTTTTCACAACCCAGAGGAGTTGCCTGGTCACTGTTTCATGGTTTCTGAGACTCTCTACCCTGGGGCACATCACTTCTCTTCATTTTAAACTTACTGACAATGACACAGCTTACGCCCTAGATTTCAGTGAGACTGACTATATAATTCCTTCCCAAACCAGGACACTTTTGAAAGGAAAAAGTGGGTGCTATTAATAATTATGTTGCAAGAACAGCAGCAGACTGAGATTGTCCTTCAGTCCTTCCCCAATACAAATGACCAGAGTAGCCAACAGCCACAAAAAATCTGAGTTCACAAACCAACATGATTAGATATCTGAGGAATACAACTACTGAAAAAGAAATACAACAAGCTGAACAACAGCATACCGACTGTAGCAAAACTACTGGAACACACTGACCAAGATTTTAAAGTAAGCATGACAAATATTCTTAAGGATAAGAGGACACAAAGGAAGATGTTGAAACATGAAATGAGAATGGGAGTCATAAGAAAAAATAAAAGAGAAAGCCTTAACTGTAAAAGTATGACTGTCAAAAAAATATAACTTGTTGAGGGATAAATAGTAGTTTGGATACATGTGAAAAGCTAATTAATTTAGAGTTAGAAGATTAGATTGAGAAACTTACCCAGAAAATAGTAGAAAAGAATAAAGAGAACATACTAAAGAAGAATGTTATGGAGGATAAAAACAGCTATCTAACATCTAGAATATGAAAATCTAAGAAGAAATGAAAACTAAAAATGCAAAATAAAATGTGAAAATTTATGATGATAAATTTCCCAAAATTCAAGAAAGAAGAAATATATCAGCTTTAAGTATCTAATGGAGACAAAGAGAAAATTCTAACACCTTCTAGAAACAGCAAAAGACCTATGAGGGCACAAGGACAGACCAACATCATAGCTCTCTGTACCATAAAGAAAGCTTCCACAGGATAAAGTCCACAGGATCAATATCATATTGCTATTCTCTGAATATATTGTAATATGATTAGCTTTTTTAAAAAAACCCACATTTGAAACTAAATTACACATTACTGAATGCCTCTTATGTTAAAAGGGAAATCATGAAATATTTTAAATACTAAGAACTGATTGATAATAACATGACAAAGTTTGTAGGATACAATGAAACAATATTTAGAAGAAAATTTACCAATA
Organism: Gorilla gorilla gorilla; assembly: GCF_029281585.2. NCBI lineage: Eukaryota > Metazoa > Chordata > Mammalia > Primates > Hominidae > Gorilla > Gorilla gorilla. The sequence continues at coordinate 642,675 of NC_073236.2, forward strand.
TATAAGCATTAATAAGAAGTCAAGATGGTTAAAAGCAAAGAGTACACATTTAAGTAGAGATGTTGGAAAAGGAGCACAAGGCAAAGTCTATGGAGTAATAAGGAAGCAAAACATAAGGAGGTAAGCATAAGTCACTGAACTGGAGAAGAAAAAACCGTGGAGAAGATTAACAAAACAAAAGTGTGTCTCTTTGAAAAGATTACTACAATAGACGTGTGGCAAGAATAATCAAGAACAAACAGAGTGAATATCCAAATAAAATGTACAAGAAGGGAGCATAACTGGAACACAACTAAAATTTTTTAAAATAAGATTATTCAATTATATGCTAATAAATGTGAAAACTTAGATGGAATGGAAAAATTCCTAGACAAATATAAAACACTAACATTAGTGCAAGAAAATATATTTATATAGAAATAGAATACTCAAGTAACAAAGAAATCAACCTAGTATTTAAAGCCCTTCCCTCTCCCAAACACCACAGGGCCCACATAGGTATTTTTCAAAATTTTTTAGAATATTGACATACTTACTACAAAATCTATGTCAACATATAAAGGCTCCATTAATAACTAATCATGTTAATAAAAAAGGTGTAGGGATGCCATAAGTATCAATGGAGCAAAATATTGAGCTCAGAGATAAACCTATGTAGATATATGTCACTGACGATGATTACATAAACAAGGAAAAAGGATGAATTGTTTCATAGATGGTATTTGGAAAATCAGCCTACCATTGGGAGAAAAATGAAACCAAATCCCTACCTAACACCATACTGAAGGGTAGACACTAAGTAGATTAAAGCATTAAATGTGTAAATTAAAACTATGAGGATTAGAAATTACCTTTGTAGACTGAAAGTGGGAAAATTTCAAACTTCAAAAGTAAAATAATAAGGCAAAAAGTTCTGTCATGAAGAGAATGAAGAACAACAATGCCAAAGCTAACAGGCAGATGACGGATTAGAGAACATAACTTCAACGTCTCAAACTGACATGAAGGATGATTTGAATACATAAAGCGATAGTCCAAACTTTTGAATGGGATTCCATGCATCTGAGTCTGTTTAATAAGGGATACCTGAGGCTGGGTAATTTATAAAGAAAAGAGATTTATTTGGCTCACAGTTGTGTGCTGCACAAGAAGCCTGATGCCAACATCTGCTTCTGAGGCTGCTCCCATTTATGGTGGAAGATGAAGGGGAACTGACACGTGCAGAGATCAAATGGCAAGATGGGAATCAAGGTGCGGGAAGCCGCTGGTCTCTTTTTAAACCACCAGCTCTTGCAAGAACTAATAGAGTGAGTACTCACTCACCCTCACTCCAAGGGAGGGAATTAATCTATTCATCTTCCAAACACCTTCCATTAGGCCCCACCTCCGACATTGGGGATCAAATTTCAACATGCAGTTTGGGGGTACAAACCTCCAAACAATAGCATCATGTTTTTAATGTTACTAAAAAGAGTGAATCATTGTTATATTGTTTACAAACGTAACATAATCACTTTGAAAATTAAACATAATTTTAAAAGAAATTTGATTAACTTATTCTAAAATATAAAATATTCAAAAACAGCACACGTAAATTAACAAGACAAAGATAGGAACACTAGTGGAAAAACGGGCTAAGTTCATGAATGAACCATTACAGAAGAAATCCCAAATGCTATAAGAACATAAAATGATGCTCAAATTCATAAGTTATCACATAAATTCAAAGTAAAACATAATGCAATATGTTATGACCTATTAGATTGATTATATAAATTAGAAAGTTTGATAATGTCAAGTGTTGTTGTGAATGTGTATGTGTAGGAACCATCATGCACTGTTCATGAGATGCAGACTGGTATAACCATTGTGAGAGCAATAGGCAGTATTCAGTAAAATTCAAAATATGCAATCCCATGGCCCATCAAGTCCTGTTTCATATTCCTACAGAAATACTCAAACAGGTCTATAGGGGTCTGGCATAAGTATAATCATTTAGTGGCACTCTTTGTGAAGGCAAATGGTAGGAAGCAATATATTGTTCCTCACTAGGGGATGCATGCATGCTGTGCAATTTTTCATACCAGTTAAAAGCAACAACAAAAGGTATGCACAAGAAGAATAATCTTATGTTACTAAGCAAAAAACTAACAAAATGAGATACAACTTAATACCATTTAAGTAAATTTAAAAGCATATAGGCAAAACAATAATACGTAGTTTACAGAACACATATAAATGTATATACTGTGTATTAAACACATTAAAATTGTTGCATATGTGCATGTATCTGTATATGTCAATATGTATAACTGTACTCTCATCTATATATTAAAAAGGCCTACAAGTAGCAATGAGCCAATGGCAATCAGCATACCAAATGCAAAATATTGATTGGTTTCTAAAAGACATGAGGTTCTTTGGGTAAATGGCTGATTCCAGGGCTGGGGAAATGCTCAAAAAGTGATGGGAACATGTCAAGTCAAAAGGACACAGGGGCTAGCTTTTAGGGAGTCCCACTGGCCAAATATGGGACCATTTAAAGATCAAAATAAATAATGACAGAAAGGATTGTAATTCATTGAAATAATGTAAGAATTTATAAGTTCATAGTAATAGTGAACAAATAGGGGTAGGAATAGCTCTCCTTATAATAGAATGATACTTATTAAACACAGAAAAACTACTTTTTTTAAAAAAAATCACCATTTTGTAATGATCACAGTTACAACTGATTCACATAAAAGTCAATGAATGCTAAAACTAGGGCATGAAAGTTTTATGTGGAACAGGATACTGAACATTGAAGATAGTTTTAACATAGACAGAAAGTATCTCCCCCCAACGTGCATATTAATTATAAACTGAATAACATTTACTTGTCAGCGAATAAATCTGGCAATACCTCTCAACCACAATAGAGATATGAACCATAAAACAGTGTAATATTCAATAGAGGAGTTACTTAATCTGAAAGTGGTATTCAAATCCCTCATCTATCCTTTAAAAGGCCATGAAATTATTTCCTGTCATCTCATATAACAGATGTTGTAATATTCTAAGAGCTTGCATTTAGGTTGTCTCTGAAAAGAGTCTGATGAATAACTTGACAATAAGAAAGTGAATGCTGAGATTTTAGAGTGAACAGACATTTTAATCTCACAGTCTACTTTGTGTTAACTCACCCCTCTCACATTTCAAAAATATCTAAAAGTAGCTGTTAGACATTCTATTAAGTCCTCCTGGTGAAAATGGAAATGTTTGGATATTCGATCTTTGCATCATCTTCCTATATCCCACTTTTAAACATTTTTGGCATTGAAACTTATTCTTCAAATGAACTTTTAGATATCACACATGCTTAGTAAACTTCAAATCTGCAAGTGGTGAATAGATAATCTGCACAGGAAACACTTTTTTTTTTTTTTTTGAGACAGAGTTTTGCTCTGTCATCGAGGCTGCAGTTCAGCGGTGCTGTCTCAGCTCACTGCAACCTCTGCTTCCCGGATTCAAGTGATCCTTCTGCCTCAGCCTCCCGAGTAGCTGGGACTACAGGCATGCACCACCATGCCCAGCTAATTTTTGTATTTTTAGTAGAGACGCGGTTCTACCATATTGGCCAGGCTGGTCTTGAACTCCTGACCTTGTGGTCCACCTGCCTCAGCCTCCCAAAGTGCTGGGATTACAGGCTTGAGCCACCATGCCCAGCCAGAAAACACTTTTGACAAACACACCAGCATTTCCTTTTGTAGAATCCTTGGGCCATATTAAGGGTATTGTTAAGCTGCCATCTCATAAAGTGTACAGAATAAAACACTAATTTGGGGAGACGTTAAAAGGGAATAGTAACAACAGCAGCAGCGCTTGTTTTATTTAAATGTGGGAAATTAATTCAAAATATAAAAAATATTTTGGTGACTATATTGGTAATCTTACAATAAGAAATAACTTTCTGAGTATAACAAACAGCATCGGTTATAAAAGTACCAATTATATTTGAACACATGAAGCTTATTATAAAGCTCTATGTAAGGTTGCTGCATTTTACTTCAAACATCAAATGCAAAAATATATTAGAGATTTGCCACATGGAGCGGTGATATGACCAATTTATTTGAACAACAAAATTCCTTGAATCTAAAAGATATGATAAATATGACTTAGCTTACTTAAGACCCAACTTTTTAGAAAGATTTTTAGAATCAGTGTCCAGAAAACTATTTTCCCATGAATAATTCTGAGACTGAATTTCACAAACCTGAATTCCTCCCATCTCCAATATATATTATGACATCACCTTTCATTGTTGACTCCAGCACAGATTTCTGATGTCAATTCATTGGAGTCAGTGCAAAGGATTGAAAGGTAAATAGTAAGAAACAACATAAATGCATACACGACTGTTTTTTTTTTTTTGGTTCAAATTGGCTATGATTGCGCTACAAATTACAATGTGTTGTCCCTAAAAATTCTCATGTAAATCTGTTATTTGGCACCTGGTACTTGATTTTTCTCTAGAAACAAGTCTCTATGTGTTGGTAATAAAAATTGTTTAGGACTCTCAAAAAAGTTTAATGAATCAAGATTTAAATACAATTCTTTATTACTGAACCTGATCATCATGTGTGGCAGCAAATTTAACTTAAATTTCCTTCAAATTCATGTCCCATTTGTAGTCACACATTATTCTTGCCCATTTTGATTTCCTAATTATCAAGTCCCTCCACCACCTTCATGCTCTTCATGAGTCACAGATATCTTTGCTTCTCCTCAAATAGGATCAAGTGACTAAACCTGAGGCAGGGGCTCCATCCAATGTGATGATGGCTTTGAGTTTGGGGCACTAGCTCTGAAGGGTGAGGGACAGATACAGGGTCTCTTAGCTCCTTTCTTTATGCTGAGGGCTCCTCTGCTGCCTGTCCAATGCTACCACCTTCTTTCTCCAAGTAGGATTCTCTACTCTCTTGGATCACTCTTGAGAGAGTCTCATACACAGGCATTCTGATAGTTTCCTAAGGTTTTGTTTGCTAATTACTTAGAGTCACAAACAATCTTTGAGTACCAAGCATCCCTCTTCTGACCTGATCTTATTTTTTCCACTCTGGTTCAAAAACAATGTTACCAAAGATGCTTAAAGTCTCTGATAGAAAGCTGTTATTGCCATTGATGCTCCCAGTGTTTTTCACCACTTAGATCAGTCAACTCACCCATTGTGGTCATAGTTGTCAGAGCATACAGTAGAATCTGGTAGTGAATCCATAACTCTACCAAAGAGTAAAAAGCACATACAAAAAATAAAGTCAGATATTTTGGAAGGCAATGAGGATGTTAATGTCAACAGTATTTCAGGACACAAAAAATAAAATCGGAGGAATTTTGACAAGAACTAAAGAAACAATTTCAGGATACAGCACTAGTACTTCTGAGACTGTGTGTGTGTGTGTGTGTGTGTGTGTCTGTGTGTGTGTGTGTGTGAGAGAGAGAGAGAGGACACAGAAAAAAGAAAGAAAATGTAAGAATAATGAATGTTTCTATATCAATGGCTAGTTCCCGGTCATCCTTGGTAGGAAATAAACAAGTAGATAAGTCAAGCATAGCCTTAATTATATTTAAAACATTTTGTGAACTTAAAGTGGATTATGTGTTTACAATGATTTTGTTTTCTTTTGGTCTGGATTCATTTTCTTAAAGTTATATGGCTATGTTTTACAATATCAAGACTTCCTAGCACCGAAACCCCTGGCTTGGCTAATTTAATCTCTCTGCTACTTCATTTCCTCATCTGTAAGTTAAGACACAGGCAAAATACACTCCACATCTGTCAACTTCATAAAACCATGCTGAATATTCAGCATTTTGCCAATATTGGTTTTTAGACAACCTGCTCTCTACACCATATATTATGCCATAAAAATCAGTATGTGGCAATATAAACTGATACAAATTTTTAGTTTCAAATACACAAACATTCTCATCAAGGTAATACACTCCCAAGACTCAAGAATTAATGCTCTTTGCCACAATTTTCTAACTTTTCAAACATTTAAATAAGTTTAAGAAACTGATCACATACATTTTTTTGCTGCTGATAACAACTGGGATTCTCTAAGAGTGTGCTGAGGTTTCTTAACCTATTTGACCACAGAACCTCTTTCTCACAGTGGAAATGTGTGAGAAACACATTTTGGAAACAATATATTAAATGGTATCTTTTTACGTCTTTAAGAAAAGTTCCCCTACACAAACTAATTTTGGACTCTGATCAATAGCTCCAACCTTTAAGCACAGACAGACACTAATATTGTGTTAGTCTTTCAGCCTGTGAGGAAAGGAGTGCCAGAGTTCAAATTATCGCATCTCATTAGCCTGGTCTGAGATCCATGAGGGGAACCTTTCAAGTTCTAAGTGGGTGTTCTCATGTCCTTGAATGGCTCCTGGAAATTCATCCAGGTCTCAGGAAAAACAATACCTTTTACAAAAAGAAAGGCATCTATAGGCATCCGCTACTTTTCAGCAGGATGAATAATTGGATTGTCTATGCAGAATACACTAATAAATCATAACAGGGGAAAATGTTCAAAACACCAAAAAGGTAAGAATTTGAGTTTCTGACATAAGCAGCCTTATTAAATGATTACTGGATTTTTCAGACATCCTCTACTGAGGAAGAGAACTGGAAGACACTCAAATTACTCCAGATTCAGGTGACAAGCCAGGATTGCTAAGCAAGTTCCTTGGGAAACTAATCTCCAAAAAGGGCACGAGACATCCATAGATGTTACCTGAACTCCTTTCAGGGAGAGTACTGCATGAAGTCTGAAATAATACTTTGATAAGCTGCTTTGGAGCACAGAATGACTTTCCTCATGGGACATGAATAAGTAACTAGCTAAATTGCCCTCTAAGGAAGGTGAGAATTGCAAACTGTCCTAAACTGAAGTGGTCATGCAGAATTCTTAAATGCTTTTTGGTAGATAGGAGCAACCACAGAAGTTTGAGTTAGCTGAAGGTTAGCTACACCTTTATAATCATGCTACCAGGTTATAATGAAAAGTAGGTCTCCGACCAAATCTGCCACACATACAGATATTCATTTAACAAAACAATCAGTAGCAAGCAGACACAGTACACAAGCTTCTGTAAGCTTTCCGCACTTTAGGTGCTCCAAGCATGAAAACTTCATTCTCAACAGATTCCTAATGTTTCAGAGGCCAAAATCTTCCTAAACCTTCCTGGAGATAGGACCATATGAGGATCAAGCCTTGGGTGTTGTCTCTAAATATACACTACAGGCCACCCTCATACACCTTTATCCTGTTTATGCAAGGGTGGGCTGTCTCCAAAACACGTTAGTTGATTAACAGATCTTAAAATGTCATATAATTGTAACATCCATCATGCTGCTTTGTAAGCCATCAATTTCACTAATAAAAACCCATTTGTGACCTTTACTGTAATTATTAACAGTGTTTCAGGTGTCATTTGAGATGGGACCACTGAAGCCCTTTTGGTGGCCATCTCTGTGGAGTGGCTTCCTGAGCTGAACACTAGCTCACCATCCTTGAACAGAGCATCCAACATTAGGGCAACCAGCTGCCCCTGTAGGAAAGATTAAAGTGACCAGTATATGCATATTATCACACTGCCTAAAATGTCATAGAATGAGGCTTGGCTTGTTTTTTAAATTTTTTCTATTTCTATTATTTTTCTATCGAATTATTTTTCTATTTTTATTTGCTGGGTCACAGACAACAGCAAATTCCATACCTTTGGAGTTATACCAGCTCATCTGCCGTAGGAGTAGAAATATCAAAGCTCTCAGTCTACCACCTTGTGCTCCAGAGATGTGGCCCAAGCACATCTTTGGACGTGAACCAGGGCAACCCAAGGCAGAGCTGGATTTCTGGGAGTTTCTCCCTGTAAGCCCCGGACATGCTTACCTATAGACCAGACTGCTTCCAGAGCCACTGCCGGTCGGAAGAGCCTGAGGTGTGTTCAGCTGCTAGAATAACACAAGTCTGAGGTCTTGTGTCGTCGGTCCAACATTCTGTAAGAGGGAGAAATTTAATCAAGATCCTGTTAGCAGTTTTCTCTCTTGTTGCCTTTCAAGATTATGGCTTTTCCTTTTTTCATTTTTTAGTTCCCAAAACCAAGCTTGTTAAATCAAATCTTGACCCAATTCCTGGCAAGTAACAAGGTTATTGCTATTTGGCCTTACACCCACGGGTTGTCCCCCAGTACCGTGAGGGTAAGGGGACTCTGTAAGGTCCCTGGGAGGGGAAAGGAATGTCAATTAGTGGTCCCCCCAGCTGGGTATAAGCAAACTTTCCTGTCTATGGGCCGCAGAGACCACCATCTAGTTCCCCCGCCAAAACTTTACATGATTTTAATTCTCCTGATGAAGATGAGAGGACAACAGCCAACAGAGAGGGCAGAGGATGGGATGGGACTCCCTTGCTCAGAGACCTCACCTCTAGGTCTTTACCTCCTATTAAGAATAAGTCAGTTCTGTAATAAGAACTCTGTGTCCACAGCAACCCCAAACAGAATCCTAGCGCTCTTGTGATTCTTGTAGAGTGGGGAATAGAACGAGCTTGGCCCAAGACTGCAGACACTTAAAAACATACTGTTCTTTGAGAATGGCAATCATTAAAAAGTCAGGAAACAACAGGTGCTGGAGAGGATGTGGAGAAATAGGAACACTTTTACACTGTTGGTGGGACTGTAAACTAGTTCAACCACGGTGGAAGTCAGTGTGGCGATTCCTCAGAGATCTAGAACTAGAAATACCATTTGACCCAGCCATCCCATTACTGGGTATATACCCAAAGGACTATAATTCATGCTGCTATACAGACACATGCACACATATGTTTACTGCGGCACTATTCACAATAGCAAAGACTTGGAACCAACCCAAATGTCCAACAATGATAGACTGGATTAAGAAAATGTGGCACATATACACCATGGAATACTATGCAGCCATAAAAAATGATGAGTTCATGTCCTTTGTACGGACATGGATGAAATTGGAAATCATTCTTAGTAAACTATCGCAAGAACAAAAAACCAAACACTGCATATTCTCACTCATAGGTGGGAACTGAACAATGAGAACACATGGACCCAGGAAGGGGAACATCACACTCTGGGGACTGTTGTGGGGTGGGGGGAGGGGGGAGGGATAGCATTGGGAGATATACCTAATGCTAGATGACGAGTTAGTGGGTGCAGCGCACCAGCATGTCACATGTATACATATGTAACTAACCTGCACATTGTGCACATGTACCCTAAAACTTAAAGTATAATAAAAAAAAATACTGTTCTGCCATACATACAGATACTCATTAAAGATGAGGGAGAAGGGCATGGGGTGGGGGAGAATGTACCAAAACCAAAGACCACAGGATAATAACCTCAGAGCAGAGACTATCTCTCCAGTTATTTTTTCTTTTGTATGTAATGGAGAGGATTCTTATTATTTACTCTGATGAAGAAGTTTACATCAAGTGTTCAGCTTCCTTTGTGGGTTACAGAGAATAACCAGAGGGCTCAGTTATGCTCTCTGAATAACTATGTTTGCTTAGTGTTTTCTAGACAATATTAAATTTCACTAAAATAGACAAGGTTGATAGGACTTGGGGGGATAACTCATTGACTCAAGCTATCATTTTATAGGATTGTGCGAAAACAAATAGATGTACATTTAAAATACACTCATATTCTCGCTAGAAGAGAGGATTTTGAATATTCTTACATCAAAGACATGGTAAATGTTTAAGGCAATGGATATGCTAATTACCATGATTTGATCATTATGCAATGTAAAATGTACTGAAACATCACATTGTACCTCATAAATATGTACAATTTATTATGTGTGAATTAAAATTTTGAGTATAAGAAAAAATAAACTTCAATTATAAGAAAACAACCCAACTTTTAAAAAATGGGCAAAATATGTGAACAGATACTTCACTAATAGAGATTTGCAACTGGCAAATAAGCAAATGAAAAACTGGTCATCATCACTAGCTATTAGAGAAATGCAGATTAAAACTACAATAAGAAGCAATGCTGCCCGTCCAGACGCATTGTTTTGACCATTTCCAACTTGCCCCGGCCCTTCCCGGGGTATCGCTGGGGACCCTACGCCGACGGCCCCCCTCCGCCCGCGCCCCAAGGGCCGACTGGGCAAATTGGGAGACCCGCCCCGCGGGGCGACCCAACTTTTCGGAACAGACCCCCACCGCCCACCCCCGCAGACCCCCGGACCCCCGCTCCCGGCGGAGATTCAGGGAACCCCGCACCCCAAGCCCTTCTAAATCGTGCAGTGTGAGTGTGACGGCCAAGAGCGGATGCAGCCCGGGATCGCCCGCACCTTCCCGTGGGTGGAAGCGCAGGAGCCGGCTGGGGAGGCGGCGCCCTAGAGGAGCGGCTAGAAAGCTGACACGGGGAAATGAGGTCAGCCTGGGGAGGGGACAAGACAACGAGAGCCGGGCGCCTCGGGGGCGGCGCGGGAGCCCCCGCAGGACCGGGCGGGTGCCCCGGCTGGCGCGGGCGGGGGACGCGCCCCCTTTACCTGCGGCTCCGGCTCCTCGGCCATTTCCTCATGCGGCGGCGGCCAGGACTGAGCTGACACCACTCAGGCGGGCCGGGTTTGAATGAGGAGGAGCGGGCGCGGAGAGGAGGGGGCGGGGAGGGCGGGGAGGGCCGAGGGAGGGAGGGAGGCGTCGCGGAGTTTTTCTCGGCCTTTTGTGCGGACACCTCCCGGATTCCGCGCCCGCACCCGGCCCCCCAAAAGACACGGGGAGCCGAGGGCGAGGGGTGCAGCCATCCGCCGAGGCGCCTAGTGCCTTCGCGCCTCCAAGACCCCCGCCCCAACAAAAAAGGAGCGTCCCTCACCCCTACCCCTGCCCGGAGGATTTAGGGCCTGGGCTCACCTCGGGCGCGGAGCTAAGTGTAGGCGCCAGGGGTCCCTAGAGCCGCCGGGGCACAGCGAGTCCGGCGCTGGGTGACCGTTGGGTCAGAAAGTGTTGAGGTAGCAGCTGTTGCGCCCTCCCTTGGCCCCGCCGCTCGGAGACGCCCCGCCCCCTGCCTTGAACGGCCGCGCCGGCCCCGCCCCCTGCCTTGAACGGCCGCACCGGCCCCGCCCCGGCCCCGCCCCAGCGCCCACGTGACTAGCATACGCGCGCCCCTGCTCCTCCCGCTGCCGCAGACTCCGCCTCCGGGACGCGAGCGAGCGGCGAGCGCGCGCACTACCAGTTCTTGCTCGGCGACTCCTGCGCACGCGCGCGCCGTGCCACCCTCCCCGCACCCCGTGTCCCGCACCCCTCCTCCCGCCATCTGGCTTAACCTGGCGGGCGCGCGCCGCGGCAGTAGCCGTGACAGGTACCCGGCGGGGGGGTGGGGTTGGCCCGCGAGGGTGTGCGCAGGCACAGACCCGGGTCCTGTCCCCGCCGCCCCCTCCTCTGCAAGGTGTGCCTGGGCGAGGGGAGGGGCCCGCGGCCCGAACCCCTGGGTCACCCCCGAATTACAAACAAAAACCTTAAAGCCATTGCTCGCGGGTTAGAAGGCAGCTGTGCATGCTCAGGAAAAGAAGCCACGCACAAGAGACCGCACGCATCGTGGATACAGTGACACGAAACACCCAAAATCTCTTTTGAAAGGGAAACCAGGCACAGTGGCTCATGCTTATTATCCCGGCACTTTCGGGGGCCAAGGCGCTCACCTAAACCCGAGAGTTCAAGACCAGCCTGGGCAATATGGCGAAACCCTGTCTCTAAGAAAAATATAAAAATTAGCTAGGCATAGGGCTGGGCACGGTGGCTCACGCCTGTAATCCCAGCACTTTGGAGGCCGAGGCGGGCGGATCACGAGGTCAGGAGTTCCAGACCATCCTGGCTAACACAGTGAAACCTTGTCTCTACTAAAAATACAAAAAAAAATTAGCCGGGCGTGGTGGCAGGTGCCTGTAGTCCTAGCTACTTGGGAGGTTGAGGCAGGAGAATGGCATGAATCAGGGAGCGGAGGCTGCAGTGAGCCGAGATTGCGCCACTGCATTCCAGCCTGGGGGACAGAGTGAGACTCCGTCTCAAAAAAAAAAAAAAAATAAATTAGCTGGGCATGGTGGCTGGCACCCATGGTCCCAGCTACTCAGGAGGCTGAGGTGGAAGGATCTCTTGATCCCGAGGAGGTCAAGGCTGCAGTGAGCCCAGATGGCATCACCGCACTCCAGCCTGGGCCACAGACCTTGTCTCAAAAAAAAAAGAGAAAGTGGGGAAGAAAATGTAATACAAATTAATATACCAACAGCAATTAGTGAGTACTTTTTCCATGGAGCTGGGAGAGAGAATAAATGTTTGTAAAATTAAAATGTTCTATGCTAGAAATCAACTTTCCTTCTATGCTTTCTTTACTTCACCCCTTATAGCTACTTAGTAAATCTCACAAATCCTATCCTTCTAATGTCTCTGAAATGTATGTACCCTTTCCTTTCTATTCTCACCACCCATGTTTCTTTGTTTCCTTCTGGCCTGTGTAATAATCTCATAATCGCACCTCCTGTACCTGCCTTCTTTCTAGTCCAGAATACGTTTTCCTAAATTCCACCAATAACCATCCTGCTACTGCTTTGTGTGAAATTCTCCAAAAAAATATTTTACTTTTCCAAAATAAGTCAGGCTCCCTCTCTTAGGATACAAAACCACACCATGGTCCCAGCCAATCTTTCAGCCTGATTCACTCAGTATATATTTATTGACCTCTCCTTTCTCCCAAGCACTTGGCTAGATAGTAATTAAAGAGTGCGGTGCAAAACAAATTGGATTCCTCCCCTCATGGAGCTTGTATTTTAACAGGAAGCACAGACATTAAATAAATTAAAACACACAAAAAAAGACAAACATATAATTACAGTATGTATCCTAGAGAAATATCACTCATGCAGAAAGCATACACAAGGATGCAGCACCGTTTCCAATAGCGAAAAGCTAGAAACAACCTACATGTTCTCCAAAAGAAAATTGCCACATAAACTATACCATATCCAAATTATCCAAATTTTAGAATATAGACAACAGGTTGGGCGCGGTGGCTCACACCTGTAATCCCAGCACTTTGGGAAGCCGAGGCAGGTGGATCACGAGGTCAGGAGTTCAAGACCAGCCTGGCCAACATGGTGAAACCCCGTCTCCTCTAAAAATACAACAAAATCAGCTGGGCGCTGTGGCAGGCGCCTGTAATCCCAGCTACTGAGGAGACTGAGGCAGGAGAATCGCTTGAACCCTGGAGGCAGAGGTTGCAGTGAGCCAAGATGGTGCCACTGCACTCTAGCCTGGGTGACAGAGCAAGATTCCATCTCAGAAAAAAAAAAAAATAGAATATAGACAACAGGCCAGGTGCAGTGGCTCATGCCTGTAATCTCAGTACTTTGGGAGGCAGAGGTGGTCTGATCACCTGAGGTCAGGCGTTTGAGACCAGCCTGGCCAACATGGCAAAACCCCGTCTCTACTAAAAATACAAAAATTAGCTGTGCGTAGTGGCGTGCACCTGTAATCCCAGGTACTTGGGAGGCTGAGGCAGGAGAATCACTTGAACCCAGCAGGCAGAGGTTGCAGTGAGCCGAGATCATGCCACTGGGCAACAGAGCGAGACTCCCTCTCAAAAAAAATACACACTGTGAATAAAATGTTTACTAGTTCCATATCCTGCTTTTGGATAAACATTTGATACACCATTCTATACTTACTCCTCTCTTTGCTCTATTCTGAATGTCTGCACCCCTCCCCGCCACCCAATCCCCCAACGTATATGCCATATATATAAGCATCAACCTGTAACCACCCTAATCGGCCCCAAGGTCACTCAAAATGCCACCTCCTTCAGTTACTCTCTCCTTTGTTCAATGCCTCCTTTATAACACTGTCTGCATTATGCCTAGCCCTGGGTACGTTATTTCTTTTACCACCTGAATAGTGGGGAGGTTCTTCCAAGGGAAGACCAGTTTCCTCCATGCTGTGGAACGGTCAACACACAGTAGGTGCTCCAATATTTAGCTGTTCCAATATGTAGCTGTTCTGTGCTCCTTGGGTTTTTGTTTGTTTGTTTGTTTGTTTATTTGAGACAATGTCTCACTCTGTCGCCCAGGCTGGAGTGCAGTGGCGTGATCTCAGCTCACTGCAACCTCTGGGGTTCAAGTGATTCTCCTGCCTGAGCCTCCTGAGTAGCTGGGATTACAGGCGTGCACCAGCACACCTGGCTGATATTTGAATTTTTAGTAGAGATGGGGTTTCACCATTTTGGTCTCCAACTCCTGACCTCAAGTGATCTGCCCGCCTCCCAAAGTGCTGAGATTGATTACAGGTGTGAGCCACTGCTCCTGGCCTCCCTGGATTCTTTTTTTTTTTTTTTTTTGAGACAGTGTTTCACTCTTGTTGCCCAGGCTGGAGTGCAATGGCGCAATCTTGGCTCACTGCGATGTCTGCCTCCCCGGTTCAAGCGATTCTCTTGCCTCAGCCTCCCTAGTAGCTAGGATTACAGGCACCTGCCACCACACCCAGCTGAATTTTTGTATTTTTAGTAGAGATGGGGTTTCACTATGTTGGCCAGGCTGGGCTCGAACTCAGGTGATGCACCCGCCTCAGCCTCCCAAAGTGCTAGGATTACTGGCATGACACACCTCACCCGGCTCCTGGATTCTTTAATACACTCGTTTTTTTTCCTCTTTCATGTGACATGTACCTAATAAGCACCCACTATGTACACCAGGCATTGTTCTATGTGCTGGAGATGCCGCAGGGAACCAAATAGATCAAAATGCCTATCCTCATGGAGTTAACATTTGATATTATAGTGTGTTAGATATTATAATAAGTACTATGGAGAGAAATACAAGGGGCAAAGGGGCTACAGAGTGGAGGGGTGGTGAGGGAAATGTTAAATAGATTGGCCCTGAAAGGCTTCATCATAGACACATCTAAATAAAGATCTGAAGGGGGTGACAGTGGCAGCCACAAGGAGTTCTAGGGGAAGAGCATTCCAGGTTCAGGGACAGGAAAGTGAAGTCCTTGAAGCAAAGTGCACCCAGTGTTTCAAAGAACAGCAAGGAGGCCAGCATGGCATTGTGGCTGGCGTGGAGACAAGCCAGGAAATTAGGATAGGGATGGTGCATCTCGATTGCACGGATCTTTCTGGCCATGGTAAAGATTTTGAATTTCATTCTGAATGGTCCTGAGAGCTCTGAATAATCTGAGCAAAATGGCCGGGCTCGGTTAGTAAGTGGTGTATTCAATGGGTTCACACAATCAAGAGCACTCCTAAAATAGTAACACAGGGTCTCTCTCCTTTGCTGAAATCACTCAGATATTTAAATGTATCTCTATTTCAGGTTACTTCTACAACCATAACAGTAATAATAATAATAGTAAGAAGAGGGCTGAGCACAGTGGCTGGCTCATGCTTGTAATCCAAGCACCTTGGGAGGCCAAGGCCAGCAGATTGCTTGAGTCCAAGAGTTCGAGACCAGCCTGGACAACATGGCGAAACCCTGTCTCTACAAAATACAAAAATTATTACAAAATTAGCCAGGAGTGGTGGCAGGCACCTGTAATCCCAGCTACTCAAGAGTCTGAGGCAGGAGATCACTTGAACCCAGGAGGCGGAGGTTACAGTGAGCCAAGATCATGCCATTGCACTCCAGCCTGGGCAAAATGAGTGAAACTGTCTTAAATAAAATAAAATAAAATGAAATGAAATGAAATGAAATGAAATGAAATGAAATAAAATAAAATAAAAATTTGGCGGGCTTGGTGGCACGCGCCTTTAATCCCAGCTACTCAGGAGGCTGAGATGGGAAGATAATTTGAGCCCAAGGGGTCGAGGCTGCAGTGAGCAGTGTTCGTGCCACTGCACTCCAGCCTGGCTGACAGTCTCAAAAAATAAAATAAATAAAATAAGAAGAACAGGGAGGAGAAGAGGAGGGATAAGAAGGGGAAAAACAGGCCAGGCTCGGTGGGAAGCCAGCACTTTGGGAGGCAGAGGCAGGAGGATCACATGAGGTCAGGAATTCCAGACTAGCCTGGCCAACATGGTGAAACCCTGTCTCTACTAAAAGTACAAAAATTAGCCGGGCATGGTGGTACGTGTCTGTAATCCCAGCTACTTGGGAGACTGAGGCAGGAGAATCGCTTGAACCCCGGAGGCAGAAGTTGCAGTAAGCAGAGATGGAGCCACTGCACTCCAGCCTGGGCAACAGAGACTCTGCCTCAAAATAATAATAATAATAAAAGGGGAAAAACAAAATGATTTACTGCACCCCCACTATGTACCACTCTCAGCTCCAAAGCTGATTTATATTATGGTGTTACTTAGTTCTCCTGATAACCTTCATGCTTAAATCCATTTGCAGATGAGGAAACTGGGGCCTGATGTTAACTTTCTGACTTAATTCTCTTACTTGAAGATCTACAACTAGAAGAAAGTGGGATTCTAGCCCAGATCCAATGCCAAAAGCCATGCTGACTCATACCATTCTTTTCTGTCTTAAGTGGTTGACCTTGGCCTTAGGAAAACAGAATAATAACAATCACTGATTGGGCATTGACTCTGGGGCAAGCACGCCATCCTCCATTTTGAGATCCCCCCGCAGAGTTGGAATCCAAGTCTCCCAGAATACAAAGTGACACCTAGGAGCGGTGACCCCCACAGCAGGTCAGGGCTGAGCTCTTGAAAATGGCTCTCTGGGTTCAAATCAAAACTCGATTCCCCAGCTGTGCCACCTTGGGGCTTCCTTTGAACTCTCTTTGACTCCATTTTCCCCTTTTTACAGATGGGGATAACAGAACTCCCTAACGGCCGGGCGCAGTGGCTCCCATTTGTAATCCCAGCACTTTGGGAGGCTGAGGCAGGAGGATCGCTTGAGCACGGGAGTTCTAGGCCAGCCTGGGCAACAAAGTGAGACCCTGTCTTTGCAAAAAGCCTAAAAATTAGCTAGGCATGGTGGTTGTGTGCCTGTGGTCTCCAGCTATGTCAGAGGCTGAGGACAGAATTGCCTGAGCTCAGGAGTGCAAGGCTGCAGTGCAGGCCAACCTGGGTGACATAGTGAGACCCTAAGATAGACAGATAGATAGATAGATACATACATACATACATACATACATAGATAAAAATTGAGATGCACTGTCACTTGAGAATTTCATATTATGTGATAAGTATCTAAGGCAGTCAAAGAAAGGCTTTGGAGATGACCAGAAAGTACCTTATGTAACTAAGTTATTAAGTCCCTAAACCATTTATATTTAAATATAGAAAATATATTTAATAACGATACAGGAAAAAAGAGCTTGTCAAAAAATCTCAAAAGAATAAAGTCTATTGGATTTAAACCATTTCCTTATAGAACCTGATTGCTGTATTACAGATATGAACTCTATATGCACTCAAATCCTTTCATCAATAAAAGGCAATAAGACTCTTATTGAGTAACAATAAGAGGCAATAAGGTTCTTATTGACTGTAACATTATTTAGGATAGTTCTTTCCAATAGAAATATCAGGATCAAGGGGTTACATAAAAAAAAAAATTTTTTTTAAGTCAGTACTATACCATCATCTCTGCAAGGTAACTGCTCAGAAACAGAGCCTGAGGAATCTTTTCTGATCACAGATCTTTTGGTTTTCCCTTGCCCAGTTCGACTTCTTTGCCGCACCATAAATCCACCAATACCTATCCAAAAAAGAAATTGGGTAAACTGATAAATAATTTCTCCCTACGTTTCCACAGTACACAGGATAAAAATGCTTTATCTTGAATAGTAAGTCATTTTCCA
The DNA here is from genome assembly GCF_029281585.2 of Gorilla gorilla gorilla. Classification (NCBI taxonomy): domain Eukaryota; kingdom Metazoa; phylum Chordata; class Mammalia; order Primates; family Hominidae; genus Gorilla; species Gorilla gorilla. Next base: position 660,509 of record NC_073236.2, read on the forward strand.
AAATTAAATCTGTGCTAGTCTAAATAAATAACCTGAGTTTTAGGTAAAATAGAAGTTAAAAGCAACTAAAAAAAAAAAAAAGGCAAAGCCACTGTTATCACTTATCAAACAGAATACAAAAAGACCTGTGTGCACTTCCTCTTCTAAACAGTATCAGTGTAAATATCAAACACTAAATTACGCTGGCTTATCTATTTGACAAATATTAGTGTCTCATACATCACATAACAGTCATGCACTGCATAATGATGTTGGTAAACAAAGGGCTGCATGTTGAGGCAGTGGTCCCATAAGATTATAATGGAGCTGAAAAATTCCCACCACATACAGACATCACCATAGTTATAACACCGTAGCACAATTACTTTATTTTTTAAAATGAATTTAGCGTACCATACAGCCTAAGTGTGTAGTAAGCTATACCACCTAGGTTAGTGGAAGTGCACTCTATGATGTTCACACAAGGATGAAAATGCCTAATGATGTATTTCTCTGAACTTAAGTGATGGATGACTGTGTCTGTATATTAACTGGCTAACTGGTACATTAGCTGGAGGACAGAAGACATGAACTACCTAGATGACACAAATATTCTTTGACTGATATGATTTCAGGGGGATGGTGTCTGGTACTCCAACGTATGAGGGCATTTATACATGGGACACATAGAGCCCTGTGGTTAAGAGCATGGAATCTGGAGTCAGATTATGTAATTCTGCTTACTCACTAAATACTTCTCAATGCCTCAATTCTTTCACTGGTTAAAAATGGGGGTAAGGCAAAGCAGCTTCTCATACATATGTTAAAAGGACAAATAACATAAGTGAAGTGCTTAGAATAGAGGTCTGGTACACAGTCAACACTATAAGCTTTTGTGAAATGATATCGCTGTCTAGCAATATACTCTGTGACCTAATGGGTCCCTCAATTAGAGGGTTGACTTCCATGTGAGGCAGAGGAAAAGAAAACAGTAAATACAAGTTCCTGGAAGAAATCTGCAATGTCTAAAAAAGTACACTTATAAGCCTCATGATTACGAAGAAATGAAATCATTTTCATAAAACGATTTAGAAGCAACTCATCTTAGGTCCTTATTATAGATATGACCTATTTAAAAGACAGGTTATCTTTTAAGGTCTCATGGAATACGAACGAAGTAAGAAAGTTCTTCCTTACATATCTAAAGGGATTTAGATCACTCTTACCAATAAAATATAAGCAATAAGAAGCATAAAGATTGTATGAATCTAATTTAAAACCTCATTGGTAAACAAGATATTAATAAACTGGCTAAGGAAAGCCTACTCAACACGTGTGAAAAGCGGAAAATAATTTTTCTTAAATAAATACATAAAAGCCTACAACTTCTGTATTGTGACAATTTTAATAATTTTTTCCAATAAGGCAAATAAAACTGACAAGCAAGACCGCTTTTCTCTCCACTCCTGAGGCAGATAAGAAATGAGTGTTTAATCAGTCATGGTTTTTAACTAGACTATAAATTCTAGGAGCCATAATAACTCTGTCTTATTCCCCTTCACACTGTATACTTACTGGCACTCCTGCATAAACACTGAAGTAAGTTTTTTCAAAAAAAGATATTAGAAAGTGAATACTGAAAATTAAAAGCGTTACAGAAGTACACATCCAGAGGAACTATATAAATGGCCTTCAAAGTCCAAGTATGAACAAAAGCCAATCTAGTAAAGCATTTAATAAAATGGTTAACATTTGGGATAAGGCATTCAATAATGGTTCATTGTGAAGTATTCACATATTCAAAATAAAGAACTCTGGAGCTAAAAAGTTGTATTCAAATAGTTTAGTTCTTTAATTTATGTGCACATATTTTTGTTTAGACAGTTCTTAATCCTGAATATTTAATTTTAATTGAAGTCTTCAGTATTGCATTTTTCTTTAATTAACCAAGTGTTGATGATATTGAAATGTCTACCTCAGGCACTATACCTGGTCTGTATGGTTTCCTTTTTCTCTTTTTGACACCATCTGTTCCTTCCACTCCCTTAGTTTCATCATCCACAGCTTCCCGCTCAGGACTAGATTCTGATTTTCCATCACAATCCATAAGTTCTCCTTCTGGAAAAAAGTAAATATATACACAAAACTGGAAAAACCTATCAAATATCTAATCCCTACATAATGGGGAATAAAAAGTAGGGTTGTTGCTGAGCCATTTTAATTGTACATCCCTGTTGGTAGGGAAAGTATGAAAGGAGATAGAAGCAGCCCCAAATGGTTGTAGAAATTGTGCTGCTTAGTGCAGTGTTCCCATGAAATAAAACATAATCAGAGAAGGGGAACACAGAACTCAGAGTTCTGTTAAGTGCAATCCATTTGCACTTAACAAATTCACTTGCTTTTAATTATGTCTTCAGGTCCAGGTCTCTAGACTAGAACTCTCTTCTGAGCTTCAACCACAGCTATAATTGAATATTACCTAGTTACTGAAAACTGTATATCCAAAATGAACTATTAATTTAAAATAAACTTTCTCCTTTTTCCCATGTTACCTATCATCATTAAAAGGCATGGAAATGTAACCTGGAGAAGACAGAGGCCTGGAAGACCACCTTAATCATTCCTAATCTCTTTCCTCCTACAACCAAGACTCCTCAATACCTCTGAAATGCATTTTATCACTCTCTACTACCATCTTAGTCCAACCTCAGATGACTCACTATTAATACAATATGCTCCTATCTAGTTCCCCACCTCAAAGCTTACCTCTCTCCAATCAATTCTTTAAATTACTGCATAAATGATCTTTCTATAAATATGTATAAATTTTCTGCTTAAAATCCTTTCATGTCTTCCCAAATGCCCTCAAAATAAACTTCAAATTGCAAGGCCCATTACAACAGTCTCTTGTAAACTTTCCAGCTTCATCTCACTCCCTCCAGTGAACTATACTCAGTTCTTTGAATGTATCAACCTCTTTCTTCCACTATCTTCCCCAATTTCTGCCTTCTACCTAACTTATCTTTCAGGATTTATTCTAAACTTCACTGTATTAAAGAATTCCTGATATTTAGATAAGATTATGTCAAACAGTTTCATGCTTGCATGTATGAACGTCATGCTTCATTTTTATTGGTTCTTTAAAATCTGTGTCCCTGCTAGATTATATTCTCCATGAGAACAGGTACACAGATTTTCTTAGTAACAGATGTATTGTTAGTAGGATACCTAATACATGTTCAATAAATACTTCACTGAATGAGGTAAATGGAATGCTTAGAGAATGCTATTTTAGAGAATGCTATTTTAACACTGTGGTAATCAAACTTTTCCAAGTTATATATGCTTTACATTGTATTACAGGAAAAAGACATGTTTATCAAATACATTTTAAAATCAAGTTGTTAACTCCTTCAATATTCTCAGTATTAGAGATAACGTATTTCTGTAATGGCATGAACAGGGTATTTGTCTTTTCTTTTTTATTATATTTGGTCTATATTTGAGGCCAATTCCATAACAATCTGATAATGGCTATGGACTTATGACTAAACCATGAAAAGAAAAGTTTATAGACCAGGCACGGTGGCTCATGCCCATAATCCCAGCACTTTGGGAGGTCAAAGCAGGTGGATCACTTGAGGTCAGAAGTTCCGTACCAGCTTGACCAACATAGTGAGTCTCTACTAAAAATACAAAATTATCTGGGCGTGGTGGTACACGCCTAAAATCCCAGCTATTCAGGAGGCTGAGGCAGGAGAATTGCTTGAACCCGGGAGGCGGAGGTTTCAGTGAACCGAGATCGTGCCATTGCACTCCAGCCTGAGCAACAAGAGTGAAATTTCATCTCTCAAAAAAAAAAAAAAAAAAAAGCCGGGCGCGGTGGCTCAAGCCTGTAATCCCAGCACTTTGGGAGGCCAAGGTGGGCGGATCACGAGGTCAGATCGAGACCATCCTGGCTAACGCGGTGAAACCCCGTCTCTACTAAAAATACAAAAAATTAGCCAGGTGAGGTGGCTGGTGCCTGTAGTCCCAGCCACGTGGGAGGCTGAGGCAGGAGCATGGCGTGAACCCGGGAGGCAGAGCTTACAGTGAGCCGAGTTGGCACCATTGCACTCCAGCCTGGGTGACAGCGAGACTCTGTCTCAAAAAAAAAAAAAAAAAAAAAAAAGAAAGAAAGAAAAGAAAAGAAAAGAAAAAAGAAAATTACTGAAAAAAACAAACACCAAAGATGAGAATACCAATTGTTTACCTTCAAATAAACCCACCTAAAAGTTAATGACAGGGAATTTTGGGTTAAGGTGGCAGACTAAATTCATACATTAAAATTACATTCTCCTGAAACCCTACTAAAAACACACTGAAATAATCTATTTTTAAAAGATAAAATCAAGCTGTGGCATGGTGGCATGCATGTAATCCCAGCTATTTGGGAGGCTGAGGTGGGAGAAGAGAATTGCTTGAGCCCAGAAGGTTGAGGCTACAGTGAGTTATGATCACACTACTGCATTCCAGCCTGGACAACAGAGAAAGACCCAATCTCCTTAAAAAAAAAAAAAAAAGACAATAGGAAAGGAGAAAAACAACTTAACAAAGGCAAATTCTCAGTTGAGAGCAGAAAGAACTGAAAAAAAGAATCCAGTTTATAACAATCCTCAGAAGGCTGAGAAACTAGGAAAACTGGCCACCTTTGGAAATAAGTGGGAGAAAACTGAAGCAACAAGAGATTTAATTATCTGCAGAAGTTATACTCCCTACACCTGCTTCCTAGGTTTACACACTGAGAAGCTGCTACTCTCATTTGTGGGATGCAGGATTCCTGGGTGACCTTAAACGGAACAACGGGATGAAGATCGAAAATAGGACCAAGAAAATATGGGCATACTAAGTGTGGACAACCCCATTCTGCTCCCGCTGCTGGACCCCACATTTCCCCACTGAATTCTCAGAAAGCTAGCAGCCAGATCTCTAGCCTCCAAGTATGAGGTTTGAAAAGACTGTTGTGGGGAACCTGATCAGTTCAAGAAGAACATCTAAAGATACTGAAACCAGAGGGTTCACCAAATGGTCAGCACAAATCACCCCACTAAACTTACAAATCGACAAGCACCACCACATACTCAAAGCTTTCTAATCAACTACTTAATTCCTTTTTTAAAAATAAAAACACTATCTATCCAGTCTCCATCTTTAGTTCTTCACTTTTAATCATGCATGTACCATAAAGATTATCTGACAATGGTCTATAACAAGCTTGTCCAACCTGCAGCCAAGATGCTTTAAATGCAGCCCAACACAAATTCATAAACTTTCATAAAACATTATGAGACTTTTTATGAGGTTTTTTTTTTTTAAAAAAAGCTCATCAGCTATCATTAGTGTATTTTACGTGTGGCCCAAGACAACGCTTCTTCCAATGTGGGCCATGGAAGCCAGAAGATCTGCAACACCCTTGATCTGTAACATAAAAGACAGAGACCTGAGAACATAAAAGACAATTTGGAATTAACAGACTAAGTAGGAAGTAAAGAAAATCTTCAAAAAGATTAAAATCCTCTGAGGGATAATATAAGATACCCTTGAGGCAAGAATAGGATGCTACAAAAGAAACATTCAAAGGGAGGAAAGAAAGCTCTTGAAATAACTGAAATAAAAACAAAACTCAGTAGAGGAAGATAAAATAAGGACATGATTGGAAAGAAGCAGAGAAAAACTGAGTATGTTTCACATCTGAAAAGCAGAATTCTGGAAAAAGAGAGGGAATTGTTATCAATAATATAGTTCAAGAACATCTCCTACCACTGAAGGATATAAGACAGCAGACTGAAAGAGACCACTCAGTGCCTAACAAAACAGATTTTAAATGTCAAAAATAGACAAAAACAGACGTTATCCTCATGAAATTTTAGAACACTGAGGACAAAGAATTTCCTAAAATCTTAAGAGCTTCCAAGAAAACACAGGTCACATAGAAAAAACCGAGTTCTTCATATACTAGAAACTAAAAGACGGTGGATCAATTGACTAAAAATGATAAATGAAAATGTATTTCCAACCTGGAAAAGATGAGTCAGGTAGGAAGGTAAAATAAAGACATTTTCAGAAGTATATAATGCTCAAAACTTACCTTCCACACATTCTCTGTCAGGGAGCTACGGAAGATATGTTCCACCCAAATTGAGGGAAGAAATAAAGGGAAATTCATGAAATTGCAGAAAACACATGTAACACAGGAGAAAACAGAAGATGATCTCCAGGATGATAAAGAGGAAATCCCCAAATTAATAATATGCAATGGTTTGTGGCCAAGGATAGCACTGGATCTAGTACAAAGACCACCTTTCACCTGAAACAATGCACACAAGGACAGTAAAAACCAAGAGAGCACTTTTATTGATGAGGTTCATAGTGACACCAGTAAGCATACATGTTGAGACAAATGGCATAAAGTAGCACATACAGTGCCCTAACACAAGTGGTATCACTGTAGCTAAAGTCTCTTCTAACCAACATCTTCACAAGGGCCTTCTGATTCCCACAGGCTGAAATAAAGAAAAAGACCGTTATCGGCCAGGCACGGAGGCTCATGCCTGTAATCCCAGCACTTTGGGAGGCTGAGGTGGGTGGATCACGAGGTCAGGAGATAGAGACCATCCTGGCTAACACGGTGAAAACCTGTCTCTACTAAAAATACAAAAAATTAGCCAGGCGTGGTGGCGGGTGCCTATAGTCCCAGCTACTCCAGAGGCTGAGGCAAGAGAATGGCATGAACTTGGGAGGCAGAGCTTGCAGTGAGCCGAGATTGCACCACTGCACTCCAGCCTGGGCGACAAAGCAAGACTCCGTCAAAAGAAACGAAGAAAAGAGAAGAGAAGAGACGAGAAGAGGACAGAAAGAAAGACAGAAAGAAAAGAAAAGAAAAGAGAAAAAGACCGTTATCACCCAAATATGAGAAATTCTCCCATATATACATACTTGTATCTAGATGACTAATCTCTGGAAAGTTATAAGAAAACACTGGTTCTTTCCAAGGAAGGGATGGCCAAAAGGTAGGCTAACTTAACATTGTTCACTCTTTTTAAGACTTTTGTATTTCTTGTATCATGCACAGGTATTGCCTATTCAAAAACAAACCTACCACAGGGAAAGACTGAAAGCTTTTCTTCAATATCTGCTACAAGGCAAGGATGCCTACTCTTAACACTTATATTCAACATAGTCCTAGCCAGAGCAATCACATAAGAAAAGGAAATAAAAGGCATCAGCAGAAAAAAGGGGGTAAAATTATCCCTGTGTGCAGATGACATGATCTTGTATGTAGAAACCCCTAAAAATTCCACAGTTACTAGAATAAATGAATTCAGTCAAGTAGCAGGATACAAAATCAATATACAAAAATCAGATGTATTTCTTTATACAAATAATGATCTGAAAAAAAGTCAAGAAAACATTTCCACTTAAAATAACATCAAAAAAATAAAACACTGAGGAACAAATTTAATGAAGGAAGTGAAAGCTTTATATACTAAACACTATAAAATACAGACAAAGTAAACTGAAGACACACAGGCGGGCATGGTGGCTCACGCCTGTAATCCCAGCACTTTGGGAGACCAAGGCGGGTAGATCACCTGAAGTCAGGAGTCCAAGACCAGCCTGGCCAACATGGCGAAACCCTGTCTCTACTAAAAATACAAAAATTGGCCAGGCGGACTTGGTGGCAGGCACCTGTAATCCCAGCTACTTGGGGGGCTGAGGCAGCAGAATTGCTTGAACCCAGGAGGAGGCAGAGGTTGCAGTGAGCTGAGATCACACCACTGCACTTCTGCCTGGGCAACAGAGTGTGACTCTGTCTCAAAAAAACAGAAAAAAACTAAAGACACAAATAAATATAACGATATCCCCAAGTTTGTGGATTGGAAGAATATTGTTAAAATGTCCATACTATCCAAAGTGATCTACAGATTCAATGCAATCCCTATCAAATTTCCAAAGGCATTTTTCATAAAAATAGAAAACACAATTCTAAAATTTGTATTAAATCATAAAAGACGCTGAATAGCCAAAAGAATCTTGAGAAAGAAAAACAAAGTAGGAGGTATCACACTACCTGATTTCAACTTATATTACAAAGTGATAGTTATCAAAACAGTATGGTACTGGCATAAAAACAGACACATGGATCAATGGAACTGAATACAGAGCCCAAAAATAAATCCAAGCATATATTATGAGCTAATTTTTGACAAGTCCAACAAGATACAATAGGGAAAAGATGGTGTCTTCAATAAGTAGTGGTAAGACAACTAGATATCTATATGCAAAAGAATGAAACTGGACCTGATGCCTATCTTACACATCATACATAAAAAGCAACTCAAAATAGATTAAATACCTAACACCTGAAACCATAAACCTCCTTGAAGGAAATTTAGGAGAAAAATTTCTTCATATCCTCCTTGACAATGATTTTTTGGATATCCCATCAAAAGCTCAGGTAGCAAAAGCAAAAATAAGCAAGTGGGACTACATCAAGCAAATAAGCTTCTGCATAGCAGTAAAAAAAAAAAAACAAAACAGGGGTATAAAGGTAGCACAGGGATTAGGGGAAAATATTGGCAAACCACACATCTGATAAGGGGTTAAAATCCAAAACATATAAAGAACTCACACAACTCAGTAGCAAAAAAAAAAAAAAAAAAAAAAAAACCCAAATAACTGGATTTTAAAATAGGCAAGGACCTGAATAGCCATTTTTCCAAAGTCACACTAATGGTCAAATGGTATATGAAAAGATGCTCAACATCATAATCATGAGGAAAATGAAAATTAAAACCACAATAGATATCATCTCATGTCTCTTAGAATGACTATTATCAAAAAGGCAAAGACATAAGTGTTGGTGAGGATGTGTAGAAAACGAAACCTTTGTACATGGTTGATAGGAATGTAAATTAGTATAGCCATTATTGAAAACAGTATAGAGTTTCCTTAAAAAAAATACAACTACCATAAGATCCAACAATGCCTCTGTTGGGCATATATTCAAAGGTAATAAAATCAGCATCTGAGAGAGACATCTGCACTCCCACGTTCATGGCGGCATTACTTCCAATAGCCAAGATATGGAAACAAACTAAGTGTCCTGATGGACAATTTACTTACCCATTCAAGGACAGATGAATGGATAAAGAAATTGTGACGTTTGTATATACATATATTAAGTCCTCCCTTAATGTCATCAATAGGTTCTTGGGAACTGAGACGTTAAGCTAAATGAACATACAGCAGGTCCTCAAGTAACACTGTTTCCTTCAATCTAATTTTGGAATAATGCAAAATGAAAAAAAAATCAGTTTTGTCATACTTTTTTTCCCCTCTTAACCACAGTTTCTAAGAACTTACTGATGACAATGAGGACTTTATACAATGGAATAGTTAGCTTTAAGAAAGGAGATACTGCCATTTGTGACAACATGGATGAACCGGGAGGAAAGTATACTAAATAAAGTAAGCCAGACACAGAAAAATACTGTATGGTCTCACTTAATAAGCAGAATGGGAGGCAGCGGGGTGAGAAGCTGAACGTATAGAGAGTAGAATGGTGGTTTTTAAGGGTCTGGAGGTAGGGGATGGGTGGGATGGGCAGAAGTAGGTCGGAGGGTACAAATCTGCAGTTAGGTAAGATGAATAATTCTAGAGATCAAATTAATACACAGCATGAGAACCATAGTTAATAATATTGTGTACAGAAAATTTGCTGAAAGAGATTTTAGGTGTACACACACAGAAACTATGGAAGGTGAAGGATACAGACATTTGTTTGACCATAGTAATCATTTCACTATGTATACAAAGCATGTTATATGCCTCAGATATGTATAATAAAAAAATGAAAAAAAAAACAAAAAACTGTATCCTACCTTCCAAAAACAGTTTCAAATGCATTATGTCTTTGGATTTAGCAAGGAATTCACCTTTGCAGGCCCACTTACATACAACATTATAAATATACCAGGTGATACATTGTACTATTCACAGCAAAAGACTGAAAGAAAGCCGGGCACGGTGGCTCACGCCTGTAATCCCAGCACTTTGGGAGGCCGAAGCAGGCAGATCACGAGGTCAGGAGATCGAGACCATCCTGACTAACACGGTGAAACCCCGTCTCTACTAAAAATACAAAAAAATTAGGCGGGCATGGTGGCGGGCGCCTGTAGTCCCAGCTACTCAGGAGGCTGAGGCAGGAGAATGGCGTGAACCCAGGAGGCGGAGCTTGCAGTGAGCGAAGATCGTGCCACTGCACTCCAGCCTGGGTGACAGAGCAAGACTCTGTCTCAAAAAAAAAAAAAAAAAAAAAAGATTGAAAGACACCCAAAGGTCTATCAACAGGGAAAAGAACAGGTAAATTAAATTGCTTATATTTCCATACAAAGGAACATTTGCAGCCATAAAAAAATGAAGGACAGTAAAAAGTAGTAAGACAAAAGGAATAAAATATATATATACACACACACACAAATATATATATATATATATATACACACACATTTCCTTGTACATGCATAAAACACATCTGGAAGGTTACACGAGAAACCTCTGAGGTTTCTGGAGATGTAAACTGGGGGCATGAAGGCATGGGAAAGGGAGAGACTTCACTGTTTACCTTTTTATTATTTTCCAATTTTAAATCATTTGAATGTATAACTTGTCTAAAAATCAAATTTTAAAAGTTGAGGGAATTAACATTACAGAAAGTAACAAACCTCAAGGAAGCAGCCACCTTCACCAGATGGACAGTATACCTCACTCTTCCCACGCTCCAGTAGTTACTGAATGCCACTCCCCTCCCTCCATTCAGTCTGCCCCACCTGCTGGCCTTCTAGAGCCTCAGTGCAGTCCTATTCCCACACCTCCAAACACATCCATACACTGTGATGGTCGATCTGGGACCACCAGTTGAGAGGAAATGTGTTGTGTTTCCACTCTTGAGACAAACAGAGTGTTATTTTATTGAGGTTTGGGATTTTTTTCTTGCATTAACAGGGTTTCTAGATCCCAGTAGGTGAATGAGAAAGAAGTATGCTTTTATTGCATAAGGAATTTGTTTCTGATACACCAAAGTGATGATGTATGACTTTTCTTAAAGAAGTGGTTATTAGAAGAGTTAAAAATCAATAGAGACAAAAAGTCATAGGTATTGTTCCAATACTCCAGGAACATCACAATTTGGATTCTGTAGATGTGTGTAATATAATGTGTAATATTACATTCTGACAACCTCAAGTTGAAAACTGCACAGCTGAAGATCACTTATAGTCAGTAACACTTTTCAAACTTTAATTTTAAATTCATCAAGTCTCTCCCTAATATATCATACTTTTTAATAAAGGAAACTGTCAGATACGCTATAATACAGAGGAAAACGTTTATAATACAGAGGAAAATGAAGAGTATACTCTTTCATTATAATTTTTCCACAACTTCCAAAATGAAGAAAAAGACATGGAAACATTAAGTTCAGAGAATAATTGTGGCAGACAATTCCCTCCTCCTGAAAGTTCAATTACCCCAACACAGGCATAATTTCTTACTAACTCAAAAGGAACTGAATTCACATATAAAGACAAACGTGGGATTCTGTTGAGTTCTGTTGGACAGAGAACACAATTGCTCAAGCACTGGTTGGGCACTTGTATTCTAATAGCTCATGGTTACTGAGCACTCCATGTCTGGGAAGAGCCAGTGCTGGGTGCCTGGCATGCATCCTTGCACCTCATCAGCACAACTATCCTATTGGCTCATCCTGGTTAACCTATTTTATAAATGAGAACACTAGCATCAGAGAAGTTAAAAAATTTGCCTAAAAACATCCAGAGTAGGTTTCATCGTTGCCCACTACTTTATAATGCTTTCCCAAGGGTACTGAGACGTTATCAAAACATGTTAGTGAAACAGTCTAAAACATCACAAATTTTAGGTTAATAAAAAATACCCAGAAAAGGGCAGCGTTATTAGAAATCTCAGCATAACGTAATAATAAGAACTTATGATGATTGTATTCTTTTCGTATTTTTTCTCCCATACAGGCATATGAAATACCATAAAACTTACTTTAGGGGTGTGTGTGTACATGTAGTTTCAGGATAATATAGTAATCTAAAACATTTTTAATATGGCAAAGCGTGGCAATACTAAATTTTTAAAAAGGATTTTTATTTAGCAAACAGAAAGCAAAAATGTTGTCCAAGTAACATGCATTTATTTTATCCCTAGGAATGTACCTTTCCTTCTGCAAAGGATGTGAGATCCTGGCATGTAAATGAACATGAGGGACTAGTCATGAAAATACTGTATATTCAATTCCTTAAATTCTAAAATTGTCGTAGCATTTAACATCCAACACACTAACAATCTTTTTTCATATTCAATAAAAATAAGGACAAATTCAGTAAACTCAGATGGGCTATTTTATCACGTAAATTTTAAAAAAGCAAGGGCAATTTTTCAACTGATTTTCTTTTACCCTGATACGAGTCAATGAGAAAATATGAAATTGAAACATATCACCATTTCTCAGTGTTTACAAGTGGTAAGTCACAAGGAAAACCTTCCAAGGTCTTCTGTGTTGTTTTAAAAAGGTATTATAATCACATAATTTGGGAAACAATGTGTACTATTATCAAGAAACCTTTCATATTTTGTGAAATGGAGCACTTCCCAAATTTAAGAGACTATGGAAACCTTTTTCAGACATTTTTTAACATCCTCAGAAATGGAAATTCTTGTTAATGCTGATCTGATCAATTCCTCCAAGTATATGGACTACTTCTTTGCAAACTCCAAGCCCCCAAATCAAATTACCTGTTCAACTGTATCTGAAAATCAGTTACATACAAGCATCAGAAAGTGTTTCTCCCAGCAACATAGACCCAAAACACACTAAAAAACAAAAATTATCAAGAACATACAAAAGACATATCTTTTCATGTATTTATTTATTTTTTGAGATGGAGTCTCACTCTGTCACCAGGCTGGAGTGCAGTGGCTCGATCTTGGCTCACTGCAACCTCTGCCTCCTGGGTTCAAGCAATCCTCTGCCTCTGCCTCCCAAATAGCTGGGATTACAGGTGCCTGCCACCACGCCCAGCTAATTTTTGTATTTTTAGTAAAGACAAGGTTTCACCATGTTGGCCAGGATGGTCTTGATCTCCTGACCTCAGGTGATCCACCCACCTTGGCCTCCCAAAGTGCTGGGATTACAGGCATGAGCCACTGAGCCCGGCCACAAAAGACATACCTTTTCAAAGCCACAATTACCTCTCACCTGGACCATTGTTTCTCACTGATCTACCTGTCATAACTCTTGCACCTAATCATCTACTTATATCATAGGAGAGTGTTCCTCTTAAAATATAAATAAGATCATGGTGTTCTTCTTTTCAGGAACATTCAATGGCCTCCTATTCCATTGCTATTAAGCACAAACTACTGACACATCACCTTATGGTTGTGTGAGATATACTGAGCCGTCCTTCTTGTCCTTACATCTCTAATCTTCTCACCTTCTGACTGTCCCCTCTGCTCACTCTGTTGGTCTCCACAACACTCTTCAAACATGCTCAGCACACTCTCACCCAGAGCCTTTACACTGGCTTCCTCACTGTCTGGGATGCTCTTCTCTCAGGTAATCAAGTGGCTCACTCACTCACCTCTTTAAAATCTGTGCTCAAATACTGCTTTCTGTTCATATGGACCCTAAATACCTGTCTGTACTTCCAATTCCTTTTTTTTTTTTTTTTTTTTTTTTTTTTTTTTGGAGACGGAGTCTTGCTCTGTTACCCACGCTGGAGTGCAGTGGTGCAATCTCGGCTCACTGTAACCTCCGCCTCCCAGGTTCAAGCAATTCTCCTGCCTTGGCCTCCCAAGTAGCTGTGATTACAGGTGCATGCCACTGAGCCTGGCTAATTTTTGTATTTTTAGCAGAGAACGGGTTTCACCATGTTGGCCAGTCTGGTCTCGAACTCCTGACCTCAAGTGATCTACCTACCTTGGCCTCCCAAAGTGCTGAGATTACAGGCATAAGCCACTGTGCCTGGCCAGGCAATTCCTCTTTATCAAACTTAATTTTTACCATGGGACTTGCCAAACACATTACAATTAACTGATTTTTTTTAAGAGTTGAGTTACCTAACATTAAAATATAAACTCTATGCAGAGAATTCTACCTGTTTTGTACACTGATATGATTTCCAACATCTGACATACAGTAGGTATTCAATAAATTCTATTGTCTCAAAGCCGGCTGCAGTGGCACATGCCTATAGTACCTGCTACTTGAGAGGCTGAGGCAGGAGGATCACTTGAGCCCAGGAGTTGGAAACCAGCCTGGGCAATGTAACAAGACACTGCCCCTTAAAAAAAAAAAAAAAAAACTATGAAATAAAATGTAATGGAACAGAAATAATTATCGCTTCAATTCTGAATCAGTTGAAAATAAATAACCACCCCAAAAATGAGGAAACCTACAGTAATCCTCTTTAATTCATATTGGATTTTAGATTACTATTAAAATATTTTGCTATCTCAAGAATTCAGCAGGCTGAGCAGAGCAGATGGCTTGAGCCCAGGAGTTCAAGACCAGTCTTGGCAAAATGGCAAAACCCCATCTCTACAAAAAAATACAAAAATTAGCCAGGCGTGGTGGCCCGCATCCATGCTCCCAGCTACTCAGGAGGCTGAGGTAGGAGGGTCGCATGCACCCAGTAGGCAGAGGTTGTAGTAAGCCAAGATCATGCCACTGCACTCTAACCTGGGCAACAGAGCAAGACCCTGTCTCCCAACCAAAAAAAAAAAAAAAAGAATTCAGCTAGAAAAACCTTATATTTACTTTGATTAAGAAAATGTTTATAAACCAATACTTTATGATGCACACTGGTGAATATTAAGTTATACCTGAAGTAATATTAAATGACAGCTTTTCCATTTCTAGAATGTATGCATCAACTACCTTCACTTAAACATGGTATTATCCAAGCTCACAGTATCTGAGAAGGTTTGTGTCATTATCTAGCAAACTAAAGTCAAGCCCTCTGTATTTCCCCACCTGTGATCTTCAAAGATATGGTGCTCCTTGAGATTTCTGTAAGGTAGGTCTGTTCTAAAACGTGTGAAAGGAAGAGAACCTGAAAAGGCAAGGTCTAAGAAGATCACTCATTTGGAGATGGCAAGGGTCACATCCGGGTTATCTAAGTCAGTGTGATTTACCCTTTGGTAAATCATACACATATTTCAAAAGTTACTTTATATGCTGTAATTCTTGCACACATATTTCATGGAAAATAAATTAGTATTACCTCGACTATCATCCGTATCACCATCCCTTGAATGTTCTGATTGGATGTCTGGAGGGGTCTGAAGGATGGCCACGCTATTCTGATTTATAATCTTTAATTTCAGTTTTGGTTTTGACAGTTTTCTTCTTGGAACTGCAACTGTGAGGCTCTGTAACTGAGTCATCCCTGATTCAGTCAAACACACACCATCCTGGGTATAAGTCTTGGGTGGGTCTAAAATTACAAAATCCCAAGAATACAAATTTAAACTTTCATTTTAAATTTGACTGATTACTGATTACCGATTACTGATACCCATGTCAAGGGAATGTGACTGTAGTTCTAGAAAGCAATTACGTATCTATGAAATGCATGAATAATTAACTTCATGAAACCCAATAAAAACTAGGAAAAATAGGTCAAACTTCCTTGGATTATAGGCAGAAATGTTACATGTTTTTAAAAAAATGGTCTTCCTGGGCTGGGTGCGGGGGCTCATGCCTGTAATCCCAGCACTCTGGGAGGCCGAGGCGGCAGGCAGATCACGAGGTCAGGAGATCGAGACCATCCTGGCTAACACAGTGAAACCCTGTCTCTTCTAAAAATACAAAAAATTAGCCGGGCGTGGTGGTGGGCACCTGTAATCCCAGCTATGCGGGAGGCTGAGGCAGGAGAATCGCTTGAACCCGGGAGGCGGAGGTTGCAGTGAGCCGAGATCGTGCCACTGCACTCCAGCCTGCGTGACAGGGTGAGACTCCATCTCAAAAAAGTCTTCCTGGCATTTCTATTTTCATGTCCCAATAAAAAGAGTTAGAAGCACTGCAAAGAAATGCAATGCTCAGCTAATCCACTATGAGCTTTTTCCTGGAAAAGATCAAAAGGCAGGGATCTATTTACACAAGAAAAGAGAGAATACTCCAGAAGCTCATCTGGAAAAATCAGAGTATCAACATAATTACTAATAGGGAGAAGTAATAAATAAGTACAAATCCTGCAGATTTAATTTTAAATGTACAAAACTGTTGTTCCTTAGAACAATTCCTGTACTATCCAAATGTTTTTGTATCAGGTGCTATTAAATACAAGTATTCAAAAGAATGACTGTTTAGTAAGAATATCATATTAATCACCATACTAGGCTTATTAATTATTTTAAAAAATTAAGAGATTGAATTAATTCTAAAAGAAATCTGCTTGCTAACTAGGCCGTATTTTCTGCTAACTGATAATTAAGCACAGTAATATATCAATGAAACCAAAGTAAGTATGGCACTAATGGTTATTCTAAGAGCTGTTATTTTTGTTGCCAACTTGCTGAAATTTATAGGAATACTGCCCCAGTAAAGCTGGATGACATTTTGTATATCATTGTGGAAATGATTACCAACATTATGGAATTTGGATAGAACACCCATATGATTGAAGCAGATTTTACAAGTGGTAAGCCAATTATGTAAAAATTAAGCAAAGTAAATTAATTAAATTAAGTAAAGCATTTCAAATTTTACCTAGCTCTTTTACTTTTGTGACAATTTGTGCTACAAGTGAAGATCCACAGCAGTCTGAGGAAGGCACTGAAATGAAAAAAAAAAATCCAGGTAATTCTTTTCAGAAAAGGTAAAGTGTATTTACATACTTATATATGATTAAATTTTCTGTTTCTATACTCATTTTATTAAAATAAATGTTTGAGCACTAAAGTTAAAAGCACTTTTTAAAGCAACAACAAAACAAGAAGTGATGAAGGAAATACTCAAGTCATGGAGGAAAACCTGGCTAAGAAAGAATCAACACATTGGATTTTGACATATTGTCAATAACTACAAGATCATGTTCCTTGGAAGCAAAATTATAGTTTACATCTAAAGTATGTGCTTTTTATTTTTTCATGTAAATTGTTTTATAACAAGTTGTGATAAGTCATGTATAACCAACAATAATATTTTTCATAAAATACTTGTCAAAGTAAGTTTCACAAAGATAAAATAGAGTAGAGCTAAGCTAATTCATTGGTTATGGACAGTAAGGTGCAAATGAGTGGTACAAGAGTGCAGACTCAGTTTAAATTATTCTCTTACCATTAGACGCAGGCATATAGGGTCTGCACATGTTACAATCAAAACCAATGTCTGCTACATTTTCCACTTCTTCCTCAGTATTTAAGTTCTGACGAACTGCATGCATCCATCTGAAAAGACCATATTTGTACATTTTTTTTAAAAAATGGAATATACTGAGAACTGCTACCTTTTAAACCTGTAACACTGAGTCTTCAAACTTAAAAGCCCTAAGCCTCACATGCTCCTCCTACCTTGCCCTTTTCTCCTAACTATCCCTATTAACAGAAAAACTTTCATAGAGCTAAGGAGGAAATAAAAAGGAATGAGAACAACTATTAGAGAGGAAGCAAAGCACATTACACAAGGAAGCTAATTATTTTATAATCATATATTAAATATTTCAAAGACAGCAAGGAAGCTAGTTAGGGCAAACACAAAGGTATTCAGAAAACTGCAAATGGCAGTGCTAGCATATATGGGCTCCAGGCAATGCATCTAACTTGAAGTAGACATATCTCATGGAAAGCGATGTTGAATGGTAATTGGGAAATAAAGTAAAAAGTTGTCTTGCAATGGAACAGATAATTAGTAGCCAGAGTCCCAAGAATACTGTACTACTGATAAAATAATACTATCAATATATGTTCACTGCTTAACTTCTGAAGAGTACAACAATATACCAATGAAAGCAAGGAAACATTCTTGATTTTGAAATTCCACATAATTATGTAGGGAGGGCAGAAGGTGCTATCTAATACCTAGATATCTAGTATCTAGAGCTTTAAGAGAAAGTGGTTTAAGGAGAACAGAAAGTGTTAGATATTTTTTATAATCTATTAAAAGATTCAGAAACCCTTCATAAGAAACGGCATAGATGAAGGCAATAATTCTCCATCTAATTTCAAGGGATTCCTAAACCCTCAAAAAGGCCTAAATTAAAAATCTTTAGTCTTGGGTGGACACAGTGGCTCACGCCTATAATCATAAAACTTTGGGAGGCTGAGGTGAGCAGATCACAACGTCAAAAGATGGAGACCATCCTGGCCAACATGGTGAAACCGTCTCTACTAAAAATACAAAAATTAGCTGGGCGTGGTGGCATGCACCTGTAGTCCCAGCTACTCCGGAGGCTGAGGCAGGAGAATCGCTTGAACCCAGGAGGCAGAGGTGGAGTTTGCAGTGAGCCAAGATAGCGCCCCTGCACTCCAGCCTGGCGACAGAGCAAGACTCTGTCTCTAAATTTAAAAACAAAACAAAACAAAACAAAACTTTAGTCTGGAGTTGAGAATTCAAAACAGGAAATCAATTCTGTAAGTTTCTAGGTGACTAAAAATCTACAAGGCAAAAAGTTCTGTACCTAAAACTTGTGATTAAGGAAAAGCTATTTTCCATTTTTTTTTTGCTACATTTCAAAGAGAAAAGCTTTAAAAAGATGAAAAAATAGCACAATACCTATCACGTTGTCTACATTGCAGAATAAGATCTTCTTCTCTATAGTTTCAATAGCAGACTGGACAGGAAGATAAGCTTGCACAAGGAGCGCACTGTGTGTAATTGTTCTGCCATTCACATCTTAGACCTGCAGATGTTGCTCCACAGTGTCTGCACCAAACACACCTGAAATCCAAATCCCCCCGAAAAGTCTCAATTTTATTTTCTTAGTTATTCAGTTACTGTAATTCAGGAAGCTACATACGAACATAATGGGGCTAATGATTTAATGTGTATGTGAAAATTTTTCTGATTAGTGCTATCTATCATAGAATATGTGTATTATTCAATTAAATAGGTATGGCTAATTTTTAAAAACTAAAGTGGTACGAAAAAGCTCTGAACTTGAAAGACTAACAAGGCAAACAAACCCTAGAGAACCATCTGCACTTCCAGCCTCCTTTGGGAACTGTCTGCAATGGAGGGTCTAGGCACTAGGTGTGATAACTTATGTCACAATCATCACACAGCAAGAGTCTTCCTGGGTCAGTTGCCTTCCCACAGGCCTCACACACAGTGCACTCAAGACACCTCCAACCTTTGCTAAGAACCACTTTAGTGATCTGTAAAAGAAACAACCAATCCATGTGATTTATGCATTAACCTAACATAATCAAATATACTACATAAATTAATATGGTGCTTATGTACCTAGAAGCAGAAAGGGGCAATCAACTAACATTTATTGAGCACCTACGGAGGCCCAATACTGGGTTGGGCATGTTCATACACACTTTTAGGAGCCTACTGAGCAGAATAATAGAAAATGGCACATATTTTAATGCCTTTTTAAAGTCCACATAATTACCTTATGCTGTACATTTAATGTCCACTATATTTATAGATATAGTGACCAGATTTTGAAGAAGTCAAGTAAGCTTCACTATTATTGATACATAATTTGAAAATACATCAACAAAATCTCCATCTAGATTTCCATGCTTAGAATCAATAGAAAAAATACCAAAAAAATTAATGTAAAGCAAGAGTTCTTAGGGACATTTTATGATCTTAGAGGATTTCTATTTAGACTATGAAGCTAGGAATTCTGAAGTTCACATTCACTCCTCTGTTTATTCTCCCCTCTCTCAAGGGTATAAGTTAGCAGAATATTTGGGAATCTCCAGATCCCTAACAAACTCCTGAAGGAAACCACACCATGTAATATTAAGATTGTGGAACTTCTTTAACATCTCAAAAGACTAGGATCGTCAGAGAGAACCAATCAAGTGCCCACATTATAATGAAACAGCAAGTAATGAGGGTACAGAATAAAAATTCAGATCATGAGGTACATGAAAGCCTAAAAGCTACCAGAGAAGAAAATAAAAGAGTTAAATTCAAAGGAACACCCATCAGAATGGCACAAAACTTCCCAACTCCAGATGCTAGAAGAGTATAAGTTTCCAATTCTACAGGAAAATACTTTTCAAAGTACAATTCTCAACCTAGCTACACATGCAACTATGTGTGAAGACAGAATACGTTGTAGACACAGGAAGACTCAAAATTCAGCTCCTTCATTCTCCTTCTAATAAAGTTACTTAGAGATATGCGGAACAGAATGAGGATGTATTACAAAGAAAAGGAAGACTTGGGATCTATAAATCAACAGATCCAACAAAGAACATCAGGCCAGGGAAGTTTAAGGATGAGAACAACCCACCCAGAAGCCACTGGCACATATCAGAGCAGGAGAAGGGAATGTCTAGAAGGAGGGTAGGACTTCTCCCAGAAAAAAACAGTACTTTAAAAAATAATCTTATATGATAGTTCTATAGTAGGCAAAAACAAAGAACGAATGGAGAGTCACTATTACTTTCTTGTTATTAAAAACTCCATGAAAGACAAAAGAAACTCATAGTATACTGTTTAGATCTGCAGTGAAAATTTACTGAGTCATAACCAACACCTTATTAATTGAACTAAACATAGTAATACAACTATATTGGGAGAAGGAAGGAGGTGTATTTTAAGACCTAAATCAGAATTTATTTATTCATAGCAGAAAGTCAACAAAATCTAGCATTGATAAAACAGTAAACCAGTTGATTATTTAGAGCTGTAACATTAACCACAAGAAAAAAGACCTGAAAAGATTAAAAGTGATTGCCTCAGATGTGGAGGTAGAGTAAGACAAGAGTTGGTTGTTCATTACAAGGCCCTTTTTTTTTTTTTGAGATGGAGTCTTGCTCTGTTGCCTGGGCTGGAGTGCAGTGGTGTGATCTCAGCTCACTGCAACCTCCAGCTCCCATGTTCAAATAATTCTCCTGGCTCAGCCTCCTGAGTAGCTAGGACTAGAGGAATGAGCCACCACACTCGGCTAATTTTTGTATTTTTAGTAGAGATGGGGTTTTACTGTGTTGGCCAGGCTGGCTTGAACTCCTGCCCTCAAGTGATCCACCCACCTCGGCCTCCCAAAGTGCTGGGATGACAGGTGTGAGGCACCACACCTGGCCCATTACAAGGCTTTTAATGTCATTTGATTTTTAAACATGTATATTTATTATTTTGATTAGCTTATTGATTTTTAAGAATTTGTCTTAGATTACCAAGTTAGTATATTATTTGCCCAAATGAAGGAAATGGCCTGGGGTAAGATCAGGGTGGCTTAGAGCAGTAGCCAGCAAACATTTCCAATAAAGGGCCAGAGAGTAAACACAAAGTTTTGAGGGCCATATGATCTGTTGCAACTTTATAAAAACTCTGCCAGTGTAATGCAAAAACCGCTACAAATACATGTAAACAAAAGAACATGGCCATATTTCAATAAAAGTTTATTTGCAAACACAGGAAATGGGCCAGATTTAGTCTATGGGCCAGTCTGCCTGACCCTGGCTTAAACAATGACCTGAAGACAAAGTGGCAGACAGATCTGAGGTGTTTAGTGGCAGAATTTTTAAAATATTTATCTTCATTCCTATTAAGTTTTCTTCACAGATACCTGTGGTCCCTTTTACAACCAAACTCTCAAGTTTCTCCGCTTATATTCACTCTTCAAAACACTACAGTCTGGTCTCTACACCCACATCCACTCATAACTGCTTAAGCCAGGCTTGTCAAGACCTTCTTATTCTCAAATCTAATGGAAACATTAGTGTTTGTGTTTCTTGACTTCTAGTACTTCAACACTTCAACAATTTCTCCCTCTTTGAAATTTCCTTTTAACTTAGGTACTGGGGTTGTACTATCATTTTTTTCTTCTGTTGAACAAGTTTAGCCTTAGTTTTAAAAGTTTTTTCAAATAAGATGTCATCCAGGATTCCATCCATGGTACCATGTCCAAAGTTGTTACAGATATGTTTTATAATCTAATACGGATACATGCTTCAACGATAATGGAGTAGATGGGACCAGACTGTTCTCCCATAAGATAGTAGAAAATTGGACAAAGTGTATGAAACAACTGTTTTCAGATATTGGACAACACATAGTAAAGGAGACAGTGGTCTCTGAGAGGAAGGAAACACTCAGGGAGTCCTATGATATTCTGCCTAGAAACATTTTCCAGAACGCTGCCCAGGGAGGGAGAACCTCAGCAGAGTACAATCAATGGCCTCGCTGAGGTTAGGGAAGGTGAGGCAGTGGAATTTGCAGGACACAGTACTCAAAATGAAGAAGCAATAAGGACTCAGAGCTCCAGAAATCTACAAAGGATCCCCTGAAGTCTTTGGTGGAACACCAAGCCGTACTTCTAGAAGCCCAAAGACCCACCACCAGGGGAAAGTACATCTACTGGGAATTTGTAAGCTGCACAATTACCAGAGCTTGCAAAAGGCTCAAAGACAAGTGAAGCACAACCAGTCAGAGTACAAAGACACTGGTGAACAGGGGGTAGAATTCAGTAGTGATCCCAGAAAGGCCAAGTCTTAAGTATAGGGTTAAACTAATGCTAGGACTGCAGCTACCAAAATGTGGACTAGGGAACCCCAGTGGGTCTGTAAAGTTAAAACAAGTTTAAATAATACTAAGATTTAATTTGCCTTTTTTCACTTTAATTTATTCACGATTATACAGTGGTGTTTATAGAAGCTACATGTTGTATCATAATATTACACTGACATTGTACAGGTTGTGCTTCTGTAGTCTTGTGTTACAAAATGTTCCTAGTTTTAATTTCTAAAATGCTGATTAGTCCATAGTTAAAATCCTCATGAACAAAAACTATGGCATCCCCAGTAATTTTAAAGAGTGTTAAGGTTCTAAAACCATAAAGTTTGAAAATATCCACCTTACAGTGAAGGCTTTCTAGACTTGCCCCAGCAAGCTTAAAAAGAAGCTTCAAAGGTATCAAGCTTATCCACAAACAATTGCCTCCTGCAATAAAAATGCAAGCTGAGCCAATTCACATATCCCTAGTATATTTCTAGATACTGCTGTATTTCTCAATGAGACTGCAGTATTCTATACTGTCCAAAACAGTGTCGTGTAAAGGAACCACACATAATTTTTAAAAACAGGAATAACTAGGTGTCTGATAGTGCACTAATTGTCCAATCTTAACTTATGTAAGTAGTACTCATCTGTAAAATGGGAATTCGGTAATTGTTGGATGGGTTAAAAGAAATATATTACTATCTTGAAAGGGATCTTATTCAATTTCCTTAGGTCCAAAACATTAAGTATTCTAAAAAACAAAATATAATGATAGCAGCTACTTTTATACAGAATATAAAGCACAAAGAAGAAAAGAAACATGTTTTATGCATATGTAACTCCATCTTTAATTGGCTTTATATACTCTGTGTTTTTCAGTCACATACCATGAGCAACTAATTTTAAAAATCTACATAAATTAACCGTACTAGTCTTCTATTTTGGATAGTATTAATTACAATCTTTCATTTTGATTCCTAAATTCACAAAAACCTGTATTACCCTATAAAATAAATACTAGTGTAGTTATCAACAAAGAATTCTGAAGGAGATAATGTTGATTTGCTTACTATACTGACATTTTACTGACAATCATATAACACAGTGATGTCTGAAGGGCAGGGAGAATGGTATAAAAATCACTCATGATTCACAACCTATTATTGAAACTGAGGTTAGTATTTATATTACAAGGTATGGCAATACTAGAAAAGATTTCCTTGTGGAGTATACAGTTTAAGACCTCTGCTGTACAGCTATACCTCCATGCTTGCGTCCAGTGGCCATGACACTTTATTCAAATATGTAAGTTTTATTAAGACTGAGTTCTTAAAAAGATAAAACCAAGAACCTTAGATACAACTAGTGAAGTATTGAGACCTGTCCATATTTAAAACCAAGCACACGATACCACTTAAAAGGTTCCCCAGAAAGCCTCTATCCTGAAATGCTTGAAAGTGAGCAGTGCTGACTCTCGATTATTACTAATTGCATTAAATATGACACTTGTTTTGTTTCTTTTGGCTGTAAGGAGAAAATGTCATTTTGTGTATGAGTGAGCACAGAGGAGAGAGAATGTGGGAAAGAACAGAATGGGCTAATAATTTTTTACTAAATACTCCAGTTCTCAGCTTTATAAATCAACAGACAAAATGAATCAGCTAAACCTAAAATCTTTGTGAATAGTATAAATTGTCTTTTAAATTAAATGCATATATTTTTATGTTTTACTTTTTCAAGACAAAAGCAGGATATTAGTACAATATAAGATTTATAGAGAAGCAAATTTCTTGAGATAGGAAACCCTTAAAAGCAGTATTTAAAGTACTTAAATACTGTCACATATGTTTAATAATCATAATACTTAATTGTGAGAACTGGGAGCTCATGTTACTACTAAAACCAAATAAAAATTCAATACATATTTGTTAACTCAATTTAAGGATGTTTACCTTAATACTGACACAGTATGGATGGTAACACTGACCACACTGAGAACAGGCAAGTAATCTTCCTTCTGCTCCTTGGCCAAAACTGCCACAAACTACACACATATCCTGAAGTTAAGAAAACAGAACATATTTTAAATGGAGACTAAGCTACAAACCTACAAATTTTACTTTAAAAATACCTTCTTAACTAATACAGCTCTATAGCTAAATATTGGATCACTTCTGTGTATATGAGATAAAGCAGAAATGTACAAGGAGGAATTCAATGAGGAAGACAGTAAATTGTCAAGTTCAAACCTGATTCAAAGTGAATTTGTCACTGCTGGAAAACAACACAACCGTAGTGTGCATAGAGTTTTCTTCATCATCCTTATTTGATGAAATATCTGCAGTAGACACCTATAAAAAGCAAAATACACAAAATACAAAGTTATATTTTTCACTTGTTTTACACTTAACTGGAAAGCTTCAGAAAATTCATAATCAAAACATATATTTTTGCTAAGGTCTAGAATAACAATTCCAAATATTAATGCTAAGATACTACAGTAAAATGGAGTCATGACATTTTATTATTCAACTCATTCTCTCTTTAGAGGTAGAATTCCTTTAGACCAAGAAGTAATGAGAAAATATAATAAACCTGTCTTAGTAGGACTTGATTATGCAGAATTCTAATCAAGAAACTATAAATGATAATATTATAAGTATGTACACACAAATCTATCACTATTTTAATGACACACACTTGGGATCTGCAATGTAGTTAGTCTGAACTGAGATGTCCTGCAAACATAAAATACAGCACGTAATTACATATTACATGTTGAAATGGTAATATTTTAGATACATCGGTCAAAATGGAAGGCATTAAAATTAATTTCGCCTGTTCACTATAACCTTTATTTTGTTTCGAGATGAGTTTCACTCTTGTTGCCCAGGCTGGAGTGTAATGGCGCGATCTCGGCTCGTTGCAACCTCTGCCTCCTGGTTCAAGCTGTTCTCCCTGCCTCAGCCTCCCAAGTAGCTGGGATTACAGTTGTCCACCACCATGCCCAGCTAATTTCTGTATTTTTAGTAGAGACGGGGTTTCACCATATTGGTCAGGCTGGTCTCTTAACTCCTGACCTCAAATGATCCACTGCACCCAGCTCACTGTAACTTTTCAATGTGGCTACTAGGAAGTTTTAAATTGCACATGTGGTTCTCATTATATTTCTATTAGCACCGTTTTAGAATATTATTTTTAATAACATCCAAATTTCAGTATCAGCTAAATGATTATCAACCAATATTGTTCAGTCTGGACTTAGTTCTATTTGACTAAATCAACTAAGTACCCACTGGTTTGTTAATAATTTCTAGAGTGATTATGAAACAAAATAAAGCTCTGAACTAGAAGTTGTAGAAAGAAGACAAGAAGGGCACTGCCAAAATCATAAAATACAATCCTGTTTCTTTAAAAAGCTTATAACCTAAGCCTGGAAAGACAGAGTTGAAACACAACAGGTTATGTTCAAGGTCAAAACATAAAACAACTGAATTACTTTTCTTGAGGAACAACTGAAAGAAGATTAACCAGCTGGGTGTGGTGGCTCATGCCTATAATCTTAGCACTGTGGGAGGCTGAAGTGGGTGGATTGCTTGAGCTCAGGAGTTGGAGACCAGCCTGGGCAACATGGTGAAATACTGTCTCTACCAAAAATACAAAAAACAGCCGAGCGCCGGGCGCGGTGGCTCACACCTGTAATCCCAGCACTTTGGGAGGCCGAGGCGGGCGGATCACGAGGTCAGGAGATCGAGACCATCCTGGCTAACACGGTGAAACCCCGTCTCTACTAAAAATACAAAAAATTAGCCGGGCGTGGTAGTGGGCGCCTGTAGTCCCAGCTACTCGGGAGGCTAAGGCAGGAGAATGGCGTAAACCCGGGAGGTGGAGCTTGCAGTGAGCCGAGATCGCGCCACTGCACTCCAGCCTGGGCGACAAAGCAAGACTCTGTCTCGAAAAAAAAAAAAAAAAGACAGCCGAGGGTGGTGGCACATGCCTGTAGTCTCAGCTACTCAGGAGGCTGAGGCAGGAGAATCACTTGAACCCAGGAGGCAGAGGTTACAGTGAGCCAAGATTATGCCACTGCACTCCAGCCTGGGTGACAGAGTGAGACCGTGTCTCCAAAAAAAAAAAAAAAAAAAAAAAAGAGGAAGGAAGGAAGGTTGGTTGGTTAACTAAATAGAAGGACTACATCTCAGTATTTTTCAATACAAATACATTTAAAAGCAGTTTTTTTTTGTTTTTTTGTTTGTTTGTTTTTGAGATGGAGTCTTGCTATGTCACCCAGGATGGAGTGCAGTGGCACAATCTCAGCTCACTGCAAGCTCTGTCTCCCAGGTTCACGGCATTCTCCTGCCTCAGCCTCCCGAGTAGCTGGGACTACAGGTGCCTGCCACCATGACCGGCTAATTTTTTGTATTTTTAGTAGAGATGGGGTTTCACCATGTTAGCCAGGATGGTCTCGATCTCCAGACCTCATGATCCACCCACCTCAGCCTCCCAAAGTGCTGGGATTACAGGCATGAGCCACCGTGTCCAGCCTAAAAGCAGTTTTAATGGATAGTACTAATGCTTTATAAGAGCAATTTATAGTCATATGAACCCTAATGACTACAAGTGTTAATAATGCCAATATTCATCATTAGGGAGTAAGTAAAGCCATGACAAATCCAAACATTAGAAAATTATGCAACATTTTAAAAGTAGGGAGGTAGAAACTTGTATAGACTGCCATGAAAGAAATTACAAAAGACGTTGTTGAGTGAAAAAATAAATTGCAGAACAGTATTTGAGGTATAGCACTATAATATAAAAACCTGCAAAGTCATTACATGTAGTCTATGGGCACATATAATAGGTTGAATCATAAGAAATTGCTGCTTTTCATCAGTTCAGAAATAATATTGGCAATTTCATATGGATCAACCTAATATATAAATATACCAAACTGGTAACAGGGAAATAAGGAGGACTGAGGAGTTAGTAATGGTAAATTCTGATCTACCTATAGCGCTTTAATTTTTTTAATAGAGAAAATGTATTGATGTGTTATATGCATAGCATTAACAAAATTAGCTTTCTAAGATTTTAGAGAATCATCCAAGATGATTCACAGAAGTAGAATCATCATCATCAGTAAGAAATTAAGTGACTACTAAAAGTAATCATTAATTCAGTCATAGGACTAATGATGCATTGACAAGACTATTGAGATATATAATTAGGGAAATGGCTAAAATAGAGATAAAGTATTTCTACCTCCCAACTACTAACAGAAAATTCAACACATTATACACACTGAGCAGCTCAAAGAAATTGTAAAGATCCATTATTATTTTTAAAAGGAAATTTAACCAGTGGATGCTTTCACTGAAAATGATAAACAATATATTCCCAGTATAAACCAGAAACAAAGTCTGCAGTAGAAAACTGCAATGTCCCTAGATTCAAGTGGGGGTGGGGAGTCATATTTAAATAATAAGCGCAGAAAAACCAAAATATTTTAAAATAATTGTCCACGCAAGAAAGAAAACAGTATCATCTAGCTTGAAGACCCACTGTTTTTATTTTATAATTTATTTCATGACCTTTAGACTGCTAGAAAAATAAAACCTAACTTGAGGGCAAAGGTAATCTTTGAGAAAATATGTGCTATTGTTGCCTGCATAGATAATAGTGTGATTTATCCAGAAGGTGATAGAAATTTCATTTTCCTAGACCACAGATATAAGCCAAGGAGAATAGAAAGCTCTGACCTAAACTTCACAAGTGTCCCTTCCAAGCAGGGACATGTAAGAGTAAACAAAAAAAGAAGATCAAATTAAACTCAAAGTGAGAAGATAGGAAAAAATAAAGATGAGAATATAAATCAATAAAACAGAAAGAGGAAAGAAAACAGAGAAAAGTCCATGAAAACAAAGGCTGACTCAAGAAGATCAATAAGATTGATAAATCTCTAGCCAGACTGATCAGGAAAAAAATAAGACAAGATACAAATTATTAGTATCAAGAATGAGGAAGGTGAAATCACTACAGATTCTACAGGTATTAAAATAATAAGAAACATTATGATCAACTCCATTCCTTTAATTTGTCAAGATAGACAAAATGAACAAATTTCTTGAAAGGTGCAAATTTATGCAAGGAGAGACAGATAACCTAAATAGGTACCTATTAAAGAAATACAATTTGTTGTTAAAAACTGTCCCACAGGCTGGGCACCGGTGGCTCATCCAGTAATCCCAGCACTTTGGGAGATGGATCACCTGAGGTCAGGAGTTCGAGACCAGCCTGGCCAACATGGCGAAACCCCATCTCTACCCAAAACACAAAAATTAGCTAGGCATGTTGGTGCATGCCAGTAATCCCAGCTACTCAGAAGGCTGAGGCAGGAGAATTGCTTGAACCTGGGAGGTGGAGTCTGTAGTGAGCAGAGATCACGCCACTGCACTCCAGCCTGGGCATGGTGGGTCACGCCTGTAATCCCAACACTTTGGGAGGTCAAGGCAGGTGGATCACCTGAGGTCAGGAGTTCGAGACCAGCCTGGCCAACATGGTGAACCAGGGGGCTGAGGCAGGGAAATCACTTGAACCTGGGAGGCAGTGGTTGCATGAGCTGAGATTGTGCCATTGCACTCCAGCCTGGGCAACAAGAGTGAAACTCCATCTCAAAAGAAAGAAAAAAAAAAGAGAAAACACAACAAAAACCCCCCACAAAGAAAATTTCAGGCCAAGATGCTTTCACTAATAAATTCATGTATAATATAAGAAGATACATTTCCACTACTACACAACTTTTCCAGAAAACTGAAGATGAGAATATACTTTCTGATTCATTCTATGAAGCTGGAGTTATGCTGATACCAAAACCAGATGAAGACATTACAAGAATGTAAGACTACAGGCTGGGGCATGGTGACTCACGCCTGTAATCCCAGCATTTTGGGAAGCCAAGGTGGGAAAATTGCTTGAGCTCAGAAGTTCGAGACCAGCCTGGACAACATAGTGAGGTGCTGTCTCTATTAAAAATTTTTAAAAAGTAGTTGGGTGTGTTGGCACACAGCTATGGTCCCAGCTGCTTGGGAGACAGAGGTGGGAGGTCAAAGCTGGAGTTAGCTATGATCGCACCACTGCACTCCAGCCAGGAATTAGAAAGAGAACCTGTCTCAGAAAAAAAAAAAAAAAAAGAAGAAGAAAAAAAGTGCACAGGTCTACAACTGTGGTGCATCCACAGTTTTATTAATACTCAGCAAGAAAAGGGAGTACACTGTTAACAAGTACAACAGCATAGATGAATCTCCAAATAATTGTGCTGAAATAAATCAGTCCAAAAAGCATACAGTTCTGTATGATTCCACTTATATACAACTCTAGAAAATGCAAACTAATCTTGGGGACAAGGACGGATGGCATGGGGAATGCAGAAAATTACAGAGGGACATGAAGAAACGTTGGGAGATGAATATATTCAGTATCATGATTGTGGTGTCGTTTTCAAGGGTGTATATGTATATATCAAAGCTTATGGAATTGTACATGTCAAATATAGCTTATATCAACTATACCTCAATAAGCCTGGTTTGAAAATTTTTCTTTTTGAAAAAAGGACGAGAATCTAAGCTTCCTTATTCCTGGTTTAGTAGTAAACTTGAACAATTTCACCTGTCTCCTATACTTAAAATGACATTTCAGAATTTTAAAAACAGGATTTTAATAAATAGCAAAGTTATTACATAAAATATTTGCTAGTAGTTAGCAAATATATTTGTAATACACATATAAATAAAGCCTCATAACATGATAGTAAGCAAATATCAATCTTAAAATTTTTAAATTAAAGAGCAACTATATTACATACTGACTTTTTAGAGAGGGTTGGCATAGAAAGATAAGGAGTCAAAGAGGAAGGTAAGAAAAGAGAAAGGATGAGAAAGTAAATATACAAGAAAACGTAACCAGAGGCTCAAAAAAAAGCAAAGTAGGACAGTAAAATAAACATTTTGACCTATTTATATGACTCTTAAGTTCAAAATAACTTGCTATGAGATTTTCATCATTAACTGACATTTAGATTAGAGAAAATATACATGAAGCAAGCCTCACCCCAGGCAATACAACAGCTCCGATTCCACTTTTCAGCTTTGACCTGCCTCGGCCACCTCGCCCCGACAGTCCTGCACCTCGAGGTCTCCGCTTTCCTGGAAATCCAGACCCACGGCCCTATGTAATAGATTAGGAAAAGTCAACATTCTGTGACAGCCCAAAATAATTTTTAAATCCAAATGCCACTGAGATAAAACATTTTATTAAATGTTATACAAACACTTCTTTAGATAAGTATTAAGAGACCTGGTTTATTATTTTTATCTTTAAAAGTATACTCCACAACTTAAAAATCTAAATATAAAATGCTTACAACCTTAGAATCATACTTTCGGGCTGTCACTGTGAATGCTATCAGCAAGCCTTTGCATGATTTTTCTCTTTCCCACTCCTACATTCTCGGTGACGACAACAACTATAGCCTTATCCAGATATTTCGAAGTGCAACAAATTGTATTCAATATAGAGTAAGGATAAGGAAGAACTCTCTCATTAACTGGTCTCGCGGTGATTACAGTAATAGCTAACATCTGTTGAGTACTTACTATGTACTAATCTAAGTATTTTATACTCTCAACAATCCCATATAGTAGGTTTTATTATCCTCATTTGAGATGAGTGTGCTGAGGAATAAAAGGGTTAAGTAACTTGTCCAAGGTCGCTTAGCTAGCAAGTCTGGCTCCAGCGTCCCTGGGTTGGAAGCATATTCTGTACTGCTACATCAGCATGAAAGTTCATTTTTGCTAGTGTGTAACAGTATTCTTCCTGTCACTAAAATTAAGTCAGTTTCCTTCACTATTCAACAGTTCTCTTATGAACTCAACATTTCTACCTCATTCACCATTGTATTTAGAGGAAAATTTATTATTATTGTTATTACTTTTATTTTTGAGACAAGAACTTTCTTCGTTACTCAGGTTGGAGTGCAGTGGTGTGATCACAGCTCACTGCAGCCTAGAACTCTTGGGCTTAAGTGATCCTCCTGCTTCTGCCTCCCAAAGTGCCAGGGTTACAGGAGTAAGCCAAAGCGTCCAGCCAGGAAAAATTATTTGAGGATTACAGGAAAGCTGACAAAAGGCTTTGTGAAAGCTTTGCTTTAAATAATCTGAATAATAAATACTTGAAATGGAAATAATTTATCTGACTTCTTACACAAGAAATAAACCTATTGGAAAATGTGTTAAATTCCCTGATAATTTCAGACATTAAGTACCAGAGTATGGTGTTCCCTGCCCCCTCACCCTTGTTTGTACTAATTAATTACTCCTTGAAAAAACCTGGCACCTACCTAAGTAGATGAATTATGTATATTTAAAATTATCCAGATGCTCAGGAAAATACTTAGGTGTTTCCCTCACCATAAGTTAAATAATATGTCATATCTTCAACTGATGTCCCTATCATAGTTTGAAATGAACTTATTCCCTATTTAGCAGAATGGTTTCCAAGTCAAAAATTGATGGTGATACTGTAAGCATAAAATAGAAACACATGAACAAAAGGAATGGGAGGAATGGCTTTTTTCCCTTTGGATGTAATAAATACAGCCAGCTCCCAGCTTCAAACTGCCACTCCTGTCTTCTCTTACCCTGCTCTCCTTGAGATCCCTTTTGAGAAGTGCATCAGCTTCTTTGCACAAGAGATGGATGGGGTCAGGTTAGTTTTTTGGGTTTTTTGTTTGTTTGTTTGTTTGTTTTTGAGATGGAGTCTCGCTTCTTTGCCCAGGCTGGAGTGCAATGGTGTGATCTTGGCTCATTGCAACCTCCGTCTCCTGGGTTCAAGCTATTCTCCTGCCTCAGCCTCCCTAGCAGCTGAGATTACAGGCTCATGCCACCACGCATGGCTAAATCTCTTTCTATTTTTAGTAGAGACGGGGTTTCACCACGTTGGCCAGGTTGGCCTCGAACTCCTGACCTCCAGTGATCTGCCCCCTCAGCCTCTCAAAGTGCTGGGATTACAGGCGTGAGCCACTGCACCCGGCCGAGTTTGTTTTGTTATTAAATTGGTATAAAAGATTTTTGAAAAATTAAGTCAGCGATTAAAAATCAAGACTACAGTAGTCTCTCAATTTATTTTCTCAAACATGAAATGTTGACCCAGAAAAAAAGTAAGTACAAATTGGTGGTCTATATTATCAAACTGTCAAATGAGGTATATTTATACCTCAATATCTTGGATGATATCAGGGTGAGGTAGGGAGGTTAAAAAAAATAGTTCTTCCAGTCATGAAAGAAAATAAAGTATAATCTAGAATTCCTTAAAATCCTTGATTAGTCTGAATTAAACAGCCATATTCCAGAATATTAAATATAGAATATGAAGAAAAACTGTCATCTCCAGTCAATGAAGTATTTTAACTTTTGAGTTAATACTTTTTCAAATTAATTTTTTTCTCTTCAAAATGCATCACACTACTTAACTCACTTCAAGGACTGGCAGAGCCATCAACCAATGTCATGGGGGAAAAAGCCTTGTCATTTTAAGGTATTAAACAGACAATGAAATCTGCCACAATTTTGGTATTTCTTCTCCATGAGAACATAATAAATTAATGGAGTTTTTTCTTCTGCTTTTTCTAAGCAACAAAGTTTTATGATATCATGAATGAAAAGGTCCTTAATTACCTTTTGGTCTACATGTCAAGGACTTCTCCCTCATAAAACCAGTAGTAATCACAACAAAAGGAATTAACCATAAAAAGAGGTATTAAAAATGTATACTTGATTTTTAAATGCAAGCATATTATTTCTTTACATTAAAATTTTTAGATTTAAATAGTGTTTCTGGAAGCTCAATCTAGAAAAGAAAGATTTCATTCTTAACACCCAGTAGGGCAAAACAAATCAGACAGAAATGATATATGAATGTAAATGCAATTTTATTTACCACTTTGATGCTCCAAATGGCACTGCCAGGAAGTTGCCTGGGTTTAAAAATTTCCCGACCTTCTGAAATGTCTGGGGACCAGGAAGGTGGGCTCACTGTATTATGGGTACTCCAAGCCTCCTAGGATATGGCAGTTGAGAAAATAGATGTGTAAAACTCAGCAACATAAAAGGTCAAAGCCAGCAACTAAGGAATTTTAGAACAGCAAAAACAAATGCAAATGTATGGAAATTTAGGACAAATTGCTTCAAGGAAGGCAAAATAAGCTAATCACTAACAGTGATTTAAACATTTAAGTATAACTTAAATAACTTAAATGTTTGCTGCTACAGAGACATCACTACAATGAAACTTTAAAAATTAAGGTTTATATGATATCAACATTGACTCATGAACTGCAATTACAGCACCAAAAAGTAAATAAAAGTCAATCACACTTTAAGAATTAACACTAGAAGAAAGTATTGGGGGGTTATTTTTCTTCTAACAACTATCACTCTACTTAAAAGGAGAAATGGATAACCATAAGGAATTCTATATTCTATAGCTATAAACAACCAAAACCAGTAGGCCAAAGAATGCAATGAGAAACATAAGCAATCGATAAATGCATAAACTTTACACTGTAGAGAGCTGGTAACATTCAAATGCAAATACCATTATAACCTTAGCATTTAATCACTCTTTCTTCAGTGACCATTAGTTGTCGGTTTGGTTTCGGTTTTTACTTAGAGAAATGAATACTTTATGGAAATTACATCCAATGGACAAAAGTGAAGAAACGTTAAAGCAAATTGTCCTAAATTTGCAAATTAAAATGCCTAAAGTACCTGATAAATTATATAGAAAGTATTATCTTATTAAAATCTATATAACTAAAACTAAAGCATTTTACTTCCAAACAGCCACATTCAGCAATACCCTGAACTAATCTGAAGATGCTAAACAGCATAAAGAAAAATGTTTACTCCACAAAGATAACATTTTAAAGAAAAACAAGACAAATGTCAAACAATAAAAGAATATATTTTGAATTAGGTAATTCAATGGTGCATGCATAATTTTACCAATCAAGTAACCAAAACTTAAGACAAGGTACATAGTACTTACCAGGTTTCTAGAATATCATCAAATTAACAAGTACTATCTCATTAATCACATACAAATACCAGGAATTAAAATAACCAGAAATAAGAATGTGACTACTCTTGGGGTAAGAGATAGGTAATGGAATAACAGTATTTTGGAAAAGCCACACAAGCAATAGACTGGTTTCATTTTTAAGTCACAAACTCAACCCACACACATTGAAGTCCAGCAATCCAACTCATTCTCTCCAGCAAACACTTTATTTTTTTCCCCTCCAGGATTACCCTCAGGTGTTCTTTCTTACCCATCAAATCTCTAACCTAGCTCAGGTAATCACTATGCTGATTTCACTGAGCAGCAACCACTGCAGGTCAATTACCTCACTTTCATAATTTGAAATCAACTTGAATCTGTACCTATGTCTTCTTCCCTACTATTAGTAGGGAAGTGTTGTCAAAAGCCATTTCTCTTTTCTCATTTTACTCATGCTCCTAACATCTGGCATACTGTTCTGCTGGATTTGGCAGCAGCCCACCTGTGGATATTTCACTGACTTCCTCGCTAATCTTTCTTCATCTCCTGTACGTGTTCTTCCTCTATTTGACTTCCGAAGCCCTGGAGTTTCCCAGGGCTTAAGCCTAGATCCTAAATGGTGTTATCTACAATGAGGGCATCTTGGAAGTTGATGCTTCCCACATTCTTATTTCTAGTTTTAATCAAAGATCTCCAAATTAGCAGGATTTTCAACTTCCTTCTCAGCATTTCCATTTTCTCACATAAAACCCCTCTTAATTTTGCCATGTTTAAAATTTCTCCCTTAACCGGTTTCATCCCAGTCTTCCCCATCCTTATAAATGGCATCCAGTCCCTTGTCACTCTCCTCTGCTCCTTCAGTCCTCTCCCCCAACACTTCATCAATACAAATCATCAGCAAATTCAAGACTTTTTATCTTCAAGTTTTGTCTCCGATCCTTCTACTTCTTGTCACTTCCACTACTAGCAGCCCAGTCGTGGCCACCACCATCTCTCACCTAACCTGCCACAAGAGTCTACTGCTGGTTATGCTTCTCCCACCCTGCATCTACTCAAGCCTTTCCCCACAGCAGCCAGAGGAACTTTTCAAAAGTACAAATGTGATCAAGCAAATCACTATTCTATTTCAAATCTTCAATTGCTTCTCAGAGCACTTAAAAGACAAACCTTTCCCCAACTCAGCTTGTGGCACTTGTCTCCCTGCTGCTATGCTCCAGCTATTCTGGCTTCCTTGCTGTCCTTCAAACATGCCAAGCTCTTTATCAATCAGAGCCCAACTGACTCAGAACACTTCACTATACCATTCCAGCCCTTCAATAAATGTCTGGCATTTTCTTTCTTTCTTTTTTTTTTTTTTGAGATGGAGTCTCGCTCTGTCACCCAGGCTAGAGTGCGGTGGTGCGATCTCGGCTCACTGCAACCTCTACCTCCCAGGTTCAAGCAATTCTCCTGCCTCAAGCCTCCTGAGTAGCTGGGATTACAGGCATGCACCACCACACCCGGCTAATTTTTGTATTTTTAGTAGAGAAAGGTTGTCTCCAAGTTGCTCAGGCTGGTCTCCAACTCCCTACCTCAAGTGATCTGCCCACCTTAGCCTCCCAAAGTGCTGGGATTACAGGTGTGAACCACTGCGCCGGGCCAATATTATTTTTTTAAGAAAATACTAATAAAAAGAAACAATTGATATTAAATAAAATTTAACTATTGACTATAAATATATGTTTCAAGAGATTTGAGTGAAAATACCATTCTATGTTAAAATAAAAAATATGACATTCGATAAATATAGTAATAACATGTTCTCAAAGGTTCAAGGGGCTAAAGCTAATGAGAAAAAGTTAAATATAAACACCTTACAATTTACCTAATTACTTGAAATAGAAACTTATGTTCATTCCTGTATTTCTCCATTTTTCCAATTTCTAATGTCTACTTCTTTCCATTTTGTATTTTCTTGTATTGAGGCAATTTAAAGAGGATATGCCAGGTCTTCAGAAAGCCAAGAAATGAACATAAGCACTCTGGAACCTATCTGAACTTAATTTTTCCAAGATTTTTTTAATGGTTAAAAATTGGCTCAACTGGGGATACTAAGAGGAAACATCAGGGGCAAAGGGGATTTGGGTTAAACAGATGGAACAGGATTCTTACTGAAGGCAGGCCAGGCTGATCAGAAATCATCTGGAGGGTGGTGGGAGATAACAAATTTGATCAGATATCAAAGGTGATCAGTACTGAGAGTGGGGGATTCTTTGCAAGTTTCTTCCTAAACCTGAGAGATGTGGGCCAGACTAGGATGAACACTGAAGGCTGAGGCTGAGAGGAGGCTTAGAGGATCCTGACTAGAGTTTGGGCAAGGGGAGAGGCTTTGTCAATGCAAACATGCATTCAGCAATATTACCAAGTACAGATGCATGCACATAAAAATACTGAAAGGAAATATAAGAAAATGTTTAAAAATTTTTAGTGGCTTATTTATTTTATGTAATTTAAATATATGTATATATAAAATTAAGGTGTACTTTGAACACATACTAACACATTCAAAGAATTAAGTATACGTTTGATAATACATAATAGTTACAAAATAAGCAAGGTCTTCATGCAAACGAGTTTAGAATTTCCAGGGTTTATTACTTAGCATTTGATTAGCAGGCCTGTAAATTCTTCTGCTGCCCATTCATTGCCCACTTTATTAAAAATTCCTCAAGTGGATGCATGGGAATGGAAGAAACACTGACTCTTTCCTTCAAAGAAGGAAACAACAAACCTTGTTTGACAACCCTGTCAAACAAGACAAGGACCAAGTGGCCAGTGGTAAGGAAAGTTGGTCAAACTAATGAATGACATTTTAGATTAAAAGTGAATTTTATTTAACCCAATTATTCTTATCCTATGCACACAAATTTGAATTTAAGTTAGCTTGATGCAGATGGTCACCCCATTCCAAAGCATGGGTCCAAATACCCTAAGGTTCCAGGAGGAGCCAGCTTTCTTCAGAAGGTGGCAAGTGCATTGCAAAGTACTGAGGAAAACTTTCTTTAAAGTATCTTTTTTCATCATTCCATATTTTGCTCCTTATAATTGCAACTGCTCTCCTTATACATGTCTTTTTTGAAACTTCTCACTTGTCTAAGACGCTATTGTTCCTGCTCATCTTTTTTTTTTTTTAATAGCATGGTCTCTCTCCCTCGTTGCCATGCTGAAAAGGCTTCTGACTTGCTGTTCTTGCCAGGAAACATTTCTGCAGGGCGTATTGGAGTGGAACTACTTACAGAGTGTCAGGGCAAGTCCTTACATTTGCTTATGCTTAGGACACAACACAGAAGATAATTTTCTAAGTTAAAGATTGTATGATTTTATCTTGACTTCAGAAACTGGTCATACCTTTTTACTTTAGTTTCTAAGAACCTCAGAGCTGAACTTGAAACAACTTTAATAATTCCAATGAGACATTTGTTATTTATCCTTTTTAAAAAAGACTTTTCTAATTTAAATCATTTTATTATTGCTCTAAATTTGCCAGGTTCATTTTAGAATTTTATAAACTGTTTTAAAACTAATTTACATTAAGTTGGAATAAAGTTAACCAAATTAATACAAACATATTTTATTGCACTTCTCTTTATTGTGCTTCACAGATAGGAACATTTTTTCTTTTATTTACAAATGAGATGTTTGTGACAACCCTGGTGAAGCAAGTCTATTGGTGCCATTTAACAAACAGCCTGTGCTCACTTTGTGTCTTGGTTTCACACTTTGGTAATCTTCACAATTTTTAAAATATTTCCTTATTATTATATTCATTACAGTGATCTGTGATCAGTGATCATTAGTGTTATGGGAGGCGGAGTTTGCAGTGAGCAGAGATCATGCCAGTGCACTCCAACCTGGGCAACAGAGTGAGACTCCATCTCAAAAAAAAAAAAAAAAAAAGGAGTTTTTATATGTAGGGTACAAAATACTATCTGACCTTAAGGTGTGTGCAAATTTTTCTGAATTAATTAAGACTTAAATATCAGCAGGAGTGATTGTTTTTGTTACAATCACCAGGTGGGTGATCTGATACTTTCCCCTGAAAAATGCATATACAAAATTTTCACATAATTTAAAAACATCCACAGATACATAGCTATGGATTCAGTTTACGGATCAATAATTCAACTCCTCAGAAGTAAAAGATTACATGAGAAAGTATCTGATATTGAGGTGACAAGGAATAATGTTGAAATGTATCTCATTAAAAAGTGCAGACAGTTGTGGCTAAGACATTGGGTATTACAGAGGTGCATCCATGTGTCCAGTGAGAAGACTTTAAGAATCTGTTTGGGAATAATGAGAACATGAGAATTCCCCTCCCTACCTCTAGCACTCCCCTCCTGCTATTTGGATATTGTGAATTTACCAAACACAGTGATTTAGGTCACTTTTATTATTTCAGAAATTCCAGATACCTTACTACTTATATAAAATAGCCCTTGAAAGGATGCTTACCATTAAATAATGTCTAATACAAAGAAAAGACAAATGTATGTGATCTGTAGTGCTTAGTTATAATACAATCTGAATACTACATTTAAATTTTTTACTCCACTTTCCAAGAAATAAAACATTGATTCTAAATATATTCTCTATTTGTCAAAACAAATAGAAACTATCTAGTGTTTCATTTATAAAAGAAATTAATTAATGGTGTCTCTAAGTTAATTTTTTACTTCTTTTCCCCATATCATTTTTATATTATATAAGAGAGCATATTTTGCTACTCTACCCTGGGATTAATAAACAAAAATTAAGGTATGATATTTAACCCAGGGCTACCACATTTTTTTCAGTGTATTTAGTAGGTTCTCCTAAATCTGGAAAAGCAAACTTCAAATATAAACATAACCAAATTAAAATAACACCTTTTTTCTTCTATTTACTTTATTTCTTGAACTCGGTGATGTAATATGTCTTCATCTGCCTCTGAGAATAAACTTAAAACTACAGAACCAAATTAACATTTTCCCAATTCACATGTAGTGCAATATTTAAGATTTCATCTAATTGAACACGTGTTGGATCAAATTTATAATACTAAAAGCACTCTTCTACATACTGCAATGTCTAGATGGAAGACAAGCTAGTCAGGTGGCAGAGTGAACATCATTCTGGTAGGATTTTTCAAGCTGTCACTTGCAAGATGTTTGGACTGCTGAGAATGTTAGCCATAATTAATTGCAGAGATAGGAGGCTGCAAATGGGTGAGGTAATGTTCAAATGCATGGAATGATGACTAGTCATAGTAAAAGATAATAGATGTGG
This sequence comes from Gorilla gorilla gorilla, assembly GCF_029281585.2. Taxonomy (NCBI): domain Eukaryota; kingdom Metazoa; phylum Chordata; class Mammalia; order Primates; family Hominidae; genus Gorilla; species Gorilla gorilla. The sequence goes on from NC_073236.2 coordinate 700,668, forward strand.
CCACATTGCTTTGAGAAAATTTAGAGAATATTTTGGGTCACAATGATACATTTCTGCGTTATTTGTGGAATGTTTTCAATGTAATTACATCACACAGGTAGACTTCCAGATCCTGTGTCTAACTTACTTTCCTTGGCTCTGTGGGAGAAAACATATTCTAATGAAGTTCATTTTAAGGCAAATATTTCTTGAAAATACAAAACTGATAGATATATGTATGCAGGTTTCCTTCTTATACATCTTTTATAAACAATGAAGTTGTATTTCTCCTTTAGTGTTTAATGTGTTTCATCAGATAATGCCCTAGAAGTTTTATCAAATTTTTCTTCCACCATTTGAAGGTGTATGAGAGGGAAAAAATGCAGTCTGCCTGCTTCACTAACAAAAGTAGGACAAAGGCCATCACAACTGAAATATGTGAAACACTTGGTTTTATGAATTTCAAGCATTTTATATCTCTACATTTGGACTCGAGTAAAGACATTTCATAGAAAAACAGAAATATTTTTATTTGTTTATTTTTTAATCTTGATAACCTGCAATAGTTTACAGCCAGAATGGCAGCTTTTATATATGTACACTCATTTAAATACAGTTTCATACCGTAAATAGCCATGGGGCAAAATATCTGCCTCTAGGCACAAAAAAAAATCTTTGCCGCTAAATAAACACCTTTAAGTGATACTGCAAAGAATAGATGTGAGGTAATTTTTTACCTAAATGACTCTGGCCTGTATTAAGACATATTCACTGTAACAATTCAAGTTTTAAAATCCTTGTTTTGTAACTCAAAAATATATCTTTTTTACAAAACACATCTTTACATTTATTGCTATTGTACATTTATTTGGCGGGAAACAGGGATGTTTGATGTCTTGCAATGATAAAGCAATCGTATTCAATAGAAAATTGTCTCACATTCTGCATGACTTTTGAACATTCTATAAGACAATTACATAAGTGAAAAACAAATTTGTAGATATTTGAGTACAACCATTTAATATATGAATAAAAGCAGTTCAGAACATTTTAATGTACACTGCATTTTCTGATAGTAAGATTTTAGGTTAAAATAAGATTACACTTCAAAAAGCATACCATTTTGAAAAAAATCATATCACTGCTGCCAATGCCGTTTTCATACTAGTCCAATATATTGCTTATCCATCTGTGTTTATTTGATTTTACTGTTATTACATTCATGGTAATGCTAAAGTACATACATACACACACACACACACACACACACACACACACACACACACACACCCCTAAGGTGTGCAGGGTTTCATCCAAGCTTACTGGTATTAATTAAAAATCAACCAGAGGTAGGGAAAAATAAAACTTATTCAAAAATACTATTGCAATAGGGAGAATATTCCAAACTCGATCTACAGGTGTCTCAGGATCAAACAGGAAAAGGCTTTCCTTTTCTAGGGAAGGACAAGCAGGGCTGGCAGAAGCCTCCTTGGAGAGAAGGACAGGCAGCGGGGTGAGCAGGTGGCAAAACCAGGATGCTCCAATAAAAATAGTTTCTCTGGGAGTCCCGCTCATTTTTGGAGTGAGCTGTTAGCGGGCTGGTCTGTCCTTTAGTGCTTGTTCAGTCTTAGATGGTGAGCCAAGGTCCAGGGGCCTGAGGAGAGGAGACAAGACTGTCTGAAGTTTGATAAAATCAAGTCAATGGGTAGTTATGAGTAATTGTGAGCAATCGGTCAGCTTTGGGCTCAGCACACACCCCACCTTATGTTGTTTACCACAAACAAAACTTGTCCCTAAAAATTTTTAGGAATGGCATCAGACATAGCGAAGGTTTGCAAACTGATTTTCAGGGTTGGGCTGGTCTTCATGTGTTTGTTAACCTTAAGGACTAGGTATATCATTTGTTAAGTGTGTTATTGGACTGACAGCTGCTCTCTATGAAAAGTAGATAATCATTGAATATAATAAAAAGAATAATTATTGAAGGTTGGATAAAGAGGTCCGCGATGGGCGAGTAGGCGGGTGCCACACGCTCCTCGCCTTCTGCTGCCTGCAACTGGTGGCAGCGCTGGAGCAGCAGATCTTTGACTTCCAGGGCCGCCTACCAGTGAGCTCCCACCCTAGCCAATTTCCTGCGCCTCGTGGCGCTCACCCTGGGCATCGTGGGCACCGCAGTGTGGCTGACGCTCCGGGCTGGCCTGACTGCATTTATCACCTGCTTCTACCCGAAAGCTGGACCCAATATCCCCAGACCGCGACTTCCCCAGAGCGTCCAAATGCCCCTGTACCGATACAGGGATGGAGAATCGCCGGGCAGCGGGCGACTACAGTTCTGAACTTCCCCTGGCCATGGGGGGCTGCCGTGCAGTCTTGTCCCTCACTGCCTGCTGCACTGTCCCTGCAAAGAAGCCCTCAGCAGCGCCCGTAGATCCTCCTGGCGCTGCTCCGCTTCCTGTTCGCCAGCTATGGGAGCAAAGTCTTCCTGAAGGAGGAGGCAGCTTTGACTTCATCAGCGGCTTCCACTCCTAGGGATGCCAGGCGCCCCAGAAGACGTCCCGTTGACACCAGCAGCCTCTATGCGCTTCGGGTAGCCCTGCCCTGCCTGCCCTGCCTGCCCTGGCCCTGTGCCCTTGGCGCTGGACTGACCTCGGCAGCCGCGATCTTGGTCAGGACCAGTGGGCACAGCCCTGGGGGCTCGGGACCCACTGCAGCCTGTGAAGGCCCCGTGGCTCTGCACACAGAGAGGCGGAGCAGCAGACTTTGGGACTTGGCCCTTCACAACCAGGACTTCAGAGAGGAATGGGGCGGGTAAGGGAGGGGCCACGGAGTCCGCATTTTAAAAAATTTCAGACTTAGTGTGAGCTGGAGCTTTTCTCCCTTCTCCAGCCTCTTCCTTTCATCCTTCACCCAGCATCCCGCCCCTGTCCAGAGAGAAACAGCAGGAGGGCTTGCCCTTTCTATTCACCGCACTCACTCCCCAGCCTGAGGAAAGCCGGGGGAACTAGGGGCAGGAGTTCTGGTTTCTCATCGCAGGTCCATCAGACTCTGGGTGACAGCTAGCAGAGCCCTAGCCCTCTCGGTGCCTCAGTTTCCCCACCTTGCCATTAAAAGAGTCCCTTGGTAGGTGAGCTCTTCTAGCCTTCTCATATAACTCTGAATTCTGTGGGCTGGGGTAGGATTATAAATCCCATTTTGCAGATGTAGAAACTGAGGCCAAGAGAAGTGAAATGGTTTGCTTGAGGCCACACTGCTAGATTTTGGTGGAAGCAGGCCTCGAACGCAGCGGACTTTCTGTAGTTTGAGCCTCTAAAACCCAGTGTCCTCTCTGAGTTCCGTTTTCAGGCCCCTCACTACATTCACACATCACCGCTTGCCAAGACCTCTCCTCAACCACCATCTTATCAAAGGTGACAAGAGTCACCTTTGCTCCAGTTCCCAGCAAGTTCCTCATCTCCATCAGAGACTGCCTCAGCATGGATTTCATTGTCCATATCATTATCAGCATTTTGGTCAAAGCCATTCAACAAGTCTCTTGGAATTTCAAACTTTCCCACATTTTCCTGTCTTCTGAGACCTGCAAATTGTTCAACCTCTGCCAGTTACCCAGCTCCAAAGTAGCTGGGATTACAGGCACACACCACCACACCCGGCTGATTTTTGTATTTTTAGTTTCATCATATTGGCCAGGCTGGTCTTGAACTCTCGACCTCAGGTGATCCTCCCCCCTTGGCCTCTCAAAGTGCTGGGATTACAGGTGTGAGCCACTGGGCCTGGCTGCTGCTCCTTTTTTTGTAATGGACCTGGGAGATCTTTAGGAATGAGGGAAATGATCATTTCTTTGAATAAGGCAGAATACTAAAGACTAGCCAGCCCTCAGGCTCATGGTGGTTGCTGCTATTCTGTTGAACGTGAACCATAGCCTTTAGAAAGGAGCAAGTCTTTGTGGAATACACAGGATTTGAAGTGCAACAAAGGGGTGGAAACCCAGCTGACCATGATACCTTCAAGTGAGTTTTTCCACCAAATTTGATTATTTTCTCATTTGGCACTTCTTTCTGGGTTTTTTAAGCAGCCCAAAAACTCTAGGTGATTTTACTTTTGTAATTGTATTCTCTTGGGAATGCTCATTCCTGATTCCTCGTTTCACCAAATAGGTGTGTAACCTTCTTGTTTCTGCCTATAATAATTCTGGAGTCTTTAAACAAAACGACTGTGACTTTTCATGATGAGTAGAAGATAGGTTTTACTCATGCTACAATCAATATTAATTCCTTGCAGTTCAAAGACACTGAGGCCCTGTCTAATAATATAGAAGTGGAACTTGGACTTGGGAGATGACTCCTGCCTCTCATCCTCTCTGTGGCTCTGCTTTCTATTATTTTACTCATAAGCTTGTTTTGTCTCCTTGCTGAGAATTGTCAAACATGAAATGTAATTTCAGGCTATAGTGAAGAAAGATGATGTAGGCAGAAGAAATTGGCAATCATTTGGCCTGTACATGTTGCTTTTTGTTTTTTTTCTGGACTTAGGATATAGACCACACCTTGACATTTCTGGCCTTTGAGTCTTTCACAACTGTGATTATAATACATTAGCTCTTCTAGAAGTTAGAAGTGACTTTGGATTAAGTCTTTCATAAGGTGGCTAAATGAATTTATATGGCTCATCACAATTCACTAGATTGGTTAAGCAGGAAGTTTACAGAGATTTTTTTCTTTGCTGTAAATGTTTTTCTAAATTGAAAAACTTCTATTACTGTCTTCTGGAGTACTAGAAATAAGTGCAAGTGATTGTTTTTGGCAGGAGGCCACATAAACATTTCTGCTTCTCTGTGCCTTAGGGGTAGCATTGATATAAATTGTTAAAAATAAAGATTGTAGATAGATAATGTATCAGAGTTTGGGCTCAGCCGTGGTAGCTGCTGTTGACCCAGAGGGACCACTGGGATCCTCACATCTCAGGGCAGCACATCGTTTGCAGCAATGGTTGGTTCTACACAACCTTTTATGAAATTAGGTGAGGCCCTTGCTTAGAATTTTTTAAAAGCTTAATATGAGTTTATATCTCTTTAAATATCAGTTTCTAATATTTTTTTAAAGGCCTATGCTTACAACAAATTTGGGAGATACCCATATGCACTACTAACTAGTGTTCTTTTATGGTGCTTTAGAAATTCTGGCTTACTTGTATTTTTGCTGGCCTTCTACTGATTTCACTCATCAATCAGAAGATATTTGTGTCCACCTCCCTGCTTCCTCTCCGGTGATCTTGTCTATTCTTGGCCATTTTAGAGTTGACTTAGCAGCCTTCACAAAACTGATTGGAATTTCCACTGGGATTAAATTGATAGGTCATTTTTGGGAGACTTTTGCAATACTGAACTTTCCAATCCATGAACTTTACTTATCTGCCCATTTATTATGTTTGTTTTTGGTAGATTACAAAATTATATGATCACTCCAAAAATTACCTTGTCTTTTATAGTAAAACCTTCCATTGTAAACTTCTGGCAATCACTGATCTGTGTTCCTCTAGCATTGCTTTTTTTTCAGAATTTTATACAAATGGAATCATTCAGGATGTAGCCTTTTGAGTCTGGCTACTTTCATGTACTGTATCAACAGTTATTCCTTTTTATTGCCAAATAGTAATCCATTGTGTAAATACTACATGGTTTGCTTATTGGTTTGTCATTGGAGGAATATGGACTATTTTCACTTTTTTGTAAATTATAAGTGGATTGGAATTCACAAAGTGCTTTTTGTCTGAGCATAGGTTTTCATTTCACTTGTGCAAATGCCTAAGGGTAGGATTGCCGAGTCACATGGTCCATGTACGTTTGACTTTATCAGAACCTGCCAAATTGTCTTCCAAAGTGCTGTGCCACTTCTGTTTCTTTAATAAATACAGGGGTATTCAAGCTATCTGTTTCTTCTTGAGTTTTGGTAGTCTGTCTTTCAAGGAATTGATCTATTTCACCTAATTTGTAGAATTTAGAAGCAGATAGTTGTTTGTTTTGTTTTTGTAGTATCCATTATAGCCTTCTAGTGTCTACAGGATTTGGAATAATATTCCTTTCATTTCTGGTATTGGCAATTTGTGTTTTCTCTTCTTCCTTTGTCAGTCTGCTAGATGCTTCCTCATTTGATTGATTTCCACCTCCCACCACCCCTGCAAAGAACCAACTTTGGATTTCGTTGAATTTTTTTCCTTTACTGTCTTTGTTTAAATATTACTGATTTACTCTGTTTTTCTTATGCCTGATTTGAGTTTATTTGGTTCTTTTTTTACTTAAAGTAAATGCTTACATTATTGATTTGATGCTTCATTTCTCATAATTTAGTGCTATAAATTGCCCTGTAAGCACATATTTTGATAAGATGATGTCATATTTATTAAGTTCAAACTGTTTTCCAGTTTGTCTTAAGATATTCTCTTTGACCTATGGGCCATTTAGAAGTACGCCATTTAACTTCTCATATTTGGGGATGTTCTAGAAATGTTCTAGATTCCTAGTTTAATTCTGTCATCAGAGAAAATAATTCACTGAATTTTAATTGTTTAACTTTAGGGTTTGTTTTATGACCCAGAATATGATCTCTCACCACCGCCATCCAGACATTTCTTCAGGTTTTGACGTTTCCCAACCTGTCTGCTGGTTACTTTTCAGAGTACTTGGGTCATTGCTATTTATATTTTGTCCAGAGTTTCAAATTGTGATCAGTGGAAATGACAGGCCGTAGCATGCATACGCCATCCTGGCCAGCATCACAGGCGGTCAGCATATCTTTCTGTTGTTGTTTTGAGACAGGGTCTCACTCTGTTGCCCAGGCTGGAGCACAGTGGCATGATCAGGGATCACTGCATTCTCAACCTGCTAGGCTCAAGTGATCCTCCCACCTCAGCCTCCCAAACAGATGGGTCTATAGGTGTGCTGCCATGCCCAGCTAATTTATATATATATATATATATATATATATATATATATATATATATATATATATATATATTTTTTTTTTTTTTTGAGACGGAGTCTCGCTTTGTCACCCAGGCGGGAGTGCAGTGGTGCAGTCTCCGCTCACTGCAAGCTCCGCCTCCCAGGTTCACGCCATTCTCCTGCCTCAGCCTCCCGAGTAGCTGGGACTATAGGCGCCCGCCACCACGCCCGGCTAATTTTTTGTATTTTTAGTAGAGACGGAGTTTCACCATGTTAGCCAGGATGGTCTTGATCTCTTGACCTCGTGATCCGCACGCCTCGGCCTCCCAAAGTGCTGGGATTACAGGCGTGAGCCACCGCGCCCGGCCCAATTTTTGTATTTTTTATAAAGACGGGATTTTGCCTTGTTGCCCAGGCTGGTCTCAAACTCCTGAGCTCTGGCCATCCTCTCACTCGGGCCTCCCAAAATACTAGGATTATAGGCATGACCACCACACCTGGCCAGTACATCTTAAAAATAATTGCTGATCCATGTTGAATAATGATGGCCTGTAAATATTTTTTCTTGCACTTGCCTTGCTGGGTTTTGAATCAAGGTTATTTTTATTTTAACCTTGTAAAATGAACTGGGGAGTCTTCTTTTTTTATTTGTTTGTGTTGGTGGCAGTTTTTTTTTTTGTTTGTTTGGTTGGTTGGTTTGTTTCTCTTGTATGTTTCATGGAACTTTTTGGTGAAGGCACTTGGGCCTGGAAATTTCTTTATGGGAAGTTTTTTCATTACTGATTCAATATAGTTAATCTATGTAAGTTTCTTTTCTACTTTTTGAGTCAATTTTGATTTTTTTTCCCTAGAAATTCATATCTCACCAAGTATGGTGGATTATGCTTGTAATCCCAGCACTTTGGGAGGCTCAGGTGGGAGGACCACTTGACTACAGTAGTTCAAGACCAGCCTGGGCAATATAGTGAGACTCCATCTCTACAAAAAAATTAAAATTAGCTTGGCGTTGTGGTGGGTGCCTGTAGTGTGAGCTACTTGGAATGCTGAGGTGGGAGGATCATTTGAGCCTGGAAGGTCGAGACTGCAGTGAGCTGTGATTGTGCCACTGCACTCCAGCCTGAGTGACAGAATGAGACCTTGTCTCAAAAATAAAGAAAAAAAAGATTTTTCATCTATGCTTTAAAGTCTGTTGGCATAAAGGTATTCATAATTTTACATTATGAATTTGTTTATTTGAGACAGGGTCTCACTCTGTTGCCCAGGCTGGAGTACAGTGGTGCAATCATGGCTCACTGCAGCCTCCACCTCCCAGGCTCAAGCCACCATCTTGATTCAGCCTACCAAGTAGCTGGGACCACAGGCACGTGCCACCATGCCCAGCTAATTTTTGTATTTTTGGTAGAGACGGGGTTTTGCCATATTGCCCAGGCTGGTCTCAAACTCCTGAATTTGAGCATTCCTTCCACTTCGGTCTCCCAAAGTGCTGGGATTACAGGTGCGAGCCATCGTTCTTGGCCTGCAAGTTATGACTTCCTTTCAGAGTCTTTCTATCTGTAGTACAGTCCTCCTGTGCAAGATTGTTTTTTGAATGTTTTTTCTTGACAAATCTTGCTAAAGGTCTGTGAATTTTATAATGTATTTTTAAAGAACCAGGTTTTAGTAGGGCATGGTGGCTCATACCTGTAATCCCAGCACTTTGAGAGGCAAAGGTGGGAGGATCGCTTGAGCCTGTAAGGGGGAGGCTGTACTAAGCTGTGATTGAGCCACTGCACTCCAGCCTGGGCAACAGAATGAGACCCTATCTGAAAACCAAAAAAACCACAAGTTTTAGCTTGGCTGATTCTATTGTGTGTTTCTTTTGTATTTCATTTGTTTCTTATGTTTTTCCTTTTTCTTTCTTTGAATTTAACTTGTTCTTTGTCTGATTTATTGACTGATGCTTAGTTTTTTTTTTTTGGTTTTTGTTTTTTTTTGAGACGTAGTCTCACTCTTTCACCAGGCTGGAGTGCAGTGGCACAATCTCGGCTCACTGCAAGCTCCAGCTCCCGGGTTCAAGCGATTCTCCTGCCTCAGCCTCCTGAGTAGCTGGGACTACAGGTGTGTGCCACCACACCCAGCTAATTTTTGTATTTTTAGTAGAGCTGGGGATTCATCATGTTGGCCAGCACAAAGTGCTGGGATTACAGGCATGAGCCACTGTGCCTGGCCAGTGCAAGTGTCTTCAGCCAGCTTCATTTACTCCCTAACTCCTTGCCTCAGGTTCTGCATCCGTAAAGTGAGGTCACTAGGAGTATTTACCTCAGAGGGCTGTTGCCACGGAATAAGAAAACTCTTAGTCACATTCTGTGTCATGAGAAGGTTACTTAACCTTGAAAACCATTTCCTTGTCTGGTAAATGTGGCTGTAATGAAATCGACCCCATTCACTGTTGTGAGGATTAAATGAGATGATGTATGCAGAGCAACTAGGACAGTGCCTGGGAAAGTGCTACTCATGATCATTTATCTTCAGTTTAGAACAATATATACTTGCTTGTTTAAAAAAGGAGGTAATAGAGAAAAGGTATTGAGAAAAATAGGAGAGGAGAAAATCACTCACATTCTCACCATTCAGTGATTCAGCCCAGTATCATCAATGTTTTGTTTGGTTGTTTTTGTAGGTGTAGGATTTTTTTTTTTTAAACGTAATTTTCCTGCATATGCAGTTTTGCATTTTTAACCCAAACTTAATGTTCTTTTTAATGTTCTTGTACTTACAAAGATTTATCCTGTTTTTAGATTGATATCTCACCTTGACAGAAATGAGATAAAATTTTAAAATATTCATTTGGTGGCTTTCACAGTATTATTTGATCTCTAGGGTCTCCTGTGAGTTTGCTATCTTATAGATGAAGAAAGATACTAGTGTGGCTGAGTCACATGCAGAATTTGGAGGAGCATGGTGCTGAATGGGCTTTGATGATTGTAGGGGCCACAACTGGAAAAGTAGATGTAAAATGGTGAGGTTGATCCCTCTGACACTTTCACATGCTCAGTCACGCATCTAGAACATGTAAGTTGGATCCTGTGCCTAGAGAGGTAGGTTTCTGAGCCAAGGCATATTCCAAAAATTGAATGAGAAGCTGGCTTTCCCAGGCACAGTGAGCCCTCCCAGCTCACTAACTCCTGAATCATACCTCCTGCCCCTAGCCAGGTTTATCTAGGACTTGAGCACAAAGAAAAAGTGGGAGCATCTGTGAACAAAAAATATCTTGAAAAACTAGTTAAGTGGTATCATATATTTGTGGGATGGGTGATTTCAAAACCAAGTCTAAAAGGACAGGACCTTGCTCATTGACAATTTATTGTCTGATGCAATGTTTCTTAATCTTTTTGGGTCTTGGCCTTTGAGAATCTTTTGAAGTATATGGGCTCTTTTCCCAGAAGAACACTCTCATGTGTATATAACACAATTTTGCATCCAATCTTAGGGACATTAGTTATATATTGGTGTAAAAAAAAAACCCCAAACTTAAGGCTTAAAGGAACAATAGATGTTTATTATCTCACAGTTTCTGTGGTTCAGAAAGTCAGTAACATCTTAACTGGATACTTCTGACTCAGAGTCTCCCAGGAGGTTGCAATCAAGATGTTGTTGGGGGGAAAGGGGCAGGTTCAGTAGCTCATGCCTGTAATCTCTACACTCTGCGAAGCAAAGCCAGGAGGATTACTTGAGCCCAGGAGTTTGAGACCAGCCTGGGCAACACAGTGAGACCCTATGTATTAGTCAGTTCTCACACTGCTATAAATACATGAGACTGGAGAATTTATAAAGAAAAGAGGTTTAATTGTCTCACAGTTCCACAGGCTGTTCAGGGAGCATAATGCTGGCATCTGCTCGGCTTCTGGGGCAACCACAGGAAACTTTCAATCATGGTGGAAGGTGAAGGGGAAGCAGGCACGCCTTACATGGCCAAAGCAGGAGCAAGAGAGAGAGGGGGGAGGTGCCACACACTTTTAAACAATTAGATACGGTGAGAACTCTAATGAGCACAGCACCAAAAGGGTGATGCTAAATCATTCATGAAAGATCCATTCCTGTGATCCAGTCACCTCCCACCAGGCCCCACCTCTAACATTGGGGATTATAATTGAACCTGAGATTTAGGTGGGTACACAGACCCCAACCATATCATCCCGTCTCTATAAGAAATAAAAAAGTTAGCCAGGCATGGTGGTGTGTGCTGGTGGTCCCAGATACTCAGGAGGCTGATGTGGGAGGATCACTTGAGCCTCGGAGGTCAAGGCTGCAGTGAGCTATGATTGCAGCACTGCACTCCAGCCTGGGTGACAGAGTGAGACCCTGTCTCAACAACAACAAAAAGATGCCTGGGGTTGACATTATCTGAAGGCTTGACTGAGTTGACTGAGGCTGGAGAATCTACTTCCAGTCACATGCTAGCAAGTTAGTGCTAGCTGTTGGCAGGAGGCCTCATGCGGTCCTCCCCATATGGCTGCTTTGATGTCCTCATAACATCGTGCTTGTCTTTTTATGACCTAGCCCTGGAAGTCACATTCCACCATTTGTGCATTTCCTATTGGTCACATAGGTCAGTCCTATTTAGTGCATAGGGCAAGGTCTGAGAGGGGAGTAGTGCTGACTGCCCATGCCCTCTCCTGGTGCACGCCGCTTCCAGCACCCAGAAGCTCTCCTAACTCCATTATTTAGGGTTTTCATATGGGATTTCATTACATGGGTATGACTGATCAAATCACTGACCAATGCTGATTGGATCAATCTGCGGTCCCCCTCTTGTCCTTGGAGGTCTAAGGGTGGGGCTGAAAACTCCACAACTCTAAGCGTGGCCAGCTCCTTCCTTGAAACTGCCTCCGTGCTCACCTTCAGTCACCTCATTAGCATAAACTCTGGGATGGCCAAAAGGGGCTTCTTATAAATAACAAAAGGTATTCCCATTGCTTAGGAAGTTCCAAGGGGTTTAGGAGCTCAGTGCCAGGAACTGGGGACAAAGACCAAATATGTATATATATATATAAATACTACAGTAGTGAATTTTATATAGCAAACATGCATTATTTTTCTTTTTGGCTAAAATTTTTTTCTAGTTATAAAACTGGTACACACTCATTGCAGAGGACTGGGGGAAAGAGTAAAATATTAAGAAAAAAATAAAAATCACTTGCCATCCTGTCACCTAGTATTTTCTTTCTAGTTCTTTTCATGCAGTTATATATAACATTTTGATCTTTCTTTTTATGTTACAGAAGTCATATTCGCTTATTGCAGAGTAATCCAAAGAGTACAGAATGTCTAAAGTTAAAAAAGTTATTTAAAAAAAAGATCCTTGCCTGGGAGGAACTTTCTATTGTAGGTTGAGAGGGGAGATAGAGGGGCTGTGGGTCAGAGGATGCCCTGGTCAGGGTTGGGTGCCTGTGTCTCTTTGGAGGCAGCAGAGGTCTGCACAGCAGTGTATTACCATTATAGGGAAATGGGGGGTGGGGTGAGATGTGTGGAAGGGGAATTAAACTGCCAAGGAGAAAACAATTATTTTTATGTTGAGAAGCATTATTTTCAGGGGTCAGAAGCCCTTTGTGGGGCAGAGGGAAATTAAGGAGGTATTTAATAAACAGGTGCAGCTGAATGTGTGTGGTTAAAGTGCAATGCAGTAGTTATTTATTTGTCCGGATTGTTTATAACCTGCTTCCAGCCTAGACAAGTAGATTTGACCCTGCTGTCCTGGCTCATTCAGGCCACTTAACACTGTTTACCTTTGGGTGGGGAGGACATGCATGATCCGCTGGCTGAGTGCCTTTGTAAGGTCTGTAAATAGGATGCATTCTGGTTAAACTCATTATTGCATCACAAAAGCCAGTATCTGATGGGTCTCAGCTCTTTTCTTTTGCACTGGGGAAGACTGGAGGAGAATGAAACTTCCTTGAACCAGTGATTGGGTCTCTACCAAAGAGAGAAACTTAAAGCTAGTGAGAGCCTTAAGATATTTCATTTGAGCACTTGGCTGGCACCATGTAGGTAGAGACACTTTAAAGTAACAGTGCTTTGCTACACCTGATTTGAATCATCTGTGGAACTTCAAAAAAAATCCTAATTAATCCTAAGACCAGTTATGTCAGGTGGGGTCCAGGCACTGTTATTTTTTTAAAGCTCCCCAGGTGATTCCAGTGTAGGTCCAGGACTGAGAAGCAGTCTTTGAAGATGCTGGTGTACCCTGACCTGCCTCCAGCCTTCTTTGCAGGAGATGGATGGGGGTTGGTTGTAGTTGCTCTGTCATAGAACACTGCAATTCAAAGGATACCTAATGTTATGAATGTAGGTAAATTGTTTGCAAAATGTTCTGTGTTTCAGGAATACTGCAATCATTTGATTCAAATGTCACCATATGTGTGTGTGTATACAGTCATGGGTCACTTAATGATGGGGACATGTTTTAAGAAATGTGTGGTTAGGCAATTTCATTCTTGTGTGAACATCATAGGGTGTATTTCAACAAACCTAGATGGGATATATATTTTCATTTATATATTTTATTATGGAAAATCAAATGTCCCAGCACTGTTACTAAATAGCAGTCATTTCCCCTACTTGATCTGCCACGCCAACATTAAGTGCCATATATTAGATCTCTATATATGCTCCATTATAATCTTACAGGATCACTGTTGCACATGTGTTTCCTCACTGACTGAAATGTTATTCAGTGCATGACTGTACATATAGTAAAAATGTTATGCAGCATATTTTAACATACTGATATTACTAATGAGTTGTCCTCATGGTGACTTTAAGTATCATAATTAATGCCATCAACCAGAATATATCAAATAAATTCAGATACCACTTGTTCTGTTTATTTCCTTCCCCTGCCAATTTTTTATTTTTCCTGATTCTGCTGAAGCCAAGATGGGGTTCTGTGTAAGATTTTGTTTGTGAGGAAAGGTTCTGCATGAATTAAAGTTTTGCAAGCCATGGGCATTTCATTGTATGGGCCGTTTTGAGGTCTGTCATCTTGCAGATTAGATTAGCTTACACTGAGGCACAGTCACCTGCTGGGCTGGGCAGAGAGCTGCGCTCCACTAGTATTTGAGCTGTCCCGGCTGTTCACCAGCTGGATCCACTTCAGATAGGCATAGCCAGGGCAGCCGCCATTCCCATTTGTGGGGGAAAAGGGAAGCTATCACAAGAATGGGCTGCAGCTGTGGGATGAGGTGGGCAGCCCAGCGATGGTGTCATTGTCAAGGGGCCATTGAAATGTCCTTAAGCAGTCATTGGCCAAATCCTGTCCTCTATGGATCCAGAGCCACAGAATGTTCCAGCAGAAATATGTCTTAGCCAGCAGCTCTTTATTGAGGACTGATTGTGGGCTAGCCTCTGTGCTAGGGTCTTTACAGATGTTACTAAATCTTCTCAATAACCCTATGAGACAGGCATTATTATCCCCATCTTACTGATGAGAAAACTGAGGCTTAGAGAGGTTAAGCAGCTTATCCAAGACCACAGTTAATAAGTGACAAAGCCAGCATCGGAACCCATGCTAGTCCTCTCTAAAGCCTTCTTAGAAATCGTGTGATAGATGAGAAGATCAAGGTCTGGAGAAGAAAAGCAAGTTGTCTGAGATGACACAACCAGCTCTAATTGGTGGCAAAGCTGCGCCTATAACTCACCTGCGCTTTTCACAACCTGCAGTACTTGACCACTGCCGAAATGAAGAGGCAGCGGTGTGCCCCTCCCACCTTCTGAGTGGCTCAGGCACAATCAGTGTTGAGTTGGCATGAAATGAGAACTTAAACTCACCATGCCACTTTAAGAAGAACATGGAGAAGGCAGGCAGAAGTGACCTTGGAGAACAGTATCTGAGCCAGAAGGCAGGAGGTCAGCGGGGGAGTCTTGAGTGGGAAACTCAAGGGTAGCCTGACTGTCCTTGTCACAGGTTTAGCTGGGCACTGTTAGTTCCCCCCTTTGTCAGTTTGTGGGAATCTGGGTATCAGGGATCTGTGTCAGCCCTTCATATTTGTATTTGGGTGTGCTCAGCTTAAAACGATAGCAGCCTGCAGGAGCTCAGCTCTGCCTCCATTTATGGAGGGAAGAGAAACTAAGGAATGCTCCTTGGGGTGGTGTTGGGGAGCAGCTACATGGGAAAATGAAGGGTGCAGCACCAGTAAAAAGGTGCTCCCAGGACTCCCTCCCAACAGCACTCGGACCAAGGAAGAAGCATTTAATTTCAGCTAGATTTCTAGATGGTTGCTTTTATTTGTTTTCATCTGAATTTGTGCCAAGGATTCAACTTTTCCTGCTTATTTTATTAAAAACTTTATACACAGCATTAATAAATAGATATAAACTGCCATATACATGACAAACAGAGGGGCTAAATGAAATTCCCAAGGGTCAGCTGTTGAGTAAGTAACAAAAGCACATCTTGGCATGATCAAATTCCCATATATGCAAATTAGGGACAGTGCTTTACCACAGAGTGTTTTAATTAATATTTATGAATCACAGAGTGCCTTTGAAAGGGCCAGTAAGCTGTTTATATTATTATCATGTCACACAAATAACAAACCCTTTGGAGATTGCTGCCTACTTTGCATTTTGGTCTGAGAAGTAAGTGAGCATGTTGCGTGTGTTTGTCTCCCTCGTAGGTGTGGTGTCAGCACAGCGGCAGGTCACCGTTCAGGAAGGACCCTTGTACCGCATGGAGGGCTCCCACATCACTATCTGGTGCAAGGTGAGTGGCTACCAGGGACCTTCTGAGCAGAATTTCCAGTGGTCCATTTACCTGCCTTCGTCGCCAGAGCGAGAGGTGCAGATCGTCAGCACCATGGACTCTTCCTTCCCCTATGCCATCTACACCCAGCGCATCCGCGAAGGGAAGATCTTCATAGAAAGAGTCCAGGGGAACCCAACCCTATTGCACATCACAGATCTTCAGGCCCGGGATGCCGGAGAATATGAATGCCACACACCCAGCACCGATAAGCAATACTTTGGGATTTACAGT
Organism: Gorilla gorilla gorilla; assembly: GCF_029281585.2. Classification (NCBI taxonomy): domain Eukaryota; kingdom Metazoa; phylum Chordata; class Mammalia; order Primates; family Hominidae; genus Gorilla; species Gorilla gorilla. Next base: position 716,597 of record NC_073236.2, read on the forward strand.
GCAAAGATGAACCTAGTGGGTAAGGAGAAGCTGTCTTCACGTTGCCAGCGTCTGGCCTGACTCAGTTCTTTAGTAGTGTAATTTTGCTTTATGCCATGCATTTGACTTAAAAAAAAATCCCCAAACTCCCAACATATTTTAGGGGTCAACAGATAGCACAAGGAAACTAAATTTCTGTGTTCACTTCTAAATAATAGGTGGTTGAGGGTGAAACTTTAAAAAGATCTAATGCAGATGTTAAGAATTTCATAAGTTAACTAACCCTGTAACTGGTGAAAAGGGATATGAAAATATAAGGCAAGGACGTTTGTGGTTGATGATCTCAATGACAAGGAAGGTGAGACTTATGACATCAGTTGGAAGAGAGGAGAAACCTCTCGGAAGGATAGGCCTTTGGGTAGCTCTGAGACCCACGGGGCACTGCTGAAGCAGGAAGCACATGCGGCTGCGGGTCCTTGCTCAGACCTTGTACATTGAAGGTCCTTTGGCTCCATGCGTAAGGAACTATGAACTGGCTGTCTCCCTTGTTGCTCCTTAATGCTGAAGGAAACATGAGGAAGAGGGATGCAGGAGCTTCCAGTGTGGGCAGCACTGGTCACAGTGTTTGCCAGTGTCAAAGGGTTAACCGTATCAAGGCTGTTCTGTTTTTCTGCCTATCTTAATGTCCAGTTTTTATTATCACAGCTAAGCAGTGGGTCTTGCTAGTTCTTTTATTAATACACATACTATCATTTGTTTATTTTTCCTTTCTCTAACTAGTCTGTGTCCCAGCAGGAGACCTTTTATTTTTTGTGTGTGTATGTGTTTGTGTGTGTGTGTGTGTGACAGAGTTTCGCTCTTGTTGCCCAGGCTGGAGTGCAATGGGGCTCACTGCAACCTCCACCTCCCTGGTTCAAGCAGTTCTCCTGCCTCAGCTTCCCGAGTAGCTGGGATTAGAGGCATGCACTACCATGCCTGGCTAATTTTGTATTTTTAGTAGAGACGGGGTTTCTCCATGTTGGTCAGGCTGGTCTCGAACTCCCGACCTCAGGTGATCCACCTCCCTCAGCCTCCCAAAGTATTAGGATTATAGGTGTGAGCCACTGCACTTGGCCGTTCCCAGCAGGAGACCTGTAAGACCCAATCCTTGGGTGAGAACAGGGAGAAAACACATACTAGTTGTGACTAGGGTACTCTCATCATACAGAGAGGTGGTGCTATTTAATCTCCAGAAAGGTGCAAGCAAGGATCAGGGTATGATTCTGACCAAGGGATCACGGAGAAAATCTCTTCTCTTGCCTGAATCTCTCCAGACTGTGGCTTCCTTCCAGTGAGGACCCCTTTGATCGATGAATTACGTGAAAATTAAACCCACTAAAAATAGGGTATGATGATTATTGTTTCTACCAAAAATGGTTTTTTAAAAAATCATCTTCCTAGGGCTGCATTGCTGAAGTAAGTTACAGGATGGGGATGTGGGAAGGAAAGAAAGGATGTTGTATAGAAATGTAAAACTAAAAGTTCCAGGAGGTATTTCCATTAGAGGATCAGTCAGAAGTGAAGTTAAAGTATCTCAAAGCAGTGCCAGAATCAACAACAAATGTTATTTGACCTATAAGACAATTGTTTAAAGACAGTATTTTCAGGGAGTTCATTTATTATGTAATATGAAATACACCCCATGTTTTATCCAAGTGTTATTAAAATTCGAGACAGGTAAGTGTAAGCACCAAATAATGCATTTCCAAATCTGAACAGAAAACTTTCTGTTTATGTGCATTTGGGGCTGTCTGTGGCCTTTAATCGATGGTTCAAGGATGACTGTTAGGGATGCAGTGCAGTGACACCTGCGTGGAATGGGAGCTTAGCTCCGGGAGTCTCCGATTCTGTGGCTTTCTGACTGCAGTCTCAGGACATTTCTGTGTTGCAGTGATCCCAGACTCCCTGCAGACCACTGCCATGCCCCAGACTCTGCACAGAGTGGAGCAGGACCCACTGGAGCTCACTTGTGAGGTGGCCTCGGAGACCGTTCAGCACAGCCACCTGTCTGTGGCCTGGCTCTGGCAGAAAGTTGGCGAGAAGCCCGTGGAGGTCATCTCCCTGAGCCGAGATTTCATGCTTCACTCCGGCAGCGAATATGACCAGAGGCAGAGCCTGAGGGAGGTGCTGCTGGACAAGCTGGGGAGGACCACCTTCCGCCTCACCATCTTCCACCTGCAGCCTTCTGACCAGGGCGAGTTCTACTGCGAGGCCGCCGAGTGGATCCAGGATCCGGATGGGTCATGGTATGCTATGACCCGAAAGCGTTCCGAGGGAGCCGTGGTCAATGTCCAGCCAACTGGTCAGTCCCTCTGAGCCTCTTGTCCTGTCCTTTACTTGGTGGTGAAAGCTGTCAGATACTGGGAGAATGTGGAGACTCCTTCTTTGGGCACCTCTACCAGGACAGCAGGTTTTCATGTGAAGTTAAAGCCTGTCTTGTTGCGGCCGGAGGGAGCTGAGGGATGTGCGGGACATAGGTATCCTAAGACCTGAGTCACAGGCAGGTGCCACACAGACTGAATCCTGCTTAGAGACATGCTTTCTTCCACCTACGTGGTGTTTACACTTTTTTGAATTAGAAACTCATTTTAAAAATTGGGAGATTTCTGAGAAACCATTTGTATCTTAAAACTCTGGGCTTTCATTCCCATTAGCAACAGTTGCTGCCCCGTTTAATGATGTTGCCTTCCTTGGGTACCCATCCGGTTTCATTTGCAGAAGCCATTTGAGATAATGAGACTTCCATCCAAGGTCTAACATTATGAACTAGAGAAATTTTGGCTTAAATTATTATTTTTTTATCTAATAATAGTCTTTGGTGATATTTTGTAATTTCCAAAATGCTTTATCACATATTACTTCACCATCCCCCAGACGTTCTGTGAGGTGAGTAGGTGGTAGTACTCCTATTTTGCAGGTGAGGATGCTGAATGCAGATTACTTTATGTTGGGGCTCAAGAGGAGTCATAGGGCATGTGGATGAGGCCAGTCTGAGAGTACCAAGTTCCACTGTAGATGTTTTCTTAAGTGAAGGCCTGGAAGGGGTCCTGAGGAGGTTGCATGATGTCTTTAGACACCATCATTTGTCTTGAGGCAAAATGATGGTGGCACAGCCAGCTGAAACCCTCCCTGACTTCTCTTGGTATCTCCTGTGGCCCCAGACTCTACTCCCCAGTCTCATGAGCCCACCAGGCTCCAGGCCAGAGCTGACAGCTGTTGCTGGCTGCCTCTGCTGGGCTGAGGGCAGGTTCTCACATGGGCCTTCAGTTCCCCCAGCTTTGGTTGGAGCGTGGTTGTTGTGCCATCACTAAGTTGGTGATGAGTGGCCTGAAAGCCTTTCCTTGTGCGGATGCTCACTTCCAGTGAGGACTGTGGTGGTTCTGGTGAGTGAGTGTGGCTTTGTGGGAAATGAGCTGGTGAGTTGCAGTACAGGTGGGGTCCTTCTTCAGGACCTGTCTCTTGGGCTCCCTGTCCCATTTGCTGCAGTTAGTTGTCTGGGTCTTTGCATACTTTCTCTGCCATTCTAGAGTAATGCCTCAGACTCAGCTAACAGTACACATTTTGGGGCTTCTTCCCAGAAGTCTTCAATTGGAGGCTCCTGGGATGGGACCTGGGAAGCTGGATTTCTGGCATGCTTCCCAGGTGATTCTTCTGCTATCTACATTTTTTTCAAGCAAAGCTTCTAGGGCAGAAGCAATTCTCTGGACATCACTTTAATAAGTCATCTAATGGATGTGAAATCTTTTACCATAGGGGTTGGTAGGGATAGGGAGCACTTTATCTGCTCTGTAGGACATTTAGCAGCTTCTGGATTTTTCAGTATTAAAAAATCTATGCAAGGGGCTTTATTTTATATTTATCCTTTCCCTTCCTGGATAGTTTTAAGATCAACTTCAAAAATTTGGGCCAAATTTTGAGTCTTAATGCTTTTAAATTAGGTTGCATCAGTTAATCTTCTTTATTTTAATCTTACCAATTTGGAATTAGAACTTTTTGAATTTACCCTGAAAATGTATCTAGACTAAACCATCAAAAGGAAAACTAAGTGAAAAAAAAGTTGATGACTTCACTCTGCATTCCTGTGCTGTTTAGGTTCAGCGGTTGCATCTCCAACTCTACCCTTCTCAGTTTATTTCAGTAAACATGTAGCCAGTCTCCACAGCATTGAAGGTGTGATGGTGATAGGCATTAAGGGCTTCAAAAATGACTAGCACTGGTCCCTGCACTTAGGCAGACCTGAGAACCAATGGACAAGTAAAATGTGCTAAGTGCATTGATAGCATTTGTATAGAGTGCTCTGGGAATACCGGAAATAGGAAGTGTTCTTGCAACCATAGTTTTCTCTGAATGGGATGGTTGATAAGACAAATCCAGGAACACCAATAAGTTTCTTGACTTGAACTGAGTCTGGAAGCTTGAGGAGTCAGCAGTAGAAGAAGCATAAAAGTGCAAAAGTGTTTGATATGTTTGGCAAGCAGAAAGGAGTCAAGTATGACTAGTTCCAGATGTTGAGTTCCAGATGTGTGTGATAAGAGAAAAGGGAGCCCAAAGCCCCAAATGCAGTGATATAGAGCCGGGGCTTGACTCTGTGGGCCAAGAGTTTTCAAGCTGTTCTTGGAACCCTGGAAGCCCCTCAAAGGTGCCTAGGAGGTTAGACATGGGTGTGTGTTGGTGTTCATGTGCACGTGTGCATACCCAGGAGTGCAGGGAGAAGGCATGCGAGGGCCTGGGTGGTCCCCCCTTGCTTCAACTATGTTTGGCAGCAGAAGATTGTATATAAATAAAAAGTCCCCTTCCTTTGTCCTCTTCTTCATAAAGTTTGAAGACCTCTGCTGCAGACAGCTGGAGAGGAGGTAGAGATTTTTAAGCAGGGAGTAAGACAATCAGATCAGGGTTTCAGAAAGAAAAACCTATGGAGGCCACCTGGAGGTTGATTAAATCCGTTGCATCTGAAGCCAAGAGACCAGGTAGAAAAGAGCTAATAAGAGCCAAGGCTAGGTCAGTGGGTGCCAGAGGTGAAAGAATAAAGAGCACAATGGAAGGAGGGGTCCAACTGTCTAGAAGCCCAGGGGCTGGGGCTGTGGCTCTGGGGGTTCCTTGAACTGTGGGAGGGAAGGAACAATAATGAGGACATGCGGGACCTTTGCATTTGTGGCAGCATTGGCTGCCTTTTCTTTTTGTAAATTCTAATGAAAGAGCCCATCCATCAGATAGACTCTGATAGAGATGCTCAGTATGCGAAACACCCAGTGGGTCCTCAGACATAGGGGTCTGGGGCTCAGAGACCGAGCCTGAGAGTGATCAGGGCCCTGGAAGAGCCCATGGGGTTAAAATAGGAAAGGGCCTGGGAGAACAGCAGCAGTAAGAGGTGACCAGAGAAACAGGTGAGAGAGTGGAACAGAGTGGGCAGGCCAGCAAGAAGAAGAGCAGGAGAGAAGGGATCATAGAGCAGGCTCAGAGGCCTCAACCTGCTTAAGGAAAGCCTTTGGTTAGGATGGGGGTAGGGGTAGGGGTAGGGTGGATCATTCGTGACATTTGCTAAGTCAGTGAAGCCTAATTTCAGTGAGATGAAGTGGAAGGGGTATTGGAAAAAGCACAGGTCAGTTTCTAGAGAGGTAATTGACTGGGCATAACCAAGGGCAGAAACGGGGGTGATGTGGGTAAATCTTGTGTCTTCAACCTGGGAACATGAAGGTGTCACCAAGGCATGGGGGGATTCCCCTGAGATAAGCAGAGTCTTTGGCCGCTGAAAGAAGAAAGCCAGAGTTACAGCCAGGCTAACCTGGAGCAATGGAAAGGTCTGAGGTCTAGGGTACCCCTTGCACAGCTCCAGTGGTGTTTATGTGGAAGGAGTGCTTCTCTGTCATTGATGTCGGGTTATAAATGACTAATTGGGTTGACGTGAGAGATAATATCCAGCAGATAACACGGGGACTGTCCCATATGGGTGTGTTCATCCAGGCAGATGGTGGCAGAGTGAAATGTGCTTCCTTCAATCCATGCCTCTTAAGACTGGTCTCTTGGGAGCTGGAAGCTGTGACGGCAGCTACTTCATTGGAGGGGAGGCCCTGGAGTTGATGACGTGGTTTTCCCTGTCAGGAAGTTTGGCTGCTAGAGGAAGTAGTTAGGTCACTGGAAAGAAGGGGTGTTTGCAGCAGGACACTGGCCTATATCGGGGGGAGGGGCTGGAGAACCTGAGGAGCGGGAGGGTAAAGCTGAGCTGGGGCTGGAAAAGAGGAATGTGGATGCTGCTCATGCGTGACTCTTATGTTTTCTCGGGGAAACAGAAACCTCGTCCGCTTGAAGAGTGCCTAGGACGGGATGAATGGGCAAGATCTTGAAGATAGTGGGAAAGACTAGACATGCCAGTCTAGGGAAGGCAGACAAGGTCAGAGCTAATGAATCTACATGGAATTCAAACATCTCTGCCATGAGATTTTTTCCACCTCAGTTTTCTTTTTAGAGGAACAGAGCTAGAACTGGGCAGTGGTCACAGCTCCAGTCTCTAACCCTTAACTCCGTTTTCTTCCCCCTGACTTCTGCCCTGGGTGCCTATGAGATACGATAGCTGTCTAATGGGATTAATAGCCACTGTACACTGGTACACAGGTTGTGATGATGCTGTTAGTGGTGATGAGCCCCTCTTTGGTCACCCCCTCACGCCTGGTTAAACACCAAACTCAACAAAAATTAGCCAGATATGGTGGCTACTCCGGAGGCTGAGGTGGGAGGATGGCTGGAGCCTGGGAAGTCGAGGCTGCAGTGAGCCATGATCATGCCACTACACTCCAGCCTGGGCAACAGAGCGAGACCCTGTCACAATAAATAAGTAAATAAATAAAAATTTAAAAAACACCTAGCTCTTTGGAGGCTGCTTGGGTTTAGTAATCATTTCAGAGGCTGTCTGGCTTTCAGCAGAAGTAGGTACTTTCCTACTAAAGTACCTACTAAGTACTTCCTAAGTGGAAAAGTACCTACTAAGGTTTAATCAGGCTTGAGTACTTTGTAGGTACTTTCCCACTAAAGTAGTACTTAGTAGGTACTTCAGTGGGAAAGTACCTACTTCCATTGAAATCTGCCTAAAGATTTGATCCGACAGGTGGTAAACTAGTGAACAGACATTAGTTTTTATTTTTTCTATGTAATTCTGTTAGGGTTTTGTCATAGCTACATCTTATTTCTAGTATTCACATGGCGGGGGGTAGAGAGGGAATTTTAATCTTTGAGCATTTGTTAGGATTGGGCCAGCACCTAGGCCACTCTGTAATTTTTTCCCACAGACCTCAGTGGGGTAAGTCTTACAATATCTGCTGAAAATGTTTATAATGCTGTTGCTTAAATAGAGTTCTGGGTGCATATATCAAGGCTAGATATTTGTAATCCACCATTTGAGTGATATTAGTAGCTTCTCACTGAACTGGGGGTCTCATGCAAGACATCTAAAGCTTCAGACTGAGCCCCATTGGTTTAACTGGGGTAACAGTTTGCTTAGACCGTCTGGGCTGAAGTAGTTTTGAATTCTGTCTGTGATATTCAGGCGTTTCTCTGGACCTCAGATAACCTGGGTCTGAGTTGGATTTTACTCTCAAGCCAAGTGCTGTGGTCCTCCCCGCAATTAGTATTGTAAAGAAGAGGAAGGATAGTGGGAATGTGCTAATGTGGTTTAGTTGGCTGGGGCCCTCATTCACCCAGAATGTGTCTCTTTTCTTAATTGTTCTCTCAGACAAAGAATTCACTGTTCGGCTGGAAACAGAGAAGCGGCTGCACACGGTGGGCGAGCCGGTGGAGTTCAGATGCATCCTGGAGGCTCAGAATGTTCCCGACCGTGACTTTGCTGTCTCCTGGGCCTTCAACAGCTCGCTCATCGCCACCATAAGCCCTAACGCTGTGCCTGTCCTCAACAGCGAATTTGCTCACCGGGAAGCCAGGAGACAGCTTAACGTGGCCAAAGAGAGCGACAGTGTCTTTGTGCTGAAGATCTACCACCTCCGCCAGGAAGATAGAGGGAAATACAACTGCTGGGTGACTGAGCGAGAGAAAACCGTGACGGGGGAATTCATTGATAAGGAGAGCAAGCGTCCCAAGAACATCCCCATCATAGTCCTCCCCCTCGGTAAGTAGAGAGATGTGCTGCTTTCTTCTCCTTTGGCTCAGCATCATTTAGGAGAGGTAGGGGGAGAGAGAATAGTGTGGTGAGGGTGAGGGGAGACAGATGGAACCCTCGAGGTTAATGCAGAGCTGGGGGAAAAACCGTTGAGCCTCTCTTCCCTGTTGTAGCCCACCTGCCTACATTTAGCAGTCTCCCCATAGCAGAGGATCAGGATCAGGGGTGTCCAGGATCAGGGTGCCCAGATAGGGCTGGGCATAGGCCTATCTGATTGCTAGCAGCCCTGTGCTTACACAAGCAGTGCCAGCTCAGCTTGGAGGGAAACCAGGAATCCCAGAAAGCTGTTTGCTCTTGTGTGGGAATCAAGTCCCAGAAGAAGTGGGTAGATAGATGCCTGCCTTGAAATCTCACTTAAGGAGAGCTGGTCTTTTATGGGAGGATTTTAAATCATAAAGTGCATTATTAAGGATTTGCCATCTGGGTTTTTCAGGTATAAAGGCTGGCATTTCCCTAAATGGCTTTTCCCTGTTGAAATTGTGTTTCTAAAAGTCAGTGGATGGGACCTCTCACATCTTCCTGGAGCATAGCCTTTTAAGCTTAGCTGATTTCTGAGGCTGCCTCAGTGGGCTCCCAGCCTTCATGTAGACTGGCCTTGTGTGGGTGGGTAGTGGCCATTGCTAGGGATTCCAGAAACTACCGGTGTTTGCTTGTGCTGTGTTTAAACATTCATAGTATCAAGATATTCTTATTAATCTCATTCTCCCATAGTTCTGTTTTTAGTACAGAGAATAAAAACCTATGATACTCTGATTTTAAACAAGTGGTAAAGTTTTAAGACTAACCTTTAACCTTTTCTCAGCTGCTAAAACTATTCTTTCTCTGAGCCTTGTAATAATTTCCTTTACTTTTTATTTATATGTTTTAATATTTAAAATATTTCTCTTCAAGTGTGAAGTAAAAAGTAGCCATAGGGGTCCTCTTGCCAGTCTTTTCTTCTTTTCTCATCAACTGGATTATTTTCTTTTATGCTTATTATTATTTTGTTAAAAACCATGCACACACATACCTAATTATCTTTTTTTCCTGGCAATACATATTTTAATTTGTTTCATTTTTATGATGACAAATAATTTTCAAGTTTATTTCCTTGTTTAAATACAAAGCTAAACCACAAACAGGTATAATCAAGACATTGTGTCTCACATTTATACTCCCGTCGGATCCTCTACCAATTTGCTGACCACTGACCAGGCTAGCATGGGGGAGGGGGTGGGAGGGAAGACTTTCTTAGGTAACACCGTCGTAAGGCCCGAGGTGGGGTTGGGGGGAAAATCAAAGATGAGGACAGGCTCTCATACCTGTCTCCATTCACATTTACCTGGGACCAGGGTGGGCAGGAGACACCAGGTCATGGCTCCTGAGCCCCGGCCCCCTGGACTGAAGGGACAGTGTGTGAGAATCAGTTCTGTGAAGGGCGGGAGGAAGCAGCCACCTATTCCTCCTGCCTTCACTGTTAAGGTGAAAACCTTAGCCCTATCCTTGATTCCTGGGGGCTGCCGGGCCCTGTGTGCTCCCCTGCACACCTGGGTGCCTTTCTGAGGCTGGCAGCAGCGGCTGGGGTCAGGGGTCCTGGGCTCCTAGGCTCACACCTCAGCTCAGTTGCATCCTTGCAGGAGGACACTGGGTATCTGACAAACACAAGGCCTCAACAGCAGGTCTGGAACTTTCAACCCCAGCAGGATGAGGGGGAATGGGGGTGGATGTCAGGTAAGTAATCTCTGGTTCCACTACAAAACTTTATTTTTGATTAGAGTACCATTCTCAATCTCTTCTACAAAAAGCCAAAAAAAGCAAAAAAAAAAAAAAAAAAAAAGCAGCCACTTCACTCACTTCAAGACCTGTATACATGTAAGTTGTTTTCTGTGGTTTTTTTTTAAATTATTTTTAATTTTTATTATTATTTTTAAAATAAATTCAGTGTTCACATTTCTATAAAGAATTAACCTAGTTTCAGGAAACCCTGCCCCAGTGGGGCAGGTAAGCAACACTCTCCCTGCCCACATCTAGTTTGATTTCACGCCCTGATGCTTCAAGGTGCCCAGAAAAGCGGCAGCTTGTGGAAGAGGAAATCTATGCCCGGCCCGTGCTTGGGGCCAAGGGCTCAGTAAGCTTTCGAGAAAACAGAGGGGAAGACTAGCTTACTGCAAAAACCTTTTTAAAAAATATTCATACACTTCAGTGAGCGCCTGTCGAGACGTTAGGAGAACAAGAGCTTGGAAACATCCCGTCCAGGCCATTGGGAGGCAGCGTCTTCCTCACACCCCGTCCCTGGATGTCAGGGGTGCAGGGGGAAGGTCCTGGCTCTTCCACTGGAGAAAGGAGACTCACCTAGCTTCCTAGTTCATGTTTGACTATTTCCTCTAAAACCTGTGCTGAGTCTTTGACTGCATGCACGGGAAGCACAAACGTTCGGCTTGTATGCAAAAGAAAGTACAAAAACAACTAGAATATAAAAGTTGTGGTAATATAAGGCCATCTGTTCAAGTCCACCTTGGAAACCTGTAACAGATATTTAAATACTACAGTGAAAAGGCATCTTAATATACTTTTTAAAAACATCTGAAGTAATCCGCTAAGATTAAGTGTGTAAAAAAAAATTCAATTCCCTTTGAGGGCACTTTGTCCTTTGAAGAAGGGAAAGTGGGGCGGGGAGGGCGCGGGGCCCACCGGTTAATGCTTCAGCCACGGGTGGGCTTCAATGGAAGCCTTGCTGCGGTCCCCATAGTCATACAGGAGCTCCTCCCCAGCCGCCATGTCTTGGGAGGCGATGAGGGTGAGGTGAGGTACGCCGTCGATGTCGTGCAGTTTGGTTTGGCAGTTCCCACATTTGCTGTGATTGATCGGTCTTCCTAGGCAATTTGTCTCTCTAGTTGCATCCACGCAGTAGGTTTTGCTCAGATACTGAAAATAGTACATGTAGCAGCCCGTGGAAGGGTCCTGTGCGTACAGAGCCTCCCGTTTCTTGGCGTCGGTGATCTCGATGAGGTCCCCGTGGTATTCCACCACAAAGTCACCCCGGGAGAACTGCTTGGTGGCAATCACACCCCTGCCTTTGCCATCGATGAGGTCAATCTTCATTCCTTCTTCCTTCCCACTTTCAATCAATTCATCTATTCTTTTCCTTTCTTCAGACTGCAGCTCAGCTTTGCTCTTCCTGGAGCTCCTTCGGACAGGGTAGAAATCCGTAAGTTTGCGATTCTGTTGCGTTTTTCCTTGAGCTTTTTTTCGGGGGGCCTGTTTGCCCTTGATGGGCTTTCTCAGGGCTTGCTTGGCGATGGCTGCATTGGTGGAATCACAAGATGAGGGTGGAGTTTTTGGAGGTTCTGCTGCTTCAGATTTTTGGTTTGGAAAAGGTACCAGGGGACCTATCCTGGCGTCTTTGATCTTCTGTTCCTCAGACTTCATGGCGCTCCGTACTGCGTTCCCAGCATTTCTTTTCTCTTCTCGTTTCCTGTAGATTCTGGCTAATGGTTTCCCCTGGCATTTGACTTGGTGATGTGTAACTGAGTTCTCTTCCTGAAGGGGGAAACGCATTCCAGAGCATTTGTTCGGGCTCATGTAGGAATAGATCTTTGACTGCCTGGTAAATACGTTCTCCCCGTCGGTGCGGGACCTCCCCGGGCCCCTCCGCTCCACCATCTCTGGGCCCGGGGCCATCGCTGCCACCGCCGCCGCTGCCGCCGCCGCCTCCACCGCGCGGGGCTTGGACATCTTCCTGCCTGCAGCCAGGCCAGGCCCATGGCAGCGCGCCCCGCGCCCTAGCCGCCGCCGCCGCTACCGGGCCACCACCGCTGCCGCTGCTGCTGCTGCTGCCGCTGCCACCAGCGCTGCCGCGGTGCCCCGGGGAAGGGCCGGCGGCGCCCCACAGAGCCCCCTTCCCCCATGGCCGGCAAGGCAGGGCCCGGCACCCGCGCACCGCGGCAGCCCCAGGCCGCCCGGGGTGAGGCACGCAGGGAGGGAGGCACAGGCGGCGCGTCCTCAGCAGCCCGCCCGTCCGCCCGCTCCACCTAATTATCTTGAAATTCTTTTGTTTCTTAGCCTTTTCCACCCTACAATGCCTAGCATGGTGCTTTGCATAGAGTAGGTGCTCGCTGAATACTGTACAACTGAAATTATTGAATTTAATGCCCACTGTCTTTACTATTTTCCTGTCAGTCTGTGCTTGCCTTAACCACGGACTCTCTACTTTTAAATCTGCAACTAATTCCTCATTGTTTTCTAAGGATCAAGTGAGGGGCAGCCACGCTGTTTACTTCCTATATTTTTTGTACTAAGATTTCCCCCAACCCCTTCTGAGAACTGGTTTGATGATCTGTGGACTGCTATATTGCTTTTCCAGCAGATAACTGGGTAGTTAAAGTCCCCCAGCACCACCAGATCCTGTCCCAAGGCCACTTGGGTAAGTCGGCTGAAGAACAACAACAATCACATCGGTAATGGTGATAATGCCTTGGATTTTAATGGCGCTTTTCCTCCTAAGAGACCAAAGTGCTTCTGCATATATCATCTTCTCCGCTCCCTCCTCTCAAATCCTCGTAGAGGCCAATATGATATCCATCTAATGAATGAAGAAATCAGAGCACCACACAGGAAGTGACAGAGCTGATGGTTCAGTTAGTGGTTGAGCTTGCATTGCATTAGGAAATATTTGCTTCTAACTCCACACCCACCGCCCTGCGCTTAGCCTGTGCTACACCATCAACTTCCTGATTTGAAATTTCATTTGCGAATGTGTACTCAGATTTTTATTAGTTCTGTCCTAGTTTTCACTTAATCCAGAGAGTTTGAAATTGTCAGCTGCCTTTTCTCAGGCCTGGAAATTCTTGTAAATAGTGTTAGTGGGCAGTGAGGCACCAGGTCTGTAGTTGCCTTTGCCTCAGCTGCTGTAATAAAATAGCATTTCTTCTTGTAGCCCCACATTCTAACTATGTGGGTTTCCAGGCTTGCTCAAGCAACAGAGCACCACCAAACAGTAGCCCTTTCGATAAATGAGCTACGACTTGCATAAGCGTCCACTGGGATGACAGTAGGGGATGAGAGTGAGGTCCTGCAAGTCATTCTCCTGCTTAAGACAAGTGAAAGGATTTTCTTCCTTGATGCAGCAGTTGCCCTTTTAATCACTTATTTTGAATTGGTAACAGTGGGGATTAGTCTTTAATCTAAAGAGGAATATTGTTGTTATTAATGATGATGAAAAATAATTACCTCATCTAATCCTGTTAATGTCATGCCCTAAGAAGTAGGCACTATTAGTATCTCCATTTTTCACATGAGAAATTGGAGCTTTGGTAGGTTAAGGAAGAACCACAGGATTACAGAGTTAGGAAGTCTCCAAATGCATCCCCTTAACCATTAGTGCTATAGATGGTGACTGTTCAGGAGCCTGATTATCTCTATGAATCATCCTGGTATGACTCCTGGGGGAGGTTGCCCTCCTGGGAAAATTGCTATTCCCTGCCCCATCCAGACCTTTTATTTTTCACATAAAACAAGCACATCCAGAATGGCTAGCAGGCATCCTCACTATAATAAGAGCTACATTTTGAGGCTCAGTGCTCGTCTTTGTTTCTGCTTGTTGGGGAAATAAAGGAGAGAAAAGATTTGATTCAAATGCATTGTTATGTGTATGTGTGTGTTTTCTCTTGGTAATTGGGTGTGCCTCTTAAAATCTGGGATTTGATTTAATTAATTGGTTTAAATTATTGCATGTATTTAATGTGGGTGGTACCCCAAAATTGGAGCCAAATTAGTTACTTTGTGTTCTTTAATACTTACAGACCTTCTGAACTCAATATAGATAATTATACAAAATACTACATGCATAATTAAAACATATTAGGCTATCTGTGATGTTTATAAAAACAAAGAGTTATGTGGAATAGTAAAATTAATCATGATCATGATGACCAGTTTTTGAAAACCTACTATGTGTTAGGTGAATCTATACGCATCATCTCATTTACTTTTTAATATTTAAATAATTCTACAATTAAAGGTGGCTCTCTACCTGTCTTACAGAAGAAGAGGCTGAGGCATGTCGAGTTTAAATAATTTGATTGAGTGAATTCAGATAGTTAAGTGAGCAGCAGAGGCTAGATGAGACAGGGAAGGGAGTGGAATCCTTATCCCAAACTTTTGATTGGCCGAATGTTTCTAGAAAGAGAGCAAAGGAGCCCCAGGGCTGACTGGACAGGCGGGAGAGTGGTGGATGACGAGCTGCTGGCTTTGTTTTCTTCCTGTGTGTTAACGAAAGAATGAAAGCCTGCTCCTCATGCACTCTGCGAAACTAGACCATCTGTGCTCCCTTATTACCCACACTTAAGCACACGTTATCATCCAAATACTTACTGTCAGTTTTTTTTTTCGTATTTCCTAAATTTTCCTGAAGGACTCAAATGGCACATTATGGATGTTCAGCTTTTATTTGACTGCTGTAGTATCGAATGGTAGGAAGAGGGAAGTGAAGTAGGATTTTGGAGTTACTCTTCTTGCTGAAAATTCAACTTGAAAAACCCTGAACTCCAGCTGAATAGATTACCCAATACATTGTTTTATGCCCTAATCATCATGCCATTATGTTGTATTTCTTAGGTTCTTATTCAGGCTCAGGTCTTAGAACCTCGTTATCACAGTTCTCTGCACACAGCAAAGAACATCCTAGATTATCAGATCTAAAACCACAGGGAGCAATGCCCAGAACCAGCCAGGGCTTACATCAGCTAGGGTCAGAGAGTTTTTGACCCTCTGAGGCTCACCGTACCTGAATATGATTCCATTTGCACCCCTCCTCCTGTTTCCTCTGTGGGGAGGGTGCTGTGGAGACCATAAAGCCTCCAGGGTGTTTCTCTCTCCCTCTTCCTAGAGAGCAGCATCTCCGTGGAGGTGGCCAGCAATGCCAGCGTCATCCTTGAGGGCGAGGACCTGCGCTTCTCCTGCAGCGTCCGCATGGCAGGCAGGCTGCAGGGTCGCTTCTCTGTCATCTGGCAGCTTGTGGACAGGCAGAACCGCCGCAGCAATATCATGTGGCTAGACCGGGATGGCACCGTGCAGCCAGGCTCGTCCTACTGGGAGCGCAGCAGCTTTGGGAGCGTCCAGATGGAGCAGGTGCAGCCCAACTCATTCAGCCTGGGCATCTTCAACAGCAGGAAGGAGGACGAGGGCCAGTATGAATGCCATGTGACTGAATGGGTGCGGGTGGTGGATGGCGAGTAGCAGATTGTTGGGGAGCGTGGGGCCAGCACTCCCATCTCCATCATAGCTCTTGGTGAGTGAGCGGTGGGACTGGCAGTGGGTCTGGCATGGAGACAGCTTCAGTGTCAAACACCTTATCCTGACTTTTGTCTGTCAGAGTTCTAGCAGGAAACTATGGCCAGTCTTTTACCTATACAGTTTGAAGTACTTTCCTTTATATCTATTTTGTTTCTTATAAGGGTTTAATTAATTAAGATAGTGCTAGCAGGGACTAAGGGACCCACAGTGGATGATGGGGCTCCTGAGGGATAGCAATAGCTGGAAGCTGTGACTACTCCTAGTCTGGCTGGGAGAGAGTGATGTTATCAGAACTCCATCCAGGTTAGTGAAGCCACCCAGCCATAGTGGTGGCCCCAGGTGGAGGAGCATGGCCACTGCCAGCCTGGCCTTAAAGAGAGCACAGTGGCTGAGCACTGTGTGGCATGTCTTTCCTGCCCTGCTGCTCAGGGGCCAGCCTTCCTGAAAGAGAGCAGAGAAGGGTATAAAATTATCTGTTGTCATTTATTTAGCATTTACTATGTTCCTGGCTAATCCTTAACACTTAAGCTTAGTTGTCCCATTGAATCCCCACCTAGCCAAGTGACAGACACTTTCATTTTATGGAGGAAACTGAGACTGAGACACATTAAATACTTTGCCTAAGGCTAGAAGTTTCTACTACCTGATGGGGCCCATACCTAACAAAGCTATTCCGTCATTAGCATGGAATGAAAAGATACCTTGAGATTTGCTAAAACCAAGGAAGATTAGATTTGCTTCTCACTGGGGTAAAGAGGCTTCTATCAACATTTATCTGCCTGGATATAATCAGTATATTAGATTTTAAATGACCAGTCTGTGACTTTGCTGGGAAAGAAATTTGTTATGTCAGGTCTTCCTGTTTATCAGGAGACATCGGTTGTCCTCAGCAACTTTATGTCCCACTCCCTGGGACTGTGTCACCACCTTCCTTGCAGGTCGGGATGGTGGTGCTTTTGGATACTTCCAGTAAAGACGGCAGCCCCGAGTGGTTTTTGTCCTTGACAGAGTCCTCCATTTTCTTACCCCTCTGAGATTAGAATTATATTTGTTTTCTAAAGCTTAATCCTAAAGATTGACCTGCTTTTTGCAGTAATTATATGGCTCAGATTTCTGTCTTAGAAACTTCCTCCAGTGATTGCATTTCCTGATCAGCTCAGTTCCTGTGTCCATACTCAGCAACTATGTGGACCCAGTGAGATGGAACTTGGGGGACAACTTTTGGATGTCCAGTACTGTTTTTTTTTTTTTTAACCATCCTGGAAGGTTAGGAATGTCCAATGAGTGATTAGAGTTAGTGAGGATTGTTTCTCTAGAAGTAATTTATGGTATCAGGTTATCCCCTGTGTTTTTTCTTACTCACCGTATGTCTGGTGGTTCTCACAGCCAGGGGCACTGAGGGGCTCTGCCCTGGGATCTGGAGGCCAGCACTGTTCACCTGATCTCCACCACTGAGATACCTCTGGTTACAGCCATAATCAGGTGGCCCAAAGGACTGAACAAGGAAGAATGGGAGGGCACTCTAGACTAATTGAGGTTGTCTTTTCAGTCTAAAGTTAACAATGACACACATGAATTTTCATATCAGTATAATTAGATGCGGGTCCCAAATGTACAATGGGCCATTATGGCTGTTCAGTTAGAGCAGCTTGGGTGCTCTGTGACTGTGGCATGTGTCTGTGTCAGGACTAGACAAAGTCATTTGCTTGGGGAAGCTCTCTCCCCTTCAGGTGTGAGGCCAGGAGCACCTGGTGTGGGTCCTGTCCCTGAGGTTCTGTCCTACACCACCCTCATGCAACACCTACTACACACAGATGCACAGTGACTGTCAGAGATGCTTCATGTTTAAGGATGGGCCTCCGTGTCATAAACTTTTTTAAAGGGTATATAGAGATAGCCCATGAAATCCAAATCAAAGGTCCAGAGTTTTCAGCAAATTGTACTTACCTATTTGCCAACTTAACCTCCCCATAGAAAGCCAAAAGATTCATCCTGTGTCCAGTCTTTCACATTACAGTGTTTAAAGTACTTTTTTTAAATTTCTATTTCATTTTTTAACAAAATATTTAACAAAATATAGTATATCTCATGTGCCAGGTACTATTTGTAATATTTATAAACACTGATTTATTTAATCTTCACAGAGACTCATTTTACAGATTGGAAAACAGAGGCAGAGAGAAGTTAAGTAACTTTAATGTCACTTAGCTGGGAAGTATCAAAGGCTTGGCTGCTGGCTCCAGAGTCTGGACCTTTAACCACCGTGTTATGCTTTCCATGGGTAAAGTAACCTAAAAAGACCCCTGGAATCAGTTACATGTGGTTGGAGACTAACTCTGTCATTGACTTACCAAATGCTTGATATTGGGCAATTTATCTAACCTCCCTCTGCATCAGTTTCTACATCTGCAGGAAGAGATGACAAGCCTGCCTGTTCTACAAGGTTGTTTTGGGGATTCAGTGGAGCATGATGAGAGCAAAGCAGTTGGCACCATGCTTGCACCTAGATAGTGCTCAATAAATATTGGCTACTGTTAGCTTTATGATTGTGATCAATGTATGAATATTAAACAGTATTTCCAGGCTGAAGGAACTCTGAGGTACTCATATTGAGGAGTCAGTATTAGAGCTTAGCAGTGCTGCCCATTCAATAAGGAATATTGAGAGACCCACAGCCACTGAGACTGCAGAACCCTGCATTTAGGACAATTGTCCCACCCCACTGGAGGTCCCCACCTGCTCTGTTCTTGGATTTCATGAGGGACGTGAGAAAGGGACTGGAGGCCGACTCCATCTGCTTCCCTTCTCGGCACCAGTGCACTAAGGGACCAGGAAAAGAGGTGTTGGGGCTGTGTGGTTGTGTTTTCCTCCTGTGCAATGGAGGAAATTGGCTTTGGGGTTTTCTTTTCCTGTTTTCTCATGGAATCTCAAGATTTCTAGGAGCAACCCTGCCTACATGCAATCAGTCCCTGAGAGGATTGTGATGTCTAATTCCAGGGGAGGAGCAAATGCACGAGGATCTCATTGGGAAGGGTTAGGCTAGTGCTGTTCAGGGGGAATTGTGGTGGGCCTTTCTTTGGAGTCTTGGAAACTCTTGGACTGGGCCTCAGCAGGATACTAAAAGCAACA
The DNA here is from genome assembly GCF_029281585.2 of Gorilla gorilla gorilla. Taxonomy (NCBI): domain Eukaryota; kingdom Metazoa; phylum Chordata; class Mammalia; order Primates; family Hominidae; genus Gorilla; species Gorilla gorilla. The sequence continues at coordinate 735,180 of NC_073236.2, forward strand.
CTAGCCTGAGAACTCAAAAGGGGCCCCGAGAGCCTCTGCTCCACACTGCTTGCTTTGCCAGCTGCCCCATTGCTGATGTCATACTGCCCTGAGAAAGCCACATGCCTCCTCTGGTTGAATCTCTCTGCTCTCTCTCCAGAAATGGGCTTCGCAGTCACAGCCATCTCCCGGACACCGGGGGTGACCTACAGCGACTCCTTTGACTTGCAGTGTATCATCAAACCCCACTACCCTGCCCAGGTCCCCGTGTCAGTGACATGGCGGTTCCAGCCGGTGGGCACGGTGGAGTTCCATGACTTGGTGACCTTCACCCGGGACGGAGGGGTCCAGTGGGGGGACAGGTCCTCCAGCTTCCGAACCCGAACTGCCACCGAGAAGGCTGAGTCCAGCAACAACGTCCGCCTAAGCATCAGCCGAGCCAGTGACACGGAAGCAGGTAAGTACCAGTGTGTGGCAGAGCTGTGGCGGAAGAACTACAACAACACCTGGACACAACTGGCGGAGAGGACCTCCAGCCTGCTGGTGATCAGGCTGCTGCAGCCAGGTGAGTGCTGAGGACCTGTGGGCTATGTGCCCATGCTGCCTGAGCAGACGTGAGGGAAAAAGAAAAGTGTGCATGGAGCCCTTAGCATCACTTCCCCCTTTCCCAGCTCTTCATTTAGAGACATTGCAAATCAATAGGAAGTTTTAAGAATCATGCAGTGGACACTTGTATTTCCTTTCCTTGATAGCCAGTTGTTGTCTGACGGCATTTGTTTTCTTCCTCTGTGTGTACGTTTGTTGTTGTTTTTGAGCCATTGGAGGCAAAGCTGTGGACATTGGGACACTTCCCCCTAAGTACTTCAGCATGTAACTCCTAAGAACCTACCCACCCACTGCACCATTATCACACCCTTGGGGTTTTACGTTAGTGTAGTCCTATCACCTACATTTCCCCAGTTGTCCCAATCATGCCCTTTATTTTTCCCTTTCAGATTAGGATCCAACCAGGGATCACACATCACATTTGTTATCCTGTCTCTTTAGACTCCTTTAATCTAGAACAATTCCCTAACCTGTGTGTTTGTGTGTGTGTGTGTGTGTATGTGTGTGTGTATGTGTGTGTCTGTAGACATGGACATTTGTGAAATGCACAGGCCAATTGTTTTAAAGAAAGCCCTTTTCTTTACTTAACCTCATCTCCTGTAATCCTCATACAATTATGGGGAAGTGATATCATTGTCTCCTGTTCATAGACAAGGAAATTCTGAGTAAAGAGGGAGGGTAATAGGCACCTATTGAGCATCTTCTTTGCATGAGGTGCTGAAGGTCAGTTATTCTATTAGAATTGCACAACAACCTCAGGAAAGATTTAAGTGACTAGCTTAAGGTCATGTACCTAGTGAATGGTGGAGCCAGGATTTGAACCCCGGTTGTCTTTCTCCCACAATGTTGCCTGCACTCAGGCCCTGTCCAGTGGTATGGGCCCTGAATTTGAGCTCCTTTCTCTATGGAGGCTGAGTCTGTCTCAAAGCAGATCATCAGGATGCATTAATTTGGGGAGCATTAGTCAGTAGGGCTTTCTGCAAACACTCTCGCCTTCATCAGGCTCTTCCGCTGACATGCGGGAGGAGTTAAGTACATGCAGCTCTTATGGTTTTCCTCCATCTGTCCTTGTCTCCTGCCAGGTTAGAAGCTGGTGGAGGGTGGAGCCCAGACGGTAGGCTCCTGTGTTCCTTCCCTCACCCAGCCTATGCCTCGGCTAGAACAGATACCTGTGCAGGCAAGGGCAAGGGTCTGACTTTGCAAAGATGGTTGGGGCCACAATGTTGTTTTCATCAACATGAGGTTAAATAACGGTAACCTTTGGGTTTCTCCTTCACCTCTTCCAACCCCATAACAGAGTTCTGTTCTGTACCAGATTTGGAACAAGTGAGTTGTATAAATGATGAGACTGTTCCCTTGGCCAACGAGAGCCTAAACTTTGACTGACAAGAGGCTCAGAGAAGAGGCTGTTTTACTTAAGTGGATTTTCAGGTTAATGGAAGGTTAAGCAGAGACCCCATTTTATGTGAACCCTTTTTGTGGAAAATGTCGAGGTACCCACTTGCCTGCGTTATTGAGTGGGACATTAGGATTGTAATTGCACCTTTTTTGGTCCCCTCTGGCTCTCAAAGTCAGTTTTCTGAGCAGCATTGCCCATCACATGGTTCTGCAGCTGTAGAAGGTAGAGGAGATGCTGACCTGAAGACCTTGTCTGACATTGCGTTTTTGAATCCATCCCTAGTATTTGCCTGTTTCTGGTACTACTTGGAATCTAAGACTGGAGTGCCTAAGGGAAGAATACAGAATGAGTTCATTGAAGGTTCTAATTATTTGGATTAATTTATGGTGTTACTAAAGGCAGACAGGGAAAAATATGTATGAAGTACCTCTTGGATGCCAGGTTTGTGCTTAGTGCTTTACTCATGTTTTCTTTTCTAAATTTATCCAACAACCTAATAATGTAGGTGTTTGTATCCCTATTTTGCTAATGAGGAAACCAAGGCTCAAAGTGGTCAGGAATCTTGATGGAGGCAAGCCAGCTGGTTAAGGGGCAAAACTGAGATTTGAACTGAGATTGGAGCCCAGGTATCTCTGACTTCCATAGAGCAAACGTTTTCCTTTATACCATAATTGCCTCCTGGGTAAAGTAGCTGGAGGGTTGGGAGACCCCAGATCTGCTCTGAGGTTGTCTTTGTGTCTTGGGTGTCTCGAGTTGGTTTCTGTTGTGTTTTCGCTATAAAATGAGAATGAACAGTGGTTGGCAGAGGAGACTTATGAGTATCACTGTACTTGGGCTGTTATGAGGCCTCTACTTAAAGGTGCACAGTAATATACTTTTATGGCCCTTTGGAGGCTAGGAAGAGCAAAGGTGGGTGCTTGAGGCCGTGCAGGACTACCAGAGGGCAGCTGAGGCACCAGGAGAGTGCATCCCCTTAAGTGTTACTGTCTCTCCTTTATTAAATATTTATGCATTTAGCACTTAATATTTTCCAGAGAGCTTCATAAGAGTTTTTACTCTTTCCTGTATACTTTGGTGCTGGTGCATTGATTTTGGGGAAATCGAAGTGGAAAAATACATGAGAGCTGACTGTGTGCTGGAGACTGTTGGACACTTGGTGTATATTATCTCACTTAATCTTCACTGCAACCCTGGGAGGAACATATTGCTTTCCCATTTTATAAATGAAGTAACAGAGGCTCTGAGAGGTTCTCAGTTCCTCAAATTAAACACCTAGTGAGTGGGGGAAGTTGGGATTTGAATCCAGGTGTGCCTTGTTTAAAAGTAATTGCGGTAGGGAGACTTTGACCTTTTTAAAGGCTATGCAATCAGAGATTCTTCTTTCTGCATTCAGTTAATGCTGTCCTTTACAGAAGAATTTTCTCCTTGTAGATTGCTGATGTGGAGGAGTTATGGCACTAGCGTTACTGGTAGTAACAACAGTAGCAGCTGATATTCACTGAGCATTTCTTGTAAACCACTGGGAATGCTTTACACATAATAACTTAGTTCCTTGTTTCTTAATCCATGCAGTGCTGTGAGGGGGACCGTTTTACCCAACTTCACAGATGAGGACACTGACACAGAAGTTACATAAATTGCCCAGTGTGCCATAGTAAGTGGCAGAGCCAGGATTCAAGTCCAGACAGGCAGTTTGGCTCCAGAGTCCAAGTCCCTAATTTTATTATTATATGTTCTAGACAAGTGCTTTTCTTCTCAGGAATCTTCTTTGGTACCGTATGCTTGTATTTAAAGTTTCCTCTCTCTGGTTAACCACTCCCGATTTCCTAATCCCCTTTAGCAAATCCTTAAATTTGTTTTTTGGAAGTTGGGGTCATAAGACACTGGTAGAGGTTCCTCAAGACACAGTTTGCTGATGGTGTAGAAGTTTTATCTTGTGCCTCTTTTAACTCCTGATTCTTCCAGCTTCTGCCACAAGGTGGCTCTAAGACCTGGGGATACCAGCGCTATCCTCTCTTCTTTTGCTCTCCCTGCGTACCTTGCCCCTCAAAACATAGATTCTTAGCCCTGCTCTGGTGTCTTCCATAGAAGTGTCCCCTGCTACCCCCGTTTTAAAGAATATTGTGTTAAATATTCGTATTCCATCAGAATCAAATAGGAACCCAGGGACTGTTGACTCACTCATGCTGGTCCATTTACCATCAGCCTTCCACTGCTGTGATATCATTTATCACAGCAAGCTTCTTTGTGGTCTGTGCCCCAGACTCGTCCCTGCTGATCCTGCCCCCATATCAGTATTCATCAGAATCTCTGGTTGGATGGCACAGTTGACTTGTGGATCTGTTATTTGACCATGCCCTTTGTGTGCTTCCTGTTGCGTATGCACATCCCCAACAGAATCTTCAAGGAATGCCATCACTGTCATGTTGCCATTGATCTAGCTTCGTCTGATCCCCATTGATCACATAGTGTGACCCCTCAAGGGGTGCTTAGGCAAGACTTTCAGCCACTTCACATATTTGATTGTTAGCTCTTAATCAGTTTTCTCTTTTAATTGTAAAGCATAATTGCCTTGCTTCCTTCTGATTTTCTTTAGCTCAAAACGCCCTCCAATTACACATCCCTAAATACAGAAGCAGTAAGGGAAATGTCAGCACTCATTTTTCAAATGTTTACGACAATATCTTGGTTTGGCTATTAAAATTGACAAAGCCATAAACAAGCTCCCATGAGGACAGCCTCCAGTGGTGGAAAGCTGACTTGTCAGAGGGTGTATTCTGCTGGGATTTTACTGATGGGCACTCAGGATGAATATTTAATACCCTCTGGATGTTGCCAAATCGGTTTTCTTCTATTTCTTATTGCTGACCTGGCAGATTGGGATAGCAGAGGGCTTTTCTTTGACTTCCATGAGTCCAGAGCATGTGAACACTGGCTCTCCTTTCACATTCTGAGGGATGACTGCCCCATCCCTCAGAGGACTGGCCTCTGCCTTCTTTCAGGGGAGTCTGCGGTTCTCCTTCTTCCATCCCAGGTGGCTTCTGCCTGTTGTCTGTGCCAAGGTAGAATGGGCATGAGTGCAAGAGCCCTAAGAGGAGAGCCCAGCCCCTCCCAGATGCCTCAGGCCTGTTGTCATGGTAACACCGGGGCACTTGTTATTGGCATCAACGAGCCAGGGTCACTGCCCTGCCTGCAGACAGGTAAGGCAGGGTAGGGCGCATCTGGGTAACCTTCATTAGCTATTTCCACCTGCAGACTCTTGCTGCTTTCCCCTTGCCCCTCCCTCCCTGTCTCTCTGCATGCATTGAGCACCTACTAAGTGCCAGGTTGCCATGCTGGTGAGATGGGTGTGTCACATTCCTGCCTTGCGGGCTCTGTGGGAGGCAGGAGGCCTAGGGACAGAGGAGAGCAGAAAAGCATTACAGGTGTGGAGGCAGAGCCAGCACAGGGCATGAACACGGGGCAGGGGGCAGGGGGCGTGAGGAGGGAATGGGGTAGGGGTGAGGGTGGGAGGTTGGGAAGGAGGAGTGGAGCATTTCAGGTTCAGAGAAGAGTGTGAATAAAGATAGTCATGGAGGGTGGGAGCAGCATGCTTATCTTGAGATGACTAAAACATGGGGTCTGGGAGGGATTCACCCCCAGGCAAGCTGGCAGGGATCAAGAAGTCCCTTTTGTACATGGGAGCATGAGGTGAGGGTGGGCATATGTAATAGCTAAAAGCAAGGACAGACCAGACGGCCTCGGTTTGAATCCCAGCTCTACCACTAAGCCAGCTGTGTGACCTTGGGCAAGTGTCTTTATAAAATTGGGAATAATATTTATTTCATAGGATTAGTGAGGACCAAATAGTTAATATCTATAAAGTGCTTAGAATAGTGCTGAGCACATAGGACCAGATGAAAGTTTGCTAAATAAATAAGAACATCCTAAACTCAGAAATTAGGACTTTAGCTCATACCCAGATCATATACTCCATTTTTGTAATAATTTATAATATTCCCTTTACCCAGAAATGAAATTCATATACAATATAACATTCCTAATCATATATTTAAAATTTGCTATATTGTCCTAGTTGTGGGATAAAGAAAGTATTTTTTTTTATAAAGTAGTTCATAGTAAAATAATGTGTTTCAATGTGTAAATGCTCAGGACAGCTATGCTAGGAGGCACAGTCACAGTCAACGCTGTCCCTAAATGCACACTAACAGTCACCGTATCAGACTTGGCACCATGAGCAGGACTGCCATTCTGACAGGGTTTCTGAAGTCCTGAGTAACTCTTGCTACAATTCTGAACAAAACAAAGGAAAATCCTCTCTTGACTGACCTGGCATATATTAAAACCATGCAAAATAAAATAATTGTGATTATAGTAAAGTGAAAGTAGGTTCTAGGCTCAGAGGCATAATTTTTGCCCACATGAATGTCATTTGAAAGTCACACAGGACACGAGGCAGAGTTTTGTTGCATGGAGTTGTCCCAGATATGATTTTACATCTTTAATGGCTTTATTCCATTGAATATATACCCCTCCCCAAATCAATATGGCAACCAGAGACCTGCTTGCAATTAGCTGCCTTATTGAGAACTGCTGTCATGGGCTGTGGGGTGGGCAGCTGTGGGCAGTAGCATGCCCCATTTGCCATTTAGGGAAATCCCCTTGCTGTGGCTAGGCCGAGAGGCAGGGAGTGTCATATGCAGGCCAATTATAAGAGCCTGAGAAGGAGATCATTGAGGGCCCAAATAGGGAATGGTCATGTGGAGAGAGCAGGGAGCCAAGGGGTGTTAAGGACAGAGGGACTCAGGGGTAGTAACAGTTTGACTGGCAGGCGCCTGTGCCACTGGCTTCCCATGCAGCTCACCCTGCATTCTTTCCTTGTCTCTCATCTGACTTGCTTCTCTCCACTTGAAACATCTCTCCTGCCGCAGACACTGGCTGCCTCTATCTCTAGCATTACTGTCTGTTGTCTTTAATAAAGAGCAGTGTCTTCCTCCCTCAGTGCCCATCTCTTTGCACCTGCCACTCTGGCTGCTGCTCACACCACTGCACAGAAACCGCTTTCTCCAGACTTACCGGCAACCACCTCAGCAGCACAGCTGTTGCTTCTCAAACTTGAATGTGCATCAGAATCAATCGGAGGGCTCATGAGCCTGCAGGTTGCTGAGCCTTACTCACAGTTTTTCTGACTTAGCAGGTGCTGGCAAATTCCCAGGTGATGCTGATCTGCAGATCCATGGCATGCACCCTGAGGGCCACAGGTGGTCAGGATCAAGTACAAGCTGCAGGCCCCTTGCAGTGTGGCCGAAGCTTACCTTTCTAACCTCATCCACTACACCTGAGCACTTGCTCCTCCTTGAATAGAGTGCACAGGGTAGTTGTCATCTTTCTTCACTTGTCCCCTCTCTCTGGCGTGCCCTTTCACTCTCCTTCTCTGCTTGTTTCTCAGAGCCTAGCTCAGAGGCCACATACCTTTTGAAATGTTCTCTTTTCTATCAAAATCAGAATTGCCCCTCCTTTTAAAAAGTAACCACATTTGTTCAACTATTCATTGATTAGTTTAACAATGATTGGGTCAGAGTCCCTGCTGTGCATATGCTTAGAATTTTGTAAGAAAGAGAAGACTTTAAAAATTACCTTCATTGTAAGGCAGCAGTAACAGCTATAGTGGAACATAAGGGAATCCTTTATTGAAGAAATAAATGAGTTTTGAGTGAGAAGAGCACGCACAGAGTGGAATCTGAAGGGAGAGTAGGCTGACTGAGAAAGCTGCTGCTGGTCTCCGCTGTGGAGTTCTTCCCTCTTCCTGATGTCTCACCTTGAAACCACCCTATCCTGGCTTGTAACAAACGCAACAGCCTCTCCTACCATACAAAACACAGATCTTCCAAGTTTTAATCACAAGCCTGGGAAGGAAACTCTCCAGCTGCAGAAAGAAAGGGCCACTCCCTCAAAGCAGGGCCTGGCCCCTGGGGGCTGCTGTGAAGGCAGCTGCTGGCGTGAGCTGGAGCAGCTCTCGGACCCTCTTCCTGTCTCTTGCTGGATTCTTTCTTCCTCCTGCCAATTCACTGTTGGGAGTTAACTAAGCCTTACTCTTTTCTTTCATGTCTGCATTTATGGGCTCTCAAAGCCCATTCACTCACACGCCAAGTCCAGGGTTTCTCAGGCTTGAAGCTACTTGTGAATCACCTGGGGATCTTGTTAAAGTGCAGATTCTGACTCACTGGGTCTGGGGTGGGGCCTAAGAGTCTGCATTTCTAACAAGCTCCCAGTGCTGCTGGTCTGAGAACAGCAATTTGAGCAGGAAGATTACCACTTATGCTTGACAACTCCCAATTTAAGTGTTGAACTTTGAACTTGGGACAAGGCACAGAAACCAAAAAGGAACGAGAATAGCTAAAATTCACTGGGTGTTTGTTATATACCAGGTTCTGTGCTAAACTCTTTTTATAGACAATTGCTTTTAGTCTGCACAAAACTCCTAATGGAGATAGAGACATTGTTCTTATTTTGCAGATGAAAACACCTGTGGTCTCTAAGTGGGCAGGGCTCTCCTAGCTCTGTGGAGGAAGGTGGTGCACGCAAGCTGTACACCACCCAGGGCAGGGCTCTGGCAGGACATGGGAGGGCTCCCTAATTATATGTGGAGATTCCAGTCTCCCCTGTGCCTCAGGAAAGGTCCTACCTGCCCTGGAGATGTGGGAGGAAATCCAGAGCATAGAATAAGAGCTGACCCCTTGCCCACCTGTCAGACATGCACCAAATTTAAAAAATGCCTCTCTTTCAAGCTTCTCAACACTTCACAATATTTTGACACGGGAAGGAAAAAAAAATGGAAATGCTTTGGAACATTTCTCTTCCTTGAATTCTTGTTCTCAGACCATGTGACTGAATAGAAGTTTACTCACAGGATTCCAGTTTAACATATGCAGTTACTACAGCAATTGAGGTTTCCTTAGTAACAGTTGCAAAAATAATCCAGTCCCAATTAATAATACATTTTAAACCTCTTTCTACTCCATGCTGAACAACCCAGTTTTTTTGGCCAAGTACCAGATAATTCAGGTGGTGTCATTTGCACTTATATAGATATCATTTGCATGCAGTGAATTGGGTTGGAAAAGAATGAAAAGGGAGCCGGTTGTTTCAAGTATTATAGGAATCCAATCTGAAAAGTCGACTGGCAAGTGAATGCAAATCTAACTTCCAGAGTTTGGGAGCTTAATGGTAAACACTGTCCTGGATTCCTAGTGTGCCTTAGAGGACTTTCTGCATTTGAAGAAGGGAGAAGGCAGAAGATTGGACTTGCTAACAAAAAAGATGAACCCGGGAGGGTGGGGCCGTGGCACACAGGATTTCTCTCTAAGTGGTGCCTGGTGTGTTCTTGATGGCGTGAGAAGGTCTGTGGGTTTGTGAATTCAACAAGTCTTCCTGGAGAGAATGTCTGATTCACCGCCGGGAGATGCTCCGCAGTGTTGCTCAGTCATGGCATTGGGAATTGGACTTTGCCACACCTTGGCTTGCTAAATCCTTCCATCCATTCAGAACATTTGTCTGTGTGTTACAGGGAGACCAAGTGGCAGTCTGTGGCTTTCACAAGTTTTGGTTCTGTGATGCATGGGACTCAATCAACCCTTGATGCTGCCAAACCAAGCTTAAGCCAGCTGGCAGGCCAGGGTCATGACCAGTGGGCTGGGTCCTGGGTCTGGATGCAGTTCCTGGGGTTGAGCTGGGCTAAAGAGACAAGAGTCTGACCAGCAGAGTGCTGGAGCCTGGCCAGGCATCCCTGCCCTGCCCCTGCCCCTGCCCTCCACACAAGCTCGGTTGGAGGAGGCCTAGGTTGCTGTCCCTGGGTGGAATCTGCACCTTGCCCCTGCTTTCTTTCTCAGCTGGGAAGTGGTTTGGTCCCTGTGGCGGAAAAACTAAGTGTGAAGAGAGTGGTGGAGGTGGAACAATGCTTGTGCTATTAGTTCCCTAAGAGGAACTTAGAATTGTTTTTTTTTTTTTTTTTTTCATTTTTAGTAGCATGAGAGGCGTGGATGGGGGAATGCAGAGCCAAGGTTAATGATGATAGGGTGGGTGAGATCTCAAATCACCTTCCTAAGATGGATTTCATTAGACCTTGGCTTCTTGCCACTGGCAAGGTGAACATCGCCATTAATTAGCTGCTGGGGAGGCGCTCCACAGGCTGCCCTCTTGTCTGTTTTTGGAGCGAGACAGTGAGGAGAAGGGAGGATTGCAGTTGGCTTTGCCTTGTCCCGTGGTTTACTGTCTTCTCAGCCTTCTCTCTCACTCCCCTAGAGGAAGCCGCCTCTCCCCGCCCCCGCAGCATCCTCTAATTACCTGTTGCTGTGTTTCTCCAATGTGCTCTCATTCTCTCACCCACTCATTCACCTATTTCAGCAAACACTGATCAAATGCTTTCCTGGCCCAGGTGTTGTGCTAGGCTCTGGGGGTGCAGCGATAAGAATGTCCGCTAGGCCTTCCGCCCCATGAGGGCTGGGACTCTGGCTTACTCTTCAGGGCATCCCCAGCACTTAGCATCCTGTGGGAAACTGAGTGGGCACTCCGTAAATACTGGTTGATTGAGTGGAAAGAGCTTGATCCCTGCCCTGCGGGAGCTCACCATCTAGGATATGGGAGAGAGATGTGAGGACACACAGCCCAAAGATATATAGAGGGTGCTGAGGAAGGGTATGGAGCCCAGGGGGATGGGAATGAGGGATAAGTGGAGAGAAGGGTGAGGGTGGGAGGTGGCAGAAGGAGACTGGCAGAGAGGACAGCAAGGGCAAAGGCCAGCACTCAGGGAAATTGCACCAGGGGCGTGCGCCTGTGGAGGGTGCCTGAGGGTGAGTCGTGAGAGATGAGTCAGGACACTTGGGTGAAGGCCAGATCCTGAAGGGACTTTGTGCTGTGAAAAAGAATTGTTTCTCTCTAGCCCGTAAGTAGTTCAGAGCCATTAAACTTTTCAAGCAGAGACCTGATATAGCTAGATTTGTACTTCAGCAGGATCACCCTCAGAGGCCCTGTGATGGTGGGCTGTGCAGCCAGTGGATAGGGGAGAGATGGTGAAGGCCTAAGCCAGGCACATGGCAAGGAGGAGACAGGGAAGGGTATTTAGCGGTGGCCTGGGCTCCGTGCTGCCTTCCTCACACTGAAGCCAGTCGGTGTTAAATCTCCCAGGAACTGTGCTGGAGGAAAACTGACTCAGAGCCTCAAGGTGGATGGGCCACGTTTCTGGGAGTCTGTGGTGATTCTTGTGTTCCCCTTTCCTTTGCAGTGACAAAGCTGCAGGTGAGCAAATCGAAGAGGACCCTCACCCTGGTGGAAAACAAGCCCATTCAGCTGAACTGCTCAGTCAAGTCTCAGACCAGCCAGAACTCCCACTTTGCGGTGTTCTGGTACGTCCACAAGCCCTCAGATGCCAACGACAAGCTTATCCTGAAGACTACCCACAACTCTGCCTTCGAATACGGTACTTACGCGGAGGAGGAGGGCCTGAGAGCCAGGCTCCAGTTTGAGAGGCATGTGTCGGGGGGCCTGTTCAGCCTCACCTTCCAGAGAGCCAAGGTCAGCGACAGCGGCAGCTACTACTGCCACTTGGAGGAGTGGCTGCTGAGCCCCAACTACGCCTGGTACAAGCTGGCAGAGGAGGTTTCTGGGCGCACAGAAGTCACTGTGAAACAGCCAGGTAAGGCCGCAGGGCACGGCTGTCCTGGGCCAGTGGGTTTAGTGCAGAGACTGCCTGGGGGTGGGTGGGGCTCTGTGGGGCTGGTGTGGAGAGACTGTCTGCAAGGTGCATGCTGAGTGTGGGTGCAGGTACACAGACCATCACCCTAGCACACTGCAATCCCATCCATTTTACCTGCAGTGGGTCCTGATGCTGACGGCAGACTCATGGAAGCATCCTTGACCCTGCTTCTGTGGATAGCATCTTCACCAAGGAGCAGGGCAGCTGTGGTTAGCAAAATGTGGCAAGGCAGGGTTCATGGCAGCTCCTGAATCTTCTTCTGGGTTTGCAGTTTGCACCCTGAATCTTGGGCTGACACCAGCTCCACACCCAGAGTTCCTACCTAGAAGGCATTTTCTGGTCTTATGCATCTGCATCCCCCTTCTTCCTTAGCTCCCAGCCCAGCCCAGACAAGCCTTTCCTGTCTCCAAACTGAATCATTCCTCCTCTGGCCCTTCCTCGACCCCATGGTGTAGCCCTTATTCCTCTCCCTCACAGGTGGCACTCAACCTCTGCCAGAATGCTTCCAGGGAGGGAGAGCTACTCACTCTGCAAGCCTCAGTTCCACTTTTGGGCAGCTCTGATTGTTGAAAAGTTCACTTTCCTGTAATTTCCCTTTTGAGATCTGCCCATGGAAAAAACAAAGAGAAGTCTGCGCCATTTCCTTTCAAATACATGAAATGTATGCCCCTTCTCTGTTAAAAATCTCTAGTTCTTTCAACTTCTCACATAGTGTAGCCTTAAGTGCCTCTCCATCCCTTATTCTCACATCCCTACAATTCGTTGTTGTCTCTGCCTGTCCTTCCTGATGGGCCATGGAGGGTGCTGTGTTGCCACTCTTAGCCTTGCTAACAGTGACAATTCTGGCAGGCTGCAGACCATGTGTGGACCTTGATCTGAGGGCTTAGAGGCTTCGACCTGCCAGCCCTGTGGGGGCACCCACCCTATCTCATCTCATTGAATGGGGCAGAGCAGGTGAGGGCATGATGGACGGATGGGCCTCATCCCCCTGCTTCCGTTGCCTGGGGTCCTCGGTCAGCCTGTCTGCTCAGACCCCTGAAACTGGGGGTTGAGGAAGGACCCTCCTGGATCACGTGACTCTGTTCAGTCCAGGTGACTAGGGTCCTTGGATTAACAGTTCCTAGAGCCCAGCCTATAGCCCTGAAAGTTGGGGAGAGGGCCTGTTAGGAGAAGCATCCCCTGCCTTGGGGTTGTAGAGGTGATCTAGGCTCCTCAGACCTTGTGGGGCCTCAGATGCTTACATCTCCAGCTCCTCCTGGCATGGGCATCTGGCTGCAGCCCAGCTCTGTGGCCCCATCTCCCAGGGAACCTTTGGTCTAATCTGCCTCCCGCTGAAACCCAGCCTCATTCAGCCCCACCGAGGCTTTCAGAGTTCAGGTCTCTCATTCAGGGTTTGAGACCCCACCGGGCTCAGAGAGATCTGCAGCCTGCAGCGATCCCAGATCACACAGCCCCAGGGATGGGACCAGGAGCCAGCCCACATCCCACCTGCAGCAGTTCCTGTGCCTTTAAAGCCTCCCCTCCCAACTGCCCCGCCCCCAGTCCACTGGGGGAGGGAAGGAGGAGCTGGGTCACAGCAGGGAATCTTAGCTTGGTTTTAGTGTGCTGCTGGACGACCAGACCGGGCGTCGAGTGAGCCCAGAAGTGAGAGCAGTTGGTTGCGCCCCAGTGCTGTGTGACCCAGAGGCGCCGCTCACCCTCTCTGAGCTGGTGGACATCATAGGTGGGGAAGCTCAGGTCAGGGCACTCCCATGAGTGTCTGGAGTCCTGAGTCCCATTCTCAGCTCTGCCATATGCTTGCTGCACTCTAGAGGAGTTCCTCTTCCTCTCCGAGCCTCGGTTTGTGTACCCGTGCTGTGGGAGTGAGTTGCACTTTGGGGTGAAGGGGGCAAGACTTGTGTGGGCGCATCCTGCAGAGGGATCCCACAGAAGGGGAGAGCCCTGGGTTCTTTATCCGACTGGGTCTGGGCTGGGGGGGTCTCTGTTTCTTGGCTGATGAGTTTACGTGAGTTTGAGTGAGGTATGCGGGTGGGTGAAGGAGGGCTGGGGGGAGTCACCTGACTTGTGCGAAGAAGCTCTTGAGAGAGCCGTGGCTTCTTGGAATTAAGAGGAAAGAGTGCAGCATGAACACAGGCCCTGGAGGATCTGGCAGCCCTGAGTGGGGGTGGGGGTTCAGCTCTGGAGTAGAGCCAGAGCTGTGATGGGGTTGGGGGGACCCTGTGTCCTTGGGCCATGCTTGCCTCGCTCCTGGGTTCTGTTTGTGCCTGTGGATTGGGGTGGGGCAGGGCTGGTTGTGCGAGGGGTCATTGCCCAACTCCAGGGGGCACCTGCCACCTCTCAGCTATATATATAGGGATATATATAGTTCTTTCTACAGGTTTCCAGCAGGTAGTGGTTATTAAATCTTACTGAAGGGGTGTTTTTTCTGATTCTCAACTCTGTGCCGCAAGGGTGGAAACTGTGAGAGACAGATTCCATCTCCACATCTGGGTAGTAAGCATCCAGTCCAGGGGTGTAGACGGTCCTGGGGAAGCAGCCAGAGATCTGTACATTCTGATATCCAGGGATAGCGACTCCAGGCTGAGGGCTGGCAGGGTAAGGGGTGGGTGTGTCCTGGGCTCACCCGCAGGTCTGCAGACTTCCTGGAGCCAGCTGACCTTGGTAAATCCCTTTTGTCTAAGCTTCAGTTTCCTGCCTGTGAATGGGGTTGGGGCTGTGCTCTGGTTTCACCTTTGTGGCTCTGGGGTTGTGGTGACAAAGCCATCAAGCTGGGTTGAAGGATTAACCAGGAAACCTCAGACTGGCTGCCGTGTCTACCTCTTCCTCGTACTCCTCTCTCTGCTGCATCCTGGGAAGCTGCTCCGCTCAGCCTAGATGAGGCTCAGTTGTGTGTGTGTGCACGTGCTTGCACGTGTGTTGGAAGTGGGTGGTATTGATACCAGAGTCAGTGTCTCCGGGTGAGTGAGGCTTGCACATTTCTCGGGACAGGGAACTCACTACCTTATGTGCCCAGGACAAGAGCTGTGGGGTCTGGAGAAGACTTCTAGGCCAGCCCCTGCAGTCTTTCCTCAGGTGACATGGCTTCCCCGGACCCACTTCCCCCTAGGTGCCCTCTCTGCATTCAGGGGGTAGAGGGCTGACTGGGACAGAATGTGACACACTCAGCATGTGAGGAAAAGCCTCCTTCATTCTGTAGGCCCTACCTCTATTAACATGTCCTTTGATAAAGTGACTCCCCTCCTGTCTCCCCTCTCTGGAATCCTCAGCTGCTGCCAGGCTTCAGCTGTGCCCTATTGAAGGCAGCTCTG
The DNA here is from genome assembly GCF_029281585.2 of Gorilla gorilla gorilla. Classification (NCBI taxonomy): domain Eukaryota; kingdom Metazoa; phylum Chordata; class Mammalia; order Primates; family Hominidae; genus Gorilla; species Gorilla gorilla. The sequence goes on from NC_073236.2 coordinate 750,223, forward strand.
TCTCCCTACTTTCCCCAGCCCAGGGTTTTCCTTTTGGGGTCAGCTGCAGGGATCTGGGCCATCCTTTACCCACTCAGACTTTCTTCCTGCCCACCTGCTGCTGTGAATCCTGTATGTCATATACATGTGTGTATATATATATATAATTATTATATTTATATAATTTATATAATATATTATAATATATAAATATAGTATTATATATAAAATTATACTTTAAGTTCTAGGGTACATGTGCACAACGTACAGGTTTGTTACATATGTATACATGTGCCATGTTGGTGTGCTGCACCCATTAACTTGTCATTTACATTAGGTATATCTCCTAATGCTATCCCTCCCCCTTCCCCTCACCCCACGACAGGCCCCAGTGTGTGATGTTCCCCTTCCTGTGTCCAAGTGTTCTCATTGTTCAATTCCAACCTATGAGTGAGAACATGCATGTCTTATATGCTCTCAGGCAGAGAGGAAACTGCTGAGCTGGGCAGGGGACAGAGCCCTGTGGCTCTCCACTTCAGACCCCACCCGGCTGACTGCCATGGAATGCAGCCACTCAGCAGGGCCAAATCCCCTGATGTTCCTGTTGGCTGTCTAGCCTTCAGGGACAGGTCATGGGGCCTTGGTTCCTGCCCTGTCATCTTCCCAGTCACCCTGATCTTCAGGGGGAGGAATAGCCTGAGAAAGGGCTTGGTCATAGCACCTCCATCCTAGGGCTATTGAGGATCTCACAGTTGTGTGTCTGGTGGGTTCTGTCCAGAGCCCGTTTGAGAGCAGTGGATGACAGGACAGGCCTATGTGACCCAGGCAGGAAGCAATATTGGGTCAGCCTTCATGTCCCCTTCTGTCAGCTTGGGGCAGCCTGGAAGGATGATTGTGGGGTAGGTGTTATGGGCACGAAATAGACCTCAGGTGGAGGCTGCAGGGGCTCTCCAGCACTGTAGACACAGCAGGCCAGGATCAGGGGAGGGAGCCATGACTCAGGGAGACTCTGGCCCATATCCCTGGCAGATGAGGGCCACAGGGGAATGGGCAGCACTGTCCAAAGTCCCCTGGGCTGGGTCCGCAGCTGTTCCTGGCTCAGACTTCTTGGTGGGCTGGTCAGAAACATGCAGTAACTTGGGGCAGTTACCAGGTGGCCAAGTCTGCACTGCTGGGCTCTGTGAGCTTGGGCCAGCTCAGGCCCTCTCTGGGCCCTGCCTTTCTGAGCTGTTCAGGTGGTTCCTCGGGCCTGGGGTGCTAATGTTTCTGGATGGGCAGCAGAACCAGTGTGCACTCAGGGCCCCAGGCCATGTTCCCGGAACACACTTTTAGCATTGACAGCAGCGTGTGGTGAGGCCCCTTAGTCTGGGTTTTGGTCTAGTGCCAGGGGCATCACTACTCCACCACCTCCAGAGCCATCTCTGGGACACTGGCTGTGAGTTCAGATGTTCTGAACAGGGACAGGGAGAGCCAGAGGGACCCAGCCTGGGGCTCACTGGAGGGGCTCGTGGGCAGACAGTGCCCTTTGGAGGGAACTGAGTCTGAAAGGAAGGAAACCCTTTCCCCGGCTCATAGCACCTGCCATCCAGGGCCCTGCCAGGGCTGCGTGAACTTTAGTCATGTGGTGACAGGCCGAGTCACCGTGCCAAGTCACTGTGTGCCTCCTTGCTGCTGTGACGTCAGCTTCCCCATCCTCCCAGCCAGGCTGGATCTCTGTGAGAGGCCTGCCTGTCCTGCACCCTGTGTGGATGCCTCCCACTGTCCACCAGGGCTGCTGGGCACCCCCTGGCTGGTCTCTTGGACTAGGTAAGCTCATGGGTCCTCTGGCCGCTCCTGCTCTTTCCCTGCCTCTGCTCCTCCTCGGAGGTGGCCACCCCCAGATCCCACTCCCAATTCGGAGGCCCCCTGAGGAGTGCTGCAGGGGGCCGCAGGCGTGGCTCTGAGCCACTCTGGAGAGTGGGGGGGCCCAGCCAGTTCTGTGGCTGGGACTTTCCCAGGCAGACAAGTCTGTCTCTTCCTCCCCAGCGGGTGCAGCCCAGAACTGTCTTCTGAGGAAGAGGTGCTCTCCTGGGCCCCCACTGTCCCCAGGCCTCAGGTAAGCCCATCAGGGTCACAAGGAAGGGGTTCTGGGTTTGAGGCTAACCATAGCAGCTGACCTACTTTCTAGCCTCAGTTTCCCCTAGTGTGTGCAGCTCTCACACTGTTTGGGTGAGAGCCAGGCCTCTGGGCTTGGACATTCTTTCAGTGAGTTTTGAGGGTGGAGGGATGGGAAATGGAAGCCCAGGACCTCAGCAGGGTGTCTTCCTCTGAGCCGGGGACATCTGCCTATGGGAGGCTGGGCCCACCCTCCCTTGCTGACCTGCCCTGGGAGGAAGGGACAGGGCCCAGCACTGCCTACTCCCCTCCAAGTTCTTCCCAGCAGTCTAAGCCTGGCTGGGTGCCCCGTGCTTCTCCAGGTGCCTACTTGGGCCTTTGGGTAGACAGATTAACAGACAGGGGAGGCTGGGTCATGGTAGGACCACCCCAGGACCCTGACCGGGGGCTCAGCTCATGACCCTGAGCCTGGGAGAGATGAGGCCATGCCCTCCAGGGCACTCAGCATGACCCGGCCCAGTGGACGGGACTGGGTAGCTTCCTTGGTGCAGGGGGCTGTCATGCTAGGACAGGGTCACTCACCAGGCCAGGCCCCTGCCCCATGACTTGTGGTGGAAATGTCCTTTTGTTTTTGTTTTTTGCTTTTGTTTTTTGAGACGGAGTTTTCCTCTTGTTGCCCAGGCTGCAGTGCAGTGGTGCAATCTTGCCTCACTGCAACCTCCACCTCCCGGGTTCAAGCAATTCTCCTGCCTCAGCTCCTGAGTAGCTGGGATTACAGGCACCTGCCACCATGCCTGGCTAACTTTTTGTATTTTTAGTGGAGATGGGGGTTTCACCATGTTGTCCAGGCTGGTCTCCAACTCTTCACCTCAGGTGATCCACCTGCCTCTACCTCCCACAGTGCTGGGATTATAGGCGTGAGCCACTGCACCCGGCCATGTGATGGGAATGTTCTGTGTCCATAATAGATGCTGCATATTGCTGGCCCAGCTCCTGAGGCTCTTTGGACCTCCAGGAATCGGTATCTCTATCAGGGACCCTTAATCCTGACCCGGACTCCCGGCTGGGACCCAGGGTGTTGGAGTGGCAAGAGCGCTGTCAGGCCTGGTGAAGGGTGTGAGCTGTCCAACGGGGCAAGGAGGAGGCAGGGCCTGTTCTGTAGTTGGACAGACAGAGCCCTCTAGCAGCTTTCTGGAAGACTGAAGGGCAGGCGATGTTGGAGGGAGGGAGTGCAGGCAGCGGCTGTGAGGGAGTTCAGGTCAGAAACAGGTGGCACCTGGATTCACGCTGTGGTGGTCACGGTGGGGATGAGGGGCTGCTTTGGATTGTGCTGGGGATGTGGGGTGGTGTGCTGCTGCATGACTACTGCCAGGTCTCTCTGCTCTTGGTGTCTGCATCCAGGGCTGGGAGGGGGTCAAATGTATCACACTATCGGCCCCAGGCCCACCAAGCCTGGGGAGGTGGCCACACTTCCACGATGGCATCTGGATGTTCCCTGTGTGTGGGGAGGGCACAGGGACTCCATTCATAGACCACCTCTTGGACAGTGTGTCTGCCTCTGAGGTCAGACGCTCTGAACTGGGACAGGGTGGAGTGGAGGGAAACCCAGCTTGGGGCTCATTGGAGGGGCTTGCTGGCAGACACCTCCCTTTGTGGGAAACTGACTGTGGGAGAGGGGAACTCCAACCTCTGTCACCACATCCCTCTTCCCTGTTGTCACACCTGTCACTTGCTGCCATATCCGTGAGACTTCCCAAGGGTCACTGCTGCCACTCACTGCACAGCCTGGAAGGGAGTCCACAGGGGACATAGAGTGAGCAAGAGACCTGTGCCACTCAGGCCTCCTGGGGGTGTCCCCAGTGCAGCCATGATGATAATCACAGCTACCATTCACCAAGTCCTGCCCACAGTCTAACCTACTCTATTCACAAAACTCCCAGCAGCAAGGCAAGTGAGGTGCTGCCGTCATCCAGGCTGGACAGTTCAGTGATTTGCCTGAGGCCCCACAGCAGGTGAGTGGCAAGTCCAGCGTCAGAGCAGGGCAGGCTGGCAGTGCCCCCTGAGCCCCCTTTGCCATGCTTACCACATGCACATCCTGGGCTTCTGCAGGAATGCCCTGTCCCCTACCTGCCCTGCTCCATGCAAAACCCTCTTTGAGCTGTGCCTGGGAGACGTGCTGAGAGAATTCATGGAAACAAATGTGTTACTGACAGCCTCTTTGCCTGCAGAGTTCAACTGGAGACAGAGAAACCAGCCAGAGGCAGAGGGAGGTAACACGGAGTCCCCCAGAAAGGTCTGGGCTGCGCGTGCTTCAGGTAACCTCCCTTGACCTTCAGGAGAACGAGAAGGCTGCCTGATCAGAGAGTCTCTGAAGAAGATCCTGTGGCTGCAGGCTTCAGCAGAGTGTGAGGGAGACCCCAGTTATTTCCTCAGGTGTTTCCACCAAATCCTCCTGTCTTTTGTGGCCAACACCCCAGGCAAGGCTTGGGGTCCCCGTCTGCTGCTGGACGGTAAGTTCTGTCCCCATGGCAGTGAATCTGTGGGGTGTTCTGATTGTGGGCACTATGGAAGCTAAACCCCATGCTCCAGGTGGGGTGGAGGGTCTTCAGAGGACTCCTGGACAGTTCCAGGCTCTAAGCTGAGGTGGGGGACACAGGAGAAACCAGGCCAGGCCCATCCCTACTGGAGCTTCTACCTAAGCAGTGGAGGCTCAGCCACTGTGAGGAGGTAGGCAAGGCCCTGCAGAAAGAGGGGTGAGGAAATCTGGGGGCTCCCAGGAAGGGTCGCTGCTGGAGATGGGGTTCTTACCAGGATGGGCTCTGAAGATAAGCAGGGAGGATTTGGGAGGGCAGAGATGAGGCCCAGAGCTTCTGGCAGAGAGCATGGCCTGCGCAAAGGTCTGGGGGCCGGACAGCCTGTACGTATTCTGGGAAGCAGGAAGGAGACACAGGCCTTGTGTTTCTGAGCCCCGACTTTAGACTGTGCCCTGTTGGGGAGGGGCCAGGGAATGTCTGAGGCTGGGCCTGACCCTGCTCCTTACCCCGTGGGAGCAGCAGAGCCATGAAGAAGAAGTTAGTGGTGCTGGGCCTGCTGGCCGTGGTCCTGGTGCTGTTCATTGTCGTCCTCTGTCTCTGGCTGCCCTCAGCCTCCAAGGAACCTGACAACCATGTGTATACCAGGGCTGCCGTGGCTGCGGATGCCAAGCAGTGCTCGGAGATTGGGAGGTGAGTGGGGCAGGGCATGGGACATGGGCCCTGAAAACTGGGCAAGTGGACCAGAGCAATACCTTCACCCCTCTGAGACTCAGTTTCCCCACATGTAAGCTTTGCTTGGACTCTCTCAGTAGCCTTTGGGAAGGGGATGGTGACTCCGAGAGCAGGATGTGGGTCTCCTAGAGCCAAACAGGGCCCCTTTTCTCAGTTCTAAGAGTCTCTGTCTCTTTGGATAAACTCCACTGTTTTGTTGTTTGGTGGCTATTTTTACTTATTTCTTCCTATCTATCTATCTATCTATCTATCTATCTATCTATCTATCTATCTATCTATCGATCTATTTAGAGATGGAGTTTTGCTCTGTTGCCAGGCTGGAGTGCAGTGGTGCAATCTCAGTTAACTGCAACCTCCGCCTCCCAAGTTCAAGCGATTCTCATGCCTAAGCCTCCCAAGTAGCTGGGATTACAGGCGTGTGCCACCACGCTCAACAGATTTGTGTGTGTGTGTGTGTGTGTGTGTGTGTGTGTGTGTGTGTGTGTGTGTGTGTGTGTGTGTTTCCGAGACAGAGTATCACTCTGTTACCCAGGCTGGAGGGCAGTGGTGCAATCTTGGCTTACTGCAGCCTCCCCCTCCCAGGTTCAAGTGATTCTCCTGCCTCAGCCTCCACATTAGCTGAGACTACAGGCATGTGCCACCATGCCCAGCTAATTTTTGTATTTTTAGTAGAGACAGGGTTTTGCTATGTTGGCCAGGCTGGTCTTGAACTCCTGACCTTGTGATCCTCCCACCTCTGCCTCTCAAAGTGCTGGGATTACAGGTGTGAGCCACTGTGGCCTGGCCTAATTATGGTGTTTTTAGTAGAGATGGGGTTTCACCATGTTGGTCAGGCTGGTCTCGAACTCCTGACCTCAGGTAATCCACCCACCTGGGGGTCCCAAAGTGTTGGGATTACAGGTGTGAGCCACCATGCCCGGCTTATTCTTTTCTGTTTTTTTTTTTTTTTTTGGATAGGAGACAATTTCTTTCTTTCTTTTTTTATTTTATTTTATTATTATTATACTTTAAGTTTTAGGGTACATGTGCACTATGTGCAGGTTTGTTACATATGTACACATGTGCCATGTTGGTGTGCTGCACCCACCAACTCGTCATTTAGCATTAGGTGTATCTCCCAATGCCATCCCTCCCCCCTCCCCCCAAGGAATGCTGTTGCCCAAACAGGGACATGAAGGGCTTATTCTTTTTTTAAGGCGGAGTCTTACTCTGTCACCCAGGCTGGAGCATAGGGGAGCGATCATAGCCCACTGCAGCCTCAAACTCTTGGGTTTAAGTGATCCTCCCGCCTCAGCTTCCTAAAGTGCTGGGATTACAGGTGTGAGCCATGGTGCCTGGCTTCTACTGTTTTATTCTATTTTAGACTCTTATCTCATGTTATATATAAATATCAGTTCCCTTCTAAAGACTTAAACAGAAAAAATATTATGTTTTTCATATTTTGAGACAGGGTCTTGTTCTGTCACCCAGGCTGGAGTGCAGTGGCATGATCATAGCTCACTGCAGCCTTGAACTCTTGGGCTTAAGCGATCCTCCCACCTCAGCCCCCTGAGTAGCTAGGACTACAGGCATGCATCACACCTGACTAATTTAAAAAGACTGTTTTGTAGATATGGTCTCACTCTATTGCCCAGGCTGGTCTTGAACTCCTGGCCTCAAGTGATCCTCCACCTTGGCCTCCCAAAGTGCTGAGACTACAGGTGTAAGCCACCATCTCTAGCAGGGAAAAAAAATGTTATTAATGAAGTATAGCAATTTCTCTTTTTGTCCCAATTATAAAAATCATGTACATTTGTTTGCTTCATAAAGAGGAAACTGTCTGGGCAAGGTGGTCTACACCTGTAATCCCAGCACTTTGGGGGGTTGAGGCGGGCAGACCACCCGAGGTCAGGAGTTCGAGACCAGCCTGGCCAACATGGTGCACTCTGTCCCTACTAAAAATATAAAAAGTTAGCGGGGCTTGGTGGTGTGCGCCTATAATCCCAGCTACTCAGGAGGCTGAGGCAGGAGAATCGCTTGAACCCAGGAGGCAGAGGTTGCAGTGAGCTAAGATCATGCCACTGCACTCCAGTCTGGGCAAGTGAGTGAAACTCTGTCTCAGAAAAAAAAAAAGAAAAGAAAAAGAAGAAACTGTAATCCCAGCACTTTGGGAGGTTGAGGCGATAGGATTGCTTTAGACCGTGAGTTCGAGACCAGCCTGGGCAACATAGAAAGACCCTATCTCTACAAAAAAGACAAAAATTGCCCGGTGTGGTGGTTCTTACCTGTAGTCCCAGCTACTCAGGAGACTGAAGTGGGAGGATTGCTTGAGCCCAGGAGGTCAAAGCTGCATTGAGCCAAGACTGTGCCACTGCACTTCATCCTGGGTGACAAAGTGAGACCCTGTCTCATAAAACAAAGGCTGGGCACAGTGGCTCATGCCTGTAATACCAGCACTTTGGGAAGCCAAGGTGGGTGGATTACTTGAGAACAGGAGTTCTTGACCAGCCTGGGCAACATGATGAAACCCCATCTCTACAAAATACACAAACAAACAAAATTGGCTGGGCATGGTGGCATGTGCCCATAGTCCCAGCTACTTGGGAGGCTGAGATGGGAGTGTCAATTGAGCCCAGGAGACTGAGGCTGCAGTGATCTGAGATCACACCACTGCACTCCAGCCTGAGCAACAAAGAGAGACTTTGTCTCCAAAAAAAAAAAAAGAGGCCAAGGCAGGTGGATCATGAGGTCAAGAGATAGAGATCATCCTGGCCAACATGGTGAAACCCCGTCTCTACTAGAAATACAAAAATTAACTGGGCATGGTGGCATGCACCTGTAGTCCCAGCTACTCAGGAGGCTGAGGCAGGAGAATGGCTTGAACCCGGGAGGCAGAGGTTGCAGTGAGCTGAGATCGTGCCACTGCACTCCAGCCTGGCAATAGAGCAAGACTCCATCTCAAAACAAAAAAGAAAGAAACTAAAAACAAAAACCCCAAAACTCGAATGGACTTCTCTTCCATCCTCCTTTGGGCAGGTGGGCAGCAGGGTGTGTATGCGGGGCCAGGGTGGAAGCCTGCAGGTTCTCATGCCTTTATGTGCCTCGTGGCAGGGATGCACTGCGGGACGGTGGCTCTGCAGTGGATGCAGCCATTGCAGCCCTGTTGTGTGTGGGGCTCATGAATGCCCACAGCATGAGCATCGAGGGTGGCCTCTTCCTCACCATCTACAACAGCACCACCCATGAGTGCCTCGGAAGAGGAGAGGGAGAGGGGCAGGGGTTGTGGGTTGGGCCGAGGCACAGCTCGGTGGCCCCCAGGCTCACGTGGCATAAAGGGTTTGGGTGGGTGGGCCTGCCTACCTGCTTCTCCTTCTAGGAAAAGCTGAGGTCATCAATGCCCGCGAGGTGGCCCCCAGGCTGGCCTTTGCCAGCATGTTCAACAGCTCGGAGCAGTCCCAGAAGGGTAAGCCATGCTGCAGACTTGGGACATGGGTGCAGAGCTGGCTGAGCCACCGGGAAGGGGCCTTGCCCACAGGAGCCTGCTCCCGTCAGGGTTCAGGGGCAGTTCTAGCACCCCCCATCCCTTCCTGGCCCCATAGCACCCTCCCACAATGAGTGGTCAGGACCATCATCACCACGGTAAAGGGCCGGGAGCTTCTGTTATTTCTGCTAAGGCCTCCGGGGCCACTCTGTGCAGCACATGGAAAGAATAATTATTATGCTAGCAGACCTCATGGACCAGGGCTCACTGGGGCCCACGCTCTGCTCTGCGCTTTTCACCCACGAGCCTCTCACAACCCTCCCTGCTCCTTTGGGCTAGGGGATGCTGTGTGGATTCCCATTTTACAGGGTGGGGATGCTGAGGCTCAGACAGGTCATGCAAATCATCTGAGGTCACACAGCTGGGAGGTGGTGAAGCTAAAATTGAACCCAGGCTGTCTATATCCTGCTTTTTCAACAGGCATCCCATTCACTCATTTGTTCATTTGTGGGGATGGCGCTCTAGAATGTGACGTGGAGTCTCTCTTTTTCTAATCTGGTCTCAAGTGGAGAGGAGGCCCCCAAATTCCCCAGGTACCTGAAGGGAAGCCACTGTCCATCCAGGAAGCCACTGTCTGTCCCCAAAGGAGGCACAATAGATTGTGAGATAAAAGTTGGAGGATGGGAGGGTCTCAACAACTCAACGCCTCTAGTCCTAGCACTTTAGGAGGCCAAGTCAGGAGGAGCACATGAGCCCAGGAGACCTGCCTGGACAACATAGCAAGACTCCATCTCTACAAAAAATGGGAAAAAAATTAGCTAGGTATGGCGGTGTGTGCTTATGGTCCCAGCTACTCGGGAGGCTAAGGTGGGAGGATCACTTGAGCCCAGGAGGTTGAGGCTGCAGTGAGCCATGTTTATACCACTACACTCTAGCTTGGGCAACAAAGTGAGACCCTGTCAAAAAAAAAAAGGCTGGGCCTTTTTTTCACAGGCTCACGCCTGTAATCCCAGCACTTTGGGAGGCTGAGGCAGATGGATCACCTAGGTCAGGAGTTCAAGACCAGCCTGGCCAACGTAGTGAAACCCTTTCTCTATTAAAAGTACAATAAGTCGGGCATGGTGGCACAGGCCTGTAATATCCCAGCTACTCAGGAGGCTAAGGCAGGAGAATCGCTTGAACCCAGGAGGTGGAGATTGCAGTGAGCCGGGATCATGCCACTGCACTCCAGCCTGGGCAACAAGAACGAAGCTCCGTCTCAAAAAAAAAAAAAAAAAACAAGTTGGAGGATGGAGGGGCAGGACACACTCACCATAGCAGGCCTTAGACTTCAGGTGGGGGTCCTGGGTGGTGCCCTTTGGAGTCTTCTGCAACATACTCAATCTTTGATTTTTTTTTCTTTTTTGAGACGGAGTCTCACTCTGTCGCCCAGGTTGGAGTGCAGTGGTGCGATCTTGGCTCACTGCAAGCTCTGCCTCCTGAGTTCACGCCATTCTCCTGCCTCAGACTCCCGAGTAGCTGGGACTACAGTTGCCTGCCACCACACCCGGCTAATTTTTTGTATTTTTTAGTAGAGACGGGTTTTCACTATGTTGCCCAGGCTGGTCCCTCGATCTCCTGACCTCGTGATCCCCCTGCCTCGGCCTCCCAAAGTGCTGGAATTACAGGTGTGAGCCACTGTGCCCCACCAATCTTTCATTTGTTTTTAATACTCATTGAGAAACTCAGCATCTGTAGACATGAAGTTGCTCAGGGTAAGAGAATGTGGGAATCATAGGCTTGGCACCTTGTGGATGCTTAGAATCATTTATTTAACTAGAATGTATTGAGCATTGTCTTAAAGAATCAGCTGTTGTTCCTGAAGCTGGGGTGAAAAACAAAGATGGCAGATGAAATCTGTGACACTCCAGGTGGGAAAAGAAACTAGGCAGGTGCGGGTGTGTTACGGGTTGTAGAAAAACAGACCTAGAGGGCCTCAAAATCTGGGACTCTATGGAGGGTGACCCAGTCAGGGAAGGGGACATCTGAGCAAAGACCCAGAGGCAGAGATGGGGTCAGGGGAGTTATCTCCTGGTCTGCTATCCAGGTGTGATGGCAGGGACAGAGCCCTGTGGGGAGCTGGGGAGGCTGCAGCAAGTGACCCAAGGGAAATGGCCCAGGTTGTGTGGGATCTCTTAGGTTATGGTGAAGCCTCTGCTTCCTGTCCGAGGGAAGTGGGGGCTCGTGGAGTGTGTGAGTGGAAGGGGATGGATCTGGCCTACGGATTGCTGTGTAAGGGGCAGGGAGCATGTGGGGACCTCTCCAGAGGTCACTGCAGTAGTTCGTGGAGAGGGTGCTGGGAATTGGCTGATGCTGGACAGACACACTTGGAAGTGGAGCCTGTGGATTTGAGGATGGGTTGGGTGTGATGCTTGTGTAGGGAGTCCCCGGGGACCCCTGATCTTTTGTCTGTACCTGGAAGGATGGGGTGACCCTAATGGAGACAGGCAGGGTTCTCAGGAAGCAGGTTGAGCAGACACTCAGGAGCTCGGTTTTGGGCACGTTGAAGTTTGAGATGCTTTCTTCGAGCAGGCAGGTAGATACTCAGGTCTGGTGATCAGAGGAGCAGTCCAGGCCAGCAGGTCAATTTGGGAGTTGTCAGTGCATAAATGGAGGCTGAAGCTCAGATGTCAAGCAGACCACGAGGAGAGAGAGCAAAGACAGAGGGGAGAGTAGGAGCTAGGATGGCAGGCGGGGGAGACTTGGGTGGAGCAAGGTGCTGGGATGCAGGGGTGGCTCTCAGGGAGAGTGATGAGCCCAGTACAGCTGAGAGAGGCACTGGGTCTGGCAGTGTGGGGGTCACCAGAGAACTTGGCAAGTGTGGCGGCATGAGAGTCTGATTGGCCTGAGGTCAGGAGAAGATTTTTTTCTGATATTGATACATGATATTTTCTATATTTATGGGTACATGTGAGTGCTTGTTACATGCATAGAGTGTATAATGATCAAGGCAGGGTATTTGGATTCTCCGTCACCTTAAATATTTTTCATTTCTGGGTGTTAGCACCATAGTCCTCTCTTCGTTACTTTGAAATATACAAAATACTGTTGCTAAGCATCATCACCCTGGTCTGCTATCAAAGATTAGAACTTCTCCTGTCTTGGCTGTGCACGGTGGCTCACGCCTGTCATCCCAGCACCTTGGAAGGCTGAGGTGGGTGGATGACCTGAGGTCAGGAGTTTGAAACCAGCCTGGCCAACATGGCAAAACCCCATCTGTACTAAAAATCCAAAAATTAGCCTGGTGTGCTGGCCTGTGCCTGTAAACCCAGCGACTCGGGAGGCTGAGGCAGGAGAATCGCTTGAACCTGGGAGGCGGAGGTTGTAGTGAGCTGAGATCATGCCACTGCACTGCAGTCTGGGAGACAGAGCAAGACTCCATCTCAAAAACAAACAAACAAAAAACAAAACAAAACAGAAAAGAACTTCTGTCTAACTACAAGGTGGAAGGAATCATGTGCTGGGTGTCAGACCTTCCGGGATGTATGTGCAGCTTCTAGGAATTGAAACCACCAGCTCTTGGAAACTTGTGCCAGGCTTCAGGGTGGGAGAGGCAGTTCTAGAGCCGCAGCCGCCAAGCCAAGCCAAATGGCCCCAACATCTCTCGCAAGAGCAGGAGAGTACCTGGGGGCAGAGGCCATAGTTGTACCTTTCTGGGCAAAGGGTCAGTGTCTGTAGTGTCCGTATGGGCAGTGGGGCTCGGGGGGAAGCAGGCCCAGGGGTCTGTTTCCAATGACCTCCTCAAAAGTCAGAACTGGAAGGCAAAACCCCTTATAGACTGGGTGCACCTATAATCCCAGCATGTTGGGAGGCTGAGGTGGGAGGATTGCTTGAGGCCAGAGTTTGAGACCAGTCTTGGCAACGTAGCAAGACCCCTGTCTCTACAACAAATAAAAATAAAAAATTAGGCTGGGAGTGGTGGCTCACGCCTGTAATCCCAAAACTCTGAGAGGCTGAGGAGGATGGATCACCTGATATTAGGAGTTCAAGACCAGCCTGACCAACCTGGTAAAACCCCGTCTCTACTAAAAATGCAAAAATTAGCAAGGCATGGTTGTACATGCCTGTAATCCCAGCTACTTGGGATGCTGAGGCAGGAGAATTACTTGAACTCGGGATGTGGAGGTTGGAGTGAGCCAAGATTGTGCCATCGCACTCCAGCCTGGGCAACAAGAGTGAAACTCCATCTCAAAAAAAAAAAAAGCCACGTGTAGTGGGGTATGTCTGCAGTCTTAGGTACTTCAGAGGCTGAGGTGGGAGGATCGCTTGAGCCTGGGAAGCCAAGGCTGCAGTGAGCCATGATTGCACCACTGCACTCCAGCTGGGACAACAGAGTGAAACCCTGTCTCAAAACAGACAAACAAACAAAAACCCTTATAGTTGGATGGAGAAACTGAGGCTGCGAGAGGGGACAGGATGGAGGTTAAGGCTCAGTCTTGCCTCTCTGGGGCAGTAGAAAAGAGGAAGGGAGCCCTTTCTTGGGGCTGGCTGTGTCTTGAAGGTGGCCTGTGCTTGACCTGGGTCAGGGTGGGATCTGCTCTTGTTTTGGCACATTCTGGTGGAGCCCATGAGTCTTACAGGATAAGCCCTTGTGGTCAGCGAGATGGGAGGGGGTCTGGCCTGGCACAGGATTTTAGACATGCAGGCACCTGCACAGACAGACACCTCATCCTGGGACAGCAAAACCCAGCCGCATGCTACTGCTTCCCCTCCTGTGCCCTCCTCAGACATCCCTGGTCCATGTACACTCCTACCTGCTGAGCCCCTCTTAAAAAAACTTAAACATCCCCTCCTAAAAAAAAAAATTAAAATTAAAAAATAAATAAAAAAATTAAAAATCCCCTTCTGCTGGGCGTGGTGTTCACGCCTGTAATCTCAGCTACTCAGGAGGCTGAGGTGGGAGGATTGCTTGAATCCAGGAGTTCGAGATCAGGCTGGGCAAGATGGCAAGACCCCAACTCAAAAAAGAAAAAATAATCTTTCCTCCTAAGCCTCATTGCCCCATCTGTAAAACGAGTCAGGGACTGTGCCTGGGATGCTGCCTGCGAGAGATCCCGATGTCCCCCACTCAGGGCCACTAACTGTGGCTCTCTCTCCCCAGGAGGGCTGTCGGTGGCGGTGCCTGGGGAGATCCGAGGCTATGAGCTGGCACACCAGCGGCATGGGCGGCTGCCCTGGGCTCGCCTCTTCCAGCCCAGCATCCAGCTGGCCCGCCAGGGCTTCCCCGTGGGCAAGGGCTTGGCAGCAGCCCTGGAAAACAAGCGGACGGTCATCGAGCAGCAGCCTGCCTTGTGGTATGTCTGTGGGTGTGGCCCCCTGACCCAGGCAGGGCAGGCACAGCCCAAGGACCTTGCAGGCTGTAGCAGCAGTGGAGCGGCCCTCTGCCTTCAGGACCCTGCGTTGATAATGGGATGAGGAGATACAGACCCTTCCCACCACGTGTGGGGACACGTTCTGAGCGTGGGGTCCCAGTGGCCACTGTGGCTGGCCATGTGTCCTGAGTGGCAAGGGACACTAGGAGGTTCCCGGAAGGGACACTAGGAGGACGAGCGCTGAGTGACAGGGCCACCCACCTGTGACAGGCGCTGCCCCTGCTTTGTGCTGGTCTCCTGTGTGGGCAGGTGTGTGGGGTGGTCTATCTAAGTCCACCCCACCTGCTGCCTCACATGAGCCCCCTCTGCCCCAGTGAGGTGTTCTGCCGGGATAGAAAGGTGCTTCGGGAGGGGGAGAGACTGACCCTGCCACGGCTGGCTGACACCTATGAGACGCTGGCCATTGAGGGTGCCCAGGCCTTCTACAACGGCAGCCTCACGGCCCAGATTGTGAAGGACATCCAGGCGGCCGGTGAATGGGTAACCTCAAGGGCCTGGGTGAGGAACTCTGCAGTGGAAACCCTGAGTTGTAGCCCAGAGCCGTGGGGTCCTCCTGTCTTGCCTGAGCCTGCAGGAAGTTCCTGGTGAAGGAGGGTCAGTGACTGGCCATGTGGGTCCACAGCTCCTGCTTATATCAAAACCAAGAGAGGCCACACAGTCCAGGAGAGCAAGTCCCTGTTGGGGTAAATGCAGGTGTAGGCAAGAGCCAAGGCTAGGGAAGCACTAGAATACAGCCTGAAGATCCAGGAGGACTTCTTGGAGGAGGTGGTGGCTGGGCTGCAGATAACTTCGTTAGGCAGAGAGAGGAAGGGATTCCTAGCAGAGGAACAGCTGGGCTAAGGCCCAGCAGAGGGGGCTTTGATTCACGAAGAGGGTTACAAGGGATGAGGGTCGCCTTGAGAGAGGCATGGGGAAGGGGATTTGTAGGGCAGGGGCCTGGAGCTTGGCTGTGGCTTTCTTCAGGTAATTTTTGTCACTGTTTCATGGAGGAGGGTGATTAGCTTGTCGACCTTTACCACTGAGGCTGGAAATTGGCATGCCAATACCCTGTCTGTCTGGAGCTGACTCCAGGAGAATTAAGAGCCTCCCTCCCTCCCTCTATCCATTCATCGTGAGGAGAAGAGGCCAAGCAGCAGGGACACCGGCAGGAATTCTCCAGTTAGAAAAGGCCCTCTGAGCCAGGTGCATGGCTCACGTCTGTAATCCCAGCACTTTGGGAGGCCCAGGCGGGTGGATCACCTGAGGTCAGGAGTTCAAGACCAGCCTGGCCAACATGGTGAAACCCTGTCTCTACTAAAAATGCAAAATTAGTCAGGCATGGTGGGTTGTGCCTGTAATTCCAGCTACTAGGGAGGCTGTGGCAGGGGAATCGCTAGAACCTGGGGGGCTGAGGTTGCAGTGAGCCGAGATTGCACCACTGCACTCCACAGAGTGAGACTCCATCTCATAAAAAAAAAAAAGAAAGAAAAGGCCCTCTGAGGCCAAGCTTGGTGTCTCATGCCTGTAATCCCAACACTTTGGGAGGCTGAGGTAGAAGTTGAGGCCAGGAGGTCCAAGACAAGGCTGGGCAACATAGTGAGTCTACAAAAAAAATATTGAGAATCTACATAAATACAGTGGGGGTGGGGGTGGGGAACAAGAAAACAAAAAATTCAAAGCATAGTGAAAAGAAATATAGCAAAACCCGGCAGGGCATGGTGGCTCACGCCTGTAATCCCAGAATTTTGGGAGGCCGAGGCGTGTGGATACAGGGTCAGGAGATCGAGACCATCCTGGCTAACACAGTGAAACCTATCTCTACTAAAAATACAAAAAAATTAGCCAGGTGTGGTGGTGGGTGCCTGCATTACCAGCTACTTGGGAGGCTGAGGCAGGAGAATGGCATGAACCTGGGAAGCGGAGCTTGCAGTGAGCCGATATCACGCCACTGCACTCCAGCCTGGGCGATAGAGTGAGACTCCATCTCAAAAAAAAAAAAAAAAAAAAAAAAAGAAATATAGCAAAACACAACAAAAAAAATTAAAATTTGCTGGGTGTAGTTGTGCCTTTAGTCTCAGCTACTGGGGAGGGTCTGCTGGAGGATCACTTGAGCCCAGGAGTTCAAGGCTGTGATTAAGCCACTGCACTCCAGCCCGGGTGACAGAGCAAGATCCTTTCTCTAAAAGAAAAAAAAACAGAAAACACTCTCTGGCCACAGATGAGAGAAGGCAGACAGGAAGCCACTAAGCCAAGCAGGCAGAGGGCAGGTGGCCCCAGACTGGCTGTCAGGTGGTGAGCAGTGTCAGGGAGACAGGAGTGCCAGAGCTGGTGAGGTTCCCAAGGAGGTGAGGTTGCCTGTGGCCCCCTCCCAGGGCACAGTCCCACCCCTCCAGTAGTGCACTCTGTCCTCCCTGGTAGGTACAGCCTTTTCCCCACCACCATGGTGCAGCCATGCCTGCCCCCAACACCACTGGTGCAGCTCCATCCTCCACGCAGTGGTGCAGCCCCATCCCAGTGCCCATTCGAGCTGCTGTCCCATTGCAGGGGGCATTATGACAGCTGAGGACCTGAATAACTACTGTGCTGAGCTGATCGAGCACCCGCTGAACATCAGCCTGGGAGACGCGGTGCTGTACATGCCCAGTGCGCTGCTCAGTGGGCCCGTGCTGGCCCTCATCCTCAACATCCTCAAAGGTGAGTGGTTGCACCACAGCCGTGTGGTAGGACCCATGACACTGCCTCTCTCTCCCCACGCCCCACCCCTCCTGCATCTCTGCTCGCCCCCCATGCCACATCTTTCCATCACTGAGCCCCCGAGGTGTGTCCCTGCGTCACAGCTCATCATGTCCTGAAGGAGGCAGTGCAGAGCGACAGGGCTGAAGCGGGCAATGCTCAAGGGTTGGAGGAGGAACAGGAGTCATCAGGAGGGAGAGAGGTGCAGGAGCTCAGGGCTGCAGGGCCTGGTCCAGAGGGTACCCTGGTCCAGTGGGTGACCCTGCCACTTGGTCACTGAATGGCCAGAGCTGATGCGTGACGTGAGGCCCAGGCTCGGGAGCCCTCACCTTACTTCACTCTCACCACAGCCTTCTGAAGCAGCTGCTGCTATTGGTTATTAAATGCTCCTTGAGGTGGGCAAAGTGGCTCAGGCAGTTGTTAACCCTCTGAGCCCCTCAGAGTCTCTGGGGCTCAGCAACATGCACCTGGCTCTGATCAACCAGGGTACAACTTCTCCCGGGAGAGCGTGGAGACCCCCGAGCAGAAGGGCCTGACGTACCACCGCATCGTAGAGGCTTTCCGGTTTGCCTACGCCAAGAGGACCCTGCTTGGGGACCCCAAGTTTGTGGATGTGACTGAAGTAAGGGGCAGGGGCTGGCCCACTGTGGGTGTGCGGCCTGCTGTAGAGGCATCGGGTGGGCTCGCCAGGGTGGCTACAGCCTCACATATGCTTTATGAATCCATTCCTGCCACAAACTTTGATTGCGGGCCTACTGTGTGCTCAGATGGACTGGTGGGTGACCCCCAGTCTTGGCTTCTGCCCCACAGAACTGACAGTGTGGGGAATTAGTGGCCACCCTCCTACCTCAGGTCCTTTGCACATGCTGTGGTTCTCGAGTGCTCAGTGCTGAGATGAGGAACACATGGGGGCATTGCAGCCCTCGGGCATGGTGAGATGGATGGGTGAAAGGGAGAGGGCCAGGTGAACAGAGACCTCGGCCACCCACTCCCTGTCACTCCAAACTAACGCTTCCCAGATGCCACCCTCAGCCCTGCACCACCTGACCCACTCACTCAGTAGCTGCCCCAGCTCCACGCTGGGTCCCTATAAGACCCTGTCATATCCCTTCCTGCTGAGGATCCTCACATTCTTCCTTACCTACTTGGGTCCTTGGCATTCCTGGGTGGATCTGCAGACCCCCCCACACTGACCAGTGACCTCCCAGGAGGGGCGTCAGCTGCCCGGGTGGTGTCTTCTCTTTCCCCGTGAGCATTCTGCACCTCTGACTCCCGCTGCAGCCAGTGACCTGGTGTCTTGTCTCTCTGAGGGGACAGAGCCACTGCAGCATGTCCCTCTGCCCTCCCTTTTGGCTAAGGCCAGCTCTTTCATCTACTTGCTGGCTCGGGGTGCTGTTCCTACAATGCTCCTTTCTGCCTCTGACGATTTACTTCTTTATCACGGATTATTCCCGAAAGAAATTCAGCTGTTGTTGCTCTAGAAATTTCTATCTGCTGCCTCCTTCTGTCCTTTGCTCCTCTTAGAGCAAACATGGCTGGGCTATGTCCTCTCTCCCTTCAGGGTATCCCCTCCCCTGCTCTATCCCCATGCCACCAGATCGCCATGTCCAGCCTCAGTTTCCCCATCAGGCCCCACTCAGCAGCATCTCACACAGCTCACCACACTCTCCTCGAGTTTTCATTTTGCAAATTTTTCGCACCTACAAAAATGTAAAAAAATCCCAAAACTGCCCAAGCATCAATGTTCCCTTTTCCTGGAGTCTGCAGTGTGGACGTTTCTGCCAGATTTCCTAACTCTCTCCGTCTCCACCCACATCTATTGGGATTCGTGTTTTTCTGAAGGATTCCACAGTAGGTTACTGATGTCACACCTCAGGGTGTGTCTCAAAAGTGAGACTTGAACATAGCACAGCAGGATGTTGGGGTGACACAACCTGCTGTCCCTTCTCTTTGCCTACAGTAGGCTCCCTTGGCTGTTTTGTTTTTGTTGTGTTTTTGTTTAGACACAGAGTCTCTGTCATCCAGGTTGGAGTGCAGTGGTGTGATCTTGGCTCACTGCAGCCTCAACCTCCAGGGCTCAAGCAGTCCTCCCACTTCAGCCCCCTGAGCAGCTGGGACCAGAGGCACGTGCCACCAAACCTGTATAATTTTTGTATTTTTTTAGAGACAGGGTCTTGCCCAGACTGGTCTCAAACTCCTGGGGTCAAACTATCTTCCCACCTCAGCCTCCCAAATTGCTGGGATTACAGGTGTGTGTGTTTTTTTTTTTTTTTTTGAGACAGAGTCTTGCTCTGTCACGCAGGCTGGAGTGCAGTGGCGCTATCTCAGCTCGCTGCAAGCTCCGCCTCCTGGGTTCACGCCATTCTCCTGCCTCAGCCTCCCGAGTAGCTGGGACTACAGGCGCCTGCCACTGCGCCCAGCTAATTTTTTGTATTTTTAGTAGAGACGGGGTTTCACCATGATTGCGATCTCCTGACCTCGTGATCCTCCTGCCTCGGCCTCCCAAAGTGCTGGGATTACAGGCATGAGCCACCGTGCCTGGCCTGTTTTGTTGATTTTTAAAGCCCAGGGCAGTAGTCTTGGAAAATGTCCCACATCGTGGATTTGCCTTTCTGTTTCCTTGAGGGCAGTTTCAGACAGAACACCTTTCCCTGGGATTGGCCAACTAATCTGTGGGGTGTTGCTGAAACTTTATTTTATTTTATTATATTTTATATTTTATTTTTGAGACGGAGTCTCGCTCTGTCCCCCAGGCTGTCCCCCAGGCTGGAGTGCAGTGGCAGGATCTCGGCTCACTGCAAGCTCCGCCTCCCAGGTTCACGCCATTCTCCTGTCTCAGCCCCCCAAGTAGCTGGGACTACAGGTGCCCACCACTGCACCCAGCTAACTTTTTGTATTTTTAGTAGAGACGGGGTTTCACTGTGTTAGCCAGGATGGTCTCGATCTCCTGACGTCGTGATCCGCCCTCCCAAAGTGCTGGGATTTCAGGCCTCGGCCTCCCAAAGTGCTGGGATTATAGGCATGAGCCACCGCGCCCGGTGTTGAAACTCTCTTGAGGCATTTTCTTCGGCCTTTGGGTCCATCCTCTCTGTCTCCTCCTTGACCTCCTCATCTCCTCCTCGCCACTGCCTTGGGGACCTTGGCCAGGCTCATGGCATCCAGCAGCCACTCAATGTCAATACTTCCATGTTCATCTCTCAGCCTGCCCTTGCCTGTGAACCCATGCTTATTTATTTATTTTTTTATACTTGCACCCATGCTCTTCAGGTCTGATGAAGTGTCCAATATCAAGCTTCTGACCATCCCCAAACCTGCCCCTTCTGCAGGGTTTACTTCGCTAGTCGGCACCATCCTTGATTCTTCTCTTTCTCCCACCCAGGCCATCATCTCTTGCCTGGTTGATACCCACAGCCTCCCCTTTGGGATTTATCCTTATCCCTGTCATAGCTTCCAGAGGGACCCTGTGAAAACACTCCCCAGCCTGCTCATTCCTCTGCCCTAAGCCTGCATGGCACAGAGCAAAAGCCAGTTTTTATGGGACCTAGGAGGTCCTGTGGGTTGGGCCCCAGCCTGCATCTTCATCCTCTTCTCCCCACCCCACTCCATTCACTCTCTGCCTATCGCTCACCAGCCTATACCACCTGCCTCAGGGCCTTTGCACTGACCATTTAGGCTGCATTCCAGGCTCTTTTCACACGTTGCCTCCTCTGAGAAGCCCTCCCTGACCACTCTGCCCATACCTCATGCCTCTTGATTCCCCTTACCTGGCTTGTGGTTTCAGCACTTTCCCTGTGTGTGTTTGTTTTTTTTGGCATGAGGGCAGGACCTAAGTGTCTGTTCCCTGTTGATTCACCAGTGCCAGGCATGCAGTGCAAACTCTAGAAATATTTTTTGCATGAAGGAATGAGTGATTGAATGCGGCAAGGGTCTGGAGGCTCAGGACCAGGCAGACAGACATTCAGAGTTACTGAAACGCAACAGAGACAGGGAGTCAGACTGGTCATGCAAGGTCCTGGGCCTGCCCTTGGGTCCTGGGGAGCCACGGAAGGTTGTGGGTGCTAGAAGGTTTTGGTCAGAGTCACAGTCAGGGGCCTTCTGAGACCTGTGCCCCCTCCCCACCCTCCCTCCCCACCTCATCAGGCCAGCTCTGGGGTCTCGGCAGGTGGTCCGCAACATGACCTCTGAGTTCTTCGCTGCCCAGCTCCGGGCCCAGATCTCTGACAACACCACTCACCCGATCTCCTACTACAAGCCCGAGTTCTACACACCGGATGACAGGGGCACTGCTCACCTGTCTGTCATCACAGAGGACGGCAGTGCTGTGTCCGCCACCAGCACCATCAACCTCTAGTAGGGGCTGCTGGGCCACCTGGGTGGGAAAGTGCCAGAGACGGGTGGCCCAGGGACCGCCCACTTATCCAGTAAGGTGGCCCCGTCACCTCTTTTCCTGGTGGGAAACTGAGGCCCAATCTTGGTAGCTTATCCTGGGCCTCTCAGTGAGTATGTTACAGCCTCATTGGGTGGATAGGGACCAGGCTGGGCCAGGCAAGGTCGGGCGCTGTCTGACCCGGCTGGGTGGTAGCTTTGGCTCCAAGGTCTGCTCCCTGGTCAGCGGGATCCTGTTCAATAATGAATGGACGACTTCAGCTCTCCCAGCATCACCAATGAGTTTGGGGTACCCCCCTCACCTGCCAATTTCATCCAGCCAGGTATGGGGTGGAAGTCCGGGGGTGGGGGACTGGGGTGGAGAGGGGCGGGTGTCCTGGGCAGGCAGCTGACGGGCATCCCTGTCTTCTCCCATCAGCCGCAGGGAAGCAGCCGCTCTCATCCATGTTCCCAACGATCATGGTGGGCCAGGACGGCCAGGTCCGGATGGTGGTGGGAGCTGCTGGGGGCACGCAGATCACCACAGCCACTGCACTGGTATGCGTCACCCCTTTTCTCCCTGGCCCTTCCCACTCCGCACAGCCCCCAAGCCATGCTGATCACACTCCCATGCCCCAGGCCATCATCTACAACCTCTGGTTCGGCTATGACATGAAGCGGGCCGTGGAGGAGCCCCGGCTGCACAACCAGCTTCTGCCCAACATCACGACAGTGGAGAGAAACATTGACCAGGTGGGCCAGGGTTGGAGAAACTGAGTCATGGTGTGGGGCCCCAGGGCATCCTGGGCTGGAGGCCTGGATCATCACAGAGTGGACAATGGTTGGTGTCCTCTCTCTAGTATCTGGGCCATCTGGAGCCCCTGTGCCATGAGGGCCAAACCCCCTGCTCCAATGAGACCCAGAAGGCCCCAACCTGCTCTTCCTGATGACCTGGCCTGAAATGGCACCACCTGGGCTGAGGCCTGTGACCACACAGGCGTGGTTCAGGTGGCATCTGGAGCCCTGCTCAGGCTTCCCCTCTCCTCCCACCCCCAGGCAGTGACTGCAGCCCTGGAGACCCGGCACCATCACACCCAGATCGCGTCCACCTTCATCGCTGTGGTGCAAGCCATCGTCCGCACGGCTGGTGGCTGGGCAGCTGCCTCGGACTCCGGGAAAGGCGGGGAACCTGCTGGCTACTGGTTGCTCCAGGCAGACAAGGCTGACAAGCAATCCAGGGACAAGATACTCACGAGGATGAGGAAGAGGACTTTGGGGGACGGGCTTCCCCTGTGAGCAGCAGAGCAGCATAATAAATGAGGCCACTGTGCCAGGCTCCAGGTGGCCTCCCTGGCCTGTCTCCCCACTCTCTGGGCCTCAGTGTATTGTGTGTGAAATGGAGCCATCTGGCTGGGGAGGAACAGAGAGGTGGGATTCGGAGATCTTCACAATGCGGGCACTGGAACTAGCCTCAGCATCTTCAGCATGGGGAGAGCGGGGCACATGGCTGGGGGCCAGGGGAAGGTTCACACCAAGCCCTGCCCCTTCGCACCCTGATCCCTCGGACTTTGGGGCCAGGCCCTCCCTTACTGGGGCTGGGCAGTGACACTACCTAGGAGCAGCCACCAGGGGGTGTCACGACCCTGGCGCTTTCTTAGGCAGAGGGTGGCCAGCTGATGCTGGGAACCCGGGCGCCTTCTCAGACCCGTAGGCCTCCAGCTCACCCTGCCGATGACACTGGCGGTGAAGCTGAGGTCCGAGGAATGGGGACTGGGCAACAGGCTGGAGGAAAACATCTCGGTCAGAGCCACGCCCCTGGGGGGTTCCCAAGAGCAAGCCCAGACTGAAACCCAAGCTTGTGATCCTCTCCAGAGGGAGGCCTGGTTCTCAGGGAACAGCAAACGGGAAGATGTCCCCAGATCCCAGGGATCAGGGCTTGGTCCAGCCGGGGACGCAGCCCAGAAGGAGTGGGTCCAGAAGGAAACAGCTAGACACAGCAGCCTTCACCATTGGCAGCCCCTCCAGGCCTCCCTCGGGGCCTGCTCCCTCCTCTGTGCACAGTTCCAACACCGGGAGGAGGGTTCTGGGAAGGGCTGGTGGAGGTGGGCTGGTGGGAGGCGGTGATCACAGCTCAGCACCTGGATATCACCAGGGGCACTGGGGCCAGGGGCCAGGTGAGGCCAGGTCGGGGCTATCCTTCAGGAGCCCCGAAAACCTGGTGATTCCAAAGGGCCCATAGACAAACAGGGTTTTATGCCTGTGGAGTCAAGTCCCACTGGGTCTGAGCTCTGGAGGGCTGTGTCTCTGGGGCTTTGCAAGGGTGAGGTGGAGGTAGGCTCAACTGGTGTACAAGTCACTCTTCAATCCTTATTTTATTTATTTAATTTTTTTTTTTTAAAAATTAAACCAATAGAGATGGGGTCTCACTATGTTGACCAGGCTGGTCTTAACTCCTGACTTCAAGCAGTCCCCCCATCTCAGTCTCCCAAAGTGCTAGGATTATAGGGGTGAGCCACTGCACCCGGCCTCAATCCTTATTTTGGCCTGAGAGGAAAGGCTGTGACCCCATTTGCAGGGGAGAAGACTGAAGCTGGAGGGGCAGGCCTTGCTCTTGGTTGCACAGCAGCAAGAGAAGTGGGAGCTGGCCATTAGACTTCCTGGACCCGACACGCTGGTGGGGTACAGCCTGGTTCTCCAGGTCCCATGGGGCTCAGCCCAGGACTACCTCGGGGGGTGAGGGACTTAAATCCTCTCCTTCATTCTCATCACCCCTTCCCCCATCATTTCCTGAGGAAGGACATTCAGGGACCTGAAGGGGTGGCCTGCCCCTCCACACCTGTGGGTGTTTCTCATCAGGTGGGACAAGAGACTGAGAAAAGAAAGAGACACAGAGACAAAGTATAGAGAAAGAAAAGTGGGCCCAGGGGACCTGCACTCAGCATATGGAGGACCCACGCTGGCACCAGTCTCTGAGTTCCCTAGTATTTATTGATCATTGTCTCTACCATCTCAGAGAGGGGGATGTGGCAGGACAATAGGGTAATAGTGGGGAGAGGGTCAGCAGGAAAACACGTGAACAAATGTCTGTGTCATAAACAAGGTTAAGAAAAAGGTGCTGTGCTTTGATGTGCATATACATAAACATCTCAATGCATTAAAGAGCAATATTGCCACCAGCATGTCCCACCTCCAGCCCTAAGGCAGTTTTCTCCTATCTCAGTAGATGGAATATACAATCGGGTTTTACACCGAGACATTCCTTTGCACAGGGACAATCAGGAGAGAGATGCCTTCCTCTTATCTCAACTGCAAAGAGGCCTTCCTCTTTTACTAATCCTCCTCAGCACAGACCCTTTACGGGTGTCGGGCTGTGGGATGATCAGGTCTTTCCCTTCCCAGGAGGCCATATTTCAGACTGTCACATGGGGAGAAACCTTGGACAATACCTGGCTTTCCTAGGCAGAGGTCCCTGCAGCCTTCTGCAGTGTTTTGTGTCCCTGCTTACTTGAGATTAGGGAGTGGTGATGACTCTTAACAAGCATGCTGCCTTCAAGCATTTGTTTAACAAAGCACATCCTGCATAGCCCTAAATCCATTAAACCTTGAGTCGACACAGTACATGTTTCTGTGAGCACAGGGTTGGGGCTAGGGTTACAGATTAACAGCATCTAAAGGCAAAAGAATTTTTCTTACTACACAACAAAATGGAGCCTCTTATGTCTACTTCTTTCTACATAGACACAGTAACAGTCTGATATCTCTTTCTTTTCCCTGCAGGGACCTTCCTGGCTGTGCCTCGGGTCAGGACTAGAATGACACCCATTCATTTCCCTGGGCCTTTGCTCGGGTGGTCCCTGCACCCTGGCCTCTGCCTGACGAGGATGGTGGGGAGAGGAGGGGGGACGTCCCCCACACTGCTGTCTCCACTGTTCCTGCTGCCCAGGCCTCTGGGCTTCCAGGACTGCAGCGGGTCGATGGGTGGGCTGGCCTGAGCCCAGGAATGCACTTCAGCTCCTGGTTGAGCAATGTCACTGAGGCTTGGGAGTCGGGTGGGGGCGGGAGGAGGCGTCCACAGGCCCCCATACCATGAGAGGCAGCCGTGGGAACAGCCTACCTCTAAACAATCACTGCGGCCCAGGCTGACCAGGGGCTCTGGCCAGACATAGGGGCCTGGCAGGCTGTGTGGCCTGTAAGGACACAGTCTGTCTCTGTGCCTCAGTTTCTCTGCTGCCCAGATGGAGGCGCCCGGACTCCAGGTGTAGACATCTGGAGCAGGCAGTGTTCAGCTGGGGAGGAAGCGGGGAGGACTGTGGGGGCCATGTGGGAAGGATTCCACCCCACATCACCTGCATCCCTGCTGAGCCTGGTCAATGGAGCCCCTCAGTGGGTCTTCACTCCCCTGGCTGCCTCCCATTTAGGCACCCTGAGGCCTGGGGAGAACAGAGCCAGGCCAGTGTCCCCAGAGAGGCTGCGCTGCCAGCACAGTAGTAGCGGATTTGGATTCAGGGAAGCAGACCTGCAGCCAGGGTGGGAAAGAGCTGCAGGTGGGGTGGGGCCCCCACGTGGCACAGCCCCCCTCCCTGGAGGTCAATGCTGCATTTCCAGGACAGCAAGTCCCAGGGATGGATGGTGCCGGGTACCAAGGGCTAGAGGCATGGTCTGTCTGCATTTCCCACGTCAGTGTCTCGTAGTCACCAGCATTTGATGCTGTCAAGTCCCCCTGTCCTCTGTGCAGACTGGGAAGCCCTTGGTCACCCTGGGGGGGTTGGGGGACCCAGGCCGGGCTGCAGAAGCATAAGGACTTGAACCCGGGTCCTGAGTGACACCACCTTGGGTCCTACTCCTTCTGCCTCTGTTCAGCTCCACCTTGATGCTGACTAGGCTGGGCCATGCGGAGAGGGTTAGGGGATAGAGATGGGAGCTGGGGAGCAGGGCTCCACTCTGGGAGGGGGGCAGCCTTGCCGGATCCAGGGCAGAGTTAAGCGGCCCCAGCTCTGTTTTCCCAGAGCTGCTGAGAACCTGGGGAATGGTGTGGAGGTTCCAGGGAGCCCTGCCCCTACCTGGCAACAGCAGTGCAGCAGGCACCAAGTTCTCCTGCACATTGCGACAGTGTGACCATGGGCTCTGGCAGGCGGTAGGTGGGGCCTTTGGACCTACCAGCAGTGAGGGAGTTAACACAGCAGCTGACTTCTCTAGGCAAAGAAAACTCCCCTCAGACGCTTTGCTGCCTGGCCTCCTGCCAGGAACAAGCAGGAGCTGAAAACTAGAAGTTGAGGCGTGAGATTGGCCACTCCGTAGCGTGCACTTGGTGAGGGCAGCAGCTCACCACAGCTGCCAGCCATCTGTCCATTCACCCATCTGTCCATCTGGCAGCCCGCTGTTCAGACCTGTCTGTCTGTCCGCCCATCTGTAAGCCCATCTCTGTCCCATTGTCTATCTGACCATCTTTCTCTTACTGTCCTCTTTTTCTAGCTATCTGGCCTGTCTGTCGATCCATCTTCGTGTCTGTCTTAAGCCCCCACCTGTTTGTCCATCTGTCCAATTACCTGTGAGTCTATCTATGCATCTTCTTGTCCATTCATCTGCCCAACCATCTGTCCCTCCGTCTGCCCACCGGCCTCCCCTCTCCTTCTGGGCCGCAGAGCCATGGCCCAGGACTGCGGAGCCATGGTTGACCTGGTCCTGCTGGGGCTGGGGCTGGGGCTGGCGCTGGCTGTGATTGTGCTGGCTGTGTTCCTCTCTCGACACCAGGCCCCAAGTGGCCCCCAGGCCTTTGTCCACGCTGCTGTTGCTGCTGACTCCAAGGTCTGCTCAAATGTTGTACGGTGAGTGAGACGTGGGAGGAAGCTGGGTGGCCGTTGGCAGCCAGCCCCTCCTGGAGAAGGCGTGTGTGTGTGTGAGCATGTGTGTGTGTGTGTGTGAGATTATGTGTGTGAGTGTGTGTGGGTATATGTGTGAGTGTGTTTGTGGGGTGTGGGTGGGTGTGAATGTGTGTGATTGTGTTTGTGTATGTGTGAGTGTGTGGGTGTGTGTGGGTGTGAGTATATGTGAGTGTGAGTGTGTGGGGCTGTGGGTGGGTGTGAATATGTGTGATTGTGTTTTGCTGTGGGAGGGTGTGTGTGACTGTGAGTGTGTGAGTGTGAGTGTGTGGGTGTGTGGGTGTGTGTAAATGTGTGTGAGTGTGTGTGTGAGTGTATGTGTGGGTGTTTGTGGGTGTGTGTGTGTGAGGGTGAGTATGGGGGGTGTGGGTATGTGTGAATGTGTGTGATTGTGTGTGGGTATGTGTATGTGTGGGGGTGTGTTTGTGTGCGTGTGTGTGTGTGTGCACGTGCACTGGCCCAGGAAGCAGGAGCTGTGTGTGTGGGCTTCAGCACCTGCAGGGCTTGAGCGCAAGGAGACAGCCTCAGGGCCCTTGCACAGAACAGGTGGCAGGGTGTGCCCGTGGGGCAGATGGGGACTTTGGGACAATGGTGGTTTGTGAGTCCATACCTGGCTCCAGGATTCAGGTGGCCCATGTGCATATCCCAGGTGGGAACCTGTCTGGCCCCGCCTGACCCTGCTGGCCGGCGCAGGCCCCTTCAGTGACGCCAATTCTCCAAGGCTGGGGTCTTCTCCCAGGGTCATGGGTGAAGGGGTTTGGAGGCTCCCTGCGTGGTACTGGCCTGCTGGGGTACACACAATGCTGCCATAGCCAGTCTGCCCCAACACCCAGCCCGGGGCCACATCTCAGGTCTCTCAGTCCTGAGGAGCCCGGTGCCCCACCCCTCACATCCTCTCTTCCTGAGTCAGGGCCTGGGTCTCGTGAGCTGAGTGACTGATACTTGGTGTCCTGGATGAGGTCGTGATGGAGAGGGGCCACAGTGGGTGTTTCCTGATCCTCTTCCAGGAAGGTGCTGCTGCCACTGCAGGGAGGACACATACAGGATGCCCCTTCCTGCCCCCTGCCTCCCATTGGGCCCACAAAAGCCAGGGCAAGCCTCCCCTCCCTGCTAGCCACCTGGTCTGCTTCCCAGAAATTCTGTCTTGCAGGCTGTTGGGACGATCCCAGTACTTTGTAAACTAAAGCAAGGGAGGAGTGGCCATTCTCTCTCTTTGTTCATTTATTCACCTTTTCATTCATTCCTTCTTCCCTCCATTCTCCCGTCTGTCCATCATTCCCTGTCCTGATTGCTCACGCCACCCCCCTAGCCCCTCCTGACCTGATCCTTTGGTTTCTCTTCAGGGCTTTCTGTCTCCTCCCACAGGGCTGAGAATGGCAGCTCAGGGACAAGTGGGGGCTGGGGACTGCTTACTCTCCCCAGTGGCTCTCAGGGGATTTGAGGGTTTGACGCCAGCTGCCACCCCGGGCTGTGCCCCTCCTCTGCTCAGGAGGACATACAGGGATGCGACACCCACTTAAACTCGAAGTTGCAAAGATGCAAATGAGACTGGGGTCTCAGGCACCAGAGACCACCCATGGGCACGTGGCTTTTGGGAGTGGGGACCTGCTGCCACAGATCTCTGAAGAGTCTGGACCTGCTGGGTCTCACCGAGTGACTGTCTGGGGGTCTCCATAGCATGACCTGCTGTGTGCCTGACGGTCACTGGTTGGGTAGGGGTCTCTACTCTAAAGCTCCCTCTGCCAGCATCCCCTCGAACTCTCCCTTGGTGAAGAGCAGGATGTGGTTTGCCCCAGTGTTTTATCAAACAACTCTGTCCACTTCCAGTTTTAAGAAGCTGAGAGTGGAAGAGAGCCTGGGGCTGGCCCCAGCTGCTGCTGTGAAACAGGGGTCACTGGATGCTGGGACCCTGGCCGGGCTGGCTGGAGGCCTCAGGAAGAGGCCTGCTACAGCGTCATCCTGGCCAAGATTCCTCCCTGCAGAGGACCCTGGCCACACTGCCACAGGGTCTGCTGGGGCCACCAGAAGCCCATGCTCCTGCCTCCATCTCTCCCCTCTGTGCTCACCTCTCACCAGGAGGCCCTCCCAGAGTTCAGTGTCCTGCTTTTTTTTTTTTTTTTTGATACGGTGTCTCACTCTGTCACCAGGCTGGAGTGCAGTGGCGCGATCTCAGCTCACTGAAACCTCTGATTCCTCAGTTCAAATGATTCTCCTGCCTCAGCCTCTTGAGTAGCTGGGACTACAGGTGCCAGCCACCATGCCCAGCTAATTTTTGTATTTTTAGTAGAGATGGGGTTTCACCATGTTGGCCAGATGGCCTCTGTCTCTTGATTAGCCCGCCTTGTCCTCCCAAAGTGCTGGCATTACAGGAGTGAGTCATGGCGCCCGGCCTCATCTCCTACTCTTTCAGCACCAGGTTTTATTCTTAGGATTCTGCTACAGCCGGAGCCCCTGGGTGCGAGCTCCTAAGCTTTCTGTGAGTGTGGACCCAGCACCGCGCCTAGTAGACATACAAAAGGAGCATGGTGACAGTGAGGTCTGTCATCTCCAGCATAATGACTGCTTTGATCCTTGTGAAAAAGGTGATTTTTGGCTGGGTGTGGTGGCTCACACCTGTAATCCCAGCACTTTGGGAGGCTGAGGGGGTGGCTCACTTGAGGTCAGGAGTTGGAGACCAGCATGGGCAACATGGTGAAAACACGTCTCTACTAAAAATACAAAAATTAGCTGGGCATGGTAGCGGGTGCCTGTAATCCCAACTACTTGGGAGGCTGACACAGGAGAATCACTTGAACCCAGGGGGCAAAGGTTGTAGTAAGCCAAGATTGCACCACTGCGCTCCAGCCTGGATGACAGAGCAAGACTTGGTCTCAAAAAAAAAAAAAGAAAGAGAAGTTTATATTTTTGTTCTAATGGTTATCTTAATATCTTCATTCTATAATTATATGTTTTATATAATTATAATAGCTATATAAGATATAATACCCCAGTATGTTGTTTTTTGGATATTCTACTCGTTCCTGATGGTTAATTTATGTGTCAACTTGGCTAAGCTATGGTGCCCCGTTGTTTGGTCAAATACTTAATATCTTGCTGGGAGGTTATTTCATAGATGTGGTTAATACTGACAGTCAATTGACTTTAAGTAAAACAGATTACCCACCATAATATGGGTGGGCCACCTCCAATCAGTTGAAGGCCTTAAGAACAAAAACAGGTTTCCCAGAGAAGCAGGAATTCTGCTTCAAGACTGTAACACACAAACCCTGCCTGAGTTTCTGGCCTCCTGACTGCTCTACAGATGTGAGGTTCCAGACTTCGAGATCAACTCTTACCTGAATTTATAGCCTGCTGGCTTGCCCTACAGATTTTAAACTTGCTAGTCCCCACAATCATGTGAGCCAATTCCTAAATAAATCTCTCTCTATGTATAATCTATTGGTTTAGTTTCTCTGAAAAGCTTTCACATCCAGTTTCCTGGATGTTAAGAATTACTGAAACTAGCTAGTAACTTTTTTTTTTTTTTGAGACAGAGTTTTGCTCTTGTTGCCCAGGCTGGAATGCAATGGCACAATCTCAGCTCACCGCAACCTCCACTTCCTGGGTCCAAGCAATTCTCCTCCCTCAGCCTCCTGAGTAGCTGGGATTGCAGGCATGTGCCACCATGCTTGGCTAATTTTTGTATTTTTAGTAGAGACAGGGCTTCTCCATGTTGGTCAGGCTGGTCTTGAACTCCCAACCTCAGGTGATCCACCGCCTTGGCCTCACAAAGTGCTGGAATTACAGGCATGAGCCACTGCTCCTGGCTCCTAGTAAATTCTTCTTTTCCGTGATGTGTCTCTTACCTCTAATAATACTTTTCTTCTTAAAGTCTACTTCATTAAAAATAGTTATGCTGGGCATGGTGGCTCATGGCTGTAATCTTGGCACTTTGTTGGAGTTCGAGGTGGGTGGATCACGGAAGCCCAGGAGTTCAAGACCAACCTGGGCAACATGGCGAGACCCTGCCTCTACAAAAAATATGAAAATTAGCTGGGTGTGGCTAATATAATTCTAAGTTGGCACACTTGTAGTCCCAGCTACTTGGGATGCTGAGGTGGGAGAATCGCTTGAGCCTAGAAGGTAGAGATTGCTGTAAGCCAAGATCACATCACTGCACTCCAGCCTGGGAGACAGAGTGAGGCTCTATCTCCAAAAAAAAAAAAAAAAAAAATAGTTATACAGCTTTCTCGGTTAGTGCATGCATGACATATTTTTCATTATTTTCCACCTCTCTGTATCCTTATATAAAAGGCATTAGTTGGGTTTTACTTTATTTTCAATTATTTTAATTTTTATTGTCCTTTTAAATGTAACTAATGATTTATTTGGGTTGAAACCCACCACCAATTTGTTTTCCATGCCTATTCTATTTCTTCTTATCTCCTCTCACATCTTGTTTTGGATTTATTATTTTTATTATTTAATTTCCTCCTTCTCTATTAGTTTCATAACTGTGCAGTCTTAGAGTTATTTTAAAAGATGACTGGATTATTTTAGAGCTTACAACATGCATCCTTCACTTATCAAAGTCTAACATGAGCTAGTACTTTTTGTTGTTGTTGTTGAGATAGAGAGAGTCTTCCTCTGCTGCCCAGGCTGGAGTGCAGTGAAACAATCTTGGTTCACTGCAACCTCCACTTCTTGGGTTCAAGCAATTCTCCTGCCTTAGTCACCTGAGTAGCTGGGACCACAGGTGTGCACCACTATGCCCGGCCAATTTTTGTATTCTTTTTTAGTAGAGACAGGGTTTCACCATGTTGGCCAGGCTGGTCTTGAACTCCTGACCTTAAGAGATCTGCCTACCTCGGCGTCCTAAAGTGTTGGGATTACAGGCGTGAGCCACTGCGCCCAGCCTATGAGTTAGTACTTCTATCCTCTTCCTAGTCAGTACAAGAACCTTGGAACAGGAACTAAATTTACCCCCAGTGACTTATATGCTAATATTTTTGTGTATTTTAAATATGTGTGTGTGCATAGATGTACCTGTGTGTTTTTTGTGTTTTTATTCTTATTTATGTTGAGAGTGTAGAGCTATGTAAGAGTAAAGAGAATTGTGTAATGAAGCCCCATGTATCCATTCAATTTCAACAACAATCTTATGGCCAAGCTAATTTCATGCATACTCTTTCCTGCTTCCCTCTACCCCACATTATTTCAGTGCAAATCCCAGATATATAACTGTACCCATACATATTTCAGTATGTTTTACTTATTTTAAACCCCACAAGATATCATTTTCTATACTACTGTCATTTTATACCAATAACATTCATTTAGATTTACCCACACGTTTACCCTACCCTCCGGGTCCTGTTTCAAAATCAAACCCATGCTCACAGGCCAATTTTTTTCTTTTAGAGACAGGGTCTCACTTTGTCACCCAAGATGGAGTGCAGTGGTGTGATTATAGCTCAATGCAGCCTCCAATTCCTGGACTCAAGGGACCCTCCTGCCTCAGCCTGCCAAGTAGCTTGGACTATAACTGTGTGTTTTATTATTATTTTGTAGACATGGGGTCGGGCTATGTTGTCCAGGCTATTCTCAAAATTCCCGGTCTTGAGAAATCCTCCTGCCTCAGTCTCTCAAAGGTTGGGATTACAGGTGTGAGGCAAGGCACCCAGCTCAGCCACTAGGAGCAAGAGCTGACTGCCCCCTCATCCCCATTCCAGAGTGCTGGGGCTGTGTTCAGCTGAGGCCAGGCCACTGGCATGGCCCAGGGAGTGGGATCATTCACTGCTGCCCCAAATGTGAGATCATTCCACCTTGACAAGACTTCCTCATCCAATCCCTTTACTTGACAGCTGGGGAAACCAAAGCGCACAGAGCACCCCCAGCTCACTCGGGGTCTCAGAGCTGATCCATGAGCAGAGGCCGAGATCCTGGGATCTTGTCCCCCAGCCACCCCACAAGCTTACTCCCTTTCTGCTGGAAGAGATGGGGCTGGACCTCGACCAGCAGCCCTGGCCTGGACATGACTGTGCTCACGCAGGTATTGAGGCCAAGATGCCCCGGCATCATATTTTTTTCTCTTTTTTCTTCTTTTTTTTTTTTGACACAGTGTCTCACTCTGTCACTCAAGCTGGAGTGCAGTGGCATGATATTGGCTCACTGCAACCTCTGCCTCCCGGTTAAAGTGATTCTCCTGCCTCAGTCTTCCAAGTAGCTGGGCCTACAGGCTTGTACCACCACGCCTGACTAATTTTTGTATTTTTACTAGAGACGGGGTTTCCCCATGTTGGCCAGGCTCGTGTCGAACTCCTGACCTCAGGTGATCCACCTGCCTTGGCCTCCCAAAGTGCTAGGATTACAGGCATGAGCCATGGCGTCACTTAAATGTAGTGAGAGGCCGGGCAAGGGGCTCATGCCTGTAATTCCAGTACTTAGAGAGAACGAGGCTGTCCAATCACCTAAGGTCAGGAGTTTGAGACCAGCCTGGCCAACATGGTGAAACCGTGTCTCTACAAAAAAATAGAAAAAAAAAAAAAATCCCTGCGTGGTGGTGAGTATCTGTAGTCCTAGTTACTCAGGAGGCTGAGGCATGAGAATCGCTTAAACCTCGGAGGTGGAAGCTGCAGTGAGCTGAGATGGCGCCACTGCACTCCAGCCTTGGTGACAGAACAAGACTTTGTCTCTAAATAATTAAATAAATAAATAAATATGGCCGAGCATGGTGCCTTAGGCCTGTAATCCCAACACTTTAGGAGGCTGAGGCAGGTGGTTCATGAGGTCAGGAGCCCGAGACCAGCCTGGCCAAGATGGTGAAACACCAGGAGATCCTGTGCAAAGCACCATGGCTTCAGCTGGGGTGGGAGGAGTGGGTGGGCCTCTCTCTAATGACTTATCCTGGTGTTTGTGTTTCTAAAGATTTGATTGTGGAGAGCATATCCGATGATGGGGATTTGTAGGTAGGTAGCTACTTTCCATGTAAGATCCAATGGGAGAGAGTTCCCAGGGGCCTTCGGGGTATCCGTGCTGCTTGGGAGGTTAAGGGAGGGGGCATGAAATCAAAATGAAACAGGAAATGTGTGTCATATTGTATTTGGTCTCTTCCAGGTTTATTGGCATAATAGTTAGAACTGTCTCTCTGGGCTATGAGGGTGATGTGTTATTTGAAGGTGGTCTTTCCCAGAACAACTGGCCTTTTCTTTTCTGCCTCTGCCAAACATCACAGCCTTTGGGTTGGATTAGTCAGCACCCCTTGGGATTGTGCAGAAGAGGTTTGGGGTTGCATCGAGTGTCACCTGTGGTGAACAGAATCTGAGGGACACAACTCTCTCACAGGCACTTCCTTCAACCTGGAGACAGAGTTCTCCTGGTGTGTGCCCAGGGGCGGAGGAGAAATTGACAGTCGGCCTCTGAACTTTCAGGACTTTAAAAAGCACTCATGTTTCCATCCTCACTGTTGACTCCTGGCTTTAAGGGATCTCCCGGGGTGAGTGAGGAGGCGGGATCGGACCCTGGCAGTCTGACGGCAGCACCTGTGTTCCTCTGCATTGGGCCGTGGATGACATTACACACCTTGGTGAGAATCAGGAATTGAGGCTAACCACATCTGAAATTGAGATGGGCCTTGAGTCATATAAAGAGTTTGGAAAAGATGCATTTTACTATGCTGTTGAAAGAAACCATTTATTTCTCACGCCAGCAGGATAAATGGTTTTCAGTATCCACTTAACTGCTCATTGACTCTTACTGTAGATGAGGAGGTGGCCAGCAGCCCCTGCCCTCCCCAAGTTGTAGGCCCAAGGTAACCAGCAATTGACTGGATATAATGGAAGAGTGGTGCATTCGGAGGTATCTGTATTAATGGGACCCACATGATATGGATGAGAGCTATTAGGGTGAGAAAAAGCCTGGGAGCACAATGAAATATTTAAATATTAAACAAAACATTGTTGAAATCTCCATTGTACTTTAGTACTTGAAGTCATTCTTGTGGTCATCACTGCCTTTCCCAAGCATAACAAGCTACTTAATATCACATAGACCCGTGCCATGAGGAATGATGATGTTTGTAAAATGCCAATAAAACAATTGCCTATATAAGCCACAATGTTTCATCCATATATTTCAATTTCCATGTGTAAGTATAGTTCAAATTTCAGAAATTTATTATTATCTAATAGAATATGCATGGTATATCAATGAGCAATTATCATACTGTTTCTATTAACAATTATTTGTATGATGAAAAAAGCAGACTCCCATTCTTGGATTTTTCTGTTTGCACACGTTAGCATGACAGCCCCATTTCCACCTGACATGTGCCAGCAAGAGGCCAGGAACAGAGGCTTTTCTTATTAACTAAGATTTCTAAATGTATTACGTATTCACATTTAGAAACTCTAAATATCATAAAAGGTTAGCAAGGAAGTTTCCCTTCCACTCTGAACTTCCAAACACCAAGTCAACATTTTTGTTTGCCTATCATCCCTGCAATCTATGTGCAAATAGAAACATGCGCCTGGAATGCATGCTGATGTGTGACCGTGTTTACACAAAGTCCTCTGCACCTCTGCATATATCACTGGGCAATGCACCTTAGTTTATCTTTCCACATTTCAAATGTAAATCCATTGTATTGTTTCAGAGCTATAAATTACTGCACCCTATGACTATTCCCAAAATTACTTAAGCACCCCGCTATGGGTATCCATTCGTTCTGTTTCCAGTCTTGCTCTTATAACCAATGCTGTAGTGAACAGCACTGTGTTAAGAAGTGGTGAACGTGGGCATCTTTGTCTTGTTCCCGTCCTCAGGGAGAATGCTTTCAACTCTCCCCCATTCAGGAAAATGTTGGCTGTGGGTTTGTCATAGATAGCTTTTATTATGTCCATTCTATGCTGATTTTGATGAACGGTTTTAATCATAAAGAAATGCTGGATTTTGTCAAAGGCTTTTTCTGCATCTATTCAGATTATCATGTGGTTTTTGTTTTTAGTTTTATTTATGTGACGTATCACATTTATTGACTTGCCTATGTTAAACCATTCCTGCATCCCTAGTATGAAACCCACTTGAATCATGGTGGATTATCTTTTTGATATGCTGTTGGATTCAGTTAGCTTGGTTGTAGCATTTCTTATTATTCCATCTGTGGAATGTATTGGTTTAAATAATGAAAACATGTTCTATCCCCACTGCTTAGCACTTTGTGTTTCTTTAATAGCCTTCCCAACAGGGCAACATAAAAGCAGGAGCCCTGCTAGTCTCCCCTTAACCCGGAATCCCCCCTTCTCCACAGCTCGCTCATTGGACAGGATAGACTGGGCGCCCAGGCCTCAAGGTAAGGACGTGCTCTGTCACCTAGAGGTGCAGTGCTTGGGAAGGCCAACCTTGGAGGGTTGCCTGCCAGCTTTACAGTGACAGAGGTGTTGGGAGGGACTGATCACCAATGAATAAGGCTGTGCTTTGTTGGAGACATAATGGATTGTTTCACAGATTGTTGGGGAGGGACAATCCCAAGGCCTCCCCCGGCCCTGGTGCTGGCTGTGCATAAAGGCAATAAGAGAGGGATGCTGGTAAGGGCTGACCTGTTGCTGTGCTGGGGAGGAAGGTGCTGGGCTGAAATTCAGGAGGCTGAGCATGCAGCAGTCCCATAGGAGGTACATGACCTTCAGGATACATTTTCTTCATTGATGATCAATGGAAATGAGAAATCACTGACTATTTTTCTATCATTGGAATCTACTCTCTACTGCTCATGCTGTTCCTGTCTTTTGGGGAAGATGGAGGATCAACCAGTGTGTGCAGCACTGAGTGGAAGGAAGGAGAACTGTGACAAAAGTTAAGGAAGGATGAGAGATGGGAGGGCCCTTCACCCAGCTGCTTGCAGAGTCCTCCTGAGGAGGAAAGCCCCATGGCTCCCTGGTGAAGGAGCAGTGAGGGATGCGTGACTCGCACAGTGAAGTTTGCAGTATATCTGAGGACACCCAGGCTGGTCCATGAGGAGCCAGTTGCAGAGTGAGAAGCAGAAAGGCCAGGAGGGTGGCTGGAGGCCAGGCTCTGAGTCATTCTCCATGTGATGGAAACAGCTGGAGCCCAGTGGGCTTGGAGGTACAGGATGCGGTGGCTGATGACAGAACAATGTGGAGAGAGGCGTCATTTGCCAAATCCTTACTTTGTTCTGGGCATTGTGCTAAAAATTCTGATGGCTCATCCCATTTAGGGGCTGAAAGTTGCAGAGGTTTAGGAAGCTCGCCCACGATACTGGAGCCCCCATCTCCTACCCTAGTGCTGTCCACCTTCTCACCCAGCCACCACTTGTTTCAGGGGAACACACAGAAGTGGTAACCTCTTATGGATAGGCAAGTAAATTCTGCTGTTTTTGTTATTCACAGAAAAACACTGGCTTGTGTGAGTTGGGAAGGTGAAATACCAGAAGTATTTCATCTAGTTATTTCTACCTACGCAACTCCTATAGTATTGAAATGCATAGGTTAGCATTTTTGGCCAATTTACTCTGCATTCTGGGTTAAAGGCTTTTATTTATTTATTTATTTATTTATTTATTTATTTATTTATTTATTTATTTTTGAGATGGAGTTTCGCTCTTGTTGCCCAAGCTGGAGTGCAATGGTGCAATCCTGGTTCACTGCAACCTCCGCCTCCGAGGTTCAAACTATTCTCCTGTTTCAGCCTCCCAAGTAGCTGAGATTATAGGCATGTGCCACCACACTGGGCTAATTTTTTTGTATTTTTAGTAGAAATGAGATTTCACCATGTTGGTCAGGCTGGTTTTGAACTCCTGACCTCAGGTGATCTGCCCTCCTCGGCCTCCCAATGTGTTGGGATTACAGGTGTGAGCCACCACGCTTGCCCTAGAGTCTTTTAAAATTCACTTGTATAAGTTGACTTAGTTTTAACCTTGTAGAAAAATACAAAAATGGCAAACTCTTTTATCACACAAATAATGTCTTTTTAATGGAGTGATTTTTTTCTAATTGAGGTATTATGTACTTTTCATTTACTAATTATTGTTTACATTTGAAGTGTTTTATGAATTAATATTTAATTGCACAGATGAAGATTACTAGTTATAGGCATTTTACTAACCAGTACTCATTAAGCATAACGTGGATTCATATGACATCAAGGAGCTATTTTATTTGGCAAAATGAAAAAGCACAAGAATGAACGAATGCAAGAACTGAAACAGTGGAGACACCTAGAATGACTTGTCTAAGATCTAAATCATTTTGTTGTCTTCCCAGCGTACTTATTATCCTGATCATTGTCATCAGCATTGTTTGGGTCCTTTCAGCACAGATTTCTCAAAAGGGGTAGCTCCATAACTGTTGGAAGCTTACGAATTCATATAATTTTTAAGAGGTCAATTTGGAAGTACCTATCTATTTTAAAATTCCAGTAACCTGGGAATTTCATCCCATGTCTAGAGTCTTTTATGTAAAATATCTCCACAATTAGGAGAAATATGTGCATGGGGATTTTCTATGTAGTGGTGTTTTGATAGAATAGAAAATTGGGATAAACCAAATTTCCATCATGAAGGAAATAGTAATATGCTGAATAATAATACAGCGAATATTATGCAGGCTTTAAACATCAAAAAAGAGTTCAACTACTGACTTCCGATGATGGTGTTGAAGCAGGTCACTGCTGGTTAACATTTGATTTTCTCGTTAGCGACGCCGTGGACGGCGTCCTCGTTAGCGATGCCGTGGAGGGCGTCCTCATTAGCGATGACGTGGACGGCATCCTCGTTAGCGATGTCGTGGATGGCAACCTCATTGCCCATGCCTTTGGTGGCGTCCCCGTCAGCGATGCCCTGGGCGGCGTCCCCGTCGGCGATGACCTGGGCGGCGTCCCCGTCCGTGATGCCCTGGGCGGCGTCCCCGTCGGCAATGCCCTGGACGGCGTCCCCGTCGGCGATGCCCTGGGTGGAGTCCCCGTCGGCGATGCCGGGGGCGGCGACCCCGTCGGCGATGCCGTGGGCGGCATCCCCGTAGGCGATGCCCTGGGTGGCATCCCAGTCGGCAATGCCCTGGGCGTCTTCCCAGTCGGCGATGCGCTGGGCGGCGATCCCGTCGGCGATGCCGTGGACGGCGTCCCCGTCGGCGATGCCCTGGGCGGCGACCCCGTCGGCGATGCCCTGGGCGGCGTCCCCGTCGGCGATGCCCTGGGCGTGCGTCCCTGTCGGCGATGCCATGGAAGGTGACCCTGTCGGCAAAGCCGTGGACGGCGTCCCAGTTGGCGATGCCCTGGATGGCATCCCAGTTGGCAATGCCCTGGACGGCATCCTCGTTATCGATGCCATGGAATCCATCTTCATTAGCGATGTCCTGGACAGCATCCCAGTTGGCAATGCCCTGGGCGGCGTCCTCGTTAGCGATGCCGTGGACAGCGTCATCGAGAGCGATGCCCTGGACGGCGTCCCCGTTGGCGATGCCCTGGATGGCGTCCCCGTCGGCGAAGCCGTGGACGGCGTCCCAGGTGGCGATGCCCTGGACGGCATCCTCGTTGGTGATGCCCTGGACGGCGTCCTCGTTATCGATGCCCTGGATGGCATCCTCGTTATCGATGCCGTGGAATCCATCTTCATTAGCGATGTCCTGGACATCATCCCAGTTGGCGATGCCTTGGGTGGCGTCCTCGTTAGCGATGCCGTGGACGGCGTCACCGAGAGCGATGCCCTGGACGGCGTCCCCGTCGGCGATGCCCTGGGCGGAGTCCCTGTTGGCGATGCCGTGGAAGACGACCTCATCGGCGAAGCCGTGGATGGCGTCCCAGTTGGCGATGCCCTGGACGGCGTCCTTGTTATCGATGCTGTGGAATCCATCTTCGTTAGCGATGCCCTGGACGGCATCGTCGTTAGCGATGCCCTGGATGGCGTCCTCGTTAGCAATGCCCTGAATGGCGACATCGTTAGGGATGCCGTGGACGGCCTCCTCGTTAGCGATGCCCTGGGCGGTGTCCTCGTTAGCAATGCCCTGGGCGGCGTCCTTGTTTGCAAAGCCCTGGGCGGCATCCTCTTTAGTGATGCCATGGACGGGGTCCTCGTCAGCGATGAGCTGGACTGCATCCTCGTCAGTGATGCCCTGGACGGCATCCTCGTCAGCGATGCCCTGGACAGTGACACCGTCAGCGATGCCATGGATGACGTCCCCTTCAGCGATGCCCTGGGCAGCGTCCCCATCAGCGATGCCCTTGATGGCGTCCCAGTCAGCGAAGCCGTGGATGGCGTCCCAGTCAGTGAGGCCCTGGACGGCGTCCTAGTCAGCGAGGCCCTGGACGGCATCCCAGTCAGTGAATCCCTGGATGGCGTCCCAGTCAGTGATGACGTGGATGGCGTCCTCGTCGGTGATGCCCTGGACAGCGTCCTCGTCAGCGATGCCCTGGACAGCGACACCGTCAGCGATGCCATGGACGACTTCCCCTTCAGCGATGCCCTGGGCAGCGTCCCCATCAGCGATGCCCTTGATGGCGTCCCAGTCAGCGAGGCCCTGGACGGCGTCCCAGTCAGTGAGGCCCTGGACAGCGTCCCAGTCAGTGAATCCCTGGATGGCATCCCAGTCAGCGATACCGTGGATGGCGTCCACGTCGGCGATGCCCTGGACGGCGTCCTTGTCGGCGGTGCCGTGGACGGCATCCTCGTTGGCGGTGCCGTGGAAGGTGTCCTCGTTGGTGGTGTCGTGGACGGCGTCCTCGCTCGTGATGTCGTGGACGGTGTCCCCATGGGGAGCTTGAAGAACACAGAATAAAGGTCAGTTCCCTGGTGGTGGATACTGTGAATCACCCAGGGGCTTGCTTGGTGTGGTGCATGGAGTTGGCTTATCACAGCATGGGCCAAGCTGATGCTGGGACATACTCCCAGGTGGACCTGCACTAGTGAAGCTAAGCGATATGTCTCAGAACACTTTCTGCAGTGGGAATCAGTTTCCAGGTTCAGGTATGCATTATCCGGTGAAGTGGGGAAATATAAAAACTAGAAATTGACAAATTCATGAAAAGCCTTCCATGAGTGCAAGTGTGATTTTTTTATCCACTTTACATTCAGTATGCATTCACACATACAAAATATTTTTACAAGAAATCAGAAATGTTAATTTTTGTCAGTTATGTTAAATCTAACTTAGCTGCCAACATAAAGATTCTCATTTACTTGGTCTCGAGAAAATGTAGCACATAGTAAGTAGACCAAAATGTTTATTAAATGAAAACACAGAGAAGAGATAGGGGGGCTGCTAGGCAGACTGGGTTGCACCTGATTACCTGGATGATAATAAACTGCACAAAACCTCGGTCAAATTAATATTGAAACTGCCTTTTGCTTGGGCTCGTTTCCCTTGCGGAAGAAGGATGACCAAGAAGATGAACAGGAAAGAAATGAGAAACTGAGGCCTTTGCTTAGTAGCTAAAGGCCACCTTCCGTAACACAAAATAGTCTACAAGTGGCCTTGAACTCTGCCGTGATTCAGTGACAGAGTTCCCTCATGTCTTCTACCCAGGTTGAAGTCCAGCAAAATTGCGACTGTCCTCTTTACAACTTGCGAGACCACACTGCTTCTGCATTTGCCTGTTGTATGAGATTTACACTTGTTTTAAGGCAACATTTTGTTTCAGTTGGGCTGGTGGCCATACCCGGCACTAGCCAGTCAATAGTGAGATGGCTCCTCATGGAGGAGGCTTGGCTTGATGCTGAGGGTCTTTAACCCACATATACAAGAGAGTTGCCACTAAGGGATGGAAGCCAGGCTAATAACCAAGTGCTACACAGAGTTCCTATCTGTCCCTCCTCACCATTTTTGGCTGGCAGGATTTGAGCATTTTAGGGCTTGGGAAGATAGTATTACTAAATCTACTAAAATACATCACCCATCCTTATAGACTTTGGCCAGTTGCTGAGCAAATTAACTTCACAACTGAAGTGGGCCACACTGGCCTTTGTGGTCCCCCACTCCTCTTAGAATTTGTGTGCGTGGGGCCTACTGGAGGGTGGGAGGTGGGAGGAGGGGGAGGATCAGGAAAAATAACTGATATTAGGCCAATGTATGGGTGATGCAATAATCTGTACGACAAACTCTCATGACACACATTTCTATATGTATCAAACCTGCACATCCTGCACATGTACGCCTGAACTTAAAAGTTAAAAAAAAAAAAAAATCTGTGAGCTGAGCCAAACACCTGGGGATCTTTGTGCTTTTGACAGACTGATGACTATGCCTGTCCGTGGGGAGATGAGCCTATAACTGCCCTGGGTTGTGTGACCACGGAGGCCACTTTATGATGATGGGCAGTGTCTGGGGCCTTTTGGGCTCGTTGCTTTTGGGTTTATACATGAATGCTGGACTCCCTGTGTGGTGGTGAACACCCCATGACTAAGTGCATGTCAGTGTCAGCACTGGCCCACACTCCTGGGTTCGTGTTTTCAGTTTTTCATTCAGGAACTCAGGAGCTTGGGCCACTCCCTTGGCCCTTCAGGTTCTCCACCTGAGCAGTCGGGATAATAAGGCAGACCCGGGGATGGCTCTGGTGAGGGTGGAGGAGTCACTGTACAGACAGAGTAGAGCGGGGGGTGGATTTTATTGTTAGAAGTGGACACTGGTGATTGGGTTGTATAAGTGGGAAATCTCTCCTGAGAAAACACACAGCCTCACCTGTACAGAAACACACACATTCACACCACACGATGCAGCCTCACACAAGACACCACCAATCCTCAAGCACCCAACTCAGCACCACCCAAAAGGGAGCACAGCTGCTTCCTCAAAATTTGGCCATAATTTTTCTCTGGGGAATTCAGGTTTTAAAAAAACACTTCCCCTATACTTATTTCTATCACAATCCCAGGATCAGGGTGACTCTTCACATTGAAACCAGGCAAGGATGCCACTCGTTTCTTGGCATCCAGATTGTTTTCTTGGCAAGTGATTCCAGAATACTTACTAGATTCACGCCTCAGAGGGGCCACCTGCACCACCTGCAATACAGAAACAAAACTTTTTGAGGGGTATGTCATGTTGTGGATTATTTGCACAAGGCTCTGTTTCTCTCAATGAATACTGAAAACTTGATCAGAAAGTGTAGTCAACTTCAAGGCCTCCAAGACAAGGGTA
Organism: Gorilla gorilla gorilla; assembly: GCF_029281585.2. NCBI lineage: Eukaryota > Metazoa > Chordata > Mammalia > Primates > Hominidae > Gorilla > Gorilla gorilla. The sequence continues at coordinate 793,510 of NC_073236.2, forward strand.
GGATACACACTGGAAAAGACATCAGCTTCTGGATGGTGTATCTCTCAGGTCCACGTAGGTTGGCAAGTGCAAAATACTGAATCCAAGGAGTAGACATTGCTTCCAAGGACAAGGATCCCAAGGATACAGTCTACAACCTGAAGCCGTCATAGCTAAATGCCATTTTGGATTACATATCAGTTGCTAAGAGTCACTTCTTCCTCCCCCTCAGAAAACTGCATTTAATACCTGTCATGGACATTGTCATTTTTTCACATGTAAAGTCAGTTGAAAAAGAAAGACACCAAGAAAGGAACATTTCTATTTCAGAGAAAGCAAGGCAACCTTACCCTCGCATTGACTGGCCTCTCTCCATCTCCTCTGTCCTTGTGAACTAGAGACTCCTCAGAGGCTAGGAGGACACACAGCAACAGTTAGTCATAGATGCTTTTGTTCATGAGTTATTCAGGGAGCTCTGCTTAATGTGGACAACAGGACAGTGTGTGTGGATGTGTTTCATTAAAAGCACAGCTTTAGCTCCTGCTAGAAAATCTTCCCTCGTGGAAAGACAGGCAAGAACGAGGAGCTAAGGAGCAAGAAATAGAGTCCCTGGCATTTTGCTGATGGCAACTTAAGGCAATGGGAATGAGTCAGTCTACAAATGGTACTGAAGCACATGCTATAATTTGATGAGAGTCCCACTGCTCACACTGTGAGGTTTGAAACCCAGTTAAATGGTTTTCTAAACCCTGTAAAAACAATATTAGCTTGCAGGATTTATGTCCCAAGACTAATTTTACCTCTGAGGATCCACAGTGGCTGTCACTGTAGTTATTATGTGTTTTAGCATTTTGCACTTGAATAAAAGCAAAGTTTAATAGACAGATTGGATTCAATTCTAGGCAAAACAGTCTATGGTATTTATTCACTAATCCTTTGTTATAACTGCTGATGGGAGAATTAGAAGTACTGAAATTATATCCTTTAAAATTAATTAAAGCATAATTATTGATCACACAATATTTTTTCATCCAGGCCTCCTTCTCTTTGTCATGCATGCATATTAATTGAGGATGGAGAATATCTACACTTGTTCAGGCCAGCCAACATACGACAGTTTACTTCAAGAGAGGACACATGGGTTGAATGCTGGTATGTTTTAATTCTTCAGCACAAACAGTTGCAACAAGTGTGGTGAACTAATCACCAGATGGCCCTTTGCTGCCTTATTTGTCATTGTGCCTTACATGTAGCTTGCAGGATTTGATTACGCTAATGTTTTGTGGTGATCATACTTTCAACTATTCCTAAAATACTGCTTCAGTCTTATCTGTTTGGGGTCAACTGCTGAGGATTTCTTACAAATTAATGAAGTTTGTGAATCTAAAGTTCTACACAAAGGGGGAAATATTTGCAAATCATTTATCTTGTAAGAGACTAAAATTTAGAATATATTTTAAATATATTTAAGATATATTCAAACATCTACAACAACAAACTAACTAAATAAAAACCAGACAACTTTTTAAAAATGGGCAAAAGACTTCAACATATATTTCCCTAAAGAAGATATAGCCACAGATAGTAGCACAGGAAAAGCTGCTCAGGATCATTAGTCATTAGGGAAATGAAAATGAAAAACACAAGCAGACACCAATATACACCTACTAGGATGATTTAAAGGAAAATAAGTGTGAACAAGGATGTAAAGAAATTGTAACCCTGATACATTGATGGTAGAAATGGATAAAGTTGCAGCCACTGTGAGAAACAGTCTGCAGTGGCTCAGAAGGTTAAATATAGAACTCCTGTTGGACCCAGGAACTCTACTCTTAGGCACCCCAAAGAATGGAGAACAGAAATCAAACAGATGTTTGTATACTAATGTTTATAGCATCATTTTTCACAGGAGCCAAAAGGTGGAAATAATCCAACCATCAGTGAACAAATGAATGTAATAAAAGCAAGGTGGTCTACATGCAATGCTACATCATCCATCTGTAAAAAAACGAACATAATTTTGGTAGATGATACAACATGGGTGAACATTGAGAACATTATGCTTAGTGAAATAAGCCAGACACAAAAGGAATATATTGTATAATTGTACTTACATGAAGTGCCTAGAATAGTCAAATTCATACAAGAGAAAGTGGGATAGGAATCACCATGGGCTGGAAATAGGGGGAAGGCGCTATATTGCTTATTGTGGACAAGGTTTTGTAAGAAATCATCAAAATTGTGGGTTTAGATAGTGGTGTTGGTTATGCAACCCTGTGAATATATTGAATGCCACGGAGTGCACACTTTGGTTAAAAGGTTCAAATGATAAATATTGTGTTATATATATTTCCCCACGATAGAAAACACGCACAGCCAAGCCCAGATGCCAGTCTTGTTAGCTGCCTTCATTTACCTTCAAGAGTGGGCTGAAGCTTGTCCAATCTTTCAAGGTTGCTGAAGATTGTATGATGGAAGTCATCCGCATTGGGAAAGAAATTAATGGAGAGAGGAGAAAACTTGAGAATCCACACTACTCACCCTGCAGGGCCAAGAACTCTGTCTCCCATGCATTGCTGACCCGTCTCAGTATTTCCTGTGACCACCTCCTTTTTCAACTGAAGACTTTGCACCTGAAGGGGTTCCCAGGTTTTTCACCTCGGCCCTTGTCAGGACTGATCCTCTCAACTACTGACCATTTCACCTCCATTCATGTCCATGCCACATCAGGCTGTGTTGTCTAGATGGAATGAATCCACCCCAAATGTCCCTTTCTGGAGGAAGCCACCATTATGCTGTGCCTCCAACACGTCCACACACACCAAGTCACCTCGCTCATGCAAGGGGTGTGTCCTCTAACAAAGTTTCATGCTCTAAACCCAGATAACTTTTGAAACCCAAGTTCTGTTGATTCCCCTACTTTGGGTGCTCCATAGATGCTCATTTGTCTACTAAACACTGCCCCAGGCAATTAAATATTCCAAAGTGACCAGCAGAATTTTTATGTTAATTCTGACATTGCGTTGTTAGTACAAGTGTTTTTTACCCTTCAAATTTATGTCTTTGTTACTGATAAATGTAACTGATAATGCTTTTTTCAGCTATGTTGCCGAGCATATTTACATAAAAATATACTCAGATTGTTTTCAGAATTTGACAAAGATGATAGCAACAATGATAATCTCATTTGTTTTGTACTAATCTTTATGTGTTACTTTCATCATTTCTTACATATTGGGGCCTACCATACATTGTACAGTGAAATTAGTACTATACATCATGGTAGGAATATAAATTGGCAAAAGTAATTTAGAAAATAGTTCTCTTTTCTTAAAAAAATTAGGCTGGGTGTGGTGGCTCATGCCTATAATCCCAGCACTTTGGGAGGCAGAGGTGGGCGGATCACCTGAGGCTAGGAGTTTGAGACTAGCCTGACCTACACAGCAAAATCCTGTCTCTACTGAAAATACAAAAATTATCCATGCGTGGTGGGGTGTGCCAGTTGTCCCAGCTACTCGGGAGGTTGAGGCATGAGAATTGCTTAAACCTGGGAGGTGGAGGTTCCAGTGAGCCGAGATTGTGCCACTGCACTCCAGCCTGGGTCTCAGAAAAAAAAAAATTTTTTTTGACCAAAATGTCATTATGCATTACATGACTGTATATGAATGCTCAAAGCTACATTACTCATCAAAGAAAATAACAAAATAATTAAATGTCCATTAACTGATAAATGAATAAACACTATCTGTATGAATAAACACAGCAGACTATGAAGGAAAACACATGACCAGCACGTGCTAACACGTCAATTAACTTCAAACATAGTATGCTAAATGAAGGAAGTCAGGTTCCAAATATATATATATGTCCATTTCTATAAAGCAAGCAGGAAATTTATGGAGATGGAATGTCACAGCAGTATTGCTTAGGGCTGGAGATGGGAGTGGGGAGTAACTGCCAGTGCGCGAGCGAGAACTTGGGTGAGGGAAACATATTTAAATTAGATCGTGGTGTTGGGTGCACACAGTATCAATTTAATAAAGCATCAAATTGCAGATCTTTTCAGTGGGCAAACTTTATGGTGGGTTCACACCCAATATAGGTGTTAAAAATAAATTAATGTTACGGAAATTCTTGTCGGGTTTTTAACAAGCCAAGAGATATGCTGTGAAAGCAGCATTAATTCAAATGGTTGTCACAGGTCACTTAAAGTTAATCAGATAGTTGTCCTACAAATATAGGGTGAATGTTATTCACGAATTTCCTGAATCTATTGCAATAATCACATTTTTTCCATTAAACTGTTGAGGTAGCTAATTTTATTTATTGAATTTTCAATGTTAATCTACTATTTCATATTTTGAGATTAACTCACATTAGTCAGAATTTAAAGTATTTTAAAATATCACGGAATTTAATTTACCTTATCTGGTTTTGGTTTCAAGACTATACTAGCCATTTCATTTAATTGTACATGTAGGGTATTCTAATTTATGGAAAACTATTACATCTTCCTTGATTTTTTTTTTTTTTTAGAAATTACTTCTAGGGATCTATATGGTAGAGTCCATGGAGAATTGTTTTAATTCTTCATTCATGTCTTCAGTGGGTATAGGATTGGTCATATTGGTCATAGTTTTCTGCTCGGATTTCAATAAGAAACTTGTGGAAGAACCTGAAGGGTGGGATCTTTGAGGGAGACTAAGACAGAGCAAGACAAGCTAAGAAGGAGGGCAGTGCCACAGCAGAACTATTATTGATGCCTCCTCACCTAGATTGCAGAAGAGACATCCAGCTGTAGACACTGAGGTGCAGGAAAACAATGGAGCACCATCAGAGAAAGCCATGCCCAGGAACAAGGAGGCACTGATGGTGGCAAGGGGCAAAGACAGCTGCCACAAAGCTGTTCACATGAGGGTCTCAGGCTGCATAGACACCCACACCAGCTGAGGGGTCCTGGTTTTCATAAAGTGTGTGGCTCAGCCAGGCCACCAACAAGCAGTTCACAAACAGTAGTAATACTACACTTTCCAAAGACCTTACTTGAGTAACATGGTGATCCTCACAAATTTCCAATCAGGATGGTCGCACAGTTCCTCCTGCTTTAGGACTCAGAGCCTGCCCGTGGTCACAGTGGGTAGGTGCAGACTCTGAAGATGCACTTTGGTCAGAGACCCCGCTGAACTCTGTCTAATGAGGACCTCTGTCCTGTCTGCTGACCACCGGTCAGAGGTGCAGGCTGCACTGGGGAGTAACAATGCCACCTTCTCAATGTTGGGAAAACTCCCTGCCAGAACTGAGAATGGCCCTTTCTAAGCAGAAGGCAAGCTCAGACTAAAGAAGGAGGCCGACCACATCAGGTTGGCAGATTGCCAAAGATTCACTCAGGGAGAGCCCACATCCTGGGCCATCTTGGGTGGTGGCAAGATGAGGTAGACAACTGCTTTTGCAACACATACCTGACAACAAAAAATCAACAACTGTAAAAGAGCCACAAAATCCCCAAATATTTGCAAATTAGCAATGCACTTTTAAATAACTCATGGGTTAAAGAAGAAGTCTCAATAGAAAATTAAAAATACTTTTAACTACATTAAAAGAAAATGTGACTTGGCAAGATTTCTGGATGTAGCAAAAGCAGTCCTTAGAGGGAAATCTATAGCATTGGATGCAATATACTAAAAATCACAAGACCTAAAATCAGTAATATCATGTTTCAATTAGGGAACTGTAGAAAATAGAGGAATGCAATGGAAAGAAAATAAAAGAAACAACATCACAGAAATCAATAAAATTAAAACACTGAAATCATCAGAAAATCAATAAAACCAAAAGCTGGTTCTTTGATATGCTCATTACAATGAATGAATTGATATGCAGGCTAACCAAGAAAAAGAAGATAACACAAATGACCAATTTCAGAAATAAAAGAGGAGCCATCTCTACTGAACTGTTAGGCATTAAAAGGAATATTATGAACAGTTCTATGACCGCAGTTTGATAACCTCAGTGAAATGTATCAATTCCTTGAAAGGCAATCTTCCCAAGGTCACGCTAGAATCCTAATTTGAATAAACTTATGTCTATTAAATAAGTTGAATTCACATTAAGAGCATTCCGAAAAAGAAAGCACCAGGCCCAGATGGTTTCTCTCATGAAATCTACCGAATTCTTCAACAGGTGAATAAAAAGACAAAAATTCATTTAATGCAATATTATTTGGTGATTTAATGTGCCATTTTTTGCCATTAAGGCATAAAAAAGACATGAAAGCAGCTAAAGCGTACATCAATTTAGTGCAATAAATTCATCTGAAAAAACTACATAATACATGATTCCAACTATATGACATTCTGGAAAAGGCAAAGTTGAAGCGATAGTAAAAATATTAATAGTTGCCGAGGTTTCTGGAGAAAGAGGACAGAGATTAATGAGAAGAGAGGATTTTTAGGGAAGTGAACATTTTCTTTATGAGACCATAAGGGTGAACATAATGTTTTAAATATTTCAAAATTCATATATATGTATAACAGAAAGAATGAACATTATGCAAATGTAGACTTTGGATAATAATGTATCAATATTTTCTCATTATTCTAGCAAATGTACCACAGTAATGTAAGATGTTACTAATAGGTGAAATTAGGAAGTGAGGGTGAGGAGACAGAATAATATGGGAACTTCGTGTATTATATACTCAATTTTTATTTATTTATTTATTTATTTATTTATTTATTTATTTATTTATTTATTTATTTTGAGATGGAGTTTCACTCTTGTCACCCAGGCTGGAGTGCAATGGCATGATCTTGGCTCACTGCAACCTCTGCCTCCCGGGTTCAAGCGATTCTCCTGCCTCAGCCTCCTGAGTACCTGGGATTACAGGCGCCTGCCACCACACCCGCCTAATTTTTTTGTATTTTTAGTAGAGAATGGGGTTTCACCATGTTGGCCAGGCTGGTCTCCAACTCCTGACCTCAGATGATCCGCCTGCCTTGGCCTCCTAAAGTGCTGGGATTATAAGCGTGAGCCACCGTGCCTGGCCATATGCTCAGTTTTTATGTCAATTTAAAACTCTCTAAAGAAATATATTAATTGAAAAATAATAATATAGCACCACTCTTTCAGGGAGATCTATGCTTATGTTTAACAACCAGGTAAGTTCTAGACATTAGCTTGAAACATTGTCTATCATTAAACATGAACCAAAATTGACTTTTAAGTAGATATTTACTTTTGTGGTTGTAGCAATATTTACTGACCAGGCAAATTAGAATCCTGACACATTAAAAAATATGGCTTAGTCTCTTCATAGTTTCCTCTTACATTTGGGACACTGAATACTCCCCGCAATTGCAATTCTTGAAGCAACTTAATTAATGAACTTCCACAGTACCTTCTTGTGGGTACGTCTTCTTCTTTACCGGGGAGCCATGAGGTCTCCGACACTGGTTGGTGTGCACAGCATATCTTCTTGTATTCTCTATCAGAGAAGATGCTGGTTAATGCATTTACAATAGATAGGGCTGTTGACATCTTGCTGACAGAAGACCAGAGGGAAAATAGTGATAATCTGTTCTAAGTTTAAACTTATGATGCTTTTCTTTACAGGCTTCCAAGCAGAGCCCACTGAATCAAAGTTGGGTTTCAGGAAGATCACGGAGTTCAGTGAGCACTCAACACCTCTATCAGACAGACTGTGTGGGCAGTGCCTTCCTGGAGAGGAGAACACAGCAGGATGACTGTGAGTGCAGGGCTGATGCAGAGTGGGGGGCCGGATTCAAATTCCACTAAGCCATGTGGACCTAGCAAGCTCATGTCGTTCCTCTGCCCTCAGTTCTCTGCACTGTCATAATGTAATTTTAGCAATACTTTTTAAGCCTTATTTAGGCCCTACTTCTTAGTATCACAGTACAGGGCTAAAAAATCACTAAACACAGGAAAACCTTAGAGAGGACTGGTACTTCAGTAATGTTCTCTAAGTGTTTACTACATGCCAGGAGGAATAAGCTGGACACTTAGCAGTGGCGGAATATGGAGGGGGAACTTGGATGGCTCCGGGGCAGTGGAGCATGCTTTCCTGTTCAGCTTTTCCGTGGGCATGATGCCTTATGGTTTATGGAGAACATCAGCCCTGCAGGGGGTGCAGAGGAGGGGCTGTGGCTGAGATTTTACACTTGAGGGTGCTGACATTGAGAGATGGTAAGTGACGAGCAGAACCTCAACCCCGCTGAGTGAAGGACCTGAGATGGGAAATGTATTTGGTTCCCTAGAGAGAGAGATTCCTGAAAAACTGCCACCTCTTCATCACGCCCTGTGCCAGAGACCCAAGAGACCCTTCACTGTCTTTCTCCAGTCCTCCTAGCCCAAGGTGTGTGGCTGGACAAAGGTGATGCTCTGGAGGAAATGCCTGAGATAAGGAAAGGTCCTTAATGATAAAGAATTCTCCTTCCTCTTTCAGATCCTTGACTTCCCCAGTATGACAGCTTAAAGGCTGTCATCTCTGTGGCCTGCCTCCCCTTTCCCTTCACCCTGCCAGCTGCCTCTCAGTGACTGCCTCCTCCAGTGACTACACTGGGGGACCAGGGACTGCTTGCCTCCCGAGGCTGCTCAGACCTTCTGACACTGCAAAATGATTGTCAAAAGATGGGTCTGCAAAGAGTAACTTCACTTCCACTGATCAAACCTGAATATGCAAGCTACTGTGAATTAACTGGAAAAGTGGCAGTGTGGGCTGGTGCTTTGGTGATTTAATGAATTAAGTCTGCAGCCCCCACTGCCTCCTTGACTATTGATCAGAGCTGCCTGCAATAAGGTCTGGCTAAGAATGGGCAGTGGCTGCACCAGCTCTGGGTAAAATTTGACCTAAAACGACCAGTCTCATTCACTAACCTCAACATAGTCTTATGGGTTCAATGGACCTGTCCAATCCTTTGCTCTGTTCTCTCCATCACCTTCCTGTGTAATTTTCCTCCACCATGCACATAATAGAAACATGGCACAGGGGAGCTAATCACCTCTTTTATCCTCCACTTCAGGCTCACACATAAGTTTATAGTAAAAGCCTTTTCAAATGACTGCTTTAACTGCTGCTACAGCATGTGTCATCAGTTGAATGGAATCTGTCATGTGACTTTAAGCAACCCTTTGTTGAGAGACAAGATTCAATACTAGGGACAGTATTCTAGTGTACTACATCATTGATTTTATGTTATGAAGATCATCATTTATTGAAAATGTATAAATAACGAAGCCCAGCCTTACTCTTCAATGCTGTGTGTGTAAATCCACTGAGTGTGCTGACCCCCATGCTTGTACCCACCTGCTAACACAGAAAGGGTCCACTCAGAAGGGAGGCACAGCTCCAGCACTGAGGCTGTCCACACCAGCTTCACAAGAGAGTTGCCACAAGGACGACAGATACCCGGATAACAACCAAATGGTAATTTGAGTATTTAATGGTCATGATCCCTAATGTGTGTAGCTCAGAGGGCTTGTGGTGATAACTCCATCAAGACTCTAAAGCATCTCCCCAATTCTTATTGGACTTGATCCATGTCTTGAGGAGACCCAGCTATGACACACAGGCACCACATTGTCCTACTTAGTGCCTCCCTTAGTGTTTCAGAACCTGTGATTTGATCAGAAACATGGGCTTTCTATGTTGGTTTCACACTAAGGACTAAGTGACACCTGCAGGAAGATGTCTACATAGCTACCTGGATTATGAGATCATGAGGCTCTCTTATATGAGGGGTGGCGTTTGGGATCTCTACAGGTGTGGGTAATTCCAGGCATAGAGGTGCTGGAACTCCCTTGCATGGTGAATAGTGATCTCTTCACTGGCTGATAAATAGAGGTAGTAGTTCAGACCTTCAACATTAGCACCGTATGAGTAAACATTTTGACTCTTCACTATGCAGCAAGTGAACCAGGGCACATTTATTTATGTGGCTTAGTTTCTCCATCTGGCATGTGGGCTCAATAAACAAGCTCACAACATATGGGCATGATGATGATGAGGTGTGAACTAATGTAAGTAAAGTATGTGGTCTGATTTGTTAAATTAAGAAAAATGGCACTGAGAGTTGTGCTGGGTAAACACATTTTTTTCCTAGGGAAAACACACATAGACACACATTCACAAGTAAATCATGCAGACTTGCACACAGACCACCTCACCCCACCCCCGCCCTAATACACACATACCCACACACAACCTAATGTGAACACGTTCCCAGAAACTATACATAGATAAAAAGAGTATGTCACCTGGAAAACCAGTTTCTTTTACTATACCCCACATCCTCATTCCCACCAGATATCTTGGATCGTGGAGGCTCTCCAGACAAAAGCCAGCAGTTAAGCTCCAGATTTCCTGTAGAATCCTTTTCTAACAACCAGTGAGTGATTCCAGAATACGTACCATTGAATGTGCTCCCCGAAGTCACCTGTAATTAGAGAAGGAAAACACTCTGAGAATCAGGCTATGCTATGGATGGCTCACACAGGTCTTTTGTTCACTTGGAAACTCTGGCTAACCAAGATTGGAAATAAGGTTCAAGTCAAAAGCCCCAACTCTAGAATAGAGTTCCCTTAGGAAAGCACAGGAGCTTTTCTTGAAGAATGTTTCTGTCTAGGTAATTTTTGAGTAGCAATTGAAGAATTCTTATCTGAAGTGGAAAGCTTGTTCCTGAAGAAAACATCCCTTAACACGCAGTGTATTATCTGACACTGCCAATTTTGCATGTCCTCTGGAATCAGGTGTCAGTTGGTAAAATACACCTCCTACATCCCCAAGGAAATATTATCTAACATCTATAATGTAGTGGATAATTTTCCCATAGCTGATATCAACTGAAAAATAAAGGATCAAAGAAAACAACATTTACATCTTAGGCAAAGACAGGCTACCTTACCTTGGTAGTAGAGTAGGGCTCCCTTTTCACACGCTTTTTGGAAGGCTTCTTCGAGTCACCTAGGGGATGCGGAGGGACACAGCATGGCTGTCAGTTCATTGGCAGTGCTACTCATGAATGACTCAGGGACTGGAACTTAGGGGTGTGCCTGGTTAACAAGCATGGAATGAGCTTCTCCTGGACCATCTTCTTCACGGACCAAGGAAGGCAAAGAAACAGTAGCAAGGAAATGAGAGTAGAGCCCTTGGCTTTCCAGGTAATGGCAAAGGAAAGCAACGTGAAATAATCAAACTCCAAATGAACAAATGCTAAAATACATGCTAGGATTCAACCACAGCATCCTGTCACTTCTTCAGACCCTTTAAAAGCCCAGCAAGACTGCCACTACCTTCTTGACATCTACCAAGTCCCTTTCAACCTCCACAGACCCACATACACTGCTACTGCATTTATCATGGAGGGTATAGGGTTCTGCCTTGTTTATGTGTGAATTTTTTAAAAACTAGATTTAATACCATGCACCAGCATTAATTGTATTTATTTCTTTTCTTGGTTATGAAAATAATCTGTCAGGCATAGTGGATCACACCTGTAATCCCAGCAGTTTGGAAGGTGGAAGTGGGTGGATCATTTGAGGTCAGGAGTTCGAGACCAGCCTGACCAACATGGTAAAACCCCATCTCAACTAAAAAAAAAAAACAAAAAAACCCAGCTACTCAGGAGGCTGAGGCAGGAGAATCCCTTGAACCTGGAGGCAGAGATTGCAGTGAGCTGAGATTGCACCACTGCACTCCAGCCTGGGTGACAGAGACTTCATCTCAAAAAAATAAAAAATACAAAATCAGGCCAGGTGTGGTGGCTCACGCCTGTAATCCCAGCACTTTGGGAGGAAGAGGTGGGTGGATCATGAGGTCAGAAGATTGAGACCATCCTGGCTAACAGAGTGAAACCCCGTGTCTACTAAAAACACAAAAACTTTGGCAGGTGTGGTGGCACGTGCCTGTAGTCCCAGCTACTCGGGAGGCTGAGGCAGGAGAATCGCTTCAACACAGGAGGCAGAGGTTGCAGTGAGCTGAGATCATGCCATGGCACTCCAGCCTGGGCAAGACTCTGTCTCAAAAAAAAAAAAACCTCCCCTAAAAATGATCATTAAAGATTAGAAAATACTGAAATACTTATATTTCAAAGTAACCACTATAACCATACATTTTCCGTTCAGTCTTCCTTTGCCCTGTGTTTGCAGTCATCATGTGAGGGGCTGCCTATGTTCCGCCCAGGCAACCCACAGTGAGAGAGGACAGAGCAGGGAGATGGCCCCTGGTGAGCACTGAGGCTCTTCAAACCAGCTGCCGAGGGAGTTGCAAGCAGGGTGACACATGAGGCTCATTATTTAGTGATATTTTGTGTTCTTACTTGTCTTGTCCCCAGGTTGTGTAGCTCACAGACTTTTTTTTTTTAACATTTCTATAGGGGTCATTTGAAGTTCATAACACCATCAAACATCAGTACAGGATCTTCCCATTATTTACCGGCTTTGGGATATGTGCTGAGGAGTGGCCACGCACTGAAGGAATGTGATCGGTTGTCCCAAGTGCTGTCCTCCAACTCAAAATCCGCAACCAGTTCAAAAGCATTTGGGCTTTTATGAGCCTATCACAGAAAGACTATGACACCGCTCAGCTATTCATGTATTAATACCTGCCCTGAGCTGTGTGACCACAGATACCACCCTATAATGTGGCCAGTGTGTAGGAATTCTACAGGCTCAGATCATTCCAGACATACATGCAGATGTTGGAACTCCCTTGCACAGTGACTCATGATCCCAAGGCTGAGTGCTGAGGGCAGGTCAGTAGTTCAGAGCCTCAGCATTGGGGCTGTATGCTTGGGTTCCCATCTTGGCTCTTTTGATGAGGGGCTCATAAGCTTGGGCACATTCATCTCTGTCTTTTTCTGCCCAGGGAAAGGTGATAGTAAATCAATCATGCCATTTGTCTGTGGTGATGGCCGAATGATTTGATGTAGGTAAAGTGTACAGTATAAGTGCTCATGAAGCTTAATTATCAGGGAAATGTCTTGCTTTAGATTTCACAGCTTAATAAGGCTCAGAAGCTTATTCACGCCCAGGATTCTGAACTCACAAGTCATTGTTCTATGACATACACCTGCTTGGCCTAAAACCGACCACTTTATCATAATGCAGACCCAGTTTTGAAAGAAGCAGATAAAGTTGTCAAAAATACTGTGTCTGCCTCAGCGCACACTCAGTGCACTCCACACAAAGGGCATCACCATCTGCCACAATGGCCCAGTGGCCTGGCTGGCACAGACAGTGGCAGAACAAAGAGCAAGAGATCCCTAATCCCATCACCATGGTCGATAGGGCATCATAGACATTCCAGGGTGAAGGCAAAATCCACATTGTGAGGTCCAACTGCTGCCATGTAGACAGGTGTGTTTTTACATGTACAGGAAGATCATTGAAGATAAGTGTTTTTTATCCATGGTTAACAGATGAGATGACCATGAAATGAACACCAGTGTACTGGGTGGAGCAGCTTATCTATTCAGTCTTCTGCACTAAAACCTGTGAAACAATATCATCTTGCCTTATTTACTAACAAATACAAGTGCCTCTAAACTTAGACAGTTTCCAAGTCATGGAACTGATGAGCACTTAGCTCCTGCAGAGAGCTCTGGATGATGGGTCGGGAGAACAAAGTCACACAATACATCAAAACAGCATTAACAAGTAAACAGGCTTTCAAAGCTCTCTACATGCAAATTTACACAATTATCCTTTTAATTTTTATCTTCAAATTTGTGTACATAATCTACTTGCTTCTGAGTATAAATAAAACTGTATGTTCTTAGTTAATAGTCTCTACCAATTCATTCTATTTATCTTTCTGAGTTGAAATACTGCAACTCATTGGATAACAAAAAAAAATTTGACAAAGATTACACTGGAAAGGTGTGTAGGTTGGGTGATTGACTGTGATTGACAATTCCATGATTTTGGATAACTCTAAAAGCATAAAACTAAATGTGAGTTTTATTTCACACGTAGACAATACACGTTCTTATTACTTTAAAAAATTAATATGTGAATGGAAATGACTTACTACAAATTTATTAAACTAAATACACATTTCACAAAAAAAGAAGAGAGGAAGGGAAAAACATGTTAAAAACAAAGATAGGTACATTTTATGGTGTGAAAAGCCTCCAACCCATCCATACTACTGTGGCTTTGTTCCAAAGTTTTGGAAAGTGATGATTTCATGGGTTCTTAATTAGGTTAAAAACTTTGCCATATTCTCCCCTAGGGAATAATTAATCTGTGGGGTGGGGGATGGAACGTTGAAGGATGCAGGAAGTAAAAGGAAATTATATATATGTTATATGTATATTATATATTATATATGTATTATATATAATTATATATAATGTATAAATAATATATAATATATATATTATATAATCTATATTATATATGATATATAATATGTATTATATATTATATAATTATATACACAATTATATATTTATATATTATATATTATATATAATATATATTCTATATAAAATATATGTAATATATATATATATTTAATTTGGGAATAAACTGAATCCCAATTCACACTGGGACTACACAAGCTGCCACCATGCTTGGCTAATTTTTTGTATTTTTAGTAGAGACAGGGTTTCACTGTATTGGCCAGGATGGTCTTGATCTTCTCACCTTGTGATCCTCTTGCCTTGGCCTCCCAAAGTGCTGGGATTACAGGCCTTAGCCAAGATACATGTTTTTTAAATGAAGAAAAATTTCAAAGGTACTCTGCTTGGTACAATAATCAAATATATAATTTGAGGAATAAAACATAACCATGAAACATATTTATAACTGTGTATGGAAAATACAGAGGATAATTTTTTAAATGACATATTTTGAAAGCATTAACTAGTAATTTGAAGAGTTCGCATTTGACAGGCCAGTATGAACATACCTTGAATGCAGCAACACAGGTTCCCCACAAGAAAAATCAAAATCAGGGAAAATGAAACCACAAAGGTTCAATCTGCTCTGACCTTTGAAAAACTCAGCACAGACAGTGGCACGTAGCACCAAGGGCAGGAGATCCCTAATCCCATCACGATGGCGATAGGGCATAAAGATTCCAGGGTGAAGGCACAATCCACATTGTGAAGTCCAACTGCTGCCATGCAGACAGGTGTGCTTTTACATGTACAGGAAGGTCATTGAAGGCTCAGTGTTTTGTTTCAAAAACTGAATCCCAAGCGCACACATTATTTTGCTGTGCTTCTTAAAATAAGTTATGAGATGGGAAATAGGGTACCCCCAAATATAGCCAATAGTGGGAGTTTCAAATTGAAGAGTGGCACAACTGATACGTCGAGAATAAACAGAGATTCCATTCTGTTTTTTCTTTTTCAACTTTTATGTTAGATTCAGGGTGTACATGTGGAGGTTTATTACCTGGGTATATTGTGTGGTTCTGAGGTTTGGGGTATGAATGATCCCAACATCCAGGTACTGAACATGGTATTCAGCAGTTTTTCAACCTTTTCCTTCCCCCCCCCCCAGCAGTCCCTAGTGTCTATTGTCACCATCTTCATGTCCATGGGTACTCAGAATTTACCTCCTATGTATAAGAACCTGAGGCATTTGTTTTCTGTGACTACATTAGTTCACTTCCTGGATTCCAGCTCTATCCATTTTCCCTCAAAGAGCATAATTTTATTCTTTTTTGTGGCTGCATAGTATTCAATGGTCTATATGTACCACATTTTTATCCAGTCCACTGTTGATGGGCACCTAGGTTGATCCCATGTCTTTGCTAATGTGAATAGTGTTGCAATAAACATACAAGTGCGTATGTCTTTTTGCTGGAATGATTTGTTTTCTTTTGGTTACATATTCGGTAATGAGACTGCTGGGTTGAATGTTAGTTCTGTTTTATGTTCTTTGAGAAATCTCCAAATTGCTTTCCACAGTGGCTGAACTAACTTACATTCCCACCAAAGGTGTATAAGCATTCCCTTTTCTCCTTATCCTTGCCAGTATCTGCTATTTTTTTTTGACTTTTTAAAAATAGTCATTCTGACTGGTGTGAGATAATATCTCATTGTGGTTTTGATTTGCATTTCTCTCATGATTAGTGATGATGAGCATTTTTTTCATGTTTGTTGGCTGCATGTATGTCTCCTGAGAAGTGTCTATGTCTTTTGCCCCTTTTTAATGGGGTTGTGTTTTGCTTGTTGAATTATGTTCCTTATAGATTCTAAATATTAGGCCTTTGTTGGATGCATAGTTTGTGAATAATTTCCCCCCTTCTGTAGGTTGTTTACTCTGCTGATGTTTTCCTTTGCTGTGTGGCAGCTCTTTAGTTTAATTAGGTCCCATTTGTCAACTTTTGCTTTTGTTGCAATTTCTTTTGAAGACTTAGTCATGAATTATTTCCCATAGCCCATATCCAGAATGGTACTTTTGAAGTTTTTCTTCTCGGATTATTGTAGTTTGAGGTCTTAAATTTAAATCTTTAATCCAACCTGAGTTAATTTTTGTATATGGTGAAAAGGTGACCAGTTTTTTGTTTTTTTGTTTTTGTTTTTAGTTTGTTTGTTTTTTGAGAGAGAGTCTTCCTCTGTCACCAGGCTGTAGTGGAGTGGTGCCATCTCAGCTCACAGCAACCTCTACCAGCGGGTTCAAGCAATTCTCCGGCCTCAGCTTCCTGAGTCGCTGGGATTACAGGCACGTGCCACCACACCCAGATAATTTTTGTATTTTTAGTAGAGACAGGGTTTCACCATGTTGGCCGGGCTGGACTCGATCTTCTGACCTTGTGATCCTCCCACCTTGGCCTCCCAAAGTGCTGGGATCACAGTCATGTGCCACTTTGCCTGGCCAATAAGGTGCATTATTAACATCAATAAAGCTCAGGAACCAGCTTTCACCATATTTGTGTTTAATTTACAGTTTTTCTCAGAGTCTTTGGAATAGATTCCTCCCTCCATGAGCCAGAGAACTTACAATGTTCACTGCAGTGTCTTTAAATGTAGCAGTAGCAGCTGTGGGTTGAGAACACAAGTTTTCCACTTTTCCTTTTAGAGCCAGCCATTCACGGTGCTCTGTGTTCTTATTCAGCATTGGGTAGGGGCATCTGGGAGCTGGGCGTAGCACCAGTGCCCAATGGAGGAGGGAGGCAGGAAGCCCCTTTCTTCCTTCTCTAAAACCTTTTTTCTTTATGTAGATCCAAGTTTTTAGCCTATATCATTTTCTTCTCTCTGGATAACTTCTTTTAATATTTTGACAGATCTACTGACAGCAAATTTGTGTTTGTTTGAGAAAGTATTTATTTTTCTTCACTTTGGAAAGATAATTTTGCAGGATACAGAATTTTAGGTTGGTGGAATTTTCTTGCTTGCTTGCATGAGTTCTGAAGAAAAGTTTGATGCAATTTTTATTCTTATTCTGACATGTGTTAGGCCCTGCTAAAGCCCAAGGTGGTTAGACTCTTGTGAAATACTTTCCCTGGGGCAGGCTTTTGCTAAGGAGAACGGAACACCAAGGGCGTATTTCAAAGTAGTTACTTTTCCCCTTCCCTGTGGGAAGCAGGAGGGAATTTTTCTGTGATGTGCATAAGAGCGTCTGGCAGAGCTCTTGGAGGTTCATGAAAGTGTAGGGCCCCCTAAGACTGGGCTCCCTTAATTCTTAATTCTCAAGTTTATGTGCATGGAGCCTCCAGCGATTTGTTGTTTACATGTAAGTCTTCCCACCGTGGTTCTGGCTCCAGTGGCCAGCCTCTGATCCTGTTAGGCTGGGACTCACTGCCTCTCCAATTTGGGGGATAACGGTTTGCCCTGATAACCTCAAGTCTCTGATGGATCTAAGAAAAGTTGTAATTTTCAGTTTGTTCAAGGTGTTTTTTGTTGTTATTGTGAGGACAGGAGTGACAGCTTCCAAGCTGGAAAACAGAAGTCACATTTGGGTTTTGTTTCAAGATATTTTTCCAATGACAGAGAATGATGCCACACACATTTCCATAGATGTCTTTTGATGCAGATGTGCATGCATTTCTGTTATCCTAAGAGTGAAATACCTGAGCCCTAAATGTGCTCCTTTCTAGAACCTTTATTCAATGCCAAACACAGTATCCCCTCCAGCAGTGATGAGAGTTCTTGTTGCTCCAGATTCTCTCCAACACTTGGTGTTCTATCTTTTACATTTTAGCCGTTTTGGAGGATATGTTATCCTGTTGTGATGTTAATTTGCATTTACATGAATATTAAGAAAGCTGAACACATTCAAGTTTTGCTTTTATAAATTACACATTTAAGTGTTTTACCCATTGTTCTTTCTCTTAGTAATTTTTAAGAGCTCTTTACATATTGTTGATGTGAGCCCTCTGTCAGTTCTATGGGGTCATAGATCTGTTTCCACTCTGCAACTTGTCTTGTCACTTAGTGGTGTCTCTTAATAAACAGAAATTCTTAATTTGAATATAGTCTAATTTATCAATTTATTCCCTTAAAACTATGGCTCTTTGTGATCTGTTTAAGAAATCTGTCCCCATTCATGGTCATAAAAATCGGCTGGGCACGGTGGCTCACACCTGTAATCCCAGCACTTTGGGAGGTCAAGGGGGGCAGATTGCCTGAGATCAGGAGTTCGAGACCAGCTGGCCAACATGGTGAAACCCTGTCTCTACTAAAAATACAAACATTAGCCAGGTGTGGTGGCAGGTGCCTGTAAGCCCAGCTACTCAGGAGGCTGAGGCATGAGAATCACTTGAGCCCAGGAGGTCAAGACCGCAATGAGCAGTCATTGTACCACTGCATTCCAGCCTGGGTGACAGAGCAGGATGCTCTTTCAAAAATAAACATAAAAGTAAATCTAATTAGCTCTAGGATTTGTAATTTGAAGATAGAAGCAATAAACAAAATGAGAAACCAAAATACACTCGTTTTGATTAAAGCAGAGGTCAGCCATAACTCTGAACCTAAAAAGGAGGTCACCTGAAGCAGCTGTGAGTGAGCAGGGTAAGATAGGAAGCAGAGAACCGATCCTCATTGCCAGATCTTAGGAAAAAAATAATAAATTAGGATGACATACTTTTGCAAAATTAAAGGAATCCCCTGAGGTGCTAATACAAAATTTTATTTGTGATAGGACTAATAAAGAAATTCAGCTAGTAGTGGGATCTGTCATGGACTGAGTTTGATTCCAAGAACAGAAGAGGTAGGACCAGTGAGAAATAGCACAGACATATTTGCAAAAGCAGCCCTCCCACGTTAGGAAGAAGGGATACTTTTGCACAGTGAACAGCACTACAACTGTTCATCTCTTTCATGTACCAGCACACATGGAATGACTGAGATAATCCTGTGTTCCACACATAGTCCTCCCTGCCCCTACTGAATAGAGAAACCCAATTTCACCTTGGCTATCTCTAGATCAATTATCTGTTAATAGGTCTGCTGTTTTCTTTACCGTTAGTTTCAAGAAGAACTAAATATCCCCAAATGGTATTTCAGCTTCCACTTAATGAAACCTGTCATCTAAAGCCAGACCCTGGCCTCAGTGCCAGCTCCAGTGCAGACCCCAGCGCCCACTCTGCCTGGTCCTGCTCTTCCAGGGCCCTTCCCTGGTGGCCGTGTGGTCAGGCTGCACCCAGTCATTTTGGCCTCCACTGTGGACAGCTACTAGAGACGCAACAAGGGTGCTGCCCGAGTTATTGGGACCCTGTTGGGAACTGTCAACAAACACTCAGTGGAGGTCACCAATTGCTTTTCAGTGTCACACAATGAGTCAGATGAAGTGGCTGTTGACATGGAATTTGCTAAGAACATGTATGAACTGCATAAAAAAGTTTCTCCAAATGAGCTCATCTTGGGGTGGTACACTGCAGGCCATGACATCACAGAGCACTCTGTGCTGATCCATGAGTACTACAGCCGAGAGGCCCCCAACCCCATCCACCTCACTGTGGACACAAGTCTCCAGAACGGCCATATGAGCATCAAAGCCTATGTCAGCACTTTAATGGGTGTCCCTGGGAGGACCGTGGGAGTGTTCACACCTCTGACAGTGAAATACGCATACTATGACACGGAATGCATCAGAGTTGACCTGATCATGAAGACCTGCTTTAGCCCCAACAGAGTGGTTGGACTCTCAAGTGACTTGCAGCAAGTAGGAGGGGCATCAGCTCGCATCCAGGATGCCCTGAGCATAGTGTTGCAATATGCAGAGGATATACTATCTGGAAAGGTGTCATCTGACAATACCATCAGGAAGGTGGGCCACTTCCTGATGAGCCTGGTTAACCAAGTACCAAAAATAGTTCCCGATGACTTCGAGATCATGCTCCACAGCAACATCAATGATCTGTTGATGGTGACCTACCTGGCCAACCTCACACAGTCACAGATTGCCCTCAATGAAAATCTTGTAAACCAGTGAAGGGACCCCAAGCAGTATGCTTGCTGGTCTAGGTCTTAACCCCAGGACTCAGAAGTGAAGGAAAAATGGTTTTTTTGTGGTCTTGAGTCACACTGAGACAGTCAACTGTGCGTGACTCTAATAAACGTAGCCTACCTTTTGTAAATTAAAAAAAAAAAGAAGTTAGTTTCCTCCCTGGGGAATCAGTATCTCTAAATGAGGAGAACCCAAAGTTTCACAAAAGGGAAGAAAAAGTCTGCAAGTGCAAATTAGGCATAATAGTGCAGGGAGCCCCCTCCCCTTGACTTTCAGATTCATGTGTTTTTGTTGTAAGATAAATAACACTACAAGGTGGTCACTGACTCTAAGTTTATACCACACACGGTAAGACAACATCCCAACCTCACTATGTGTTGTTTACCAGCTGGGAGCACTAACTGAGTTACATGATTCCATTCCATCATGTCAGATTCTTCTAGGTGATGGGGATTATGTTGTAAATCCAATGAGTTGCACTAACATGAGCCTAATACCATATTTTTTTTGCAGTGAAATGAATTCCTTAGTCAAAAACAATGTTGTATGGGATATCATGATTGTGAATAACAAATTATTTAAGTTCACTCATGGTAGTACCAGCAGAACAATTGCAAATGTAAAGGGTGAGTTCGTACCCAGAATAAGTGTCTATTTCAGTGAGAACAAAATCCCTGAGGGATGGGTTTCAATGTCGTCAATCTGCAAGTTGACTGGGTAGCCCCTGAGGGAAGGCTGTCATATTAGCCTTAGTTGTTCTACATTGGTCCAGATACAATTTGATTATGTAAAGTCGTGAATACCTTCTAACCTTAATATTATGTGCATTTGTCCATGAGCCCATTGAACAAGTATCAGCTGACTAACATCTATTATATAACATGTCATTGTATGCATATGATTACTCCTCTTCAGTGGATTCCCTCTAATAAGAATTTACTTGGGCTACAAGTATTTTCATACTTAGTGTCTATTTTAAGAAGTCATCTTCGGCTGGGCGTGGTGGCTTACACCTATAATCCCAGCACTTTGGAAGGCCAAGGTGGGCGGATCACGAGGTCAGGCGATGAAGAACATCGTGGCTAATACGGTGAAATCCAGTCTCGACTAAAAATATAAAAAATTAGCTGGGTCTGGTGGTGGGCACCTGTAGTCCCAGCTACTCAGGAAGCGGAGGCAGGAGAATGGCATGAACCCAGAAGGTAGAGCTTGCGAGCTTGCAGTGAGCTGAGATCGTGCCACTGCACTCCAGCCTGGGCGACAGAGTGAGACTCTGTCTTGAAAAAAAAAATCCAACTATTCAAAAGTAAAGAAAAAAATATGTCAATCCCCCATGTGTCCACTGCACACCATCACAAATTTTAAACCATGCATGAGCTCACATTTTGAATAGAAGGATCTTGGTGACAGGGGACACTAAAAGCCCCAAATATGGTCCTGTGTGGCAGAATGGTTTTTTGGTAAATGCTATACTGCATACAATGGTGGTCGCTTAAGATAACAGAGCTGAAAAATTCTTACCATCTAGTAACACTGTGGCCATGATGACATCATAGCACAACGCATTACTCATGTGTTTGCAGTAAGGCTGGTATAAGCAAACCCACTACATTTGTCAGTGGCATTAAAGGTTAGCACATCTAATTATGTACCATATGTCATATTTGGTAATGATAATAAATGACCATGTGACTAGTTTATGTACAGTTGCTCCTTGAACAGCATGGATTTGAAATGCACAAGTTCACTTATATGCAAATTTCCTTCTGCTTCTCCCACCCCTGAGACAACAGGATCAAATTCTCCTCTTCTCTTCCTCAGGCTGCTCAACATGAATATGCAGACGAAGACCTTTATGATGAGCCGCTTTCACTTAATGAACAGTAAACATATTTTCTCCTCCTTATGATTTTCTTAATAGAATTTTCTTTTCTCTTTATTATAAGAATACAGTATACAATTAACAAAGTATGCATTAATTGTTTATTTGATCAGCAAAGCTTGCAGTTAATAGGCTATTAGTAGTTAAGTTTGGGGATAGCCCAGAGTTATATATGGATTTTCAACTGCACAGGAGCTGGTCCCCTAACCCTTGCACTGTTCAAGGATGAACAGTATTTACAATACTATACATTTTATTCATATTTTAGAGTGTAGTACTTCTACTCATTAAAAATAATTAACTATAAAACAGCGTCGGGAAGGTCTTTCCGGAGTTCTTCCAGAAGAAAGCCTTGTTATCATAGAAGATGACAGCTGCATGTATGTTATTGCCCTTGAAGAACCTGAAGACCTTTCACTGGGACAAGATTTGGAGATGGAAGACAGTGATATTGATTATCCTGACCCTTACAGGGCTAAGCTAGTGTGTGTGTTTGTATGTTTTTAACAAAAAAGTTTAAAACATAAAAAATAAAAATAAATAAAGCTTATCGAATAAGGATATAAAGTATTTCTGTACAGCCGTTCAATGTGTTTTTTTTAAGATGTGTTATAAGAATCAAAAAGTTAAAAAAATTAAAAGTTTATAAAGTTACGATAAGCTAAGATGAACTTGTTAAAGAAGGAAAAATTTTAAATACATTTAGTGTAGCCTAAGTGTACAGTGCATATAAAGTCTATAGTTATGTACAGTAATATCCTAGGCCTTTGCATTCACTCACCAAGTACTCACTGACTCATCAGAGCAACTGTCAGTCCTGCAACCTCTGTTCATGCTAAGTGTCCTATACTGGATAACCACTCTCTCTAACTTTTGTAATATATATATATTTTTTCTTTCTTTCTTTTTTTGAGAAGGAGTTTTATTTTGTTGCCCAGGCTGGAGTGCAATGGCACGATCTTGGCTCACTGCAACCTCTGCCTCTGGGGTTCAAGTGACTCTCCTGCCTCAGCCTAACGAGTAGCTGGGATTACAGTCCCACGCCAGCACACCCAGCTAATTTTGTATTTTTAGTACAGATGGAGTTTCTCCATGTTGGTCAGGCTGGTCTCGAACTTCTGACCTCAGGTGATCCGCCCGCCTCGGTCTCCCAATGTACTATGTTTTTACTGTATCTTTTCCATGTTTAGATATTACTATTGTGATATAACTGCCTACAGCAGTGGTCCCCAAAGTTTTGACACCAGGGACTGGTTTTGTGAAAGATAATTTTTCCACGGAGTGGGGATGGCTTTGGGCTGAAACTGTTCCACCTCACATCATCAGATCATCAGGCATTAGATTCTATTTTTTCTTTTAGATTGAGTCTCCCACTGTCGCCAGGCTGGAGTGCAGTGGCACAATCTCGGCTCACTGCAACCTCTGCTTCCCGGGTTCAAGTGATTCTCCTGCCTCAGCCCCCCGAGTAGCTGGGACTACAGGCATGCGCCACCACACCCAGCTAATTTTTGTATTCTTAGTAGAGACGGGGTTTCCATGTTGGCCAGGATTGTCTTGACCTTGTGATCCACCTGCCTTGGCCTCCCAGAGTGTTGGGATTACAGGCGTGAGCCACAGCACCCAGCCTAGTTAGATTCTTATAAGGAGCACACAACCTAGATCCCTTGTATGTGCAGTTCACAATAGGGTTTGCGCTCCTGTGAAGGTCTAATGCTGCTGCTGATCTGATAGGAGGCGGAGCTCAGGCAGTAATGCTCAGCTGGCCAGCCACTCATCTCCTGCTTTGTGCCCAGTTCCTAACAGGACACGAACCGGTGCTGGTCCATGGCTTGGGTGTTGGGGACTACTGGCCTACTGTATTCAGCACAGTGACATGCTGCACAGGTGTGTAGCCCAGGAGCAATAGGCTGTAGGATATAGCCTAGGTATGTAGTAGGCTACACTGTCTAGGTTTGTATAAACTACACTCTATGGTGTCCGCACAGCCACAAAATCACGTAATGATGCATTTCTTGGAATATGTTACCATTAAATGAGATTTACCTGTATTAGTGTCATCTCAGGTTTATTGTCTAGTAATTTTAAAAGTATTTGTATATTCTTTCCCAGACACATCATCATACTCCGGTGCATATCTCTATTTTATTCCCTAGACCCACTCTTAATTTTTCTACGTTCTGCTTTTTTCCTTAGGAGACTAACCTGAATTGGATACTGCAGAGATCTCCCTTACCCTCATGCTTTTACTAGGGTTCAGCTAATGGAGGGGGTGGCAGAAGATAGGTGAGAGAAGAGTGTGTTTATCCCCCACCTCTGCCCCTGCAGGGTCAGCACAGGCAGACTGTGTCCCTTTGCTGAAGATCACAGCTTCTGTCTGGGGCCTTCTTGGCAAGCTGGCACTGTCTCTAGTCAGGTGACTGCTTGGCCCCTTACTACTTACATTCTTCTGTCTGGTTCCTTTGTGTCTTTCCTGCTGTGCTGTAAGTAGTCCCTTTATTAGAATCCATCCACATTATCCAGTTATATAAAGACAAATAGTTGGTCACTGATCTAGTTCACTCCCTGAGAATCAGCCTTCATCAAAGATCCCTAACAGTCAGATATTCTGTTGGCCGCTCCATTCCTGCTCCCCATTATTCTAGTTGTGTCTTCCTTGTCTCGAGTGCAGTCACAAAGCATAAGTGCCTCCACTGTCACTTGTTCTTTGCAACTCTAGGATCACATCATTCCCCATGAAATCAGAGAACCCGCAATCTCCCCAAGCCCACAAAATTCAGCCGTCACAGTACTTTTCAAGCATGCCAGCAGCCCTCCCCAAAAAACGAATCCTTAATTTCTTAGAGAAATATCTTCTGGGGCTTCCTGTGGGACACAGTGGGGGTCGGCTTGGCATGTGGATCACACCTGATATTTTTACCCCCACCTCTTACTATTCCTATTCCTTTGTATGCACATCTCTTTATTATGCTAGGAAAGCTCTGGCAACACAACCTCAAAATAAGCAGGCCAGTGTGGATTCACAGTTTCTGTCAGACAAACTTGAGCACCCCTTCTAACTTCTTGGGCTAAGACTTTAACTTCAGAATCTCTATGTGTACATGTTGATAAACTTAGCCTATGTCAAGATTATATTCTGCATGCCTTAGTCAAACACCATGTAAACCTATGCCTCATATATTCTCTACGCTTTAGCTGATAGGGATTAGCAAAGTAGTGTGGTTGTTTTGGTCTTTAAACTATGTCCATTTTCTACCAGCTTTCCATTGCACTCTTTTTTTTTTTTGAGATGGAGTCTTGCTCTGTCGCCCAGGCTGGAGTGCAGTGGCGCAATCTCGGCTCACTGCAAGCTCTGCCTCCTAGGTTCACGCCATTCTCCTGCCTCAGCCTCCCGAGTAGCTGGGACTACAGGCGTGTGCCACCACGCGTGGCTAATTTTTTGTATTTTTAGTAGAGACGGGGTCTCACTGTGTTAGCCAGGATGGTCTCCATCTCCTGACCTCATGATCGGCCCGCCTTGGCCTCCCAAAGTACTGGGATTACAGGCGTGAGCCACCGTGCCGGGCCGACTCCATTGCACTCTTACAGACCATGTTGACAAAATTATAACTGCAACAGTCAACTACAATAGCAATTTTACCTCTCATATACCACTTGAAAAAACACATCATTCCCAATAACCACATTTGATGATTTAAGTAATCACAATACCACCGTACACTACAGATGATCAGGTTTCTGTCTCCTCCTGACAAGAAGGTCAGGAATTCATTCTGACTAAAACAGGTCAGCAAACCAGTTCCAGATTCTCATCTGTAAAGATCTATTTCTAGAGGTGTCCACCTGGAGCCTGGTGAACATTGGACATCAAACACCAGGTTGACACTGTTTCTTGATCTTCAACAAAAACCACACAAACAAGCTTTGGAGAAAGAACTCCCTCCTCTCAATAGATGGTGCTGGGATAAAATGGCTAGCCAGTTGCAGAAGAAAAACAGTGGGCCTCTGTGTCTCACCATGTACAGAAATTAACTCAAGATGAATGAAAGCTGTAAATGCAAGATCTCAAACTATTAAAAGCCTGCAAGGGAACCTAGGAAATACAATTCCTGACAGAGGATTTGGCACAGCATGGATATGCCTAAGTCCCCAAAAGCAAGTGCAACTAAAACAATTATTGACAAGTGGGACCTAATATACAAAAGAGCTGCTGAACAGCAGAAGAAATTACCAACAGAGTAAACAGAAAGCCTACACAATGGGAGAAAATGTCCCCACGTATGCATCTCATAAAGTCTGATATCCAGGATCTACCTCAAAAATGTTAAGCAAATAAATCAGCAAAACGAAAACTCAGTGAAGAAAGGGCAAAGGGCATGAAAACACACATCTCAAAGGAAGGTTTATAGCAACCAACGGACAGGACATTTCTCTACCACAGTAATCATCAGAGAAATGCAAAGCAAAAGGCCCATGAGATAGTATTTCACACTGGTCAGAATGACAATTATGACACAGTCCACAAGAATGAATGCCAGCGAGGCAGAGGAGGAGGGGATGCTGGTCTGCTGTTGGTAGAAATGCAAACTAGTTCAGACACCATGGAAAACGATGTGGGGATTTCTCAAATAACTTTCTCGACATCACCAATCCTCACAAAAATGTCCACAAAAACCACACTAAGAGTCCATCTCATTCAA
Source organism: Gorilla gorilla gorilla (assembly GCF_029281585.2). Taxonomy (NCBI): domain Eukaryota; kingdom Metazoa; phylum Chordata; class Mammalia; order Primates; family Hominidae; genus Gorilla; species Gorilla gorilla. The sequence goes on from NC_073236.2 coordinate 820,489, forward strand.
CTCAGAATGAATACTACCAAAAACAAACAAAACACAAATTTTTAAAGGTGACAGCCAATGTAGACTTACAGAAGAGAAACCTCTTAAATGCTATTGGTGGGGATGTAAATTAGTATACACACTATGAAAAACAGCTAGAGGTTCCTGAAAAAATTCACAGTACAACTACCATGTCAGCTAGAAGCCCCATCACAGGTTCCACAATTAAAGCACTTGAAATGCCTAGGTTGAAGAGAGTTACCCGCCTTCCCATGGGTACTAAAGCACTCCTAACTGTGGCCAAGGTACAAAACCAACCTACCTGTCCGTACACAGATGTAGGGATGAAGAAACTGCCATACAGACACACCACAGAATATGTTTCAGCCATAAACCTTTGGGAAATCCTGCCATCTGCAGCCACATGAAGAAACCTGGAGAACATCAGGTCCAACAAATGAGCCTGGTAGAGAAAGTCCCATGCCACATTATATATAATATATACAATATATAATATTTATTACATATAATATATAATATATTATATTTCACATAATATATAGTATATATAATAGGAAGAAATATATTACATAAAATATATTATGTAATGACATATAATATATATTATATTTTATGACATGTAGTGTATATTGTATATAATATATTACATATATTACATATTAAATATATATTATGTATATTGAATATATGATATATATTATATATAATATAATATTTATAATATATATAATATATATTAAATATTCATTCTATATACTAAATATATGATAGATATATTATATATCATATATGTTAAATAAAAGATATAATTTATTATATGATATATAAATATTACATGATATGTAAATTATATATTATATGTAATATATGCCATATACAATATATAACATGATACATGTTATATAATATATGATATATATTTAATATGTGATACATATAATATGATATGAATTCTGTAATAAATGATATATAATATAATATATGATATATAAAATAATATATGATATATATTACATAATATATGATATATAATATAATATATGATAAACAATATAATATATGATATATATTACATAATATATGATACCTATTATATAAGATATCATATATTATATATGATATAAAACATATAATTTATGATATAAGATATATATGATATATATTATACATAACATGACATATATTATATATAACATGATATATGTTATATGTAATATAGTATATATATAACATATGATATATATTGCACATAATATAGTATATATGATATATATTTAATATATCATAAACATATATGATATATTATATATGATTTATGATATATAATATATCATATATGATATATATTATATTTCATGTATGATATAAGTTATATATCATATATGATACATATTATATATGTTATATAATAGGTATAATTATATAATACTGTATTGTAAATGATTATGTGAAATATTATATATAATATATCATACTAGATTATATATGATATATCATAATATATGTCATATTATATTATTAGTACACATACTATAATATTATATATCATATTACATAGATGTCATATATAATATATATTATACTATGACATAATATATAACGTATTATTTAATATGTAATATATAATACATTACATATTATAAAAAATATCATATATATTATATATTACATAATGTATTATATATTATATAAAGTATTATATATTAGATATTATGTATTATATAATGTATTAGATTTTAGTTATTATACACTATACAATAAGTTATATATTATATATTATACCTTATATATATTATATATTATTATAATATATACATAATTATATATATCATTATATAATTATATAAGTAATTATATATTGTATAATATATCATAATTATATATTATTATATGTATTATATTAAAAATAATAATTATGTATTAATTATATATTATATTATTCATAATATATTATATGTAATATAAGGATGCAGGATGTAAAAGGAAATTATATATATTATATATATTATATATGTTATATATATTAAATTATATATAATTATATATATATACACAGACACACATATATATATGCATATATTATATATATGTGTATATATATATATTTGGGATTGCCCTATTTCCCATCTCATAACTTATTTCAGGAAGCACAGCATAGTAATATGTGGGCTTGGTATTCAGTTTTTGAAACAAAACACTGAGCCTTCCATGACCTTTCTATACATGTAAAAGCACTGCTGTCTTCCTGGCAGCAGTTGGACCTCACAATGTGGATTGTACCTTCACCCTGGAATGTTTATGCCCTATCGCCATGGTGATGGGGTTAGGGATCTCCTGCCCTTGGTCCTAAGTGCCACTGTCTGTGCTGAGTTTTTGGAAGGTCAGAGCAGATTGAACCTCTGTGGTTTCATTTTCCGTGATTTTGACTTTTCTTGTGGGGAACCTGTGTTGCTGCATTCAAGGTATGTTCATACTAGCCTGTCCAATGCGAACTCTTCAAATTACTAGTTAATGCTTTCGAAATATGTTATTTAAACAATTGTCCTCTGTATTTTCCATCTGCAGTTATAAATATGTTTCATGGTTAGGTTTCATTCCTGAATTTATATATTTGATTATTGTACCAAGCAGAGTACCTTTGAAATTTTTCTTCATTTAAAAAATATGTGTCTTGGCTCATGCCTGTTATCCCAGGACTTTGGGAGGACAAGGCAAGAGGATCACAAGGAAAGGAGATCAAGACCATCGTGGCCAATACAGTGAAGCCCTGTCTCTATTAAAAATACAAAAAATTAGCCAGGCATGTTGGCAGCTGCTGTAGTCCCAGTGCGGTGTAGTAGCAGTTACGTGGGAGGCTGAGGCAGGACAATCACTTGAACCTGTGAGGGAGAGGTTGCAGTGAGCCAAGATGGTGCCGTTGCACTCCAGCCTGTGCAACAGAACAAGACCCTGTCTAAAAATAAATTACATATATATAATACATATCATATATACATTATATATTATATAATATATTATGGATGTTGCATATAATACATATATAATATGTAATATATCATAATATAAATAATATTTAGTATATATTTCGCCACATTATATATAATATATACAATATATAATATTTATTACATATAATAGACAATATATTATATTTCACATAATATATAGTATATATAATATGAAGAAATATATTACATAAAATATATTCCGCAATGACATATAATATATATTATATTTTATGACAAGTAGTGTATATTGTATATAATATATTACATATATAACATATTAAATATATATTACGTATATTGAATATATGATATATATTATATATGATATAATATTTGTAATATATATAATATATAATAAATATTCATTCTATATACTAAATATATGATAGATATATTATATATAATATATGTTAAATAAAAGATATAATTTATTATATCATATATAAATATTACATGATAAGTAAATTGTATATTATATGTAATATATACCATATACAATATATAACATGATACATGTTATATAATATATGATATATATTTAATATGTGATACATATATGATATGTATTCTGTAATATATGATATATAATATAATACATGATATATAAAATAACATATGATATATATTACATAATATATGATATATAATATAATATATGATATGCAATATAATATATGATATATATTACATAATATGTGATACATATATAAGATATCATATATATTATATATAATATATGATATGAAACATATAATTCATGATATACAATATATATGATATATATTATACATAACACATGACATATATTATATATAACATGATATATATCATATGTAATATAGTATATATAACATATGATATACATTACACATAATATAGTATATATGATATATATTTAATATATAATATATCACATATGATATATTATATATCCTACATGATATATAATATATCATATATGATATATAGTATATTTCATCTATGATAAAAGTTATATATCATATATGATACATATTATATATGTTATATAATATGTATAATATATAATAGTGTATTGTAAATGATTATGTGAAACATTATATATAATATATCATACTAGATTATGTATAATATATCATAATATATGTTATATTGTATTATAAGTACACATACTATAATACTATATATCGTTACATATATGACATATATATTATATATTATATATGACATAATATATTACTTGTTATTTAATATGTAATATATAATATATTACATATTACATAATATATCTTATATATATTATACATTACATAATGCATTATGTATTATGTAAAGTATTATATATTAGATATTACATATTATATAATGTATTAGAATTTAGTTATTATACAATTCCATTCTTCCATTCCATTCCATTGCATTCTGTTCTACTTGGGTTGATTCAATTCCAATCTATTCCATTCCATTTCGTTCCTTTCCATTCCGTTCCGTTCTACTCTTGTTTATTGAATTCCATTCTATTCCATTCCATCCAATTCCATTCCATTCCATTTCATTCCATTCCGTTCAACTCTGGTTGATCGTTGCATTCCATTCCATTCCATTCATTCCATTCCATTCCATTCCATTCCCTTCCGTTTTACTCGGGTTGATTAAATTCCACTCTATTCCATTCCATTCCATTCCATTCCATTCCATTCCGTTCCGCTATGTTCCGCTTCGATCCACTCGGGTTGATTCAATTCCATTCTATTCCATTCCATTCCATTCCATTCCATTCCATTCCATTCCATTCCGTTCCGTTCCGTTCCGTTCCATTCCATTCCATTCCATTCCATTCCATTCCATTCTACTCGGGTTGATTCAGTTCCATTCCATTCCATTCCATTCCGTTCCATTCCATTCCATTCCGTTCCGTTCCGTTCCGTTCCGTTCCGTTCCGTTCCATTCCGTTCTACTCGTGTTGATTCCATTCCGTTCCGTTCCATTCTGTGCCGTCCCGTCCCGTCCCGTCCCGTCCCATCCCGTCCCGTTCCGTTCTACTCGGGTTGATTCCATTCCTTTCCATTCCATTGCATTCAATTCCGTTCCGTTCCTTTCCGTTCCGTTCTGTTCCGTTCCACTCTGGTTGATTCAACTCCATTCTATTCCACTCTATTACATTCCGTTCCATTCCGCTACGTTCCGCGTCGTTCTACTCGGATTGATTCAATTCCATTCTATTCCATTCCATTCCATTCCATTCCATTCCGTTCTACTCGGGTTGATTCCAATCCATTCCATTCCATTCCATTCCATTCCATTCCATTCCATTCCATTCCATTCCATTCCTTTCCATTCTACTCAGGTTGATTCAATTCCATTCTGTTCCATTCCATTTCTGTCCGTTCCATTCCGTTCCATTCCGTTCCATTCCGTTCTACTCGGGTTGATTCAATTCAAGTCGATTCCATTCCATTAGATTCCATTAAATTCCATTCCATTCCATTCCATTGCCTTCCATTCCATTCCATTCCATTCCATTCCATTCCATTCCATTCCATTGCATTCCATTCCATTCCATTCTACTCGAGTTGATTCCATTCCATTCCATTCCATTCCATTCCATTCCATTCCATTCCATTCCATTCCTTTCCATTCCAGTCCTTTCCATTGCATTCTCCTCGGGTTGATTCCATTCCACTCCATTCCATTCCATTCCATTCCATTCCATTCCATTCCATTCCATTCCATTCCATTCCATTCCATTCCATTGCAGTCCATTCCTCTCCACTCCACTCCACTACACTCCACTCCAGTCCACTTCAGTCCACTGCACTCCACTCTACTCGGGTTGATTCAGTTCCATTCTATTCCATTCCATTCAGTTCCATTCCGTTACATTCCTTTCCGTTCCATTTTACTCGGGTTTATTCAATTCCATTCTATTCCATTCCATTCCATTCCATTCCATTCCATTCCATTCCATTCCTTTCCATTCCATTCCACTCCATTCCATTCCTCTCCACTCCATTCCATTCCATTCCATTCCATTCCATTCCATTCCATTCCATTCCATTCCATTCCATTCCATTCCATTCCGTTCTACTCGGGTTGATTCCATTCCGTTCCGTTACATTCCGTTCCGTCCCGTCGCGACCCGTCCCATGCCGTCCCGTCCCTTCCTGTCCCATCCTGTTACTTTCTACTCAGATTGGTTCCATTCCGTTCTGTTCCGTTCCTTTCCGTTCCTTTCTATTCCATTCCTTTCCATTCCGTTCCTTTCCGTGCCGTTCTGTTCCGTTCCACTCGGGTTGATTCAATTCCACTCTATTCCATTCCATCCCATTGCATTCCATTCCATTCCATTCCATTCCGTTCAACTCTAGTTGATCATTCCAATCCATTCCATTCCATTCCATTCCATTCCATTCCATTCCATTCCATTCCATTCCATTCCATTCCCTTCCATTCTACTCGGGTTGATTCAATTCCATTCTACTCCATTCCATTCCATTCAGTTCTGTTCCGTTATGTTCCGCACCGATCTACTCGGGTTGATTCAATTCCATTGTATTCCATTCCATTCCATTACATTCTATTACATTCCATTCCGTTCTACTCGGGTTGAATCCATTCTGTTCCGTTCCGTTCCATTCTATTCCGTCCCATCGTGTCCCGTCCCGTCCCGTCCAATTCCGTTCTACTCGGGTTGATTCCATTCCATTCCATTCCATTCCATTCCATTCCATTCCATTCCATTCCATTCCTTTCTACTCGGTTTTATTCCATTCCGTTCCGTTCCTTTCCGTTCTGTTCCGTTCCATTCCATTCCATTCCGTTCTACTCGGGTTTATTCAATTCAATTCTATTCCATTCCATTCCATTCTGTTCTGCTATGTTCCGCGTCGATCTACTCGGGTTGATTCAATTCCATTCTAATCCATTGAATTCCATTCCATTCCTTTCCATTCCATTCAATTCCGCTCTACTCGGGTTGATTCCATTCCATTCCATTCCATTCCATTCCATTCCATTCCATTCCATTCCATTCTACTCGGGTTGATTCAATTCCATTCCATTCCATTCCATTCCACTCCATTCCATTCCACTCCATTCCATTCCATTCCATTCCATTCCATTCCATTCCATTCCATTCCATTCCATTCCATTCCATTCCAATCCATTCCATTCCATTCCACTCCATTCCATTCCATTCCATTCCATTCCATTCCATTCCTTTCTACTCGGTTTTATTCCATTCCGTTCCGTTCCTTTCCGTTCTGTTCCGTTCCATTCCATTCCATTCCGTTCTACTCGGGTTTATTCAATTCAATTCTATTCCATTCCATTCCATTCTGTTCTGCTATGTTCCGCGTCGATCTACTCGGGTTGATTCAATTCCATTCTAATCCATTGAATTCCATTCCATTCCTTTCCATTCCATTCAATTCCGCTCTACTCGGGTTGATTCCATTCCATTCCATTCCATTCCACTCCATTCCATTCCATTCCATTCCATTCCACTCCATTCCATTCCATTCCATTCCATTCCATTCCACTCCATTCCATTCCATTCCATTCCATTCCATTCCATTCCACTCCATTCCATTCCATTCCATTCCATTCCACTCCATTCCATTCCATTCCATTCCATTCCATTCCACTCCATTCCATTCCATTCCATTCCATTCCATTCCATTCCATTCCATTCCATTCCATTCCTTTCTACTCGGTTTTATTCCATTCCGTTCCGTTCCTTTCCATTCCGTTCCGTTCCTTTCCGTTCCGTTCCGTTCCGTTCCATTCCATTCCGTTCCGTTCTACTCGGGTTGATTCAATTCAATTCTATTCCATTGCATTCCGTTCCATTCTGCAATGTTCCGCGTCGATCTACTCGGGTTGATTCAATTCCATTCTAATCCATTGAATTCCATTCCATTCCTTTCCATTCCATTCCATTCCATTCCATTCCATTCCGTTCGACTCGGGTTGATTCCATTCCATTCCATTCCATTCCATTCCATTCCATTCCATTCCATTCCATTCCATTCTACTCTGGTTGATTCAATTCCATTCCATTCCATTCCAGTCCGTTCCATTCCTTTCCGTTCCGTTCCATTCCGTTCTACTCGGGTAGATTCAATTCAATTCTACTGCATTCCATTCCATTCCATTCCATTCCATTCCATTCCATTCCATTGCATTCCATTCCATTCCATTCCGGTTGATTCAATTCCATACTATTGCATTCCATTCCATCCTATTCCATTCCGTTCCGTTCTGTTACTTTCCGTTTCATTCCTTTCTGTTCTTTTCTACTCAGGTTGATTCAATTCTATTCTATTCCATTCCATTCCATTCCATTCCATTCCATTCCGTTCAACTCGAGTTCATACCATTCCATTCTTTCATTCCATTGCATTCCATTCCGTTCTACTCGGGTTGACTTAATTCCATTCTATTCCATTCCATTTCGTTCCTTTCCATTCTGTTCCGTTCCTTTCCACTCTACTCGGGTTAATTCAATTCCATTCTATTCCATTCCATCCCATTCCATTCCATTCCATTCCATTCCATTCCATTCCATTCCATTCCACTCTGGTTGATCATTCCGTTCCATTCCATTCCATTCCATTCCATTCCCTTCCATTCTACTCAGGTTGATTCAATTCCATTCTATTCCATTCCATTCCATTCCATTCCGTTCCGCTATGTTCCGCATCGATCTACTCGGGTTGATTCAATTCCATTCTATTCCATTTCATTCCATTCCATTGCATTCCATTCCATTCCATTCCATTCCGTTCTACTCGGGTTGATTCCATTCTGTTCCGTTCCGTTCCGTTCTGTCCCGTCCCGTCCCGTCCCGTCCCGTCCCATTCCGTTCTACTCAGGTTGATTCCATTCCATTCCGTTCCGTTCCGTTCCGTTCCGTTCCCTTCCGTTCTACTCGTGTTGATTTCTTTCCGTTCCATTCCATTCTGTCCCGTTCCGTCCCGTCCCGTCCCATCCCATCCCGTCCCGTTCCATTCTTCTCAGGTTGATTCCATTCCATTCTGTTCCATTGCATTCCGTTCCGTTCCGTTCCTTTCTGTTCAGTTCCGTTCCACTCTGGTTGATTCAATTCAATTCTATTCCACTCTGTTACATTCCGTTCATTTCCGCTACATTCCGCGTCGTTCTACTCAGATTGATTCAATTCCATTCTATTCCATTCCATTCCATTCCATTCCATTCCGTTCTACTCGGGTTGATTCCAATCCATTCCATTCCATTCCATTCCATTCCATTCCATTCCATTCCATTCCATTCCATTCCATTCCATTCCGTTCCATTCCATTCCATTCCATTCCTTTCCATTCTACTCAGGTTGATTCAATTCCATTCTGTTCCATTCCATTTCTGTCCGTTCCATTCCGTTCCATTCCGTTCTACTCGGGTTGATTCAATTCAAGTCGATTCCATTCCATTCCATTCCATTAAATTCCATTCCATTCCATTCCATTGCCTTCCATTCCATTCCATTCCATTCCATTCCATTCCATTCCATTCCATTCCATTCCATTCCATTGCATTCCATTCCATTCCATTCTACTCGAGTTGATTCCATTCCATTCCATTCCATTCCATTCCATTCCATTCCATTCCATTCCTTTCCTTTCCATTCCAGTCCTTTCCATTGCATTCTCCTCGGGTTGATTCCATTCCACTCCATTCCATTCCATTCCATTCCATTCCATTCCATTGCAGTCCATTCCTCTCCACTCCACTCCACTACACTCCACTCCAGTCCACTTCAGTCCACTGCACTCCACTCTACTCGGGTTTATTCAATTCCATTCTATTCCATTCCATTCCATTCCATTCCATTCCATTCCATTCCATTCCATTCCATTCCATTCCATTCCACTCCATTCCATTGCACTCCACTCCATTCCACTCCATTCCATTGCACTCCACTCCATTCCATTCCATTCCATTCCATTCCATTCCATTCCATTCCATTCCATTCCATTCCATTCCATTCCATTCCATTCCATTCCATTCCATTCCATTCCATTCCGTTCTACTCTGGTTGATTCCATTCCGTTCCGTTACATTCCGTTCCGTCCCGTCGCGACCCGTCCCATGCCGTCCCGTCCCTTCCTGTCCCATCCCGTTACTTTCTACTCAGATTGGTTCCATTCCGTTCCGTTCCGTTCCTTTCCGTTCCTTTCTATTCCATTCCTTTCCATTCCGTTCCTTTCCGTGCCGTTCTGTTCCATTCAACTCGGGTTGATTCAATTCCACTCTATTCCATTCCATCCCATTGCATTCCATTCCATTCCATTCCATTCCGTTCAACTCTAGTTGATCATTCCAATGCATTTCATTCCATTCCATTCCATTCCATTCCATTCCATTCCATTCCATTCCATTCCCTTCCATTCTACTCGGGTTGATTCAATTACATTCTATTCCATTCCATTCCATTCAGTTCCGTTCCGTTATGTTCCGCACCGATCTACTCGGGTTGATTCAATTCCATTGAATTCCATTCCATTCCATTACATTCTATTACACTCCATTCCGTTCTACTCGGGTTGAATCCATTCTGTTCCGTTCCGTTCCATTCTATTCGGTCCCATTGTGTCCCGTCCCGTCCCGTCCAATTCCGTTCTACTCGGGTTGATTCCATTCCATTCCATTCCATTCCATTCCATTCCATTCCATTCCATTCCATTCCATTCCATTCCTTTCTACTCGGTTTTATTCCATTCCGTTCCGTTCCTTTCCGTTCCGTTCCGTTCCATTCCATTCCATTCCGTTCTACTCGGGTTTATTCAATTCAATTCTATTCCATTCCATTCCATTCTGTTCTGCTATGTTCCGTGTCGATCTACTCGGGTTGATTCAATTCCATTCTAATCCATTGAATTCCATTCCATTCCTTTCCATTCCATTCCATTCCATTCCATTCCATTCCATTCCTTTCCTTTCCATTCCAGTCCTTTCCATTGCATTCTCCTCGGGTTGATTCCATTCCACTCCATTCCATTCCATTCCATTCCATTCCATTCCATTGCAGTCCATTCCTCTCCACTCCACTCCACTACACTCCACTCCAGTCCACTTCAGTCCACTGCACTCCACTCTACTCGGGTTTATTCAATTCCATTCTATTCCATTCCATTCCATTCCATTCCATTCCATTCCATTCCATTCCATTCCATTCCATTCCATTCCACTCCATTCCATTGCACTCCACTCCATTCCACTCCATTCCATTGCACTCCACTCCATTCCATTCCATTCCATTCCATTCCATTCCATTCCATTCCATTCCATTCCATTCCATTCCATTCCATTCCATTCCATTCCATTCCGTTCTACTCTGGTTGATTCCATTCCGTTCCGTTACATTCCGTTCCGTCCCGTCGCGACCCGTCCCATGCCGTCCCGTCCCTTCCTGTCCCATCCCGTTACTTTCTACTCAGATTGGTTCCATTCCGTTCCGTTCCGTTCCTTTCCGTTCCTTTCTATTCCATTCCTTTCCATTCCGTTCCTTTCCGTGCCGTTCTGTTCCATTCAACTCGGGTTGATTCAATTCCACTCTATTCCATTCCATCCCATTGCATTCCATTCCATTCCATTCCATTCCGTTCAACTCTAGTTGATCATTCCAATGCATTTCATTCCATTCCATTCCATTCCATTCCATTCCATTCCATTCCATTCCATTCCCTTCCATTCTACTCGGGTTGATTCAATTACATTCTATTCCATTCCATTCCATTCAGTTCCGTTCCGTTATGTTCCGCACCGATCTACTCGGGTTGATTCAATTCCATTGAATTCCATTCCATTCCATTACATTCTATTACACTCCATTCCGTTCTACTCGGGTTGAATCCATTCTGTTCCGTTCCGTTCCATTCTATTCGGTCCCATTGTGTCCCGTCCCGTCCCGTCCAATTCCGTTCTACTCGGGTTGATTCCATTCCATTCCATTCCATTCCATTCCATTCCATTCCATTCCATTCCATTCCATTCCATTCCTTTCTACTCGGTTTTATTCCATTCCGTTCCGTTCCTTTCCGTTCCGTTCCGTTCCATTCCATTCCATTCCGTTCTACTCGGGTTTATTCAATTCAATTCTATTCCATTCCATTCCATTCTGTTCTGCTATGTTCCGTGTCGATCTACTCGGGTTGATTCAATTCCATTCTAATCCATTGAATTCCATTCCATTCCTTTCCATTCCATTCCATTCCGCTCTACTCGGGTTGATTCCATTCCATTCCATTCCATTCCATTCCATTCCATTCCATTCCATTCCATTCCATTCCATTCCATTCCACTCCATTCCATTCCATTCCATTCCATTCCATTCCATTCCATTCCATTCCATTCCATTCCACTCCATTCCATTCCATTCCATTCCATTCCATTCCATTCCATTCCATTCCATTCCACTCCATTCCATTCCATTCCATTCCGTTCCATTCCATTCCATTCCATTCCTTTCTACTCGGTTTTATTCCATTCCGTTCCGTTCCTTTCCATTCCGTTCCGTTCCTTTCCGTTCCGTTCCGTTCCGTTCCATTCCATTCTGTTCCGTTCTACTCGGGTTGATTCAATTCAATTCTATTCCATTGCATTCCGTTCCATTCTGCTATGTTCCGCGTCGATCTACTCGGGTTGATTCAATTCCATTCTAATCCATTGAATTCCATTCCATTCCTTTCCATTCCATTCCATTCCATTCCATTCCATTCCATTCCGTTCGACTCGGGTTGATTCCATTCCATTCCATTCCATTCCATTCCATTCCATTCCATTCCATTCCATTCCATTCCATTCCCTTCCATTCCTTTCCATTCCATTCTACTCTGGTTGATTCAATTCCATTCCATTCCATTCCAGTCCGTTCCATTCCTTTCCGTTCCGTTCCATTCCGTTCTACTCGGGTAGATTCAATTCAATTCTATTGCATTCCATTCCATTCCATTCCATTCCATTCCATTCCATTCCATTCCATTCCATTCCGGTTGATTCAATTCCATACTATTGCATTCCATTCCATCCTATTCCATTCCGTTCCGTTCTGTTACTTTCCGTTTCATTCCTTTCTGTTCTTTTCTACTCGGGTTGATTCAATTCTATTCTATTCCATTCCATTCCATTCCATTCCATTCCATTCCATTCCGTTCAACTCGAGTTCATACCATTCCATTCTTTCATTCCATTGCATTCCATTACGTTCTACTCGGGTTGACTTAATTCCATTCTATTCCATTCCATTTCGTTCCTTTCCATTCTGTTCCGTTCCTTTCCACTCTACTCGGGTTGATTCAATTCCATTCTATTCCATTCCATCCCATTGCATTCCATTCCATTCCATTCCATTCCATTCCATTCCATTCCATTCCACTCTGGTTGATCATTCCGTTCCATTCCATTCCATTCCATTCCATTCCCTTCCATTCTACTCAGGTTGATTCAATTCCATTCTATTCCATTCCATTCCATTCCATTCCGTTCCGCTATGTTCCGCATCGATCTACTCGGGTTGATTCAATTCCATTCTATTCCATTTCATTCCATTCCATTGCATTCCATTCCATTCCATTCCATTCCGTTCTACTCGGGTTGATTCCATTCTGTTCCGTTCCGTTCCGTTCTGTCCCATCCCGTCCCGTCCCGTCCCATTCCGTTCTACTCAGGTTGATTCCATTCCATTCCGTTCCGTTCCGTTCCGTTCCGTTCCCTTCCGTTCTACTCGTGTTGATTTCTTTCCGTTCCATTCCATTCTGTCCCGTTCCTCCCGTCCCGTCCCATCCCATCCCGTCCCATTCCATTCTACTCAGGTTGATTCCATTCCATTCCGTTCCATTGCATTCCATTCCGTTCCGTTCCTTTCCGTTCAGTTCCGTTCCACTCTGGTTGATTCAATTCAATTCTATTCCACTCTGTTACATTCCGTTCATTTCCGCTACGTTCCGCGTCGTTCTACTCAGATTGATTCAATTCCATTCTATTCCATTCCATTCCATTCCATTCCATTCCATTCCATTCCGTTCCGTTCCGTTCCGTTCTGTTCCATTCCATTCCATTCCATTCCATTCCATTCCATTCCATTCCTTTCCATTCTACTCAGGTTGATTCAATTCCATTCTGTTCCATTCCATTCCGGTCCGTTCCATTCCATTCCATTCCGTTCCATTCCGTTCTACTCGGGTTGATTCAATTCAAGTCAATTCCATTCCATTCCATTCCATTCCATTCCATTCCATTCCATTCCATTCCATTCCATTCCATTCCACTCGAGTTGATTCCATTCCATTCCATTCCATTCCATTCCATTCCATTCCATTCCTTTCCATTCCAGTCCTTTCCATTCCATTCTCCTCAGGTTGATTCCATTCCACTCCATTCCGTTCCATTCCATTCCATTCCATTCCATTCCATTCCATTCCAGTCCATTCCTCTCCACTCCACTGCAATACACTCCACTCCAGTCCACTTCAGTCCACTGCACTCCACTCTACTCGGGTTGATTCAATTCCATTCTATTCCATTCCATTCAGTTCCATTCCGTTACATTCCTTTCCGTTCCATTCTACTCGGGTTTATCCAATTCCATTCTATTCCATTCCATTCCATTCCATTCCATTCCATTCCATTCCATTCCATTCCATTCCTTTCCATTCCATTCCACTCCATTCCATTCCATTCCATTCTATTCCATTCCATTCCATTCCATTCCATTCCTTTGTACTCGGTTTTATTCCATTCCGTTCCGTTCCTTTCCATTCCGTTCCGTTCCGCTCCGTTCCATTCCATTCCGTTCCGTTCTACTCGGGTTTATTCAATTCAATTCTATTCCATTCCATTCCATTCCGTTCTGCTATGTTCCGCGTCGATCTACTCTGGTTGATTCAATTCCATTCTAATCCATTCAATTCCATTCCATTCCTTTCCATTGCATTCCATTCCATTCCATTCCATTCCATTCCATTCCATTCCATTCCATTCCATTCCTTTCTACTCGGGTTGATTCCATTCCATTCCATTCCATTGCATTCCATTCCATTCCATTCCATTCCATTCCATTCCATTCCATTCCATTCCATTCCATTCCATTCCAGTCCATTCCATTCCATTCCATTCCATTCCATTCCATTCCATTCCATTCCATTCCACCCGGGTTGATTCCATTCCATTCCATTGCATTCCATTCCATTCCATTCCACTCCATTCCATTCCATTCCATTCCATTCCATTCCATTCCATTCCATTCCATTCCACTCCACTCCATTCCATTCCTTTCCATTCCACTCCACTCCACTCCATTCCATTCCATTCCATTCCATTCCATTCCATTCCATTCCATTCCATTCCATTCCATTCCATTCCATTCCTTTCTACTCGGTTTTATTCCATTCCTTTCCGTTCCTTTCCATTCCGTTCCGTTCCGCTCCGTTCCTTTCCATTCCGTTCCGTTCTACTCGGGTTTATTCAATTTAATTCTCTTCCATTCCATTCCGTTCCATTCTGCAATGTTCCGCGTCGATCTACTCGGGTTGATTCAATTCCATTCTAATCCATTGAATTCCATTCCATTGCTTTCCATTCCATTCCATTCCATTCCATTCCATTCCATTCCATTCCATTCCATTCCATTCCATTCCATTCCATTCCATTCCATTCTACTCGGGGTGATTCCATTCCATTCCATTCCATTCCATTCCATTCCATTCCATTCCATTCCATTCCATTCCATTCCATTCCATTCCATTCCATTCCATTCCATTCTACTCGGGTTGATTCAATTCCATTCCATTCCATTCCATTCCATTCCGTTCCATTCCATTCCGTTCCGTTCCATTCCGTTCCGTTCCGTTCCATTCCGTTCTACTCGGGTAGATTCAATTCAGTTCCATTCCATTCCATTCCATTCCATTCCATTCCATTGCATTCCATTCCGGTTGATTCAATTCCATACTATTGCATTCCATTCCATCCTATTCCATTCCGTTCCGTTCTGTTACTTTCCGTTTCATTCCTTTCCATTGTGTTCTACTCGGGTTGATTCAATTCTATTCTATTCCATTCCATTCCATTCCATTCCATTCCATTCCATTCCATTCCGTTCTACTCGAGTTCATACCATTCCATTCTTTCATTCCATTGCATTCCATTCCGTTCTACTCAGGTTGACTCAATTCCATTCTATTCCATTCCATTTCGTTCCTTTCCATTCTGTTCCGTTCCTTTCCACTCTACTCGGGTTGATTCAATTCCATTCTATTCCATTCCATCCCATTCCATTCCATTCCATTCCATTTCATTCCATTCCATTCCACTTTGGTTGATCATTCCGTTCCATTCCATTCCATTCCATTCCATTCCATTCCCTTCCATTCTACTCAGGTTGATTCAATTCCATTCTATTCCATTCCATTCCATTCCATTCCATTCCATTCCGCTATGTTCCGCATCAGTCTACTCGGGTTGATTCAATTCCATTCTATTCCATTTCATTCCATTCCACTGCACTCCATTCCATTCCATTCCATTCCGTTCTACTCGGGTTGACTCAATTCCATTCTATTCCATTCCATTTCGTTTCTTTCCATTCTGTTCCGTTCCTTTCCACTCTACTCGGTTTGATTCAATTCCATTCTGTTCCATTCCATTCCATTCCATTCCATTCCATTCCATTCCATTCCATTCCATTCCATTCCATTGCATTCCATTGCATTCCATTCCATTCCATTCTACTCGAGTTGATTCCATTCCATTCCATTCCATTCCATTCCATTCCATTCCATTCCATTCCATTCCATTCCATTCCTTTCCATTCCAGTCCTTTCCATTCCATTCTCCTCGGGTTGATTCCATTCCACTCCATTCCATTCCATTCCATTCTATTCCATTCCATTCCATTCCATTCCATTCCATTCCATTCCATTCCAGTCCATTCCTCTCCACTCCACTCCACTCCACTCCACTGCACTCCACTCCAGTCCACTTCAGTCCACTGCACTCCACTCTACTCGGGTTGATTCAATTCCATTCTATTCCATTCCATTCAGTTCCATTACGTTACATTCCTTTCCGTTCCATTCTACTCGGGTTTATTCAATTCCATTCTATTCCATTCCATTCCATTCCATTCCATTCCATTCCATTCCATTCCATTCCTTTCCATTCCATTCCACTCCATTCCATTCCATTCCATTGCATTCCATTCCATTCCATTCCATTCCATTCCGTTCTACTCGGGATGATTCCATTCCGTTCCGTTACATTCCGTTCCGTCCCGTTGCGACCCGTCCCATGCCGTCCCGTCCCTTCCCGTCCCATCCCGTTACTTTCTACTCAGATTGGTTCCTTTCCGTTCCTTTCCGTTCTTTTCCGTTCCTTTCTATTCCATTCCTTTCCATTCCGTTCTTTCCTGTTCCGTTCCATTCCGTTCCACTCGGGTTGATTCAATTCCACTCTATTCCATTCCATCCCATTGCATTCCATTCCATTCCATTCCATTCCGTTCAACTCTGGTTGATCATTCCAATCCATTCCATTCCATTCCATTCCATTCCATTCCATTCCATTCCATTCCATTCCATTCCATTCTACTCGGGTTGATTTAATTCTATTCTATTCCATTC
Source organism: Gorilla gorilla gorilla (assembly GCF_029281585.2). Taxonomy (NCBI): domain Eukaryota; kingdom Metazoa; phylum Chordata; class Mammalia; order Primates; family Hominidae; genus Gorilla; species Gorilla gorilla. Next base: position 838,115 of record NC_073236.2, read on the forward strand.
CATACCATTCAGTTCCGTTCCGTTATGTTCCACACCGATCTACTCGGGTTGATTCAATTCCATTGTATTCCATTCCATTCCATTCCATTCTATTACATTCCATTCGGTTCTACTCGGGTTGAATCCATTCTGTTCCGTTCCGTTCCATTCTATTCCGTCCCATCGTGTCCCGTCCCGTCCCATCCCGTCCCGTTCCGTTCTACTCGGGTTGATTCCATTCCATTCCATTCCGTTCCGTTCCGTTCCGTTCCATTCCGTTCCATGCCAATCAGTTCCGTTCTACTCGGGTGGATTCAATTCCATTCTGTTCCATTCCATTCCAATCCACTCCATTCCATTCCATTCCATTCCATTCCATTACATTCTACTCGGGTTGATTCCATTCCGTTCCGTTCCATTCTGTTCCGTCACGTCCCGACCCGTCCCATCCTGCTCCGTCCCGTCCCGTCCCTTCCTGTCCCATCCCGTTCCGTTCTACGCGAGTTGATTCCATTCCCTTCCATTCCGTTCCGTTCCGTTCCATTCGGTTCCATTCCACTCGGGTTGATTCAATTACATTCTATTGCATTCCATTACATTCCATTCCGTTCCACTACGTTCCGCGTCATTCTACTCGGTTGATTCAATTCCATTCTATTCCGTTCCGTTCCGTCCGTTCCGTTCCGTTCCATTCTGTTCTACTCGTGTTGATTCCATTCTGTTCCGTTCCATTCTGTCCTGTCCCGTCCCGTCCAGTCCCGTCCCATTCCATTCTACTCGGGTTGTTTCCATTCCATTCCATTCCATTGCATTCCGTTCCGTTCCGTTCCTTTCCGTTACGTTCCGTTCCGTTCCACTCGGGTTAATTCAATTCCATCCTATTCCAATCCATTACATTCCGTTCCGTTCTGCCACGTTCCGCGTCTTTCTACTCGGATTGGTTCAATTCCATTCTATTCCATTCCATTCCATTCCATTCCATTCCATTCCATTCCATTCCATTCCATTCCATTCCGTTCCGTTCTACTTGTGTTGATTCCAATCCATTCCATTCCGTTCCTTTCCATTCCATTCCATTCAATTCCATTCCATTCCATTCCATTCCATTCCACTCGGGTTGATTCAATTCCATTGTATTCCATTCCATTCCGTTCCGTTCCATTCCGTTCCATTCCGTTCCGTTCCGTTCTTCTCGGGTTGATTCCATTCCGTTCCATTCCGTCCTGTCCTGTCCCGTCCCGTCCCGTCCCGTCCCGTACTGTCCCATTCCAATCTGCTCGGGTTGTTTCCATTCCATTCCATTCCGTTCCGTTCCGTTCCATTCCGTTCCGTTCTGTTCTACTCGGGTTGTTTCAATTCTATTCTATTCCGTTCCATTCCATTCCATTCCATTCCACTCCATTCCATTCCATTCCATTCCTTTCTACTCGGTTTTTTTCCATTCCGTTCCGTTCCTCTCTGTTCCGTTCCATTAAGTTCCGTTCCATTCCATTCCGTTCTAATCGGGTTTATTCAATTCAATTCTATTCCATTCCATTCCGTTCCGTTCTGCTATGTTCCGCGTCAATCTACTCGGGTTGATTCAATTCCATTCTAATCCATTGAATTCCATTCCATTCCTTTCCATTCCATTCCATTCCATTCCGTTCCACTCGGGTTGCTTCCATTCCATTCCATTCCATTGCATTCCATTGCATTGCATTCCATTCCATTCCATTCCATTCCATTCCATTCCATTCCATTCCATTCCATTCCATTCCATTCCATTCCATTCCATTCCATTCCATTCTACTCGGGTTGATTCCATTCCATTCCATTCCATTCCATTCCATTCCACTCCATTCCATTCCATTCCACTCCATTCCATTCCATTCCATTTCATTCCACTCCATTCCATTCCATTCCATTCCATTCCATTTCATTCCACTCCATTCCATTCCATTCCATTCCATTCCATTCCATTTCATTCCATTCCATTCCATTCCTTTCTAATAGGTTTTGTTTCATTCCGTTCTGTTCCTTTCCGTTCCGTTCCTTTCCGTTCCGTTCCATTCCGTTCCATTTCGTTCCGTTCTACTCGGGTTTATTCAATTTAATTCTATTCCATTGCATTCCGTTCCATTCTGCAATGTTCCGCGTCGATCTACTCGGGTTGATTCAATTCCATTCTAATCCATTGAATTGCATTCCATTCCTTTCCATTCCATTCCATTCCATTCCATTCCATTCCATTCCATTCCATTCCATTCCGTTCTACTCGGGTTGATTCCATTCCATTCCATTCCATAGCATTCCATTCCATTCCATTGCATTCCATTCCATTCCATTCCATTCCATTCCATTCCATTCCATTCCATTCCATTCCATTCCATTCCATTCCATTCTACTCGGGTTGATTCCATTCCATTCCATTCCATTCCATTCGGTTCCATTCCATTCCGTTCCGTTCCACTCCGTTCTACTCGGGTAGATTCAATTCAATTCTATTGCATTCCATTCCATTCCATTCCATTCCATTGCATTCCATTCCATTCCATTCCGTTCTACTCGTCTTGACTCCATTCTGTTCCATTCCGTTCACTTTGGCCCGTCCCGTCCGTCACGTCCCGTCCCGTCCCATCCAATTCCGTTCTACTCAGGTTGATTCCATTCCATTCTTTTCCGTTCCGTTCCGTTCCGTTCCATTCTGTTCTACTCGTGTTGATTCCATTCCGTTCCGTTCCATTCTGTCCTGTCCCGTCCCGTCCCGTCCCGTCGCATTCCGTTCTACTCGGGTTGTTTCCATTCCATTCCATTGCATTCCGTTCTGTTCCGTTCCTTTCCGTTAGGTTCCGTTCCGTTCCTTTCCGTTACGTTCCGTTCCGTTCCACTCGGGTTAATTCAATTCCATCCTATTCCAATCCATTACATTCCGTTCCGTTCTGCCCCGTTCCGCGTCATTCTACTCGGATTGATTCAATTCCATTCTATTCCATTCCATTCCATTCCATTCCATTCCATTCCATTCCGTTCCGTTCTACTCGTGTTGATTCCAATCCATTCCATTCCGTTCCTTTCCATTCCATTCCATTCCATTCCATTCCACTCGGGTTGATTCCATTCCATTGTATTCCATTCCATTCCATTCCATTCCATTCCATTCCATTCCATTCCATTCCATTCCATTCCATTCCGTTCCTTTCTACTCGTGTTGATTCCAATCCATTCCATTCCGTTCCTTTCCATTCCATTCCATTCCACTCGGGTTGATTCAATTCCATTGTATTCCATTCCATTCCGTTCCGTTCCATTCCGTTCCATTCCGTTCCGTTCCGTTCTACTCGGGTTGATTAAATTCAAGTCGATTCCATTCCATTCCATTCCATTCCATTCCATTCCATTCCATTCCATTCCATTCTACTTGAGTTGATTCCACTCCATTCCATTGCATTCCATTCCATTCCATTCCATTCCAGTCCATTCCATTCCACTCCACTCCAATCCACTCCACTACACTCCACTCCAGTCCACTTCAGTCCACTGCACTCCACTCTACTCGGCTTGATTCAATTCCATTCTATTCCATTCCATTTAGTTCCATTCCGTTACGTTCCTTTCCATTCCATTCTACTCAGGTTTATTCAATTCCATTCTATTCCATTCCATTCCATTCCATTCCATTCCTTTCCATTCCATTCCATTCCATTGCATTCCATTCCAGTTGATTCAATTCCATACTATTCCATTCCATTCCATTCTATTCCATTCCGTTCTGTGCCGTTACTATCCGTTCCATTCCATTCCGTTCTGTTCTACTCGGGTTGATTCAATTCTGTTCTATTCCATTCCACTCCATTCCATTCCATTCCATTCCATTCCATTCCATTCCATTCCATTCCATTCCATTCCATTGCGTTCTACTAGAGTTCATACCATTCCATTCTTCCAATCCATTCCATTCCATTAAGTTCTACTCGGGTTGATTCAATTCCATTCTATTCCATTCCATTTCGTTCCTTTCCATTCCGTTCCGTTCTACTCTTGTTTATTCAATTCCATTCTATTCCATTCCATCCCATTGCATTCCATTGCATTCCATTCTTTTCCGTTCAACTCTGGTTGGTCATTCCATTTCATTCCATTCCCTTCCGTTCTACTTGGGTTGATTCAACTCCATTCTATTCCATTCCATTCCATTCAGTTCCGTTCCGCTATGTTCTCCATCGATCTACTCGGGTTGATTGAATTCCGTTCTATTCCATTCCATTCCATTCCATTCTATTACATTCATTTCCGTTCTACTCCGGTTGAATCCATTCTGTTCCGTTCCCTCCATTCTATTCCGTCCTGTCCCTTCCCATTCCGTTCTACTCGGGTTGATTCCATTCCATTCCGTTCCGTTCCGTTCCGTTCCATTCCGTTCCATTCCAATCAGTTCCGTTCTACTCGGGTGGATTCAATTCCATTTTATTCCATTCCATTCCATTCCACTCCATTCCATTCCATTCCAATCCATTCCGTTCTACTCTGGTTGATTACATTCCGTTCCGTTCCGTTCCGTCCCGTCCCGACCCGTCCCATTCCGTCCCGTCCCGTCCCATCCCATCCCGTTCCGTTCTACTCGTGTTGATTCCATTCCGTTCCATTCCATTCCGTTCCATTCCGTTCCGTTCCATTCCACTCGGGTGGATTCTATTCCATTCTATTCCATTCCATTCCATTCCATTCCATTCCATTCCATTCCATTCCATTCTACTCGGGTTGATTCAATTCGATTCCATTTCGTTCTTTTCCATTCCATTCCGTTCTGCTCTTGTTTATTCAATTCCATTCTATTCCATTCCATCCCATTCCATTCCATTCCATTCCATCCCATTCCATTCCATTCCATTCCGTTCAACTCTGGTTGATCATTCCAATCCATTCCATTCCATTCCATTCCATTCCATTCCATTCCATTCCATTCCAATCCATTCTATTCCATTCCATTCCATTCCCTTCCATTCAACTCGGGTTGATTCAATTCAATTCTATTCCATTCCATTCCATTCCATTCCGTTCTACTTGGGTTGATTCCATTCCGTTCCATTCCGTCCCGTCCCGACCCATCCCATCCCGTCCCGTCCCGTTCCATTCTAATCGTGTTGATTCCATTCCGTTCCATTCCGTTCCGTTCCATTCCACTCGGGTGGATTCAATTCCATTCCATTCCATTCCATTCCATTCCATTCCATTCCATTCCATTCCATTCCATTCCTTTCCATTCCACTCGGGTTGATTCAATTCCATTCCATTTCGTTCCTTTCCATTCCGTTCCGTTCTACTCTTGTTTATTCAATTCCATTCTGTTCTATTCCATCCCATTCCATCCCATTCCATTCCATTCCATTCCATTCCATTCCATTCCATTCCATTCCATTCCGTTCAACTCTGGTTGATCATTCCAATCCATTCCATTCCATTCCATTCCATTCCATTCCATTTCATTCCATTCCATTCCATTCCATTCCCTTCCATTCTACTCGGGTTGATTCAATTCCATTCTATTCCTTTCCATTGCATTCAGTTCCGTTCCGCTATGTTCCGCATCGATCTACTTGGGTTGATTCAATTCCATTCTATTCCATTCCATTCCATTCTATTACATTCCATTCCGTTCTACTCGGGTTGAATCCATTCTGTTCCATTCCGTTCCGTTCTATTCCGTCCCGTCGCGTCCCGTCCCGTCCCTTCCCGTCCCGTCCCGTTCCGTTCTACTCGGTTTGATTCCCTTCCATTCCGTTCCGTTCCGTTCCGTTCCTTTCCGTTCCGTTCCATTCCATTCCAATCATTTCCATTCTACTCTGGTGGATTCAATTCCATTCTAGTCCATTCCATTCCATTCCATTCCGTTCCGTTCCGCTATGTTCCGCGTTGATCTACCCGGGTTGATTCAATTCCATTCTATTCTATTCCATTCCATTCCATTCCATTCCACTCCATTCCATTCCATTCCATTCCATTCTATTCGGGTTGATTCCATTCCGTTCCCTTCCGTTCCGTCCCGTCCCGTCCCGTCCCGTCCCGTCCTGTCCCGTCCCATCCCGTTCCGTTCTACTCGGGTTGATTCCATTCCATTCCATTCCATTCCGTTCCGTTCCATTCCGTTCCGTTTCACTCGGGTTGATTCAGTTACATTCTATTTCATTCTATTCCATTCCGTTCCGTTCCGTTACTTTCCGTTCCATTCCGTTCCGTTCTGTTCTACTCGCGTTTTTTCAATTCTATTCTATTCCATTCCATTCCATTCCATTCCATTCCATTCCATGCCATTCCATTCCGTGCTACTCGAGTTCATAACATTCCATTCTTCCATTCCATTCCATTCTATTCCATTCTACTCGGGTTGATTCCATTCCATTCCATTCCATTCCATTCCATTCCATTTTGTTCCTTTCCGTTCCGTTCCGTTCTACTCTTGTTTATTCAATTCCATTCTATTCCATTCCATCCCATTCCATTCCATTCCATTCCATTCCATTCAATTCCGTTCAACTCAGGTTGATCATTCCATTCCATTCCATTCCATTCCATTCCATTCCATTCCATTCCATTCCATTCCATTGCATTCCATTCCATTCCATTCCATTCCATTGCATTCCATTCCATTCCATTCCATTCCATTCCATTCCATTCCATTCCATTCTACTCGGTTTGATTCCATTCTCTTCCGTTCCGTTCCTTTCCGTCCCGTCCCATCCCGTTCCGTTCTACTCGGGTTGATTCCATTCCGTTCCGTTCCGTTCCATTCCATTCCATTCCATTCCGTTCCATTCCGTTCCATTCTACTCGGGTTGATTCAATTCCATTTTATTCCATTCCTTTCCATTCCGTTCCATTCCGCTATGTTCCGCGTCGATCTATTCGGTTTGATTCAATTCCATTCTGTTCCGTTGAATTCCATTCCATTCCATGCCATTCCATTCCATTCCGTTCCATTCCATTCCATTCCATTCCATTCCATTCCATTCCATTCCATTCCATTCCATTCTAATCAGGTTGATTCAATTCATTTCTATTCCATTCCATTCCACTCCGTTCCATTCCGTTCCGTTCCGTTCCATTCCATTCTACTCTGGTTGATTCAATTCCATTCTATTCCATTCCATTCCTTTCCATTCCATTCCATTCCATTCCATTCCATTCCATTCCATTCCATTCCATTCCATTCCATTCCATTCCATTGTACTCGGGTTGATTCCATTGCATTCTATTCCGTTCCATTCCATTCCATTCCATTCCATTCCATTCCAGTCCATTCCATTCCATTCTACTCGGGTTGATTCCATTCCATTCCATTCCATTCCGTTGTACTCGGGTTGATTCCATTGCATTCCATTCCGTTCCATTCCACTCCATTCCATTCCAGTCCATTCCATTGCATTCCATTCCACTCGGGTTGATTCCATTCTGTTACGTTCCGTCCCGTCCCATCCTGTCCGTTCATGTCCTGTCCCGTCCCGTTCCATTCTACTCTCGTTCATTCCATTCCATTCCATTTCATTCCATTCCACTTGGGTTGATTCCATTCTGTTCCGTTCCGTCCCGTCCCGTCCTGTCCGTTCATGTCCTGTCCCGTCCCGTTCCATTCTACTCTGGTTGATTCCATTCCATTCTGTTCCATTCCGTTCCATTCCGTTCCATTCCGTTCCATTCAGTTCCGTTCTGTTTCATTCCATTCTGTTCCACTCGGGTTGATTCAATTCCATTCTATTCCATTCCATTCCATTACGTTCTGTTCCGCTATGTTCTGCGTCGATGTACTCAGTTTGATTCAATTCTATTTTCTTCCATTCCATTCCATTCCATTCCATTCCATTCCATTCCATTCCATTCCATTCCATTCCATTCCATTCCATTGTACTCGGGTTGATTCCATTGCATTCTATTCCGTTCCATTCCATTCCATTCCATTCCATTCCATTCCAGTCCATTCCATTCCATTCTACTCGGGTTGATTCCATTCCATTCCATTCCATTCCGTTGTACTCGGGTTGATTCCATTGCATTCCATTCCGTTCCATTCCACTCCATTCCATTCCAGTCCATTCCATTGCATTCCATTCCACTCGGGTTGATTCCATTCTGTTACGTTCCGTCCCGTCCCATCCTGTCCGTTCATGTCCTGTCCCGTCCCGTTCCATTCTACTCTCGTTCATTCCATTCCATTCCATTTCATTCCATTCCACTTGGGTTGATTCCATTCTGTTCCGTTCCGTCCCGTCCCGTCCTGTCCGTTCATGTCCTGTCCCGTCCCGTTCCATTCTACTCTGGTTGATTCCATTCCATTCTGTTCCATTCCGTTCCATTCCGTTCCATTCCGTTCCATTCAGTTCCGTTCTGTTTCATTCCATTCTGTTCCACTCGGGTTGATTCAATTCCATTCTATTCCATTCCATTCCATTACGTTCTGTTCCGCTATGTTCTGCGTCGATGTACTCAGTTTGATTCAATTCTATTTTCTTCCATTCCATTCCATTCCATTCCATTCCATTCCATTCCATTCCATTCCATTCCATTCCATTCCATTCCATTCCATTCCATTCCATTCTGTTCTACTCGTGTTTATTCCTTTCCGTTCCGGTCTGTTCCGTCCGTCCCGACCCATCCCGTCCCGTCCCGTCCCGTTCCGTTCTACTCGGGTTGATTCCATTCCATTCTGTTCCTTTTCGTTCCGTTCCGTTCCGTTACATTCCGTTCTGTTCAATTCCGTTCCGTTCTACTCGGGTTGATTCAATTCCATTCTGTTCCATTCCATTCCATTCCATTCTGTTTCGCTATGATCCGCGTCATTCTACTCGGGTTGATTCAATTCCGTTCTATTCCATTCTGTTCCATTCCATTCCATTCCATTCCATTCCATTCCATTCCATTCCATTCCGCTCTACTCGGGTTGATTCCATTCCGTTCTGTTCCGTTCCGTCGCGTCCCGTCCCGACACATCCCGTCCCGTCCCGACCCGTCCCGTCCCGTCCCGTTCCGTTCTACTCTTGTTGATTCCATTCCGTTCTGTTCCGTTCCATTCCATTCTGATCTGTTCCGTTCCGTTACTTTCCGTTCCGTTCCTTTCCGTTCCGTTCCGTTCCATTCCGTTCCACTCGGGTTGATTCAATTCCATTCTACTACTTTCCATTACATTCCGTTCCGTTCCGCTACGTTCTGCGTCGTACTACTCAGGTTGATTCAATTCCATTCTATTCCATTGAATTCCATTGAATTCCATTGAATTCCATTCCATTCCATTCCGTTCCATTCCACTCCATTCCATTCCATTCTACACGGGTTTATTCCATTCCATTCCATTCCATTCCATTCCATTCCATTCCATTCCATTCCACTCCATTCCATTCCATTCCATTCCATTCCATTCCATTCCATTCTACTCGGTTTGATTCAATTCCATTCTATTCCATTCCATTCCGTTCCATTCCATTCCGTTCCGTACCATTGGTTTCCATTCCGTTCTACTCGGGTTGATTCAATTCACTTCTATTCCATCCCATTCCCTTCCATTCCATTGCTTTCCATTCCATTGTACTCGGGTTGATTCCATTCCATTCCATTCCATTCCATTCCATTCTATTCCATTCCATTCCAGTCCATTCCATTCCATTCTACTCCGGTTGATTCCCTTCCATTCCATTCCATTCCATTCCATTCCATTCCATTCCATTCCATTCCATTCCATTCCGTTACATTCCATTCCGTTCTATTCGGGTTGATTCCATTCCATTCCATTCCAATCCATTCCATTCCATTCCAATCTACTCGGGTTGATTCAATTCCATTCTATTCAATTCCATTCCGTTCCTTTACGTTCCATTCCGCTCCGTTCCATTCCGTTCCATTATACACGTGTTGATTCCATTAAATTCTTTTCCATTCCATTCCATTCCTTTCCATTCCATTCCATTCCTTTCCGTTCCATTTTACTTGGGTTGATTCCATTCCATTCCATTCCATTCCATTCCATTCCATTCCATTCCATTCCGTTCAACTCTAGTTGATCATTCCAATCCATTCCATTCCATTCCATTCCATTCCCTTCCATTCTACTCGGGTTGATTCAATTCCATTCTATTCCATTCCATTCCATTCAGTTCCGTTCCGTTATGTTCCGCACCGATCTACTCAGGTTGATTCAATTCCATTGTATTCCATTCCATTCCATTACATTCTATTACATTCCATTCCGTTCTACTCGGGTTGAATCCATTCTGTTCCGTTCCGTTCCATTCTATTCGGTCCCATCGTGTCCCGTCCCGTCCCGTCCAATTCCGTTCTAGTCGGGTTGATTCCATTCCATTCCATTCCATTCCATTCCATTCCATTCCATTCCATTCCATTCCATTCCATTCTACTCGGGTTGATTCAATTCCATTCCATTCCATTCCATTCCACTCCATTCCATTCCATTCCATTCCATTCCATTCCATTCCATTCCATTCCATTCCAATCCATTCCATTCCATTCCACTCCATTCCATTCCATTCCATTCCATTCCATTCCATTCCATTCCATTCCATTCCAATCCATTCCATTCCATTCCACTCCATTCCATTCCATTCCATTCCATTCCATTCCATTCCACTCCATTCCATTCCATTCCACTCCATTCCACTCCATTCCATTCCATTCCACTCCATTCCATTCCATTCCATTCCATTCCTTTCTACTCGGTTTTATTCCATTCCGTTCCGTTCCTTTCCATTCCGTTCCGTTCCTTTCCATTCCATTCCGTTCCGTTCCATTGCATTCCGTTCCGTTCTACTTGGGTTGATTCAATTCAATTCTATTCCATTGCATTCCATTCCATTCTGCTATGTACCGCGTCGATCTACTCGGGTTGATTCAATTCCATTCTAATCCATTGAATTCCATTCCATTCCTTTCCATTCCATTCTAATCGGGTTGATTCCAATCCATTCCATTCCATTCCATTCCATTCCATTCCATTCCATTCCATTCCATTCCATTCCATTCCATTCTACTCAGGTTGATTCAATTCCATTCTGTTCCATTCCATTCCATTCCATTCCATTCCATTCCATTCCATTGCATTCCATTCCATTCCATTTTACTCGAGTTGATTCCATTCCATTCCATTCCATTCCATTCCATTCCATTCCATTCCATTCCATTCCATTGCTTTCCATTCCAGTCCTTTCCTTTCCATTCTCCTCTGGTTGATTCCATTCCACTCCATTCCATTCCATTCCATTCCATTCCATTCCATTCCATTCCATTCCATTCCATTCCAGTCCATTCCTCTCCACTCCACTCCACTACACTCCACTCCAGTCCACTTCAGTCCACTGCACTCCACTCTACTCGGGTTGATTCAATTCCATTCTATTCCATTCCATTCAGTTCCATTCCGTTACATTCCTTTCCGTTCCATTCTACTCGGGTTTATTCAATTCCATTCTATTCCATTCCATTCCATTCCATTCCATTCCATTCCATTCCATTCCATTCCATTCCATTGCATTCCATTCCATTCCATTCCGTTCTACTCGGGATGATTCCATTCCGTTCCGTTACATTCCGTTCCGTCCCGTTGCGACCCGTCCCATGCCGTCCCGTCCCTTCCCGTCCCATCCCGTTACTTTCTACTCAGATTGGTTCCTTTCCGTTCCGTTCCGTTCTTTTCCGTTCCTTTCTATTCCATTCCTTTCCTTTCCGTTCTTTTCTGTTCCGTTCCATTCCGTTCCACTCGGGTTGATTCAATTCCACTCTATTCCATTCCATCCCATTGCATTCCATTCCATTCCATTCCATTCCGTTCAACTCTGGTTGATCATTCCAATCCATTCCATTCCATTCCATTCCATTCCATTCCATTCCATTCCATTCCATTCCGTTCTACTCGGGTTGATTCCATTCCATTCCATTCCATTCCATTCCATTCCATTCCATTCCATTCCATTCCATTCCATTCCATTCCATTCCATTCCATTCCATTCCATTCTACTCGGTGTGATTCCATTCCATTCCATTCCATTCCATTCCATTCCATTCCATTCCATTCCATTCCATTCTACTCGGGTTGATTCAATTCCAGTCCATTCCATTCCATTCCATTCCATTCCATTCCGTTCCGTTCCATTCCGTTCCGTTCCGTTCCATTCCGTTCTACTCGGGTAGATTCAATTCAATTCTATTGCATTCCATTCCATTCCATTCCATTCCATTCCATTCCATTCCATTCCATTCCATTCCATTCCTTTCCATTCCGGTCGTTTCCTTTCCATTCTCCTCGGGTTGATTCCATTCCACTCCATTCCATTCCATTCCATTCCATTCCATTCCATTCCATTCCAGTCCATTCCTCTCCACTCCACTCCACTACACTCCACTCCAGTCCACTTCAGTCCACTGCACTCCACTCTACTCGGGTTGATTCAATTCCATTCTATTCCATTTCATTCAGTTCCATTCCGTTACATTCCTTTCCGTTCCATTCTACTCGGGTTTATTCAATTCCATTCTATTCCATTCCATTCCACTCCATTCCATTCCATTCCATTCCATTCCACTCCATTCCATTCCATTCCTTTCCATTCCATTCCACTCCATTCCATTCCATTCCATTCCATTCCATTCCATTCCATTCCATTCCATTCCATTCCATTCCATTCCGTTCTACCCGGGATGATTCCATTCCGTTCCGTTACATTCCGTTCCGTCCCGTTGCGACCCGTCCCATGCCGTCCCGTCCCTTCCCGTCCCATCCCGTTACTTTCTACTCAGATTGGTTCCTTTCCGTTCCTTTCCGTTCTTTTCCGTTCCTTTCTATTCCATTCCTTTCCATTCCGTTCTTTTCTGTTCCGTTCCATTCCGTTCCACTCGGGTTGATTCAATTCCACTCTATTCCATTCCATCCCATTGCATTCCATTCCATTCCATTCCATTCCGTTCAACTCTGGTTGATCATTCCAATCCATTCCATTCCATTCCATTCCATTCCATTCCATTCCATTCCATTCCATTCCATTCCATTCCATTCCATTCCCTTCCATTCTACTCGGGTTGATTCAATTCCATTCTATTCCATTCCATACCATTCAGTTCCATTCCGTTATGTTCCGCACCGATCTACTCTGGTTGATTCAATTCCATTGTATTCCATTCCATTCCATTCCATTCTATTACATTCCATTCGGTTCTACTCGGGTTGAATCCATTCTGTTCCGTTCCGTTCCATTCTATTCCGTCCCATCGTGTCCCGTCCCGTCCCATCCCGTCCCGTTCCGTTCTACTCGGGTTGATTCCATTCCATTCCGTTCCGTTCCGTTCCGTTCCGTTCCATTCCGTTCCATGCCAATCAGTTCCGTTCTACTCGGGTGGATTCAATTCCATTCTGTTCCATTCCATTCCAATCCACTCCATTCCATTCCATTCCATTCCATTCCATTCTACTCGGGTTGATTCCATTCCGTTCCGTTCCATTCTGTTCCGTCCCGTCCCGACCCGTTCCATCCTGCTCCGTCCCGTCCCGTCCCTTCCTGTCCCATCCCGTTCCGTTCTACTCGAGTTGATTCCATTCGCTTCCATTCCGTTCCGTTCCGTTCCATTCGGTTCCATTCCACTCGGGTTGATTCAATTACATTCTATTGCATTCCATTACATTCCATTCCGTTCCACTACGTTCCGCGTCATTCTACTCGGTTGATTCAATTCCATTCTATTCCGTTCCGTTCCGTTCCCTTCCGCTCCGTTCCATTCTGTTCTACTCGTGTTGATTCCATTCCGTTCCGTTCCATTCTGTCCTGTCCCGTCCCGTCCAGTCCCGTCCCATTCCATTCTACTCGGGTTGTTTCCATTCCATTCCATTCCATTGCATTCCGTTCCGTTCCGTTCCTTTCCGTTACGTTCCGTTCCGTTCCACTCGGGTTAATTCAATTCCATCCTATTCCAATCCATTACATTCCGTTCCGTTCTGCCACGTTCCGCGTCGTTCTACTCGGATTGATTCAATTCCATTCTATTCCATTCCATTCTATTCCATTCCATTCCATTCCATTCCATTCCATTCCATTCCATTCTAATCGGGTTGATTCCAATCCATTCCATTCCATTCCATTCCATTCCATTCCATTCCATTCCATTCCATTCCATTCCATTCCATTCCATTCCATTCCATTCTAATCGGGTTGATTCCAATCCATTCCATTGCTTTCCATTCCATTCCATTCCATTCCATTCCATTCCATTCCATTCCATTCCATTCCATTCCGTTCCGTTCTACTCGTGTTGATTCCAATCCATTCCATTCCGTTCCTTTCCATTCCATTCCATTCAATTCCATTCCATTCCATTCCATTCCATTCCACTCGGGTTGATTCAATTCCATTGTATTCCATTCCATTCCGTTCCGTTCCATTCTGTTCCATTCCGTTCCGTTCCGTTCTTCTCGGGTTGATTCCATTCCGTTCCATTCCGTCCCGTCCTGTCCCGTCCCGTCCCGTCCCGTCCCGTACTGTCCCGTTCCAATCTGCTCGGGTTGATTCCATTCCATTCCATTCCGTTCCGTTCCGTTCCATTCCGTTCCGTTCTGTTCTACTCGGGTTGTTTCAATTCTATTCTATTCCTTTCCATTCCATTCCATTCCATTCCACTCCATTCCACTCCATTCCATTCCTTTCTACTCGGTTTTGTTCCATTCCATTCCGTTCCTCTCTGTTCCGTTCCATTCCGTTCCGTTCCATTCCATTCCGTTCTACTCGGGTTTATTCAATTCAATTCTATTCCATTCCATTCCGTTCCGTTCTGCTATGTTCCGCGTCGATCTACTCGGGTTGATTCAATTCCATTCTAATCCATTGAATTCCATTCCATTCCTTTCCATTCCATTCCATTCCATTCCGTTCCACTCGGTTTTCTTCCATTCCATTCCATTCCATTGCATTCCATTGCATTGAATTCCATTCCATTCCATTCCATTCCATTCCATTCCATTCCATTCCATTCCATTCTACTCGGGTTGATTCAATTCCATTCCATACCATTCCATTCCACTCCATTCCATTCCATTCCACTCCATTCCATTCCATTCCATTCCATTTCATTCCACTCCATTCCATTCCATTCCATTCCATTCCATTCCATTCCATTCCATTCCATTCCATTCCATTCCATTCCATTCCATTCCATTCCATTCCTTTCTAATAGGTTTTGTTTCATTCCGTTCCGTTCCTTTCCGTTCCGTTCCGTTCCGTTCCATTTCGTTCCGTTCTACTCGGGTTTATTCAATTTAATTCTATTCCATTGCATTCCGTTCCATTCTGCAATGTTCCGCGTCGATCTACTCGGGTTGATTCAATTCCATTCTAATCCATTGAATTGCATTCCATTCCTTTCCATTTCATTCCATTCCATTCCATTCCATTCCATTGCATTCCATTCCAGTTGATTCAATTCCATACTATTCCATTCCATTCCATTCTATTCCATTCCGTTCTGTGCCGTTACTATCCGTTCCATTCCGTTCCATTCTGTTCGACTCGGGTTGATTCAATTCTGTTCTATTCCATTCCACTCCATTCCATTCCATTCCATTCCATTCCATTCCATTCCATTCCATTCCATTCCATTCCATTCCGTTCTACTAGAGTTCATACCATTCCATTCTTCCAATCCATTCCATTCCATTAAGTTCTACTCGGGTTGATTCAATTCCATTCTATTCCACTCCATGTCGTTCCTTTCCATTCCGTTCCGTTCTACTCTTGTTTATTCAATTCCATTCTATTCCATTCCATCCCATTGCATTCCATTGCATTCCATTCTTTTCCGTTCAACTCTGGTTGGTCATTCCATTTCATTCCATTCCCTTCCGTTCTACTTGGATTGATTCAACTCCATTCTATTCCATTCCATTCCATTCAGTTCCGTTCCGCTATGTTCTCCATCGATCTACTCGGGTTGATTGAATTCCGTTCTATTCCATTCCATTCCATTCCATTCTATTACATTCATTTCCGTTCTACTCGGGTTGAATCCATTCTGTTCCGTTCCCTCCGTTCTATTCCGTCCCGTCCCTTCCCATTCCATTCTACTCGGGTTGATTCCATTCCATTCCGTTCCGTTCCGTTCCGTTCCATTCCGTTCCATTCCAATCAGTTCCGTTCTACTCGGGTGGATTCAATTCCATTCTATTCCATTCCATTCCATTCCACTCCATTCCATTCCATTCCATTCCATTCCGTTCTACTCTGGTTGATTACATTCCGTTCCGTTCCGTTCCATCCCGTCCCGACCCATCCCATTCCGTCCCGTCCCGTCCCGTCCCATCCCGTTCCGTTCTACTCGTGTTGATTCCATTCCGTTCCATTCCATTCCGTTCCATTCCATTCCGTTCCATTCCACTCGGGTGGATTCTATTCCATTCTATTCCATTCCATTCCATTCCATTCCATTCCATTCCATTCCATTCCATTCCATTCTACTCGGGTTGATTCAATTCGATTCCATTTCGTTCCTTTCCATTCCATTCCGTTCTGCTCTTGTTTATTCAATTCCATTCTATTCCATTCCATCCCATTCCATTCCATTCCATTCCATCCCATTCCATTCCATTCCATTCCATTCCATTCCATTCCATTCCATTCCGTTCAACTCTGGTTGATCATTCCTATCCATTCCATTCCATTCCATTCCATTCCATTCCATTCCATTCCTTTCCATTCCATTCCTTTCCATTCCACTCGGGTTGATTCAATTCCATTCCATTTCGTTCCTTTCCATTCCGTTCCATTCTACTCTTGTTTATTCAATTCCATTCTGTTCTATTCCATCCCATTCCATCCCATTCCATTCCATTCCATTCCATTCCATTCCATTCCATTCCATTCCGTTCAACTCTGGTTGATCATTCCAATCCATTCCATTCCATTCCATTCCATTCCATTCCATTCCATTCCATTCCATTCCATTCCATTCCATTCCCTTCCATTCTACTCGGGTTGATTCAATTCCATTCTATTCCATTCCATTCCATTCAATTCCGTTCCACTATGTTCCGCATCGATCTACTCGGGTTGATTCAATTCCATTCTATTCCATTCCATTCCATTCTATTACATTCCATTCCGTTCTACT
Organism: Gorilla gorilla gorilla; assembly: GCF_029281585.2. Lineage (NCBI taxonomy): Eukaryota > Metazoa > Chordata > Mammalia > Primates > Hominidae > Gorilla > Gorilla gorilla. The sequence goes on from NC_073236.2 coordinate 855,215, forward strand.
CGGGTTGAATCCATTCTGTTCCGTTCCGTTCCATTCTATTCCGTCCCATCGTGTCCCGTCCCGTCCCATCCCGTCCCGTTCCGTTCTACTCGGGTTGATTCCATTCCATTCCGTTCCGTTCCGTTCCGTTCCGTTCCATTCCGTTCCATGCCAATCAGTTCCGTTCTACTCGGGTGGATTCAATTCCATTCTGTTCCATTCCATTCCAATCCACTCCATTCCATTCCATTCCATTCCATTCCATTCTACTCGGGTTGATTCCATTCCGTTCCGTTCCATTCTGTTCCGTCCCGTCCCGACCCGTTCCATCCTGCTCCGTCCCGTCCCGTCCCTTCCTGTCCCATCCCGTTCCGTTCTACTCGAGTTGATTCCATTCGCTTCCATTCCGTTCCGTTCCGTTCCATTCGGTTCCATTCCACTCGGGTTGATTCAATTACATTCTATTGCATTCCATTACATTCCATTCCGTTCCACTACGTTCCGCGTCATTCTACTCGGTTGATTCAATTCCATTCTATTCCGTTCCGTTCCGTTCCCTTCCGCTCCGTTCCATTCTGTTCTACTCGTGTTGATTCCATTCCGTTCCGTTCCATTCTGTCCTGTCCCGTCCCGTCCAGTCCCGTCCCATTCCATTCTACTCGGGTTGTTTCCATTCCATTCCATTCCATTGCATTCCGTTCCGTTCCGTTCCTTTCCGTTACGTTCCGTTCCGTTCCACTCGGGTTAATTCAATTCCATCCTATTCCAATCCATTACATTCCGTTCCGTTCTGCCACGTTCCGCGTCGTTCTACTCGGATTGATTCAATTCCATTCTATTCCATTCCATTCTATTCCATTCCATTCCATTCCATTCCATTCCATTCCATTCCATTCTAATCGGGTTGATTCCAATCCATTCCATTCCATTCCATTCCATTCCATTCCATTCCATTCCATTCCATTCCATTCCATTCCATTCCATTCCATTCCATTCTAATCGGGTTGATTCCAATCCATTCCATTGCTTTCCATTCCATTCCATTCCATTCCATTCCATTCCATTCCATTCCATTCCATTCCATTCCGTTCCGTTCTACTCGTGTTGATTCCAATCCATTCCATTCCGTTCCTTTCCATTCCATTCCATTCAATTCCATTCCATTCCATTCCATTCCATTCCACTCGGGTTGATTCAATTCCATTGTATTCCATTCCATTCCGTTCCGTTCCATTCTGTTCCATTCCGTTCCGTTCCGTTCTTCTCGGGTTGATTCCATTCCGTTCCATTCCGTCCCGTCCTGTCCCGTCCCGTCCCGTCCCGTCCCGTACTGTCCCGTTCCAATCTGCTCGGGTTGATTCCATTCCATTCCATTCCGTTCCGTTCCGTTCCATTCCGTTCCGTTCTGTTCTACTCGGGTTGTTTCAATTCTATTCTATTCCTTTCCATTCCATTCCATTCCATTCCACTCCATTCCACTCCATTCCATTCCTTTCTACTCGGTTTTGTTCCATTCCATTCCGTTCCTCTCTGTTCCGTTCCATTCCGTTCCGTTCCATTCCATTCCGTTCTACTCGGGTTTATTCAATTCAATTCTATTCCATTCCATTCCGTTCCGTTCTGCTATGTTCCGCGTCGATCTACTCGGGTTGATTCAATTCCATTCTAATCCATTGAATTCCATTCCATTCCTTTCCATTCCATTCCATTCCATTCCGTTCCACTCGGTTTTCTTCCATTCCATTCCATTCCATTGCATTCCATTGCATTGAATTCCATTCCATTCCATTCCATTCCATTCCATTCCATTCCATTCCATTCCATTCTACTCGGGTTGATTCAATTCCATTCCATACCATTCCATTCCACTCCATTCCATTCCATTCCACTCCATTCCATTCCATTCCATTCCATTTCATTCCACTCCATTCCATTCCATTCCATTCCATTCCATTCCATTCCATTCCATTCCATTCCATTCCATTCCATTCCATTCCATTCCATTCCATTCCTTTCTAATAGGTTTTGTTTCATTCCGTTCCGTTCCTTTCCGTTCCGTTCCGTTCCGTTCCATTTCGTTCCGTTCTACTCGGGTTTATTCAATTTAATTCTATTCCATTGCATTCCGTTCCATTCTGCAATGTTCCGCGTCGATCTACTCGGGTTGATTCAATTCCATTCTAATCCATTGAATTGCATTCCATTCCTTTCCATTTCATTCCATTCCATTCCATTCCATTCCATTGCATTCCATTCCAGTTGATTCAATTCCATACTATTCCATTCCATTCCATTCTATTCCATTCCGTTCTGTGCCGTTACTATCCGTTCCATTCCGTTCCATTCTGTTCGACTCGGGTTGATTCAATTCTGTTCTATTCCATTCCACTCCATTCCATTCCATTCCATTCCATTCCATTCCATTCCATTCCATTCCATTCCATTCCATTCCGTTCTACTAGAGTTCATACCATTCCATTCTTCCAATCCATTCCATTCCATTAAGTTCTACTCGGGTTGATTCAATTCCATTCTATTCCACTCCATGTCGTTCCTTTCCATTCCGTTCCGTTCTACTCTTGTTTATTCAATTCCATTCTATTCCATTCCATCCCATTGCATTCCATTGCATTCCATTCTTTTCCGTTCAACTCTGGTTGGTCATTCCATTTCATTCCATTCCCTTCCGTTCTACTTGGATTGATTCAACTCCATTCTATTCCATTCCATTCCATTCAGTTCCGTTCCGCTATGTTCTCCATCGATCTACTCGGGTTGATTGAATTCCGTTCTATTCCATTCCATTCCATTCCATTCTATTACATTCATTTCCGTTCTACTCGGGTTGAATCCATTCTGTTCCGTTCCCTCCGTTCTATTCCGTCCCGTCCCTTCCCATTCCATTCTACTCGGGTTGATTCCATTCCATTCCGTTCCGTTCCGTTCCGTTCCATTCCGTTCCATTCCAATCAGTTCCGTTCTACTCGGGTGGATTCAATTCCATTCTATTCCATTCCATTCCATTCCACTCCATTCCATTCCATTCCATTCCATTCCGTTCTACTCTGGTTGATTACATTCCGTTCCGTTCCGTTCCATCCCGTCCCGACCCATCCCATTCCGTCCCGTCCCGTCCCGTCCCATCCCGTTCCGTTCTACTCGTGTTGATTCCATTCCGTTCCATTCCATTCCGTTCCATTCCATTCCGTTCCATTCCACTCGGGTGGATTCTATTCCATTCTATTCCATTCCATTCCATTCCATTCCATTCCATTCCATTCCATTCCATTCCATTCTACTCGGGTTGATTCAATTCGATTCCATTTCGTTCCTTTCCATTCCATTCCGTTCTGCTCTTGTTTATTCAATTCCATTCTATTCCATTCCATCCCATTCCATTCCATTCCATTCCATCCCATTCCATTCCATTCCATTCCATTCCATTCCATTCCATTCCATTCCGTTCAACTCTGGTTGATCATTCCTATCCATTCCATTCCATTCCATTCCATTCCATTCCATTCCATTCCTTTCCATTCCATTCCTTTCCATTCCACTCGGGTTGATTCAATTCCATTCCATTTCGTTCCTTTCCATTCCGTTCCATTCTACTCTTGTTTATTCAATTCCATTCTGTTCTATTCCATCCCATTCCATCCCATTCCATTCCATTCCATTCCATTCCATTCCATTCCATTCCATTCCGTTCAACTCTGGTTGATCATTCCAATCCATTCCATTCCATTCCATTCCATTCCATTCCATTCCATTCCATTCCATTCCATTCCATTCCATTCCCTTCCATTCTACTCGGGTTGATTCAATTCCATTCTATTCCATTCCATTCCATTCAATTCCGTTCCACTATGTTCCGCATCGATCTACTCGGGTTGATTCAATTCCATTCTATTCCATTCCATTCCATTCTATTACATTCCATTCCGTTCTACTCGGGTTGAATCCATTCTGTTCCATTCCGTTCCGTTCTATTCCGCCCGTCGCGTCCCGTCCCGTCCCTTCCCGTCCCGTCCCGTTCCGTTCTACTCGGTTTGATTCCCTTCCATTCCGTTCTGTTCCGTTCCGTTCCTTTCCGTTCCGTTCCATTCCATTCCAATCATTTCCGTTCTACTCTGGTGGATTCAATTCCCTTCTAGTCCATTCCATTCCATTCCATTCCGTTCCGTTCCGCTATGTTCCGCGTTGATCTACCCGGGTTGATTCAATTCCATTCTATTCTATTCCATTCCATTCCATTCCATTCCACTCCATTCCATTCCATTCCATTCCGTTCTATTCGGGTTGATTCCATTCCGTTCCCTTCCGTTCCGACCAATCCCGTCCCGTCCCGTCCCGTCCTGTCCCGTCCCGTCCCATTCCGTTCTACTCGGGTTGAATCCATTCCATTCCATTCCGTTCCGTTCCGTTCCATTCCGTTCCGTTTCACTCGGGTTGATTCAATTACATTCTATTTCATTCTATTCCATTCCGTTCCGTTCCGTTACTTTCCGTTCCATTCCGTTCTGTTCTGTTCTACTCTCGTTTTTTCAATTCTATTCTATTCCATTCCATTCCATTCCATTCCATTCCATGCCATTCCATTCCGTGCTACTCGAGTTCATAACATTCCATTCTTCCATTCCATTCCATTCTATTCCATTCTACTCGGGTTGATTCCATTCCATTCCATTCCATTCCATTTTGTTCCTTTCCATTCCGTTCCGTTCTACTCTTGTTTATTCAATTCCATTCTATTCCATTCCATCCCATTCCATTCCATTCCATTCCATTCAATTCCGTTCAACTCAGGTTGATCATTCCATTCCATTCCATTCCATTCCATTCCATTCCATTCCATTCCATTCCATTCCATTCCATTCCATTCCATTCCATTGCATTCCATTCCATTCCATTCCATTCTACTCGGTTTGATTCCATTCTCTTCCGTTCCGTTCCTTTCCGTCCCGTCCCATCCCGTTCCGTTCTACTCGGGTTGATTCCATTCCGTTCCGTTCCGTTCCATTCCGTTCCATTCCATTCCGTTCCATTCCGTTCCATTCTACTCGGGTTGATTCTATTCCATTCCATTCCGTTTCATTCCATTCCATTCCATTCCATTCCATTCCATTCCATTCCATTCCGTTCTACTTGGGTTGATTCCATGCCGTTCCGTTCCATTCAGTTCCATCAAGTCCCGTCCCGTCCCGTCCCGATGTAACCGGTCACGTCCTGTTCCGTTCCGTTCTACTCGGGTTGGTTCCATACCATTCCGTTCTGTTCCGTTCCGTTCCGTTCCATTCCTTTCCGTTCCGTGCCTTTTCGTTCCGTTCTGTTCCGTTCCACTCGGGTTGATTCAATACCATTCTATTACTTTCCATTACATTCCGTTCCGTTCCGCTACGTTCTGCGTCATACTACTCGGATTTATTCAATTCCGTTCTATTCCAATGAATTCCATTCCATTCCATTCCATTGCATTCCATTCCATTCCATTCTACTCGGTTTCATTCAATTGCATTCTGTTGCATTCCATTCCATTCCATTCCATTCCGTTCCCTTCCGTTCCGTTCCGTTCCATTCTAATCGGGTTGATTCAATTCAATTCTACTCCATTCTATTCCATTCCATTCCATTCCAGTCCATTCCATCACAGTCCATTCCATTCTATTGCATTCCATTCCACTACAATCCATTCCAATCCATTCCATTCTAATCGGGTTGATTCCATTCCATTGCATTCCATTCCATTCCATTCCATTCCATTCCATTCCATTCCATTCCATTCCATTCCATTCCATTCCATTCCATTCTACTCGGGTTGACTCCATTCTGTTCCGTACCGTCCCATTCTTTCCCGTCCCGTCCGGTCCCATCCCGTCCCGTTCCGTTCTACTCGGGTTGATTCCATTCCATTCCATTCCGTTCCCTTCCTTTCCGTTCGGTTCCGATCCGTTCCATTCCATTCCATTCTGTTCCATTCTGTTCTGTTCTACTCAGGTTGATTCCATTCCATTCCATTCTATTCCATTCCATTCCATTCCATTCCATTCCATTCCATTCCATTCCATTCAACTAGGGTTGATTCCATTCCATTCCATTCCATTCCATTCCATTCCATTCCAATCCATTCCATTCTACTTGGGTTGATTCCTTTCCATTCCATTCCATTGCATTCCATTCCATTTCATTCCGTTCAATTCCAATCCATTCCATTCTACACGAGTTCATTCCATTCCATTCCATTATTGCATTCCACTCCATTCCATTCTACTCGGGTTGATTCTATTCTTTTCCGTTCCATCCCGTCCCGCCCCGTCCCGTCCCGTTCTGTTCTACTCGGGTTGATTCCATTCCATTCCGTTCCTTTCCATTGCATTCCGTTCCGTTCCGTTCTGTTCCATTCCGTTCCATTCTACTCGGGTTGATTCAATTCCATTCTGTTCCATTCCATTCCATTCCGTTCCGTTTCACTATGTTCCGTGTCGATCTACTCGGGTTGATTCCATTCCATTCCATTCCATTCCATTCCATTCCATTCCATTCCATTCCATTCCATTCCATTCCAATCCACTCCATTCCATTCCATTCTACTCGGGTTGATTCCATTTTGTTCCATTCTGTCCCATCCCGTCCCATCCCGTCCCATCCCTTTCCATTCTACTCGGGTTGATTCCATTCCGTTCCATTCCGATCTGTTCCGTTTCGTTCCTTTCCGTTCCGTTCTGTTCCATTCTGTTCTGTTCTACTCGGGTTGATTCAATTCCACTCTATTCCACTCCATTCCATTCCTTTCCGTTCCGCTTTGTTCTGCGTCGATCTACTCGGGTTGATTCAATTCCGTTCTATTCCAACGAATTCCATTCCATTCCATTCCATTCCATTCCATTCCATTCGGTTCTACACGGGTTGATTCCATTCCATTCCATTCTGTTCCGTTCCGTTCCGTTCCGTTCCATTCCTTTCCGTTCCGTGCCTTTCCGTTCCGTTCCGTTCCGTTCCACTCGGGTTGATTCAATTCCATTATATTACATTCCATTACATTCCGTTCCGTTCCGCTACGTTCTGCGTCGTACTACTCGGGTTGATTCAATTCCGTTCTATTCCAACGAATTCCATTCCATTCCATTCCATTCCATTCCATTCCATTCCATTCCATTCTACTCGGTTTGATTCAATTGCATTCTATTGCATTCCATTCCATTCCGTTCCGTTCCGTTCCGTTCCGTTCCGTTCCGTTCCATTCTACTCGTGTTGATTCAATTCAATTCTATTCCATTCCATTCCATTCCATTCCATTACAGTCCATTCCATTCCATTCCATTCTATTCCATTCCATTCCATTACAATCCATTCCAATCCATTCTTCTAATCGGGTTGATTCCATTCCATTGCTTTCCATTCCATTCCATTCCATTCCATTCCATTCCATTCCATTCCATTCCATTCCATTCCATTCCATTCCATTCCATTCCGTTCCATTCCATTCTGCTCGGGTTGATTCCATTCCATTCCATTCCATTCCATTCCATTCCATTCCATTCCATTCCATTGTACTCTGGTTGATTCCATTCCATTCCATTCCATTCCATTCAATTCCATTCCATTCCATTCCATTCCACTCCATTCCATTCCATTCTACTTGGGTTGATTCCACTCCATTCTATTCCATTCCGTTCCATTCCACTCCCATCCATTCCATTCTATTCGAGTTGATTCCATTCCATTCCTTTGCATTCCGTTCCTTTCCGTTCCGTTCCGTTCCATTCCCTTCTGTTGCATTCTACTCGGGTTGATTCAATTCCATTCAATTCCATTCAATTCCATTCCGTTCTACTCGTTTTGATTCAATTCCATTCTATTCCATTCCATTCCATTCCATTCCATTCCATTCCATTCTACTCGGGTTGACTCCATTCTGTTCCGTACCGTCCCATTCTTTCCCGTCCCGTCCGGTCCCATCCCGTCCCGTTCCGTTCTACTCGGGTTGATTCCATTCCATTCCATTCCGTTCCCTTCCTTTCCGTTCGGTTCCGATCCGTTCCATTCCATTCCATTCTGTTCCATTCTGTTCTGTTCTACTCAGGTTGATTCCATTCCATTCCATTCTATTCCATTCCATTCCATTCCATTCCATTCCATTCCATTCCATTCCATTCCATTCCATTCAACTAGGGTTGATTCCATTCCATTCCATTCCATTCCATTCCATTCCAATCCATTCCATTCTACTTGGGTTGATTCCTTTCCATTCCATTCCATTGCATTCCATTCCATTTCATTCCGTTCAATTCCAATCCATTCCATTCTACACGAGTTCATTCCATTCCATTCCATTATTGCATTCCACTCCATTCCATTCTACTCGGGTTGATTCTATTCTTTTCCGTTCCATCCCGTCCCGCCCCGTCCCGTCCCGTTCTGTTCTACTCGGGTTGATTCCATTCCATTCCGTTCCTTTCCATTGCATTCCGTTCCGTTCCGTTCTGTTCCATTCCGTTCCATTCTACTCGGGTTGATTCAATTCCATTCTGTTCCATTCCATTCCATTCCGTTCCGTTTCACTATGTTCCGTGTCGATCTACTCGGGTTGATTCCATTCCATTCCATTCCATTCCATTCCATTCCATTCCATTCCATTCCATTCCATTCCAATCCACTCCATTCCATTCCATTCTACTCGGGTTGATTCCATTTTGTTCCATTCTGTCCCATCCCGTCCCATCCCGTCCCATCCCTTTCCATTCTACTCGGGTTGATTCCATTCCGTTCCATTGCGATCTGTTCCGTTTCGTTCCTTTCCGTTCCGTTCTGTTCCATTCTGTTCTGTTCTACTCGGGTTGATTCAATTCCACTCTATTCCACTCCATTCCATTCCGTTCCGTTCCGCTTTGTTCTGCGTCGATCTACTCGGGTTGATTCAATTCCGTTCTATTCCAACGAATTCCATTCCATTCCATTCCATTCCATTCCATTCCATTCCATTCGGTTCTACACGGGTTGATTCCATTCCATTCCATTCTGTTCCGTTCCGTTCCGTTCCGTTCCATTCCTTTCCGTTCCGTGCCTTTCCGTTCCGTTCCGTTCCGTTCCACTCGGGTTGATTCAATTCCATTATATTACATTCCATTACATTCCGTTCCATTCCGCTACGTTCTGCGTCGTACTACTCGGGTTGATTCAATTCCGTTCTATTCCAACGAATTCCATTCCATTCCATTCCATTCCATTCCATTCCATTCCATTCTACTCGGTTTGATTCAATTGCATTCTATTGCATTCCATTCCATTCCGTTCCGTTCCGTTCCGTTCCGTTCCGTTCCATTCTACTCGGTTTGATTCAATTCAATTCTATTCCATTCCATTCCATTCCATTCCATTACAGTCCATTCCATTCCATTCCATTCTATTCCATTCCATTCCATTACAATCCATTCCAATCCATTCTTCTAATCGGGTTGATTCCATTCCATTGCTTTCCATTCCATTCCATTCCATTCCATTCCATTCCATTCCATTCCATTCCATTCCATTCCATTCCATTCCATTCCATTCCATTCCGTTCCATTCCATTCTGCTCGGGTTGATTCCATTCCATTCCATTCCATTCCATTCCATTCCATTCCATTCCATTCCATTGTACTCTGGTTGATTCCATTCCATTCCATTCCATTCCATTCAATTCCATTCCATTCCATTCCATTCCACTCCATTCCATTCCATTCTACTTGGGTTGATTCCACTCCATTCTATTCCATTCCGTTCCATTCCACTCCCATCCATTCCATTCTATTCGAGTTGATTCCATTCCATTCCTTTGCATTCCGTTCCTTTCCGTTCCGTTCCGTTCCATTCCCTTCTGTTGCATTCTACTCGGGTTGATTCAATTCCATTCAATTCCATTCAATTCCATTCCGTTCTACTCGTTTTGATTCAATTCCATTCTATTCCATTCCATTCCATTCCATTCCATTCCATTCCATTCTACTCGGGTTGACTCCATTCTGTTCCGTACCGTCCCATTCTTTCCCGTCCCGTCCGGTCCCATCCCGTCCCGTTCCGTTCTACTCGGGTTGATTCCATTCCATTCCATTCCGTTCCCTTCCTTTCCGTTCGGTTCCGATCCGTTCCATTCCATTCCATTCTGTTCCATTCTGTTCTGTTCTACTCAGGTTGATTCCATTCCATTCCATTCTATTCCATTCCATTCCATTCCATTCCATTCCATTCCATTCCATTCCATTCCATTCCATTCCATTCCATTCAACTAGGGTTGATTCCATTCCATTCCATTCCATTCCATTCCATTCCAATCCATTCCATTCTACTTGGGTTGATTCCTTTCCATTCCATTCCATTGCATTCCATTCCATTTCATTCCGTTCAATTCCAATCCATTCCATTCTACACGAGTTCATTCCATTCCATTCCATTATTGCATTCCACTCCATTCCATTCTACTCGGGTTGATTCTATTCTTTTCCGTTCCATCCCGTCCCGCCCCGTCCCGTCCCGTTCTGTTCTACTCGGGTTGATTCCATTCCATTCCGTTCCTTTCCATTGCATTCCGTTCCGTTCCGTTCTGTTCCATTCCGTTCCATTCTACTCGGGTTGATTCAATTCCATTCTGTTCCATTCCATTCCATTCCGTTCCGTTTCACTATGTTCCGTGTCGATCTACTCGGGTTGATTCCATTCCATTCCATTCCATTCCATTCCATTCCATTCCATTCCAATCCACTCCATTCCATTCCATTCTACTCGGGTTGATTCCATTTTGTTCCATTCTGTCCCATCCCGTCCCATCCCGTCCCATCCCTTTCCATTCTACTCGGGTTGATTCCATTCCGTTCCATTCCGATCTGTTCCGTTTCGTTCCTTTCCGTTCCGTTCTGTTCCATTCTGTTCTGTTCTACTCGGGTTGATTCAATTCCACTCTATTCCACTCCATTCCATTCCGTTCCGTTCCGCTTTGTTCTGCGTCGATCTACTCGGGTTGATTCAATTCCGTTCTATTCCAACGAATTCCATTCCATTCCATTCCATTCCATTCCATTCCATTCCATTCGGTTCTACACGGGTTGATTCCATTCCATTCCATTCTGTTCCGTTCCGTTCCGTTCCGTTCCATTCCTTTCCGTTCCGTGCCTTTCCGTTCCGTTCCGTTCCGTTCCACTCGGGTTGATTCAATTCCATTATATTACATTCCATTACATTCCGTTCCATTCCGCTACGTTCTGCGTCGTACTACTCGGGTTGATTCAATTCCGTTCTATTCCAACGAATTCCATTCCATTCCATTCCATTCCATTCCATTCCATTCCATTCTACTCGGTTTGATTCAATTGCATTCTATTGCATTCCATTCCATTCCGTTCCGTTCCGTTCCGTTCCGTTCCGTTCCATTCTACTCGGTTTGATTCAATTCAATTCTATTCCATTCCATTCCATTCCATTCCATTACAGTCCATTCCATTCCATTCCATTCTATTCCATTCCATTACATTACAATCCATTCCAATCCATTCTTCTAATCGGGTTGATTCCATTCCATTGCTTTCCATTCCATTCCATTCCATTCCATTCCATTCCATTCCATTCCATTCCATTCCATTCCGTTCCATTCCATTCTGCTCGGGTTGATTCCATTCCATTCCATTCCATTCCATTCCATTCCATTCCATTCCATTCCATTCCATTCCATTCCATTGTACTCTGGTTGATTACATTCCATTCCATTCCATTCCATTCAATTCCATTCCATTCCATTCCATTCCACTCCATTCCATTCCTTTCTACTTGGGTTGATTCCACTCCATTCTATTCCATTCCGTTCCATTCCACTCCCATCCATTCCATTCTATTCGAGTTGATTCCATTCCATTCCTTTGCATTCCGTTCCTTTCCGTTCCGTTCCGTTCCATTCCCTTCTGTTCCATTCTACTCGGGTTGATTCAATTCCATTCAATTCCATTCAATTCCATTCCGTTCTACTCGTTTTGATTCAATTCCATTCTATTCCATTCCATTCCATTCCATTCTGTTCCTCTATGTTCCGAGTCGATCTACCTGGGCTGATTCAATTCCATTCCATTCCATTCCATTGTATTCCATTCCATTCCATTCCATTCCATTCCATTCCATTCCATTCCATTCCATTCCATTCCATTGCATTCCATTCCATTCCATTCTATTCCATTCCATTCCAATCCATTCCATTCTATTCCATTCCATTCCATTCCACTCCCATCCGTTCCGTTCTATTCGGGTTGATTCCATTCCATTCCTTTCCATTCCGTTCCATTCTGTTCCATTTCGTTCCGTTCCTTTCTGTTCCATTCTGTTCCATTCTACTCGGGTTGATTCAATTCCATTCTATTCCATTCAATTCCATTCCGTTCTACTCGGGTTGATTCAATTCCATTCTATTCTGTTCCATTCCATTCCATTCTGTTCCGCTATGTTCCGCGTCGATCTACCTGGGCTGATTCAATTCCATTCCATTCCATTCCATTGCATTCCATTCCATTGCATTCCATTCCATTCCATTCCATTCCATTGCATTCCATTCCATTCCATTCCTTTCCATTCCATTCCATTCCGTTCCATTCCATTCTGCTCGGGTTGATTCCATTCCATTTCATTCCATTCCATTCCATTCCATTCCATTCCATTCCATTCCATTGTACTCTGGTTGATTCCATTCCATTCCATTCCATTCCATTCCATTCCATTCCATTCCATTCAATTCCATTCCATTCCATTCCATTCCTCTCCACTCCATTCCATTCTACTTGGGTTGATTCCACTCCATTCTATTTCATTCCGTTCCATTCCACTCCCATCCATTCCATTCTGTTCGGGTTGATTCCACTCCATTCCTTTCCATTCCGTTCCTTTCCGTTCCGTTCCGTTCCGTTCCCTTCTGTTCCATTCTGTGCCATTCTACTCGGGTTGATTCAATTCCATTCAATTCCATTCAATTCCATTCCGTTCTACTCGGGTTGATTCAATTCCATTCTATTCCATTCCATTCCATTCCATTCTGTTCCTCTATGTTCCGCGTCGATCTACCTGGGCTGATTCAATTCCATTCCATTCCATTCCATTGCATTCCATTCCATTCCATTCCATTCCATTCCATTCCATTCCATTCCATTCCATTCCATTCCATTCCATTCCATTCCATTCAATTGCATTCCATTCCATTCCATTCTATTCCATTCCATTCCAATCCATTCCATTCTATTCCAATCCATTCCATTCCACTCCCATCCGTTCCGTTCTATTCGGGTTGATTCCATTCCATTCCTTTCCATTCCGTTCCTTTCTGTTCCGTTCCGTTCCGTTCCTTTCTGTTCCATTCTGTTCCATTCTACTCGGGTTGATTCAATTCCATTCTATTCCATTCAATTCCATTCCGTTCTACTCGGGTTGATTCAATTCCATTCTATTCTGTTCCATTCCATTCCATTCTGTTCCGCTATGTTCCGCGTCGATCTACCAGGGCTGATTCAATTCCATTCCATTCCATTCCATTGCATTCCATTCCATTCCATTCCATTCCATTCCATTGCATTCCATTCCATTCCATTGCATTCCATTCCATTCCATTCCATTTCATTCCATTCCATTGCATTCCATTCCATTCCATTCAATTTCATTCCATTCCATTGCATTCCATTCCATTCCATTGCATTCCATTCCATTCCATTGCATTCCATTCCATTCCATTCCATTCCATTCCATTCCATTCCATTCAATTCCTTTCCATTCTATTCAATTCCATTCTATTCCATTCCACTCTGTTCCATTCCATTCCATTCTGTTCCGTTCCGTTCCGTTCTACTCGGGTTGATTCAATTCCATTCTCTTCCATTCCATTCCATTCCATTCCATTCCATTCCATTCCATTCCATTCCATTCCATTCCATTCCATTGTACTCAGGTTGATTCCATTCCATTCCATTCCATTCCATTCCATTCCATTCCATTCCATACCATTACATCCCATCCCATTCCATTCCATTCCATTCCATTCCATTCCTTTCCGTTGTACTCGGGTTAATTCCACTCCGTTCCGTTCCGTTCCGTTCCGTCCCGTCCCAAACCGTCCTGTCTCGTACCATCCTGTCCTGTCCCCTTCCGTTCTACTCGGGTTAATTCCATTCCATTCTGATCCATTCCGTTCCGTTCCATTCCTTTCCATTCCTTTCCCTTCTGTTCCGTTCCGTTCTGTTCCACTCGGGTTGATTCAATTCCATTCTGCTATTTTCCTTTGCATTCCATTCCGTTCCACTACTTTCTGCGTCGTTCTACTCGGGTTGATTCAATTCCATTCTATTCCATTGAATTCCATTCCATTCCATTCCATTCCATTCCATTCCATTCCATTCCATTCCATTCCTTTCCACTCGGGTTGATTCAATTCCATTCTCTTACATTCCATTACATTCCGTTCCGTTCCAGTACGTTCTGCGTTGTTCTACTCGGGTTGATTCAATTCCATTCTATTCCTTTGAATTCCATTCCATTCCACTCCATTCCTTTCCCTTCCATTCCATTCCATTCCATTCCATTCCATTCCGTTCTACATGGGTTTATTCCATTCCATTCTATTCCATTCCATTCCATTCCATTCCATTCCATTCCATTCCATTCCATTCCATTCCATTCCATTCCATTCCATTCCATTCCTTTCCACTCGGGTTGATTCAATTCCATTGTATTCCATTCCATTCTGTTCCGTTCCCTTCCGTTCCGTTCCGTTCCATTCCGTTCTACTCGGGTTGATTCAATTCAATTCTATTCCATTCTTTTCCATTCCATTCCATTCCATTCCATTCCATGAAATTGTACTCCGGCTGATTCCATTCCACTCCATTCCATTCCATTCCATTCCATTCCATTCCATTCCATTCCATTCCAATCCGTTCTACTCGGGTTGATTCCATTCCATTCCATGCCATTCCATTCCATTCCATTCCATTCCATTCCACTCCATTCTACTCGGGTTGATTCAATTCCATTCTATTCCATTCCATTCCGTTCCGTTCCATTTAGTTCCGTTCCGTTCTGTTCCGTTCTACTCGGGTTGATTCAATTCAATTGTATTCCATTCCATTGCATTCCATTCCATTCCATTCCTTTCCGTTCCATTTTACTTGGGTTGATTCCATTCCATTCCATTCCATTGCATTCCATTCCATTCCAGTCCATTCCAGTCCATTCTCCTCGGGTTCATTCCATTCCACTCCATTCCATTCCAATCCATTCCAATCCATTCCATTCTTCTCGGGTTGATTCCATTCCATTCCATTCCATTCCATTCCATTGCATTCCATTGCATTCCATTCCATTCCATTCCATTCCACTCGGGTTGATTCAATTCCATTCAATTGCATTCCATTCCGTTCCGTTCCATTCCGTTCAGTTAAATTCCATTCCATTCTACTTGGGTTGACTCAACTCAATTCTATTCCATTCCATTCCATTCCATTCCATTCCATTCCATTCCATTCCATTCCATTCCATTATATTCCATCACATTCCATTCCACTCCATTCCATTCCATTGTACTCGGGTTGATTCCATTCCATTCCATTCCATTCCATTCAATTATTCCATTCCAGTCCATTCCACTCCATTATACTCGGGTTGATTCCTTTCCATTCCATTCCATTCCATTCTATTCCATTCCATTACATTACATTCCATTGCATTCCAATCCATACCATTGTACTCGGGTTGATTCCATTCCATTCCATTCCATTCCATTCCATTCCATTCCATTCCATTCCATTCCATTCCATTGCATTCCATTCCATTCCATTCCATTCCATTCCATTCCATTCCAATCCATTCCATTCTACTCGGGTTCATTCCATTCTGTTCCGTTCTGTCCCGTCCTGCCCCGTCCCGTCCCATCCCGTCCCGTTCCGTTCTACTCGGGTTGATTCCATTCCATTCCATTCCGTTCCCCTCCTTTCCGTTCCGTTCCGATCCGTTCCGTTCCTTTCCACTCTGTTCCATTCTGTTCTGTTCTACTCGGGTTGATTCCATTCCATTCCATTCCATTCCATTCCATTCCATTCCATTCCATTCCATTCCATTCCATTCCATTCCATTCCATTCCATTCCATTCCATTCAGTTCTACTCGGGTTGATTCCATTCCGTTAGATTCGGTTCCTTTCCGTCCCATCCCGGCCCATCCCGTTCCGTTCTACTCGCGTGGATTCCTTTGCGTTCCTTTCTGTTCCGTTCTGCTCCGTTCCGTTCCTTTCCATTCCGTTCCGTTCCGTTCCACTCGGGTTGATTCAATTCGATTCTATTACATTCCATTACATTCCATTCCTTTCTGCTACGTTCCGCGTCATTCTACTCAGGTTGATTCAATTCAATTCTATTGCATGGAATTCCATTCCATTCCATTCCATTGAATTCCATTCCATTCCATTCCATTCCATTGCATTCCATTCCATTCCATTCCATTCCATTCCTTTCTACTCTGGTTGATTCCATTCCATTCCATTTTATTCCATTCTACTTGGGTAGATTCCATGCCATTCCATTCCATTCCATTCCATTCCATTCTACTCCATTCCATTCCATTCCATTCCGTTCTACTCGAGTAGATTCCATTCCATTCCATTAAATTCCATTGCATTCCATTCCATTCCATTCCACTCCATTCCACTCCATTCTACTCGGGTAGATTTCATCCTATTCCATTCCATTCCATTCCATTTCATTCCATTCCATTCCATTCTACTCGGGTTGATCCCATTCCATTCCATTCCATTCCATTCCATTCCAATCCATTCCATTATTCCATTCCATTCCATTCCATTCTACTCGGGTTGATTCCATTCTGTTCCGTTCCGTCCCGTCCCGTCCAATCCCGTCCCATCCCGTCTCGTCCTGTCCAGTCTCGTCCCGTTCCGTTCTACTGGGGTTGATTGCATTCCATTCTGTTCCTTTCCGTTCTTTTCTGTTCTGTTCTGTTCCATTCCCTTCTGTTCCATTCCGCTCCGTTCTACTCGAGTTGATTTAATTCCATTCTGTTCCGTTCCATTCCATTCCGTTCCATTTCGCTATGTTCCGCATCGATCTACTCAGGTTGATTCAATTCCATTCTCTTCCATTCCATTCCATTCCCTTCCATTCCATTCCATTCCATTCGGTTCTACACGGGTTGATTCCATTCCATTCCGTTCCGTTCTGTCTCATCCCGTCCCGACCCGTCCCGTCCCGTACCGTCCCGATACGTCCCGTCCTGTCCCGTTCCGTTCTACTCGTTTTGATTCCATTCCTTTCTGTTCCGTTCTGTTCCATTCTGTTGTGTTCCGTTCCTTTCGCTTCCGTTCCTTTCCATTCCATTTCATTCCTTTCCACTCGGGTTGATTCAATTCCATTCTATTACTTTCCATTACATTCCGTTCCGTTCCGCTACGTTTTGCGTCGTACTATTCTGGTTGACTCAGTTCCATTCTATTGAATTGAATTCCATTCCACTCAATTCCATTCCATTCCATTCCATTCCATTCCATTCCATTCCATTCCATTCCTTTCCATTCCGTTCCACACGGGTTGATTCCATTCCTTTCCATGACATTCCATTCCATTCCATTCCATTCCATTCCGTTCTACTCGGGTTGACTGCATTGCACTGCATTCCATTCCATTCCATTCCATTCCATTCCATTCCATTCCATTACATTCCATTCCATTACATTCCACTCGGGTTGATTACATTCTGTTCCGTTCAATCCTGTCCCGTCCCATCCTGTCCCGTGCCGTCCCGTCCCGTCCCGTTCCATTCTACTCGGGTTCATTCCATTCCATTCCATTCCGTTCCGTTCCATTTCGTTCATTTCTGTTCCGTTTCGTTCTGTTCCATTCCGTTCCGTTCTACTCGGGTTGATTCAATTCCACTCTATTCCACTCCATTCCATTCCGTTCTGTTCCGCATTGTTCTGCGTCGATCTACTCGGATTGATTCAATTCCATTCTATTCCACTCCATTCCATTCCATTCCATTCCATTCCATTCCATTCCATTCCATTCCATTCCTTTCCATTCCATTCTTCTCAGGTTGATTCCATTCCATTCCATTCCATTCCATTCCATTCCGTTCCATTCCATTCCATTCCATTCCATTCCATTCCATTCCATTCCATTCCATTCCATTCTGTTCTACACGGGTTGATTCCATTCCGTTCCATTCCGTTCCGTCCCGTCCCGTCCCGTCCTGTCCCGACCCGTCCCGTCCCGTCCCGTCCTGACCCGTCCCGTCCCGTCCCATTACGTTCTACACGTTTTGATTCCATTCCGTTCCGTTCCGTTCTGTTCCATTCTGCTCTGTTCCGTTCCTTTCGGTTCCATTCCTTTCCATTCCATTTCATTCCATTCCACTCGGGTTGATTCAATTCCATTCTATTACTTTCCATTACATTCCGTTCCGTTCCGCTTCATTCTGCGTCGTACTATTCTGGTTGACTCAGTTCCATTCTATTGAATTGAATTCCATTCCACTCCATTCCATTCCATTCCATTCCATTCCATTCCATTCCATTCCATTCCTTTCCATTCCGTTCCATTCCATTCCATTTCAATCCATTCCATTCCATTCAATTCCATTCCGTTCCACACGGGTTGATTCCATTCCATTCCATTCCATTCCTATCCATTCCATTCCGTTCTACTCGGGTTGATTGCATTCCACTCCATTCCATTCCATTCCATTCCATTCCATTCCATTCCATTCCATTCCATTCCATTCCATTCCATTCCATTCCATTCCATTCCACTCGGGTTGATTACATTCTGTTCTGTTCCATCCTGTCCCATCCCGTCCTGTCCCGTGCCGTCCCGTCCCGTCCCGTTCCGTTCTACTCGGGTTGATTCCATTCCATTCCATTCCGTTCCGTTCCGTTCTTTTCCATTCCGTTCCGTTCTACTCGGGTTGATTCAATTCCACTCTATTCCACTCCATTCCATTCCGTTCCGTTCCGCGTTGTTCCGCGTCGATCTACCCGGGTTGATTCAATTCCATTCTATTCCATTCAATTCCATTCGATTCCATTCCATTATTGCATTCCATTCCATTCCATTCTACTCGGGTTGATTGTATTCTGTTCCGTTCCGTCCCGTCCCGTCCCATCCCGTCCCGTCCCGCCCCGTCCCGTCCCATTCCATTCTACTCGGGTTGATTCCATTCCATTCCGTTCCTTTCCATTGCGTTCCGTTCCGTTCCGTTCCGTTCTCTTCCATTCCGTTCCATTCTACTCGGGTTGATTCAATTCCATTCTGTTCCATTCCATTCCATTCCGTTCCGTTTCACTACGTTCCGCTTCTATCTACTCGGGTTGATTCTATTCCATTCCATTCCGTTTCATTCCATTCCATTCCATTCCATTCCATTCCATTCCATTCCATTCCATTCCATTCCGTTCTACTCGGGTTGATTCCATGCCGTTCCGTTCCATTCAGTTCCATCAAGTCCCGTCCCGTCCCATCCCGATGTAACCGGTCACGTCCTGTTCCGTTCCGTTCTACTCGGGTTGGTTCCATACCATTCCGTTCCGTTCCGTTCCGTTCCATTCCTTTCCGTTCCGTGCCTTTCCGTTCCGTTCTGTTCCGTTCCACTCGGGTTGATTCAATACCATTCTATTACTTTCCATTACATTCCGTTCCGTTCCGCTACGTTCTGCATCATACTACTCGGATTTATTCAATTCCGTTCTATTCCAATGAATTCCATTCCATTCCATTCCGTTCCATTCCATTGCATTCCATTCCATTCCATTCTACTCGGTTTCATTCAATTGCATTCTGTTGCATTCCATTCCATTCCATTCCATTCCGTTCCCTTCCGTTCCGTTCCGTTCCATTCTAATCGGGTTGATTCAATTCAATTCTACTCCATTCTATTCCATTCCATTCTATTCCAGTCCATTCCATCACAGTCCATTCCATTCTATTGCATTCCATTCCACTACAATCCATTCCAATCCATTCCATTCTAATCGGGTTGATTCCATTCCATTGCATTCCATTCCATTCCATTCCATTCCATTCCATTCCATTCCATTCCATTCCATTCCATTCCATTCCATTCCATTCCATTCTACTCGGGTTGACTCCATTCTGTTCCGTACCGTCCCATTCTTTCCCGTCCCGTCCGGTCCCATCCCGTCCCGTTCCGTTCTACTCGGGTTGATTCCATTCCATTCCATTCCGTTCCCTTCCTTTCCGTTCGGTTCCGATCCGTTCCATTCCATTCTGTTCCATTCTGTTCCGTTCTACTCAGGTTGATTCCATTCCATTCCATTCCATTCCATTCCATTCCATTCCATTCCATTCCATTCCATTCCATTCCATTCCATTCCATTCAACTAGGGTTGATTCCATTCCATTCCATTCCATTCCATTCCATTCCATTCCATTCCAATCCATTCCATTCTACTTGGGTTGATTCCTTTCCATTCCATTCCATTGCATTCCATTCCATTTCATTCCGTTCAATTCCAATCCATTCCATTCTACACGAGTTCATTCCATTCCATTCCATTATTGCATTCCACTCCATTCCATTCTACTCGGGTTGATTCTATTCTTTTCCGTTCCATCCCGTCCCGCCCCGTCCCGTCCCGTTCTGTTCTACTCGGGTTGATTCCATTCCATTCCGTTCCTTTCCATTGCATTCCGTTCCGTTCCGTTCTGTTCCATTCCGTTCCATTCTACTCGGGTTGATTCAATTCCATTCTGTTCCATTCCATTCCATTCCGTTCCGTTTCACTATGTTCCGTGTCGATCTACTCGGGTTGATTCTATTCCATTCCATTCCATTCCATTCCATTCCATTCCATTCCATTCCATTCCATTCCATTCCAATCCACTCCATTCCATTCCATTCTACTCGGGTTGATTCCATTTTGTTCCATTCTGTCCCATCCCGTCCCATCCCGTCCCATCCCTTTCCATTCTACTCGGGTTGATTCCATTCCGTTCCATTCCGATCTGTTCCGTTTCGTTCCTTTCCGTTCCGTTCTGTTCCATTCTGTTCTGTTCTACTCGGGTTGATTGAATTCCACTCTATTCCACTCCATTCCATTCCGTTCCGTTCCGCTTTGTTCTGCGTCGATCTACTCGGGTTGATTCAATTCCATTCTATTCCATTCCATTCCATTCCATTCCATTCCATTCCATTCCATTCCATTCCCTTCCATTCCATTCCATTCCACTCGGGTTCATTCAATTCTATTCTTTTCCATTCCATTCCATTCCGTTCCATTTCTTTCCGTTCCGTTCCTTTCCGTTCCTTTCCATTCCGTTCTACGTGGGTTGATTCAATTCAATTCTATTCCATTCCATTCCATTCCATTCCATAGTACTCGGGTTGATTCCACTCCATTCCATTCCATTCCGTTCCATTCCATTCCATTCCATTCCAGTCCATTCCATTCCATTCTACTTGGGTTGATTCCATTCCATTCCATTCCATTCCATTCCATTTCATTCCATTCCATTCCATTCCACTCCATTCCATTCCATTCCATTCCATTCTCCTCGTGTTGATTCCATTCCATTTCATTCCATTCCATTCCAGTCCATTCCATTCTACTCTACTCGGGTTGATTCCATTCCATTCCATTCCATTCCATTCCATTCCATTCCATTCCATTCCATTCCATTCCATTCCATTCCATGCCATTCCACTCGGGTTGATTCCATTCCATTCCATTCCATTCCATTCCATTCCATTCCATTCCATTCCATTCCATTCCATTCCATTCCGTTCCATTCCATTCCATTCCACTCGGATTGATTGCTTTCCGTTCCGTTCCGTCCCGTCCCTTCCCATCCCTTTCCGTCATATCCCGTCCCGTCCCGTCGCGTTCTGTTCTACATGGGTTGATTCCATTCCATTCCGTTCCGTTCTGTTCCATTCCGTTCTGTTCCGTTCCATTCTGTTCTGTTCCATTCTATTCCATTCCGTTCCGTTCTACTCGGGTTGATTCCATTCCATTCTATTCCATTCCATTCCATTCCATTCCGTTCCATTCCATTCCATTCCACTCGGATTGATTGCTTTCCGTTCCGTTCCGTCCCGTCCCTTCCCATCCCTTTCCGTCATATCCCGTCCCGTCCCGTCGCGTTCTGTTCTACATGGGTTGATTCCATTCCATTCCGTTCCGTTCTGTTCCATTCCGTTCTGTTCCGTTCCATTCTGTTCTGTTCCATTCTATTCCATTCCGTTCCGTTCTACTCGGGTTGATTCCATTCCATTCTATTCCATTCCATTCCATTCCATTCCGTTCCATTCCTCTATGTTCCACGTCAATCTACTCGGGTTGATTCAATTCCATTCTTTTCCCTTCCATTTCATTCCATTCCATTCCATTACATTCCATTCCATTGTACTCGGGTTGATTCCATTTGATTCCATTCCATTCCATTCCAATCCATTCCATTCCATTCCATTCCATTCCAGTCCATTCCATTCCATTCTACTCAGGTTGATTCCATTCCATGCCATTCCATTCAATTCCATTCCATGCCATTCCACTCCATTCCATTCCATTCCATTCCATTCCATTCCATTCCATTCCATTCCATTCCAGTCCATTCCATTCCATTCCAGTCCATTCCATTCCATTCTTCTCTGGTTGATTCCATTCCATTTATCCATTCCATTCCATTCCATTATATTCCATTCCATTCCTTTCCATTCTACTCGGGTTGATTCCATTCCATTCCATTCCATTCCATTGCATTCCATTCCATTCCATTCCATTCCGGTTGATTCAATTCCATTCTATTCCATTCCATTCCGTTCCGTTCCATTCTGATCCGTTCCATTCCGTTCCGTTCCATTCTACTTGGGTTGATTCAATTCAATTCTATTCCATTTCATTCCATTCCATTCCATTACATTCCATTCCATTGTACTCGGGTTGATTCCATTCGATTCCATTCCATTCCATTCCATTCCATTCCATTCCATTCCATTCCATTCCATTCCATTCCATTCCATTCCATTCCATTCCACTCGGGTTGATTCCATTCCATTCCATTCCATTCCACTCGGGTTGATTCCATTCCATTCCATTCCATTCCATTCCATTCCATTCCATTCCATTCCATTCCATTCCATTCCATTCCATTCCATTCTATTTCAGTCCATTCCATTTCATTCCATTCCATTCCATTCCATTCCATTCCATTCCATTCCATTCCATTCCATTCCCTTCCAGTCCATTCCATTCCATTCCAGTCCATTCCATTCCATTCTACTCGGGTTGATTCCATTCCATTCTATTCCATTCCATTCCGTTCCATTCCATTAAATTCCATTCCATTCCATTCCATTCTACTCGGGTTGATTCCATTCCATTCCATTCCATTCCATTCCATTCCATTCCATTCCATTCCATTCCATTCCATTCCATTCGGGTTGATTCAATTCCATTCTATTCCATTCCATTCCATTGTACTCGGGTTGATTCCATTCCATTCCGTTCCATTCCATTCCATTCCATTCCATTCCATTCTACTCGGGTTGATTCCATTCAGTTCCATTCCATTCCATTCCATTCCATTCCATTCCATTCCATTCCATTCCATTCCATTCCATTCCATTCCATTCAGTTCTACTCAGGTTGATTCCATTCCGTTCCATTCGGTTCCTTTCCGTCCCATCCCATCCCATCCCGTTCCGTTCTACTCGCGTGGATTCCTTTGTGTTCCTTTCCGTTCCGTTCCGTTCCGTTCCACTCGGGTTGATTCAATTCGATTCTATTACATTCCATTACATTCCATTCCGTTCCGCTACGTTCCGCGTCGTTCTACTCGGGTTGATTCAATTCAATTCTATTGCATTGAATTCCATTCCATTCCATTCCATTGAATTCAATTCCATTCCGTTCCATTACATTCCATTCCTTTCTACTCTGGTTGATTCCATTCCATTCCATTTTATTCCATTCTACTTGGGTAGATTCCATTCCATTCCATTCCATTCCATTCCATTCCATTCCATTCCATTCCATTCCATTCCATTCCATTCCATTCCATTCCGTTCTACTCGAGTAGATTCCATTCCTTTCCATTCCATTCCATTCCATTCCATTCCATTCCATTCCATTCCATTCCATTCCATTACACTCCATTCTACTCGTGTAGATTTCATTCTATTCCATTCCATTCCATTCCATTCCATTCCATTCCATTCCATTCCATTCTACTCGTGTTGATTCCTTTCCATTCCATTCCATTATTCCATTCCATTCCATTCCATTCTACTCGGGTTGACTCCATTCTGTTCCGTACCGTCCCATTCTTTCCCGTCCTGTCCCATACCATCCTGTCCCGTTCCGTTCTACTCAGGTTGATTCCATTCCATTCCATTTCGTTCCCTTCCTTTCCGTTCGGTTCTAATCCGTTCCGTTCCATTCCATTCTGTTCCATTCTGTTCTGTTCTACTAGGGTTGATTCCATTTGGTTCCGTTCCGTTTCTTTCCATTCCGTTCCGTTCCACTTGGGATGATTCAATTACATTGTGTTCCATTCCATTACATTCCGTTCCGTTCCGCTGTGTTCCGTGTCGGTCTACTCGGGTTGATTCAATTCCATTCTATTCCATTCCATTCCATTGCATTCCATTCCATTCCGTTCTACTCGGGTTGATTCCATTCCATTCCATTCCATTCCATTCAATTCCTTTCCATTCTATTCAATTCCATTCTATTCCATTCCACTCTGTTCCATTCCAATCCGTTCTGTTCCGTTCCGTTCCCTTTTACTCGGGTTGATTCAATTCCATTCTCTTCCATTCCATTCCATTCCATTCCATTCCATTCCATTCCATTCCATTCCATTCCATTCCATTGTACTCAGGTTGATTCCATTCCATTCCATTCCATTCCATTCCATTCCATTCCATTCCATTCCATTCCATTCCATTCCATTCCATACCATTACATCCCATCCCATTCCATTCCATTCCATTCCATTCCATTCCATTCCTTTCCGTTGTACTCGGGTTAATTCCACTCCGTTCCGTTCCGTTCCGTTCCATTCCGTCCCGTCCCAAACCGTCCCGTCCCGTACCATCCTGTCCTGTCCCCTTCCGTTCTACTCGGGTTAATTCCATTCCGTTCCGATCCATTCCGTTCCGTTCCGTTCCTTTCCATTCCTTTCCCTTCTGTTCCATTCCGTTCTGTTCCACTCGGGTTGATTCAATTCCATTCTGCTATTTTCCTTTGCATTCCATTCCGTTCCACTACTTTCTGCGTCGTTCTACTCGGGTTGATTCAATTCCATTCTATTCCATTGAATTCCATTCCATTCCATTCCATTCCATTCCATTCCATTCCATTCCATTCCATTCCATTCCATTCCACTCGGGTTGATTCAATTCCATTCTCTTACATTCCATTACATTCCGTTCCGTTCCAGTACATTCTGCGTTGTTCTACTCGGGTTGATTCAATTCCTTTCTATTCCTTTGAATTCCATTCCATTCCAATCCATTCCTTTCCCTTCCATTCCATTCCATTCCATTCCATTCCATTCCGTTCTACATGGGTTGATTCCATTCCATTCTATTCCATTCCATCCCATTCCATTCCATTCCATTTCATTCCATTCCATTCCATTCCATTCCATTCCTTCCCACTCGGGTTGATTCAATTCCATTCTATTCCATTCCATTCTGTTCCGTTCCATTCCGTTCCATTCCGTTCCATTCCGTTCTACTCGGGTTGATTCAAGGCAATTCTATTCCATTCTTTTCCATTCCATTCCATTCCATTGCATGAAATTGTACTCCGGCTGATTCCATTCCACTCCATTCCATTCCATTCCATTCCATTCCATTCCATTCCATTCCATTGTACTCGGGTTGATTCCATTCCATTCCGTTCCATTCCATTCCATTCCATTACATTCCATTACATTCCATTCCATTCTACTCGGGTTGATTGCATTCAATTCCATTCCATTCCATTCCTTTACATTCCATTCCATTCCACTCCCCTCCATTCCATTCCTAACCATTCCATTCTATTCGGGTTAAATCCATTCCATTCCATTCCATTCCATTCCATTCCATTCCATTCCATTCCATTCCATTCCATTCCTTTCCATTCCATTCCATTCCATTCAGTTCTACTCGGGTTGATTCCATTCCGTTCCATTCCGTTCCTTTCCGTCCCATCCCATCCCATCCCGTTCCATTCTACTCGCGTGGATTCCTTTCCGTTCCTTTCTGTTCCGTTCCGTTCCGTTCCGTTCCTTTCCGTTCCGTTCCGTTCCGTTCCGTTCCACTCAGGTTGATTCAATGCGATTCTATTACATTCCATTACATTCCGTTCCGTTCCGCTACGTTCCGCGTCGTTCTACTCGGGTTGATTCAATTCAATTCTATTGCATTGAATTCTATTCCATTCCATTCCATTGAATTCCATTCCATTCCATTGCCTTCCATTCCATTCCTTTCTACTCTGGTTGATTCCATTCCATTCCATTTTATTCCATTCTACTTAGGTAGATTCCATTCCATTCCTTTCAATTCCATTCCATTCCATTCCTTTCCATTCCATTCCGTTCTACTCGAGTAGATTCCATTCCATTCCATTCCTTTCCATTCCATTCCATTCCACTCCATTCTACTCGGGTAGATTTCATTC
This sequence comes from Gorilla gorilla gorilla, assembly GCF_029281585.2. Lineage (NCBI taxonomy): Eukaryota > Metazoa > Chordata > Mammalia > Primates > Hominidae > Gorilla > Gorilla gorilla. The sequence continues at coordinate 881,882 of NC_073236.2, forward strand.
TATTCCATTCCATTCCATTCCATTCCATTTCATTCCATTCCATTCCATTCCATTCCATTCCATTCCATTCCATTCTACTCGGGTTGATTCCGTTCCATTCCATTCCATTCCATTCCATTCCATTCCATTCCATTCCATTCCATTATTCCATTCCATTCCATTCCATTCTACTCGGGTTGATTCCATTCTGTTCCGTTCCGTCCCGTCCCGTCCCGTCCCGTCCCGTCTCGTCCTGTCCAGTCCCGTCCCGTTCCGTTCTACTGGGGTTGATTCCGTTCCAATCTGTTCCTTTCCGTTCCGTTCTTTTCTGTTCCATTCCCTTCTGTTCCATTCCGTTCCGTTCTAATCGAGTTGATTCAATTCCATTCTGTTCTGTTCCATTCCATTCCGTTCCGTTTAGCTATGTTCCGCATCGATCTACTCGGGTTGATTCAATTCCATTCTCTTCCATTCCATTCCATTCCATTCCATTCCATTCGGTTCTACATGGGTTGATTCCATTCCATTCCATTCCGTTCCGTTCCGTTCCGTTCCGTTCCATTCCTTTCCGTTCCGTGCCTTTCCGTTCCGTTCCGTTCCGTTCCACTCGGGTTGATTCAATTCCATTATATTACATTCCATTACATTCCGTTCCGTTCCGCTACGTTCTGCGTCGTACTACTCGGGTTGATTCAACTCCGTTCTATTCCAACGAATTCCATTCCATTCCATTCCATTCCATTCCATTCCATTCCATTCTACTCGGTTTGATTCAATTGCATTCTATTGCATTCCATTCCTTTCCGTTCCGTTCCGTTCCACTCTACTCGGGTTGATTCAATTCAATTCTATTCCATTCCATTCCAATCCATTCCATTCCAGTCCATTCCATTCCATTCCATTCTATTCCATTCCATTCCATTACAATCCATTCCAATCCATTCTTCTAATCGGGTTGATTCCATTCCATTGCTTTCCATTCCATTCCATTCCATTCCATTCAATTCCATTCCATTCCATTCCATTCCATTCCATTCCATTCCATTCCATTCCATTCCGTTCCATTCCATTCTGCTCGGGTTGATTCCATTCCATTCCATTCCATTCCATTCCATTCCATTCCATTCCATTCCATTCCATTCCATTCCATTCCATTGTACTCTGGTTGATTCCATTCCATTCCATTCCATTCCATTCCATTCCATTCAATTCCATTCCATTCCATTCCATTCCACTCCATTCCATTCCATTCTACTTGGGTTGATTCCACTCGATTCTATTCCATTCCGTTCCATTCCACTCCCATCCGTTCCCTTCTATTCGAGTTGATTCCATTCCATTCCTTTGCATTCCGTTCCTTTCCGTTCCGTTCCGTTCCGTTCCCTTCTGTTCCATTCTACTCGGGTTGATTCAATTCCATTCAATTCCATTCAATTCCATTCCGTTCTACTCGTTTTGATTCAATTCCATTCTATTCCATTCCATTCCATTCCACTCCCATCCGTTCCGTTCTATTCGGGTTGATTCCATTCCATTCCTTTCCATTCCGTTCCATTCTGTTCCATTTCGTTCCGTTCCTTTCTGTTCCATTCTGTTCCATTCTACTCGGGTTGATTCAATTCCATTCTATTCCATTCAATTCCATTCCGTTCTACTAGGGTTGATTCAATTCCATTCTATTCTGTTCCATTCCATTCCATTCTGTTCCGCTATGTTCCGCGTCGATCTACCTGGGCTGATTCAATTCCATTCCATTCCATTCCATTGCATTCCATTCCATTGCATTCCATTCCATTCCATTCCATTCCATTGCATTCCATTCCATTCCATTCCTTTCCATTCCATTCCATTTCGTTCCATTCCATTCTGCTCGGGTTGATTCCATTCCATTTCATTCCATTCCATTCCATTCCATTCCATTCCATTCCATTCCATTGTACTCTGGTTGATTCCATTCCATTCCATTCCATTCCATTCCATTCCATTCCATTCCATTCCATTCCATTCAATTCCATTCCATTCCATTCCATTCCTCTCCACTCCATTCCATTCTACTTGGGTTGATTCCACTCCATTCTATTCCATTCCGTTCCATTCCACTCCCATCCGTTCCATTCTGTTCGGGTTGATTCCACTCCATTCCTTTCCATTCCGTTCCTTTCCGTTCCGTTCCGTTCCGTTCCCTTCTGTTCCATTCTGTGCCATTCTACTCGGGTTGATTCAATTCCATTCAATTCCATTCAATTCCATTCCGTTCTACTCGGGTTGATTCAATTCCATTCTATTCCATTCCATTCCATTCCATTCTGTTCCTCTATGTTCCGCGTCGATCTACCTGGGCTGATTCAATTCCATTCCATTCCATTCCATTGCATTCCATTCCATTCCATTCCATTCCATTCCATTCCATTCCATTCCATTCCATTCCATTCAATTGCATTCCATTCCATTCCATTCTATTCCATTCCATTCCAATCCATTCCATTCTATTCCAATCCATTCCATTCCACTCCCATCCGTTCCGTTCTATTCGGGTTGATTCAATTCCATTCTATTCCATTCAATTCCATTCCGTTCTACTCGGGTTGATTCAATTCCATTCTATTCTGTTCCATTCCATTCCATTCTGTTCCGCTATGTTCCGCGTCGATCTACCTGGGCTGATTCAATTCCATTCCATTCCATTCCATTGCATTCCATTCCATTCCATTGCATTCCATTCCATTCCATTCCATTCCATTCCATTCCATTGCATTCCATTCCATTCCATTGCATTCCATTCCATTCCATTGCATTCCATTCCATTCCATTCCATTCCATTCCATTCCATTCCATTCCATTCCATTCCATTCAATTCCTTTCCATTCTATTCAATTCCATTCTATTCCATTCCACTCTGTTCCATTCCATTCCATTCTGTTCCGTTCCGTTCCGTTCTACTCGGGTTGATTCAATTCCATTCTCTTCCATTCCATTCCATTCCATTCCATTCCATTCCATTCCATTCCATTCCATTCCATTCCATTCCATTGTACTCAGGTTGATTCCATTCCATTCCATTCCATTCCATTCCATTCCATTCCATTCCATTCCATTCCATACCATTACATCCCATCCCATTCCATTCCATTCCATTCCATTCCATTCCTTTCCGTTGTACTCGGGTTAATTCCACTCCGTTCCGTTCCGTTCCGTTCCGTCCCGTCCCAAACCGTCCCGTCTCGTACCATCCTGTCCTGTCCCCTTCCGTTCTACTCGGGTTAATTCCATTCCGTTCTGATCCATTCCGTTCCGTTCCATTCCTTTCCATTCCTTTCCCTTCTGTTCCGTTCCGTTCTGTTTCACTCGGGTTGATTCAATTCCATTCTGCTATTTTCCTTTGCATTCCATTCCGTTCCACTACTTTCTGCGTCGTTCTACTCGGGTTGATTCAATTCCATTCTATTCCATTGAATTCCATTCCATTCCATTCCATTCCATTCCATTCCATTCCATTCCATTCCTTTCCACTCGGGTTGATTCAATTCCATTCTCTTACATTCCATTACATTCCGTTCCGTTCCAGTACGTTCTGCGTTGTTCTACTCGGGTTGATTCAATTCCATTCTATTCCTTTGAATTCCATTCCATTCCACTCCATTCCTTTCCCTTCCATTCCATTCCATTCCATTCCATTCCATTCCGTTCTACATGGGTTTATTCCATTCCATTCTATTCCATTCCATTCCATTCCATTCCATTCCATTCCATTCCATTCCATTCCATTCCATTCCATTCCTTTCCACTCGGGTTGATTCAATTCCATTGTATTCCATTCCATTCTGTTCCGTTCCCTTCCGTTCCGTTCCGTTCCATTCCGTTCTACTCGGGTTGATTCAATTCAATTCTATTCCATTCTTTTCCATTCCATTCCATGAAATTGTACTCCGGCTGATTCCATTCCACTCCATTCCATTCCTTTCCATTCCATTCCATTCCATTCCATTCCATTCCATTCCAATCCGTTCTACTCGGGTTGATTCCATTCCATTCCATGCCATTCCATTCCATTCCATTCCATTCCATTCCACTCCATTCTACTCGGGTTGATTCAATTCCATTCTATTCCATTCCATTCTGTTCCGTTCCATTTAGTTCCGTTCCGTTCCGTTCCGTTCTGCTCGGGTTGATTCAATTCAATTCTATTCCATTCCATTGCATTCCATTCCATTCCATTCCTTTCCGTTCCATTTTACTTGGGTTGATTCCATTCCATTCCATTCCATTCCATTCCATTCCATTCCATTCCAGTCCATTCCAGTCCATTCTCCTCGGGTTCATTCCATTCCACTCCATTCCATTCCAATCCATTCCAATCCATTCCATTCTTCTCGGGTTGATTCCATTCCATTCCATTCCATTCCATTCCATTGCATTCCATTCCATTCCATTCCATTCCATTCCATTCCACTCGGGTTGATTCAATTCCATTCAATTGCATTCCATTCCGTTCCGTTCCATTCCGTTCAGTTAAATTCCATTCCATTCTACTTGGGTTGACTCAACTCAATTCTATTCCATTCCATTCCATTCCATTCCATTCCATTCCATTCCATTATATTCCATCACATTCCATTCCACTCCATTCCATTCCATTGTACTCGGGTTGATTCCATTCCATTCCATTCCATTCCATTCAATTATTCCATTCCAGTCCATTCCACTCCATTATACTCGGGTTGATTCCTTTCCTTTCCATTCCATTCCATTCTATTCCATTCCATTACATTACATTCCATTGCATTCCAATCCATACCATTGTACTCGGGTTGATTCCATTCCATTCCATTCCATTCCATTCCATTCCATTCCATTCCATTCCATTCCATTCCATTCCATTCCATTCCATTCCATTCCATTGCATTCCATTCCATTCCATTCCATTCCATTCCATTCCATTCCATTCCATTCCAATCCATTCCATTCTACTCGGGTTCATTCTATTCTGTTCCGTTCTGTCCCGTCCTGCCCCGTCCCGTCCCATCCCGTCCCGTTCCGTTCTACTCGGGTTGATTCCATTCCATTCCATTCCGTTCCCCTCCTTTCCGTTCCGTTCCGATCCGTTCCGTTCCTTTCCACTCTGTTCCATTCTGTTCTGTTCTACTCGGGTTGATTCCATTCCATTCCATTCCATTCCATTCCATTCCATTCCATTCCATTCCATTCCATTCCATTCCATTCCATTCCATTCCATTCCATTCCATTCAGTTCTACTCGGGTTGATTCCATTCCGTTAGATTCGGTTCCTTTCCGTCCCATCCCGGCCCATCCCGTTCCGTTCTACTCGCGTGGATTCCTTTGCGTTCCTTTCTGTTCCGTTCTGCTCCGTTCCGTTCCTTTCCATTCCGTTCCGTTCCGTTCCACTCGGGTTGATTCAATTCGATTCTATTACATTCCATTCCTTTCTGCTACGGTCCGCGTCGTTCTACTCAGGTTGATTCAATTCCATTCCATTGCATTGAATTCCATTCCATTCCACTCCATTGAATTCCATTCCATTCCATTCCATTCCATTGCATTCCATTCCATTCCATTCCATTCCATTCCATTCCTTTCTACTCTGGTTGATTCCTTTCCATTCCATTTTATTCCATTCTACTTGGGTAGATTCCATGCCATTCCATTCCATTCCATTCCATTCCATTCCATTCTACTCCATTCCATTCCATTCCATTCCGTTCTACTCGAGTAGATTCCATTCCATTCCATTAAATTCCATTGCATTCCATTCCATTCCATTCCACTCCATTCCACTCCATTCTACTCGGGTAGATTTCATCCTATTCCATTCCATTCCATTCCATTTCATTCCATTCCATTCCATTCTACTCGGGTTGATCCCATTCCATTCCATTCCATTCCATTCCATTCCATTCCATTCCATTCCATTATTCCATTCCATTCCATTCCATTCTACTCGGGTTGATTCCATTCTGTTCCGTTCCGTCCCGTCCCGTCCAATCCCGTCCCATCCCGTCTCGTCCTGTCCAGTCTCGTCCCGTTCCGTTCTACTGGGGTTGATTGCATTCCATTCTGTTCCTTTCCGTTCTGTTCTGTTCTGTTCTGTTCCATTCTCTTCTGTTCCATTCCGCTCCGTTCTACTCGAGTTGATTTAATTCCATTCTGTTCCGTTCCATTCCATTCCGTTCCATTTCGCTATGTTCCGCATCGATCTACTCGGGTTGATTCAATTCCATTCTCTTCCATTCCATTCCATTCCCTTCCATTCCATTCCATTCCATTCGGTTCTACACGGGTTGATTCCATTCCATTCCGTTCCGTTCTGTCTCATCCCGTCCCGACCCGTCCCGTCCCGTACCGTCCCGATACGTCCCGTCCTGTCCCGTTCCGTTCTACTCGTTTTGATTCCATTCCTTTCTGTTCCGTTCTGTTCCATTCTGTTGTGTTCCGTTCCTTTTGCTTCCGTTCCTTTCCATTCCATTTCATTCCTTTCCACTCGGGTTGATTCAATTCCATTCTATTACTTTCCATTACATTCCGTTCCGTTCCGCTACGTTTTGCGTCGTACTATTCTGGTTGACTCAGTTCCATTCTATTGAATTGAATTCCATTCCACTCAATTCCATTCCATTCCATTCCATTCCATTCCATTCCATTCCATTCCATTCCATTCCATTCCATTCCTTTCCATTCCGTTCCACACGGGTTGATTCCATTCCTTTCCATGACATTCCATTCCATTCCATTCCATTCCATTCCATTCCATTCCGTTCTACTCGGGTTGACTGCATTGCACTGCATTCCATTCCATTCCATTCCATTCCATTCCATTCCATTCCATTCCATTCCATTCCATTCCATTACATTCCACTCGGGTTGATTACATTCTGTTCCGTTCAATTCTGTCCCGTCCCATCCTGTCCCGTGCCGTCCCGTCCCGTCCCGTTCCATTCTACTCGGGTTCATTCCATTCCATTCCATTCCGTTCCGTTCCATTTCGTTCATTTCTGTTCCGTTCCGTTCTGTTCCATTCCGTTCCGTTCTACTCGGGTTGATTCAATTCCACTCTATTCCACTCCATTCCATTCCGTTCTGTTCCGCATTGTTCTGCGTCGATCTACTCGGATTGATTCAATTCCATTCTATTCCACTCCACTCCATTCCATTCCATTCCATTCCATTCCATTCCATTCCATTCCATTCCATTCCATTCCATTCCATTCCATTCCATTCCATTCCTTTCCATTCCATTCTTCTCGGGTTGATTCCATTCCATTCCATTCCATTCCATTCCATTCCATTCCATTCCATTCCATTCCATTCCATTCCATTCCATTCCATTCCATTCCATTCCATTCTGTTCTACACGGGTTGATTCCATTCTGTTCCATTCCGTTCCGTCCCGTCCCGTCCCGTCCTGTCCCGACCCGTCCCGTCCCGTCCCGTCCTGACCCGTCCCGTCCCGTCCCATTACGTTCTACACGTTTTGATTCCATTCCGTTCCATTCCGTTCTGTTCCATTCTGCTCTGTTCCGTTCCTTTCGGTTCCATTCCTTTCCATTCCATTTCATTCCATTCCACTCGGGTTGATTCAATTCCATTCTATTACTTTCCATTACATTCCGTTCCGTTCCGCTTCATTCTGCGTCGTACTATTCTGGTTGGCTCAGTTCCATTCTATTGAATTGAATTCCCTTCCACTCCATTCCATTCCATTCCATTCCATTCCATTCCATTCCATTCCATTCCATTCCATTCCTTTCCATTCCGTTCCATTCCATTCCATTTCAATCCATTCCATTCCATTCAATTCCATTCCGTTCCACACGGGTTGATTCCATTCCATTCCATTCCATTCCTATCCATTCCATTCCGTTCTACTCGGGTTGATTGCATTCCACTCCATTCCATTCCATTCCATTCCATTCCATTCCATTCCATTCCATTCCATTCCATTCCGTTCCATTCCATTCCATTCCATTCCATTCCATTCCATTCCATTCCATTCCATTCCATTCCATTCCATTCCGTTCCGTTCCATTCCATTCCATTCCATTCCATTCCATTCCATTCCATTCCGTTCCATTCCATTCTGCTCGGGTTGATTCCATTCCATTCCATTCCATTCCATTCCATTCCATTCCATTCCATTCCATTCCATTCCATTCCATTCCATTCCATTCCATTGTACTCTGGTTGATTCCATTCCATTCCATTCCATTCCATTCCATTCCATTCAATTCCATTCCATTCCATTCCATTCCACTCCATTCCATTCCATTCTACTTGGGTTGATTCCACTCCATTCTATTCCATTCCGTTCCATTCCACTCCCATCCGTTCCCTTCTATTCGAGTTGATTCCATTCCATTCCTTTGCATTCCGTTCCTTTCCGTTCCGTTCCGTTCCGTTCCCTTCTGTTCCATTCTACTCGGGTTGATTCAATTCCATTCAATTCCATTCAATTCCATTCCGTTCTACTCGTTTTGATTCAATTCCATTCTATTCCATTCCATTCCATTCCATTCTGTTCCTCTATGTTCCGAGTCGATCTACCTGGGCTGATTCAATTCCATTCCATTCCATTCCATTGTATTCCATTCCATTCCATTCCATTCCATTCCATTCCATTCCATTCCATTCCATTCTATTCCATTCCATTCCAATCCATTCCATTCTATTCCATTCCATTCCATTCCACTCCCATCCGTTCCGTTCTATTCGGGTTGATTCCATTCCATTCGTTTCCATTCCGTTCCATTCTGTTCCATTTCGTTCCGTTCCTTTCTGTTCCATTCTTTTCCATTCTACTCGGGTTGATTCAATTCCATTCTATTCCATTCAATTCCATTCCGTTCTAATAGGGTTGATTCAATTCCATTCTATTCTGTTCCATTCCATTCCATTCTGTTCCGCTATGTTCCGCGTCGATCTACCTGGGCTGATTCAATTCCATTCCATTCCATTCCATTGCATTCCATTCCATTGCATTCCATTCCATTCCATTCCATTCCATTGCATTCCATTCCATTCCATTCCTTTCCATTCCATTCCATTCCGTTCCATTCCATTCTGCTCGGGTTGATTCCATTCCATTTCATTCAATTCCATTCCATTCCATTCCATTCCATTCCATTGTACTCTGGTTGATTCCATTCCATTCCATTCCATTCCATTCCATTCCATTCCATTCCATTCCATTCAATTCCATTCCATTCCATTCCATTCCTCTCCACTCCATTCCATTCTACTTGGGTTGATTCCACTCCATTCTATTCCATTCCGTTCCATTCCACTCCCATCCGTTCCATTCTGTTCGGGTTGATTCCACTCCATTCCTTTCCATTCCGTTCCTTTCCGTTCCGTTCCGTTCCGTTCCCTTCTGTTCCATTCTGTGCCATTCTACACGGGTTGATTCAATTCCATTCAATTCCATTCAATTCCATTCCGTTCTACTCGGGTTGATTCAATTCCATTCTATTCCATTCCATTCCATTCCATTCTGTTCCTCTATGTTCCGCGTCGATCTACCTGGGCTGATTCAATTCCATTCCATTCCATTCCATTGCATTCCATTCCATTCCATTCCATTCCATTCCATTCCATTCCATTCCATTCCATTCCATTCCATTCAATTGCATTCCATTCCATTCCATTCTATTCCATTCCATTCCAATCCATTCCATTCTATTCCAATCCATTCCATTCCACTCCCATCCGTTCCGTTCTATTCGGGTTGATTCCATTCCATTCCTTTCCATTCCGTTCCTTTCTGTTCCGTTCCGTTCCGTTCCTTTCTGTTCCATTCTGTTCCATTCTACTCGGGTTGATTCAATTCCATTCTATTCCATTCAATTCCATTCCGTTCTACTCGGGTTGATTCAATTCCATTCTATTCTGTTCCATTCCATTCCATTCTGTTCCGCTATGTTCCGCGTCGATCTACCTGGGCTGATTCAATTCCATTCCATTCCATTCCATTGCATTCCATTCCATTCTATTCCATTGCATTCCATTCCATTCCATTGCATTCCATTCCATTCCATTCCATTCCATTCCATTCCATTCCATTGCATTCCATTCCATTCCATTGCATTCCATTCCATTCCATTGCATTCCATTCCATTCCATTCCATTCCATTCCATTCCATTCCATTCCATTCCATTCCATTCCATTCAATTCCTTTCCATTCTATTCAATTCCATTCTATTCCATTCCACTCTGTTCCATTCCATTCCATTCTGTTCCGTTCCGTTCCGTTCTACTCGGGTTGATTCAATTCCATTCTCTTCCATTCCATTCCATTCCATTCCATTCCATTGTACTCAGGTTGATTCCATTCCATTCCATTCCATTCCATTCCATTCCATTCCATTCCATTCCATTCCATTCCATACCATTACATCCCATCCCATTCCATTCCATTCCATTCCATTCCATTCCTTTCCGTTGTACTCGGGTTAATTCCACTCCGTTCCGTTCCGTTCCGTTCCGTCCCGTCCCAAACCGTCCCGTCTCGTACCATCCTGTCCTGTCCCCTTCCGTTCTACTCGGGTTAATTCCATTCCGTTCTGATCCATTCCGTTCCGTTCCATTCCTTTCCATTCCTTTCCCTTCTGTTCCGTTCCGTTCTGTTTCACTCGGGTTGATTCAATTCCATTCTGCTATTTTCCTTTGCATTCCATTCCGTTCCACTACTTTCTGCGTCGTTCTACTCGGGTTGATTCAATTCCATTCTATTCCATTGAATTCCATTCCATTCCATTCCATTCCTTTCCATTCCATTCCATTCCATTCCTTTCCACTCGGGTTGATTCAATTCCATTCTCTTACATTCCATTACATTCCGTTCCGTTCCAGTACGTTCTGCGTTGTTCTACTCGGGTTGATTCAATTCCATTCTATTCCTTTGAATTCCATTCCATTCCACTCCATTCCTTTCCCTTCCATTCCATTCCATTCCATTCCATTCCATTCCGTTCTACATGGGTTTATTCCATTCCATTCTATTCCATTCCATTCCATTCCATTCCATTCCATTCCATTCCATTCCATTCCATTCCATTCCTTTCCACTCGGGTTGATTCAATTCCATTGTATTCCATTCCATTCTGTTCCGTTCCCTTCCGTTCCGTTCCGTTCCATTCCGTTCTACTCGGGTTGATTCAATTCAATTCTATTCCATTCTTTTCCATTCCATTCCATGAAATTGTACTCCGGCTGATTCCATTCCACTCCATTCCATTCCTTTCCATTCCATTCCATTCCATTCCATTCCATTCCATTCCAATCCGTTCTACTCGGGTTGATTCCATTCCATTCCATGCCATTCCATTCCATTCCATTCCATTCCATTCCACTCCATTCTACTCGGGTTGATTCAATTCCATTCTATTCCATTCCATTCCGTTCCGTTCCATTTAGTTCCGTTCCGTTCCGTTCCGTTCTGCTCGGGTTGATTCAATTCAATTCTATTCCATTCCATTGCATTCCATTCCATTCCATTCCTTTCCGTTCCATTTTACTTGGGTTGATTCCATTCCATTCCATTCCATTCCATTCCATTCCATTCCATTCCATTCCATTCCATTCCAGTCCATTCCAGTCCATTCTCCTCGGGTTCATTCCATTCCACTCCATTCCATTCCAATCCATTCCAATCCATTCCATTCTTCTCGGGTTGATTCCATTCCATTCCATTCCATTCCATTCCATTGCATTCCATTCCATTCCATTCCATTCCATTCCATTCCACTCGGGTTGATTCAATTCCATTCAATTGCATTCCATTCCGTTCCGTTCCATTCCGTTCAGTTAAATTCCATTCCATTCTACTTGGGTTGACTCAACTCAATTCTATTCCATTCCATTCCATTCCATTCCATTCCATTCCATTCCATTATATTCCATCACATTCCATTCCACTCCATTCCATTCCATTGTACTCGGGTTGATTCCATTCCATTCCATTCCATTCCATTCAATTATTCCATTCCAGTCCATTCCACTCCATTATACTCGGGTTGATTCCTTTCCTTTCCATTCCATTCCATTCTATTCCATTCCATTACATTACATTCCATTGCATTCCAATCCATACCATTGTACTCGGGTTGATTCCATTCCATTCCATTCCATTCCATTCCATTCCATTCCATTCCATTCCATTCCATTCCATTCCATTCCATTCCATTCCATTCCATTGCATTCCATTCCATTCCATTCCATTCCATTCCATTCCATTCCATTCCATTCCAATCCATTCCATTCTACTCGGGTTCATTCTATTCTGTTCCGTTCTGTCCCGTCCTGCCCCGTCCCGTCCCATCCCGTCCCGTTCCGTTCTACTCGGGTTGATTCCATTCCATTCCATTCCGTTCCCCTCCTTTCCGTTCCGTTCCGATCCGTTCCGTTCCTTTCCACTCTGTTCCATTCTGTTCTGTTCTACTCGGGTTGATTCCATTCCATTCCATTCCATTCCATTCCATTCCATTCCATTCCATTCCATTCCATTCCATTCCATTCCATTCCATTCAGTTCTACTCGGGTTGATTCGATTCCGTTAGATTCGGTTCCTTTCCGTCCCATCCCGGCCCATCCCGTTCCGTTCTACTCGCGTGGATTCCTTTGCGTTCCTTTCTGTTCCGTTCTGCTCCGTTCCGTTCCTTTCCATTCCGTTCCGTTCCGTTCCACTCGGGTTGATTCAATTCGATTCTATTACATTCCATTCCTTTCTGCTACGGTCCGCGTCGTTCTACTCAGGTTGATTCAATTCCATTCCATTGCATTGAATTCCATTCCATTCCACTCCATTGAATTCCATTCCATTCCATTCCATTCCATTGCATTCCATTCCATTCCATTCCATTCCATTCCATTCCTTTCTACTCTGGTTGATTCCTTTCCATTCCATTTTATTCCATTCTACTTGGGTAGATTCCATGCCATTCCATTCCATTCCATTCCATTCCATTCCATTCTACTCCATTCCATTCCATTCCATTCCGTTCTACTCGAGTAGATTCCATTCCATTCCATTAAATTCCATTGCATTCCATTCCATTCCATTCCACTCCATTCCACTCCATTCTACTCGGGTAGATTTCATCCTATTCCATTCCATTCCATTCCATTTCATTCCATTCCATTCCATTCTACTCGGGTTGATCCCATTCCATTCCATTCCATTCCATTCCATTCCATTCCATTCCATTCCATTATTCCATTCCATTCCATTCCATTCTACTCGGGTTGATTCCATTCTGTTCCGTTCCGTCCCGTCCCGTCCAATCCCGTCCCATCCCGTCTCGTCCTGTCCAGTCTCGTCCCGTTCCGTTCTACTGGGGTTGATTGCATTCCATTCTGTTCCTTTCCGTTCTGTTCTGTTCTGTTCTGTTCCATTCTCTTCTGTTCCATTCCGCTCCGTTCTACTCGAGTTGATTTAATTCCATTCTGTTCCGTTCCATTCCATTCCGTTCCATTTCGCTATGTTCCGCATCGATCTACTCGGGTTGATTCAATTCCATTCTCTTCCATTCCATTCCATTCCCTTCCATTCCATTCCATTCCATTCGGTTCTACACGGGTTGATTCCATTCCATTCCGTTCCGTTCTGTCTCATCCCGTCCCGACCCGTCCCGTCCCGTACCGTCCCGATACGTCCCGTCCTGTCCCGTTCCGTTCTACTCGTTTTGATTCCATTCCTTTCTGTTCCGTTCTGTTCCATTCTGTTGTGTTCCGTTCCTTTTGCTTCCGTTCCTTTCCATTCCATTTCATTCCTTTCCACTCGGGTTGATTCAATTCCATTCTATTACTTTCCATTACATTCCGTTCCGTTCCGCTACGTTTTGCGTCGTACTATTCTGGTTGACTCAGTTCCATTCTATTGAATTGAATTCCATTCCACTCAATTCCATTCCATTCCATTCCATTCCATTCCATTCCATTCCATTCCATTCCATTCCATTCCTTTCCATTCCGTTCCACACGGGTTGATTCCATTCCTTTCCATGACATTCCATTCCATTCCATTCCATTCCATTCCATTCCATTCCGTTCTACTCGGGTTGACTGCATTGCACTGCATTCCATTCCATTCCATTCCATTCCATTCCATTCCATTCCATTCCATTCCATTCCATTACATTCCACTCGGGTTGATTACATTCTGTTCCGTTCAATTCTGTCCCGTCCCATCCTGTCCCGTGCCGTCCCGTCCCGTCCCGTTCCATTCTACTCGGGTTCATTCCATTCCATTCCATTCCGTTCCGTTCCATTTCGTTCATTTCTGTTCCGTTCCGTTCTGTTCCATTCCGTTCCGTTCTACTCGGGTTGATTCAATTCCACTCTATTCCACTCCATTCCATTCCGTTCTGTTCCGCATTGTTCTGCGTCGATCTACTCGGATTGATTCAATTCCATTCTATTCCACTCCACTCCATTCCATTCCATTCCATTCCATTCCATTCCATTCCATTCCATTCCATTCCATTCCATTCCATTCCATTCCTTTCCATTCCATTCTTCTCGGGTTGATTCCATTCCATTCCATTCCATTCCATTCCATTCCATTCCATTCCATTCCATTCCATTCCATTCCATTCCATTCCATTCCATTCCATTCCATTCTGTTCTACACGGGTTGATTCCATTCTGTTCCATTCCGTTCCGTCCCGTCCCGTCCCGTCCTGTCCCGACCCGTCCCGTCCCGTCCCGTCCTGACCCGTCCCGTCCCGTCCCATTACGTTCTACACGTTTTGATTCCATTCCGTTCCATTCCGTTCTGTTCCATTCTGCTCTGTTCCGTTCCTTTCGGTTCCATTCCTTTCCATTCCATTTCATTCCATTCCACTCGGGTTGATTCAATTCCATTCTATTACTTTCCATTACATTCCGTTCCGTTCCGCTTCATTCTGCGTCGTACTATTCTGGTTGACTCAGTTCCATTCTATTGAATTGAATTCCATTCCACTCCATTCCATTCCATTCCATTCCATTCCATTCCATTCCATTCCATTCCATTCCATTCCATTCCATTCCTTTCCATTCCGTTCCATTCCATTCCATTTCAATCCATTCCATTCCATTCAATTCCATTCCGTTCCACACGGGTTGATTCCATTCCATTCCATTCCATTCCTATCCATTCCATTCCGTTCTACTCGGGTTGATTGCATTCCACTCCATTCCATTCCATTCCATTCCATTCCATTCCATTCCATTCCATTCCATTCCGTTCCATTCCATTCCATTCCATTCCATTCCATTCCATTCCATTCCATTCCGTTCCATTCCATTCTGCTCGGGTTGATTCCATTCCATTCCATTTCATTCCATTCCATTCCATTCCATTCCATTCCATTCCATTCCATTCCATTCCATTCCATTCCATTCCATTCCATTCCATTCCATTGTACTCTGGTTGATTCCATTCCATTCCATTCCATTCCATTCCATTCAATTCCATTCCATTCCATTCCATTCCACTCCATTCCATTCCATTCTACTTGGGTTGATTCCACTCGATTCTATTCCATTCCGTTCCATTCCACTCCCATCCGTTCCCTTCTATTCGAGTTGATTCCATTCCATTCCTTTGCATTCCGTTCCTTTCCGTTCCGTTCCGTTCCGTTCCCTTCTGTTCCATTCTACTCGGGTTGATTCAATTCCATTCAATTCCATTCAATTCCATTCCGTTCTACTCGTTTTGATTCAATTCCATTCTATTCCATTCCATTCCATTCCATTCCATTCTGTTCCTCTATGTTCCGAGTCGATCTACCTGGGCTGATTCAATTCCATTCCATTCCATTCCATTGTATTCCATTCCATTCCATTCCATTCCATTCCATTCCATTCCATTCCATTCCATTCCATTCTATTCCATTCCATTCCAATCCATTCCATTCTATTCCATTCCATTCCATTCCACTCCCATCCGTTCCGTTCTATTCGGGTTGATTCCATTCCATTCGTTTCCATTCCGTTCCATTCTGTTCCATTTCGTTCCGTTCCTTTCTGTTCCATTCTTTTCCATTCTACTCGGGTTGATTCAATTCCATTCTATTCCATTCAATTCCATTCCGTTCTACTAGGGTTGATTCAATTCCATTCTATTCTGTTCCATTCCATTCCATTCTGTTCCGCTATGTTCCGCGTCGATCTACCTGGGCTGATTCAATTCCATTCCATTCCATTCCATTGCATTCCATTCCATTGCATTCCATTCCATTCCATTCCATTCCATTGCATTCCATTCCATTCCATTCCTTTCCATTCCATTCCATTCCGTTCCATTCCATTCTGCTCGGGTTGATTCCATTCCATTTCATTCAATTCCATTCCATTTCATTCCATTCCATTCCATTGTACTCTGGTTGATTCCATTCCATTCCATTCCATTCCATTCCATTCCATTCCATTCCATTCCATTCCATTCCATTCCATTCCATTCAATTCCATTCCATTCCATTCCATTCCTCTCCATTCCATTCCATTCTACTTGGGTTGATTCCACTCCATTCTATTCCATTCCGTTCCATTCCACTCCCATCCGTTCCATTCTGTTCGGGTTGATTCCACTCCATTCCTTTCCATTCCGTTCCTTTCCGTTCCGTTCCGTTCCGTTCCCTTCTGTTCCATTCTGTGCCATTCTACTCGGGTTGATTCAATTCCATTCAATTCCATTCAATTCCATTCCGTTCTACTCGGGTTGATTCAATTCCATTCTATTCCATTCCATTCCATTCCATTCTGTTCCTCTATGTTCCGCGTCGATCTACCTGGGCTGATTCAATTCCATTCCATTCCATTCCATTGCATTCCATTCCATTCCATTCCATTCCATTCCATTCCATTCCATTCCATTCCATTCCATTCAATTGCATTCCATTCCATTCCATTCTATTCCATTCCATTCCAATCCATTCCATTCTATTCCAATCCATTCCATTCCACTCCCATCCGTTCCGTTCTATTCGGGTTGATTCCATTCCATTCCTTTCCATTCCGTTCCTTTCTGTTCCGTTCCGTTCCGTTCCTTTCTGTTCCATTCTGTTCCATTCTACTCGGGTTGATTCAATTCCATTCTATTCCATTCAATTCCATTCCGTTCTACTCGGGTTGATTCAATTCCATTCTATTCTGTTCCATTCCATTCCATTCTGTTCCGCTATGTTCCGCGTCGATCTACCTGGGCTGATTCAATTCCATTCCATTCCATTCAATTGCATTCCATTCCATTCCATTCCATTGCATTCCATTCCATTCCATTGCATTCCATTCCATTCCATTCCATTCCATTCCATTCCATTGCATTCCATTCCATTCCATTGCATTCCATTCCATTCCATTCCATTCCATTCCATTCCATTCCATTCCATTCCATTCCATTCCATTCCATTCAATTCCTTTCCATTCTATTCAATTCCATTCTATTCCATTCCACTCTGTTCCATTCCATTCCATTCTGTTCCGTTCCGTTCCGTTCTACTCGGGTTGATTCAATTCCATTCTCTTCCATTCCATTCCATTCCATTCCATTGTACTCAGGTTGATTCCATTCCATTCCATTCCATTCCATTCCATTCCATTCCATTCCATTCCATACCATTACATCCCATCCCATTCCATTCCATTCCATTCCATTCCATTCCTTTCCGTTGTACTCGGGTTAACTCCACTCCGTTCCGTTCCGTTCCGTTCCGTCCCGTCCCAAACCGTCCCGTCTCGTACCATCCTGTCCTGTCCCCTTCCGTTCTACTCGGGTTAATTCCATTCCATTCTGATCCATTCCGTTCCGTTCCATTCCTTTCCATTCCTTTCCCTTCTGTTCCGTTCCTTTCTGTTTCACTCGGGTTGATTCAATTCCATTCTGCTATTTTCCTTTGCATTCCATTCCGTTCCACTACTTTCTGCGTCGTTCTACTCGGGTTGATTCAATTCCATTCTATTCCATTGAATTCCATTCCATTCCATTCCATTCCATTCCCTTCCATTCCATTCCATTCCATTCCATTCCTTTCCACTCGGGTTGATTCAATTCCATTCTCTTACATTCCATTACATTCCGTTCCGTTCCAGTACGTTCTGCGTTGTTCTACTCGGGTTGATTCAATTCCATTCTATTCCTTTGAATTCCATTCCATTCCACTCCATTCCTTTCCCTTCCATTCCATTCCATTCCATTCCATTCCATTCCGTTCTACATGGGTTTATTCCATTCCATTCTATTCCATTCCATTCCATTCCATTCCATTCCATTCCATTCCATTCCATTCCATTCCATTCCATTCCATTCCTTTCCACTCGGGTTGATTCAATTCCATTGTATTCCATTCCATTCTGTTCCGTTCCCTTCCGTTCCGTTCCGTTCCATTCCGTTCTACTCGGGTTGATTCAATTCAATTCTATTCCATTCTTTTCCATTCCATTCCATGAAATTGTACTCCGGCTGATTCCATTCCACTCCATTCCATTCCTTTCCATTCCATTCCATTCCATTCCATTCCATTCCATTCCATTCCAATCCGTTCTACTCGGGTTGATTCCATTCCATTCCATGCCATTCCATTCCATTCCATTCCATTCCATTCCACTCCATTCTACTCGGGTTGATTCAATTCCATTCTATTCCATTCCATTCCGTTCCGTTCCATTTAGTTCCGTTCCGTTCCGTTCCGTTCTACTCGGGTTGATTCAATTCAATTCTATTCCATTCCATTGCATTCCATTCCATTCCATTCCTTTCCGTTCCATTTTACTTGGGTTGATTCCATTCCATTCCATTCCATTCCATTCCATTCCATTCCATTCCATTCCATTCCATTCCAGTCCATTCCAGTCCATTCTCCTCGGGTTCATTCCATTCCACTCCATTCCATTCCAATCCATTCCAATCCATTCCATTCTTCTCGGGTTGATTCCATTCCATTCCATTCCATTCCATTCCATTGCATTCCATTCCATTCCATTCCATTCCATTCCATTCCACTCGGGTTGATTCAATTCCATTCAATTGCATTCCATTCCGTTCCGTTCCATTCCGTTCAGTTAAATTCCATTCCATTCTACTTGGGTTGACTCAACTCAATTCTATTCCATTCCATTCCATTCCATTCCATTCCATTCCATTATATTCCATCAGATTCCATTCCACTCCATTCCATTCCATTGTACTCGGGTTGATTCCATTCCATTCCATTCCATTCCATTCAATTATTCCATTCCAGTCCATTCCACTCCATTATACTCGGGTTGATTCCTTTCCTTTCCATTCCATTCCATTCTATTCCATTCCATTACATTACATTCCATTGCATTCCAATCCATACCATTGTACTCGGGTTGATTCCATTCCATTCCATTCCATTCCATTCCATTCCATTCCATTCCATTCCATTCCATTCCATTCCATTCCATTCCATTCCATTCCATTCCATTCCATTCCATTGCATTCCATTCCATTCCATTCCATTCCATTCCATTCCATTCCATTCCAATCCATTCCATTCTACTCGGGTTCATTCTATTCTGTTCCGTTCTGTCCCGTCCTGCCCCGTCCCGTCCCATCCCGTCCCGTTCCGTTCTACTCGGGTTGATTCCATTCCATTCTATTCCGTTCCCCTCCTTTCCGTTCCGTTCCGATCCGTTCCGTTCCTTTCCACTCTGTTCCATTCTGTTCTGTTCTACTCGGGTTGATTCCATTCCATTCCATTCCATTCCATTCCATTCCATTCCATTCCATTCCATTCCATTCCATTCCATTCAGTTCTACTCGGGTTGATTCCATTCCGTTAGATTCGGTTCCTTTCCGTCCCATCCCGGCC
The DNA here is from genome assembly GCF_029281585.2 of Gorilla gorilla gorilla. Classification (NCBI taxonomy): domain Eukaryota; kingdom Metazoa; phylum Chordata; class Mammalia; order Primates; family Hominidae; genus Gorilla; species Gorilla gorilla. The sequence goes on from NC_073236.2 coordinate 901,688, forward strand.
CATCCCGTTCCGTTCTACTCGCGTGGATTCCTTTGCATTCCTTTCTGTTCCGTTCTGCTCCGTTCCGTTCCTTTCCATTCCGTTCCGTTCCGTTCCACTCGGGTTGATTCAATTCGATTCTATTACATTCCATTCCTTTCTGCTACGGTCCGCGTCGTTCTACTCAGGTTGATTCAATTCCATTCCATTGCATTGAATTCCATTCCATTCCACTCCATTGAATTCCATTCCATTCCATTCCATTCCATTGCATTCCATTCCATTCCATTCCATTCCATTCCTTTCTACTCTGGTTGATTCCTTTCCATTCCATTTTATTCCATTCTACTTGGGTAGATTCCATGCCATTCCATTCCATTCCATTCCATTCCATTCTACTCCATTCCATTCCATTCCATTCCGTTCTACTCGAGTAGATTCCATTCCATTCCATTAAATTCCATTGCATTCCATTCCATTCCATTCCACTCCATTCCACTCCATTCTACTCGGGTAGATTTCATCCTATTCCATTCCATTCCATTCCATTTCATTCCATTCCATTCCATTCTACTCGGGTTGATCCCATTCCATTCCATTCCATTCCATTCCATTCCATTCCATTCCATTCCATTATTCCATTCCATTCCATTCCATTCTACTCGGGTTGATTCCATTCTGTTCCGTTCCGTCCCGTCCCGTCCAATCCCGTCCCATCCCGTCTCGTCCTGTCCAGTCTCGTCCCGTTCCGTTCTACTGGGGTTGATTGCATTCCATTCTGTTCCTTTCCGTTCTGTTCTGTTCTGTTCTGTTCCATTCTCTTCTGTTCCATTCCGCTCCGTTCTACTCGAGTTGATTTAATTCCATTCTGTTCCGTTCCATTCCATTCCGTTCCATTTCGCTATGTTCCGCATCGATCTACTCGGGTTGATTCAATTCCATTCTCTTCCATTCCATTCCATTCCCTTCCATTCCATTCCATTCCATTCGGTTCTACACGGGTTGATTCCATTCCATTCCGTTCCGTTCTGTCTCATCCCGTCCCGACCCGTCCCGTCCCGTACCGTCCCGATACGTCCCGTCCTGTCCCGTTCCGTTCTACTCGTTTTGATTCCATTCCTTTCTGTTCCGTTCTGTTCCATTCTGTTGTGTTCCGTTCCTTTTGCTTCCGTTCCTTTCCATTCCATTTCATTCCTTTCCACTCGGGTTGATTCAATTCCATTCTATTACTTTCCATTACATTCCGTTCCGTTCCGCTACGTTTTGCGTCGTACTATTCTGGTTGACTCAGTTCCATTCTATTGAATTGAATTCCATTCCACTCAATTCCATTCCATTCCATTCCATTCCATTCCATTCCATTCCATTCCATTCCATTCCATTCCTTTCCATTCCGTTCCACACGGGTTGATTCCATTCCTTTCCATGACATTCCATTCCATTCCATTCCATTCCATTCCATTCCATTCCGTTCTACTCGGGTTGACTGCATTGCACTGCATTCCATTCCATTCCATTCCATTCCATTCCATTCCATTCCATTCCATTCCATTCCACTCGGGTTGATTACATTCTGTTCCGTTCAAACCTGTCCCGTCCCATCCTGTCCCGTGCCGTCCCGTCCCGTCCCGTTCCATTCTACTCGGGTTCATTCCATTCCATTCCATTCCGTTCCGTTCCATTTCGTTCATTTCTGTTCCGTTCCGTTCTGTTCCATTCCGTTCCGTTCTACTCGGGTTGATTCAATTCCACTCTATTCCACTCCATTCCATTCCGTTCTGTTCCGCATTGTTCTGCGTCGATCTACTCGGATTGATTCAATTCCATTCTATTCCACTCCACTCCATTCCATTCCATTCCATTCCATTCCATTCCATTCCATTCCATTCCATTCCATTCCATTCCATTCCTTTCCATTCCATTCTTCTCGGGTTGATTCCATTCCATTCCATTCCATTCCATTCCATTCCATTCCGTTCCATTCCATTCCATTCCATTCCATTCCATTCCATTCCATTCCATTCCATTCCATTCCATTCCATTCCATTCCATTCTGTTCTACACGGGTTGATTCCATTCTGTTCCATTCCGTTCCGTCCCGTCCCGTCCCGTCCTGTCCCGACCCGTCCCGTCCCGTCCCGTCCTGACCCGTCCCGTCCCGTCCCATTACGTTCTACACGTTTTGATTCCATTCCGTTCCATTCCGTTCTGTTCCATTCTGCTCTGTTCCGTTCCTTTCGGTTCCATTCCTTTCCATTCCATTTCATTCCATTCCACTCGGGTTGATTCAATTCCATTCTATTACTTTCCATTACATTCCGTTCCGTTCCGCTTCATTCTGCGTCGTACTATTCTGGTTGACTCAGTTCCATTCTATTGATTTGAATTCCATTCCACTCCATTCCATTCCATTCCATTCCATTCCATTCCTTTCCATTCCGTTCCATTCCATTCCATTTCAATCCATTCCATTCCATTCAATTCCATTCCGTTCCACACGGGTTGATTCCATTCCATTCCATTCCATTCCTATCCATTCCATTCCGTTCTACTCGGGTTGATTGCATTCCACTCCATTCCATTCCATTCCATTCCATTCCATTCCATTCCATTCCATTCCATTCCATTCCATTCCATTCCGTTCCATTCCATTCCATTCCACTCGGGTTGATTACATTCTGTTCTGTTCCATCCTGTCCCATCCCGTCCTGTCCCGTGCCGTCCCGTCCCGTCCCGTTCCGTTCTACTCGGGTTGATTCCATTCCATTCCATTCCGTTCCGTTCCGTTCTTTTCCATTCCGTTCCGTTCTACTCGGGTTGATTCAATTCCACTCTATTCCACTCCATTCCATTCCGTTCCGTTCCGCGTTGTTCCACGTCGATCTACTCGGGTTGATTCAATTCCATTCTATTCCATTCAATTCCATTCGATTCCATTCCATTATTGCATTCCATTCCATTCCATTCTACTCGGGTTGATTGTATTCTGTTCTGTTCCGTCCCGTCCCGTCCCATCCCGTCCCGTCCCGCCCCGTCCCGTCCCGTTCCATTCTACTCGGGTTGATTCCATTCCATTCCGTTCCTTTCCATTGCGTTCCGTTCCGTTCCGTTCCGTTCTCTTCCATTCCGTTCCATTCTACTCGGGTTGATTCAATTCCATTCTGTTCCATTCCATTCCATTCCGTTCCGTTTCACTACGTTCCGCTTCGATCTACTCAGGTTGATTCTATTCCATTCCATTCCGTTTCATTCCATTCCATTCCATTCCATTCCATTCCATTCCATTCCGTTCTACTCGGGTTGATTCCATGCCGTTCCGTTCCATTCAGTTCCATCAAGTCCCGTCCCGTCCCGTCCCGATGTAACCGGTCACGTCCTGTTCCGTTCCGTTCTACTCGGGTTGGTTCCATACCATTCCGTTCCGTTCCGTTCCGTTCCGTTCCATTCCTTTCCGTTCCGTGCCTTTCCGTTCCGTTCTGTTCCGTTCCACTCGGGTTGATTCAATACCATTCTATTACTTTCCATTACATTCCGTTCCGTTCCGCTACGTTCTGCGTCATACTACTCGGATTTATTCAATTCCGTTCTATTCCAATGAATTCCATTCCATTCCATTCCATTCCATTCCATTGCATTCCATTCCATTCCATTCTACTCGGTTTCATTCAATTGCATTCTGTTGCATTCCATTCCATTCCATTCCATTCCGTTCCCTTCCGTTCCGTTCCGTTCCATTCTAATCGGGTTGATTCAATTCAATTCTACTCCATTCTATTCCAGTCCATTCCATCACAGTCCATTCCATTCTATTGCATTCCATTCCACTACAATCCATTCCAATCCATTCCATTCTAATCAGGTTGATTCCATTCCATTGCATTCCATTCCATTCCATTCCATTCCATTCCATTCCATTCCATTCCATTCCATTCCATTCCATTCCATTCCATTCCATTCCATTCCATTCTACTCGGGTTGACTCCATTCTGTTCCGTACCGTCCCATTCTTTCCCGTCCCGTCCGGTCCCATCCCGTCCCGTTCCGTTCTACTCGGGTTGATTCCATTCCATTCCATTCCGTTCCATTCCTTTCCGTTCGGTTCCGATCCGTTCCATTCCATTCCATTCTGTTCCATTCTGTTCCGTTCTACTCAGGTTGATTCCATTCCATTCCATTCTATTCCATTCCATTCCATTCCATTCCATTCCATTCCATTCCATTCCATTCCATTCCATTCCAATCCATTCCATTCTACTTGGGTTGATTCCTTTCCATTCCATTCCATTGCATTCCATTCCATTTCATTCCGTTCAATTCCAATCCATTCCATTCTACACGAGTTCATTCCATTCCATTCCATTATTGCATTCCACTCCATTCCATTCTACTCGGGTTGATTCTATTCTTTTCCGTTCCATCCCGTCCCGCCCCGTCCCGTCCCGTTCTGTTCTACTCGGGTTGATTCCATTCCATTCCGTTCCTTTCCATTGCATTCCGTTCCGTTCCGTTCTGTTCCATTCCGTTCCATTCTACTCGGGTTGATTCAATTCCATTCTGTTCCATTCCATTCCATTCCATAGTACTCGGGTTGATTCCACTCCATTCCATTCCATTCCGTTCCATTCCATTCCATTCCATTCCAGTCCATTCCATTCCATTCTACTTGGGTTGATTCCATTCCATTCCATTCCATTCCATTTCATTCCTTTCCATTCCATTCCACTCCATTCCATTCCATTCCATTCCATTCTCCTCGTGTTGATTCCATTCCATTTCATTCCATTCCATTCCAGTCCATTCCATTCTACTCTACTCGGGTTGATTCCATTCCATTCCATTCCATTCCATTCCATTCCATTCCATTCCATTCCATTCCATTCCATTCCATTCCATTCCATTCCATTCCATGCCATTCCACTCGGGTTGATTCCATTCCATTCCATTCCATTCCATTCCATTCCATTCCATTCCATTCCATTCCATTCCATTCCATTCCATTCCACTCGGATTGATTGCTTTCCGTTCCGTTCCGTCCCATCCCTTCCCATCCCTTTCCGTCATATCCCGTCCCGTCCCGTCGCGTTCTGTTCTACATGGGTTGATTCCATTCCATTCCGTTCCGTTCTGTTCCATTCCGTTCTGTTCCGTTCCATTCTGTTCTGTTCCATTCTATTCCATTCCGTTCCGTTCTACTCGGGTTGATTCCATTCCATTCTATTCCATTCCATTCCATTCCATTCCGTTCCATTCCATTCCATTCCACTCGGATTGATTGCTTTCCGTTCTGTTCCGTCCCGTCCCTTCCCATCCCTTTCCGTCATATCCCGTCCCGTCCCGTCGCGTTCTGTTCTACATGGGTTGATTCCATTCCATTCCGTTCCGTTCTGTTCCATTCCGTTCTGTTCCGTTCCATTCTGTTCTGTTCCATTCTATTCCATTCCGTTCCGTTCTACTCGGGTTGATTCCATTCCATTCTATTCCATTCCATTCCATTCCATTCCGTTCCATTCCTCTATGTTCCACGTCGATCTACTCGGGTTGATTCAATTCCATTCTTTTCCCTTCCATTTCATTCCATTCCATTCCATTACATTCCATTCCATTGTACTCGGGTTGATTCCATTTGATTCCATTCCATTCCATTCCAATCCATTCCATTCCATTCCATTCCATTCCAGTCCATTCCATTCCATTCTACTCAGGTTGATTCCATTCCATTCCATTCCATTCAATTCCATTCCATGCCATTCCACTCCATTCCATTCCATTCCATTCCATTCCATTCCATTCCATTCCATTCCATTCCAGTCCATTCCGTTCCATTCTTCTCTGGTTGATTCCATTCCATTCTATTCCATTCCATTCCATTCCATTATATTCCATTCCATTCCATTCCATTCTACTCGGGTTGATTCCATTCCATTCCATTCCATTCCATTCCATTCCATTCCATTCCATTCCGGTTGATTCAATTCCATTCTATTCCATTCCATTCCGTTCCGTTCCATTCTGATCTGTTCCATTCCGTTCCGTTCCATTCTACTTGGGTTGATTCAATTCAATTCTATTCCATTTCATTCCATTCCATTCCATTACATTCCATTCCATTGTACTCGGGTTGATTCCATTCGATTCCATTCCATTCCATTCCATTCCATTCCATTCCATTCCATTCCATTCCATTCCATTCCATTCCATTCCACTCGGGTTGATTCCATTCCATTCCATTCCATTCCACTCGGGTTGATTCCATTGCATTCCATTCCATTCCATTCCATTCCATTCCATTCCATTCCATTCCATTCTATTTCAGTCCATTCCATTTCATTCCATTCCATTCCATTCCATTCCATTCCATTCCATTCCATTCCATTCCCTTCCAGTCCATTCCATTCCATTCCAGTCCATTCCATTCCATTCTACTCGGGTTGATTCCATTCCATTCTATTCCATTCCATTCCGTTCCATTCCATTAAATTCCATTCCATTCCATTCCATTCTACTCGGGTTGATTCCATTCCATTCCATTCCATTCCATTCCATTCCATTCCATTCCATTCCACTCCATTCCATTCGGGTTGATTCAATTCCATTCTATTCCATTCCATTCCATTGTACTCGGGTTGATTCCATTCCATTCCGTTCCATTCCATTCCATTCCATTCCATTCCATTCTACTTGGGTTGATTCCATTCAGTTCCATTCCATTCCATTCCATTCCATTCCATTCCATTCCATTCCATTCCATTCCATTCCATTCAGTTCTACTCAGGTTGATTCCATTCCGTTCCATTCGGTTCCTTTCCGTCCCATCCCAGCCCATCCCGTTCCGTTCTACTCGCGTGGATTCCTTTGTGTTCCTTTCCGTTCCGTTCCGTTCCGTTCCACTCGGGTTGATTCAATTCGATTCTATTACATTCCATTACATTCCATTCCGTTCCGCTACGTTCCGCGTCGTTCTACTCGGGTTGATTCAATTCAATTCTATTGCATTGAATTCCATTCCATTCCATTCCATTGAATTCAATTCCATTCCGTTCGATTACATTCCATTCCTTTCTACTCTGGTTGATTCCATTCCATTCCATTTTATTCCATTCTACTTGGGTAGATTCCATTCCATTCCATTCCATTCCATTCCATTCCATTCCATTCCATTCCGTTCTACTCGAGTAGATTCCATTCCTTTCCATTCCATTCCATTCCATTCCATTCCATTCCATTCCATTCCATTCCATTACACTCCATTCTACTCGCGTAGATTTCATTCTATTCCATTCCATTCCATTCCATTCCATTCCATTCCATTCCATTCCATTCCATTCCATTTCATTCCATTCCATTCCATTCCATTCCATTCCATTCCATTCCATTTCATTCCATTCCATTCCATTCCATTCCATTCTACTCGGGTTGATTCCATTCCATTCCATTCCATTATTCCATTCCATTCCATTCCATTCTACTCGGGTTGACTCCATTCTGTTCCGTACCGTCCCACTCTTTCCCGTCCTGTCCCATACCATCCTGTCCCGTTCCGTTCTACTCAGGTTGATTCCATTCCATTCCATTCCGTTCCCTTCCTTTCCGTTCGGTTCTAATCCGTTCCGTTCCATTCCATTCTGTTCCATTCTGTTCCGTTCTACTCAGGTTGATTCCATTCCATTCCATTCTATTCCATTCCATTCCATTCCATTCCATTCCATTCCATTCCATTCCATTCCATTCCATTAAACTCGGGTTGATTCCATTCCATTCCATTCCATTCCATTCCATTCCATTCCATTCCATTCCATTCCCTTCCAATCCATTCCATTCTACTTGGGTTGATTCCTTTCCATTCCATTCCATTGCATTCCATTCCATTTCATTCCGTTCAATTCCAATCCATTCCATTCTACACGAGTTCATTCCATTCCATTCCATTATTGCATTCCACTCCATTCCATTCTACTCGGGTTGATTCTATTCTTTTCCGTTCCATCCCGTCCCGTCCCATCCCGTCCCGTCCCGCCCCGTCCCGTCCCGTTCTGTTCTACTCGGGTTGATTCCATTCCATTCCGTTCCTTTCCATTGCATTCCGTTCCGTTCCGTTCTGTTCCATTCCGTTCCATTCTACTCGGGTTGATTCAATTCCATTCTGTTCCATTCCATTCCATTCCGTTCCGTTTCACTATGTTCCGTGTCGATCTACTCGGGTTGATTCTATTCCATTCCATTCCATTCCATTCCATTCCATTCCATTCCATTCCATTCCAATCCACTCCATTCCATTCCATTCTACTCGGGTTGATTCCATTTTGTTCCATTCTGTCCCATCCCGTCCCATCCCGTCCCATCCCTTTCCATTCTACTCGGGTTAAATCCATTCCGTTCCATTCCGGTCTGTTCCGTTTCGTTCCTTTCCGTTCCGTTCTGTTCCATTCTGTTCTGTTCTACTCGGGTTGATTCAATTCCACTCTATTCCACTCCATTCCATTCTGTTCCGTTCCGCTTTGTTCTGCGTCGATCTACTCGGGTTGATTCAATTGCATTCTATTCCATTCCATTCCATTCCATTCCATTCCATTCCATTCCCTTCCATTCCATTCCATTCCACTGGTTCATTCAATTATATTCTTTTCCATTCCATTCCATTCCGTTCCATTTCTTTCCGTTCCGTTCCTTTCCGTTCCTTTCCATTCCGTTCTACGTGGGTTGATTCAATTCAATTCTATTCCATTCCATTCCATTCCATTCCATAGTACTCGGGTTGATTCCACTCCATTCCATTCCATTCCGTTCCATTCCATTCCATTCCATTCCAGTCCATTCCATTCCATTCTACATGGGTTGAATCCGTTCCATTCCATTCCACTCCATTTCATTCCATTCCATTCCATTCCACTCCATTCCATTCCATTCCATTCCATTCTCCTCGTGTTGATTCCATTCCATTTCATTCCATTCCATTCCAGTCCATTCCATTCTACTATACTCGGGTTGATTCCATTCCATTCCATTCCATTCCATTCCATTCCATTCCATTCCATTCCATTCCATTCCATTCCATTCCATGCCATTCCACTCGGGTTGATTCCATTCCATTCCATTCCATTCCATTCCATTCCATTCCATTCCATTCCATTCCGTTCCATTCCATTCCATTCCACTCGGATTGATTGCTTTCCGTTCCATTCCGTCCCGTCCCTTCCCATCCCTTTCCGTCATATCCCATCCCGTCCCGTCGCGTTCTGTTCTACATGGGTTGATTCCATTCCATTCCATTCCATTCTGTTCCATTCCGTTCTCTTCCGTTCCATTCTGTTCTGTTCCATTCTATTCCATTCCGTTCCGTTCTACTCGGGTTGATTCCATTCCATTCTATTCCATTCCATTCCATTCCATTCCGTTCCATTCCTCTATGTTCCACGTCGATCTACTCGGGTTGATTCAATTCCATTCTTTTCCCTTCCTTTTCATTCCATTCCATTCCATTCCATTCCATTCCATTGTACTCGGGTTGATTCCATTTGATTCCATTCCATTCCATTCCAATCCATTCCATTCCATTCCATTCCATTCCAGTCCATTCCATTCCATTCTACTCAGGTTGATTCCATTCCATTCCATTCCATTCAATTCCATTCCATGCCATTCCACTCCATTCCATTCCATTCCATTCCATTCCATTCCATTCCATTACACTCCATTCTACTCGCGTAGATTTCATTCTATTCCATTCCATTCCATTCCATTCCATTCCATTCCATTCCATTTCATTCCATTCCATTCCATTCCATTCCATTCTACTCGGGTTGATTCCATTCCATTCCATTCCATTATTCCATTCCATTCCATTCCATTCTACTCGGGTTGACTCCATTCTGTTCTGTACCGTCCCATTCTTTCCCGTCCTGTCCCTTACCATCCTGTCCCGTTCCGTTCTACTCAGGTTGATTCCATTCCATTCCATTCCGTTCCCTTCCTTTCCGTTCGGTTCTAATCCGTTCCGTTCCATTCCATTCTGTTCCATTCTGTTCCGTTCTACTCGGGTTGATTCCATTAGGTTCCGTTCCGTTTCTTTCCATTCCGTTCCGTTCCACTTGGGATGATTCAATTACATTGTGTTCCATTCCATTACATTCCGTTCCGTTCCGCTGTGTTCCGCGTCGGTCTACTCGGGTTGATTCAATTCCATTCTATTCCATTCCATTCCATTGCGTTCCATTCCATTCCGTTCTACTCGGGTTGATTCCATTCCATTCCATTCAATTCCTTTCCATTCTATTCAATTCCATTCTATTCCATTCCACTCTGTTCCATTCCAATCCGTTCTGTTCCGTTCCGTTCCCTTTTACTCGGGTTGATTCAATTCCATTCTCTTCCATTCCATTCCATTCCATTCCATTCCATTCCATTCCATTCCATTCCATTGTACTCAGGTTGATTCCATTCCATTCCATTCCATTCCATTCCATTCCATTCCATTCCATTCCATTCCATACCATTACATCCCATCCCATTCCATTCCATTCCATTCCATTCCATTCCATTCCTTTCCGTTGTACTCGGGTTAATTCCACTCCGTTCCGTTCCGTTCCGTTCCATTCCGTCCCCTCCCAAACCGTCCCGTCCCGTACCATCCTGTCCTGTCCCCTTCCGTTCTACTCGGTTTAATTCCATTCCGTTCCGATCCATTCCGTTCCGTTCCGTTCCTTTCCATTCCTTTCCCTTCTGTTCCGTTCCGTTCTGTTCCACTCGGGTTGATTCAATTCCATTCTGCTATTTTCCTTTGCATTCCATTCCGTTCCACTACTTTCTGCGTCGTTGTACTCGGGTTGATTCAATTCCATTCTATTCCATTGAATTCCATTCCATTCCATTCCATTCCATTCCATTCCATTCCATTCCATTCCATTCCATTCCATTCCACTCGGGTTGATTCAATTCCATTCTCTTACATTCCATTACATTCCGTTCCGTTCCAGTACGTTCTGCGTTGTTCTACTCGGGTTGATTCAATTCCTTTCTATTCCTTTGAATTCCATTCCATTCCAATCCATTCCTTTCCCTTCCATTCCATTCCATTCCATTCCATTCCATTCCGTTCTACATGGGTTGATTCCATTCCATTCTATTCCATTCCATCCCATTCCATTCCATTCCATTTCATTCCATTCCATTCCATTCCATTCCATTCCTTCCCACTCGGGTTGATTCAATTCCATTCTATTCCATTCCATTCTGTTCCATTCCATTCCGTTCCATTCCGTTCCATTCCGTTCTACTCGGGTTGATTCAATGCAATTCTATTCCATTCTTTTCCATTCCATTCCATTCCATTCCATGAAATTGTACTCCGGCTGATTCCATTCCACTCCATTCCATTCCATTCCATTCCATTCCATTCCATTCCATTCCATTCCATTCCATTCCATTCCATTCCAATCCTTTCTACTCGGGTTGATTCCATTCCATTCCATGCCATTCCATTCCATTCCATTCCATTCCATTCCATTCCATTCCATTCCATTCCATTCCATTCCACTCCATTCTACTCGGGTTGACTCAATTCCATTCTATTCCATTCCATTCCGTTCCGTTCCATTTAGTTCCGTTCCGTTCCGTTCCGTTCAACTCGGGTTGATTCAATTCAATTCTATTCCATTCCATTGCATTCTATTCCATTCCATTCCATTCCATTCCATTCCATTCCATTCCATTCCATTACACTCCATTCTACTCGCGTAGATTTCATTCTATTCCATTCCATTCCATTCCATTCCATTCCATTCCATTCCATTCCATTTCATTCCATTCCATTCCATTCCATTCCATTCCATTCTACTCGGGTTGATTCCATTCCATTCCATTCCATTATTCCATTCCATTCCATTCCATTCTACTCGGGTTGACTCCATTCTGTTCCGTACCGTCCCATTCTTTCCCGTCCTGTCCCATACCATCCTGTCCCGTTCCGTTCTACTCAGGTTGATTCCATTCCATTCCATTCCGTTCCCTTCCTTTCCGTTCGGTTCTAATCCGTTCCGTTCCATTCCATTCTGTTCCATTCTGTTCCGTTCTACTCGGGTTGATTCCATTTGGTTCCGTTCCGTTTCTTTCCATTCCGTTCCATTCCACTTGGGATGATTCAATTACATTGTGTTCCATTCCATTACATTCCGTTCCGTTCCGCTGTGTTCCGCGTCGGTCTACTCGGGTTGATTCAATTCCATTCTATTCCATTCCATTCCATTGCGTTCCATTCCATTCCGTTCTACTCGGGTTGATTCCATTCCATTCCATTCCATTCCATTCAATTCCTTTCCATTCTATTCAATTCCATTCTATTCCATTCCACTCTGTTCCATTCCAATCCGTTCTGTTCCGTTCCGTTCCCTTTTACTCGGGTTGATTCAATTCCATTCTCTTCCATTCCATTCCATTCCATTCCATTCCATTCCATTCCATTGTACTCAGGTTGATTCCATTCCATTCCATTCCATTCCATTCCATTCCATTCCATTCCATTCCATTCCATACCATTACATCCCATCCCATTCCATTCCATTCCATTCCATTCCATTCCATTCCTTTCCGTTGTACTCGGGTTAATTCCACTCCGTTCCGTTCCGTTCCGTTCCATTCCGTCCCCTCCCAAACCGTCCCGTCCCGTACCATCCTGTCCTGTCCCCTTCCGTTCTACTCGGTTTAATTCCATTCCGTTCCGATCCATTCCGTTCCGTTCCGTTCCTTTCCATTCCTTTCCCTTCTGTTCCGTTCCGTTCTGTTCCACTCGGGTTGATTCAATTCCATTCTGCTATTTTCCTTTGCATTCCATTCCGTTCCACTACTTTCTGCGTCGTTGTACTCGGGTTGATTCAATTCCATTCTATTCCATTGAATTCCATTCCATTCCATTCCATTCCATTCCATTCCATTCCATTCCATTCCATTCCATTCCACTCGGGTTGATTCAATTCCATTCTCTTACATTCCATTACATTCCGTTCCGTTCCAGTACGTTCTGCGTTGTTCTACTCGGGTTGATTCAATTCCTTTCTATTCCTTTGAATTCCATTCCATTCCAATCCATTCCTTTCCCTTCCATTCCATTCCATTCCATTCCATTCCATTCCGTTCTACATGGGTTGATTCCATTCCATTCTATTCCATTCCATCCCATTCCATTCCATTCCATTTCATTCCATTCCATTCCATTCCATTCCATTCCTTCCCACTCGGGTTGATTCAATTCCATTCTATTCCATTCCATTCTGTTCCGTTCCATTCCGTTCCATTCCGTTCCATTCCGTTCTACTCGGGTTGATTCAATGCAATTCTATTCCATTCTTTTCCATTCCATTCCATTCCATTCCATGAAATTGTACTCCGGCTGATTCCATTCCACTCCATTCCATTCCATTCCATTCCATTCCATTCCATTCCATTCCATTCCATTCCATTCCATTCCATTCCATTCCAATCCTTTCTACTCGGGTTGATTCCATTCCATTCCATGCCATTCCATTCCATTCCATTCCATTCCATTCCATTCCATTCCATTCCATTCCATTCCACTCCATTCTACTCGGGTTGATTCAATTCCATTCTATTCCATTCCATTCCGTTCCGTTCCATTTAGTTCCGTTCCGTTCCGTTCCGTTCAACTCGGGTTGATTCAATTCAATTCTATTCCATTCCATTGCATTCTATTCCATTCCATTCCATTCCATTCCATTCCATTCCATTCCATTCCACTCCATTCTACTCGAGTAGATTTCATTCTATTCCATTCCATTCCATTCCATTCCATTCCATTCCATTTCATTCCATTCCATTCCATTCCATTCCATTCTACTCGGGTTGATTCCATTCCATTCCATTCCATTATTCCATTCCATTCCATTCCATTCTACTCGGGTTGACTCCATTCTGTTCCGTACCGTCCCATTCTTTCCCGTCCTGTCCCATACCATCCTGTCCCGTTCCGTTCTACTCAGGTTGATTCCATTCCATTCCATTCCGTTCCCTTCCTTTCCGTTCGGTTCTAATCCGTTCCGTTCCATTCCATTCTGTTCCATTCTGTTCCGTTCTACTCGGGTTGATTCCATTTGGTTCCGTTCCGTTTCTTTCCATTCCGTTCCGTTCCACTTGGGATGATTCAATTACATTGTGTTCCATTCCATTACATTCCGTTCCGTTCCGCTGTGTTCCGCGTCGGTCTACTCGGGTTGATTCAATTCCATTCTATTCCATTCCATTCCATTGCGTTCCATTCCATTCCGTTCTACTCGGGTTGATTCCATTCCATTCCATTCCATTCCATTCAATTCCTTTCCATTCTATTCAATTCCATTCTATTCCATTCCACTCTGTTCCATTCCAATCCGTTCTGTTCCGTTCCGTTCCCTTTTACTCGGGTTGATTCAATTCCATTCTCTTCCATTCCATTCCATTCCATTCCATTCCATTCCATTCCATTCCATTCCATTGTACTCAGGTTGATTCCATTCCATTCCATTCCATTCCATTCCATTCCATTCCATTCCATTCCATTCCATTCCATTCCATTCCATTCCATACCATTACATCCCATCCCATTCCATTCCATTCCATTCCATTCCATTCCTTTCCGTTGTACTCGGGTTAATTCCACTCCGTTCCGTTCCGTTCCGTTCCATTCCGTCCCCTCCCAAACCGTCCCGTCCCGTACCATCCTGTCCTGTCCCCTTCCGTTCTACTCGGGTTAATTCCATTCCGTTCCGATCCATTCCGTTCCGTTCCGTTCCTTTCCATTCCTTTCCCTTCTGTTCCGTTCCGTTCTGTTCCACTCGGGTTGATTCAATTCCATTCTGCTATTTTCCTTTGCATTCCATTCCGTTCCACTACTTTCTGCGTCGTTGTACTCGGGTTGATTCAATTCCATTCTATTCCATTGAATTCCATTCCATTCCATTCCATTCCATTCCATTCCATTCCATTCCATTCCATTCCATTCCATTCCATTCCACTCGGGTTGATTCAATTCCATTCTCTTACATTCCATTACATTCCGTTCCGTTCCAGTACGTTCTGCGTTGTTCTACTCGGGTTGATTCAATTCCTTTCTATTCCTTTGAATTCCATTCCATTCCAATCCATTCCTTTCCCTTCCCTTCCATTCCGTTCCATTCCATTCCATTCCATTCCGTTCTACATGGGTTGATTCCATTCCATTCTATTCCATTCCATCCCATTCCATTCCATTCCATTTCATTCCATTCCATTCCATTCCATTCCATTCCTTCCCACTCGGGTTGATTCAATTCCATTCTATTCCATTCCATTCTGTTCCGTTCCATTCCGTTCCATTCCGTTCCATTCCGTTCTACTCGGGTTGATTCAATGCAATTCTATTCCATTCTTTTCCATTCCATTCCATTCCATTCCATGAAATTGTACTCCGGCTGATTCCATTCCACTTCATTCCATTCCATTCCATTCCATTCCATTCCATTCCATTCCATTCCATTCCATTCCATTCCATTCCAATCCTTTCTACTCGGGTTGATTCCATTCCATTCCATGCCATTCCATTCCATTCCATTCCATTCCATTCCATTCCATTCCATTCCATTCCACTCCATTCTACTCGGGTTGATTCAATTCCATTCTATTCCATTCCATTCCGTTCCGTTCCATTTAGTTCCGTTCCGTTCCGTTCCGTTCAACTCGGGTTGATTCAATTCAATTCTATTCCATTCCATTGCATTCTATTCCATTCCATTCCATTCCATTCCATTCCATTCCATTCCATTCCATTGTACCTGGGTTGATTCCATTCCATTCCATTCCATTCCATTCCATTCCATTCCGTTCTACTCGTGTTGATTCCATTCCATTCCATTCCATTCCATTCCATTCCATTCCATTCCATTCCATTCCATTCCATTCTATCCCATTCCATTCCATTACAATCCATTCCAATCCATTCCATTCTAATCGGGTTGATTCCATTCCATTCCATTCCACTCCACTCCATTCCATTCCATTCCATTCCTTTCCATTCCATTCCATTGCATTCCATTCCTTTCCATTCCATTCCATTCCAGTCCGTTCCATTCCATTCCTATCCATTCCATTTCGTTGTACTCGGGTTGATTGCATTCCACTCCATTCCATTCCATTCCATTCCATTCCATTCCATTCCATTCCATTCCATTCCATTCCATTCCATTCCATTCCGTTCCATTGCATTCCATTCCACTCGGGTTGATTACATTCTGTTCTGTTCCATCCTGTCTCATCCCGTCCTGTCCCGTGCCGTCCCGTCCCGTCCCGTTCCGTTCTACTCGGGTTGATTCCATTCCATTCCATTCCGTTCCGTTCCGTTCTTTTCCATTCCGTTCCGTTCTACTCGGGTTGATTCAATTCCACTCTATTCCACTCCATTCCATTCCGTTCCGTTCCGCGTTGTTCCGCGTCGATCTACTCGGGTTGATTCAATTCCATTCTATTCCATTCAATTCCATTCGATTCCATTCCATTATTGCATTCCATTCCATTCCATTCTACTCGGGTTGATTGTATTCTGTTCCGTTCCGTCCCGTCCCGTCCCATCCCGTCCCGTCCCTCCCCGTCTCGTCCCGTTCCATTCTACTCGGGTTGATTCCATTCCATTCCGTTCCTTTCCATTGCGTTCCGTTCCGTTCCGTTCCGTTCTCTTCCATTCCGTTCCATTCTACTCGGGTTGATTCAATTCCATTCTGTTCCATTCCATTCCATTCCGTTCCGTTTCACTACGTTCCGCTTCGATCTACTCGGGTTGATTCTATTCCATTCCATTCCGTTTCATTCCATTCCATTCCATTCCATTCCATTCCATTCCATTCCGTTCTACTCGGGTTGATTCCATGCCGTTCCGTTCCATTCAGTTCCATCAAGTCCCGTCCCGTCCCGTCCCGATGTAACCGGTCACGTCCTGTTCCGTTCCCTTCTACTCGGGTTGGTTCCATACCATTCCGTTCCATTCCGTTCCGTTCCGTTCCATTCCTTTCCGTTCCGTGCCTTTCCGTTCCGTTCTGTTCCGTTCCACTCGGGTTGATTCAATACCATTCTATTACTTTCCATTACATTCCGTTCCGTTCCGCTACGTTCTGCGTCATACTACTCGGATTTATTCAATTCCGTTCTATTCAAATGAATTCCATTCCATTCCATTCCATTCCATTCCATTGCATTCCATTCCATTCCATTCTACTCGGTTTCATTCAATTGCATTCTGTTGCATTCCATTCCATTCCATTCCATTCCGTTCCCTTCCGTTCCGTTCCGTTCCATTCTATTCGGGTTGATTCAATTCAATTCTACTCCATTCTATTCCATTCCATTCCATTCCAGTCCATTCCATCACAGTCCATTCCATTCTATTGCATTCCATTCCACTACAATCCATTCCAATCCATTCCATTCTAATCGGGTTGATTCCATTCCATTGCATTCCATTCCATTCCATTCCATTCCATTCCATTCCATTCCATTCCATTCCATTCCATTCCATTCCATTCCATTCCATTCCATTCTACTCGGGTTGACTCCATTCTGTTCCGTACCGTCCCATTCTTTCCCGTCCCGTCCGGTCCCATCCCGTCCCGTTCCGTTCTACTCGGGTTGATTCCATTCCATTCCATTCCGTTCCCTTCCTTTCCGTTCGGTTCCGATCCGTTCCATTCCATTCCATTCTGTTCCATTCTGTTCCGTTCTACTCAGGTTGATTCCATTCCATTCCATTCTATTCCATTCCATTCCATTCCATTCCATTCCATTCCATTCCATTCCATTCCATTCAACTAGGGTTGATTCCATTCCATTCCATTCCATTCCATTCCATTCCATTCCAATCCATTCCATTCTACTTGGGTTGATTCCTTTCCATTCCATTCCATTGCATTCCATTCCATTTCATTCCGTTCAATTCCAATCCATTCCATTCTACACGAGTTCATTCCATTCCATTCCATTATTGCATTCCACTCCATTCCATTCTACTCGGGTTGATTCTATTCTTTTCCGTTCCATCCCGTCCCGCCCCGTCCCGTCCCGTTCTGTTCTACTCGGGTTGATTCCATTCCATTCCGTTCCTTTCCATTGCATTCCGTTCCGTTCCGTTCTGTTCCATTCCGTTCCATTCTACTCGGGTTGATTCAATTCCATTCTGTTCCATTCCATTCCATTCCGTTCCGTTTCACTATGTTCTGTGTCGATCTACTCGGGTTGATTCTATTCCATTCCATTCCATTCCATTCCATTCCATTCCATTCCATTCCATTCCATTCCATTCCAATCCACTCCATTGCATTCCATTCTACTCGGGTTGATTCCATTTTGTTCCATTCTGTCCCATCCCGTCCCATCCCGTCCCATCCCTTTCCATTCTACTCGGGTTGATTCCATTCCGTTCCATTCCGATCTGTTCCGTTTCGTTCCTTTCCGTTCCGTTCTGTTCCATTCTGTTCTGTTCTACTCGGGTTGATTCAATTCCACTCTATTCCACTCCATTCCATTCCGTTCCGTTCCGCTTTGTTCTGCGTCGATCTACTCGGGTTGATTCAATTCCATTCTATTCCATTCCATTCCATTCCATTCCATTCCCTTCCATTCCATTCCATTCCACTCGGGTTCATTCAATTCTATTCTTTTCCATTCCATTCCATTCCGTTCCATTTCTTTCCGTTCCGTTCCTTTCCGTTCCTTTCCATTCCGTTCTACGTGGGTTGATTCAATTCAATTCTATTCCATTCCATTCCATTCCATTCCATAGTACTCGGGTTGATTCCACTCCATTCCATTCCATTCCGTTCCATTCCATTCCATTCCATTCCAGTCCATTCCATTCCATTCTACTTGGGTTGATTCCATTCCATTCCATTCCATTCCATTTCATTCCATTCCATTCCATTCCACTCCATTCCATTCCATTCCATTCCATTCTCCTCGTGTTGATTCCATTCCATTTCATTCCATTACATTCCAGTCCATTCCATTCTACTCTACTCGGGTTGATTCCATTCCATTCCATTCCATTCCATTCCATTCCATTCCATTCCATTCCATTCCATTCCATTCCATTCCATTCCATTCCATTCCATGCCATTCCACTCGGGTTGATTCCATTCCATTCCATTCCATTCCATTCCATTCCGTTCCATTCCATTCCATTCCACTCGGATTGATTGCTTTCCGTTCCGTTCCGTCCCGTCCCTTCCCATCCCTTTCCGTCATATCCCGTCCCGTCCCGTCGCGTTCTGTTCTACATGGGTTGATTCCATTCCATTCCGTTCCGTTCTTTTCCATTCCGTTCTGTTCCGTTCCATTCTGTTCTGTTCCATTCTATTCCATTCCGTTCCGTTCTACTCGGGTTGATTCCATTCCATTCTATTCCATTCCATTCCATTCCATTCCGTTCCATTCCATTCCATTCCACTCGGATTGATTGCTTTCCGTTCCGTTCCGTCCCGTCCCTTCCCATCCCTTTCCGTCATATCCCGTCCCGTCCCGTCGCGTTCTGTTCTACATGGGTTGATTCCATTCCATTCCGTTCCGTTCTGTTCCATTCCGTTCTGTTCCGTTCCATTCTGTTCTGTTCCATTCTATTCCATTCCGTTCCGTTCTACTCGGGTTGATTCCATTCCATTCTATTCCATTCCATTCCATTCCATTCCGTTCCATTCCTCTATGTTCCACGTCGATCTACTCGGGTTGATTCAATTCCATTCTTTTCCCTTCCATTTCATTCCATTCCATTCCATTACATTCCATTCCATTGTACTCGGGTTGATTCCATTTGATTCCATTCCATTCCATTCCAATCCATTCCATTCCATTCCATTCCATTCCATTCCATTCCATTCCATTCTACTCAGGTTGATTCCATTCCATTCCATTCCATTCAATTCCATTCCATGCCATTCCACTCCATTCCATTCCATTCCATTCCATTCCATTCCATTCCATTCCAGTCCATTCCATTCCATTCCAGTCCATTCCATTCCATTCTTCTCTGGTTGATTCCATTCCATTCTATTCCATTCCATTCCATTCCATTATATTCCATTCCATTCCATTCCATTCTACTCGGGTTGATTCCATTCCATTCCATTCCATTCCATTCCATTCCATTCCATTCCATTCCATTCCGGTTGATTCAATTCCATTCTATTCCATTCCATTCCGTTCCGTTCCATTCTGATCCGTTCCATTCCGTTCCGTTCCATTCTACTTGGGTTGATTCAATTCAATTCTATTCCATTTCATTCCATTCCATTCCATTACATTCCATTCCATTGTACTCGGGTTGATTCCATTCGATTCCATTCCATTCCATTCCATTCCATTCCATTCCATTCCATTCCATTCCATTCCATTCCACTCGGGTTGATTCCATTCCATTCCATTCCATTCCACTCGGGTTGATTCCATTGCATTCCATTCCATTCCATTCCATTCCATTCCATTCCATTCCATTCTATTTCAGTCCATTCCATTTCATTCCATTCCATTCCATTCCATTCCATTCCATTCCATTCCATTCCATTCCATTCCCTTCCAGTCCATTCCATTCCATTCCAGTCCATTCCATTCCATTCTACTCGGGTTGATTCCATTCCATTCTATTCCATTCCATTCCGTTCCATTCCATTAAATTCCATTCCATTCCATTCCATTCTACTCGGGTTGATTCCATTCCATTCCATTCCATTCCATTCCATTCCATTCCATTCCATTCCATTCGTGTTGTTTCAATTCCATTCTATTCCATTCCATTCCATTGTACTCGGGTTGATTCCATTCCATTCCGTTCCATTCCATTCCATTCCATTCCATTCCATTCTACTCGGGTTGATTCCATTCAGTTCCATTCCATTCCATTCCATTCCATTCCATTCCATTCCATTCCATTCCATTCCATTCCATTCCATTCCATTCCATTCCATTCCATTCCATTCAGTTCTACTCAGGTTGATTCCATTCCGTTCCATTCGGTTCCTTTCCGTCCCATCCCAGCCCATTCCGTTCCGTTCTACTCGCGTGGATTCCTTTGTGTTCCTTTCCGTTCCGTTCCGTTCCGTTCCACTCGGGTTGATTCAATTCGATTCTATTACATTCCATTACATTCCATTCCGTTCCGCTACGTTCCGCGTCGTTCTACTCGGGTTGATTCAATTCAATTCTATTGCATTGAATTCCATTCCATTCCATTCCATTGAATTCAATTCCATTCCGTTCCATTACATTCCATTCCTTTCTACTCTGGTTGATTCCATTCCATTCCATTTTATACCATTCTACTTGGGTAGATTCCATTCCATTCCATTCCATTCCATTCCATTCCATTCCATTCCGTTCTACTCGAGTAGATTCCATTCCTTTCCATTCCATTCCATTCCATTCCATTCCATTCCATTCCATTCCATTCCATTCCATTACACTCCATTCTACTCGCGTAGATTTCATTCTATTCCATTCCATTCCATTCCATTCCATTCCATTCCATTTCATTCCATTCCATTCCATTCCATTCCATTCTACTCGGGTTGATTCCATTCCATTCCATTCCATTATTCCATTCCATTCCATTCCATTCTACTCGGGTTGACTCCATTCTGTTCCGTACCGTCCCATTCTTTCCCGTCCTGTCCCATACCATCCTGTCCCGTTCTGTTCTACTCAGGTTGATTCCATTCCATTCCATTCCGTTCCCTTCCTTTCCGTTCGGTTCTAATCCGTTCCGTTCCATTCCATTCTGTTCCATTCTGTTCCATTCTACTCGGGTTGATTCCATTTGGTTCCGTTCCGTTTCTTTCCATTCCGTTCCGTTCCACTTGGGATGATTCAATTACATTGTGTTCCATTCCATTACATTCCGTTCCGTTCCGCTGTGTTCCGCGTCGGTCTACTCGGGTTGATTCAATTCCATTCTATTCCATTCCATTCCATTGCGTTCCATTCCATTCCGTTCTACTCGGGTTGATTCCATTCCATTCCATTCCATTCCATTCAATTCCTTTCCATTCTATTCAATTCCATTCTATTCCATTCCACTCTGTTCCATTCCAATCCGTTCTGTTCCGTTCCGTTCCCTTTTACTCGGGTTGATTCAATTCCATTCTCTTCCATTCCATTCCATTCCATTCCATTCCATTCCATTCCATTCCATTCCATTCCATTGTACTCAGGTTGATTCCATTCCATTCCATTCCATTCCATTCCATTCCATTCCATTCCATTCCATTCCATTCCATTCCATACCATTACATCCCATCCCATTCCATTCCATTCCATTCCATTCCATTCCTTTCCGTTGTACTCGGGTTAATTCCACTCCGTTCCGTTCCGTTCCGTTCCATTCCGTCCCGTCCCAAACCGTCCCGTCCCGTACCATCCTGTCCTGTCCCCTTCCGTTCTACTCGGGTTAATTCCATTCCGTTCCGATCCATTCCGTTCCGTTCCGTTCCTTTCCATTCCTTTCCCTTCTGTTCCGTTCCGTTCTGTTCCACTCGGGTTGATTCAATTCCATTCTGCTATTTTCCTTTGCATTCCATTCCGTTCCACTACTTTCTGCGTCGTTGTACTCGGGTTGATTCAATTCCATTCTATTCCATTGAATTCCATTCCATTCCATTCCATTCCATTCCATTCCATTCCATTCCATTCCATTCCATTCCATTCCATTCCATTCCACTCGGGTTGATTCAATTCCATTCTCTTACATTCCATTACATTCCGTTCCGTTCCAGTACGTTCTGCGTTGTTCTACTCGGGTTGATTCAATTCCTTTCTATTCCTTTGAATTCCATTCCATTCCAATCCATTCCTTTCCCTTCCATTCCATTCCATTCCATTCCATTCCATTCCATTCCATTCCGTTCTACATGGGTTGATTCCATTCCATTCTATTCCATTCCATCCCATTCCATTCCATTCCATTTCATTCCATTCCATTCCATTCCATTCCATTCCTTCCCACTCGGGTTGATTCAATTCCATTCTATTCCATTCCATTCTGTTCCGTTCCATTCCGTTCCATTCCGTTCCATTCCGTTCTACTCGGGTTGATTCAATGCAATTCTATTCCATTCTTTTCCATTCCATTCCATTCCATTCCATGAAATTGTACTCCGGCTGATTCCATTCCACTCCATTCCATTCCATTCCATTCCATTCCATTCCATTCCATTCCATTCCATTCCAATCCTTTCTACTCGGGTTGATTCCATTCCATTCCATGCCATTCCATTCCATTCCATTCCATTCCATTCCATTCCATTCCATTCCATTCCATTCCATTCCAGTCCATTCCATTCCATTCCAGTCCATTCCATTCCATTGTTCTCTGGTTGATTCCATTCCATTCTATTCCATTCCATTCCATTCCATTATATTCCATTCCATTCCATTCCATTCTACTCGGGTTGATTCCATTCCATTCCATTCCATTCCATTCCATTCCATTCCATTCCATTCCATTCCGGTTGATTCAATTCCATTCTATTCCATTCCATTCCGTTCCGTTCCATTCTGATCCGTTCCATTCCGTTCCATTCCATTCTACTTGGGTTGATTCAATTCAATTCTATTCCATTTCATTCCATTCCATTCCATTACATTCCATTCCATTGTACTCGGGTTGATTCCATTCGATTCCATTCCATTCCATTCCATTCCATTCCATTCCATTCCATTCCATTCCATTCCATTCCATTCCATTCCACTCGGGTTGATTCCATTCCATTCCATTCCATTCCACTCGGGTTGATTCCATTGCATTCCATTCCATTCCATTCCATTCCATTCCATTCCATTCCATTCCATTCCATTCTATTTCAGTCCATTCCATTTCATTCCATTCCATTCCATTCCATTCCATTCCATTCCATTCCATTCCATTCCATTCCATTCCCTTCCAGTCCATTCCATTCCATTCCAGTCCATTCCATTCCATTCTACTCGGGTTGATTCCATTCCATTCTATTCCATTCCATTCCGTTCCATTCCATTAAATTCCATTCCATTCCATTCCATTCTACTCGGGTTGATTCCATTCCATTCCATTCCATTCCATTCCATTCCATTCCATTCCATTCCATTCCATTCGTGTTGTTTCAATTCCATTCTATTCCATTCCATTCCATTGTACTCGGGTTGATTCCATTCCATTCCGTTCCATTCCATTCCATTCCATTCCATTCCATTCTACTCGGGTTGATTCCATTCAGTTCCATTCCATTCCATTCCATTCCATTCCATTCCATTCCATTCCATTCCATTCCATTCCATTCCATTCCATTCCATTCAGTTCTACTCAGGTTGATTCCATTCCGTTCCATTCGGTTCCTTTCCGTCCCATCCCAGCCCATTCCGTTCCGTTCTACTCGCGTGGATTCCTTTGTGTTCCTTTCCGTTCCGTTCCGTTCCGTTCCACTCGGGTTGATTCAATTCGATTCTGTTACATTCCATTACATTCCATTCCGTTCCGCTACGTTCCGCGTCGTTCTACTCGGGTTGATTCAATTCAATTCTATTGCATTGAATTCCATTCCATTCCATTCCATTGAATTCAATTCCATTCCGTTCCATTACATTCCATTCCTTTCTACTCTGGTTGATTCCATTCCATTCCATTTTATACCATTCTACTTGGGTAGATTCCATTCCATTCCATTCCATTCCATTCCATTCCATTCCATTCCGTTCTACTCGAGTAGATTCCATTCCTTTCCATTCCATTCCATTCCATTCCATTCCATTCCATTCCATTCCATTCCACTCCATTCTACTCGCGTAGATTTCATTCTATTCCATTCCATTCCATTCCATTCCATTCCATTCCATTTCATTCCATTCCATTCCATTCCATTCCATTCTACTCGGGTTGATTCCATTCCATTCCATTCCATTATTCCATTCCATTCCATTCCATTCTACTCGGGTTGACTCCATTCTGTTCCGTACCGTCCCATTCTTTCCCGTCCTGTCCCATACCATCCTGTCCCGTTCTGTTCTACTCAGGTTGATTACATTCCATTCCATTCCGTTCCCTTCCTTTCCGTTCGGTTCTAATCCGTTCCGTTCCATTCCATTCTGTTCCATTCTGTTCCGTTCTACTCGGGTTGATTCCATTTGGTTCCGTTCCGTTTCTTTCCATTCCGTTCCGTTCCACTTGGGATGATTCAATTACATTGTGTTCCATTCCATTACATTCCGTTCCGTTCCGCTGTGTTCCGCGTCGGTCTACTCGGGTTGATTCAATTCCATTCTATTCCATTCCATTCCATTGCGTTCCATTCCATTCCGTTCTACTCGGGTTGATTCCATTCCATTCCATTCCATTCCATTCAATTCCTTTCCATTCTATTCAATTCCATTCTATTCCATTCCACTCTGTTCCATTCCAATCCGTTCTGTTCCGTTCCGTTCCCTTTTACTCGGGTTGATTCAATTCCATTCTCTTCCATTCCATTCCATTCCATTCCATTCCATTCCATTCCATTCCATTCCATTCCATTCCATTGTACTCAGGTTGATTCCATTCCATTCCATTCCATTCCATTCCATTCCATTCCATTCCATTCCATTCCATTCCATACCATTACATCCCATCCCATTCCATTCCATTCCATTCCATTCCATTCCTTTCCGTTGTACTCGGGTTAATTCCACTCCGTTCCGTTCCGTTCCGTTCCATTCCGTCCCGTCCCAAACCGTCCCGTCCCGTACCATCCTGTCCTGTCCCCTTCCGTTCTACTCGGGTTAATTCCATTCCGTTCCGATCCATTCCGTTCCGTTCCGTTCCTTTCCATTCCTTTCCCTTCTGTTCCGTTCCGTTCTGTTCCACTCGGGTTGATTCAATTCCATTCTGCTATTTTCCTTTGCATTCCATTCCGTTCCACTACTTTCTGCGTCGTTGTACTCGGGTTGATTCAATTCCATTCTATTCCATTGAATTCCATTCCATTCCATTCCATTCCATTCCATTCCATTCCATTCCATTCCATTCCATTCCATTCCACTCGGGTTGATTCAATTCCATTCTCTTACATTCCATTACATTCCGTTCCGTTCCAGTACGTTCTGCGTTGTTCTACTCGGGTTGATTCAATTCCTTTCTATTCCTTTGAATTCCATTCCATTCCAATCCATTCCTTTCCCTTCCATTCCATTCCATTCCATTCCATTCCATTCCGTTCTACATGGGTTGATTCCATTCCATTCTATTCCATTCCATCCCATTCCATTCCATTCCATTTCATTCCATTCCATTCCATTCCATTCCATTCCTTCCCACTCGGGTTGATTCAATTCCATTCTATTCCATTCCATTCTGTTCCGTTCCATTCCGTTCCATTCCGTTCCATTCCGTTCTACTCGGGTTGATTCAATGCAATTCTATTCCATTCTTTTCCATTCCATTCCATTCCATTCCATGAAATTGTACTCCGGCTGATTCCATTCCACTCCATTCCATTCTATTCCATTCCATTCCATTCCATTCCATTCCATTCCATTCCATTCCATTCCATTCCAATCCTTTCTACTCGGGTTGATTCCATTCCATTCCATGCCATTCCATTCCATTCCATTCCATTCCATTCCATTCCATTCCATTCCATTCCATTCCACTCCATTCTACTCGGGTTGATTCAATTCCATTCTATTCCATTCCATTCCGTTCCGTTCCATTTAGTTCCGTTCCGTTCCGTTCCGTTCAACTCGGGTTGATTCAATTCAATTCTATTCCATTCCATTGCATTCTATTCCATTCCATTCCATTCCATTCCATTCCATTCCATTCCATTCCATTGTACCTGGGTTGATTCCATTCCATTCCATTCCATTCCATTCCATTCCGTTCTACTCGTGTTGATTCCATTCCATTCCATTCCATTCCATTCCATTCCATTCCATTCCATTCCATTCCATTCCATTCTATCCCATTCCATTCCATTACAATCCATTCCAATCCATTCCATTCTAATCGGGTTGATTCCGTTCCATTCCATTCCACTCCACTCCACTCCATTCCATTCCATTCCATTCCTTTCCATTCCATTCCATTGCATTCCATTCCTTTCCATTCCATTCCATTCCAGTCCGTTCCATTCCATTCCTGTCCATTCCATTAAATTCTACTCTGGTTGATTCCATTCCATTCTATTCCATTCCATTCCGTTCCATTCCATTAAATTCCATTCCATTCCATTCCATTCTACTCGGGTTGATTCCATTCCATTCCATTCCATTCCATTCCATTCCATTCGGGTTGATTCAATTCCATTCTATTCCATTCCATTCCATTGTACTCGGGTTGATTCCATTGCATTCCGTTCCATTCCATTCCATTCCATTCCATTCCATTCTACTCGGGTTGATTCCATTCAGTTCCATTCCATTCCATTCCATTCCGTTCCATTCCATTCCATTCCATTCAATTCCATTCCATTCCATTCAGTTCTACTCAGGTTGATTCCATTCCGTTCCATTCGGTTCCTTTCCGTCCCATCCCAGCCCATCCCGTTCCGTTCTACTCGCGTGGATTCCTTTGTGTTCCTTTCCGTTCCGTTCCGTTCCGTTCCACTCGGGTTGATTCAATTCGATTCTATTACATTCCATTACATTCCATTCCGTTCCGCTACGTTCCGCGTCGTTCTACTCGGGTTGATTCAATTCAATTCTATTGCATTGAATTCCATTCCATTCCATTCCATTGAATTCAATTCCATTCCGTTCCATTACATTCCATTCCTTTCTACTCTGGTTGATTCCATTCCATTCCATTTTATACCATTCTACTTGGGTAGATTCCATTCCATTCCATTCCATTCCATTCCATTCCATTCCATTCCGTTCTACTCGAGTAGATTCCATTCCTTTCCATTCCATTCCATTCCATTCCATTCCATTCCATTCCATTCCATTCCATTACACTCCATTCTACTCGCGTAGATTTCATTCTATTCCATTCCATTCCATTCCATTCCATTCCATTCCATTTCATTCCATTCCATTCCATTCCATTCCATTCTACTCGGGTTGATTCCATTCCATTCCATTCCATTATTCCATTCCATTCCATTCCATTCTACTCGGGTTGACTCCATTCTGTTCCGTACCGTCCCATTCTTTCCCGTCCTGTCCCATACCATCCTGTCCCGTTCTGTTCTACTCAGGTTGATTCCATTCCATTCCATTCCGTTCCCTTCCTTTCCGTTCGGTTCTAATCCGTTCCGTTCCATTCCATTCTGTTCCATTCTGTTCCGTTCTACTCGGGTTGATTCCATTTGGTTCCGTTCCGTTTCTTTCCATTCCGTTCCGTTCCACTTGGGATGATTCAATTACATTGTGTTCCATTCCATTACATTCCGTTCCGTTCCGCTGTGTTCCGCGTCGGTCTACTCGGGTTGATTCAATTCCATTCTATTCCATTCCATTCCATTGCGTTCCATTCCATTCCGTTCTACTCGGGTTGATTCCATTCCATTCCATTCCATTCCATTCAATTCCTTTCCATTCTATTCAATTCCATTCTATTCCATTCCACTCTGTTCCATTCCAATCCGTTCTGTTCCGTTCCGTTCCCTTTTACTCGGGTTGATTCAATTCCATTCTCTTCCATTCCATTCCATTCCATTCCATTCCATTCCATTCCATTCCATTCCATTCCATTCCATTGTACTCAGGTTGATTCCATTCCATTCCATTCCATTCCATTCCATTCCATTCCATTCCATTCCATTCCATTCCATACCATTACATCCCATCCCATTCCATTCCATTCCATTCCATTCCATTCCTTTCCGTTGTACTCGGGTTAATTCCACTCCGTTCCGTTCCGTTCCGTTCCATTCCGTCCCGTCCCAAACCGTCCCGTCCCGTACCATCCTGTCCTGTCCCCTTCCGTTCTACTCGGGTTAATTCCATTCCGTTCCGATCCATTCCGTTCCGTTCCGTTCCTTTCCATTCCTTTCCCTTCTGTTCCGTTCCGTTCTGTTCCACTCGGGTTGATTCAATTCCATTCTGCTATTTTCCTTTGCATTCCATTCCGTTCCACTACTTTCTGCGTCGTTGTACTCGGGTTGATTCAATTCCATTCTATTCCATTGAATTCCATTCCATTCCATTCCATTCCATTCCATTCCATTCCATTCCATTCCATTCCATTCCACTCGGGTTGATTCAATTCCATTCTCTTACATTCCATTACATTCCGTTCCGTTCCAGTACGTTCTGCGTTGTTCTACTCGGGTTGATTCAATTCCTTTCTATTCCTTTGAATTCCATTCCATTCCAATCCATTCCTTTCCCTTCCATTCCATTCCATTCCATTCCATTCCATTCCATTCCGTTCTACATGGGTTGATTCCATTCCATTCTATTCCATTCCATCCCATTCCATTCCATTCCATTTCATTCCATTCCATTCCATTCCATTCCATTCCATTCCTTCCCACTCGGGTTGATTCAATTCCATTCTATTCCATTCCATTCTGTTCCGTTCCATTCCGTTCCATTCCGTTCCATTCCGTTCTACTCGGGTTGATTCAATGCAATTCTATTCCATTCTTTTCCATTCCATTCCATTCCATTCCATGAAATTGTACTCCGGCTGATTCCATTCCACTCCATTCCATTCTATTCCATTCCATTCCATTCCATTCCATTCCATTCCATTCCATTCCATTCCAATCCTTTCTACTCGGGTTGATTCCATTCCATTCCATGCCATTCCATTCCATTCCATTCCATTCCATTCCATTCCATTCCATTCCATTCCATTCCATTCCATTCCACTCCATTCTACTCGGGTTGATTCAATTCCATTCTATTCCATTCCATTCCGTTCCGTTCCATTTAGTTCCGTTCCGTTCCGTTCCGTTCAACTCGGGTTGATTCAATTCAATTCTATTCCATTCCATTGCATTCTATTCCATTCCATTCCATTCCATTCCATTCCATTCCATTCCATTCCATTGTACCTGGGTTGATTCCATTCCATTCCATTCCATTCCATTCCATTCCGTTCTACTCGTGTTGATTCCATTCCATTCCATTCCATTCCGTTCTACTTTGGTACATTCCATTCCATTCCATTCCATTCCATTCCATTCCATTCCATTATTCCATTCCATTCCATTCCATTCTACTCGGGTTGACTCCATTCTGTTCTGTACCGTCCCATTCTTTCCCGTCCTGTCCCATACCATCCTGTCCCGTTCCGTTCTACTCAGGTTGATTCCATTCCATTCCATTCCGTTCCCTTCCTTTCCGTTCGGTTCTAATCTGTTCCGTTCCATTCCATTCTGTTCCATTCTGTTCCGTTCTACTCGGGTTGATTCCATTTGGTTCCGTTCCGTTTCTTTCCATTCCGTTCCGTTCCACTTGGGATGATTCAATTACATTGTGTTCCATTCCATTACATTCCGTTCCGTTCCGCTGTGTTCCGCGTCGGTCTACTCGGGTTGATTCAATTCCATTCTATTCCATTCCATTCCATTGCGTTCCATTCCATTCCGTTCTACTCGGGTTGATTCCATTCCATTCCATTCCATTCCATTCAATTCCTTTCCATTCTATTCAATTCCATTCTATTCCATTCCACTCTGTTCCATTCCAATCCGTTCTGTTCCGTTCCGTTCCCTTTTACTCGGGTTGATTCAATTCCATTCTCTTCCATTCCATTCCATTCCATTCCATTCCATTCCATTCCATTCCATTCCATTCCATTCCATTGTACTCAGGTTGATTCCATTCCATTCCATTCCATTCCATTCCATTCCATTCCATTCCATACCATTACATCCCATCCCATTCCATTCCATTCCATTCCATTCCATTCCTTTCCGTTGTACTCGGGTTAATTCCACTCCGTTCCGTTCCGTTCCGTTCCATTCCGTCCCCTCCCAAACCGTCCCGTCCCGTACCATCCTGTCCTGTCCCCTTCCGTTCTACTCGGTTTAATTCCATTCCGTTCCGATCCATTCCGTTCCGTTCCGTTCCTTTCCATTCCTTTCCCTTCTGTTCCGTTCCGTTCTGTTCCACTCGGGTTGATTCAATTCCATTCTGCTATTTTCCTTTGCATTCCATTCCGTTCCACTACTTTCTGCGTCGTTGTACTCGGGTTGATTCAATTCCATTCTATTCCATTGAATTCCATTCCATTCCATTCCATTCCATTCCATTCCATTCCATTCCATTCCATTCCATTCCATTCCACTCGGGTTGATTCAATTCCATTCTCTTACATTCCATTACATTCCGTTCCGTTCCAGTACGTTCTGCGTTGTTCTACTCGGGTTGATTCAATTCCTTTCTATTCCTTTGAATTCCATTCCATTCCAATCCATTCCTTTCCCTTCCATTCCATTCCATTCCATTCCATTCCATTCCGTTCTACATGGGTTGATTCCATTCCATTCTATTCCATTCCATCCCATTCCATTCCATTCCATTTCATTCCATTCCATTCCATTCCATTCCATTCCTTCCCACTCGGGTTGATTCAATTCCATTCTATTCCATTCCATTCTGTTCCGTTCCATTCCGTTCCATTCCGTTCCATTCCGTTCTACTCGGGTTGATTCAATGCAATTCTATTCCATTCTTTTCCATTCCATTCCATGAAATTGTACTCCGGCTGATTCCATTCCACTCCATTCCATTCCATTCCATTCCATTCCATTCCATTCCATTCCATTCCATTCCATTCCATTCCATTCCATTCCAATCCGTTCTACTCGGGTTGATTCCATTCCATTCCATGCCATTCCATTCCATTCCATTCCATTCCATTCCATTCCATTCCATTCCATTCCATTCCATTCCACTCCATTCTACTCGGGTTGATTCAATTCCATTCTATTCCATTCCATTCCATTCCGTTCCATTTAGTTCCGTTCCGTTCCGTTCCGTTCAACTCGGGTTGATTCAATTCAATTCTATTCCATTCCATTGCATTCTATTCCATTCCATTCCATTCCATTCCATTCCATTGTACCTGGGTTGATTCCATTCCATTCCATTCCATTCCATTCCATTCCATTCCGTTCTACTCGTGTTGATTCCATTCCATTCCATTCCATTCCATTCCATTCCATTCCATTCCATTCCATTCTATCCCATTCCATTCCATTACAATCCATTCCAATCCATTCCATTCTAATCGGGTTGATTCCGTTCCATTCCATTCCACTCCACTCCATTCCATTCCATTCCATTCCTTTCCATTCCATTCCATTGCATTCCATTCCTTTCCATTCCATTCCATTCCAATCCGTTCCATTCCATTCCTGTCCATTCCATTAAATTCTACTCTGGTTGATTCCATTCCATTCTATTCCATTCCATTCCGTTCCATTCCATTAAATTCCATTCCATTCCATTCCATTCTACTCGGGTTGATTCCATTCCATTCCATTCCATTCCATTCCATTCCATTCCATTCCATTCGGGTTGATTCAATTCCATTCTATTCCATTCCATTCCATTGTACTCGGGTTGATTCCATTCCATTCCGTTCCATTCCATTCCATTCCATTCCATTCCATTCTACTCGGGTTGATTCCATTCAGTTCCATTCCATTCCATTCCATTCCGTTCCATTCCATTCCATTCCATTCCATTCCATTCCATTCCATTCCATTCCATTCCATTCCATTCAGTTCTACTCAGGTTGATTCCGTTACGTTCCATTCGGTTCCTTTCCGTCCCATCCCAGCCCATCCCGTTCCGTTCTACTCGCGTGGATTCCTTTGTGTTCCTTTCCGTTCCGTTCCGTTCCGTTCCACTCGGGTTGATTCAATTCGATTCTATTACATTCCATTACATTCCATTCCGTACCGCTACGTTCCGCGTCGTTCTACTCGGGTTGATTCAATTCAATTCTATTGCATTGAATTCCATTCCATTCCATTCCATTGAATTCAATTCCATTCCGTTCCATTACATTCCATTCCTTTCTACTCTGGTTGATTCCATTCCATTCCATTTTATTCCATTCTACTTGGGTAGATTCCATTCCATTCCATTCCATTCCATTCCATTCCATTCCATTCCATTCCATTCCATTCCATTCCATTCCGTTCTACTCGAGTAGATTCCATTCCATTCCATTCCATTCCATTCCATTCCATTCCATTCCATTCCACTAGGATTGATTCCCTTCCGTTCCGTTCCGTCCCGTCCCTTCCCATCCCTTTCCGTCATATCCCGTCCCGTCCCGTCGCGTTGTGTTCTACATGGGTTGATTCCATGCCATTCCATTCCGTTCTACTCGGGTTGATCCCATTCCATTCCGTTCCGTTCCGTTCCTTTCTGTTCCGTTCCGTTCCGTTCCGTTCTGTTCCATTCCGTTCCATTCTGCTCGGGTTGATTCAATTCCATTCTATTCCATTCCATTCCATTCCATTCCGTTCCGCTATGTTCCGCGTCGATCTACTCGGGTTGCTTCAAATCCATTCTATTCCATTCCATACCTTCCCATTCCATTCCATTCCGTTCTACTCGGGTTGATTCCATTCCGTTCCGTTCCGTTCCGTTACGTCCCTTCCCAAACCGTCCCATCCCGTCGCGTCCCGTTCCGTCCCGTCCTGTTCCGTTCTACTCGGGTTGATTGCATTCTGCTCCATTCCATTCCGTTCCGTTCTGTTCCTTTCCATTCCATTCCTTTCCGTTCCGTTCCATTCCGTTCCACTCGGGATGATTCAATTCCATTCTATTACATTCCATTACATTCCATTCTGTTCCGCTACGTTCCGCGTCGTTCTACTCGGGTTGATTCAATTCAATTCTATTGCATTGAATTCCATTCCATTCCATTCCATTGAATTCAATTCCATTCCGTTCCATTACATTCCATTCCTTTCTACTCTGGTTGATTCCATTCCATTCCATTTTATTCCATTCTACTTGGGTAGATTCCATTCCATTCCATTCCGTTCCTTTCCATTCCATTCCATTCCATTCCATTCCATTCCATTCCATTCCGTTCTACTCGAGTAGATTCCATTCCCTTCCATTCCATTCCATTCCATTCCATTCCATTCCATTCCATTCAATTCCATTACACTCCATTCTACTCGGGTAGATTTCATTCTATTCCATTCCATTCCATTCCATTCCATTGCATTCCATTCCATTCCATTTCATTCCATTCCATTCCATTCCATTCCATTCCATTCCATTCCATTCCATTTCATTCCATTCCATTCCATTCCATTCCATTTCATTCCATTCCATTCCATTCCATTCCATTCCATTCCATTCCATTCTACTCGGGTTGATTCCATTCCATTCCATTCCATTATTCCATTCCATTCCATTCCATTCTACTCGGGTTGACTCCATTCTGTTCCGTACCGTCCCATTCTTTCCCGTCCCGTCCCATACCATCCCGTCCCGTTCCATTCTACTCAGGTTGATTCCATTCCATTCCATTCCGTTCCCTTCCTTTCCGTTCGGTTCTGATCCGTTCCGTTCCATTCCATTCTGTTCCATTCTGTTCCGTTCTACTCGGGTTGATTCCATTCCATTCCATTCCATTCCATTCCATTCCATTCCATTCCATTCCATTCCATTCCATTCCATTCCATTCCATTCCACTCGGGTTGATTCCATTCCATTCCATTCCATTCCATTCCATTCCATTCCATTCCATTCCATTCCATTCCATTAAATTCCATTCCAATCCATTCCATTCTACTTGGGTTGATTCCTTTCCATTCCATTCCATTCCATTCCATTCCATTCCATTCCATTCCATTCCATTCCATTCCATTCCATTCCATTCCATTCCATTCAATTCCATTCCATTCCATTCTAATCGGGTTGATTCCATTCCATTCCATTTCATTCCGTTCAATTCCAATCCATTCCATTCTACACGAGTTCATTCCATTCCATTCCATTATTGCATTCCATTCCATTCCATTCTACTCGGGTTGATTCTATTCTGTTCCGTTCCATCCCATCCCGTCCCATCCTGTCCCGTCCCGCCCCGTCCCGTTCCGTTCTACACGTTTTGATTCCATTCCGTTCCGTTTCGTTCTGTTCCATTCTGTTCTGTTTCGTTCCATTCGGTTCCATTCCTTTCCATTCCATTTCATTCCATTCCACTCGGGTTGATTCAATTCCATTCTATTACTTTCCAGTACATTCCGTTCCGTTCCGCTTCATTCTGCGTCGTACTATTCTCATTGACTCAGTTACATTCTATTGAATTGAATTGAATTCCATTCCATTCCATTCCATTCCATTCCATTTCATTCCATTCCATTCCATTCAATTCAATTCCGTTCCACACGGGTTGATTCCATTCCATTCCATTCCATTCCATTCCATTCCATTCCATTCTATTCCATTCCATTCCGTTCTACTCTGGTTGATTGCATTCCTCTCCATTCCGTTCCAATCCATTCCATTCCATTCCATTCCATTCCATTCCATTCCATTCCATTCCATTCCATTCCATTCCTCTCGGGTTGATTACTTTCTGTTCCGTTCCGTCCTGTCCCATCCCGTCCTCTCCCGTGCCGTCCCGTCCCGTCCCGTTCTGTTCTACTCGGGTTGATTCCATTCCATTCCATTCCGTTCCGTTCCGTTTCCTTCCGTTCCGTTCCGTTCTTTTCCATTCCGTTCCGTTCTACTCGGGTTGATTCAATTCCACTCTATTCCACTCCATTCCATTCCGTTCCTTTCCGCGTTGTTCCGCGTCAATCTACTCGGGTTGATTCAATTCCATTCTATTCCATTCCATTCCATTCCATTCCATTCCATTCCATTATTGCATTCCATTCCATTCCATTCTACTCGAGTTGATTCTATTCTGTTCCGTTCCGTCCCGTCCCGTCCCATCCCGTCCCGTCCCGCCCCATCCCATCCCGTTCCATTCTACTCGGGTTGATTCCATTCCATTCCGTTCCTTTCCATTGCGTTCCGTTCCGCTCCGTTCCGTTCTGTTCCATTCCGTTCCATTCTACTCGGGTTGATTCAATTCCATTCTATTCCATTCCATTCCATTCCGTTCCGTTTCACTACGTTCCGCGTCGATCTACTCAGGTTGATTCTACTCCATTCCATTCCATTTCAATCCATTCCATTCCATTCCATTCCATTCCATTCCATTCCATTCCATTCCATTCCATTCCATTCCATTCCTTCCATTCCATTCTGTGCTACTCGGGTTGATTCCATGCCGTTCCATTCCATTCAGTTCCATCCAGTCCCATCCCATCCCGTCCAGCCCCAACCGGTCCCGTCCGGTTCCGTTCCGCTCTACTCGTGTTGGTTCCACTCCATTCCGTTCCGTTCTGTTCCGTTCCATTCCTTTCCTTTCCATTCCGTGCCTTTCCGTTCCGTTCCGTTCCACTCGGGTTGATTCAATTCCATTCTATTACCTTCCATTACATTCCGTTCCATTCCGCTACGTTCTGCGTCGTACTACTCGGGTTGATTCAATTCCGTTCTATTCCAATGAATTCCATTCCATTCCATTCCATTCCATTCCATTCCATTCCATTCCATTCCATTCCATTCCATTCCATTGCGTTCCATTCCAATCCATTCCATTCTACTCGGGTTGACTCCATTCTGTTCCGTACCGTCCCATTCTTTCCCGTCCCATCCCATACCGTCCCGTCCCGTTCTGTTCTACTCTGGTTGATTCCATTCCATTCCATTCCATTCCCTTCCTTTCCGTTCAGTTCTGATCCGTTCCGTTCCATTCCATTCTGTGCCATTCTGTTCCGTTCTACTCGGGTTGATTCCATTCCATTCCATTCCATTCCATTCAACTCGGGTTGATTCCATTCCATTCCATTCCATTCCATTCCAATCCATTCCATTCTACTTGGGTTGATTCCTTTCCATTCCATTCCATTCCATTCCATTCCATTCCATTCCATTCCATTCCATTCCATTCCACTCGGGTTCATTCAATTCTATTCTTTTCCATTCCATTCCATTCCGTTCCATTTCTTTCCGTTCCGTTCCTTTCCGTTCCTTTCCATTCCGTTCTACGTGGGTTGATTCAATTCAAATCTATTCCATTCCATTCCATTCCATTCCATTGTACTCGGGTTGATTCCACTCCATTCCATTCCATTCCGTTCCATTCCATTCCATTCCATTCCAGTCCATTCCATTCCATTCTACTTGGGTTGATTCCATTCCATTCCATTCCATTCCATTTCATTCCATTCCATTCCATTCCACTCCATTCCATTCCATTCCACTCCATTCCATTCCATTCCATTCCATTCTCCTCGTGTTGATTCCATTCCATTTCATTCCATTACATTCCAGTCCATTCCATTCTACTCTACTCGGGTTGATTCCATTCCATTCCATTCCATTCCATTCCATTCCATTCCATTCCATTCCATTCCATTCCATTCCATTCCATTCCATGCCATTCCACTCGGGTTGATTCCATTCCATTCCATTCCATTCCATTCCATTCCGTTCCATTCCATTCCATTCCACTCGGATTGATTGCTTTCCGTTCCGTTCCGTCCCGTCCCTTCCCATCCCTTTCCGTCATATCCCGTCCCGTCCCGTCGCGTTCTGTTCTACATGGGTTGATTCCATTCCATTCCGTTCCGTTCTGTTCCATTCCGTTCTGTTCCGTTCCATTCTGTTCTGTTCCATTCTATTCCATTCCATTCCGTTCTACTCGGGTTGATTCCATTCCATTCTATTCCATTCCATTCCATTCCATTCCGTTCCATTCCATTCCATTCCACTCGGATTGATTGCTTTCCGTTCCGTTCCGTCCCGTCCCTTCCCATCCCTTTCCGTCATATCCCGTCCCGTCCCGTTGCGTTCTGTTCTACATGGGTTGATTCCATTCCATTCCGTTCCGTTCTGTTCCATTCCGTTCTGTTCCGTTCCATTCTGTTCTGTTCCATTCTATTCCATTCCGTTCCGTTCTACTCGGGTTGATTCCATTCCATTCTATTCCATTCCATTCCATTCCATTCCGTTCCATTCCTCTATGTTCCACGTCGATCTACTCGGGTTGATTCAATTCCATTCTTTTCCCTTCCATTTCATTCCATTCCATTCCATTACATTCCATTCCATTGTACTCGGGTTGATTCCATTTGATTCCATTCCATTCCATTCCAATCCATTCCATTCCATTCCATTCCATTCCAGTCCATTCCATTCCATTCTACTCAGGTTGATTCCATTCCATTCCATTCCATTCAATTCCATTCCATGCCATTCCACTCCATTCCATTCCATTCCATTCCATTCCATTCCATTCCATTCCATTCCATTCCAGTCCATTCCATTCCATTCCAGTCCATTCCATTCCATTCTTCTCTGGTTGATTCCATTCCATTCTATTCCATTCCATTCCATTCCATTATATTCCAATCCATTCCATTCCATTCTACTCGGGTTGATTCCATTCCATTCCATTCCATTCCATTCCATTGCATTCCATTCCATTCCATTCCATTCCGGTTGATTCAATTCCATTCTATTCCATTCCATTCCGTTCCATTCCATTCTGATCCGTTCCATTCCGTTCCGTTCCATTCTACTTGGGTTGATTCAATTCAATTCTATTCCATTTCATTCCATTCCATTCCATTACATTCCATTCCATTGTACTCGGGTTGATTCCATTCGATTCCATTCCATTCGATTCCATTCCATTCCATTCCATTCCATTCCATTCCACTCGGGTTGATTCCATTCCATTCCATTCCATTCCACTCGGGTTGATTCCATTGCATTCCATTCCATTCCATTCCATTCCATTGCATTCCATTCCATTCCATTCCATTCCATTCTATTTCAGTCCATTCCATTTCATTCCATTCCATTCCATTCCATTCCATTCCATTCCATTCCATTCCATTCCATTCCCTTCCAGTCCATTCCATTAAATTCCATTCCATTCCATTCCATTCTACTCGGGTTGATTCCATTCCATTCCATTCCATTCCATTCCATTCCATTCCATTCCATTCGTGTTGATTCAATTCCATTCTATTCCATTCCATTCCATTGTACTCGGGTTGATTCCATTCCATTCCGTTCCATTCCATTCCATTCCATTCCATTCCATTCTACTCGGGTTGATTCCATTCAGTTCCATTCCATTCCATTCCATTCCATTCCATTCCATTCCATTCCATTCCATTCCATTCCATTCCATTCAGTTCTACTCAGGTTGATTCCATTCCGTTCCATTCGGTTCCTTTCCGTCCCATCCCAGCCCATCCCGTTCCGTTGTACTCGCGTGGATTCCTTTGTGTTCCTTTCCGTTCCGTTCCGTTCCACTCGGGTTGATTCAATTCGATTCTATTACATTCCATTACATTCCATTCCGTTCCGCTACGTTCCGCTTCGTTCTACTCCGGTTGATTCAATTCAATTCTATTGCATTGAATTCCATTCCATTCCATTCCATTGAATTCAATTCCATTCCGTTCCATTACATTCCATTACTTTCTACTCTGGTTGATTCCATTCCATTCCATTTTATTCCATTCTACTTGGGTAGATTCCATTCCATTCCATTCCATTCCGTTCCATTCCATTCCATTCCATTCCATTCCGTTCTACTCGAGTAGATTCCATTCCTTTCCATTCCATTCCATTCCATTCCATTCCATTCTATTCCATTCCATTACACTCCATTCTACTCGCGTAGATTTCATTCTATTCCATTCCATTCCATTCCATTCCATTCCATTCCATTCCATTTCATTCCATTCCATTCCATTCCATTCCATTCTACTCGGGTTGATTCCATTCCATTCCATTCCATTATTCCATTCCATTCCATTCCATTCTACTCGGGTTGACTCCATTCTGTTCTGTACCGTCCCATTCTTTCCCGTCCTGTCCCATACCATCCTGTCCCGTTCCGTTCTACTCAGGTTGATTCCATTCCATTCCATTCCGTTCCCTTCCTTTCCGTTCGGTTCTAATCCGTTCCGTTCCATTCCATTCTGTTCCATTCTGTTCCGTTCTACTCGGGTTGATTCCATTTGGTTCCGTTCCGTTTCTTTCCATTCCGTTCCGTTCCACTTGGGATGATTCAATTACATTGTGTTCCATTCCATTACATTCCGTTCCGTTCCGCTGTGTTCCGCGTCGGTCTACTCGGGTTGATTCAATTCCATTCTATTCCATTCCATTCCATTGCGTTCCATTCCATTCAGTTCTACTCGGGTTGATTCCATTCCATTCCATTCCATTCCATTCAATTCCTTTCCATTCTATTCAATTCCATTCTATTCCATTCCACTCTGTTCCATTCCAATCCGTTCTGTTCCGTTCCGTTCCCTTTTACTCGGGTTGATTCAATTCCATTCTCTTCCATTCCATTCCATTCCATTCCATTCCATTCCATTCCATTCCATTCCATTCCATTGTACTCAGGTTGATTCCATTCCATTCCATTCCATTCCATTCCATTCCATTCCATTCCATTCCATTCCATTCCATTCCATACCATTACATCCCATCCCATTCCATTCCATTCCATTCCATTCCATTCCTTTCCGTTGTACTCGGGTTAATTCCACTCCGTTCCGTTCCGTTCCGTTCCATTCCGTCCCCTCCCAAACCGTCCCGTCCCGTACCATCCTGTCCTGTCCCCTTCCGTTCTACTCGGTTTAATTCCATTCCGTTCCGATCCATTCCGTTCCGTTCCGTTCCTTTCCATTCCTTTCCCTTCTGTTCCGTTCCGTTCTGTTCCACTCGGGTTGATTCAATTCCATTCTGCTATTTTCCTTTGCATTCCATTCCGTTCCACTACTTTCTGCGTCGTTGTACTCGGGTTGATTCAATTCCATTCTATTCCATTGAATTCCATTCCATTCCATTCCATTCCATTCCATTCCATTCCATTCCATTCCATTCCATTCCATTCCACTCGGGTTGATTCAATTCCATTCTCTTACATTCCATTACATTCCGTTCCGTTCCAGTACGTTCTGCGTTGTTCTACTCGGGTTGATTCAATTCCTTTCTATTCCTTTGAATTCCATTCCATTCCAATCCATTCCTTTCCCTTCCATTCCATTCCATTCCATTCCATTCCATTCCGTTCTACATGGGTTGATTCCATTCCATTCTATTCCATTCCATCCCATTCCATTCCATTCCATTTCATTCCATTCCATTCCATTCCATTCCATTCCTTCCCACTCGGGTTGATTCAATTCCATTCTATTCCATTCCATTCTGTTCCGTTCCATTCCGTTCCATTCCGTTCCATTCCATTCTACTCGGGTTGATTCAATGCAATTCTATTCCATTCTTTTCCATTCCATTCCATTCCATTCCATGAAATTGTACTCCGGCTGATTCCATTCCACTCCATTCCATTCCATTCCATTCCATTCCATTCCATTCCATTCCATTCCATTCCATTCCATTCCATTCCATTCCATTCCAATCCGTTCTACTCGGGTTGATTCCATTCCATTCCATGCCATTCCATTCCATTCCATTCCATTCCATTCCATTCCATTCCATTCCATTCCATTCCATTCCACTCCATTCTACTCGGGTTGATTCAATTCCATTCTATTCCATTCCATTCCGTTCCGTTCCATTTAGTTCCGTTCCGTTCCGTTCCGTTCAACTCGGGTTGATTCAATTCAATTCTATTCCATTCCATTGCATTCTATTCCATTCCATTCCATTCCATTCCATTCCATTGTACCTGGGTTGATTCCATTCCATTCCATTCCATTCCATTCCATTCCATTCCGTTCTACTCGTGTTGATTCCATTCCATTCCATTCCATTCCATTCCATTCCATTCCATTCCATTCTATCCCATTCCATTCCATTACAATCCATTCCAATCCATTCCATTCTAATCGGGTTGATTCCGTTCCATTCCATTCCACTCCACTCCATTCCATTCCATTCCATTCCTTTCCATTCCATTCCATTGCATTCCATTCCTTTCCATTCCATTCCATTCCAATCCGTTCCATTCCATTCCTGTCCATTCCATTAAATTCTACTCTGGTTGATTCCATTCCATTCTATTCCATTCCATTCCGTTCCATTCCATTAAATTCCATTCCATTCCATTCCATTCTACTCGGGTTGATTCCATTCCATTCCATTCCATTCCATTCCATTCCATTCCATTCGGGTTGATTCAATTCCATTCTATTCCATTCCATTCCATTGTACTCGGGTTGATTCCATTCCATTCCGTTCCATTCCATTCCATTCCATTCCATTCCATTCTACTCGGGTTGATTCCATTCAGTTCCATTCCATTCCATTCCATTCCGTTCCATTCCATTCCATTCCATTCCATTCCATTCCATTCCATTCCATTCCATTCAGTTCTACTCAGGTTGATTCCATTCCGTTCCATTCGGTTCCTTTCCGTCCCATCCCAGCCCATCCCGTTCCGTTCTACTCGCGTGGATTCCTTTGTGTTCCTTTCCGTTCCGTTCCGTTCCGTTCCACTCGGGTTGATTCAATTCGATTCTATTACATTCCATTACATTCCATTCCGTACCGCTACGTTCCGCGTCGTTCTACTCGGGTTGATTCAATTCAATTCTATTGCATTGAATTCCATTCCATTCCATTCCATTGAATTCAATTCCATTCCGTTCCATTACATTCCATTCCTTTCTACTCTGGTTGATTCCATTCCATTCCATTTTATTCCATTCTACTTGGGTAGATTCCATTCCATTCCATTCCATTCCATTCCATTCCATTCCATTCCATTCCATTCCATTCCATTCCGTTCTACTCGAGTAGATTCCATTCCATTCCATTCCATTCCATTCCATTCCATTCCATTCCATTCCATTCCACTAGGATTGATTCCCTTCCGTTCCGTTCCGTCCCGTCCCTTCCCATCCCTTTCCGTCATATCCCGTCCCGTCCCGTCGCGTTGTGTTCTACATGGGTTGATTCCATGCCATTCCATTCCGTTCTACTCGGGTTGATCCCATTCCATTCCGTTCCGTTCCGTTCCTTTCTGTTCCGTTCCGTTCCGTTCCGTTCTGTTCCATTCCGTTCCATTCTGCTCGGGTTGATTCAATTCCATTCTATTCCATTCCATTCCATTCCATTCCGTTCCGCTATGTTCCGCGTCGATCTACTCGGGTTGCTTCAAATCCATTCTATTCCATTCCATACCTTCCCATTCCATTCCATTCCGTTCTACTCGGGTTGATTCCATTCCGTTCCGTTCCGTTCCGTTACGTCCCTTCCCAAACCGTCCCATCCCGTCGCGTCCCGTTCCGTCCCGTCCTGTTCCGTTCTACTCGGGTTGATTGCACTCTGCTCCATTCCATTCCGTTCCGTTCTGTTCCTTTCCATTCCATTCCTTTCCGTTCCGTTCCATTCCGTTCCACTCGGGATGATTCAATTCCATTCTATTACATTCCATTACATTCCATTCTGTTCCGCTACGTTCCGCGTCGTTCTACTCGGGTTGATTCAATTCAATTCTATTGCATTGAATTCCATTCCATTCCATTCCATTGAATTCAATTCCATTCCGTTCCATTACATTCCATTCCTTTCTACTCTGGTTGATTCCATTCCATTCCATTTTATTCCATTCTACTTGGGTAGATTCCATTCCATTCCATTCCGTTCCTTTCCATTCCATTCCATTCCATTCCATTCCATTCCATTCCGTTCTACTCGAGTAGATTCCATTCCCTTCCATTCCATTCCATTCCATTCCATTCCATTCCATTCCATTCAATTCCATTACACTCCATTCTACTCGGGTAGATTTCATTCTATTCCATTCCATTCCATTCCATTCCATTGCATTCCATTCCATTCCATTCCATTCCATTCCATTCCATTCCATTCCTTTCCATTCCATTTCATTCCATTCCATTCCATTCCATTCCATTTCATTCCATTCCATTCCATTCCATTCCATTCCATTCCATTCCATTCCATTCTACTCGGGTTGATTCCATTCCATTCCATTCCATTATTCCATTCCATTCCATTCCATTCTACTCGGGTTGACTCCATTCTGTTCCGTACCGTCCCATTCTTTCCCGTCCCGTCCCATACCATCCCGTCCCGTTCCATTCTACTCAGGTTGATTCCATTCCATTCCATTCCGTTCCCTTCCTTTCCGTTCGGTTCTGATCCGTTCCGTTCCATTCCATTCTGTTCCATTCTGTTCCGTTCTACTCGGGTTGATTCCATTCCATTCCATTCCATTCCATTCCATTCCATTCCATTCCATTCCATTCCATTCCATTCCATTCCACTCGGGTTGATTCCATTCCATTCCATTCCATTCCATTCCATTCCATTCCATTCCATTCCATTCCATTCCATTAAATTCCATTCCAATCCATTCCATTCTACTTGGGTTGATTCCTTTCCATTCCATTCCATTCCATTCCATTCCATTCCATTCCATTCCAT
This sequence comes from Gorilla gorilla gorilla, assembly GCF_029281585.2. Classification (NCBI taxonomy): domain Eukaryota; kingdom Metazoa; phylum Chordata; class Mammalia; order Primates; family Hominidae; genus Gorilla; species Gorilla gorilla. The sequence continues at coordinate 946,100 of NC_073236.2, forward strand.
TCCATTCCATTCCATTCCATTCAATTCCATTCCATTCCAGTCTAATCGGGTTGATTCCATTCCATTCCATTTCATTCCGTTCAATTCCAATCCATTCCATTCTACACGAGTTCATTCCATTCCATTCCATTATTGCATTCCATTCCATTCCATTCTACTCGGGTTGATTCTATTCTGTTCCGTTCCATCCCATCCCGTCCCATCCTGTCCCGTCCCGCCCCGTCCCGTTCCGTTCTACACGTTTTGATTCCATTCCGTTCCGTTTCGTTCTGTTCTATTCTGTTCTGTTTCGTTCCATTCGGTTCCATTCCTTTCCATTCCATTTCATTCCATTCCACTCGGGTTGATTCAATTCCATTCTATTACTTTCCAGTACATTCCGTTCCGTTCCGCTTCATTCTGCGTCGTACTATTCTCATTGACTCAGTTACATTCTATTGAATTGAATTGAATTCCATTCAATTCCATTCCATTCCATTCCATTTCATTCCATTCCATTCCATTCAATTCAATTCCGTTCCACACGGGTTGATTCCATTCCATTCCATTCCATTCCATTCCATTCCATTCTATTCCATTCCATTCCGTTCTACTCTGGTTGATTGCATTCCTCTCCATTCCGTTCCAATCCATTCCATTCCATTCCATTCCATTCCATTCCATTCCATTCCATTCCATTCCATTCCTCTCGGGTTGATTACTTTCTGTTCCGTTCCGTCCTGTCCCATCCCGTCCTCTCCCGTGCCGTCCCGTCCCGTCCCGTTCTGTTCTACTCGGGTTGATTCCATTCCATTCCATTCCGTTCCGTTCCGTTTCCTTCCGTTCCGTTCCGTTCTTTTCCATTCCGTTCCGTTCTACTCGGGTTGATTCAATTCCACTCTATTCCACTCCATTCCATTCCGTTCCTTTCCGCGTTGTTCCGCGTCAATCTACTCGGGTTGATTCAATTCCATTCTATTCCATTCCATTCCATTCCATTCCATTCCATTCCATTATTGCATTCCATTCCATTCCATTCTACTCGAGTTGATTCTATTCTGTTCCGTTCCGTCCCGTCCCGTCCCATCCCGTCCCGTCCCGCCCCATCCCATCCCGTTCCATTCTACTCGGGTTGATTCCATTCCATTCCGTTCCTTTCCATTGCGTTCCGTTCCGCTCCGTTCCGTTCTGTTCCATTCCGTTCCATTCTACTCGGGTTGATTCAATTCCATTCTATTCCATTCCATTCCATTCCGTTCCGTTTCACTACGTTCCGCGTCGATCTACTCAGGTTGATTCTACTCCATTCCATTCCATTTCAATCCATTCCATTCCATTCCATTCCATTCCATTCCATTCCATTCCATTCCATTCCATTCCATTCCATTCCATTCCTTCCATTCCATTCTGTGCTACTCGGGTTGATTCCATGCCGTTCCATTCCATTCAGTTCCATCCAGTCCCATCCCATCCCGTCCAGCCCCAACCGGTCCCGTCCGGTTCCGTTCCGTTCTACTCGTGTTGGTTCCACTCCATTCCGTTCCGTTCCGTTCCGTTCCGTTCCTTTCCTTTCCATTCCGTGCCTTTCCGTTCCGTTCCGTTCCACTCGGGTTGATTCAATTCCATTCTATTACATTCCATTACATTCCGTTCCATTCCGCTACGTTCTGCGTCGTACTACTCGGGTTGATTCAATTCCGTTCTATTCCAATGAATTCCATTCCATTCCATTCCATTCCATTCCATTCCATTCCATTCCATTCCATTCCATTCCATTCCATTGCGTTCCATTCCAATCCATTCCATTCTACTCGGGTTGACTCCATTCTGTTCCGTACCGTCCCATTCTTTCCCGTCCCATCCCATACCGTCCCGTCCCGTTCTGTTCTACTCTGGTTGATTCCATTCCATTCCATTCCCTTCCTTTCCGTTCAGTTCTGATCCGTTCCGTTCCATTCCATTCTGTGCCATTCTGTTCCGTTCTACTCGGGTTGATTCCATTCCATTCCATTCCATTCCATTCCATTCCATTCCATTCAACTCGGGTTGATTCCATTCCATTCCATTCCATTCCATTCCAATCCATTCCATTCTACTTGGGTTGATTCCTTTCCATTCCATTCCATTCCATTCCATTCCATTCCATTCCATTCCATTCCATTCCATTCCATTCCATTCCATTCCATTCCTTTCCATTCCATTCCATTCCATTCCATTCCATTCCATTCCATTCCATTCCATTCCATTCCATTCCATTCCATTCCAATCCACTCCATTCCATTCCATTCCATTCCATTCTACTCGGGTTGATTCCATTCTGTTCCATTCTGTCCCATCCCGTCCCGTCCCGTCCCGTCCCTTTCCATTCTACTCGGGTTGATTCCATTCCATTCCATTCCGATCCGTTCCGTTTCGTTCCGTTCCATTCCGTTCTGTTCCATTCCGTTCCGTTCTACTCGGGTTGATTCAATTCCACTCTATTCCACTCCATTCCATTCCGTTCCATTCCGCTTTGTTCTGCGTCGTTCTATTCGGTTTGATTCAATTCCATTCTATTCCATTCCATTCCATTCCATTCCATTCCATTCCATTCCATTCCATTCCATTGTACTCGGGTTGATTCCATTCCATTCCATTCCATTCCATTCCATTCTATTCCAGTCCTTTCCATTCCATTCTACTCGGGTTGATTCCATTCCATTCCATTCCATTCCATTCCATTCCATTCCATTCCATTCCATTAAATTCCACTCCAATCCATTCCATTCTACTCGGGTTGACTCCATTGCATTCCACTCCATTCCAGTCCATTCCATTCCATTCCATTCCAATCCTTTCCATTCCATTCCATTCCATTGCATTCCATTCTAATCGGGTTGATTCCTTTCTGTTCCGTTCCGTCCCGTCCCGTCCCGTCCCGTCCCATCCCGGCCCATCCTATTCCGTTCTACTCGGGTTGATTCCATTCCTTTCCGTTCTGTTCTGTTCCATTCCGTTCCATTCTACTCGAGTTGATTCAATTCCATTCTATTCCATTCCATTCCATTCCGTTCCATTCCGCTTTGTTCCTCGTCGATCTACTCGGGTTGATTCAATTCCATTCTATTCCATCCCTTTCCATCCCATTCCATTCCATTCCGTTCTACTCGGGTTGATTGCATTCCGTTCCGTTCCGTTCCTTTCCATTCCGTCCCATCCCGACCCTTCCCATCCCGTCCCGTCCCGTCCCGTCCCATCCGTTTCCGTTCCACTCGGGTTGATTCAGTTCCATTGCATTACATTCCATTACATTCCATTCTGTTCCGCTACTTTCTGCGTCGTTCTACTCGGGTTGATTCAGTTCCATTCTATTCCATTGAATTCCATTCCATTCCATTCCATTCTACTCGGGTTGATTCCATTAAATTCCATTCCATTCCATTCCATTCCATTCCCTTCCGTTCTATTCCATTCCACTCGGTTTCATTCAATTCTATTCTTTTCCAATCCATTCCGTTCCGTTCCATTCCTTTCCGTTCTTTTCCTTTCCATTCCTTTCCATTCTGTTCTACGTGGGTTGATTCAATTCAATTCTATTCCTTTAAATTCCATTCCATTCCATTCCGTTCCATTCCATTCCATTCCATTCCATTCCATTCCATAGTACTCGGGTTGATTCCACTCCATTTCATTCCATTCCGTTCCATTCCATTCCATTCCATTCCATTCCAGTCCATTCCATTCCATTCTACTTGTGTTGATTCCATTCCACTCCATTCCATTCCATTCCATTCCATTCCATTCCATTCCATTCCATTCCATTCCAGTCCATTCCATTCCAGACCATTCCATTCTACTCGTGTTGATTCCATTCCATTTCATTCCATTCCATTCCATTCCATTCCATTCCATTCCATTCCATGCCATTCCACTCGGGTTGATTCCATTCCATTCCATTCCATTCCATTCCATTCCATTCCTCTCGGGTTGATTACATTCTGTTCCGTTCCGTCCTGTCCCGTCCCGTCCTCTCCCGTGCCGTCCCGTCCCGTCCCGTTCTGTTCTACTCGGGTTGATTCCATTCCATTCCATTCCGTTCCGTTCCGTTTCCTTCCGTTCCGTTCCGTTCTTTTCCATTCCGTTCCGTTCTACTCGGGTTGATTCAATTCCACTCTATTCCACTCCATTCCATTCCGTTCCGTTCCGCGTTGTTCCGCGTCAATCTACTCGGGTTGATTCAATTCCATTCTATTCCATTCCATTCCATTCCATTCCATTCCATTCCATTCCATTATTGCATTCCATTCCATTCCATTCTACTCGAGTTGATTCTATTCCGTTCCATCCCATCCCTTCCCATCCCTTTCCGTCATATCCCGTCCCGTCCCATCGCGTTCTGTTCTACATGGGTTGATTCCATTCCATTCCGTTCCGTTCCGTTCCGTTCTGTTCCGTTCCGTTCTGTTCCGTTCCATTCTATTCCATTCCGTTCCGTTCTACTCGGGTTGATTCAATTCCATTCTATTTCATTCCATTCCATTCCGTTCCATTCCGCTATGTTCCGCGTCGATCTACTCGGGTTGATTCAATTCCATTCTATTCCATTCCATTCCATTCCATTCCATGCCATTCCATTCCATGCCATTCCATTCCGTTCTACTCGGGTTGATTCCATTCCGTTCCGTTCCGTCCCGTCCCGTCGCGAACTGTCCCGTCCCGTCCCGTCCCGAACCGTCCCGTCCCATCCCGTCCTGTCCCGTCCCGTCACGTCTTGTCCTGTCCCGTTCCGTTCTACTCGGGTTGATTCCATTCCGTTCCATGCCGTTCCGTTTCGTTCTGTTCCATTCCTTTCCGTTCCGTTCCTTTCTGTTCCGTTCCGTTCCGCTCGGGTTGATTCAATTCCATTCTATTACATTCCATTACATTCCATTCCGTTCCACTACGTTCCGCGTCATGCTACTCGGGTTGATTCAATTAAATTCTATTCCATGGAATTCCTTTCCATTCCATTCCATTCCATTCCATTCCTTTCCATTCCGTTCCATTCCATTCCATTTCAATCCATTCCATTCCATTCAATTCCATTCCGTTCCACACGGGTTGATTCCATTCCATTCCATTCCATTCCTATCCATTCCATTCCGTTGTACTCGGGTTGATTGCATTCCACTCCATTCCATTCCATTCCATTCCATTCCATTCCATTCCATTCCATTCCATTCCATTCCATTCCATTCCGTTCCATTCCATTCCATTCCACTCGGTTTGATTACATTCTGTTCTGTTCCATCCTGTCCCATCCCGTCCTGTCCCGTGCCATCCCGTCCCGTCCCGTTCCGTTCTACTCGGGTTGATTCCATTCCATTCCATTCCGTTCCGTTCCGTTCTTTTCCATTCCGTTCCGTTCTACTCGGGTTGATTCAATTCCACTCTATTCCACTCCATTCCATTCCGTTCCGTTCCGCGTTGTTCCGCGTTGATCTACTCGGGTTGATTCAATTCCATTCTCTTCCATTCAATTCCATTCGATTCCATTCCATTATTGCATTCCATTCCATTCCATTCTACTCGGGTTGATTGTATTCTGTTCCGTTCCGTCCCGTCCCGTCCCATCCCGTCCCGTCCCGCCCCGTCCCGTCCCGTTCCATTCTACTCGGGTTGATTCCATTCCATTCCGTTCCTTTCCATTGCGTTCCGTTCCGTTCCGTTCCGTTCTCTTCCATTCCGTTCCATTCTACTCGGGTTGATTCAATTCCATTCTGTTCCATTCCATTCCATTCCGTTCCGTTTCACTACGTTCCGCTTCGATCTACTCGGGTTGATTCTATTCCATTCCATTCCGTTTCATTCCATTCCATTCCATTCCATTCCATTCCATTCCATTCCATTCCATTCCATTCCATTCCGTTCTACTCGGGTTGATTCCATGCCGTTCCGTTCCATTCAGTTCCATCAAGTCCCGTCCCGTCCCGTCCCGCCGTAACCGGTCACGTCCTGTTCCGTTCCGTTCTACTCGGGTTGGTTCCATACCATTCCGTTCCGTTCCGTTCCGTTCCGTTCCATTCCTTTCCGTTCCGTGCCTTTCGGTTCCGTTCTGTTCCGTTCCACTCGGGTTGATTCAATACCATTCTATTACTTTCCATTACATTCCGTTCCGTTCCGCTACGTTCTGCGTCATACTACTCGGATTTATTCAATTCCGTTCTATTCCAATGAATTCCATTCCATTCCATTCCATTCCATTCCATTGCATTCCATTCCATTCCATTCTACTCGGTTTCATTCAATTGCATTCTGTTGCATTCCATTCCATTCCATTCCATTCCGTTCCCTTCCGTTCCGTTCCGTTCCATTCTAATCGGGTTGATTCAATTCAATTCTACTCCATTCTATTCCATTCCATTCCATTCCAGTCCATTCCATCACAGTCCATTCCATTCTATTCCATTCCATTCCACTACTATCCATTCCAATCCATTCCATTCTAATCGGGTTGATTCCATTCCATTGCATTCCATTCCATTCCATTCCATTCCATTCCATTCCATTCCATTCCATTCCATTCCATTCCATTCCATTCCATTCCATTCTACTCGGGTTGACTCCATTCTGTTCCGTACCGTCCCATTCTTTCCCGTCCCGTCCGGTCCCATCCCGTCCCGTTCCGTTCTACTCGGGTTGATTCCATTCCATTCCATTCCGTTCACTTCCTTTCCGTTCGGTTCCGATCCGTTCCGTTCCATTCCATTCTGTTCCATTCTGTTCCGTTCTACTCAGGTTGATTCCATTCCATTCCATTCTATTCCATTCCATTCCATTCCATTCCATTCCATTCCATTCCATTCCATTCCATTCCATTAAACTCGGGTTGATTCCATTCCATTCCATTCCATTCCATTCCATTCCATTCCATTCCAATCCATTCCATTCTACTTGGGTTGATTCCTTTCCATTCCATTCCATTGCATTCCATTCCATTTCATTCCGTTCAATTCCAATCCATTCCATTCTACACGAGTTCATTCCATTCCATTCCATTATTGCATTCCACTCCATTCCATTCTACTCGGGTTGATTCTATTCTTTTCCGTTCCATCCCGTCCCGTCCCATCCCGTCCCGTCCCGCCCCGTCCCGTCCCGTTCTGTTCTACTCGGGTTGATTCCATTCCATTCCGTTCCTTTCCATTGCATTCCGTTCCGTTCCGTTCTGTTCCATTCCGTTCCATTCTACTCGGGTTGATTCAATTCCATTCTGTTCCATTCCATTCCATTCCGTTCCGTTTCACTATGTTCCGTGTCGATCTACTCGGGTTGATTCTATTCCATTCCATTCCATTCCATTCCATTCCATTCCATTCCATTCCATTCCATTCCATTCCAATCCACTCCATTCCATTCCATTCTACTCGGGTTGATTCCATTTTGTTCCATTCTGTCCCATCCCGTCCCATCCCGTCCCATCCCTTTCCATTCTACTCGGGTTAAATCCATTCCGTTCCATTCCGATCTGTTCCGTTTCGTTCCTTTCCGTTCCGTTCTGTTCCATTCTGTTCTGTTCTACTCGGGTTGATTCAATTCCACTCTATTCCACTCCATTCCATTCTGTTCCGTTCCGCTTTGTTCTGCATCGATCTACTCGGGTTGATTCAATTGCATTCTATTCCATTCCATTCCATTCCATTCCATTCCATTCCATTCCCTTCCATTCCATTCCATTCCACTGGTTCATTCAATTATATTCTTTTCCATTCCATTCCATTCCGTTCCATTTCTTTCCGTTCCGTTCCTTTCCGTTCCTTTCCATTCCGTTCTACGTGGGTTGATTCAATTGAATTCTATTCCATTCCATTCCATTCCATTCCATAGTACTCGGGTTGATTCCACTCCATTCCATTCCATTCCGTTCCATTCCATTCCATTCCATTCCAGGCCATTCCATTCCATTCTACTTGGGTTGATTCCATTCCATTACATTCCACTCCATTTCATTCCATTCCATTCCATTCCACTCCATTCCATTCCATTCCATTCCATTCTCCTCGTGTTGATTCCATTCCATTTCATTCCATTCCATTCCAGTCCATTCCATTCTACTCTACTCGGGTTGATTCCATTCCATTCCATTCCATTCCATTCCATTCCATTCCATTCCATTCCATTCCATTCCATTCCATTCCATTCCATTCCATGCCATTCCACTCGGGTTGATTCCATTCCATTCCATTCCATTCCATTCCATTCCATTCCATTCCATTCCATTCCATTCCATTCCATTCCATTCCATTCCGTTCCATTCCATTCCATTCCACTCGGATTGATTGCTTTCCGTTCCATTCCGTCCCGTCCCTTCCCATCCCTTTCCGTCATATCCCATCCCGTCCCGTCGCGTTCTGTTCTACATGGGTTGATTCCATTCCATTCCGTTCCGTTCTGTTCCATTCCGTTCTCTTCCGTTCCATTCTGTTCTGTTCCATTCTATTCCATTCCGTTCCGTTCTACTCGGGTTGATTCCATTCCATTCTATTCCATTCCATTCCATTCCATTCCGTTCCATTCCTCTATGTTCCACGTCGATCTACTCGGGTTGATTCAATTCCATTCTTTTCCCTTCCATTTCATTCCATTCCATTCCATTACATTCCATTCCATTGTACTCGGGTTGATTCCATTTGATTCCATTCCATTCCATTCCAATCCATTCCATTCCATTCCATTCCATTCCATTCCAGTCCATTCCATTCCATTCTACTCAGGTTGATTCCATTCCATTCCATTCCGTTCAATTCCATTCCATGCCATTCAACTCCATTCCATTCCATTCCATTCCATTCCATTCCATTCCATTCCAGTCCATTCCATTCCATTCCAGTCCATTCCATTCCATTCTTCTCTGGTTGATTCCATTCCATTCTATTCCATTCCATTCCATTCCATTATATTCCATTCCATTCCATTCCATTCTACTCGGGTTGATTCCATTCCATTCCATTCCATTCCATTCCATTCCATTCCATTCCATTCCATTCCATTCCAGTTGATTCAATTCCATTGTATTCCATTCCATTCCGTTCCGTTCCATTCTGATCCGTTCCATTCCGTTCCGTTCCATTCTACTTGGGTTGATTCAATTCAATTCTATTCCATTTCATTCCATTCCATTCCATTACATTCCATTCCGTTGTACTCGGGTTGATTCCATTCGATTCCATTCCATTCCACTCGGGTTGATTCCATTCCATTCCATTCCATTCCATTCCATTCCATTCCATTCCATTCCATTCCATTCCATTCTATTTCAGTCCATTCCATTTCATTCCATTCCATTCCATTCCATTCCATTCCATTCCATTCCATTCCATTCCATTCCATTCCCTTCCAGTCCATTCCATTCCATTCCAGTACATTCCATTCCATTCTACTCGGGTTGATTCCATTCCATTCTATTCCATTCCACTCCATTCCATTCCATTCCATTCCATTCCATTCGGTTCTACACGGTTTGATTCCATTCCATTCCGTTCCGTTCCGTCCCATCCCGTCCCGACCCATCCCGTCCCGTACCGTCCCCACCCATCCCGTCCCGTCCCGTTCTACTCGTTTTGATTCCGTTCCATTCCATTCCGTTCTGTTCCATTCTGTTCCGTTCCGTTCCTTTCAGTTCCGTTCCTTTCCATTCCATTTCATTCCATTCCACTCGGGTTGATTTAATTCCATTCTATTACATTCGATTACATTCCGTTCCGTTCTGCTACGTGCTGCGTCGTACTATTCGGGTTGACTCAATTCCATTCTATTGAATTGAATTCCATTCCAATGCATTCCATTCCATTCCATTACATTACATTCCGTTCCACACGGGTTGATTCCATTCCATTCCATTCCATTCCATTCCATTCCATTCCATTCCATTCCATTACATTACACTACATTACATTGTACTCGGGTTGATTGCATTCCATTCCATTCCATTCCATTCCATTCCATTCCATTCCATTCCATTCCATTCCATTCCATTCTATTCCATTCCACTCCCGTTGGTTACATTCTCTTCCGTTCCGTCCTGTCCCGTCCCGTCCTGTCCTGTGCCGTCCCGTCCCGTCCCGTTCCGTCCTACTCGGTTTGATTCCATTCCATTCCATTCCGTTCCGTTCCATTTCGTTCCGTTCCGTTCTGTTCCGTTCTGTCCCATTCCGTTCCATTCTACTCGGGTTGATTCACCTCCACTCTATTCCACTCCATTACATTCCGTTCCATTCCGCTTTGTTCCACTTCGATCTGTTCGGGTTGATTCAATTCCATTCTATTCCATTCAATTCCATTCCATTCCATTCCATTCCATTCCATTCCAGTCCATTCCAGTCCATTCCATTCCATTATTCTCAGGTTGATTCCATTCCATTCCATTCCATTCCATTCCATTCCATTCCATTCCATTCCCTTCTACTCGGGTTGATTCCATTCCGTTCCATTCCGTTCCGTCCCGTACCGTCCCGTCCCGACCCATCCCGTCCCGTCCTGTCCCGACCCGTCCCGTCCCGTCCCGTTCCGTTCTACTCGAGTTGATTCCATTCCGTTCCGTTCCATTCCGTTCCGTTCTGTTAAGTTCCTTTCTTTTCCGTTCCGGTCCTTTCCGTTTCTTTCCGTTCCGTTCCAGTTGGGTTGATTCAATTCCATTCTATTATATTCCATTACATTCCGTTCCATTCCGCTACGTTCTGCATCTTACTACTCGGGTTGACTCAATTCCATTAGTTTCCATTGAATTCCATTCCACTGAATTTCATTCCATTCCATTCCATTCCATTCCATTCCATTCCATTCAACTCTGGTTGATCATTCCAATCCATTCCATTCCATTCCATTCTATTCCATTCCATTCCATTCCATTCCATTCCGTTCTACTTGGGTTGATTCCATTCCGTTCCATTCCGTCCCGTCCCGACCCATCCCATCCCGTCCCATCCCGTTCCATTCTAATCGTGTTGATTCCATTCCGTTCCATTCCGTTCCGTTCCATTCCACTCGGGTGGATTAAATTCCATTCCATTCCATTCCATTCCATTCCATTCCATTCCATTCCATTCCATTCCATTCCATTCCTTTCCATTCCACTCGGGTTGATTCAATTCCATTCCATTTCGTTCCTTTCCATTCCGTTCCGTTCTACTCTTGTTTATTCAATTCCATTCTGTTCTATTCCATCCCATTCCATCCCATTCCATTCCATTCCATTCCATTCCATTCCATTCCATTCCGTTCAACTCTGGTTGATCATTCCAATCCATTCCATTCCATTCCATTCCATTCCATTCCATTCCATTCCATTCCATTCCATTCCATTCCATTCCATTCCATTCCATTCCATTCCATTCTATTCCATTCCATTCCATTCCCTTCCATTCTACTCGGGTTGATTCAATTCCATTCTATTCCATTCCATTCCATTCAGTTCCGTTCCACTATGTTCCGCATCGATCTACTCGGGTTGATTCAATTCCATTCTATTCCATTCCATTCCATTCTATTACATTCCATTCCGTTCTACTCGGATTGAATCCATTCTGTTCCATTCCGTTCCGTTCTATTCCGTCCCGTCGCGTAACGTCCCGTCCCTTCCCGTCCCGTCCCGTTCCGTTCTACTCGGTTTGATTCCCTTCCATTCCGTTCCGTTCCGTTCCGTTCCGTTCCATTCCATTCCAATCATTTCCGTTCTACTCTGGTGGATTCAATTCCATTCTAGTCCATTCCATTCCATTCCATTCCGTTCCATTCCGCTATGTTCCGCGTTGATCTACCCGGGTTGATTGAATTCCATTCTATTCTATTCCATTCCATTCCATTCCATTCCACTCCATTCCATTCCATTCCATTCCGTTCTATTCGGGTTGATTCCATTCCTTTCCCTTCCGTTCCATCCCGTTCCGTCCCGTCCCGTCCCGTCCCGTCCCGTCCTGTCCCGTCCCGTCCCGTTCCATTCTACTCGGGTTGATTCCATTCCATTCCATTCCGTTCCGTTCCGTTCCATTCCATTCCGTTTCACTCGGGTTGATTCAATTACATTCTATTTCATTCTATTCCATTCCGTTCCGTTCCATTACTTTCCGTTCCATTCCGTTCCGTTCTGTTCTACTCGCATTTTTTTCAATTCTATTCTATTCCATTCCATTCCATTCCATTTCATTCCATGCCATTCCATTCCGTGCTTCTCGAGTTCATAACATTCCATTCTTCCATTCCATTCCATTCTATTCCATTCTACTCGGGTTGATTCCATTTCATTCCATTCCATTCCATTTCGTTCCTTTCCATTCCGTTCCGTTCTACTCTTGTTTATTCAATTCCATTCTATTCCATTCCATCCCATTCCATTCCATTCCATTCCATTCAATTCCGTTCAACTCAGGTTGATCATTCCATTCCATTCCATTCCATTCCATTCCATTCCATTCCATTCCATTCCATTCCATTCCATTCCATTGCATTCCATTCCATTCCATTCCATTGAATTCAATTCCATTCCGTTCCATTACATTCCATTCCTTTCTACTCTGGTTGATTCCATTCCATTCCATTTTATTCCATTCTACTTGGGTAGATTCCATTCCATTCCATTCCATTCCATTCCATTCCATTCCATTCCATTCCATTCCATTCCGTTCTACTCGAGTAGATTCCATTCCATTCCATTCCATGCCATTCCATTCCATTCCATTCCATTCCACTAGGATTGATTCCTTTCCGTTCCGTTCCGTCCCGTCCCTTCCCATCCCTTTCCGTCATATCCCGTCCCGTCCCGTCGCGTTCTGTTCTACATGGGTTGATTCCATGCCATTCCATTCCGTTCTACTCGGGTTGATCCCATTCCATTCCATTCCGTTCCGTTCCTTTCTGTTCCGTTCCGTTCCGTTCCGTTCTGTTCCATTCCGTTCCATTCTGCTCGGGTTGATTCAATTCCATTCTATTCCATTCCATTCCATTCCGTTCCGTTCCGCTATGTTCCGCGTCGATCTACTCGGATTGCTTCAAATCCATTCTATTCCATTCCATTCCTTCCCATTCCATTCCATTCCGTTCTACTCAGGTTGATTCCATTCCATTCCGTTCCGTTCCGTTACGTCCCTTCCCAAACCGTCCCATCCCGTCGCGTCCCGTTCCGTCCCGTCCTGTTCCGTTCTACTCGAGTTGATTCCATTCTGATCCATTCCATTCCGTTCCGTTCTGTTCCTTTCCATTCCATTCCTTTCCGTTCCGTTCCATTCCGTTCCACTCGGGATGATTCAATTCCATTCTATTACATTCCATTACATTCCATTCTGTTCCGCTACGTTCCGCGTCGTTCTACTCGGGTTGATTCAATTCAATTCTATTGCATTGAATTCCATTCCATTCCATTCCATTGAAATCAATTCCATTCCGTTCCATTACATTCCATTCCTTTCTACTCTGGTTGATTCCATTCCATTCCATTTTATTCCATTCTACTTGGGTAGATTCCATTCCATTCCATTCCGTTCCTTTCCATTCCATTCCATTCCATTCCATTCCATTCCATTCCATTCCATTCCATTCCATTCCGTTCTACTCGAGTAGATTCCATTCCCTTCCATTCCATTCCATTCCATTCCATTCCATTCCATTCCATTCAATTCCATTACACTCCATTCTACTCGGGTAGATTTCATTCTATTCCATTCCATTCCATTCCATTCCATTCCATTCCATTCCATTCCATTCCATTCCATTTCATTCCATTCCATTCCATTCCATTCCATTCCATTCCATTCCATTCTACTCGGGTTGATTCCATTCCATTCCATTCCATTATTCCATTCCATTCCATTCCATTCTACTCGGGTTGAGTCCATTCTGTTCCGTACCGTCCCATTCTTTCCCGTCCCGTCCCATACCATCCCGTCCCGTTCCATTCTACTCAGGTTGATTCCATTCCATTCCATTCCGTTCCCTTCCTTTCCGTTCGGTTCTGATCCGTTCCGTTCCATTCCATTCTGTTAAATTCTGTTCCGTTCTACTCGGGTTGATTCCATTCCATTCCATTCCATTCCATTCCATTCCATTCCATTCCATTCCATTCCATTCCATTCCATTCCACTCGGGTTGATTCCATTCCATTCCATTCCATTCCATTCCATTCCATTAAATTCCATTCCAATCCATTCCATTCTACTTGGGTTGATTCCTTTCCATTCCATTCCATTCCATTCCATTCCATTCCATTCCATTCCATTCCATTCCATTCCATTCCATTCTAATCGGGTTGATTCCATTCCATTCCATTTCATTCCGTTCAATTCCAATCCATTCCATTCTACACGAGTTCATTCCATTCCATTCCATTATTGCATTCCATTCCATTCCATTCTACTCGGGTTGATTCTATTCTCTTCCGTTCCATCCCATCCCGTCCCATCCTGTCCCGTCCCGCCCCGTCCCGTTCCGTTCTACACGTTTTGATTCCATTCCGTTCCGTTTCGTTCTGTTCCATTCTGTTCTGTTTCGTTCCATTCGGTTCCATTCCTTTCCATTCCATTTCATTCCATTCCACTCGGGTTGATTCAATTCCATTCTATTACTTTCCAGTACATTCCGTTCCATTCCGCTTCATTCTGCGTCGTACTATTCTCATTGACTCAGTTCCATTCTATTGAATTGAATTGAATTCCATTCCATTCCATTCCATTCCATTCCATTCCATTTCATTCCATTCCATTCCATTCAATTCAATTCTGTTCCACACGGGTTGATTCCATTCCATTCCATTCCATTCCATTCCATTCCATTCTATTCCATTCCATTCCGTTCTACTCTGGTTGATTTCATTCCTCTCCATTCCGTTCCAATCCATTCCATTCCATTCCATTCCATTCCATTCCATTCCATTCCATTCCATTCCATTCCATTCCATTCCATTCCTCTCGGGTTGATTACATTCTGTTCCGTTCCGTTCTGTCCCGTCCCGTCCTCTCCCGTGCCGTCCCGTCCCGTCCCGTTCTGTTCTACTCGGGTTGATTCCATTCCATTCCATTCCGTTCCGTTCCGTTTCCTTCCGTTCCGTTCCGTTCTTTTCCATTCCGTTCCGTTCTACTCGGGTTGATTCAATTCCACTCTATTCCACTCCATTCCATTCCGTTCCGTTCCGCGTTGTTCCGCGTCAATCTACTCGGGTTGATTCAATTCCATTCTATTCCATTCCATTCCATTCCATTCCATTCCATTCCATTATTGCATTCCATTCCATTCCATTCTACTCGAGTTGATTCTATTCTGTTCCGTTCCGTCCCGTCCCGTCCCATCCCGTCCCGTCCCGCCCCATCCCATCCCGTTCCATTCTACTCGGGTTGATTCCATTCCATTCCGTTCCTTTCCATTGCGTTCCGTTCCGCTCCGTTCCGTTCTGTTCCATTCCGTTCCATTCTACTCGGGTTGATTCAATTCCATTCTATTCCATTCCATTCCATTCCGTTCCGTTTCACTACGTTCCGCGTCGATCTACTCAGGTTGATTCTACTCCATTCCATTCCATTTCAATCCATTCCATTCCATTCCATTCCATTCCATTCCATTCCATTCCATTCCTTCCATTCCATTCTGTGCTACTCGGGTTGATTCCATGCCGTTCCATTCCATTCAGTTCCATCCAGTCCCATCCCATCCCGTCCAGCCCCAACCGGTCCCGTCCGGTTCCGTTCCGTTCTACTCGTGTTGGTTCCACTCCATTCCGTTCCGTTCCGTTCCGTTCCGTTCCTTTCCTTTCCATTCCGTGCCTTTCCGTTCCGTTCCGTTCCACTCGGGTTGATTCAATTCCATTCTATTACATTCCATTACATTCCGTTCCATTCCGCTACGTTCTGCGTCGTACTACTCGGGTTGATTCAATTCCATTCTATTCCAATGAATTCCATTCCATTCCATTCCATTCCATTCCATTGCGTTCCATTCCAATCCATTCCATTCTACTCGGGTTGACTCCATTCTGTTCCGTACCGTCCCATTATTTCCCGTCCCATCCCATACCGTCCCGTCCCGTTCTGTTCTACTCTGGTTGATTCCATTCCATTCCATTCCATTCCCTTCCTTTCCGTTCAGTTCTGATCCGTTCCGTTCCATTCCATTCTGTGCCATTCTGTTCCGTTCTACTCGGGTTGATTCCATTCCATTCCATTCCATTCCATTCCATTCCATTCAACTCGGGTTGATTCCATTCCATTCCATTCCATTCCATTCCAATCCATTCCATTCTACTTGGGTTGATTCCTTTCCATTCCATTCCATTCCATTCCATTCCATTCCATTCCATTCCATTCCATTCCATTTCATTCCATTCTACTCGGGTTGATTCCATTCTGTTCCATTCTGTCCCATCCCGTCCCGTCCCGTCCCGTCCCTTTCCATTCTACTCGGGTTGATTCCATTCCATTCCATTCCGATCCGTTCCGTTTCGTTCCGTTCCGTTCCGTTCTGTTCCATTCCGTTCCGTTCTACTCGGGTTGATTCAATTCCACTCTATTCCACTCCATTCCATTCCGTTCCATTCCGCTTTGTTCTGCGTCGTTCTATTCGGTTTGATTCAATTCCATTCTATTCCATTCCATTCCATTCCATTCCATTCCATTCCATTGTACTCGTGTTGATTCCATTCCATTCCATTCCATTCCATTCCATTCTATTCCAGTCCTTTCCATTCCATTCTACTCGGGTTGATTCCATTCCATTCCATTCCATTCCATTCCATTCCATTCCATTCCATTAAATTCCACTCCAATCCATTCCATTCTACTCGGGTTGACTCCATTGCATTCCACTCCATTCCAGTCCATTCCATTCCATTCCATTCCAATCCTTTCCATTCCATTCCATTCCATTGCATTCCATTCTAATCGGGTTGATTCCATTCTGTTCCGTTCCGTCCCGTCCCGTCCCGTCCCGTCCCATCCCGGCCCATCCTATTCCGTTCTACTCGGGTTGATTCCATTCCATTCCGTTCTGTTCTGTTCCATTCCGTTCCATTCTACTCGAGTTGATTCAATTCCATTCTATTCCATTCCATTCCATTCCGTTCCATTCCGCTTTGTTCCTCCTCCATCTACTCGGGTTGATTCAATTCCATTCTATTCCATCCCTTTCCATCCCATTCCATTCCATTCCGTTCTACTCGGGTTGATTGCATTCCGTTCCGTTCCGTTCCTTTCCATTCCGTCCCATCCCGACCCTTCCCATCCCGTCCCGTCCCGTCCCGTCCCATCCGTTTCCGTTCCACTCGGGTTGATTCAGTTCCATTGCATTACATTCCATTACATTCCATTCTGTTCCGCTACTTTCTGCGTCGTTCTACTCGGGTTGATTCAGTTCCATTCTATTCCATTGAATTCCATTCCATTCCATTCCATTCTACTCGGGTTGATTCCATTAAATTCCATTCCATTCCATTCCATTCCATTCCCTTCCGTTCTATTCCATTCCACTCGGTTTCATTCAATTCTATTCTTTTCCATTCCATTCCGTTCCGTTCCATTCCTTTCCGTTCTTTTCCTTTCCATTCCTTTCCATTCTGTTCTGCGTGGGTTGATTCAATTCAATTCTATTCCTTTAAATTCCATTCCATTCCATTCCGTTCCATTCCATTCCATTCCATTCCATTCCATTCCATAGTACTCGGGTTGATTCCACTCCATTTCATTCCATTCCGTTCCATTCCATTCCATTCCATTCCATTCCAGTCCATTCCATTCCATTCTACTTGGGTTGATTCCATTCCACTCCATTCCATTCCATTCCATTCCATTCCATTCCATTCCATTCCATTCCAGTCCATTCCATTCCAGACCATTCCATTCTACTCGTGTTGATTCCATTCCATTTCATTCCATTCCATTCCATTCCATTCCATTCCATTCCATGCCATTCCACTCGGGTTGATTCCATTCCATTCCATTCCATTCCATTCCATTCCATTCCACTCGGATTGATTCCTTTCCGTTCCGTTCCATCCCATCCCTTCCCATCCCTTTCCGTCATATCCCGTCCCGTCCCGTCGCGTTCTGTTCTACATGGGTTGATTCCATTCCATTCCGTTCCGTTCCGTTCCGTTCTGTTCCGTTCCGTTCTGTTCCGTTCCATTCTATTCCATTCCGTTCCGTTCTACTCGGGTTGATTCAATTCCATTCTATTTCATTCCATTCCATTCCGTACCATTCCGCTATGTTCCCCGTCGATCTACTCGGGTTGATTCAATTCCATTCTATTCCATTCCATTCCATTCCATTCCATGCCATTCCATTCCATGCCATTCCATTCCGTTCTACTCGGGTTGATTCCATTCCGTTCCGTTCCGTCCCGTCCCGTCGCGAACTGTCCCGTCCCGTCCCGTCCCGAACCGTCCCGTCCCATCCCGTCCTGTCCCGTCCCGTCACGTCTTGTCCTGTCCCGTTCCGTTCTACTCGGGTTGATTCCATTCCGTTCCATGCCGTTCCGTTTCGTTCTGTTCCATTCCTTTCCGTTCCGTTCCTTTCTGTTCCGTTCCGTTCCGCTCGGGTTGATTCAATTCCATTCTATTACATTCCATTACATTCCATTCCGTTCCACTACGTTCCGCGTCATGCTACTCGGGTTGATTCAATTAAATTCTATTCCATGGAATTCCTTTCCATTCCATTCCATTCCATTCCATTCCTTTCCATTCCGTTCCATTCCATTCCATTTCAATCCATTCCATTCCATTCAATTCCATTCCGTTCCACACGGGTTGATTCCATTCCATTCCATTCCATTCCTATCCATTCCATTCCGTTGTACTCGGGTTGATTGCATTCCACTCCATTCCATTCCATTCCATTCCATTCCATTCCATTCCATTCCATTCCATTCCATTCCATTCCATTCCATTCCATTCCGTTCCATTCCATTCCATTCCACTCGGGTTGATTACATTCTGTTCTGTTCCATCCTGTCCCATCCCGTCCTGTCCCGTGCCGTCCCGTCCCGTCCCGTTCCGTTCTACTCGGGTTGATTCCATTCCATTCCATTCCGTTCCGTTCCGTTATTTTCCATTCCGTTCCGTTCTACTCGGGTTGATTCAATTCCACTCTATTCCACTCCATTCCATTCCGTTCCGTTCCGCGTTGTTCCGCGTCGATCTACTCGGGTTGATTCAATTCCATTCTATTCCATTCAATTCCATTCGATTCCATTCCATTATTGCATTCCATTCCATTCCATTCTACTCGGGTTGATTGTATTCTGTTCCGTTCCGTCCCGTCCCGTCCCATCCCGTCCCGTCCCGCCCCGTCCCGTCCCGTTCCATTCTACTCGGGTTGATTCCATTCCATTCCGTTCCTTTCCATTGCGTTCCGTTCCGTTCCGTTCCGTTCTCTTCCATTCCGTTCCATTCTACTCGGGTTGATTCAATTCCATTCTGTTCCATTCCATTCCATTCCGTTCCGTTTCACTACGTTCCGCTTCGATCTACTCGGGTTGATTCTATTCCATTCCATTCCGTTTCATTCCATTCCATTCCATTCCATTCCATTCCATTCCATTCCATTCCGTTCTACTCGGGTTGATTCCATGCCGTTCCGTTCCATTCAGTTCCATCAAGTCCCGTCCCGTCCCGTCCCGATGTAACCGGTCACGTCCTGTTCCGTTCCGTTCTACTCGGGTTGGTTCCATACCATTCCGTTCCGTTCCGTTCCGTTCCGTTCCATTCCTTTCCGTTCCGTGCCTTTCCGTTCCGTTCTGTTCCGTTCCACTCGGGTTGATTCAATACCATTCTATTACTTTCCATTACATTCCGTTCCGTTCCGCTACGTTCTGCGTCATACTACTCGGATTTATTCAATTCCGTTCTATTCCAATGAATTCCATTCCATTCCATTCCATTCCATTCCATTGCATTCCATTCCATTCCATTCTACTCGGTTTCATTCAATTGCATTCTGTTGCATTCCATTCCATTCCATTCCATTCCGTTCCGTTCCGTTCCGTTCCGTTCCATTCTAATCGGGTTGATTCAATTCAATTCTACTCCATTCTATTCCATTCCATTCCATTCCAGTCCATTCCATCACAGTCCATTCCATTCTATTCCATTCCATTCCACTACAATCCATTCCAATCCATTCCATTCTAATCGGGTTGATTCCATTCCATTGCAATCCATTCCATTCCATTCCATTCCATTCCATTCTACTCGGGTTGACTCCATTCTGTTCCGTACCGTCCCATTCTTTCCCGTCCCGTCCGGTCCCATCCCGTCCCGTTCCGTTCTACTCGGGTTGATTCCATTCCATTCCATTCCGTTCACTTCCTTTCCGTTCGGTTCCGATCCGTTCCGTTCCATTCCATTCTGTTCCATTCTGTTCCGTTCTACTCAGGTTGATTCCATTCCATTCCATTCTATTCCATTCCATTCCATTCCATTCCATTCCATTCCATTCCATTCCATTCCATTAAACTCGGGTTGATTCCATTCCATTCCATTCCATTCCATTCCATTCCATTCCATTCCATTCCATTCCATTCCATTCCAATCCATTCCATTCTACTTGGGTTGATTCCTTTCCATTCCATTCCATTGCATTCCATTCCATTTCATTCCGTTCAATTCCAATCCATTCCATTCTACACGAGTTCATTCCATTCCATTTCATTATTGCATTCCACTCCATTCCATTCTACTCGGGTTGATTCTATTCTTTTCCGTTCCATCCCGTCCCGTCCCATCCCGTCCCGTCCCGCCCTATCCCGTCCCGTTCTGTTCTACTCGGGTTGATTCCATTCCATTCCGTTCCTTTCCATTGCATTCCGTTCCGTTCCGTTCTGTTCCATTCCGTTCCATTCTACTCGGGTTGATTCAATTCCATTCTGTTCCATTCCATTCCATTCCGTTCCGTTTCACTATGTTCCGTGTCGATCTACTCGGGTTGATTCTATTCCATTCCATTCCATTCCATTCCATTCCATTCCATTCCATTCCATTCCATTCCACTCCACTCCATTCCATTCCATTCTACTCGGGTTGATTCCATTTTGTTCCATTCTGTCCCATCCCGTCCCATCCCGTCCCATCCCTTTCCATTCTACTCGGGTTAAATCCATTCCGTTCCATTCCGATCTGTTCCGTTTCGTTCCTTTCCGTTCCGTTCTGTTCCATTCTGTTCTGTTCTACTCGGGTTGATTCAATTCCACTCTATTCCACTCCATTCCATTCCGTTCCGTTCCGCTTTGTTCTGCGTCGATCTACTCGGGTTGATTCAATTGCATTCTATTCCATTCCATTCCATTCCATTCCATTCCATTCCATTCCCTTCCATTCCATTCCATTCCACTGGTTCATTCAATTATATTCTTTTCCATTCCATTCCATTCCGTTCCATTTCTTTCCGTTCCGTTCCTTTCCGTTCCTTTCCATTCCGTTCTACGTGGGTTGATTCAATTCAATTCTATTCCATTCCATTCCATTCCATTCCATAGTACTCGGGTTGATTCCACTCCATTCCATTCCATTCCGTTCCATTCCATTCCATTCCATTCCAGACCATTCCATTCCATTCTACTTGGGTTGATTCCATTCCATTCCATTCCATTCCATTTCATTCCATTCCATTCCATTCCATTCCATTTCATTCCATTCCATTCCATTCCACTCCATTCCATTCCATTCCATTCCATTCTCCTCGTGTTGATTCCATTCCATTTCATTCCATTCCATTCCAGTCCATTCCATTCTACTCTACTCGGGTTGATTCCATTCCATTCCATTCCATTCCATTCCATTCCATTCCATTCCATTCCATTCCATTCCATTCCATTCCATGCCATTCCACTCGGGTTGATTCCATTCCATTCCATTCCATTCCATTCCATTCCATTCCATTCCATTCCATTCCATTCCATTCCGTTCCATTCCATTCCATTCCACTCGGATTGATTGCTTTCCGTTCCATTCCGTCCCGTCCCTTCCCATCCCTTTCCGTCATATCCCATCCCGTCCCGTCGCGTTCTGTTCTACATGGGTTGATTCCATTCCATTCCGTTCCGTTCTGTTCCATTCCGTTCTCTTCCGTTCCATTCTGTTCTGTTCCATTCTATTGCATTCCGTTCCGTTCTACTCGGGTTGATTCCATTCCATTCTATTCCATTCCATTCCATTCCATTCCGTTCCATTCCTCTATGTTGCACGTCGATCTACTCGGGTTGATTCAATTCCATTCTTTTCCCTTCCATTTCATTCCATTCCATTCCATTACATTCCATTCCACTGTACCCGGGTTGATTCCATTTGATTCCATTCCATTCCATTCCAATCCATTCAATTCCATTCCATTCCATTCCAGTCCATTCCATTCCATTCTACTCAGGTTGATTCCATTCCATTCCATTCCATTCCATTCCAGTCCATTCCATTCCATTCTACTTGGGTTGATTCCATTCCACTCCATTCCATTCCATTCCATTCCATTCCATTCCATTCCATTCCATTCCAGTCCATTCCATTCCAGACCATTCCATTCTACTCGTGTTGATTCCATTCCATTTCATTCCATTCCATTCCATTCCATTCCATTCCATTCCATGCCATTCCACTCGGGTTGATTCCATTCCATTCCATTCCATTCCATTCCATTCCATTCCACTCGGATTGATTCCTTTCCGTTCCGTTCCATCCCATCCCTTCCCATCCCTTTCCGTCATATCCCGTCCCGTCCCGTCGCGTTCTGTTCTACATGGGTTGATTCCATTCCATTCCGTTCCGTTCCGTTCCGTTCTGTTCCGTTCCGTTCTGTTCCGTTCCATTCTATTCCATTCCGTTCCGTTCTACTCGGGTTGATTCAATTCCATTCTATTTCATTCCATTCCATTCCGTACCATTCCGCTATGTTCCCCGTCGATCTACTCGGGTTGATTCAATTCCATTCTATTCCATTCCATTCCATTCCATTCCATGCCATTCCATTCCATGCCATTCCATTCCGTTCTACTCGGGTTGATTCCATTCCGTTCCGTTCCGTCCCGTCCCGTCGCGAACTGTCCCGTCCCGTCCCGTCCCGAACCGTCCCGTCCCATCCCGTCCTGTCCCGTCCCGTCACGTCTTGTCCTGTCCCGTTCCGTTCTACTCGGGTTGATTCCATTCCGTTCCATGCCGTTCCGTTTCGTTCTGTTCCATTCCTTTCCGTTCCGTTCCTTTCTGTTCCGTTCCGTTCCGCTCGGGTTGATTCAATTCCATTCTATTACATTCCATTACATTCCATTCCGTTCCACTACGTTCCGCGTCATGCTACTCGGGTTGATTCAATTAAATTCTATTCCATGGAATTCCTTTCCATTCCATTCCATTCCATTCCATTCCTTTCCATTCCGTTCCATTCCATTCCATTTCAATCCATTCCATTCCATTCAATTCCATTCCGTTCCACACGGGTTGATTCCATTCCATTCCATTCCATTCCTATCCATTCCATTCCGTTGTACTCGGGTTGATTGCATTCCACTCCATTCCATTCCATTCCATTCCATTCCATTCCATTCCATTCCATTCCATTCCATTCCATTCCGTTCCATTCCATTCCATTCCACTCGGGTTGATTACATTCTGTTCTGTTCCATCCTGTCCCATCCCGTCCTGTCCCGTGCCGTCCCGTCCCGTCCCGTTCCGTTCTACTCGGGTTGATTCCATTCCATTCCATTCCGTTCCGTTCCGTTATTTTCCATTCCGTTCCGTTCTACTCGGGTTGATTCAATTCCACTCTATTCCACTCCATTCCATTCCGTTCCGTTCCGCGTTGTTCCGCGTCGATCTACTCGGGTTGATTCAATTCCATTCTATTCCATTCAATTCCATTCGATTCCATTCCATTATTGCATTCCATTCCATTCCATTCTACTCGGGTTGATTGTATTCTGTTCCGTTCCGTCCCGTCCCGTCCCATCCCGTCCCGTCCCGCCCCGTCCCGTCCCGTTCCATTCTACTCGGGTTGATTCCATTCCATTCCGTTCCTTTCCATTGCGTTCCGTTCCGTTCCGTTCCGTTCTCTTCCATTCCGTTCCATTCTACTCGGGTTGATTCAATTCCATTCTGTTCCATTCCATTCCATTCCGTTCCGTTTCACTACGTTCCGCTTCGATCTACTCGGGTTGATTCTATTCCATTCCATTCCGTTTCATTCCATTCCATTCCATTCCATTCCATTCCATTCCATTCCACTCCGTTCTACTCGGGTTGATTCCATGCCGTTCCGTTCCATTCAGTTCCATCAAGTCCCGTCCCGTCCCGTCCCGATGTAACCGGTCACGTCCTGTTCCGTTCCGTTCTACTCGGGTTGGTTCCATACCATTCCGTTCCGTTCCGTTCCGTTCCGTTCCATTCCTTTCCGTTCCGTGCCTTTCCGTTCCGTTCTGTTCCGTTCCACTCGGGTTGATTCAATACCATTCTATTACTTTCCATTACATTCCGTTCCGTTCCGCTACGTTCTGCGTCATACTACTCGGATTTATTCAATTCCGTTCTATTCCAATGAATTCCATTCCATTCCATTCCATTCCATTCCATTGCATTCCATTCCATTCCATTCTACTCGGTTTCATTCAATTGCATTCTGTTGCATTCCATTCCATTCCATTCCATTCCGTTCCGTTCCGTTCCGTTCCGTTCCATTCTAATCGGGTTGATTCAATTCAATTCTACTCCATTCTATTCCATTCCATTCCATTCCAGTCCATTCCATCACAGTCCATTCCATTCTATTCCATTCCATTCCACTACAATCCATTCCAATCCATTCCATTCTAATCGGGTTGATTCCATTCCATTGCAATCCATTCCATTCCATTCCATTCCATTCCATTCTACTCGGGTTGACTCCATTCTGTTCCGTACCGTCCCATTCTTTCCCGTCCCGTCCGGTCCCATCCCGTCCCGTTCCGTTCTACTCGGGTTGATTCCATTCCATTCCATTCCGTTCACTTCCTTTCCGTTCGGTTCCGATCCGTTCCGTTCCATTCCATTCTGTTCCATTCTGTTCCGTTCTACTCAGGTTGATTCCATTCCATTCCATTCTATTCCATTCCATTCCATTCCATTCCATTCCATTCCATTCCATTCCATTCCATTAAACTCGGGTTGATTCCATTCCATTCCATTCCATTCCATTCCATTCCATTCCATTCCATTCCATTCCAATCCATTCCATTCTACTTGGGTTGATTCCTTTCCATTCCATTCCATTGCATTCCATTCCATTTCATTCCGTTCAATTCCAATCCATTCCATTCTACACGAGTTCATTCCATTCCATTCCATTATTGCATTCCACTCCATTCCATTCTACTCGGGTTGATTCTATTCTTTTCCGTTCCATCCCGTCCCGTCCCATCCCGTCCCGTCCCGCCCTATCCCGTCCCGTTCTGTTCTACTCGGGTTGATTCCATTCCATTCCGTTCCTTTCCATTGCATTCCGTTCCGTTCCGTTCTGTTCCATTCCGTTCCATTCTACTCGGGTTGATTCAATTCCATTCTGTTCCATTCCATTCCATTCCGTTCCGTTTCACTATGTTCCGTGTCGATCTACTCGGGTTGATTCTATTCCATTCCATTCCATTCCATTCCATTCCATTCCATTCCATTCCATTCCATTCCACTCCACTCCATTCCATTCCATTCTACTCGGGTTGATTCCATTTTGTTCCATTCTGTCCCATCCCGTCCCATCCCGTCCCATCCCTTTCCATTCTACTCGGGTTAAATCCATTCCGTTCCATTCCGATCTGTTCCGTTTCGTTCCTTTCCGTTCCGTTCTGTTCCATTCTGTTCTGTTCTACTCGGGTTGATTCAATTCCACTCTATTCCACTCCATTCCATTCCGTTCCGTTCCGCTTTGTTCTGCGTCGATCTACTCGGGTTGATTCAATTGCATTCTATTCCATTCCATTCCATTCCATTCCATTCCATTCCATTCCATTCCCTTCCATTCCATTCCATTCCACTGGTTCATTCAATTATATTCTTTTCCATTCCATTCCATTCCGTTCCATTTCTTTCCGTTCCGTTCCTTTCCGTTCCTTTCCATTCCGTTCTACGTGGGTTGATTCAATTCAATTCTATTCCATTCCATTCCATTCCATTCCATAGTACTCGGGTTGATTCCACTCCATTCCATTCCATTCCGTTCCATTCCATTCCATTCCATTCCAGACCATTCCATTCCATTCTACTTGGGTTGATTCCATTCCATTCCATTCCATTCCATTTCATTCCATTCCATTCCATTCCACTCCATTCCATTCCATTCCATTCCATTCTCCTCGTGTTGATTCCATTCCATTTCATTCCATTCCATTCCAGTCCATTCCATTCTACTCTACTCGGGTTGATTCCATTCCATTCCATTCCATTCCATTCCATTCCATTCCATTCCATTCCATTCCATGCCATTCCACTCGGGTTGATTCCATTCCATTCCATTCCATTCCATTCCATTCCATTCCATTCCATTCCATTCCATTCCATTCCATTCCATTCCGTTCCATTCCATTCCATTCCACTCGGATTGATTGCTTTCCGTTCCATTCCGTCCCGTCCCTTCCCATCCCTTTCCGTCATATCCCATCCCGTCCCGTCGCGTTCTGTTCTACATGGGTTGATTCCATTCCATTCCGTTCCGTTCTGTTCCATTCCGTTCTCTTCCGTTCCATTCTGTTCTGTTCCATTCTATTGCATTCCGTTCCGTTCTACTCGGGTTGATTCCATTCCATTCTATTCCATTCCATTCCATTCCATTCCGTTCCATTCCTCTATGTTGCACGTCGATCTACTCGGGTTGATTCAATTCCATTCTTTTCCCTTCCATTTCATTCCATTCCATTCCAATACATTCCATTCCACTGTACCCGGGTTGATTCCATTTGATTCCATTCCATTCCATTCCAATCCATTCAATTCCATTCCATTCCATTCCAGTCCATTCCATTCCATTCTACTCAGGTTGATTCCATTCCATTCCATTCCATTCCATTCCATTCCATTCCATTCCATTCCACTCCATTCCATTCTACTCGGGTTGATTCCATTCAGTTCCTATCCATTCCATTCCATTCCATTCCATTCCATTCCATTCCATTCCATTCCATTCCATTCCATTCCATCAGTTCTACTCAGGTTGATTCCATTCCGTTCCATTCGGTTCCTTTCCGTCCCATCCCGGCCCATCCCGTCCCGTTCTACTCGCGTGGATTCCTTTGTGTTCCTTTCCGTTCCATTCCATTCCACTCGGGTTGATTCAATTCGATTCTATTACATTCAATTACATTCCATTCCATTCCGCTACGTTCCGCGTCGTTCTACTCGGGTTGATTCAATTCAATTCTATTGCATAGAATTCCATTCCATTCCATTCCATTGAATTCAATTCCATTCCGTTCCATTACATTCCATTCCTTTCTACTCTGGTGGATTCCATTCCATTCCATTTTATTCCATTCTACTTGGGTAGATTCCATTCCATTCCATTCCATTCCTTTCCATTCCATTCCATTCCATTCCATTCCATTCCATTCCATTCCTTTCCATTCCATTCCATTCCATTCCATTCCATTCCAATCCGTTCTACTCGAGTAGATTCCATTCCTTTCCATTCCATTCCATTCCATTCCATTCCATTCCATTCCGTTCCATTCCATTACACTCCAATCTACTCGGGTTGATTTCATTCTATTCCATTCCATTCCATTCCATTCCATTCCATTCCATTCCATTCCATTCCATTCCATTCCATTCCATACCATTCCATTTCATTCCATTCCATTCCATTCCATTCCATTCTACTCAGGTTGATTCCATTCCATTCCATTCCATTATTCCATTCCATTCAATTCCATTCTACTCGGGTTGACTCCATTCTGTTCCGTACCATCCCATTCTTTCCCGTCCCGTCCCATACCATCCCGTCCTTTTCCGTTCTACTCAGGTTGATTCCATTCCATTCCATTCCGTTCCCTTCCTTTCCGTTCGGTTCTGATCCGTTCCGTTCCATTCCATTCTGTTCCATTCTGTTCCGTTCTACTCGGGTTGATTCCATTCCATTCCATTCCATTCCATTCCATTCCATTCAATTCCATTCCATTCCATTCCATTCCACTCGGGTTGATTCCATTCCATTCCATTCCATTCCATTCCATTCCATTCCATTAAATTCCGTTCCAATCCATTCCATTCTACTTGGGTTGATTCCTTTCCATTCCATTCCATTCCATTCCATTCCATTCAATTCCATTCCATTCAATTCTATTCCATGCCATTCTAATCAGGTTGATTCCATTCCATTCCGTTTCATTCCGTTCAATTCCAATCCATTCCATTCTACACGAGTTCACTCCATTCCATTCCATTATTGCATTCCATTCCATTCCATTCTAATCGGGTTGATTCTCTTCTGTTCCGTTCCATCCCGTCCCGTCCCATCCTGTCCCGTCCCGCCCCGTCCCGTTCCGTTTTACACGTTTTGATTCCATTCCGTTCCGTTCCGTTCTGTTCCATTCTGTTCTGTTCCGTTCCATTCGGTTCCATTCCTTTCCATTCCATTTCATTCCATTCCACTCGGGTTGATTCAATTCCATTCTATTACTTTCCATTACATTCCGTTCCGTTCCGCTTCATTCTGTGTCGTACTATTCTCGTTGACTCAGTTCCATTCTATTGAATTGAATTGAATTCCATTCCATTCCATTCCATTCCATTCCATTCCATTTCATTCCATTCCATTCCATTCAATTCAATTCCGTTCCACGCGGGTTGATTCCATTCCATTCCATTCCATTCCATTCCATTCCATTCCATTCCATTCCATTCCATTCCATTCTATTCCATTCCATTCCGTTCTACTCTGGTTGATTGCATTCCTCTCCATTCCATTCCAATCCATTCCATTCCATTCCATTCCATTCCATTCCATTCCATTCCATTCCATTCCATTCCGTTCTACGCGCGTTGATTCCATGCCGTTCTGTTCCATTCAGTTCCATTCAGTCCCGTCCCATCCCGTCCCGCCCCAACCGGTCCCGTCCCGTTCCGTTCCGTTCTACTCGGGTTGGTTCCATTCCATTCCATTCCGTTCCGTTCCGTTCCGTTCCATTCCTTTCCGTTCCGTGCCTTTCCGTTCCGTTCCGTTCCGTTCCACTCGGGTTGATTCAATTCCATTCTATTACATTCCATTACATTCCGTTCCGTTCCGCTACGTTCTGCGTCGTACTACTCGGGTTGATTCAATTACATTCTATTCCAATGAACTCCATTCCATTCCATTCCATTCCATTCCATTCCATTCCATTCCATTCTACTCGTTTTGATTCAATTGCATTCTATTGCATTCCATTCCATTCCGTTCCGTTCCGTTCCGCTCCGTTCCATTCTACTCGGGTTGATTCAATTCAATTCTATTCAATTCCATTCCATTCCATTCCAGTCCATTCCATTGCATTCCATTGCATTCCATTCCATTCCATTCCATTGCATTCCATTCCATTCCATTCCATTCCATTCCATTCCATTCCATTCCATTCCATTCAATTGCATTCCATTCCATTCCATTCTATTCCATTCCATTCCAATCCATTCCATTCTATTCCATTCCATTCCATTCCACTCCCATCCGTTTCGTTCTATTCGGGTTGATTCCTTTCCATTCCTTTCCATTCCGTTCCTTTCTGTTCCGTTCTGTTCCGTTCCTTTCTGTTCCATTCTGTTCCATTCTACTCGGGTTGATTCAATTCCATTCTATTCCATTCAATTCCATTCCGTTCTACTCGGGTTGATTCAATTCCATTCTATTCTGTTCCATTCCATTCCATTCTGTTCCGCTATGTTCCGCGTCGATCTACCTGGGCTGATTCAATTCCATTCCATTCCATTCCTTTGCATTCCATTCCATTCCATTCCATTCCATTCCATTGCATTCCATTCCATTCCATTGCATTCCATTCCATTCCATTTCATTCCATTGCATTCCATTCCATTCCATTGCATTCCATACCATTCCATTCCATTCCATTCCATTCCATTCCATTGCATTCCCTTCCATTCCATTGCATTCTATTCCATTCCATTCCAATCCTTTCCATTCCATTCCATTCCATTCCGTTCTACTAGGGTAGATTCCATTCCATTCCGTTCCGTTCCGTTCCATCCCGTCCTGATCCGTCCCGTACCGTTCGGTACCGTCCCGTACCGTCCTGTCCCGTTCCGTTCTACTCGGGTTGATTCCATTCCGTTACTTTCCGTTCTGTTCCGTTTCTTTCCGTTCCTTTCCATTCCGTACCTTTCCGATCAGTTTCGTTCCGTTCCACTCTGTTTCATTCAATTCCATTCTATTGGATTCCATTACTTTCCAATCCGTTCCGCTACGTTCCGCGTCGTTCTACTCGGGTTGATTCAATTCCATTCTATTCCATTGAATTCCATTCCATTCCATTCCGTTACATTCCATTCCGTTCTACTCGGGTTGATTCTATTAAATTCTATTCCATTCCATTCCATTCCATTCCATTCCATTCCGTTCTACTCGTGTTGATTCCATGCCATTCCGTTCCGTTCAGTTCCATCCAGTCCCGTCCCATCCCGTCCCGCCCCAACCGGTCCCGTCCCGTTGCGTTCCGTTCTACTCGGGTTGGTTCCATTCCATTCCATTCCGTTCCGTTCCATTCCGTTCCGTTCCATTCCTTTCCGTTCCGTGCCTTTCCGTTCCGTTCCGTTGTGTTCCACTCGGGTTGACTCAATTCCATTCTATTACATTCCATTACATTCCGTTCCGTTCCGCTACGTTCTGCGTCGTACTACTCGGGTTGATTCAATTCCGTTCTATTCTAATGAATTCCATTCCATTCCGTTCCATTCCATTCCATTCTATTCCATTCCATTCCATTCTACTCGGTTTGATTCAATTGCATTCTATTGCATTCCATTCCATTCAATTCCATTCCATTCCATTCCATTCCGTTCCGTTCTGTTCCGTTCCATTCTACTCGGGTTGATTCAATTCAATTCTACTCCATTCCATTCCATTCCATTCCATTCCATTCCATTCCGTTCCATTCCATTCTGCTCGGGTTGATTCCATTCCATTCCATTCCATTCCATTCCATTCCATTCCATTCCATTCCATTCCGTTCCATTCCATTCTGCTCGGGTTGATTCCATTCCATTCCATTCCATTCCATTCCATTCCATTCCATTCCATTCCATTCCACTCGGGTTGATTCCATTCCATTCCATTCCATTCCATTCCATTCCATTCCATTCCATTCCATTCCATTCCATTAAATTCCATTCCAATCCATTCCATTCTACTTGGGTTGATTCCTTTCCATTCCATTCCATTCCATTCCATTCCATTCCATTCAATTCCATTCCATTCAATTCCATTCCATTCCATTCTAATCGGGTTGATTCCATTCCATTCCATTATTGCATTCCATTCCATTCCATTCTACTCGGGTTGATTCTATTATGTTCCGTTCCATCCCGTCCCATCCCATCCTGTCCCGTCCCGCCCCGTCCCGTTCCGTTCTACACGTTTTGATTCCATTCCGTTCCGTTCCGTTCTGTTCCATTCTGTTCTGTTCCGTTCCATTCGGTTCCATTCCTTTCCATTCCATTTCATTCCATTCCACTCGGGTTGATTCAATTCCATTCTATTACTTTCCATTACATTCCGTTCCGTTCCGCTTCATTCTGCGTCGTACTATTCTCGTTGACTCAGTTCCATTCCATTGAATTGAATTCCATTCCATTCCATTCCATTCCATTCCATTCCATTCCATTCCATTTCATTCCATTCCATTCCATTCAATTCAATTCCGTTCCACAGCGGTTTATTCCATTCCATTCCATTCCATTCCATTCCATTCCATTCCATTCCATTCCATTCCATTCTATTCCATTCCATTCCGTTCTACTCTGGTTGATTGCATTCCTCTCCATTCCATTCCAATCCATTCCATTCCATTCCATTCCATTCCATTCCATTCCATTCCATTCCATTCCATTCCATTCCATTCCATTCCGTTCTACTCGCGTTGATTCCATGCCGTTCTGTTCCATTCAGTTCCATTCAGTCCCGTCCCATCCCGTCCCGCCCCAACCGGTCCCGTCCCGTTCCGTTCCATTCTACTCGGGTTGGTTCCATTCCATTCCATTCCGTTCCGTTCCGTTCCGTTCCGTTCCATTCCTTTCCGTTCTGTGCCTTTCCGTTCCGTTCCGTTCCTTTCCACTCGGGTTGATTAAATTCCATTCTATTACATTCCATTACATTCCGTTCCGTTCCGGTACGTTCTGCGTCGTATTACTCGGGTTGATTCAATTCCGTTCTATTTCAATGAATTCCATTCCATTCCATTCCATTCCATTCCATTCCATTCCTTTCTACTCGTTTTGATTCAATTGCATTCTATTGCATACCATTCCATTCCGTTCCGTTCCGTTCCGTTCCGTTCCATTCTACTCGGGTTGATTCAATTCAATTCTATTCCATTCCATTCCATTGCATTCCATTCCAGTCCATTCCATTCCATTCCATTCTATTCCATTCCATTCCATTACAATCCATTCCAATCCATTCCATTCTAATTGGGTTGATTCCATTCCATTGCTTTCCATTCCATTCCATTCCATTCCATTCCATTCCATTCCATTCCATTCCATTCCTTTCCGTTCCATTCCATTCTGCTCGGGTTGATTCCATTCCATTCCATTCCATTCCATTCCATTCCATTCCATTCCATTCCATTCCATTCCATTCCATTCCATTCCATTCCATTGTACTCTGGTTGATTCCATTCCATTCCATTCCATTCCATTCCATTCCATTCAATTCCATTCCATTCCATTCCACTCCATTCCATTCCATTCTACTTGGGTTGATTCCACTCCATTCTATTCCATTCCGTTCCATTCCACTCCCATCCGTTCCATTCTATTCGAGTTGATTCCATTCCATTCCTTTGCATTCCGTTCCTTTCCGTTCCGTTCCGTTCCGTTCCCTTCTGTTCCATTCTACTCGGGTTGATTCAGTTCCATTCAATTCCATTCAATTCCATTCCGTTCTACTCGGGTTGATTCAATTCCATTCTATTCCATTCCATTCCATTCCATTCTGTTCCTCTATGTTCCGCGTCGATCTACCTGGGCTGATTCAATTCCATTCCATTCCATTCCATTGTATTCCATTCCATTCCATTCCATTCCATTCCATTCCATTCCATTCCATTCCATTCCATTCCGTTGCATTCCATTCCATTCCATTCTATTCCATTCCATTCCATTCCATTCCTTTCCATTCCATTCCATTCCGTTCCATTCCATTCTGCTCGGGTTGATTCCATTCCATTCCATTCCATTGCATTCCATTCCATTCCATTCCATTCCATTGTACTCTGGTTGATTCCCTTCCATTCCATTCCATTCCATTCCATTCCATTCAATTCCATTCCATTCCATTCCATTCCTCTCCACTCCATTCCATTCTACTTGGGTTGATTCCACTCCATTCTATTCCATTCCGTTCCATTCCACTCCCATCCGTTCCATTCTATTCGGGTTGATTCCATTCCATTCCTTTCCATTCCGTTCCTTTCCGTTCCATTCCGTTCCGTTCCCTTCTGTTCCGTTCTGTTCCATTCTACTCGGTTTGATTCAATTCCATTCAATTCCATTCAATTCCATTCCGTTCTACTCGGGTTGATTCAATTCCATTCTATTCCATTCCATTCCATTCCATTCTGTTCCTCTATGTTCCGCGTCGATCTACCTGGGCTGATTCCATTCCATTCCATTCCATTGCATTCCATTCCATTCCATTCCATTCCCTTCCATTCCATTCCATTCCATTGTACTCTGGTTGATTCCATTCCATTCCATTCCATTCCATTCCATTCAATTCCATTCCATTCCATTCCATTCCACTCCATTCCATTCCATTCTACTTGGGTTGATTCCACTCCATTCTATTCCATTCAGTTCCATTCCACTCCCATCCGTTCCATTCTATTCGAGTTGATTCCATTCCATTCCTTTGCATTCCGTTCCTTTCCGTTCCGTTCCGTTCCGTTCCCTTCTGTTCCATTCTACTCGGGTTGATTCAATTCCATTCAATTCCGTTCAATTCCATTCCGTTCTACTCGGGTTGATTCAATTCCACTCTATTCCATTCCTTTCCATTCCATTCTGTTCCTCTATGTTCCGCGTCGATCTACCTGGTCTGATTCAATTCCATTCCATTCCATTGCATTCCATTCCATTGCATTCCATTGCATTCCATTCCATTCCATTCCATTCCATTCCATTCCATTCCATTCCATTCCATTCAATTGCATTCCATTCCATTCCATTCTATTCCATTCCATTCCAATCCATTCCATTCTATTCCAATCCATTCCATTCCACTCCCATCCGTTTCGTTCTATTCGGGTTGATTCCATTCCATTCCTTTCCATTCCATTCCTTTCTGTTCCGTTCTGTTCCGTTCCTTTCTGTTCCATTCTGTTCCATTCTACTCGGGTTGATTCAATTCCATTCTATTCCATTCAATTCCATTCCGTTCTACTCGGGTTGATTCAATTCCATTCTATTCTGTTCCATTCCATTCCATTCTGTTCCGCTATGTTCCGCGTCGATCTACCTGGGCTGATTCAATTCCATTCCATTCCATTCCTTTGCATTCCATTCCATTCCATTCCATTGCATTCCATTCCATTCCATTTCATTCCATTGCATTCCATTCCATTTCATTCCATTGCATTCCATTCCATTCCATTGCATTCCATTCCATTCCATTCCATTCCATTCCATTCCATTCCATTCCATTCCATTCCATTCCATTGCATTCCATTCCATTCCATTGCATTCTATTCCATTCCATTCCAATCCTTTCCATTCCATTCCATTCCATTCCGTTCTACTAGGGTAGATTCCATTCCATTCCGTTCCGTTCCGTTCCATCCCGTCCTGATCCGTCCCGTACCGTTCGGTACCGTCCCGTACCGTCCTGTCCCGTTCCGTTCTACTCGGGTTGATTCCATTCCGTTACTTTCAGTTCTGTTCCGTTTCTTTCCGTTCCTTTCCATTCCGTACCTTTCCGATCAGTTTCGTTCCGTTCCACTCAGTTTGATTCAATTCCATTCTATTGGATTCCATTACTTTCCAATCCGTTCCGCTACGTTCCGCGTCGTTCTACTCGGGTTGATTCAATTCCATTCTATTCCATTGAATTCCATTCCATTCCATTCCGTTACATTCCATTCAGTTCTACTCGGGTTGATTCTATTAAATTCTATTCCATTCCATTCCATTCCATTCCATTCCATTCCATTCCATTCCATTCCGTTCTACTCGTGTTGATTCCATGCCATTCCGTTCCGTTCAGTTCCATCCAGTCCCGTCCCATCCCGTCCCGCCCCAACCGGTCCCGTCCCGTTGCGTTCCGTTCTACTCGGGTTGGTTCCATTCCATTCCGTTCCGTTCCGTTCCATTCCGTTCCGTTCCATTCCTTTCCGTTCCGTGCCTTTCCGTTCCATTCCGTTGTGTTCCACTCGGGTTGACTCAATTCCATTCTATTACATTCCATTACATTCCGTTCCGTTCCGCTACGTTCTGCGTCGTACTACTCGGGTTGATTCAATTCCGTTCTATTCTAATGAATTCCATTCCATTCCGTTCCATTCCATTCCATTCTATTCCATTCCATTCCATTCTACTCGGTTTGATTCAATTGCATTCTATTGCATTCCATTCCATTCAATTCCATTCCATTCCATTCCATTCCGTTCCGTTCTGTTCCGTTCCATTCTACTCGGGTTGATTCAATTCACTTCTACTCCATTCCATTCCATTCCATTCCATTCCAATCCATTCCATTCCATTCCATTCCATTCCATTCCATTCCATTCCATTCCATTCCATTCCATTCCATTCCATTCCATTCCGTTCCATTCCATTCTGCTCGGGTTGATTCCATTCCATTCCATTCCATTCCATTCCATTCCATTCCACTCGGGTTGATTCAATTCCATTCTCTTACATTCCATTACATTCCGTTCCGTTCCAGTACGTTCTGCGTTGTTCTACTCGGGTTGATTCAATTCCTTTCTATTCCTTTGAATTCCATTCCATTCCAATCCATTCCTTTCCCTTCCATTCCATTCCATTCCATTCCATTCCATTCCATTCCATTCCGTTCTACATGGGTTGATTCCATTCCAATCTATTCCATTCCATCCCATTCCATTCCATTCCATTCCATTTCATTCCATTCCATTCCATTCCATTCCATTCCTTCCCACTCGGGTTGATTCAATTCCATTCTATTCCATTCCATTCTGTTCCGTTCCATTCCGTTCCATTCCGTTCCATTCCGTTCTACTCGGGTTGATTCAATGCAATTCTATTCCATTCTTTTCCATTCCATTCCATTCCATTCCATGAAATTGTACTCCGGCTGATTCCATTCCACTCCATTCCATTCCATTCCATTCCTTTCCATTCCATTCCATTCCATTCCATTCCATTCCATTCCATTCCATTCCATTCCGTTCTACTCGAGTAGATTCCATTCCTTTCCATTCCATTCCATTCCATTCCATTCCATTCCATTCCATTCCATTCCATTCCATTCCATTACACTCCAATCTACTCGGGTTGATTTCATTCTATTCCATTCCATTCCATTCCATTCCATTCCATTCCATTCCATTCCATTCCATTCCATTCCATTCCATTCCATTTCATTCCATTCCATTCCATTCCATTCCATTCCATTCCATTCCATTTCATTCCATTCCATTCCATTCCATTCCATTCTACTCGGGTTGATTCCATTCCATTCCATTCCATTATTCCATTCCATTCCATTCCATTCTACTCGGGTTGACTCCATTCTGTTCCGTACCATCCCATTCTTTCCCGTCCCGTCCCATACCATCCCGTCCCGTTCCGTTCTACTCAGGTTGATTCCATTCCATTCCATTCCGTTCCCTTCCTTTCCGTTCGGTTCTGATCCGTTCCGTTCCATTCCATTCTGTTCCATTCTGTTCCGTTCTACTCGGGTTGATTCCATTCCATTCCATTCCATTCCATTCCATTCCATTCCATTCCATTCCATTCCACTCGGGTTGATTCCATTCCATTCCATTCCATTCCATTCCATTCCATTCCATTCCATTAAATTCCATTCCAATCCATTCCCTTCTACTTGGGTTGATTCCTTTCCATTCCATTCCATTCCATTCCATTCCATTCCATTCCATTCCATTCCATTCAATTCCATTCCATTCCATTCCATTCCATTCCATTCTAATCGGGTTGATTCCATTCCATTCCATTTCATTCCGTTCAATTCCAATCCATTCCATTCTACACGAGTTCATTCCATTCCATTCCATTATTGCATTCCATTCCATTCCATTCTACTCGGGTTGATTCTATTCTGTTCCGTTCCATCCCGTCCCGTCCCATCCTGTCCCGTCCCGCCCAGTCCCGTTCCGTTCTACACGTTTTGATTCCATTCAGTTCCGTTCCGTTCTGTTCCATTCTGTTCTGTTCCGTTCCATTCGGTTCCATTCCTTTCCATTCCATTTCATTCCATTCCACTCGGGTTGATTCAATTCCATTCTATTACTTTCCATTACGTTCCGTTCTGTTCCGCTTCATTCTGCGTCGTACTATTCTCGTTGACTCAGTTCCATTCTATTGAATTGAATTCCATTCCATTCCATTCCATTCCATTCCATTCCATTCCATTCCATTCCATTCCATTCCATTCCATTCCATTCCATTTAATTCAATTCCGTTCCACACGGGTTGATTCCATTCCATTCCATTCCATTCCATTCCATTCCATTCCATTCCATTCCATTCCATTCCGTTCTACTCGCGTTGATTCCATGCCGTTCTGTTCCATTCAGTTCCATTTAGTCCCGTCCCATCCCGTCCCGCCCCAACCGGTCCCGTCCCGTTCCGTTCCGTTCTACTCGGGTTGGTTCCATTCCATTCCATTCCGTTCCGTTCCGTTCCGTTCCGTTCCATTCCTTTCCGTTCCGTGCCTTTCCGTTCCGTTCCGTTCCACTCGGGTTGATTCAATTCCATTCTATTACATTCCATTACATTCCGTTCCGTTCCGCTACGTTCTGCGTCGTACTACTCAGGTTGATTCAATTCCGTTCTATTCCAATGAATTCCATTCCATTCCATTCCATTCCATTCCATTCCATTCCGTTCCATTCCATTCCATTCCATTCTACTCGTTTTGATTCAATTGCATTCTATTGCATTCCATTCCATTCCGTTCCGTTCCGTTCCGTTCCGTTCCATTCTACTCGGGTTGATTCAATTCAATTCTATTCCATTCCATTCCATTCCATTCCATTCCAGTCCATTCCATTCCATTCCATTCTATTCCATTCCATTCCATTACAATCCATTTCAATCCATTCCATTCTAATAGGGTTGATTCCATTCCATTGCTTTCCATTCCATTCCATTCCATTCCATTTCATTGTACTCTGGTTGATTCCATTCCATTCCATTCCATTCCATTCCATTCAATTCCATTCCATTCCATTCCATTCCACTCCATTCCATTCCATTCTACTTGGGTTGATTCCACTCCATTCTATTCCATTCCGTTCCATTCCACTCCCATCCATTCCATTCTATTCGAGTTGATTCCATTCCATTCCTTTGCATTCCGTTCCTTTCCGTTCCGTTCCGTTCCGTTCCCTTCTGTTCCATTCTACTCGGGTTGATTCAGTTCCATTCAATTCCATTCAATTCCATTCCGTTCTAATCGGGTTGATTCAATTCCATTCTATTCCATTCCATTCCATTCCATTCTGTTCCTCTATGTTCCGCGTCAATCTACCTGGGCTGATTCAATTCCATTCCATTCCATTCCATTGCATTCCATTCCATTCCATTGCATTCCATTTCATTCCATTCCATTCCATTGCATTCCATTCCATTCCATTCCATTCCATTCCATTCCATTCCATTCCTTTCCATTCCATTCCATTCCGTTCCATTCCATTCTGCTCGGGTTGATTCCATTCCATTGCATTCCATTCCATTCCATTCCATTCCATTGTACTCTGGTTGATTCCCTTCCATTCCATTCCATTCCATTCCATTCCATTCAATTCCATTCCATTCCATTCCATTCCTCTCCACTCCATTCCATTCTACTTGGGTTGATTCCACTCCATTCTATTCCATTCCGTTCCATTCCACTCCCATCCGTTCCATTCTATTCGGGTTGATTCCATTCCATTCCTTTCCATTCCGTTCCTTTCCGTTCCGTTCCGTTCCGTTCCCTTCTGTTCCGTTCTGTTCCATTCTACTCGGTTTGATTCAATTCCATTCAATTCCATTCAATTCCATTCCGTTCTACTCGGGTTGATTCAATTCCATTCTATTCCATTCCATTCCATTCCATTCTGTTCCTCTATGTTCCGCGTCGATCTACCTGGGCTGATTCCATTCCATTCCATTCCATTGCATTCCATTCCATTCCATTCCATTCCCTTCCATTCCATTCCATTCCATTGTACTCTGGTTGATTCCATTCCATTCCATTCCATTCCATTCCATTCCATTCAATTCCATTCCATTCCATTCCATTCCACTCCATTCCATTCCATTCTACTTGGGTTGATTCCACTCCATTCTATTCCATTCAGTTCCATTCCACTCCCATCCGTTCCATTCTATTCGAGTTGATTCCATTCCATTCCTTTGCATTCCGTTCCTTTCCGTTCCGTTCCGTTCCGTTCCCTTCTGTTCCATTCTACTCGGGTTGATTCAATTCCATTCAATTCCATTCAATTCCATTCCGTTCTACTCGGGTTGATTCAATTCCACTCTATTCCATTCCATTCCATTCCATTCTGTTCCTCTATGTTCCGCGTCGATCTACCTGGTCTGATTCAATTCCATTCCATTCCATTGCATTCCATTCCATTGCATTCCATTGCATTCCATTCCATTCCATTCCATTCCATTCCATTCCATTCCATTCCATTCCATTCAATTGCATTCCATTCCATTCCATTCTATTCCATTCCATTCCAATCCATTCCATTCTATTCCAATCCATTCCATTCCACTCCCATCCGTTTCGTTCTATTCGGGTTGATTCCATTCCATTCCTTTCCATTCCATTCCTTTCTGTTCCGTTCTGTTCCGTTCCTTTCTGTTCCATTCTGTTCCATTCTACTCGGGTTGATTCAATTCCATTCTATTCCATTCAATTCCATTCCGTTCTACTCGGGTTGATTCAATTCCATTCTATTCTGTTCCATTCCATTCCATTCTGTTCCGCTATGTTCCGCGTCGATCTACCTGGGCTGATTCAATTCCATTCCATTCCATTCCATTGCATTCCATTCCATTCCATTCCATTGCATTCCATTCCATTCCATTTCATTCCATTGCATTCCATTCCATTTCATTCCATTGCATTCCATTCCATTCCATTGCATTCCATTCCATTCCATTCCATTCCATTCCATTCCATTCCATTCCATTCCATTGCATTCCATTCCATTCCATTGCATTCTATTCCATTCCATTCCAATCCTTTCCATTCCATTCCATTCCATTCCGTTCTACTAGGGTAGATTCCATTCCATTCCGTTCCGTTCCGTTCCATCCCGTCCTGATCCGTCCCGTACCGTTCGGTACCGTCCCGTACCGTCCTGTCCCGTTCCGTTCTACTCGGGTTGATTCCATTCCGTTACTTTCAGTTCTGTTCCGTTTCTTTCCGTTCCTTTCCATTCCGTACCTTTCCGATCAGTTTCGTTCCGTTCCACTCAGTTTGATTCAATTCCATTCTATTGGATTCCATTACTTTCCAATCCGTTCCGCTACGTTCCGCGTCGTTCTACTCGGGTTGATTCAATTCCATTCTATTCCATTGAATTCCATTCCATTCCATTCCGTTACATTCCATTCAGTTCTACTCGGGTTGATTCTATTAAATTCTATTCCATTCCATTCCATTCCATTCCATTCCATTCCATTCCATTCCGTTCTACTCGTGTTGATTCCATGCCATTCCGTTCCGTTCAGTTCCATCCAGTCCCGTCCCATCCCGTCCCGCCCCAACCGGTCCCGTCCCGTTGCGTTCCGTTCTACTCGGGTTGGTTCCATTCCATTCCATTCCGTTCCGTTCCATTCCGTTCCGTTCCATTCCTTTCCGTTCCGTGCCTTTCCGTTCCATTCCGTTGTGTTCCACTCGGGTTGACTCAATTCCATTCTATTACATTCCATTACATTCCGTTCCGTTCCGCTACGTTCTGCGTCGTACTACTCGGGTTGATTCAATTCCGTTCTATTCTAATGAATTCCATTCCATTCCGTTCCATTCCATTCCATTCTATTCCATTCCATTCCATTCTACTCGGTTTGATTCAATTGCATTCTATTGCATTCCATTCCATTCAATTCCATTCCATTCCATTCCATTCCGTTCCGTTCTGTTCCGTTCCATTCTACTCGGGTTGATTCAATTCAATTCTACTCCATTCCATTCCATTCCATTCCATTCCAATCCATTCCATTCCATTCCATTCCTTTCCATTCCATTCCATTCCATTCCATTCCATTCCATTCCATTCCATTCCATTCCATTCCATTCCGTTCCATTCCATTCTGCTCGGGTTGATTCCATTCCATTCCATTCCATTCCATTCCATTCCATTCCATTCCATTCC
This sequence comes from Gorilla gorilla gorilla, assembly GCF_029281585.2. Lineage (NCBI taxonomy): Eukaryota > Metazoa > Chordata > Mammalia > Primates > Hominidae > Gorilla > Gorilla gorilla. The sequence continues at coordinate 987,818 of NC_073236.2, forward strand.
ATTCCATTCCATTCCACTCGGGTTGATTCAATTCCATTCTCTTACATTCCATTACATTCCGTTCCGTTCCAGTACGTTCTGCGTTGTTCTACTCGGGTTGATTCAATTCCTTTCTATTCCTTTGAATTCCATTCCATTCCAATCCATTCCTTTCCCTTCCATTCCATTCCATTCCATTACATTCCATTCCGTTCTACATGGGTTGATTCCATTCCATTCTATTCCATTCCATCCCATTCCATTCCATTCCATTCCATTACATTATTGCATTCCATTCCATTCCATTCTACTCGGGTTGATTGTATTCTGTTCCGTTCCGTCCCGCCCCGTCCCGTCCCGTTCCGTTCTACTCGTGTTGATTCCATTCCATTCCGTTCCTTTCCACTGCGTTCCGTTCCGTTCCGTTCCGTTCTGTTCCATTCCGTTCCATTCTACTCGGGTTGATTCAATTCCATTCTGTTCCATTCCATTACATTCCGTTCCGTTTCACTGTGTTCCACGTCGATCTACTCGGGTTGATTCTATTCCAATCCATTCCATTCCATTCCATTCCATTCCATTCCATTCCGTTCTACTCGGGATGATTCCTTGCCGTTCCGTTTCGTTCAGTTCCATCCAGTCCCGTCCCGTCCCGTCCCGCCCCAACCGGTCCCGTCCCGTTCCATTCCGTTCTACTCGGGTTGGTTCCATTCCATTCCGTTCCGTTCCGTGCCGTTCCGTTCCATTCCTTTCCGTTCCGTGCCTTTCCGTTCCGTTCCGTTCCTTTCCACTCGGGTTGATTCAATTCCATTCTATTACATTCCATTACATTCCGTTCCGTTCCACTACCTTCTGCATCGTACTACTCAGGTTGATTCAATTCCGTTGTATTCCAATGAATTGCATTCCATTCCATTCCATTCCATTCCATTCTACTCGGTTTGATTCAATTGCATTCTATTGCATTCCATTCCATTCCATTCCTTTCCATTCCATTCCATTCCGTTCCGCTCCGTTCCGTTCCGTTCCATTCTACTCGGGTTGATTCAATTCAATTCTTCTCCATTCCATTCCACTGCATTACATTCCAGTCCATTCCATTCCATTCCATTCCATTCCATTCCATTCCATTCCATTCCATTCCATTCCATTCCATTCCATTCCATTCCATTCTATTCCATTCCATTCCATTACAATCCATTCCAATCCATTCCATTCTAATCTGGTTGATTCCATTCCATTCCATTCCATTCAACTCCATTCCATTCCATTCCATTCCATTCCATTCCATTCCATTCCTTTCCATTCCATTCCATTGCATTCCATTCCATTCCATTCCATTGCATTCCATTCCATTCCATTCCATTCCATTCCATTCCATTCCATTCAACTCGGGTTGATTCCATTCCATTCCATTCCACTCCATTCCATTCCATTCCATTCCATTCCATTCAACTCGGGTTGATTCCATTCCATTCCATTCCATTCCATTCCATTCCATTCCATTCCATTCCATTCCGTTCCGTTCTACTCGGGTTGATTCCATGCCGTTCCGTTCCGTTCAGTTCCATCCAGTCCCGTCCCGTCCCGTCCCGCCCCAACCGGTCCCGTCCCGTTCCGTTCCGTTCTACTCGGGTTGGTTCCATTCCATTCCGTTCCATTCCTTGCCGTTCCGTTCCATTCCTTTCCGTTCCGTGCCTTTCCGTTCCGTTCCGTTCCGTTCCACTCGGGTTGATTCAATTCCATTCTATTACATTCCATTACATTCCGTTCCATTCCACTACGTTCTGCGTCGTACAACTCGGGTTGATTCAATTCCGTTCTATTGCAATGAATTCCATTCCATTCCATTCCATTCCATTCTACTCGGTTTGACTCAATTGCATTCTATTGCATTCCATTCCATTCCGTTCCATTCCGTTCCGTTCCATTCTACTCGGGTTGATTCAATTCAATTCTACTCCACTCCATTCCATTGCATTCCATTCCAGTCCATTCCATTCCATTCCATTCCATTCCATTCCATTCCATTCCATTCCAATCCAATCCATTCCATTCTACTCGGGTTGATTGCATTCCACTCCATTCCACTCCATTCCATTCCATTCCATTCCATTCCTTTCCATTCCATTCCCTTCCATTGCATTCCATTCTACTCGGGTTGATTCCATTCTGTTCCGTTCTGTCCCATCCCGTCCCGTCCCGTCCCATCCGGGCCCATCCTATTCCGTTCTACTCGGGTTGATTCCATTCCATTCCGTTCCGTTCTGTTCCATTCCGTTCCATTCTACTCGAGTTGATTCGATTCCATTCTATTCTATTCCATTCCATTCCGTTCCATTCCGCTTTGTTCCACGTCAATCTACTCGGGTTGATTCAATTCCATTCTATTCCAACCCTTTCCATCCAATCCCATTCCATTCCATTCCATTCCGTTCTACTCGGGTTGATTCCATTCCGTTCCGTTCCATTCCGTTCCGTCCCATCCCGACCCATCCCATCCCGTCCCGTCCCGTCCCGTCCCTTTCCGTTCCACTCGGGTTGATTCAGTTCCATTGTATTACATTCCATTACATTCCATTCTGTTCCACTACGTTCCGCGTCGTTCTACTCGGGTTGATTCAGTTCCATTCTATTCCATTGAATTCCATTCCATTCCATTCCGTTCTACTCGGGTTGATTCCATTAAATTCCATTCCATTCCATTCCATTCCCTTCCATTCCATTCCATTCCACTCAGGTTCATTCAATTCTATTCTTTTCCATTCCATTCCGTTCCGTTCCATTCCTTTCCATTCTGTTCCTTTCCATTCCTTTCCATTCCGTTCTACTTGGGTTGGTTCAATTCAATTCTATTCCATTCCATTCCATTCCATTCCATAGTACTCGGGTTGATTCCACTCCATTCCATTCCATTCCGTTCCATTCCATTCCATTCCATTCCAGTCCATTCCATTCCATTCTACTTTGGTTGATTCCATTCCATTCCACTCCATTCCATTTCATTCCATTCCATTCCATTCCACTCCATTCCATTCCAGTCCATTCCATTCTACTCGTGTTGATTCCATTCCATTTCATTCCATTCCATTCCAGTCCATTCCATTCGATTCTACTCGGGTTGATTCCATTCCATTCCATTCCATTCCATTCCATTCCATTCCATTCCATTCCATTCCATGCCATTCCACTCGGGTTTATTCCATTCCATTCCATTCCATTCCATTCCATTCCATTCCATTCCATTCCATTCCATTCCATTCCATTCCGTTCCATTCCATTCCATTCCACTCGGATTGATTGCTTTCCGTTCCGTTCCGTCCCGTCCCTTCCCATCCCTTTCCGTCATATCCCGTCCCGTCCCGTCGCGTTCTGTTCTACATGGTTTGATTCCATTCCATTCCGTTCCGTTCTGTTCCGTTCCGTTCTGTTCCGTTCCATTCTATTCCATTCCGTTCCGTTCTACTCGGGTTGATTCAATTCCATTCTATTCCATTCCATTCCATTCCATTCCGTTCCATTCCGCTATGTTCCACGTCGATCTACTCGGGTTGATTCAATTCCATTCTTTTCCCTTCCATTTCATTCCATTCCATTCCATTACATTCCATTCCATTGTACTCGGGTTGATTCCATTTGATTCCATTCCATTCCATTCCAATCCATTCCATTCCATTCCATTCCATTCCATTCCATTCCATTCCATTCCATTCCATTCCATTCCAGTCCTTTCCATTCCATTCTACTCAGGTTGATTCCATTCCATTCCATTCCATTCAATTCCATTCCATGCCATTCCACTCCATTCCATTCCATTCCATTCCATTCCATTCCATTCCATTCCATTCCATTCCAGTCCATTCCAGTCCATTCCAGTCCATTCCATTCCATTCTTCTCTGGTTGATTCCATTCCATTCTATTCCATTCCATTCCATTCCATTATATTCCATTCCATTCCATTCCATTCCATTCTACTCGGGTTGATTCCATTCCATTCCATTCCATTCCATTCCATTCCATTCCATTCCATTATTCCATTCCATTCCATTCCATTCTACTCGGGTTGATTCCATTCTGTTCCGTTCCGTCCCGTCCCGTCCCGTCCCGTCCCGTCTCGTCCTGTCCAGTCCCGTCCCGTTCCTTTCTACTGGGGTTGATTCCATTCCATTCTGTTCCTTTCCGTTCCGTTCTTTTCTGTTCCAATCCCTTCGGTTCCATTCCGTTCCGTTCTAATCGAGTTGATTCAATTCCATTCTGTTCCGTTCCATTCCATTCCATTCCATTCGGTTCTACACGGGTTGATTCCATTCCTTTCCGTTCCGTTCTGTCCCATCCCGTCCCGACCCGTCCTGTCTCGTACACTCCCGACCCGTCCCGTCCTGTCCCATTCCGTTCTACTCGTTTTGATTCCATTCTTTTCCGTTCCGTTCTGTTCCATTCTGTTGTGTTCCGTTCCTTTCGGTTCCGTTCCTTTCCATTACATTTCATTCCATTCCACTCGGGTTGATTCAATTCCATTCTATTACTTTCCATTACATTCCGTTAAGTTCCGCTAAGTTTTGCGCCGTACTATTCTGGTTGACTCAGTTCCATTCTATTGAATTGAATTCCATTCCACTCTATTCCATTCCATTCCATTCCATTCCATTCCATTCCATTCCATTCCATTCCATTCCATTCCATTCCATTCCGTTCCACACGGGTTGATTCCATTCCATTCCATTCCATTCCATTCCGTTCTACTCGGGTTGATTGCATTCCACTCCATTCCATTCCATTCCATTCCATTCCATTCCATTCCATTCCATTCCATTCCATTCCATTCCATCCCACTCGGGTTGATTACATTCTGTTCCGTTCCATCCTGTCCCGTCCCGTCCTGTCCCGTGTCGTCCCGTCCCGTCCCGTTCCGTTCTACTCGGGTTGATTCCATTCCATTCCATTCCGTTCCGTTCTGTTTCGTTCCTTTCCGTTCCGTTCCATTCTGTTCAATTCCGTTCCGTTCCATTCTGTTCCATTCCGTTCCGTTCTACTCGGGTTGATTCAATTCCACTCTATTCCACTCCATTCCATTCCATTCCGTTCCGCATTGTTCCGCGTCGATCTACTCGGGTTGATTCAATTCCATTCTATTCCATTCCATTCCATTCCATTCCATTCCATTCCATTCCATTCCATTCCATTCCAGTCCTTTCCATTCCATTCTTCTCGGGTTGATTCCATTCCATTCCATTCAATTCCATTCCATTCCATTCCATTCCATTCCATTCCATTCCATTCCATTCCATTCTGTTCTACACGGGTTGATTCCATTCTGTTCCGTTCCGTTCCGTACCTTCCCGTCCCGTCCCGTCCCAACCCGTCCCGTCCCGTCCCGTCCCGACCCGTCCCATCCCGTCCCGTTCCGTTCTACACGTTTTGATTCCACTCCGTTCCGTTCCGTTCTGTTCCATTCTGTTCCGTTCCGTTCCTTTCGGTTCCATTCCTTTCCATTCCATTTCATTCCATTCCACTCGGGTTGATTCAATTCCATTATATTACTTTCCATTACATTCCGTTCCGTTCCGCTACGTTCTGCGTTGTACTATTCTGGTTGACTCAGTTCCATTCTATTGAATTGAATTCCATTCCACTCCATTCCATTCCATTCCATTCCATTCATTCCATTCCATTTCATTCCGTTCCACACGGGTTGATTCCATTCCATTCCATTCCATTCCATTCCATTCCATTCCATTCCATTCCATTCCATTCCATTCCATTCCATTCCTTTCCGTTCTACTCGGGTTGATTGCATTCCACTGCATTCAATTCCATTCCATTCCATTCCATTCCATTCTACTCGGGTTGATTCTATTCTGTTCCGTTCCATCCCGTCCTGTCTCATCCCGTCCCGTCCCGCCCCGTCCCTTCCCGTTCCGTTCTACTTGGATTGATTCCATTCTATTCCGTTCCTTTCCATTGCGTTCCGTTCCTTTCCATTCCGTTCTGTTCCATTCCGTTCCATTCTACTCGGGTTGATTCAATTCCATTCTGTTTCATTCCATTCCATTTCGTTCCATTTCACTACGTTCCGTGTCGATCTACTCGGGTTGATTCTATTCCATTCCATTCCATTTCATTCCATTCCATTCCATTCCATTCCATTCCATTCCATTCCATTCCATTCCATTCCATTCCATTCCGTTCTACTGGCATTGATTCCATGCCGTTCTGTTCCATTCAGTTCCATCCAGTCCCGTCCCATCCCGTCCCACCCCAACCGGTCCTGTCCCGTTCCGTTCCGTTCTACTCGGGTTGGTTCCATTCCATTCCATTCTGTTCCGTTCGGTTCCGTTCCATTCCATTCTATTCCGTTCGGTGCCTTTCCGTTCCGTTCCGTTCCACTCGGGTTGATTCAATTCCATTCTATTACATTCCATTACATTCCGTTCCATTCCGCTACGTTCTGCGTCGTACTACTCGGGTTGATTCAATTCCGTTCTATTCCAATGAATTCCATTCCATTCCATTCCATTCCATTCTACTCGGTTTGATTCAATTGCATTCTATTGCACTCCATTCCATTCCATTCCATTCCGTTCCGTTCCGTTCCATTCCGTTCCATTCTACTTGGGTTGATTCAATTCAACTCTACTCCATTCCATTCCATTCCATTCCATTCCAGTCCATTCCATTCCATTCCATTCCATTCCATTCCATTCCATTCCATTCCATTACAATCCATTCCAATCCATTCCATTCTAATCAGGTTGATTCCATTCCTTTGCTTTCCATTCCATTCCATTCCATTCCATTCCATTCCATTCCATTCCATTCCATTCCAATCCATTCCATTCTACTCGGGTTGATTCCATTCCATTCCATTCCGTTGCATTCCATTCCATTCCATTCCATTCCATTCCATTCCATTGTATTCTGGTTGATTCCATTCCATTCCATTCCATTCAATTCCATTCCATTCCATTCCATTCCACTCCATTCCATTGCATTCTACTTGGGTTGATTCCACTGCATTCTATTCCATTCCATTCCATTCCAGTCCCATCCGTTCCATTCTATTCGGGTTGATTCCATTCCATTCCTTTCCATTCCGTTCCTTTCCGTTCCGTTCCGTTCCGTTCCCTTCTGTTCCATTCAGTTCCATTCTACTCGGGTTGATTCAATTCCATTCAATTCCATTCAATTCCATTCCGTTCTACTCGGGTTGATTCAATTCCATTCTATTCCATTCCATTCTGTTCCGCTGTGTTCCGCGTCGATCTACTTGGGCTGATTCAATTCCATTCCATTCCATTCCATTGCATTCCATTCCATTCCATTCTATTCCATTCCGTTCCATTCCACTCCCATCCGTTCCATTCTATTCGGGTTGATTCCATTCCATTCCTTTCCATTCCGTTCCTTTCTGTTCCGTTCCATTCCGTTCCTTTCTGTTCCATTCTGTTCCATTCTACTCGGGTTGATTCAATTCCATTCTATTCCATTCAATTCCATTCCGTTCTACTCGGGTTGATTCAATTCCATTCTATTCTGTTCCATTCCATTCCATTCTGTTCCGCTATGTTCCACGTCGATCTACCTGGGCTGATTCCATTCCATTCCATTCCATTCCATTCCATTCCATTCCATTCCATTCCATTCCATTCCATTCCGTTCTACTCGAGTTGATTGCATTCCACTGCATTCCATTCCATTCCATTCCATTCCATTCCATTCCATTCCATTCCATTCCATTCCATTCCATTCCATTCCATTCCATTCTACTCGGGTTGATTCTATTCTGTTCCGTTCCGTCCCGTCCTGTCCCATCCCTTCCCGTCCCGCCCCGTCCCGTCCCGTTCCATTCTACTCGGATTGATTCCATTCTATTCCGTTCCTTTCCATTGCGTTCCGTTCCGTTCCGTTCCGTTCTGTTCCATTCCGTTCCATTCTACTCGGGTTCATTCAATTTCATTCTGTTCCATTCCATTCCATTTCGCTCCGTTTCACTACGTTCCACGTCGATCTACTCGGGTTGATTCTATTCCATTCCATTCGATTTCATTCCATTCCATTCCATTCCATTCCACTCCATTCCATTCCATTCCATTCCATTCCATTCCATTCCATTCCATTCCATTCCATTCCATTCCTTTCCATTCCATTCCCTTCCATTGCATTCCATTCTACTCGGGTTGATTCCATTCTGTTCCGTTCTGTCCCATCCCGTCCCGTCCCGTCCCATCCTGGCCCATCCTATTCCGTTCTACTCGGGTTGATTCCATTCCATTCCGTTCCGTTCTGTTCCATTCCGTTCCATTCTACTCGAGTTGATTCGATTCCATTCTATTCTATTCCATTCCATTCCGTTCCATTCCGCTTTGTTCCACGTCAATCTACTCGGGTTGATTCAATTCCATTCTATTCCAACCCTTTCCATCCAATCCCATTCCATTCCATTCCATTCCGTTCTACTCGGGTTGATTCCATTCCGTTCCGTTCCATTCCGTTCCGTCCCATCCCGACCCATCCCATCCCGTCCCGTCCCGTCCCGTCCCTTTCCGTTCCACTCGGGTTGATTCAGTTCCATTGTATTACATTCCATTACATTCCATTCTGTTCCGCTACGTTCCGCGTCGTTCTACTCGGGTTGATTCAGTTCCATACTATTCCAAAGAATTCCATTCCATTCCATTCCGTTCTACTCGGGTTGATTCCATTGAATTCCATTCCATTCCATTCCATTCCATTCCATTCCCTTCCATTCCATTCCATTCCACTCAGGTTCATTCAATTCTATTCTTTTCCATTCCATTCCGTTCCGTTCCATTCCTTTCCATTCTGTTCCTTTCCATTCCTTTCCATTCCGTTCTACTTGGGTTGATTCAATTCAATTCTATTCCATTCCATTCCATTCCATTCCATAGTACTCGGTTTGATTCCACTCCATTCCATTCCATTCCGTTCCATTCCGTTCCATTCCATTCCAGTCCATTCCATTCCATTCTACTTTGGTTGATTCCATTCCATTCCATTTCATTCCATTCCATTCCATTCCACTCCATTCCATTCCAGTCCATTCCATTCTACTCGTGTTGATTCCATTCCATTTCATTCCATTCCATTCCAGTCCATTCCATTCGATTCTACTCGGGTTGATTCCATTCCATTCCATTCCATTCCATTCCATTCCATTCCATTCCATTCCATTCCATTCCATTCCATTCCATTCCATGCCATTCCACTCGGGTTGATTCCATTCCATTCCATTCCATTCCATTCCATTCCATTCCATTCCATTCCATTCCATTCCATTCCGTTCCATTCCATTCCATTCCACTCGGATTGATTGCTTTCCGTTCCGTTCCGTCCCGTCCCTTCCCATCCCTTTCCGTCATATCCCGTCCCGTCCCGTCGCGTTCTGTTCTATATGGGTTGATTCCATTCCATTCCGTTCCGTTCTGTTCCGTTCCGTTCTGTTCCGTTCCATTCTGTTCCGTTCCATTCTATTACATTCCGTTCCGTTCTACTCGGGTTGATTCAATTCCATTCTATTCCATTCCATTCCATTCCATTCCATTCCGTTCCATTCCGCTATGTTCCACGTCGATCTACTCGGGTTGATTCAATTCCATTCTTTTCCCTTCCATTTCATTCCATTCCATTCCATTCCATTCCATTCCATTGTACTCGGGTTGATTCCATTTGATTCCATTCCATTCCATTCCAATCCATTCCATTCGATTCCATTCCATTCCATTCCATTCCATTCCATTCCATTCCAGTCCTTTCCATTCCATTCTACTCAGGTTGATTCCATTCCATTCAATTCCATTCCATGCCATTCCATGCCATTCCACTCCATTCCATTCCATTCCATTCCATTCCATTCCATTCCATTCCATTCCATTCCAGTCCATTCCATTCCATTCCAGTCCATTCCATTCCATTCTTGTCTGGTTGATTCCATTCCATTCTATTCCATTCCATTCCATTCCATTATATTCCATTCCATTCCATTCCATTCTACTCGGGTTGATTCCATTCCATTCCATTCCATTCCATTCCATTCCATTCCACTCCATTCCATTCCATTCGGGTTGATTCAATTCCATTCTATTCCATTCCATTCCATTGTACTCGGGTTGATTCCATTCCATTCCGTTCCATTCCATTCCATTTCATTACATTCCATTCCATTCTACTCGGGTTGATTCCATTCAATTCCATTCCATTCCATTCCTTTACATTCCATTCCATTCCACTCCCCTCCATTCCATTCCTATCCATTCCATTCTATTCGGGTTAAATCCATTCCATTCCATTCCATTCCATTCCATTCCATTCCATTCCATTCCATTCCATTCCATTCAGTTCTACTCGGGTTGATTCCATTCTGTTCCATTCCGTTCCTTTCCGTCCCATCCCATTCCATCCCGTTCCATTCTACTCGCGTGGATTCCTTTCCATTCCTTTCTGTTCCGTTCCGTTCCGTTCCTTTCCGTTCCGTTCCGTTCCGTTCCGTTCCACTCAGGTTGATTCAATGCGATTCTATTACATTCCATTACATTCTGTTCCGTTCCGCTACGTTCCGCGTCGTTCTACTCGGGTTGATTCAATTCAATTCTATTGCATTGAATTCTATTCCATTCCATTCCATTGAATTCCATTCCATTCCATTCCCTTCCATTCCATTCCTTTCTACTCTGGTTGATTCCATTCCATTCCATTTTATTCCATTCTACTTAGGTAGATTCCATTCCATTCCTTTCAATTCCATTCCATTCCATTCCTTTCCATTCCATTCCGTTCTACTCGAGTAGATTCCATTCCATTCCATTCCATTCCATTGCATTCCATTCCACTCCATTCTACTCGGGTAGATTTCATTCTATTCCATTCCATTCCATTCCATTCCATTTCATTCCATTCCATTCCATTCCATTCCATACCATTCCATTCTACTCGGGTTGATTCCATTCCATTCCATTCCATTCCATTCCATTCCATTCCATTCCATTATTCCATTCCATTCCATTCCATTCTACTCGGGTTGATTCCATTCTGTTCCGTTCCGTCCCGTCCCGTCCCGTCCCGTCCCGTCTCGTCCTGTCCAGTCCCGTCCCGTTCCGTTCTACTGGGGTTGATTCCATTCCATTCTGTTCCTTTCCGTTCCGTTCTTTTCTGTTCCATTCCCTTCTGTTCCATTCCGTTCCGTTCTAATCGAGTTGATTCAATTCCATTCTGTTCCGTTCCATTCCATTCCGTTCCGTTTCGCTATGTTCCGCATCGATCTACTCGGGTTGATTCAATTCCATTCTCTTCCATTCCATTCCATTCCATTCCATTCCATTCGGTTCTACACGGGTTGATTCCATTCCATTCCGTTCCGTTCTGTCCCATCCCGTCCCGACCCGTCCCGTCCCGTACAGTCCCGACCCGTCCCGTCCTGTCCCATTCCGTTCTACTCGTTTTGATTCCATTCTTTTCCGTTCCGTTCTGTTCCATTCTGTTGTGTTCCGTTGCTTTCGGTTCCGTTCCTTTCCATTACGTTTCATTCCATTCCACTCGGGTTGATTCAATTCCATTCTATTACTTTCCATTACATTCCGTTAGGTTCCGCTAAGTTTTGCGTCGTACTATTCTGGTTGACTCAGTTCCATTCTATTGAATTGAATTCCATTCCACTCTATTCCATTCCATTCCATTCCATTCCATTCCATTCCATTCCATTCCATTCCATTCCATTCCATTACATTCCGTTCCACACGGGTTGATTCCATTCCATTCCATTCCATTCCATTCCGTTCTACTCGGGTTGATTGCATTCCACTCCATTCCATTCCATTCCATTCCATTCCATTCCATTCCATTCCATTCCATTCCATTCCACTCGGGTTGATTACATTCTGTTCCGTTCCATCCTGTCCCGTCCCGTCCTGTCCCGTGTCGTCCCGTCCCGTCCCGTGTCGTCCCGTCCCGTCCCGTTCCGTTCTACACGGGTTGATTCCATTCCATTCCATTCCGTTCCGTTCTGTTTCGTTCCTTTCCGTTCCGTTCCATTCTGTTCAATTCCGTTCCGTTCCATTCTGTTCCATTCCGTTCCGTTCTACTCGGGTTGATTCAATTCCACTCTAGCCCACTCCATTCCATTCCATTCCGTTCCGCATTGTTCCGCGTCGATCTACTCGGGTTGATTCAATTCCATTCTATTCCATTCCATTCCATTCCATTCCATTCCATTCCATTCCAGTCCTTTCCATTCCATTCTTCTCGGGTTGATTCCATTCCATTCCATTCCATTCCATTCCATTCCATTCCATTCCATTCCATTCCATTCCATTCTGTTCTACACGGGTTGATTCCATTCTGTTCCGTTCCGTTCCGTACCTTCCCGTCCCGTCCCGTCCCAACCCGTCCCGTCCCGTCCCGTCCCGACCCGTCCCATCCCGTCCCCTTCCGTTCTACACGTTTTGATTCCACTCCGTTCCGTTCCGTTCTGTTCCATTCTGTTCCGTTCCGTTCCTTTCGGTTCCATTCCTTTCCATTCCATTTCATTCCATTCCACTCGGGTTGATTCAATTCCATTATATTACTTTCCATTACATTCCGTTCCGTTCCGCTACGTTCTGCGTCGTACTATTCTGGTTGACTCAGTTCCATTCTATTGAATTGAATTCCATTCCACTCCATTCCATTCCATTCCATTCCATTCATTCCATTCCATTCCATTCCGTTCCACACGGGTTGATTCCATTCCATTCCATTCCATTCCATTCCATTCCATTCCATTCCATTCCATTCCTTTCCGTTCTACTCGGGTTGATTGCATTCCACTGCATTCCATTCCATTCCATTCCATTGCATTCCAATCCATTCCATTCTACTCGGGTTGATTCTATTCTGTTCCGTTCCATCCCGTCCTGTCCCATCCCGTCCCGTCCCGCCCCGTCCCTTCCCGTTCCGTTCTACTTGGATTGATTCCATTCTATTCCGTTCCTTTCCATTGCGTTCCGTTCCTTTCCATTCCGTTCTGTTCCATTCCGTTCCATTCTACTCGGGTTGATTCAATTCCATTCTGTTTCATTCCATTCCATTTCGTTCCATTTCACTACGTTCCGCGTCGATCTACTCGGGTTGATTCTATTCCATTCCATTCCATTTCAATCCATTCCATTCCATTCCATTCCATTCCATTCCATTCCATTCCATTCCGTTCTACTGGCATTGATTCCATGCCGTTCTGTTCCATTCAGTTCCATCCAGTCCCGTCCCATCCCGTCCCGCCCCAACTGGTCCTGTCCCGTTCCGTTCCGTTCTACTCGGGTTGGTTCCATTCCATTCCATTCTGTTCCGTTCGGTTCCGTTCCGTTCCATTCTATTCCGTTCCATGCCTTTCCGTTCCGTTCCGTTCCACTCGGGTTGATTCAATTCCATTCTATTACATTCCATTACATTCCGTTCCGTTCCGCTACGTTCTGCGTCATACTACTCGGGTTGATTCAATTCCGTTCTATTCCAATGAATTCCATTCCATTCCATTCCATTCCATTCTACTCGGTTTGATTCAATTGCATTCTATTGCATTCCATTCCATTCCATTCCATTCCGTTCCGTTCCGTTCCATTCCGTTCCATTCTACTTGGGTTGATTCAATTCAACTCTACTCCATTCCATTCCATTCCATTCCATTCCAGTCCATTCCAATCCATTCCATTCCATTACAATCCATTCCAATCCATTCCATTCTAATCAGGTTGATTCCATTCCATTGCTTTCCATTCCATTCCATTCCATTCCATTCCATTCCATTCCATTCCATTCCATTCCATTCCATTCCAATCCATTCCATTCTACTCGGGTTGATTCCATTCCATTCCATTCCGTTGCATTCCATTCCATTCCATTCCATTCCATTCCATTCCATTCCATTCCATTGTACTCTGGTTGATTCCATTCCATTCCATTCCATTCAATTCCATTCCATTCCATTCCATTCCACTCCATTCCATTCCATTCTACTTGGGTTGATTCCACTGCATTCTATTCCATTCCATTCCATTCCAGTACCATCCGTTCCATTCTATTCGGGTTGATTCCATTCCATTCCTTTCCATTCCGTTCCTTTCCGTTCCGTTCCGTTCCTTTCCCTTCTGTTCCATTCAGTTCCATTCTACTCGGGTTGATTCAATTCCATTCAATTCCATTCAATTCCATTCCGTTCTACTCGGGTTGATTCAATTCCATTCTATTCCATTCCATTCTGTTCCGCTATGTTCCGCGTCGATCTACTTGGGCTGATTCAATTCCATTCCATTCCATTCCATTGCATTCCATTCCATTCCATTCTATTCCATTCCGTTCCATTCCACTCCCATCCGTTCCATTCTATTCGGGTTGATTCCGTTCCATTCCTTTCCATTCCGTTCCTTTCTGTTCCGTTCCGTTCCGTTCCTTTCTGTTCCATTCTGTTCCATTCTACTCGGGTTGATTCAATTCAATTATATTCCATTCAATTCCATTCCGTTCTACTCGGGTTGATTCAATTCCATTCTATTCTGTTCCATTCCATTCCATTCTGTTCCGCTATGTTCCACGTCGATCTACCTGGGCTGATTCAATTCCATTCCATTCCATTCCATTCCATTCCATTCCATTCCATTCCATTCCATTCCATTCCGTTCTACTCGAGTTGATTGCATTCCACTGCATTCCATTCCATTCCATTCCAGTCCATTCCATTCCATCCCATTCCATTCCATTCCATTCCATTCCATTCCATTCTACTCGGGTTGATTCTATTCTGTTCCGTTCCGTCCCGTCCTGTCCCATCCCGTCCCGTCCCGCCCCGTCCCGTCCCGTTCCGTTCTACTCGGATTGATTCCATTCTATTCCGTTCCTTTCCATTGCGTTCCGTTCCGTTCCGTTCCGTTCTGTTCCATTCCGTTCCATTCTACTCGGGTTGATTCAATTTCATTCTGTTCCATTCCATTCCATTTCGTTCCGTTTCACTACGTTCCGCGTCGATCTACTCGGGTTGATTCTATTCCATTCCATTCGATTTCATTCCATTCCATTCCATTCCATTCCACTCCATTCCATTCCATTCCATTCCATTCCATTCCATTCCATTCCATTCCATTCCATTCCATTCCATTCCATTCCCTTCCATTCCATTCCATTCCATTCCATTCCGTTCTACTCGCGTTGATTCTATGCCGTTCTGTTCCATTCAGTTCCATTCAGTCCCGTCCCATCCCGTCCCGCCCCAACCGGTCCCGTCCCGTTCCGTTCCGTTCTACTCGGGTTGGTTCCATTCCATTCCATTCCGTTCCGTTCCGTTCCGTTCCGTTCCATTCCTTTCCGTTCCGTGCCTTTCCGTTCCGTTCCGTTCCGTTCCACTCGGGTTGATTCAATTCCATTCTATTACATTCCATTACATTCCGTTCCGTTCCGCTACGTTCTGCGTCGTACTACTCGGGTTGATTCAATTCCGTTCTATTCCAATGAATTCCATTCCATTCCATTCCATTCCATTCCATTCCATTCCATTCCATTCCATTCCATTCCATTCCACTCGGTTTGATTCAATTGCATTCTATTGCATTCCATTCCATTCCGTTCCGTTCCGTTCCATTCCATTCTACTCGGGTTGATTCAATTCAATTCTATTCCATTCCATTCCATTCCATTCCATTCCAGTCCATTCCATTCCATTCCATTCTATTCCATTCCATTCCATTACAATCCATTCCAATCCATTCCATTCTAATCGGGTTGATTCCATTCCATTGCTTTCCATTCCATTCCATTCCATTCCATTCCATTCCATTCCATTCCATTCCATTCCATTCCATTCCATTCCTTTCTACTCGGGTTGATTCCATTCCATTCCATTCCATTGCATTCCATTCCATTCCATTCCATTCCATTCCATTCCATTCCATTCCATTCCATTCCAGTCCATTCCATTCCATTCCATTCCATTCCAGTCCATTCCATTCCATTCCATTCCATTCCATTCCATTCCATTCCATTCCATTCCACCCGGGTTGATTCCATTCCATTCCATTGCATTCCATTCCATTCCATTCCACTCCATTCCATTCCATTCCAGTCCATTCCATTCCATTCTTCTCTGGTTGAATCCATTCCATTCTATTCCATTCCATTCCATTCCATTATATTCCATTCCATTCCATTCCACTCCCATCCGTTCCGTTCTATTCGGGTTGATTCCATTCCATTCCTTTCCATTCCGTTCCTTTCTGTTCCATTTCGTTCCGTTCCTTTCTGTTCCATTCTGTTCCATTCTACTCGGGTTGATTCAATTCCATTCTATTCCATTCAATTCCATTCCGTTCTACTCGGGTTGATTCAATTCCATTCTATTCTGTTCCATTCCATTCCATTATGTTCCGCTATGTTTTGCGTCGATCTACCTGGGCTGATTCCATTCCATTCCATTCCATTCCATTGCATTCCATTCCATTCCATTGCATTCCATTCCATTCCATTGCATTCCATTCCATTCCATTCCATTCCATTCCTTTCCATTCCATTCCATTCCATTCCATTCCATTCTGCTCGGGTTGATTCCATTCCATTCCATTCCATTCCATTCCATTCCATTCCATTCCATTCCATTCCATTCCATTCCATTGTACTCTGGTTGATTCCATTCCATTCCATTCCATTCCATTCCATTCCATTCCATTCCATTCAATTCCATTCCATTCCTCTCCACTCCATTCCATTCTACTTGTTTTGATTCCACTCCATTCTATTCCATTCCGTTCCATTCCACTCCCATCTGTTCCATTCTATTCGCGTTGATTCCACTCCATTCCTTTCCATTCCGTTCCTAACCGTTCCGTTCCGTTCTGTTCCCTTCTGTTATATTCTGTGCCATTCTACTCGGGTTGATTCAATTCCATTCAATTCCATTCAATTCCATTCCGTTCTACTCGGGTTGATTCAATTCCATTCTATTCCATTCCATTCCATTCCATTCTGTTCCTCTATGTTCCGCGTCGATCTACCTGGGCTGATTCAATTCCATTCCATTCCATTCCATTGCATTCCATTCCATTCCGTTCCGTTCCGTTCCATTCCATTCTACTCGGGTTGATTCAATTCAATTCTATTCCATTCCATTCCATTCCATTCCATTCCAGTCCATTCCATTCCATTCCATTCTATTCCATTCCATTCCATTACAATCCATTCCAATCCATTCCATTCTAATCGGGTTGATTCCATTCCATTGCTTTCCATTCCATTCCATTCCATTCTATTACATTCCATTCCGTTCTACTCGGATTGAATCCATTCTGTTCCATTCCGTTCCGTTCTATTCCGTCCCGTCGCGTAACGTCCCGTCCCTTCCCATCCCGTCCCGTTCCGTTCTACTCGGTTTGATTCCCTTCCATTCCGTTCCGTTCCGTTCCGTTCCGTTCCATTCCATTCCAATCATTTCCGTTCTACTCTGGTGGATTCAATTCCATTCTAGTCCATTCCATTCCATTCCATTCCGTTCCATTCCGCTATGTTCCGCGTTGATCTACCCGGGTTGATTCAATTCCATTCTATTCTATTCCATTCCATTCCATTCCATTCCACTCCATTCCATTCCATTCCATTCCGTTCTATTCGGGTTGATTCCATTCCTTTCCCTTCCGTTCCGTCCCGTCCCGTCCCGTCCCGTCCCATCCTGTCCCGTCCCGTCCCGTTCCATTCTACTCGGGTTGATTCAATTCCATTCTATTCCATTCCATTCCATTCCATTCCGTTCCATTCCGCTATGTTCCACGTCGATCTCCTCGGGTTGATTCAATTCCATTCATTTCCCTTCCATTTCATTCCATTCCATTCCATTACATTCCATTCCATTGTACTCGGGTTGATTCCATTTGATTCCATTCCATTCCATTCCAATCCATTCCATTCGATTCCATTCCATTCCATTCCATTCCATTCCATTCCATTCCATTCCAGTCCTTTCCATTCCATTCTACTCAGGTTGATTCCATTCCATTCAATTCCATTCCATGCCATTCCATGCCATTCCACTCCATTCCATTCCATTCCATTCCATTCCATTCCATTCCAGTCCATTCCATTCCATTCCAGTCCATTCCATTCCATTCTTCTCTGGTTGATTCCATTCCATTCTATTCCATTCCATTCCATTCCATTCCATTATATTCCATTCCATTCCATTCCATTCTACTCGGGTTGATTCCATTCCATTCCATTCCATTCCATTCCATTCCATTCCATTCCACTCCATTCCATTCCATTCGGGTTGATTCAATTCCATTCTATTCCATTCCATTCCATTGTACTCGGGTTGATTCCATTCCATTCCGTTCCATTCCATTCCATTCCATTACATTCCATTCCATTCTACTCGGGTTGATTCCATTCCATTCCATTCCATTCCATTCCTTTACATTCCATTCCATTCCACTCCCCTCCATTCCATTCCTATCCATTCCATTCTATTCGGGTTAAATCCATTCCATTCCATTCCATTCCATTCCATTCCATTCCATTCCATTCCATTCCATTCCATTCCATTCCATTCCATTCCATTCCATTCAGTTCTACTCGGGTTGATTCCATTCTGTTCCATTCCGTTCCTTTCCGTCCCATCCCATCCCATCCCGTTCCATTCTACTTGCGTGGATTCCTTTCCATTCCTTTCTGTTCCGTTCCGTTCCGTTCCTTTCCGTTCCGTTCCGTTCCGTTCCACTCAGGTTGATTCAATGCGATTCTATTACATTCCATTACATTCCGTTCCGTTCCGCTACGTTCCGCGTCGTTCTACTCGGGTTGATTCAATTCAATTCTATTGCATTGAATTCTATTCCATTCCATTCCATTGAATTCCATTCCATTCCATTCCCTTCCATTCCATTCCTTTCTACTCTGGTTGATTCCATTCCATTCCATTTTATTCCATTCTACTTAGGTAGATTCCATTCCATTCCTTTCAATTCCATTCCATTCCATTCCTTTCCATTCCATTCCGTTCTACTCGAGTAGATTCCATTCCATTCCATTCCATTCCATTGCATTCCATTCCACTCCATTCTACTCGGGTAGATTTCATTCTATTCCATTCCATTCCATTCCATTCCATTTCATTCCATTCCATTCCATTCCATTCCATACCATTCCATTCTACTCGGGTTGATTCCATTCCATTCCATTCCATTCCATTATTCCATTCCATTCCATTCCATTCTACTCGGGTTGATTCCATTCTGTTCCGTTCCGTCCCGTCCCGTCCCGTCCCGTCCCGTCTCGTCCTGTCCAGTCCCGTCCCTTTCCGTTCTACTGGTGTTGATTCCATTCCATTCTGTTCCTTTCCGTTCCGTTCTTTTCTGTTCCATTCCCTTCTGTTCCATTCCGTTCCGTTCTAATCGAGTTGATTCAATTCCATTCTGTTCCGTTCCATTCCATTCCGTTCCGTTTCGCTATGTTCCGCATCGATCTACTCGGGTTGATTCAATTCCATTCTCTTCCATTCCATTCCATTCCATTCCATTCCATTCGGTTCTACACGGGTTGATTCCATTCCATTCCGTTCCGTTCTGTCCCATCCCGTCCCGACCCGTCCCGTCCCGTACAGTCCCGACCCGTCCCGTCCTGTCCCATTCCGTTCTACTCGTTTTGATTCCATTCCTTTCCGTTCCGTTCTGTTCCATTCTGTTGTGTTCCGTTGCTTTCGGTTCCGTTCCTTTCCATTACATTTCATTCCATTCCACTCGGGTTGATTCAATTCCATTCTATTACTTTCCATTACATTCCGTTAGGTTCCGCTAAGTTTTGCGTCGTACTATTCTGGTTGACTCAGTTCCATTCTATTGAATTGAATTCCATTCCACTCTATTCCATTCCATTCCATTCCATTCCATTCCATTCCATTCCATTCCATTCCATTCCATTCCATTCCATTCCATTCCATTCCGTTCCACACGGGTTGATTCCATTCCATTCCATTCCATTCCATTCCGTTCTACTCGGGTTGATTGCATTCCACTCCATTCCATTCCATTCCATTCCATTCCATTCCATTCCATTCCATTCCATTCCATTCCATTCCACTCGGGTTGATTACATTCTGTTCGTTCCATCCTGTCCCGTCCCGTCCTGTCCCGTGTCGTCCCGTCCCATCCCGTTCCGTTCTACTCGGGTTGATTCCATTCCATTCCATTCCGTTCCGTTCTGTTTCGTTCCTTTCCGTTCCGTTGCATTCTGTTCAATTCCGTTCCGTTCCATTCTGTTCCATTCCGTTCCGTTCTACTCGGGTTGATTCAATTCCACTCTAGCCCACTCCATTCCATTCCATTCCGTTCCGCATTGTTCCGCGTCGATCTACTCGGGTTGATTCAATTCCATTCTATTCCATTCCATTCCATTCCATTCCATTCCATTCCATTCCAGTCCTTTCCATTCCATTCTTCTCGGGTTGATTCCATTCCATTCCATTCCATTCCATTCCATTCCATTCCATTCCATTCCATTCCATTCTGTTCTACACGGGTTGATTCCATTCTGTTCCGTTCCGTTCCGTACCTTCCCGTCCCGTCCCGTCCCAACCCGTCCCGTCCCGTCCCGTCCCGACCCGTCCCATCCCGTCCCCTTCCGTTCTACACGTTTTGATTCCACTCCGTTCCGTTCCGTTCTGTTCCATTCTGTTCCGTTCCGTTCCTTTCGGTTCCATTCCTTTCCATTCCATTTCATTCCATTCCACTCGGGTTGATTCAATTCCATTATATTACTTTCCATTACATTCCGTTCCGTTCCGCTACGTTCTGCGTCGTACTATTCTGGTTGACTCAGTTCCATTCTATTGAATTGAATTCCATTCCACTCCATTCCATTCCATTCCATTCCATTCATTCCATTCCATTCCATTCCGTTCCACACGGGTTGATTCCATTCCATTCCATTCCATTCCATTCCATTCCATTCCATTCCATTCCATTCCTTTCCGTTCTACTCGGGTTGATTGCATTCCACTGCATTCCATTCCATTCCATTCCATTGCATTCCAATCCATTCCATTCTACTCGGGTTGATTCTATTCTGTTCCGTTCCATCCCGTCCTGTCCCATCCCGTCCCGTCCCGCCCCGTCCCTTCCCGTTCCGTTCTACTTGGATTGATTCCATTCTATTCCGTTCCTTTCCATTGCGTTCCGTTCCTTTCCATTCCGTTCTGTTCCATTCCGTTCCATTCTACTCGGGTTGATTCAATTCCATTCTGTTTCATTCCATTCCATTTCGTTCCATTTCACTACGTTCCGCGTCGATCTACTCGGGTTGATTCTATTCCATTCCATTCCATTTCATTCCATTCCATTCCATTCCATTCCATTCCATTCCATTCCGTTCTACTGGCATTGATTCCATGCCGTTCTGTTCCATTCAGTTCCATCCAGTCCCGTCCCATCCCGTCCCGCCCCAACTGGTCCTGTCCCGTTCCTTTCCGTTCTACTCGGGTTGGTTCCATTCCATTCCATTCTGTTCCGTTCGGTTCCGTTCCGTTCCATTCTATTCCGTTCCATGCCTTTCCGTTCCGTTCCGTTCCACTCGGGTTGATTCAATTCCATTCTATTACATTCCATTACATTCCGTTCCGTTCCGCTACGTTCTGCGTCATACTACTCGGGTTGATCCAATTCCGTTCTATTCCAATGAATTCCATTCCATTCCATTCCATTCCATTCTACTCGGTTTGATTCAATTGCATTCTATTGCATTCCATTCCATTCCATTCCATTCCGTTCCGTTCCGTTCCATTCCGTTCCATTCTACTTGGGTTGATTCAATTCAACTCTACTCCATTCCATTCCATTCCATTCCATTCCAGTCCATTCCAATCCATTCCATTCCATTCCATTCCATTCCATTCCATTACAATCCATTCCAATCCATTCCATTCTAATCAGGTTGATTCCATTCCATTGCTTTCCATTCCATTCCATTCCATTCCATTCCATTCCATTCCATTCCATTCCATTCCATTCCAATCCATTCCATTCTACTCGGGTTGATTCCATTCCATTCCATTCCGTTGCATTCCATTCCATTCCATTCCATTCCATTCCATTCCATTCCATTGTACTCTGGTTGATTCCATTCCATTCCATTCCATTCAATTCCATTCCATTCCATTCCATTCCACTCCATTCCATTCCATTCTACTTGGGTTGATTCCACTGCATTCTATTCCATTCCATTCCATTCCAGTACCATCCGTTCCATTCTATTCGGGTTGATTCCATTCCATTCCTTTCCATTCCGTTCCTTTCCGTTCCGTTCCGTTCCGTTCCCTTCTGTTCCATTCAGTTCCATTCTACTCGGGTTGATTCAATTCCATTCAATTCCATTCAATTCCATTCCGTTCTACTCGGGTTGATTCAATTCCATTCTATTCCATTCCATTCTGTTCCGCTATGTTCCGCGTCGATCTACTTGGGCTGATTCAATTCCATTCCATTCCATTCCATTGCATTCCATTCCATTCCATTCTATTCCATTCCGTTCCATTCCACTCCCATCCGTTCCATTCTATTCGGGTTGATTCCATTCCATTCCTTTCCATTCCGTTCCTTTCTGTTCCGTTCCGTTCCGTTCCTTTCTGTTCCATTCTGTTCCATTCTACTCGGGTTGATTCAATTCCATTATATTCCATTCAATTCCATTCCGTTCTACTCGGGTTGATTCAATTCCATTCTATTCTGTTCCATTCCATTCCATTCTGTTCCGCTATGTTCCACGTCGATCTACCTGGGCTGATTCAATTCCATTCCATTCCATTCCATTCCATTCCATTCCATTCCATTCCATTCCGTTCTACTCGAGTTGATTGCATTCCACTGCATTCCATTCCATTCCATTCCAGTCCATTCCATTCCATTCCATTCCATTCCATTCCATTCCATTCTACTCGGGTTGATTCTATTCTGTTCCGTTCCGTCCCGTCCTGTCCCATCCCGTCCCGTCCCGCCCCGTCCCGTCCCGTTCCGTTCTACTCGGATTGATTCCATTCTATTCCGTTCCTTTCCATTGCGTTCCGTTCCGTTCCGTTCCGTTCTGTTCCATTCCGTTCCATTCTACTCGGGTTGATTCAATTTCATTCTGTTCCATTCCATTCCATTTCGTTCCGTTTCACTACGTTCCGCGTCGATCTACTCGGGTTGATTCTATTCCATTCCATTCGATTTCATTCCATTCCATTCCATTCCATTCCACTCCATTCCATTCCATTCCCTTCCATTCCATTCCATTCCATTCCATTCCCTTCCATTCCATTCCATTCCATTCCGTTCTACTCGCGTTGATTCCATGCCGTTCTGTTCCATTCAGTTCCATTCAGTCCCGTCCCATCCCGTCCCGCCCCAACCGGTCCCGTCCCGTTCCGTTCCGTTCTACTCGGGTTGGTTCCATTCCATTCCATTCCGTTCCGTTCCGTTCCGTTCCGTTCCGTTCCATTCCTTTCCGTTCCGTGCCTTTCCGTTCCGTTCCGTTCCGTTCCACTCGGGTTGATTCAATTCCATTCTATTACATTCCATTACATTCCGTTCCGTTCCGCTACGTTCTGCGTCGTACTACTCGGGTTGATTCAATTCCGTTCTATTCCAATGAATTCCATTCCATTCCATTCCATTCCATTCCATTCCATTCCATTCCATTCCATTCCATTCTACTCGGTTTGATTCAATTGCATTCTATTGCATTCCATTCCATTCCGTTCCGTTCCGTTCCATTCCATTCTACTCGGGTTGATTCAATTCAATTCTATTCCATTCCATTCCATTCCATTCCATTCCAGTCCATTCCATTCCATTCCATTCTATTCCATTCCATTCCATTACAATCCATTCCAATCCATTCCATTCTAATCGGGTTGATTCCATTCCATTGCTTTCCATTCCATTCCATTCCATTCCATTCCATTCCATTCCATTCCATTCCATTCCTTTCTACTCAGGTTGATTCCATTCCATTCCATTCCATTGCATTCCATTCCATTCCATTCCATTCCATTCCATTCCATTCCATTCCAGTCCATTCCATTCCATTCCATTCCATTCCATTCCATTCCATTCCATTCCATTCCACCCGGGTTGATTCCATTCCATTCCATTGCATTCCATTCCATTCCATTCCACTCCATTCCATTCCATTCCAGTCCATTCCATTCCATTCTTCTCTGGTTGAATCCATTCCATTCTATTCCATTCCATTCCATTCCATTATATTCCATTCCATTCCATTCCACTCCCATCCGTTCCGTTCTATTCGGGTTGATTCCATTCCATTCCTTTCCATTCCGTTCCTTTCTGTTCCATTTCGTTCCGTTCCTTTCTGTTCCATTCTGTTCCATTCTACTCGGGTTGATTCAATTCCATTCTATTCCATTCAATTCCATTCCGTTCTACTCGGGTTGATTCAATTCCATTCTATTCTGTTCCATTCCATTCCATTCTGTTCCGCTATGTTCCGCGTCGATCTACCTGGGCTGATTCCATTCCATTCCATTCCATTCCATTGCATTCCATTCCATTCCATTGCATTCCATTCCATTCCATTGCATTCCATTCCATTCCATTCCATTCCATTCCTTTCCATTCCATTCCATTCCATTCCATTCCATTCTGCTCGGGTTGATTCCATTCCATTCCATTCCATTCCATTCCATTCCATTCCATTCCATTCCATTCCATTCCATTGTACTCTGGTTGATTCCATTCCATTCCATTCCATTCCATTCCATTCCATTCCATTCCATTCCATTCCATTCCATTCCATTCCATTCCATTCCTCTCCACTCCATTCCATTCTACTTGTTTTGATTCCACTCCATTCTATTCCATTCCGTTCCATTCCACTCCCATCTGTTCCATTCTATTCGGGTTGATTCCACTCCATTCCTTTCCATTCCGTTCCTTTCCGTTCCGTTCCGTTCTGTTCCCTTCTGTTCCATTCTGTGCCATTCTACTCGGGTTGATTCAATTCCATTCAATTCCATTCAATTCCATTCCGTTCTACTCGGGTTGATTCAATTCCATTCTATTCCATTCCATTCCATTCCATTCTGTTCCTCTATGTTCCGCGTCGATCTACCTGGGCTGATTCAATTCCATTCCATTCCATTCCATTGCATTCCATTCCATTCCATTCCATTCCATTCCATTCCATTCCATTCCATTCCATTCAATTGCATTCCGTTCCATTCCATTGTATTCCATTCCATTCCAATCCATTCCATTCTATTCCAATCCATTCCATTCCACTCCTATCCGTTCCGTTCTATTCGGGTTGATTCCATTCCATTCCTTTCCATTCCGTTCCTTTCTGTTCCGTTCCGTTCCGTTCCTTTCTGTTCCATTCTGTTCCATTCTACTCGGGTTGATTCAATTCCATTCTATTCCATTCAATTCCATTCCGTTCTACTCGGGTTGATTCAATTCCATTCTATTCTGTTCCATTCCATTCCATTCTGTTCCGCTATGTTCCGCGTCGATCTATCTGGGCTGATTCCATTCCATTCCATTCCATTCCATTGCATTCCATTCCATTCCATTCCATTGCATTCCATTCCATTCCATTCCATTCCATTGCATTCCATTCCATTCCATTCCATTGCATTCCATTCCATTCCATTCCATTCCATTCCATTCCATTCCATTGCATTCCATTCCATTCCATTCCATTCTATTCCATTCCATTCCAATCCTTTCCATTCCATTCCATTCCATTCCGTTCTACTAGGGTAGATTCCATTCCATTCCGTTCCGATCCGTTCCATCCCGTCCTGATCCGTCCGGTACCGTTCGGTACCGTCCCGTACCATCCTGTCCCGTTCCGTTCTACTCGGGTTGATTCCATTCCGTTACTTTCCGTTCTGTTCCGTTTCTTTCCGTTCCTTTCCATTCCGTACCTTTCCGATCAGTTTCGTTCCGTTCCACTCAGTTTGATTCAATTCCATTCTATTGGATTCCATTACATTCCAATCCGTTCCGCTACGTTCCGCGTCGTTCTTCTCGGGTTGATTCAATTCCATTCTATTCCATTGAATTCCATTCCATTCCATTCCGTTACATTCCATTCCGTTCTACTCGGGTTGATTCTATTAAATTCTATTCCATTCCATTCCATTCCATTCCATTCCATTCCATTCCATTCCATTCCGTTCTACTCGCGTTGATTCCATGCCGTTCTGTTCCATTCAGTTCCATTCAGTCCCGTCCCATCCCGTCCCGCCCCAACCGGTCCCGTCCCGTTGCGTTCCGTTCTACTCGGGTTGGTTCCATTCCATTCCGTTCCGTTCCGTTCAATTCCGTTCCGTTCCATTCCTTTCCGTTCCGTGCCTTTCCGTTCCGTTCCGTTGTGTTCCACTCGGGTTGACTCAATTCCATTCTATTACATTCCATAACATTCCGTTCCGTTCCGCTACGTTCTGCGTCGTACTACTCGGGTTGATTCAATTCCGTTCTATTCTAATGAATTCCATTCCATTCCATTCCATTCCATTCCATTCCATTCTATTCCATTCCATTCCATTCTACTCGGTTTGATTCAATTGCATTCTATTGCATTCCATTCCATTCAATTCCATTCCATTCCATTCCATTCCATTCCGTTCCAGTCCGTTCCATTCCATTCCAGTCCTCTCCATTAAATTCTACTCTGGTTGATTCCATTCCATTCTATTCCATTCCATTCCGTTCCATTACATTAAATTCCATTCCATTCCATTCCATTCTACTCGGGTTGATTCCATTCCATTCCATTCCATTCCATTCCATTCCATTCCATTCCATTCCATTCCATTCGGGTTGATTCAATTCCATTCTATTCCAATCCATTCCATTGTACTCGGGTTGATTCCATTCCATTCCGTTCCATTCCATTCCATTCCATTCCATTCCATTCCATTCCATTCTACTCGGGTTGATTCCATTCAGTTCCAATCCATTCCATTCCATTCCATTCCATTCCATTCCATTCCATTCCATTCCATTCCATTCCATTCCATTCCATTCCATTCCATTCCATTCAGTTCTACTCAGGTTGATTCCATTCCGTTCCATTCGGTTGCTTTCCGTACCATCCCGGCCCATCCCGTCCCGTTCTACTCGCGTGGATTCCTTTGTGTTCCTTTCCGTTCCATTCCATTCCACTCGGGTTGATTCAATTCGATTCTATTACATTCAATTACATTCCATTCCGTTCCGCTACGTTCCGCGTCGTTCTACTCGGGTTGATTCAATTCAATTCTATTGCATAGAATTCCATTCCATTCCATTCCATTGAATTCAATTCCATTCCGTTCCATTACATTCCATTCCTTTCTACTCTGGTTGATTCCTTTCCATTCCATTTTATTCCATTCTACTTGGGTAGATTCCATTCCATTCCATTCCATTCCTTTCCATTCCATTCCATTCCATTCCATTCCATTCCATTCCATTCCGTTCTACTCGAGTAGATTCCATTCCTTTCCATTCCATTCCATTCCATTCCATTCCATTCCATTCCATTCCATTACACTCCAATCTACTCGGGTTGATTTCATTCTATTCCATTCCATTCCATTCCATTCCATTCCATTCCATTCCATTCCATTCCATTCCATTCCATTCCATTCCATTCCATTCCATTCCATTTCATTCCATTCCATTCCATTCCATTCCATTCTACTCGGGTTGATTCCATTCCATTCCATTCCATTATTCCATTCCATTCCATTCCATTCTACTCGGGTTGACTCCATTCTGTTCCGTACCATCCCATTCTTTCCCGTCCCGTCCCATACCATCCCGTCCCGTTCCGTTCTACTCGTTTTGATTCCGTTCCATTCCATTCCGTTCTGTTCCATTCTGTTCCGTTCCGTTCCTTTCAGTTTCGTTCCTTTCCATTCCATTTCATTCCATTCCACTCGGGTTGATTTAATTCCATTCTATTACATTCGATTACATTCCGTTCCGTTCTGCTACGTGCTGCGTCGTACTATTCGGGTTGACTCAATTCCATTCTATTGAATTGAATTCCATTCCAATGCATTCCATTCCATTCCATTACATTACATTCCGTTCCACACGGGTTGATTCCATTCCATTCCATTCCATTCCATTCCATTCCATTCCATTACACTACATTACATTGTACTCGGGTTGATTGCATTCCATTCCATTCCATTCCATTCCATTCCATTCCATTCCATTCCATTCCATTCCACTCCGGTTGGTTACATTCTCTTCCGTTCCGTCCTGTCCCGTCCCGTCCTGTCCCGTGCCGTCCCGTCCCGTCCCATTCCGTCCTACTCGGTTTGATTCCATTCCATTCCATTCCGTTCCGTTCCATTTCGTTCCGTTCCGTTCTGTTCCGTTCTGTCCCATTCCGTTCCATTCTACTCGGGTTGATTCAACTCCACTCTATTCCACTCCATTACATTCCGTTCCATTCCGCTTTGTTCCACTTCGATCTGTTCGGGTTGATTCAATTCCATTCTATTCCATTCAATTCCATTCCATTCCATTCCATTCCATTCCATTCCATTCCAGTCCATTCCAGTCCATTCCATTCCATTATTCTCAGGTTGATTCCATTCCATTCCATTCCATTCCATTCCATTCCATTCCATTCCATTCCATTCCATTCCATTCCCTTCTACTCGGGTTGATTCCATTCCGTTCCATTCCGTTCCGTCCCGTACCGTCCCGTCCCGACCCATCCCGTCCCGTCCCGTCCCGACCCGTCCCGTCCCGTCCCGTTCCGTTCTACTCGGGTTGATTCCATTCCGTTCCGTTCCATTCCGTTCCGTTCTGTTAAGTTCCTTTCTTTTCCGTTCCGGTCCTTTCCGTTTCTTTCCGTTCCGTTCCAGTTGGGTTGATTCAATTCCATTCTATTATATTCCATTACATTCCGTTCCATTCCGCTACGTTCTGCATCTTACTACTCGGGTTGACTCAATTCCATTATTTTCCATTGAATTCCATTCCACTGAATTTCATTCCATTCCATTCCATTCCATTCCATTCCATTCCATTCCATTCCATTCCATTCAACTCTGGTTGATCATTCCAATCCATTCCATTCCATTCCATTCCATTCCACTCCATTCCATTCCGTTCTACTTGGGTTGATTCCATTCCGTTCCATTCCGTCCCGTCCCGACCCATCCCATCCCGTCCCATCCCGTTCCATTCTAATCGTGTTGATTCCATTCCGTTCCATTCCGTTCCGTTCCATTCCACTCGGGTGGATTAAATTCCATTCCATTCCATTCCATTCCATTCCATTCCATTCCATTCCATTCCATTCCATTCCTTTCCATTCCACTCGGGTTGATTCAATTCCATTCCATTTCGTTCCTTTCCATTCCGTTCCGTTCTACTCTTGTTTATTCAATTCCATTCTGTTCTTTTCCATCCCATTCCATCCCATTCCATTCCATTCCATTCCATTCCATTCCATTCCGTTCAACTCTGGTTGATCATTCCAATCCATTCCATTCCATTCCATTCCATTCCATTCCATTCCATTCCATTCCATTCCATTCCATTCCATTCCATTCTATTCCATTCCATTCCATTCCCTTCCATTCTACTCGGGTTGATTCAATTCCATTCTATTCCATTCCATTCCATTCAGTTCCGTTCCGCTATGTTCCGCATCGATCTACTCGGGTTGATTCAATTCCATTCTATTCCATTCCATTCCATTCTATTACATTCCATTCCGTTCTACTCGGATTGAATCCATTCTGTTCCATTCCGTTCCGTTCTATTCCGTCCCGTCCCGTCCCGTCCTGTCCCGTCCCGTCCCGTTCCATTCTACTCGGGTTGATTCCATTCCATTCCATTCCGTTCCGTTCCGTTCCATTCCATTCCGTTTCACTCGGGTTGATTCAATTACATTCTATTTCATTCTATTCCATTCCGTTCCGTTCCATTACTTTCCGTTCCATTCCGTTCCGTTCTGTTCTACTCGCATTTTTTTCAATTCTATTCTATTCCATTCCATTCCATTCCATTTCATTCCATGCCATTCCATTCCGTGCTTCTCGAGTTCATAACATTCCATTCTTCCATTCCATTCCATTCTATTCCATTCTACTCGGGTTGATTCCATTTCATTCCATTCCATTCCATTTCGTTCCTTTCCATTCCGTTCCGTTCTACTCTTGTTTATTCAATTCCATTCTATTCCATTCCATCCCATTCCATTCCATTCCATTCCATTCAATTCCGTTCAACTCAGGTTGATCATTCCATTCCATTCCATTCCATTCCATTCCATTCCATTCCATTCCATTCCATTCCATTGCATTCCATTCCATTCCATTCCATTCCATTCCATTCCATTCCATTCCATTCCATTCTACTCGGTTTGATTCCATTCTCTTCCGTTCCGTTCCTTTCCGTCCCGTCCCATCCCGTTCCGTTCTACTCGGGTTGATTCCATTCCGTTCCGTTCCGTTCCATTCCGTTCCATTCCATTCCGTTCCATTCCGTTCCATTCTACTCGGGTTGATTCAATTCCATTCTATTCCACTCCTTTCCATTCCGTTCCATTCTGCTATGTTCCGCGTCGATCTATTCAGTTTGATTCAATTCCATTCTGTTCCGTTGAATTCCATTCCATTCCATGCCATTCCATTCCATTCCGTTCCATTCCATTCCATTCCATTCCATTCCATTCCATTCCATTCCATTCCATTCCATTCTAATCAGGTTGATTCAATTCATTTCTATTCCATTCCATTCCACTCCGTTCCATTCCGTTCCGTTCCGTTCCATTCCATTCTACTCTGGTTGATTCAATTCCATTCTATTCCATTCCATTCCTTTCCATTCCATTCCATTCCATTCCATTCCATTCCATTCCATTCCATTCCATTGTACTCGGGTTGATTCCATTGCATTCTATTCCGTTCCATTCCATTCCATTCCATTCCATTCCAGTCCATTCCATTCCATTCTACTCGGGTTGATTCCATTCCATTCCATTCCATTCCGTTGTACTCGGGTTGATTCCATTGCATTCCATTCCGTTCCATTCCACTCCATTCCATTCCAGTCCATTCCATTCCATTCTACTCGGGTTGATTCCATTCCAGTCCATTCCATTCCATTCCATTCCATTCCATTCCACTCGGGTTGATTCCATTCTGTTACATTCCGTCCCGTCCCGTCCTGTCCGTTCATGTCCTGACCCATCCCGTTCCATTCTACTCTCTTTCATTCCATTCCATTCCATTTCATTCCATTCCACTTGCGTTGATTCCATTCTGTTCCGTTCCGTCCCGTCCCGTCCTGTCCGTTCATGTCCTGTCCCGTCCTGTTCCATTCTACTCTGGTTGATTCCATTCCATTCTGTTCCGTTCCGTTCCATTCCGTTCCGTTCCGTTCCATTCAGTTCCGTTCTGTTTCACTCCATTCCGTTCCACTCGGGTTGATTCAATTCCATTCTATTCCATTCCATTCCATTACGTTCTGTTCCGCTATGTTCTGCGTCGATATACTCAGTTTGATTCAATTCTATTTTCTTCCATTCCATTCCATTCCATTCCATTCCATTCCATTCCATTCCATTCCATTCCATTCTGTTCTACTCGTGTTTATTCCTTTCCGTTCCGGTCTGTTCCGTCCGTCCCGACCCATCCCGTCCCGTCCCGTCCCGTTCCGTTCTACTCGGGTTGATTCCATTCCATTCTGTTCCTTTTCGTTCTGTTCCGTTACATTCCGTTCTGTTCAATTCCATTCCGTTCTACTCGGGTTGATTCAATTCCATTCTGTTCCATTTCTTTCCATTCCGTTCTGTTTCGCTATGATCCGCGTCATTCTACTCGGGTTGATTCAATTCCGTTCTATTCCATTCTGTTCCATTCCATTCCATTCCATTCCATTCCATTCCATTCCATTCCATTCCATTCCATTCCATTCCATTCCATTCCATTCCGCTCTACTCGGGTTGATTCCATTCCGTTCTGTTCCGTTCCGTCCCGTCCCGTCCCGACACATCCCGTCCCGTCCCGACCCGTCCCGTCCCGCCCGTTCCATTCTACTCTTGTTGATTCCATTCCGTTCTGTTCCGTTCCATTCCATTCTGATCTGTTCCGTTCCGTTACTTTCCGTTCCGTTCCTTTCCGTTCCGTTCCGTTCCATTCCGTTCCACTCGGGTTGATTCAATTCCATTCTACTACTTTCCATTACTTTCCGTTCCGTTCCGCTACGTTCTGCGTCGTACTACTCAGGTTGATTCAATTCCATTGTATTCCATTGAATTCCATTGAATTCCATTGAATTCCATTCCATTCCATTCCGTTCCATTCCACTCCATTCCATTCCATTCTACACGGGTTTATTCCATTCCATTCCATTCCATTCCATTCCATTCCATTCCATTCCATTCCATTCCATTCCATTCCATTCCATTCTACTCGGTTTGATTCAATTCCATTCTATTCCATTCCATTCCTTTCCATTCCATTCCGTTCCGTACCATTGGTTTCCATTCCGTTCTACTCTGGTTGATTCTATTCACTTCTATTCCATCCCATTCCCTTCCATTCCATTCCTTTCCATTCCATTGTACTCGGGTTGATTCCATTCCATTCCATTCCATTCCATTCCATTCCATTCCATTCTATTCCATTCCTTTCCAGTCCATTCCATTCCATTCTACTCGGGTTGATTCCATTCCATTCCATTCCATTCCATTCCATTCCATTCCATTCCATTCCATTCCACTCCATTCCATCCCGTTCCACTCCATTCCATTCCATTCCATCCCATTCCACTCCATTCCATTCCATTCCATCCCATTCCATCCCATTCCATTCCATTCTACTCCATTCCATTCCATTCCACTCCATTCCATTCCATTCCGTTCCATTCCATTCCATTCCATTCCATTCCGTTCCATTCCATTCCATTCCATTCCATTCCATTCCATTCCATTCCACTCTATTCCATTCCATTCTACTCCGGTTGATTCCATTCTGTTCCGTTCCATCCTGTCCCGTCCCGTCCCGTCCCTTCCCTTCCCATTCCGTTTCGTTCTACTCGGGTTGATTCAATGCCATTCTATTCCATTCCATTCCATTCCGTTCCGTTCTGCTATGTTCCGCGTCGATCTACTCGGGTTGATTCCATTCCAATGCATTGCATTCCATTCCATTCCATTCCGTTCCATTCCATCCCATTCCATTCCATTGCATTCCATTCCATTCCATTCCGTTCCATTCCATTCCATTCCATTCCGTTCTACTCGGGTTGATTCCATTCTTTTCCGATCCGTACCGTTCCGTCCCGTCCCGACACGTCCCGTCCTGTTCCGTCCCGTTCCGTTCTACTCGGGTTGATTCCATTTGGTTCTGTTCCGTTTCTTTCCATTCCGTTCCGTTCCACTCGGGATGATTCAATTACATTGTGCTCCATTCCATTACATTCCGTTCCGTTCCGCTGTGTTCCGTTTCGGTCTACTCGGGTTGATTCAATTCCATTCTATTCCATTCCATTCCATTGTGTTCCATTCCATTCTGTTCTACTCGGGTTGATTCCATTCCATTCCATTCCATTCCATTCCATTCCTTTCCATTCTATTCAATTCCATTCTATTCCATTCCACTCTGTTCCATTCCATTCCATTCTGTTCCGTTCCTTTCCGTTCTACTCGGGTTGATTCAATTCCATTCTCTTCCATTCCATTCCATTCCATTCCATTCCATTCCATTCCATTCCATTCCATTCCATTCCATACCATTACATCCCATCCCATTGCATTCCATTCCATTCCATTCCATTCTTTCCGTTGTACTCGGGTTAATTCCACTCCGTTCCGTTCCGTTCCGTTCCGTTCCGTCCCGTCCCAAACCGTCCCGTCCCGTACCATCCTGTTCTGTCCCCTTCCGTTCTACTCGGGTTAATTCCATTCCATTCCGATCCATTCCGTTCCGTTCCATTCCTTTCCATTCCTTTCCCTTCTGTTCCGTTCCGTTCTGTTCCACTCGGGTTGATTCAATTCCATTCTGCTATTTTCCTTTGCATTCCATTCCGTTCCACTACTTTCTGCGTCGTTTTACTTGGGTTGATTCAATTCCATTCTATTCCATTGAATTCCATTCCATTCCATTCCATTCCATTCCATTCCATTCCATTCCTTTCCACTCGGGTTGATTCAATTCCATTCTCTTACATTCCATTACATTCCGTTCCGTTCCAGTACGTTCTGCGTTGTTCTACTCGGGTTCATTCAATTCCATTCTATTCCTTTGAATTCCATTCCATTCCACTCCATTCCTTTCCCTTCCATTCCATTCCATTCCATTCCATTCCGTTCTACATGGGTTTATTCCATTCCATTCCATTCCATTCCATTCCATTCCATTCCATTCCATTCCATTCCATTCCATTCCTTTCCACTCCGGTTGATTCAATTCCATTCTATTCCATTCCATTCTGTTCCGTTCCATTCCGTTCTGTTCTGTTCCATTCCGTTCTACTCGGGTTGATTCAATTCAATTCTATTCCATTCTTTTCCATTCCATTCCATTCCATTCCATGAAATTGTACTCCGGCTGATTCCATTCCACTCCATTCCATTCCATTCCATTCCATTCCATTCCATTCCATTCCATTCCAATCCGTTCTACTCGGGTTGATTCCATTCCATTCCATGCCATTCCATTCCATTCCATTCCATTCCATTCCACTCCATTCTACTCGGGTTGATTCAATTCCATTCTATTCCATTCCATTCCGTTCCGTTCCATTTAGTTCCGTTCCGTTCCGTTCCGTTCTACTCGGGTTGATTCAATTCAATTCTATTCCATTCCATTGCATTCCATTCCATTCCATTCCTTTCCGTTCCATTTTACTTGGGTTGATTCCATTCCATTCCATTCCATTCCATTCCATTCCAGTCCAGTCCATTCCAGTCCATTCTCCTCGGGTTCATTCCATTCCACTCCATTGCATTCCAATCCATTCCAATCCATTCCATTTTTCTCGGGTTGATTCCATTCCATTCCATTCCATTCCATTCCATTGCATTCCATTCCATTCCATTCCATTCCATTCCATTCCATTCCACTCGGGTTGATTCAATTCCATTCAATTGCATTCCATTCTGTTCTGTTCCATTCCGTTCAGTTAAATTCCATTCCATTCTACTTGGGTTGACTCAACTCAATTCTATTCCATTCCATTCCATTCCTTTCCATTCCATTCCATTCCATTCCATTATATTCCATCACATTCCATTCCACTCCATTCCACTCCATTATACTCGGGTTGATTCCTTTCCATTCCATTCCATTCCATTCTATTCCATTCCATTACTTTACATTCCATTGCATTCCAATCCATACCATTGTACTCGGGTTGATTCCATTCCATTCCATTCCATTCCATTCCATTCCATTCCATTCCATTCCATTCCATTCCATTCCATTGCATTCCATTCCATTCCATTCCATTCCATTCCATTCCATTCCATTCCATTCCAATACATTCCATTCTACTTGGGTTCATTCCATTCTGTTCCGTTCTGTCCCGTCCTGCCCCGTCCCGTCCCATCCCGTCCCGTTCCATTCTACTCGGGTTGATTCCATTCCATTCCATTCCGTTCCCCTCCTTTCTGTTCCGTTCCGATCCGTTCCGTTCCTTTCCACTCTGTTCCATTCTGTTCTGTTCTACTCGGGTTGATTCCATTCCATTCCATTCCATTCCATTCCATTCCATTCCATTCCATTCCATTCCATTCCATTCAGTTCTACTCGGGTTGATTCCATTCCGTTCCATTCGGTTCCTTTCCGTCCCATCCCGGCCCATCCCGTTCCGTTCTACTCGCGTGGATTCCTTTGCGTTCCTTTCTGTTCCGTTCTGTTCCGTTCCGTTCCTTTCCATTCCGTTCCGTTCCGTTCCACTCGGGTTGATTCAATTCGATTCTATTACATTCCATTACATTCCATTCCTTTCTGCTACGTTCCGCGTCGTTCTACTCAGGTTGATTCAATTCAATTCTATTGCATTGAATTCCATTCCATTCCATTCCATTGAATTCCATTCCATTCCATTCCATTCCATTGCATTCCATTCCATTCCATTCCATTCCATTCCTTTCTACTCTGGTTGATTCCATTCCATTCCATTTTATTCCATTCTACTTGGGTAGATTCCATGCCATTCCATTCCATTCCATTCCATTCCATTCTACTCCATTCCATTCCCTTCCATTCCGTTCTACTCGAG
Organism: Gorilla gorilla gorilla; assembly: GCF_029281585.2. Lineage (NCBI taxonomy): Eukaryota > Metazoa > Chordata > Mammalia > Primates > Hominidae > Gorilla > Gorilla gorilla. The sequence continues at coordinate 1,024,061 of NC_073236.2, forward strand.
TAGATTCCATTCCATTCCATTAAATTCCATTGCATTCCATTCCATTCCATTCCACTCCATTCCACTCCATTCTACTCGGGTAGATTTCATCGTATTCCATTCCATTCCATTCCATTCCATTTCATTCCATTCCATTCCATTCTACTCGGGTTGATTCCATTCCATTCCATTCCATTCCATTCCATTCCATTATTCCATTCCATTCCATTCCATTCCATTCTACTCGTGTTGATTCCATTCTGTTCCGTTCCGTCCCGTCCCGTCCAATCCCGTCCCATCCCGTCTCGTTCTGTCCAGTCTCGTCCCGTTCCGTTCTACTGGGGTTGATTGCATTCCATTCTGTTCCTTTCCGTTCTGTTCTGTTCTGTTCCATTCCCTTCTGTTCCATTCTGCTCCGTTCTACTCGAGTTGATTTAATTCCATTCTGTTCCGTTCCATTCCATTCCGTTCCATTTCGCTATGTTCCGCATCGATCTACTCGGGTTGATTCAATTCCATTCTCTTCCATTCCATTCCATTCCCTTCCATTCCATTCCATTCCATTCGGTTCTACACGGGTTGATTCCTTTCCATTCCGTTCCGTTCTGTCTCATCCCGTCCCGACCCGTCCCGTCCCGTACCGTCCCGATACGTCCCGTCCTGTCCCGTTCCGTTCTATTCGTTTTGATTCCATTCCTTTCTGTTCCGTTCTGTTCCATTCTGTTGTGTTCCGTTCCTTTCGCTTCCGTTCCTTTCCATTCCATTTCATTCCTTTCCACTCGGGTTGATTCAATTCCATTCTATTACTTTCCATTACATTCCGTTCCGTTCCGCTACGTTTTGCGTTGTACTATTCTGGTTGACTCAGTTCCATTCTATTGAATTGAATTCCATTCCACTCAATTCCATTCCATTCCATTCCATTCCATTCCATTCCATTCCATTCCTTTCCATTCCGTTCCACACGGGTTGATTCCATTCCTTTCCATGACATTCCATTCCATTCCATTCCATTCCATTCCATTCCGTTCTACTCGGGTTGACTGCATTGCACTGCATTCCATTCCATTCCATTCCATTCCATTCCATTCCATTACATTCCATTACATTCCATTACATTCCACTCGGGTTGATTACATTCTGTTCCGTTCAATCCTGTCCCGTCCCATCCTGTCCCGTGCCGTCCCGTCCAGTCCCATTCCATTCTACTCGGGTTCATTCCATTCCATTCCATTCCGTTCCGTTCCATTTCGTTCATTTCTGTTCCGTTCCGTTCTGTTCCATTCCGTTCCGTTCTACTCGGGTTGATTCAATTCCACTCTATTCCACTCCATTCCATTCCGTTCTGTTCCGCATTGTTCTGCGTCGATCTACTCGGATTGATTCAATTCCATTCTATTCCACTCCATTCCATTCCATTCCATTCCATTCCATTCCATTCCATTCCATTCCTTTCCATTCCATTCTTCTGGGGTTGTTTCCATTCCATTCCATTCCTTTCCATTCCATTCCGTTCCATTCCATTCCATTCCATTCCATTCCATTCCATTCCATTCCATTCCATTCTGTTCTACACGGGTTGATTCCATTCCGTTCCATTCCGTTCCGTCCCGTCCCGTCCCGTCCTGTCCCGACCCGTCCCGTCCCGTCCCGTCCCGACCCGTCCCGTCCCGTCCCATTACGTTCTACACGTTTTGATTCCATTCCGTTCCGTTCCGTTCTGTTCCATTCTGCTCTGTTCCGTTCCTTTCGGTTCCATTCCTTTCCATTCCATTTCATTCCATTCCACTCGGGTTGATTCAATTCCATTCTATTACTTTCCATTACATTCCGTTCCGTTCCGCTTCATTCTGCGTCGTACTATTCTGGTTGACTCAGTTCCATTCTAATGAATTGAATTCCATTCCACTCCATTCCATTCCATTCCATTCCATTCCATTCCATTCCTTTCCATTCCGTTCCATTCCATTCCATTTCAATCCATTCCATTCCATTCAATTCCATTCCGTTCCACACGGGTTGATTCCATTCCATTCCATTCCATTCCTATCCATTCCATTCCGTTCTACTCGGGTTGATTGCATTCCACTCCATTCCATTCCATTCCATTCCATTCCATTCCATTACATTCCATTCCATTCCACTCGGGTTGATTACATTCTGTTCCGTTCCATCCTGTCCCATCCCGTCCTGTCCCGTGCCGTCCCGTCCCGTCCCGTTCCGTTCTACTCGGGTTGATTCCATTCCATTCCATTCCGTTCCGTTCCGTTCTTTTCCATTCCGTTCCGTTCTACTCGGGTTGATTCAATTCCACTCTATTCCACTCCATTCCATTCCGTTCCGTTCCGCGTTGTTCCGCGTCGATCTACTCGGGTTGATTCAATTCCATTCTATTCCATTCCCTTCCATTCGATTCCATTCCATTATTGCATTACATTACATTCCATTCTACTCGGGTTGATTGTATTCTGTTCCGTTCCGTCCTGTCCCGTCCCATCCCGTCCCGTCCCGCCCCGTCCTGTCTCGTTCCATTCTACTCGGGTTGATTCCATTCCATTCCGTTCCTTTCCATTGCGTTCCGTTCCGTTCCGTTCTGTTCCATTCCGTTCCATTCTACTTGGGTTGATTCAATTCCATTCTGTTCCATTCCATTCCATTCCGTTCCGTTTCACTACGTTCCGCTTCGATCTACTCGGGTTGATTCTATTCCATTCCATTCCATTTCATTCCATTCCATTCCATTCCATTCCATTCCATTCCATTCCATTCCATTCCATTCCATTCCGTTCTACTCGGGTTGATTCCATGCCGTTCCGTTCCATTCAGTTCCATCAAGTCCCGTCCCATCCCGTCCCGCCGTAACCGGTCACGTCCTGTTCCGTTCCGTTCTACTCGGGTTGGTTCCATACCATTCCGCTCCGTTCCGTTCCGTTCCGTTCCATTCCTTTCCGTTCCGTGCCTTTCCGTTCCGTTCTGTTCCGTTCCACTCGGGTTGATTCAATACCATTCTATTACTTTCCATTACATTCCGTTCCGTTCCGCTACGTTCTGCGTCATACTACTCGGGTTTATTCAATTCCGTTCTATTCCAATGAATTCCATTCCATTCCATTCCATTCCATTCCATTCCATTGCATTCCATTCCATTCCATTCTACTCGGTTTCATTCAATTGCATTCTGTTGCATTCCATTCCATTCCATTCCATTCCGTTCCCTTCCGTTCCGTTCCGTTCCATTCTAATCGGGTTGATTCAATTCTATTCTACTCCATTCTATTCCATTCCATTCCATTCCAGTCCATTCCATCGCAGTCCAATCCATTCTATTCCATTCCATTCCACTACAATCCATTCCAATCCATTCCATTCTAATCGGGTTGATTCCATTCCATTCCATTCCATTCCATTCCATTCCATTCCATTCCATTCCATTCCATTCCATTCCATTCTACTCGGGTTGACTCCATTCTGTTCCGTACCGTCCCATTCTTTCCCGTCCCGTCCGGTCCCATCCCGTCCCGTTCCGTTCTACTCGGGTTGATTCCATTCCATTCCATTCCGTTCACTTCCTTTCCGTTCGGTTCCGATCCGTTCCGTTCCATTCCATTCTGTTCCATTCTGTTCCGTTCTACTCAGGTTGATTCCATTCCATTCCATTCTATTCCATTCCATTCCATTCCATTCCATTCCATTCCATTCCATTCCATTCCATTAAACTCGGGTTGATTCCATTCCATTCCATTCCATTCCATTCCATTCCATTCCATTCCATTCCAATCCATTCCATTCAACTTGGGTTCATTCCTTTCCATTCCATTCCATTGCATTCCATTCCATTTCATTCCGTTCAATTCCAATCCATTCCGTTCTACACGAGTTCATTCCATTCCATTCCATTATTGCATTCCACTCCATTCCATTCTACTCGGGTTGATTCTATTCTTTTCCGTTCCATCCCGTCCCGTCCCATCCCGTCCCGTCCCGCCCCGTCCCGTCCCGTTCTGTTCTACTCGGGTTGATTCCATTCCATTCCGTTCCTTTCCATTGCATTCCGTTCCGTTCCGTTCTGTTCCATTCCGTTCCATTCTACTCGGGTTGATTCAATTCCATTCTGTTCCATTCCATTCCATTCCGTTCCGTTTCACTATGTTCCGTGTCGATCTACTCGGGTTGATTCTATTCCATTCCATTCCATTCCATTCCATTCCATTCCATTCCATTCCATTCCATTCCATTCCAATCCACTCCATTCCATTCCATTCTACTCGGGTTGATTCCATTTTGTTCCATTCTGTCCCATCCCGTCCCATCCCGTCCCATCCCTTTCCATTCTACTCGGGTTGATTCCATTCCGTTCCATTCCGATCTGTTCCGTTTCGTTCCTTTCCGTTCCGTTCTGTTCCATTCTGTTCTGTTCTACTCGGGTTGATTCAATTCCACTCTATTCCACTCCATTCCATTCCGTTCCGTTCCGCTTTGTTCTGCGTCGATCTACTCGGGTTGATTCAATTCCATTCTATTCCATTCCATTCCATTCCATTCCATTCCATTCCATTCCATTCCCTTCCATTCCATTCCATTCCACTCGGGTTCATTCAATTCTATTCTTTTCCATTCCATTCCATTCCGTTCCATTTCTTTCCGTTCCGTTCCTTTCCGTTCCTTTCCATTCCGTTCTACGTGGGTTGATTCAATTCAATTCTATTCCATTCCATTCCATTCCATTCCATAGTACTCGGGTTGATTCCACTCCATTCCATTCCATTCCGTTCCATTCCATTCCATTCCATTCCAGTCCATTCCATTCCATTCTACTTGGGTTGATTCCATTCCATTCCATTCCATTCCATTTCATTCCATTCCATTCCATTCCACTCCATTCCATTCCATTCCATTCCATTCTCCTCGTGTTGATTCCATTCCATTTCATTCCATTCCATTCCAGTCCATTCCATTCTACTCTACTCGGGTTGATTCCATTCCATTCCATTCCATTCCATTCCATTCCATTCCATTCCATTCCATTCCATTCCATTCCATTCCATGCCATTCCACTCGGGTTGATTCCATTCCATTCCATTCCATTCCATTCCATTCCATTCCATTCCATTCCATTCCATTCCATTCCATTCCGTTCCATTCCATTCCATTCCACTCGGATTGATTGCTTTCCGTTCCATTCCGTCCCGTCCCTTCCCATCCCTTTCCGTCATATCCCATCCCGTCCCGTCGCGTTCTGTTCTACATGGGTTGATTCCATTCCATTCCGTTCCGTTCTGTTCCATTCCGTTCTCTTCCGTTCCATTCTGTTCTGTTCCATTCTATTCCATTCCGTTCCGTTCTACTCGGGTTGATTCCATTCCATTCTATTCCATTCCATTCCATTCCATTCCGTTCCATTCCTCTATGTTCCACGTCGATCTACTCGGGTTGATTCAATTCCATTCTTTTCCCTTCCATTTCATTCCATTCCATTCCATTACATTCCATTCCATTGTACTCGGGTTGATTCCATTTGATTCCATTCCATTCCATTCCAATCCATTCCATTCCATTCCATTCCATTCCATTCCATTCCATTCCATTCTACTCAGGTTGATTCCATTCCATTCCATTCCATTCAATTCCATTCCATGCCATTCCACTCCATTCCATTCCATTCCATTCCATTCCATTCCATTCCATTCCATTCCATTCCATTCCATTCCATTCCATTCCATTCCAGTCCATTCCATTCCATTCCAGTCCATTCCATTCCATTCTTCTCTGGTTGATTCCATTCCATTCTATTCCATTCCATTCCATTCCATTATATTCCATTCCATTCCATTCCATTCTACTCGGGTTGATTCCATTCCATTCCATTCCATTCCATTCCATTCCATTCCATTCCATTCCATTCCATTCCATTCCATTCCATTCCATTCCATTCCGGTTGATTCAATTCCATTCTATTCCATTCCATTCCGTTCCGTTCCATTCTGATCCGTTCCATTCCGTTCCGTTCCATTCTACTTGGGTTGATTCAATTCAATTCTATTCCATTTCATTCCATTCCATTCCATTACATTCCATTCCATTGTACTCGGGTTGATTCCATTCGATTCCATTCCATTCCACTCGGGTTGATTCCATTCCATTCCATTCCATTCCATTCCATTCCATTCCATTCCATTCCATTCCATTCCATTCCATTCCATTCCATTCTATTTCAGTCCATTCCATTTCATTCCATTCCATTCCATTCCATTCCATTCCATTCCATTCCATTCCATTCCATTCCATTCCCTTCCAGTCCATTTCATTCCATTCCAGTCCATTCCATTCCATTCTACTCGGGTTGATTCCATTCCATTCTATTCCATTCCACTCCATTCCATTCCATTCCATTCCATTCCATTCGGTTCTACACGGTTTGATTCCATTCCATTCCGTTCCGTTCCGTCCCATCCCGTCCCGACCCATCCCGTCCCGTACCGTCCCCACCCATCCCGTCCCGTCCCGTTCTACTCGTTTTGATTCTGTTCCATTCCATTCCGTTCTGTTCCATTCTGTTCCGTTCCGTTCCTTTCAGTTCCGTTCCTTTCCATTCCATTTCATTCCATTCCACTCGGGTTGATTTAATTCCATTCTATTACATTCGATTACATTCCGTTCCGTTCTGCTACGTGCTGCGTCGTACTATTCGGGTTGACTCAATTCCATTCTATTGAATTGAATTCCATTCCAATGCATTCCATTCCATTCCATTACATTACATTCCGTTCCACACTGGTTGATTCCATTCCATTCCATTCCATTCCATTCCATTCCATTCCATTCCATTCCATTCCATTACATTACATTACATTACATTACACTACATTACATTGTACTCGGGTTGATTGCATTCCATTCCATTCCATTCCATTCCATTCCATTCCATTCCATTCCATTCCATTCCATTCCACTCCGGTTGGTTACATTCTCTTCCGTTCCGTCCTGTCCCGTCCCGTCCTGTCCCGTGCCGTCCCGTCCCGTCCCGTTCCGTCCTACTCGGTTTGATTCCATTCCATTCCATTCCGTTCCGTTCCATTTCGTTCCGTTCCGTTCTGTTCCGTTCTGTCCCATTCCGTTCCATTCTACTCGGGTTGATTCAACTCCACTCTATTCCACTCCATTACATTCCGTTCCATTCCGCTTTGTTCCACTTCGATCTGTTCGGGTTGATTCAATTCCATTCTATTCCATTCAGTTCCATTCCATTCCATTCCATTCCATTCCATTCCAGTCCATTCCAGTCCATTCCATTCCATTATTCTCAGGTTGATTCCATTCCATTCCATTCCATTCCATTCCATTCCATTCCCTTCTACTCGGGTTGATTCCATTCCGTTCCGTCCCGTTCCGTCCCGTACCGTCCCGTCCCGACCCATCCCGTCCCGTCCCGTCCCGACCCGTCCCTTCCCGTCCCGTTCCGTTCTACTCTGGTTGATTCCATTCCGTTCCGTTCCATTCCGTTCCGTTCTGTTAAGTTCCTTTCTTTTCCGTTCCGGTCCTTTCCGTTTCTTTCCGTTCCGTTCCAGTTGGGTTGATTCAATTCCATTCTATTATATTCCATTACATTCCGTTCCATTCCGCTACGTTCTGCATCTTACTACTCGGGTTGACTCAATTCCATTATTTTCCATTGAATTCCATTCCACTGAATTTCATTCCATTCCATTCCATTCCATTCCATTCCATTCCATTCCATTCCATTCAATTCCATTCAACTCTGGTTGATCATTCCAATCCATTCCATTCCATTCCATTCCATTCCATTCCATTCCATTCCATTCCATTCCATTCCATTCTATTCCATTCCATTCCATTCCATTCCATTCAACTCGGGTTGATTCAATTCCATTCCATTCCATTCCATTCCATTCCATTCCATTCCATTCCATTCCATTCCATTCCATTCCATTCCATTCCGTTCTACTTGGGTTGATTCCATTCCGTTCCATTCCGTCCCGTCCCGACCCATCCCATCCCGTCCCATCCCGTTCCATTCTAATCGTGTTGATTCCATTCCGTTCCATGCCGTTCCGTTCCATTCCACTCGGGTGGATTAAATTCCATTTCATTCCATTCCATTCCATTCCATTCCATTCCATTCCATTCCATTCCATTCCATTCCATTCCTTTCCATTCCACTTGGGTTGATTCAATTCCATTCCATTTCGTTCCTTTCCATTCCGTTCCGTTCTACTCTTGTTTATTCAATTCCATTCTGTTCTATTCCATCCCATTCCATCCCATTCCATTCCATTCCATTCCATTCCATTCCATTCCGTTCAACTCTGGTTGATCATTGCAATCCATTCCATTCCATTCCATTCCATTCCATTCCATTCCATTCCATTCCATTCCATTCCATTCCATTCCATTCCATTCCATTCCATTCTATTCCATTCCATTCGATTCCCTTCCATTCCATTCCATTCCATTCTATTCCATTCCATTCCATTCCCTTCCATTCTACTCGGGTTGATTCAATTCCATTCTATTCCATTCCATTCCATTCAGTTCCGTTCCGCTATGTTCCGCATCGATCTACTCGGGTTGATTCAATTCCATTCTATTCCATTCCATTCCATTCTATTACATTCCATTCCGTTCTACTCGGATTGAATCCATTCTGTTCCATTCCGTTCCGTTCTATTCCGTCCCGTCGCGTAACGTCCCGTCCCTTCCCGTCCCGTCCCGTTCCGTTCTACTCAGTTTGATTCCCTTCCATTCCGTTCCGTTCCGTTCCGTTCCTTTCCGTTCCGTTCCATTCCATTCCAATCATTTCCGTTCTACTCTGGTGGATTCAATTCCATTCTAGTCCATTCCATTCCATTCCATTCCGTTCCATTCCGCTATGTTCCGCGTTGATCTACCCGGGTTGATTCAATTCCATTCTATTCTATTCCATTCCATTCCATTCCATTCCACTCCATTCCATTCCATTCCATTCCGTACTATTCGGGTTGATTCCATTCCTTTCCCTTCCGTCCCGTCCCGTCCCGTCCCGTCCCGTCCCGTCCTGTCCCGTCCCGTCCCGTTCCATTCTACTCGGGTTGATTCCATTCCATTCCATTCCGTTCCGTTCCGTTCCATTCCATTCCGTTTCACTCGGGTTGATTCAATTACATTCTATTTCATTCTATTCCATTCCGTTCCGTTACATTACTTTCCGTTCCATTCCGTTCCGTTCTGTTCTACTCGCCTTTTTTTCAATTCTATTCTATTCCATTCCATTCCATTCCATTTCATTCCATGCCATTCCATTCCGTGCTTCTCGAGTTCATAACATTCCATTCTTCCATTCCATTCCATTCTATTCCATTCTACTCGGGTTGATTCCATTTCATTCCATTCCATTCCATTTCGTTCCTTTCCATTCCGTTCCGTTCTACTCTTGTTTATTCAATTCCATTCTATTCCATTCCATCCCATTCCATTCCATTCCATTCCATTCAATTCCGTTCAACTCAGGTTGATCATTCCATTCCATTCCATTCCATTCCATTCCATTCAATTGCATTCCATTCCATTCCATTCCATTCCATTCCATTCCATTCCATTCCATTCCACTCGGTTTGATTCCATTCTCTTCCGTTCCGTTCCTTTCCGTCCCGTCCCATCCCATTCCGTTCTACTCGGGTTGATTCCATTCCGTTCCGTTCCGTTCCATTCCGTTCCATTCCATTCCGTTCCATTCCGTTCCATTCTACTCGGGTTGATTCAATTCCATTCTATTCCATTCCTTTCCATTCCGTTCCATTCTGCTATGTTCCGCGTCGATCTATTCAGTTTGATTCAATTCCATTCTGTTTCGTTGAATTCCATTCCATTCCATGCCATTCCATTCCATTCAGTTCCATTCCATTCCATTCCATTCCATTCCATTCCATTCCATTCCATTCCATTCCATTCCATTCCATTCCATTCTAATCAGGTTGATTCAATTCATTTCTATTCCATTCCATTCCACTCCGTTCCATTCCGTTCCGTTCCGTTCCATTCCATTCTACTCTGGTTGATTCAATTCCATTCTATTCCATTCCATTCCTTTCCATTCCATTCCATTCCATTCCATTCCATTCCATTCCATTCCATTCCATTCCATTCCATTCCATTGTACTCGGGTTGATTCCATTGCATTCTATTCCGTTCCATTCCATTCCATTCCATTCCATTCCAGTCCATTCCATTCCATTCTACTCGGGTTGATTCCATTCCATTCCATTCCATTCCGTTGTACTCGGGTTGATTCCATTGCATTCCATTCCGTTCCATTCCACTCCATTCCATTCCAGTCCATTCCATTCCATTCTACTCGGGTTGATTCCATTCCAGTCCATTCCATTCCATTCCATTCCATTCCATTCCACTCGGGTTGATTCCATTCTGTTACATTCCGTCCCGTCCCGTCCTGTCCGTTCATGTCCTGTCCCGTCCCGTTCCATTCTACTCTCTTTCATTCCATTCCATTCCATTTCATTCCATTCCACTTGGGTTGATTCCATTCTGTTCCGTTCCGTCCCGTCCCGTCCTGTCCGTTCATGTCCTGTCCCGTCCTGTTCCATTCTACTCTGGTTGATTCCATTCCATTCTGTTCCGTTCCGTTCCATTCCGTTCCGTTCCGTTCCATTCAGTTCCGTTCTGTTTCACTCCATTCCGTTCCACTCGGGTTGATTCAATTCCATTCTATTCCATTCCATTCCATTACGTTCTGTTCCGCTATGTTCTGCGTCGATATACTCAGTTTGATTCAATTCTATTTTCTTCCATTCCATTCCATTCCATTCCATTCCATTCCATTCCATTCCATTCTGTTCTACTCGTGTTTATTCCTTTCCGTTCCGGTCTGTTCCGTCCGTCCCGACCCATCCCGTCCCGTCCCGTCCCGTTCCGTTCTACTCGGGTTGATTCCATTCCATTCTGTTCCTTTTCGTTCCGTTCCGTTACATTCCGTTCTGTTCAATTCCGTTCCGTTCTACTCGGGTTGATTCAATTCCATTCTGTTCCATTTCTTTCCATTCCGTTCTGTTTCGCTATGATCCGCGTCATTCTACTCGGGTTGATTCAATTCCGTTCTATTCCATTCTGTTCCATTCCATTCCATTCCATTCCATTCCATTCCATTCCATTCCATTCCATTCCGTTCCATTCCATTCCGCTCTACTCGGGTTGATTCCATTCCGTTCTGTTCCGTTCCGTCCCGTCCCGTCCCGACACATCCCGTCCCGTCCCGACCCATCCCGTCCCGTCCCGTTCCATTCTACTCTTGTTGATTCCATTCCGTTCTGTTCCGTTCCATTCCATTCTGATCTGTTCCGTTCCGTTACTTTCCGTTCCGTTCCTTTCCGTTCCGTTCCGTTCCATTCCGTTCCACTCGGGTTGATTCAAATCCATTCTACTACTTTCCATTACATTCCGTTCCGTTCCGCTGCGTTCTGCGTCGTACTACTCAGGTTGATTCAATTCCATTGTATTCCATTGAATTCCATTGAATTCCATTGAATTCCATTCCATTCCATTCCGTTCCATTCCACTCCATTCCATTCCATTCTACACGGGTTTATTCCATTCCATTCCATTCCATTCCATTCCATTCCATTCCATTCCATTCCATTCCATTCCATTCCATTCCATTCTACTCGGTTTGATTCAATTCCATTCTATTCCATTCCATTCCGTTCCATTCCATTCCGTTCCTTACCATTGGTTTCCATTCCGTTCTACTCTGGTTGATTTTATTCACTTCTATTCCATCCCATTCCCTTCCATTCCATTCCTTTCCATTCCATTGTACTCGGGTTGATTCCATTCCATTCCATTCCATTCCATTCCATTCTATTCCATTCCATTCCAGTCCATTCCATTCCATTCTACTCGGGTTGATTCCATTCCATTCCATTCCATTCCATTCCATTCCATTCCATTCCATTCCACTCCATTCCATTCCGTTCCACTCCATTCCATTCCATTCCATCCCATTCCACTCCATTCCATTCCATTCCATCCCATTCCATCCCATTCCATTCCATTCTACTCCATTCCATTCCATTCCACTCCTTTCCATTCTATTCCATCCCATTCCATCCCAGTCCATTCCATTCCACTCCATTCCATCCCATTCCATTCCATTCCATTCCGTTCCATTCCATTCCATTCCATTCCATTCCATTCCATTCCATTCCATTACATTCCATTCCGTTCCATTCCATTCCATTCCATTCCATTCCATTCCACTCTATTCCATTCCATTCTACTCCGGTTGATTCCATTCTGTTCCGTTCCGTCCCGTCCCATCCCGTCCCGTCCCTTCCCTTCCCATTCCGTTCCGTTCTACTTGGGTTGATTCAATGCCATTCTATTCCATTCCATTCCATTCCGTTCCGTTCTGCTATGTTCCGCGTCGATCTACTCGGGTTGATTCCATTCCAATCCATTGCATTCCATTCCATTCCATTCCGTTCCATTCCATTCCATTCCATTCCATTCCATTCCATTCCGTTCCATTCCATTCCATTCCATTCCGTTCTACTCGGGTTGATTCCATTCTTTTCCGATCCGTACCGTTCCGTCCCGTCCCGACACGTCCCGTCCTGTTCCGTCCCGTTCCGTTCTACTCGGGTTGATTCCATTTGGTTCTGTTCCGTTTCTTTCCATTCCGTTCCGTTCCACTCGGGATGATTCAATTACATTGTGTTCCATTCCATTACATTCCGTTCCGTTCCGCTGTGTTCCGCGTCGGTCTACTCGGGTTGATTCAATTCCATTCTATTCCATTCCATTCCATTGTGTTCCATTCCATTCTGTTCTACTCGGGTTGATTCCATTCCATTCCATTCCATTCCATTCAATTCCTTTCCATTCTATTCAATTCCATTCTATTCCATTCCACTCTGTTCCATTCCATTCCATTCTGTTCCGTTCCGTTCCGTTCTACTCGGGTTGATTCAATTCCATTCTCTTCCATTCCATTCCATTCCATTCCATTCCATTCCATTCCATTCCATTCCATTCCATTCCATTGTACTCAGGTTGATTCCATTCCATTCCATTCCATTCCATTCCATTCCATTCCATTCCATACCATTACATCCCATCCCATTGCATTCCATTCCATTCCATTCCATTCTTTCCGTTGTACTCGGGTTAATTCCACTCCGTTCCGTTCCGTTCCGTCCCGTCCCAAACCGTCCCGTCCCGTACCATCCTGTCCTGTCCCCTTCTGTTCTACTCGGGTTAATTCCATTCCATTCCGATCCATTCCGTTCCGTTCCATTCCTTTCCATTCCTTTCCCTTCTGTTCCGTTCCGTTCTGTTCCACTCGGGTTGATTCAATTCCATTCTGCTATTTTCCTTTGCATTCCATTCCGTTCCACTACTTTCTGCGTCGTTTTACTTGGGTTGATTCAATTCCATTCTATTCCATTGAATTCCATTCCATTCCATTCCATTCCATTCCATTCCATTCCATTCCTTTCCACTCGGGTTGATTCAATTCCATTCTCTTACATTCCATTACATTCCGTTCCGTTCCAGTACGTTCTGCGTTGTTCTACTCGGGTTCATTCAATTCCATTCTATTCCTTTGAATTCCATTCCATTCCACTCCATTCCTTTCCCTTCCATTCCATTCCATTCCATTCCATTCCGTTCTACATGGGTTTATTCCATTCCATTCCATTCCATTCCATTCCATTCCATTCCATTCCATTCCATTCCTTTCCACTCCGGTTGATTCAATTCCATTCTATTCCATTCCATTCTGTTCCGTTCCATTCCGTTCCGTTCTGTTCCATTCCGTTCTACTCGGGTTGATTCAATTCAATTCTATTCCATTCTTTTCCATTCCATTCCATTCCATTCCATGAAATTGTACTCCGGCTGATTCCATTCCACTCCATTCCATTCCATTCCATTCCATTCCATTCCATTCCATTCCAATCCGTTCTACTCGGGTTGATTCCTTTCCATTCCATGCCATTCCATTCCATTCCATTCCATTCCATTCCACTCCATTCTACTCGGGTTGATTCAATTCCATTCTATTCCATTCCATTCCGTTCCGTTCCATTTAGTTCCGTTCCGTTCCGTTCCGTTCTACTCGGGTTGATTCAATTCAATTCTATTCCATTCCATTGCATTCCATTCCATTCCATTCCTTTCCGTTCCATTTTACTTGGGTTGATTCCATTCCATTCCATTCCATTCCATTCCATTCCATTCCATTCCATTCCAGTCCAGTCCATTCCAGTCCATTCTCCTCGGGTTCATTCCATTCCACTCCATTCCATTCCAATCCATTCCAATCCATTCCATTCTTCTCGGGTTGATTCCATTCCATTCCATTCCATTCCATTCCATTGCATTCCATTCCATTCCATTCCATTCCATTCCATTCCATTCCACTCGGGTTGATTCAATTCCATTCAATTGCATTCCATTCTGTTCCGTTCCATTCCGTTCAGTTAAATTCCATTCCATTCTACTTGGGTTGACTCAACTCAATTCTATTCCATTCCATTCCATTCCTTTCCATTCCATTCCATTCCATTCCATTATATTCCATCACATTCCATTCCACTCCATTCCATTCCATTGTACTCGGGTTGATTCCATTCCATTCCATTCAATTATTCCATTCCATTCCATTCCATTCCATTCAATTATTCCATTCCAGTCCATTCCACTCCATTATACTCGGGTTGATTCCTTTCCATTCCATTCCATTCCATTCTATTCCATTCCATTACATTACATTCCATTGCATTCCAATCCATACCATTGTACTCGGGTTGATTCCATTCCATTCCATTCCATTCCATTCCATTCCATTCCATTCCATTCCATTCCATTCCATTCCATTCCATTCCATTGCATTCCATTCCATTCCATTCCATTCCATTCCATTCCATTCCATTCCAATACATTCCATTCTACTTGGGTTCATTCCATTCTGTTCCGTTCTGTCCCGTCCTGCCCCGTCCCGTCCCATCCCGTCCCGTTCCGTTCTACTCGGGTTGATTCCATTCCATTCCATTCCGTTCCCCTCCTTTCTGTTCCGTTCCGATCCGTTCCGTTCCTTTCCACTCTGTTCCATTCTGTTCTGTTCTACTCGGGTTGATTCCATTCCATTCCATTCCATTCCATTCCATTCCATTCCATTCCATTCCATTCCATTCCATTCCATTCCATTCAGTTCTACTCGGGTTGATTCCATTCCGTTCCATTCGGTTCCTTTCCGTCCCATCCCGGCCCATCCCGTTCCGTTCTACTCGCGTCGATTCCTTTGCGTTCCTTTCTGTTCCGTTCTGCTCCGTTCCGTTCCTTTCCATTCCGTTCCGTTCCGTTCCATTCGGGTTGATTCAATTCGATTCTATTACATTCCATTACATTCCATTCCTTTCTGCTACGTTCCGCGTCGTTCTACTCAGGTTGATTCAATTCAATTCTATTGCATTGAATTCCATTCCATTCCATTCCATTGAATTCCATTCCATTCCATTCCATTCCATTGCATTCCATTCCATTCCTTTCCATTCCATTCCTTTCTACTCTGGTTGATTCCATTCCATTCCATTTTATTCCATTCTACTTGGGTAGATTCCATGCCATTCCATTCCATTCCATTCCATTCCATTCTACTCCATTCCATTCCATTCCATTCCGTTCTACTCGAGTAGATTCCATTCCATTCCATTAAATTCCATTGCATTCCATTCCATTCCATTCCACTCCATTCCACTCCATTCTACTCGGGTAGATTTCATCCTATTCCATTCCATTCCATTCCATTCCATTTCATTCCATTCCATTCCATTCTACTCGGGTTGATTCCATTCCATTCCATTCCATTCCATTCCATTCCATTCCATTATTCCATTCCATTCCATTCCATTCCATTCTACTCGGGTTGATTCCATTCTGTTCCGTTCCGTCCCGTCCCGTCCAATCCCGTCCCATCCCGTCTCGTTCTGTCCAGTCTCGTCCCGTTCCGTTCTACTGGGGTTGATTGCATTCCATTCTGTTCCTTTCCGTTCTGTTCTGTTCTGTTCCATTCCCTTCTGTTCCATTCCGCTCCGTTCTACTCGAGTTGATTTAATTCCATTCTGTTCCGTTCCATTCCATTCCGTTCCATTTCGCTATGTTCCGCATCGATCTACTCGGGTTGATTCAATTCCATTCTCTTCCATTCCATTCCATTCCCTTCCATTCCATTCCATTCCATTCGGTTCTACACGGGTTGATTCCATTCCATTCCGTTCCGTTCTGTCTCATCCCGTCCCGACCCGTCCCGTCCCGTACCGTCCCGATACGTCCCGTCCTGTCCCGTTCCGTTCTACTCGTTTTGATTCCATTCCTTTCTGTTCCGTTCTGTTCCATTCTGTTGTGTTCCGTTCCTTTCGCTTCTGTTCCTTTCCATTCCATTTCATTCCTTTCCACTCGGGTTGATTCAATTCCATTCTATTACTTTCCATTACATTCCGTTCCGTTCCGCTACGTTTTGCGTTGTACTATTCTGGTTGACTCAGTTCCATTCTATTGAATTGAATTCCATTCCACTCAATTCCATTCCATTCCATTCCATTCCATTCCATTCCATTCCATTCCATTCCATTCCTTTCCATTCCGTTCCACACGGGTTGATTCCATTCCTTTCCATGACATTCCATTCCATTCCATTCCATTCCATTCCTTTCTACTCGGGTTGACTGCATTGCACGCATTCCATTCCATTCCATTCCATTCCATTCCATTCCATTCCATTCCATTACATTCCATTACATTCCACTCGGGTTGATTACATTCTGTTCCGTTCAATCCTGTCCCGTCCCATCCTGTCCCGTGCCGTCCCGTCCAGTCCCATTCGATTCTACTCGGGTTCATTCCATTCCATTCCATTCCGTTCCGTTCCATTTCGTTCATTTCTGTTCCGTTTCGTTCTGTTCCATTCCGTTCCGTTCTACTCGGGTTGATTCAATTCCACTCTATTCCACTCCATTCCATTCCGTTCTGTTCCGCATTGTTCTGCGTCGATCTACTCGGATTGATTCAATTCCATTCTATTCCACTCCATTCCATTCCATTCCATTCCATTCCATTCCATTCCATTCCTTTCCATTCCATTCTTCTCGGGTTGATTCCATTCCATTCCATTCCATTCCATTCCATTCCATTCCATTCCATTCCATTCCATTCCATTCCATTCCATTCTGTTCTACACGGGTTGATTCCATTCCGTTCCATTCCGTTCCGTCCCGTCCCGTCCCGTCCTGTCCCGACCCGTCCCGTCCCGTCCCGTCCCGACCCGTCCCGTCCCGTCCCATTACGTTCTACACGTTTTGATTCCATTCCGTTCCGTTCCATTCTGTTCCATTCTGCTCTGTTCCGTTCCTTTCGGTTCCATTCCTTTCCATTCCATTTCATTCCATTCCACTCGGGTTGATTCAATTCCATTCTATTACTTTCCATTACATTCCGTTCCGTTCCGCTTCATTCTGCGTCGTACTATTCTGGTTGACTCAGTTCCATTCTATTGAATTGAATTCCATTCCACTCCATTCCATTCCATTCCATTCCATTCCATTCCTTTCCATTCCGTTCCATTCCATTCCATTTCAATCCATTCCATTCCATTCAATTCCATTCCGTTCCACACGGGTTGATTCCATTCCATTCCATTCCATTCCTATCCATTCCATTCCGTTCTACTCGGGTTGACTGCATTGCACTGCATTCCATTCCATTCCATTCCATTCCATTCCATTCCATTCCATTCCATTCCATTCCATTCCATTACATTCCATTACATTCCACTCGGGTTGATTACATTCTGTTCCGTTCAATCCTGTCCCGTCCCATCCTGTCCCGTGCCGTCCCGTCCCGTCCCGTTCCATTCTACTCGTGTTCATTCCATTCCATTCCATTCCGTTCCGTTCCATTTCGTTCATTTCTGTTCCGTTCCGTTCTGTTCCATTCCGTTCCGTTCTACTCGGGTTGATTCAATTCCACTCTATTCCACTCCATTCCATTCCGTTCTGTTCCGCATTGTTCTGCGTCGATCTACTCGGATTGATTCAATTCCATTCTATTCCACTCCATTCCATTCCATTCCATTCCATTCCATTCCATTCTATTCCATTCCTTTCCATTCCATTCTTCTCGGGTTGATTCCATTCCATTCCATTCCATTCCATTCCATTCCATTCCATTCCATTCCATTCCATTCCGTTCCATTCCATTCCATTCCATTCCATTCCATTCCATTCCATTCTGTTCTACACGGGTTGATTCCATTCCGTTCCATTCCGTTCCGTCCCGTCCCGTCCCGTCCTGTCCCGACCCGTCCCGTCCCGTCCCGTCCCGACCCGTCCCGTCCCGTCCCATTACGTTCTACACGTTTTGATTCCATTCCGTTCCGTTCCGTTCTGTTCCATTCTGCTCTGTTCCGTTCCTTTCGGTTCCATTCCTTTCCATTCCATTTCATTCCATTCCACTCGGGTTGATTCAATTCCATTCTATTACTTTCCATTACATTCCGTTCCGTTCCGCTTCATTCTGCGTCGTACTATTCTGGTTGACTCAGTTCCATTCTATTGAATTGAATTCCATTCCACTCCATTCCATTCCACTCCATTCCATTCCATTCCATTCCTTTCCATTCAGTTCCATTCCATTCCATTTCAATCCATTCCATTCCATTCAATTCCATTCCGTTCCATTCCATTCCATTCCATTCCATTCCAATCCATTCCATTCTACTCGGGTTGATTCCATTCCATTCCATTCCGTTGCATTCCATTCCATTCCATTCCATTCCATTCCATTCCATTCCATTGTACTCTGGTTGATTCCATTCCATTCCATTCCATTCAATTCCATTCCATTCCATTCCATTCCACTCCATTCCATTCCATTCTACTTGGGTTGATTCCACTGCATTCTATTCCATTCCATTCCATTCCATTCCATTCCATTCCATTCCATTCCATTCCATGCCATTCCACTCGGGTTGATTCCATTCCATTCCATTCCATTCCATTCCATTCCATTCCGTTCCATTCCATTCCATTCCACTCGGATTGATTGCTTTCCGTTCCGTTCCATCCCGTCCCTTCCCATCCCTTTCCGTCATATCCCGTCCCGTCCCGTCGCGTTCTGTTCTATATGGGTTGATTCCATTCCATTCCGTTCCGTTCTGTTCCGTTCCGTTCTGTTCCGTTCCATTCTGTTCCGTTCCATTCTATTACATTCCGTTCCGTTCTACTCGGGTTGATTCAATTCCATTCTATTCCATTCCATTCCATTCCATTCCGTTCCATTCCGCTATGTTCCACGTCGATCTACTCGGGTTGATTCAATTCCATTCTTTTCCCTTCCATTTCATTCCATTCCATTCCATTACATTCCATTCCATTGTACTCGGGTTGATTCCATTTGATTCCATTCCATTCCATTCCAATCCATTCCATTCGATTCCATTCCATTCCATTCCATTCCATTCCATTCCATTCCATTCCAGTCCTTTCCATTCCATTCTACTCAGGTTGATTCCATTCCATTCAATTCCATTCCATGCCATTCCATGCCATTCCACTCCATTCCATTCCATTCCATTCCATTGCATTCCATTCCATTCCATTCCTTTCCATTCCATTCCATTCCATTCCATTCCATTCCAATCCACTCCATTCCATTCCATTCCATTCCATTGCATTCCATTCCATTCCATTCTATTCCATTCCGTTCCATTCCACTCCCATCCGTTCCATTCTATTCGGGTTGATTCCATTCCATTCCTTTCCATTCCGTTCCTTTCTGTTCCGTTCCGTTCCGTTCCTTTCTGTTCCATTCTGTTCCATTCTACTCGGGTTGATTCAATTCCATTATATTCCATTCAATTCCATTCCGTTCTACTCGGGTTGATTCAATTCCATTCTATTCTGTTCCATTCCATTCCATTCTGTTCCGCTATGTTCCACGTCGATCTACCTGGGCTGATTCAATTCCATTCCATTCCATTCCATTCCATTCCATTCCATTCCATTCCATTCCGTTCTACTCGAGTTGATTGCATTCCACTGCATTCCATTCCATTCCATTCCAGTCCATTCCATTCCATTCCATTCCATTCCATTCCATTCCATTCTACTCGGGTTGATTCTATTCTGTTCCGTTCCGTCCCGTCCTGTCCCATCCCGTCCCGTCCCGCCCCGTCCCGTCCCGTTCCGTTCTACTCGGATTGATTCCATTCTATTCCGTTCCTTTCCATTGCGTTCCGTTCCGTTCCGTTCCGTTCTGTTCCATTCCGTTCCATTCTACTCGGGTTGATTCAATTTCATTCTGTTCCATTCCATTCCATTTCGTTCCGTTTCACTACGTTCCGCGTCGATCTACTCGGGTTGATTCTATTCCATTCCATTCGATTTCATTCCATTCCATTCCATTCCATTCCACTCCATTCCATTCCATTCCCTTCCATTCCATTCCATTCCATTCCATTCCCTTCCATTCCATTCCATTCCATTCCATTCCATTCCGTTCTACTCGCGTTGATTCCATGCCGTTCTGTTCCATTCAGTTCCATTCAGTCCCGTCCCATCCCGTCCCGCCCCAACCGGTCCCGTCCCGTTCCGTTCCGTTCTACTCGGGTTGGTTCCATTCCATTCCATTCCATTCCATTCCGTTCCGTTCCGTTCCGTTCCATTCCTTTCCGTTCTGTGCCTTTCCGTTCCGTTCCGTTCCGTTCCACTCGGGTTGATTCAATTCCATTCTATTACATTCCATTACATTCCGTTCCGTTCCGCTACGTTCTGCGTCGTACTACTCGGGTTGATTCAATTCCGTTCTATTCCAATGAATTCCATTCCATTCCAT
Source organism: Gorilla gorilla gorilla (assembly GCF_029281585.2). Lineage (NCBI taxonomy): Eukaryota > Metazoa > Chordata > Mammalia > Primates > Hominidae > Gorilla > Gorilla gorilla. The sequence continues at coordinate 1,044,944 of NC_073236.2, forward strand.
TCCATTCCATTCCATTCCATTCCATTCCATTCCATTCCATTCCATTCCATTCTACTCGGTTTGATTCAATTGCATTCTATTGCATTCCATTCCATTCCGTTCCGTTCCGTTCCATTCCATTCTACTCGGGTTGATTCAATTCAATTCTATTCCATTCCATTCCATTCCATTCCATTCCAGTCCATTCCATTCCATTCCATTCTATTCCATTCCATTCCATTACAATCCATTCCAATCCATTCCATTCTAATCGGGTTGATTCCATTCCATTGCTTTCCATTCCATTCCATTCCATTCCATTCCATTCCATTCCATTCCATTCCATTCCATTCCTTTCTACTCAGGTTGATTCCATTCCATTCCATTCCATTGCATTCCATTCCATTCCATTCCATTCCATTCCATTCCATTCCATTCCAGTCCATTCCATTCCATTCCATTCCATTCCATTCCATTCCATTCCATTCCATTCCACCCGGGTTGATTCCATTCCATTCCATTGCATTCCATTCCATTCCATTCCACTCCATTCCATTCCATTCCAGTCCATTCCATTCCATTCTTCTCTGGTTGAATCCATTCCATTCTATTCCATTCCATTCCATTCCATTATATTCCATTCCATTCCATTCCACTCCCATCCGTTCCGTTCTATTCGGGTTGATTCCATTCCATTCCTTTCCATTCCGTTCCTTTCTGTTCCATTTCGTTCCGTTCCTTTCTGTTCCATTCTGTTCCATTCTACTCGGGTTGATTCAATTCCATTCTATTCCATTCAATTCCATTCCGTTCTACTCGGGTTGATTCAATTCCATTCTATTCTGTTCCATTCCATTCCATTCTGTTCCGCTATGTTCCGCGTCGATCTACCTGGGCTGATTCCATTCCATTCCATTCCATTCCATTGCATTCCATTCCATTCCATTGCATTCCATTCCATTCCATTGCATTCCATTCCATTCCATTCCATTCCATTCCTTTCCATTCCATTCCATTCCATTCCATTCTGCTCGGGTTGATTCCATTCCATTCCATTCCATTCCATTCCATTCCATTCCATTCCATTCCATTGTACTCTGGTTGATTCCATTCCATTCCATTCCATTCCATTCCATTCCATTCCATTCCATTCCATTCCATTCCATTCAATTCCATTCCATTCCTCTCCACTCCATTCCATTCTACTTGTTTTGATTCCACTCCATTCTATTCCATTCCGTTCCATTCCACTCCCATCTGTTCCATTCTATTCGGGTTGATTCCACTCCATTCCTTTCCATTCCGTTCCTTTCCGTTCCGTTCCGTTCTGTTCCCTTCTGTTCCATTCTGTGCCATTCTACTCGGGTTGATTCAATTCCATTCAATTCCATTCAATTCCATTCCGTTCTACTCGGGTTGATTCAATTCCATTCTATTCCATTCCATTCCATTCCATTCTGTTCCTCTATGTTCCGCGTCGATCTACCTGGGCTGATTCAATTCCATTCCATTCCATTCCATTGCATTCCATTCCATTCCATTCCATTCCATTCCATTCCATTCCATTCCATTCCATTCCATTCAATTGCATTCCGTTCCATTCCATTGTATTCCATTCCATTCCAATCCATTCCATTCTATTCCAATCCATTCCATTCCACTCCTATCCGTTCCGTTCTATTCGGGTTGATTCCATTCCATTCCTTTCCATTCCGTTCCTTTCTGTTCCGTTCCGTTCCGTTCCTTTCTGTTCCATTCTGTTCCATTCTACTCGGGTTGATTCAATTCCATTCTATTCCATTCAATTCCATTCCGTTCTACTCGGGTTGATTCAATTCCATTCTATTCTGTTCCATTCCATTCCATTCTGTTCCGCTATGTTCCGCGTCGATCTATCTGGGCTGATTCCATTCCATTCCATTCCATTCCATTGCATTCCATTCCATTCCATTCCATTGCATTCCATTCCATTCCATTCCATTGCATTCCATTCCATTCCATTCCATTGCATTCCATTCCATTCCATTCCATTGCATTCCATTCCATTCCATTCCATTCCATTCCATTCCATTCCATTCCATTGCATTCCATTCCATTCCATTCCATTCTATTCCATTCCATTCCAATCCTTTCCATTCCATTCCATTCCATTCCGTTCTACTAGGGTAGATTCCATTCCATTCCGTTCCGATCCGTTCCATCCCGTCCTGATCCGTCCCGTACCGTTCGGTACCGTCCCGTACCATCCTGTCCCGTTCCGTTCTACTCGGGTTGATTCCATTCCGTTACTTTCCGTTCTGTTCCGTTTCTTTCCGTTCCTTTCCATTCCGTACCTTTCCGATCGGTTTCGTTCCGTTCCACTCAGTTTGATTCAATTCCATTCTATTGGATTCCATTACATTCCAATCCGTTCCGCTACGTTCCGCGTCGTTCTTCTCGGGTTGATTCAATTCCATTCTATTCCATTGAATTCCATTCCATTCCATTCCGTTACATTCCATTCCGTTCTACTCGGGTTGATTCTATTAAATTCTATTCCATTCCATTCCATTCCATTCCATTCCATTCCATTCCATTCCATTCCATTCCATTCCATTCCGTTCCACTCGGGTTGATTCCATGCCATTCAGTTCCGTTCAGTTCCATCCAGTCCCGTCCCATCCCGTCCCGCCCCAACCGGTCCCGTCCCGTTGCGTTCCGTTCTACTCGGGTTGGTTCCATTCCATTCCGTTCCGTTCCGTTCAATTCCGTTCCGTTCCATTCCTTTCCGTTCCGTGCCTTTCCGTTCCGTTCCGTTGTGTTCCACTCGGGTTGACTCAATTCCATTCTATTACATTCCATAACATTCCGTTCCGTTCCGCTACGTTCTGCGTCGTACTACTCGGGTTGATTCAATTCCGTTCTATTCTAATGAATTCCATTCCATTCCATTCCATTCCATTCTATTCCATTCCATTCCATTCTACTCGGTTTGATTCAATTGCATTCTATTGCATTCCATTCCATTCAATTCCATTCCATTCCATTCCATTCCATTCCGTTCCAGTCCGTTCCATTCCATTCCAGTCCTCTCCATTAAATTCTACTCTGGTTGATTCCATTCCATTCTATTCCATTCCATTCCGTTCCATTACATTAAATTCCATTCCATTCCATTCCATTCTACTCGGGTTGATTCCATTCCATTCCATTCCATTCCATTCCATTCCATTCCATTCCATTCCATTCGGGTTGATTCAATTCCATTCTATTCCAATCCATTCCATTGTACTCGGGTTGATTCCATTCCATTCCGTTCCATTCCATTCCATTCCATTCCATTCCATTCCATTCCATTCTACTCGGGTTGATTCCATTCAGTTCCAATCCATTCCATTCCATTCCATTCCATTCCATTCCATTCCATTCCATTCCATTCCATTCCATTCCATTCCATTCCATTCCATTCCATTCCATTCAGTTCTACTCAGGTTGATTCCATTCCGTTCCATTCGGTTCCTTTCCGTCCCATCCCGGCCCATCCCGTCCCGTTCTACTCGCGTGGATTCCTTTGTGTTCCTTTCCGTTCCATTCCATTCCACTCGGGTTGATTCAATTCGATTCTATTACATTCAATTACATTCCATTCCGTTCCGCTACGTTCCGCGTCGTTCTACTCGGGTTGATTCAATTCAATTCTATTGCATAGAATTCCATTCCATTCCATTCCATTGAATTCAATTCCATTCCGTTCCATTACATTCCATTCCTTTCTACTCTGGTTGATTCCTTTCCATTCCATTTTATTCCATTCTACTTGGGTAGATTCCATTCCATTCCATTCCATTCCTTTCCATTCCATTCCATTCCATTCCATTCCATTCCATTCCATTCCATTCCGTTCTACTCGAGTAGATTCCATTCCTTTCCATTCCATTCCATTCCATTCCATTCCATTCCATTCCATTACACTCCAATCTACTCGGGTTGATTTCATTCTATTCCATTCCATTCCATTCCATTCCATTCCATTCCATTCCATTCCATTCCATTCCATTCCATTCCATTCCATTCCATTTCATTCCATTCCATTCCATTCCATTCCATTCTACTCGGGTTGATTCCATTCCATTCCATTCCATTATTCCATTCCATTCCATTCCATTCTACTCGGGTTGACTCCATTCTGTTCCGTACCATCCCATTCTTTCCCGTCCCGTCCCATACCATCCCGTCCCGTTCCGTTCTACTCGTTTTGATTCCGTTCCATTCCATTCCGTTCTGTTCCATTCTGTTCCGTTCCGTTCCTTTCAGTTTCGTTCCTTTCCATTCCATTTCATTCCATTCCACTCGGGTTGATTTAATTCCATTCTATTACATTCGATTACATTCCGTTCCGTTCTGCTACGTGCTGCGTCGTACTATTCGGGTTGACTCAATTCCATTCTATTGAATTGAATTCCATTCCAATGCATTCCATTCCATTCCATTACATTACATTCCGTTCCACACGGGTTGATTCCATTCCATTCCATTCCACTCCATTCCATTCCATTCCATTCCATTCCATTCCATTACACTACATTACATTGTACTCGGGTTGATTGCATTCCATTCCATTCCATTCCATTCCATTCCATTCCATTCCATTCCATTCCACTCCGGTTGGTTACATTCTCTTCCGTTCCGTCCTGTCCCGTCCCGTCCTGTCCCGTGCCGTCCCGTCCCGTCCCATTCCGTCCTACTCGGTTTGATTCCATTCCATTCCATTCCGTTCCGTTCCATTTCGTTCCGTTCCGTTCTGTTCCGTTCTGTCCCATTCCGTTCCATTCTACTCGGGTTGATTCAACTCCACTCTATTCCACTCCATTACATTCCGTTCCATTCCGCTTTGTTCCACTTCGATCTGTTCGGGTTGATTCAATTCCATTCTATTCCATTCAATTCCATTCCATTCCATTCCATTCCATTCCATTCCATTCCAGTCCATTCCAGTCCATTCCATTCCATTATTCTCAGGTTGATTCCATTCCATTCCATTCCATTCCATTCCATTCCATTCCATTCCATTCCATTCCATTCCCTTCCCTTCTACTCGGGTTGATTCCATTCCGTTCCATTCCGTTCCGTCCCGTACCGTCCCGTCCCGACCCATCCCGTCCCGTCCCGTCCCGACCCGTCCCGTCCCGTCCCGTTCCGTTCTACTCGGGTTGATTCCATTCCGTTCCGTTCCATTCCGTTCCGTTCTGTTAAGTTCCTTTCTTTTCCGTTCCGGTCCTTTCCGTTTCTTTCCGTTCCGTTCCAGTTGGGTTGATTCAATTCCATTCTATTATATTCCATTACATTCCGTTCCATTCCGCTACGTTCTGCATCTTACTACTCGGGTTGACTCAATTCCATTATTTTCCATTGAATTCCATTCCACTGAATTTCATTCCATTCCATTCCATTCCATTCCATTCCATTCCATTCCATTCCATTCCATTCCATTCAACTCTGGTTGATCATTCCAATCCATTCCATTCCATTCCATTCCATTCCACTCCATTCCATTCCGTTCTACTTGGGTTGATTCCATTCCGTTCCATTCCGTCCCGTCCTGACCCATCCCATCCCGTCCCATCCCGTTCCATTCTAATCGTGTTGATTCCATTCCGTTCCATTCCGTTCCGTTCCATTCCACTCGGGTGGATTAAATTCCATTCCATTCCATTCCATTCCATTCCATTCCATTCCATTCCATTCCATTCCATTCCATTCCTTTCCATTCCACTCGGGTTGATTCAATTCCATTCCATTTCGTTCCTTTCCATTCCGTTCCGTTCTACTCTTGTTTATTCAATTCCATTCTGTTCTTTTCCATCCCATTCCATCCCATTCCATTCCATTCCATTCCATTCCATTCCGTTCAACTCTGGTTGATCATTCCAATCCATTCCATTCCATTCCATTCCATTCCATTCCATTCCATTCCATTCCATTCCATTCCATTCCATTCCATTCCATTCTATTCCATTCCATTCCATTCCCTTCCATTCTACTCGGGTTGATTCAATTCCATTCTATTCCATTCCATTCCATTCAGTTCCGTTCCGCTATGTTCCGCATCGATCTACTCGGGTTGATTCAATTCCATTCTATTCCATTCCATTCCATTCTATTACATTCCATTCCGTTCTACTCGGATTGAATCCATTCTGTTCCATTCCGTTCCGTTCTATTCCGTCCCGTCCCGTCCCGTCCTGTCCCGTCCCGTCCCGTTCCATTCTACTCGGGTTGATTCCATTCCATTCCATTCCGTTCCGTTCCGTTCCATTCCATTCCGTTTCACTCGGGTTGATTCAATTACATTCTATTTCATTCTATTCCATTCCGTTCCGTTCCATTACTTTCCGTTCCATTCCGTTCCGTTCTGTTCTACTCGCATTTTTTTCAATTCTATTCTATTCCATTCCATTCCATTCCATTTCATTCCATGCCATTCCATTCCGTGCTTCTCGAGTTCATAACATTCCATTCTTCCATTCCATTCCATTCTATTCCATTCTACTCGGGTTGATTCCATTTCATTCCATTCCATTCCATTTCGTTCCTTTCCATTCCGTTCCGTTCTACTCTTGTTTATTCAATTCCATTCTATTCCATTCCATCCCATTCCATTCCATTCCATTCCATTCAATTCCGTTCAACTCAGGTTGATCATTCCATTCCATTCCATTCCATTCCATTCCATTCCATTCCATTCCATTCCATTCCATTCCATTCCATTGCATTCCATTCCATTCCATTCCATTCCATTCCATTCCATTCCATTCCATTCCATTCCATTCTACTCGGTTTGATTCCATTCTCTTCCGTTCCGTTCCTTTCCGTCCCGTCCCATCCCGTTCCGTTCTACTCGGGTTGATTCCATTCCGTTCCGTTCCGTTCCATTCCGTTCCATTCCATTCCGTTCCATTCCGTTCCATTCTACTCGGGTTGATTCAATTCCATTCTATTCCACTCCTTTCCATTCCGTTCCATTCTGCTATGTTCCGCGTCGATCTATTCAGTTTGATTCAATTCCATTCTGTTCCGTTGAATTCCATTCCATTCCATGCCATTCCATTCCATTCCGTTCCATTCCATTCCATTCCATTCCATTCCATTCCATTCCATTCCATTCCATTCCATTCTAATCAGGTTGATTCAATTCATTTCTATTCCATTCCATTCCACTCCGTTCCATTCCGTTCCGTTCCGTTCCATTCCATTCTACTCTGGTTGATTCAATTCCATTCTATTCCATTCCATTCCTTTCCATTCCATTCCATTCCATTCCATTCCATTCCATTCCATTCCATTCCATTGTACTCGGGTTGATTCCATTGCATTCTATTCCGTTCCATTCCATTCCATTCCATTCCATTCCAGTCCATTCCATTCCATTCTACTCGGGTTGATTCCATTCCATTCCATTCCATTCCGTTGTACTCGGGTTGATTCCATTGCATTCCATTCCGTTCCATTCCACTCCATTCCATTCCAGTCCATTCCATTCCATTCTACTCAGGTTGATTCCATTCCAGTCCATTCCATTCCATTCCATTCCATTCCATTCCACTCGGGTTGATTCCATTCTGTTACATTCCGTCCCGTCCCGTCCTGTCCGTTCATGTCCTGACCCATCCCGTTCCATTCTACTCTCTTTCATTCCATTCCATTCCATTTCATTCCATTCCACTTGCGTTGATTCCATTCTGTTCCGTTCCGTCCCGTCCCGTCCTGTCCGTTCATGTCCTGTCCCGTCCTGTTCCATTCTACTCTGGTTGATTCCATTCCATTCTGTTCCGTTCCGTTCCATTCCGTTCCGTTCCGTTCCATTCAGTTCCGTTCTGTTTCACTCCATTCCGTTCCACTCGGGTTGATTCAATTCCATTCTATTCCATTCCATTCCATTACGTTCTGTTCCGCTATGTTCTGCGTCGATATACTCAGTTTGATTCAATTCTATTTTCTTCCATTCCATTCCATTCCATTCCATTCCATTCCATTCCATTCCATTCCATTCCATTCCATTCCATTTTGTTCTACTCGTGTTTATTCCTTTCCGTTCCGGTCTGTTCCGTCCGTCCCGACCCATCCCGTCCCGTCCCGTCCCGTTCCGTTCTACTCGGGTTGATTCCATTCCATTCTGTTCCTTTTCGTTCCGTTCCGTTACATTCCGTTCTGTTCAATTCCGTTCCGTTCTACTCGGGTTGATTCAATTCCATTCTGTTCCATTTCTTTCCATTCCGTTCTGTTTCGCTATGATCCGCGTCATTCTACTCGGGTTGATTCAATTCCGTTCTATTCCATTCTGTTCCATTCCATTCCATTCCATTCCATTCCATTCCATTCCATTCCATTCCATTCCATTCCATTCCATTCCACTCTACTCGGGTTGATTCCATTCCGTTCTGTTCCCTTCCGTCCCGTCCCGTCCCGACACATCCCGTCCCGTCCCGACCCGTCCCGTCCCGCCCGTTCCATTCTACTCTTGTTGATTCCATTCCGTTCTGTTCCGTTCCATTCCATTCTGATCTGTTCCGTTCCGTTACTTTCCGTTCCGTTCCTTTCCGTTCCGTTCCGTTCCATTCCGTTCCACTCGGGTTGATTCAATTCCATTCTACTACTTTCCATTACTTTCCGTTCCGTTCCGCTACGTTCTGCGTCGTACTACTCAGGTTGATTCAATTCCATTGTATTCCATTGAATTCCATTGAATTCCATTGAATTCCATTCCATTCCATTCCGTTCCATTCCACTCCATTCCATTCCATTCTACACGGGTTTATTCCATTCCATTCCATTCCATTCCATTCCATTCCATTCCATTCCATTCCATTCCATTCTACTCGGTTTGATTCAATTCCATTCTATTCCATTCCATTCCGTTCCATTCCATTCCGTTCCGTACCATTGGTTTCCATTCCGTTCTACTCTGGTTGATTCTATTCACTTCTATTCCATCCCATTCCCTTCCATTCCATTCCTTTCCATTCCATTGTACTCGGGTTGATTCCATTCCATTCCATTCCATTCCATTCCATTCCATTCCATTCTATTCCATTCCTTTCCAGTCCATTCCATTCCATTCTACTCGGGTTGATTCCATTCCATTCCATTCCATTCCATTCCATTCCATTCCATTCCATTCCATTCCACTCCATTCCATTCCGTTCCACTCCATTCCATTCCATTCCATCCCATTCCACTCCATTCCATTCCATTCCATCCCATTCCATCCCATTCCATTCCATTCTACTCCATTCCATTCCATTCCACTCCATTCCATTCCATTCCGTTCCATTCCATTCCATTCCATTCCATTCCGTTCCATTCCATTCCATTCCATTCCATTCCATTCCATTCCATTCCACTCTATTCCATTCCATTCTACTCCGGTTGATTCCATTCTGTTCCGTTCCATCCTGTCCCGTCCCGTCCCGTCCCTTCCCTTCCCATTCCGTTTCGTTCTACTCGGGTTGATTCAATGCCATTCTATTCCATTCCATTCCATTCCGTTCCGTTCTGCTATGTTCCGCGTCGATCTACTCGGGTTGATTCCATTCCAATGCATTGCATTCCATTCCATTCCATTCCGTTCCATTCCATCCCATTCCATTCCATTGCATTCCATTCCATTCCATTCCGTTCCATTCCATTCCATTCCATTCCGTTCTACTCGGGTTGATTCCATTCTTTTCCGATCCGTACCGTTCCGTCCCGTCCCGACACGTCCCGTCCTGTTCCGTCCCGTTCCGTTCTACTCGGGTTGATTCCATTTGGTTCTGTTCCGTTTCTTTCCATTCCGTTCCGTTCCACTCGGGATGATTCAATTACATTGTGCTCCATTCCATTACATTCCGTTCCGTTCCGCTGTGTTCCGTTTCGGTCTACTCGGGTTGATTCAATTCCATTCTATTCCATTCCATTCCATTGTGTTCCATTCCATTCTGTTCTACTCGGGTTGATTCCATTCCATTCCATTCCATTCCATTCCATTCCATTCCATTCCATTCCATTCCACTCGGGTTGATTCAATTCCATTCAATTGCATTCCATTCTGTTCCGTTCCATTCCGTTCAGTTAAATTCCATTCCATTCTACTTGGGTTGACTCAACTCAATTCTATTCCATTCCATTCCATTCCTTTCCATTCCATTCCATTCCATTCCATTATATTCCATCACATTCCATTCCACTCCATTCCACTCCATTATACTCGGGTTGATTCCTTTCCATTCCATTCCATTCCATTCTATTCCATTCCATTACTTTACATTCCATTGCATTCCAATCCATACCATTGTACTCGGGTTGATTCCATTCCATTCCATTCCATTCCATTCCATTCCATTCCATTCCATTCCATTCCATTCCATTCCATTGCATTCCATTCCATTCCATTCCATTCCATTCCATTCCATTCCATTCCATTCCATTCCAATACATTCCATTCTACTTGGGTTCATTCCATTCTGTTCCGTTCTGTCCCGTCCTGCCCCGTCCCGTCCCATCCCGTCCCGTTCCATTCTACTCGGGTTGATTCCATTCCATTCCATTCCGTTCCCCTCCTTTCTGTTCCGTTCCGATCCGTTCCGTTCCTTTCCACTCTGTTCCATTCTGTTCTGTTCTACTCGGGTTGATTCCATTCCATTCCATTCCATTCCATTCCATTCCATTCCATTCCATTCAGTTCTACTCGGGTTGATTCCATTCCGTTCCATTCGGTTCCTTTCCGTCCCATCCCGGCCCATCCCGTTCCGTTCTACTCGCGTGGATTCCTTTGCGTTCCTTTCTGTTCCGTTCTGCTCCGTTCCGTTCCTTTCCATTCCGTTCCGTTCCGTTCCACTCGGGTTGATTCAATTCGATTCTATTACATTCCATTACATTCCATTCCTTTCTGCTACGTTCCGCGTCGTTCTACTCAGGTTGATTCAATTCAATTCTATTGCATTGAATTCCATTCCATTCCATTCCATTGAATTCCATTCCATTCCATTCCATTCCATTGCATTCCATTCCATTCCATTCCATTCCATTCCTTTCTACTCTGGTTGATTCCATTCCATTCCATTTTATTCCATTCTACTTGGGTAGATTCCATGCCATTCCATTCCATTCCATTCCATTCCATTCTACTCCATTCCATTCCCTTCCATTCCGTTCTACTCGAGTAGATTCCATTCCATTCCATTAAATTCCATTGCATTCCATTCCATTCCATTCCACTCCATTCCACTCCATTCTACTCGGGTAGATTTCATCCTATTCCATTCCATTCCATTCCATTCCATTTCATTCCATTCCATTCCATTCTACTCGGGTTGATTCCATTCCATTCCATTCCATTCCATTCCATTCCATTATTCCATTCCATTCCATTCCATTCCATTCTACTCGTGTTGATTCCATTCTGTTCCGTTCCGTCCCGTCCCGTCCAATCCCGTCCCATCCCGTCTCGTTCTGTCCAGTCTCGTCCCGTTCCGTTCTACTGGGGTTGATTGCATTCCATTCTGTTCCTTTCCGTTCTGTTCTGTTCTGTTCCATTCCCTTCTGTTCCATTCTGCTCCGTTCTACTCGAGTTGATTTAATTCCATTCTGTTCCGTTCCATTCCATTCCGTTCCATTTCGCTATGTTCCGCATCGATCTACTCGGGTTGATTCAATTCCATTCTCTTCCATTCCATTCCATTCCCTTCCATTCCATTCCATTCCATTCGGTTCTACACGGGTTGATTCCATTCCATTCCGTTCCGTTCTGTCTCATCCCGTCCCGACCCGTCCCGTCCCGTACCGTCCCGATACGTCCCGTCCTGTCCCGTTCCGTTCTATTCGTTTTGATTCCATTCCTTTCTGTTCCGTTCTGTTCCATTCTGTTGTGTTCCGTTCCTTTCGCTTCCGTTCCTTTCCATTCCATTTCATTCCTTTCCACTCGGGTTGATTCAATTCCATTCTATTACTTTCCATTACATTCCGTTCCGTTCCGCTACGTTTTGCGTTGTACTATTCTGGTTGACTCAGTTCCATTCTATTGAATTGAATTCCATTCCACTCAATTCCATTCCATTCCATTCCATTCCATTCCATTCCATTCCATTCCTTTCCATTCCGTTCCACACGGGTTGATTCCATTCCTTTCCATGACATTCCATTCCATTCCATTCCATTCCATTCCATTCCGTTCTACTCGGGTTGACTGCATTGCACTGCATTCCATTCCATTCCATTCCATTCCATTCCATTCCATTCCATTCCATTCCATTACATTCCATTACATTCCACTCGGGTTGATTACATTCTGTTCCGTTCAATCCTGTCCCGTCCCATCCTGTCCCGTGCCGTCCCGTCCAGTCCCATTCCATTCTACTCGGGTTCATTCCATTCCATTCCATTCCGTTCCGTTCCATTTCGTTCATTTCTGTTCCGTTCCGTTCTGTTCCATTCCGTTCCGTTCTACTCGGGTTGATTCAATTCCACTCTATTCCACTCCATTCCATTCCGTTCTGTTCCGCATTGTTCTGCGTCGATCTACTCGGATTGATTCAATTCCATTCTATTCCACTCCATTCCATTCCATTCCATTCCATTCCATTCCATTCCATTCCATTCCTTTCCATTCCATTCTTCTGGGGTTGTTTCCATTCCATTCCATTCCTTTCCATTCCATTCCGTTCCATTCCATTCCATTCCATTCCATTCCATTCCATTCCATTCCATTCCATTCCATTCCATTCTGTTCTACACGGGTTGATTCCATTCCGTTCCATTCCGTTCCGTCCCGTCCCGTCCCGTCCTGTCCCGACCCGTCCCGTCCCGTCCCGTCCCGACCCGTCCCGTCCCGTCCCATTACGTTCTACACGTTTTGATTCCATTCCGTTCCGTTCCGTTCTGTTCCATTCTGCTCTGTTCCGTTCCTTTCGGTTCCATTCCTTTCCATTCCATTTCATTCCATTCCACTCGGGTTGATTCAATTCCATTCTATTACTTTCCATTACATTCCGTTCCGTTCCGCTTCATTCTGCGTCGTACTATTCTGGTTGACTCAGTTCCATTCTATTGAATTGAATTCCATTCCACTCCATTCCATTCCATTCCATTCCATTCCATTCCATTCCTTTCCATTCCGTTCCATTCCATTCCATTTCAATCCATTCCATTCCATTCAATTCCATTCCGTTCCACACGGGTTGATTCCATTCCATTCCATTCCATTCCTATCCATTCCATTCCGTTCTACTCGGGTTGATTGCATTCCACTCCATTCCATTCCATTCCATTCCATTCCATTCCATTCCATTACATTCCATTCCATTCCACTCGGGTTGATTACATTCTGTTCCGTTCCATCCTGTCCCATCCCGTCCTGTCCCGTGCCGTCCCGTCCCGTCCCGTTCCGTTCTACTCGGGTTGATTCCATTCCATTCCATTCCGTTCCGTTCCGTTCTTTTCCATTCCGTTCCGTTCTACTCGGGTTGATTCAATTCCACTCTATTCCACTCCATTCCATTCCGTTCCGTTCCGCGTTGTTCCGCGTCGATCTACTCGGGTTGATTCAATTCCATTCTATTCCATTCCCTTCCATTCGATTCCATTCCATTATTGCATTACATTCCATTCCATTCTACTCGGGTTGATTGTATTCTGTTCCGTTCCGTCCTGTCCCGTCCCATCCCGTCCCGTCCCGCCCCGTCCTGTCTCGTTCCATTCTACTCGGGTTGATTCCATTCCATTCCGTTCCTTTCCATTGCGTTCCGTTCCGTTCCGTTCTGTTCCATTCCGTTCCATTCTACTTGGGTTGATTCAATTCCATTCTGTTCCATTCCATTCCATTCCGTTCCGTTTCACTACGTTCCGCTTCGATCTACTCGGGTTGATTCTATTCCATTCCATTCCATTTCATTCCATTCCATTCCATTCCATTCCATTCCATTCCATTCCATTCCGTTCTACTCGGGTTGATTCCATGCCGTTCCGTTCCATTCAGTTCCATCAAGTCCCGTCCCATCCCGTCCCGCCGTAACCGGTCACGTCCTGTTCCGTTCCGTTCTACTCGGGTTGGTTCCATACCATTCCGCTCCGTTCCGTTCCGTTCCGTTCCATTCCTTTCCGTTCCGTGCCTTTCCGTTCCGTTCTGTTCCGTTCCACTCGGGTTGATTCAATACCATTCTATTACTTTCCATTACATTCCGTTCCGTTCCGCTACGTTCTGCGTCATACTACTCGGGTTTATTCAATTCCGTTCTATTCCAATGAATTCCATTCCATTCCATTCCATTCCATTCCATTCCATTGCATTCCATTCCATTCCATTCTACTCGGTTTCATTCAATTGCATTCTGTTGCATTCCATTCCATTCCATTCCATTCCGTTCCCTTCCGTTCCGTTCCGTTCCATTCTAATCGGGTTGATTCAATTCTATTCTACTCCATTCTATTCCATTCCATTCCATTCCAGTCCATTCCATCGCAGTCCAATCCATTCTATTCCATTCCATTCCACTACAATCCATTCCAATCCATTCCATTCTAATCGGGTTGATTCCATTCCATTGCATTCCATTCCATTCCATTCCATTCCATTCCATTCCATTCCATTCCATTCCATTCTACTCGGGTTGACTCCATTCTGTTCCGTACCGTCCCATTCTTTCCCGTCCCGTCCGGTCCCATCCCGTCCCGTTCCGTTCTACTCGGGTTGATTCCATTCCATTCCATTCCGTTCACTTCCTTTCCGTTCGGTTCCGATCCGTTCCGTTCCATTCCATTCTGTTCCATTCTGTTCCGTTCTACTCAGGTTGATTCCATTCCATTCCATTCTATTCCATTCCATTCCATTCCATTCCATTCCATTCCATTCCATTCCATTAAACTCGGGTTGATTCCATTCCATTCCATTCCATTCCATTCCATTCCATTCCATTCCAATCCATTCCATTCTACTTGGGTTCATTCCTTTCCCTTCCATTCCATTGCATTCCATTCCATTTCATTCCGTTCAATTCCAATCCATTCCGTTCTACACGAGTTCATTCCATTCCATTCCATTATTGCATTCCACTCCATTCCATTCTACTCGGGTTGATTCTATTCTTTTCCGTTCCATCCCGTCCCGTCCCATCCCGTCCCGTCCCGCCCCGTCCCGTCCCGTTCTGTTCTACTCGGGTTGATTCCATTCCATTCCGTTCCTTTCCATTGCATTCCGTTCCGTTCCGTTCTGTTCCATTCCGTTCCATTCTACTCGGGTTGATTCAATTCCATTCTGTTCCATTCCATTCCATTCCGTTCCGTTTCACTATGTTCCGTGTCGATCTACTCGGGTTGATTCTATTCCATTCCATTCCATTCCATTCCATTCCATTCCATTCCATTCCATTCCATTCCAATCCACTCCATTCCATTCCATTCTACTCGGGTTGATTCCATTTTGTTCCATTCTGTCCCATCCCGTCCCATCCCGTCCCATCCCTTTCCATTCTACTCGGGTTGATTCCATTCCGTTCCATTCCGATCTGTTCCGTTTCGTTCCTTTCCGTTCCGTTCTGTTCCATTCTGTTCTGTTCTACTCGGGTTGATTCAATTCCACTCTATTCCACTCCATTCCATTCCGTTCCGTTCCGCTTTGTTCTGCGTCGATCTACTCGGGTTGATTCAATTCCATTCTATTCCATTCCATTCCATTCCATTCCATTCCATTCCATTCCATTCCCTTCCATTCCATTCCATTCCACTCGGGTTCATTCAATTCTATTCTTTTCCATTCCATTCCATTCCGTTCCATTTCTTTCCGTTCCGTTCCTTTCCGTTCCTTTCCATTCCGTTCTACGTGGGTTGATTCAATTCAATTCTATTCCATTCCATTCCATTCCATTCCATAGTACTCGGGTTGATTCCACTCCATTCCATTCCATTCCGTTCCATTCCATTCCATTCCATTCCAGTCCATTCCATTCCATTCTACTTGGGTTGATTCCATTCCATTCCATTCCATTCCATTTCATTCCATTCCATTCCATTCCACTCCATTCCATTCCATTCCATTCCATTCTCCTCGTGTTGATTCCATTCCATTTCATTCCATTCCATTCCAGTCCATTCCATTCTACTCTACTCGGGTTGATTCCATTCCATTCCATTCCATTCCATTCCATTCCATTCCATTCCATTCCATTCCATGCCATTCCACTCGGGTTGATTCCATTCCATTCCATTCCATTCCATTCCATTCCATTCCATTCCATTCCATTCCATTCCATTCCATTCCGTTCCATTCCATTCCATTCCACTCGGATTGATTGCTTTCCGTTCCATTCCGTCCCGTCCCTTCCCATCCCTTTCCGTCATATCCCATCCCGTCCCGTCGCGTTCTGTTCTACATGGGTTGATTCCATTCCATTCCGTTCCGTTCTGTTCCATTCCGTTCTCTTCCGTTCCATTCTGTTCTGTTCCATTCTATTCCATTCCGTTCCGTTCTACTCGGGTTGATTCCATTCCATTCTATTCCATTCCATTCCATTCCATTCCGTTCCATTCCTCTATGTTCCACGTCGATCTACTCGGGTTGATTCAATTCCATTCTTTTCCCTTCCATTTCATTCCATTCCATTCCATTACATTCCATTCCATTGTACTCGGGTTGATTCCATTTGATTCCATTCCATTCCATTCCAATCCATTCCATTCCATTCCATTCCATTCCATTCCATTCCATTCCATTCTACTCAGGTTGATTCCATTCCATTCCATTCCATTCAATTCCATTCCATGCCATTCCACTCCATTCCATTCCATTCCATTCCATTCCATTCCATTCCATTCCATTCCATTCCAGTCCATTCCATTCCATTCCAGTCCATTCCATTCCATTCTTCTCTGGTTGATTCCATTCCATTCTATTCCATTCCATTCCATTCCATTATATTCCATTCCATTCCATTCCATTCCATTCCATTCCATTCCATTCCATTCCATTCCATTCCATTCCATTCCATTCCATTCCATTCCATTCCGGTTGATTCAATTCCATTCTATTCCATTCCATTCCGTTCCGTTCCATTCTGATCCGTTCCATTCCGTTCCGTTCCATTCTACTTGGGTTGATTCAATTCAATTCTATTCCATTTCATTCCATTCCATTCCATTACATTCCATTCCATTGTACTCGGGTTGATTCCATTCGATTCCATTCCATTCCACTCGGGTTGATTCCATTCCATTCCATTCCATTCCATTCCATTCCATTCCATTCCATTCCATTCCATTCCATTCCATTCCATTCCATTCCATTCCATTCTATTTCAGTCCATTCCATTTCATTCCATTCCATTCCATTCCATTCCATTCCATTCCATTCCATTCCATTCCCTTCCAGTCCATTTCATTCCATTCCAGTCCATTCCATTCCATTCTACTCGGGTTGATTCCATTCCATTCTATTCCATTCCACTCCATTCCATTCCATTCCATTCCATTCCATTCGGTTCTACACGGTTTGATTCCATTCCATTCCGTTCCGTTCCGTCCCATCCCGTCCCGACCCATCCCGTCCCGTACCGTCCCCACCCATCCCGTCCCGTCCCGTTCTACTCGTTTTGATTCTGTTCCATTCCATTCCGTTCTGTTCCATTCTGTTCCGTTCCGTTCCTTTCAGTTCCGTTCCTTTCCATTCCATTTCATTCCATTCCACTCGGGTTGATTTAATTCCATTCTATTACATTCGATTACATTCCGTTCCGTTCTGCTACGTGCTGCGTCGTACTATTCGGGTTGACTCAATTCCATTCTATTGAATTGAATTCCATTCCAATGCATTCCATTCCATTCCATTACATTACATTCCGTTCCACACTGGTTGATTCCATTCCATTCCATTCCATTCCATTCCATTCCATTCCATTCCATTCCATTACATTACATTACATTACACTACATTACATTGTACTCGGGTTGATTGCATTCCATTCCATTCCATTCCATTCCATTCCATTCCATTCCATTCCATTCCATTCCATTCCACTCCGGTTGGTTACATTCTCTTCCGTTCCGTCCTGTCCCGTCCCGTCCTGTCCCGTGCCGTCCCGTCCCGTCCCGTTCCGTCCTACTCGGTTTGATTCCATTCCATTCCATTCCGTTCCGTTCCATTTCGTTCCGTTCCGTTCTGTTCCGTTCTGTCCCATTCCGTTCCATTCTACTCGGGTTGATTCAACTCCACTCTATTCCACTCCATTACATTCCGTTCCATTCCGCTTTGTTCCACTTCGATCTGTTCGGGTTGATTCAATTCCATTCTATTCCATTCAGTTCCATTCCATTCCATTCCATTCCATTCCATTCCAGTCCATTCCAGTCCATTCCATTCCATTATTCTCAGGTTGATTCCATTCCATTCCATTCCATTCCATTCCATTCCATTCCATTCCCTTCTACTCGGGTTGATTCCATTCCGTTCCGTCCCGTTCCGTCCCGTACCGTCCCGTCCCGACCCATCCCGTCCCGTCCCGTCCCGACCCGTCCCGTCCCGTCCCGTCCCGTTCCGTTCTACTCTGGTTGATTCCATTCCGTTCCGTTCCATTCCGTTCCGTTCTGTTAAGTTCCTTTCTTTTCCGTTCCGGTCCTTTCCGTTTCTTTCCGTTCTGTTCCAGTTGGGTTGATTCAATTCCATTCTATTATATTCCATTACATTCCGTTCCATTCCGCTACGTTCTGCATCTTACTACTCGGGTTGACTCAATTCCATTATTTTCCATTGAATTCCATTCCACTGAATTTCATTCCATTCCATTCCATTCCATTCCATTCCATTCCATTCCATTCCATTCAATTCCATTCAACTCTGGTTGATCATTCCAATCCATTCCATTCCATTCCATTCCATTCCATTCCATTCCATTCCATTCCATTCCATTCCATTCCATTCTATTCCATTCCATTCCATTCCATTCCATTCAACTCGGGTTGATTCAATTCCATTCCATTCCATTCCATTCCATTCCATTCCATTCCATTCCATTCCATTCCATTCCATTCCATTCCATTCCATTCCGTTCTACTTGGGTTGATTCCATTCCGTTCCATTCCGTCCCGTCCCGACCCATCCCATCCCGTCCCATCCCGTTCCATTCTAATCGTGTTGATTCCATTCCGTTCCATGCCGTTCCGTTCCATTCCACTCGGGTGGATTAAATTCCATTTCATTCCATTCCATTCCATTCCATTCCATTCCATTCCATTCCATTCCATTCCATTCCATTCCTTTCCATTCCACTTGGGTTGATTCAATTCCATTCCATTTCGTTCCTTTCCATTCCGTTCCGTTCTACTCTTGTTTATTCAATTCCATTCTGTTCTATTCCATCCCATTCCATCCCATTCCATTCCATTCCATTCCATTCCATTCCATTCCGTTCAACTCTGGTTGATCATTGCAATCCATTCCATTCCATTCCATTCCATTCCATTCCATTCCATTCCATTCCATTCCATTCCATTCCATTCCATTCCATTCCATTCCATTCTATTCCATTCCATTCGATTCCCTTCCATTCCATTCCATTCCATTCTATTCCATTCCATTCCATTCCCTTCCATTCTACTCGGGTTGATTCAATTCCATTCTATTCCATTCCATTCCATTCAGTTCCGTTCCGCTATGTTCCGCATCGATCTACTCGGGTTGATTCAATTCCATTCTATTCCATTCCATTCCATTCTATTACATTCCATTCCGTTCTACTCGGATTGAATCCATTCTGTTCCATTCCGTTCCGTTCTATTCCGTCCCGTCGCGTAACGTCCCGTCCCTTCCCGTCCCGTCCCGTTCCGTTCTACTCAGTTTGATTCCCTTCCATTCCGTTCCGTTCCGTTCCGTTCCTTTCCGTTCCGTTCCATTCCATTCCAATCATTTCCGTTCTACTCTGGTGGATTCAATTCCATTCTAGTCCATTCCATTCCATTCCATTCCGTTCCATTCCGCTATGTTCCGCGTTGATCTACCCGGGTTGATTCAATTCCATTCTATTCTATTCCATTCCATTCCATTCCATTCCACTCCATTCCATTCCATTCCATTCCGTACTATTCGGGTTGATTCCATTCCTTTCCCTTCCGTCCCGTCCCGTCCCGTCCCGTCCCGTCCCGTCCTGTCCCGTCCCGTCCCGTTCCATTCTACTCGGGTTGATTCCATTCCATTCCATTCCGTTCCGTTCCGTTCCATTCCATTCCGTTTCACTCGGGTTGATTCAATTACATTCTATTTCATTCTATTCCATTCCGTTCCGTTACATTACTTTCCGTTCCATTCCGTTCCGTTCTGTTCTACTCGCCTTTTTTTCAATTCTATTCTATTCCATTCCATTCCATTCCATTTCATTCCATGCCATTCCATTCCGTGCTTCTCGAGTTCATAACATTCCATTCTTCCATTCCATTCCATTCTATTCCATTCTACTCGGGTTGATTCCATTTCATTCCATTCCATTCCATTTCGTTCCTTTCCATTCCGTTCCGTTCTACTCTTGTTTATTCAATTCCATTCTATTCCATTCCATCCCATTCCATTCCATTCCATTCCATTCAATTCCGTTCAACTCAGGTTGATCATTCCATTCCATTCCATTCCATTCCATTCCATTCAATTGCATTCCATTCCATTCCATTCCATTCCATTCCATTCCATTCCATTCCATTCCACTCGGTTTGATTCCATTCTCTTCCGTTCCGTTCCTTTCCGTCCCGTCCCATCCCATTCCGTTCTACTCGGGTTGATTCCATTCCGTTCCGTTCCGTTCCATTCCGTTCCATTCCATTCCGTTCCATTCCGTTCCATTCTACTCGGGTTGATTCAATTCCATTCTATTCCATTCCTTTCCATTCCGTTCCATTCTGCTATGTTCCGCGTCGATCTATTCAGTTTGATTCAATTCCATTCTGTTTCGTTGAATTCCATTCCATTCCATGCCATTCCATTCCATTCAGTTCCATTCCATTCCATTCCATTCCATTCCATTCCATTCCATTCCATTCCATTCCATTCCATTCTAATCAGGTTGATTCAATTCATTTCTATTCCATTCCATTCCACTCCGTTCCATTCCGTTCCGTTCCGTTCCATTCCATTCTACTCTGGTTGATTCAATTCCATTCTATTCCATTCCATTCCATTCCATTCCATTCCATTCCATTCCATTCCATTCCATTCCATTCCATTCCATTCCATTGTACTCGGGTTGATTCCATTGCATTCTATTCCGTTCCATTCCATTCCATTCCATTCCATTCCAGTCCATTCCATTCCATTCTACTCGGGTTGATTCCATTCCATTCCATTCCATTCCGTTGTACTCGGGTTGATTCCATTGCATTCCATTCCGTTCCATTCCACTCCATTCCATTCCAGTCCATTCCATTCCATTCTACTCGGGTTGATTCCATTCCAGTCCATTCCATTCCAGTCCATTCCATTCCATTCCACTCGGGTTGATTCCATTCTGTTACATTCCGTCCCGTCCCGTCCTGTCCGTTCATGTCCTGTCCCGTCCCGTTCCATTCTACTCTCTTTCATTCCATTCCATTCCATTTCATTCCATTCCACTTGGGTTGATTCCATTCTGTTCCGTTCCGTCCCGTCCCGTCCTGTCCGTTCATGTCCTGTCCCGTCCTGTTCCATTCTACTCTGGTTGATTCCATTCCATTCTGTTCCGTTCCGTTCCATTCCGTTCCGTTCCGTTCCATTCAGTTCCGTTCTGTTTCACTCCATTCCGTTCCACTCGGGTTGATTCAATTCCATTCTATTCCATTCCATTCCATTACGTTCTGTTCCGCTATGTTCTGCGTCGATATACTCAGTTTGATTCAATTCTATTTTCTTCCATTCCATTCCATTCCATTCCATTCCATTCCATTCCATTCCATTCCATTCTGTTCTACTCGTGTTTATTCCTTTCCGTTCCGGTCTGTTCCGTCCGTCCCGACCCATCCCGTCCCGTCCCGTCCCGTTCCGTTCTACTCGGGTTGATTCCATTCCATTCTGTTCCTTTTCGTTCCGTTCCGTTACATTCCGTTCTGTTCAATTCCGTTCCGTTCTACTCGGGTTGATTCAATTCCATTCTGTTCCATTTCTTTCCATTCCGTTCTGTTTCGCTATGATCCGCGTCATTCTACTCGGGTTGATTCAATTCCGTTCTATTCCATTCTGTTCCATTCCATTCCATTCCATTCCATTCCATTCCATTCCATTCCATTCCATTCCGTTCCATTCCATTCCGCTCTACTCGGGTTGATTCCATTCCGTTCTGTTCCGTTCCGTCCCGTCCCGTCCCGACACATCCCGTCCCGTCCCGACCCATCCCGTCCCGTCCCGTTCCATTCTACTCTTGTTGATTCCATTCCGTTCTGTTCCGTTCCATTCCATTCTGATCTGTTCCGTTCCGTTACTTTCCGTTCCGTTCCTTTCCGTTCCGTTCCGTTCCATTCCGTTCCACTCGGGTTGATTCAAATCCATTCTACTACTTTCCATTACATTCCGTTCCGTTCCGCTGCGTTCTGCGTCGTACTACTCAGGTTGATTCAATTCCATTGTATTCCATTGAATTCCATTGAATTCCATTGAATTCCATTCCATTCCATTCCGTTCCATTCCACTCCATTCCATTCCATTCTACACGGGTTTATTCCATTCCATTCCATTCCATTCCATTCCATTCCATTCCATTCCATTCCATTCCATTCCATTCCATTCTACTCGGTTTGATTCAATTCCATTCTATTCCATTCCATTCCGTTCCATTCCATTCCGTTCCTTACCATTGGTTTCCATTCCGTTCTACTCTGGTTGATTTTATTCACTTCTATTCCATCCCATTCCCTTCCATTCCATTCCTTTCCATTCCATTGTACTCGGGTTGATTCCATTCCATTCCATTCCATTCCATTCCATTCTATTCCATTCCATTCCAGTCCATTCCATTCCATTCTACTCGGGTTGATTCCATTCCATTCCATTCCATTCCATTCCATTCCATTCCATTCCATTCCACTCCATTCCATTCCGTTCCACTCCATTCCATTCCATTCCATCCCATTCCACTCCATTCCATTCCATTCCATCCCATTCCATCCCATTCCATTCCATTCTACTCCATTCCATTCCATTCCACTCCTTTCCATTCTATTCCATCCCATTCCATCCCAGTCCATTCCATTCCACTCCATTCCATCCCATTCCATTCCATTCCATTCCGTTCCATTCCATTCCATTCCATTCCGTTCCATTCCATTCCATTCCATTCCATTCCATTCCGTTCCATTCCATTCCATTCCATTCCATTCCATTCCACTCTATTCCATTCCATTCTACTCCGGTTGATTCCATTCTGTTCCGTTCCGTCCCGTCCCATCCCGTCCCGTCCCTTCCCTTCCCATTCCGTTCCGTTCTACTTGGGTTGATTCAATGCCATTCTATTCCATTCCATTCCATTCCGTTCCGTTCTGCTATGTTCCGCGTCGATCTACTCGGGTTGATTCCATTCCAATCCATTGCATTCCATTCCATTCCATTCCGTTCCATTCCATTCCATTCCATTCCATTCCATTCCATTCCGTTCCATTCCATTCCATTCCATTCCGTTCTACTCGGGTTGATTCCATTCTTTTCCGATCCGTACCGTTCCGTCCCGTCCCGACACGTCCCGTCCTGTTCCGTCCCGTTCCGTTCTACTCGGGTTGATTCCATTTGGTTCTGTTCCGTTTCTTTCCATTCCGTTCCGTTCCACTCGGGATGATTCAATTACATTGTGTTCCATTCCATTACATTCCGTTCCGTTCCGCTGTGTTCCGCGTCGGTCTACTCGGGTTGATTCAATTCCATTCTATTCCATTCCATTCCATTGTGTTCCATTCCATTCTGTTCTACTCGGGTTGATTCCATTCCATTCCATTCCATTCCATTCAATTCCTTTCCATTCTATTCAATTCCATTCTATTCCATTCCACTCTGTTCCATTCCATTCCATTCTGTTCCGTTCCGTTCCGTTCTACTCGGGTTGATTCAATTCCATTCTCTTCCATTCCATTCCATTCCATTCCATTCCATTCCATTCCATTCCATTCCATTCCATTCCATTGTACTCAGGTTGATTCCATTCCATTCCATTCCATTCCATTCCATTCCATTCCATTCCATTCCATTCCATACCATTACATCCCATCCCATTGCATTCCATTCCATTCCATTCCATTCTTTCCGTTGTACTCGGGTTAATTCCACTCCGTTCCGTTCCGTTCCGTCCCGTCCCAAACCGTCCCGTCCCGTACCATCCTGTCCTGTCCCCTTCTGTTCTACTCGGGTTAATTCCATTCCATTCCGATCCATTCCGTTCCGTTCCATTCCTTTCCATTCCTTTCCCTTCTGTTCCGTTCCGTTCTGTTCCACTCGGGTTGATTCAATTCCATTCTGCTATTTTCCTTTGCATTCCATTCCGTTCCACTACTTTCTGCGTCGTTTTACTTGGGTTGATTCAATTCCATTCTATTCCATTGAATTCCATTCCATTCCATTCCATTCCATTCCATTCCATTCCATTCCTTTCCACTCGGGTTGATTCAATTCCATTCTCTTACATTCCATTACATTCCGTTCCGTTCCAGTACGTTCTGCGTTGTTCTACTCGGGTTCATTCAATTCCATTCTATTCCTTTGAATTCCATTCCATTCCACTCCATTCCTTTCCCTTCCATTCCATTCCATTCCATTCCATTCCGTTCTACATGGGTTTATTCCATTCCATTCCATTCCATTCCATTCCATTCCATTCCATTCCATTCCATTCCTTTCCACTCCGGTTGATTCAATTCCATTCTATTCCATTCCATTCTGTTCCGTTCCATTCCGTTCCGTTCTGTTCCATTCCGTTCTACTCGGGTTGATTCAATTCAATTCTATTCCATTCTTTTCCATTCCATTCCATTCCATTCCATGAAATTGTACTCCGGCTGATTCCATTCCACTCCATTCCATTCCATTCCATTCCATTCCATTCCATTCCATTCCATTCCAATCCGTTCTACTCGGGTTGATTCCTTTCCATTCCATGCCATTCCATTCCATTCCATTCCATTCCATTCCACTCCATTCTACTCGGGTTGATTCAATTCCATTCTACTCCATTCCATTCCGTTCCGTTCCATTTAGTTCCGTTCCGTTCCGTTCCGTTCTACTCGGGTTGATTCAATTCAATTCTATTCCATTCCATTGCATTCCATTCCATTCCATTCCTTTCCGTTCCATTTTACTTGGGTTGATTCCATTCCATTCCATTCCATTCCATTCCATTCCATTCCATTCCAGTCCAGTCCATTCCAGTCCATTCTCCTCGGGTTCATTCCATTCCACTCCATTCCATTCCAATCCATTCCAATCCATTCCATTCTTCTCGGGTTGATTCCATTCCATTCCATTCCATTCCATTCCATTGCATTCCATTCCATTCCATTCCATTCCATTCCATTCCATTCCACTCGGGTTGATTCAATTCCATTCAATTGCATTCCATTCTGTTCCGTTCCATTCCGTTCAGTTAAATTCCATTCCATTCTACTTGTGTTGACTCAACTCAATTCTATTCCATTCCATTCCATTCCTTTCCATTCCATTCCATTCCATTCCATTATATTCCATCACATTCCATTCCACTCCATTCCATTCCATTGTACTCGGGTTGATTCCATTCCATTCCATTCCATTCCATTCAATTATTCCATTCCAGTCCATTCCACTCCATTATACTCGGGTTGATTCCTTTCCATTCCATTCCATTCCATTCTATTCCATTCCATTACATTACATTCCATTGCATTCCAATCCATACCATTGTACTCGGGTTGATTCCATTCCATTCCATTCCATTCCATTCCATTCCATTCCATTCCATTCCATTCCATTCCATTCCATTGCATTCCATTCCATTCCATTCCATTCCATTCCATTCCATTCCATTCCATTCCAATACATTCCATTCTACTTGGGTTCATTCCATTCTGTTCCGTTCTGTCCCGTCCTGCCCCGTCCCGTCCCATCCCGTCCCGTTCCGTTCTACTCGGGTTGATTCCATTCCATTCCATTCCGTTCCCCTCCTTTCTGTTCCGTTCCGATCCGTTCCGTTCCTTTCCACTCTGTTCCATTCTGTTCTGTTCTACTCGGGTTGATTCCATTCCATTCCATTCCATTCCATTCCATTCCATTCCATTCCATTCCATTCCATTCCATTCCATTCCATTCCATTCAGTTCTACTCGGGTTGATTCCATTCCGTTCCATTCGGTTCCTTTCCGTCCCATCCCGGCCCATCCCGTTCCGTTCTACTCGCGTGGATTCCTTTGCGTTCCTTTCTGTTCCGTTCTGCTCCGTTCCGTTCCTTTCCATTCCGTTCCGTTCCGTTCCATTCGGGTTGATTCAATTCGATTCTATTACATTCCATTACATTCCATTCCTTTCTGCTACGTTCCGCGTCGTTCTACTCAGGTTGATTCAATTCAATTCTATTGCATTGAATTCCATTCCATTCCATTCCATTGAATTCCATTCCATTCCATTCCATTCCATTGCATTCCATTCCATTCCTTTCCATTCCATTCCTTTCTACTCTGGTTGATTCCATTCCATTCCATTTTATTCCATTCTACTTGGGTAGATTCCATGCCATTCCATTCCATTCCATTCCATTCCATTCTACTCCATTCCATTCCATTCCATTCCGTTCTACTCGAGTAGATTCCATTCCATTCCATTAAATTCCATTGCATTCCATTCCATTCCATTCCACTCCATTCCACTCCATTCTACTCGGGTAGATTTCATCCTATTCCATTCCATTCCATTCCATTCCATTCCATTCCGTTCCATTCCATTCCATTCCACTCGGATTGATTGCTTTCCGTTCCATTCCGTCCCGTCCCTTCCCATCCCTTTCCGTCATATCCCATCCCGTCCCGTCGCGTTCTGTTCTACATGGGTTGATTCCATTCCATTCCGTTCCGTTCTGTTCCATTCCGTTCTCTTCCGTTCCATTCTGTTCTGTTCCATTCTATTCCATTCCGTTCCGTTCTACTCGGGTTGATTCCATTCCATTCTATTCCATTCCATTCCATTCCATTCCGTTCCATTCCTCTATGTTCCACGTCGATCTACTCGGGTTGATTCAATTCCATTCTTTTCCCTTCCATTTCATTCCATTCCATTCCATTACATTCCATTCCATTGTACTCGGGTTGATTCCATTTGATTCCATTCCATTCCATTCCAATCCATTCCATTCCATTCCATTCCATTCCATTCCATTCCATTCCATTCCATTCTACTCAGGTTGATTCCATTCCATTCCATTCCATTCAATTCCATTCCATGCCATTCCACTCCATTCCATTCCATTCCATTCCATTCCATTCCATTCCATTCCATTCCATTCCATTCCAGTCCATTCCATTCCATTCCAGTCCATTCCATTCCATTCTTCTCTGGTTGATTCCATTCCATTCTATTCCATTCCATTCCATTCCATTATATTCCATTCCATTCCATTCCATTCTACTCGGGTTGATTCCATTCCATTCCATTCCATTCCATTCCATTCCATTCCATTCCATTCCATTCCATTCCGGTTGATTCAATTCCATTCTATTCCATTCCATTCCGTTCCGTTCCATTCTGATCCGTTCCATTCCGTTCCGTTCCATTCTACTTGGGTTGATTCAATTCAATTCTATTCCATTTCATTCCATTCCATTCCATTACATTCCATTCCATTGTACTCGGGTTGATTCCATTCGATTCCATTCCATTCCACTCGGGTTGATTCCATTCCATTCCATTCCATTCCATTCCATTCCATTCCATTCCATTCCATTCCATTCCATTCCATTCCATTCCATTCCATTCCATTCTATTTCAGTCCATTCCATTTCATTCCATTCCATTCCATTCCATTCCATTCCATTCCATTCCATTCCATTCCATTCCATTCCCTTCCAGTCCATTTCATTCCATTCCAGTCCATTCCATTCCATTCTACTCGGGTTGATTCCATTCCATTCTATTCCATTCCACTCCATTCCATTCCATTCCATTCCATTCCATTCGGTTCTACACGGTTTGATTCCATTCCATTCCGTTCCGTTCCGTCCCATCCCGTCCCGACCCATCCCGTCCCGTACCGTCCCCACCCATCCCGTCCCGTCCCGTTCTACTCGTTTTGATTCTGTTCCATTCCATTCCGTTCTGTTCCATTCTGTTCCGTTCCGTTCCTTTCAGTTCCGTTCCTTTCCATTCCATTTCATTCCATTCCACTCGGGTTGATTTAATTCCATTCTATTACATTCGATTACATTCCGTTCCGTTCTGCTACGTGCTGCGTCGTACTATTCGGGTTGACTCAATTCCATTCTATTGAATTGAATTCCATTCCAATGCATTCCATTCCATTCCATTACATTACATTCCGTTCCACACTGGTTGATTCCATTCCATTCCATTCCATTCCATTACATTACATTCCGTTCCACACTGGTTGATTCCATTCCATTCCATTCCATTCCATTCCATTCCATTCCATTCCATTACATTACATTACATTACACTACATTACATTGTACTCGGGTTGATTGCATTCCATTCCATTCCATTCCATTCCATTCCATTCCATTCCATTCCATTCCATTCCATTCCACTCCGGTTGGTTACATTCTCTTCCGTTCCGTCCTGTCCCGTCCCGTCCTGTCCCGTGCCGTCCCGTCCCGTCCCGTTCCGTCCTACTCGGTTTGATTCCATTCCATTCCATTCCGTTCCGTTCCATTTCGTTCCGTTCCGTTCTGTTCCGTTCTGTCCCATTCCGTTCCATTCTACTCGGGTTGATTCAACTCCACTCTATTCCACTCCATTACATTCCGTTCCATTCCGCTTTGTTCCACTTCGATCTGTTCGGGTTGATTCAATTCCATTCTATTCCATTCAGTTCCATTCCATTCCATTCCATTCCATTCCATTCCATTCCAGTCCATTCCAGTCCATTCCATTCCATTATTCTCAGGTTGATTCCATTCCATTCCATTCCATTCCATTCCATTCCATTCCATTCCCTTCTACTCGGGTTGATTCCATTCCGTTCCGTCCCGTTCCGTCCCGTACCGTCCCGTCCCGACCCATCCCGTCCCGTCCCGTCCCGACCCGTCCCGTCCCGTCCCGTCCCGTTCCGTTCTACTCTGGTTGATTCCATTCCGTTCCGTTCCATTCCGTTCCGTTCTGTTAAGTTCCTTTCTTTTCCGTTCCGGTCCTTTCCGTTTCTTTCCGTTCCGTTCCAGTTGGGTTGATTCAATTCCATTCTATTATATTCCATTACATTCCGTTCCATTCCGCTACGTTCTGCATCTTACTACTCGGGTTGACTCAATTCCATTATTTTCCATTGAATTCCATTCCACTGAATTTCATTCCATTCCATTCCATTCCATTCCATTCCATTCCATTCCATTCCATTCAATTCCATTCAACTCTGGTTGATCATTCCAATCCATTCCATTCCATTCCATTCCATTCCATTCCATTCCATTCCATTCCATTCCATTCCATTCCATTCCATTCTATTCCATTCCATTCCATTCCATTCCATTCAACTCGGGTTGATTCAATTCCATTCCATTCCATTCCATTCCATTCCATTCCATTCCATTCCATTCCATTCCATTCCATTCCATTCCATTCCATTCCATTCCGTTCTACTTGGGTTGATTCCATTCCGTTCCATTCCGTCCCGTCCCGACCCATCCCATCCCGTCCCATCCCGTTCCATTCTAATCGTGTTGATTCCATTCCGTTCCATGCCGTTCCGTTCCATTCCACTCGGGTGGATTAAATTCCATTTCATTCCATTCCATTCCATTCCATTCCATTCCATTCCATTCCATTCCATTCCATTCCATTCCATTCCTTTCCATTCCACTTGGGTTGATTCAATTCCATTCCATTTCGTTCCTTTCCATTCCGTTCCGTTCTACTCTTGTTTATTCAATTCCATTCTGTTCTATTCCATCCCATTCCATCCCATTCCATTCCATTCCATTCCATTCCATTCCATTCCGTTCAACTCTGGTTGATCATTGCAATCCATTCCATTCCATTCCATTCCATTCCATTCCATTCCATTCCATTCCATTCCATTCCATTCCATTCCATTCCATTCCATTCCATTCTATTCCATTCCATTCGATTCCCTTCCATTCCATTCCATTCCATTCTATTCCATTCCATTCCATTCCCTTCCATTCTACTCGGGTTGATTCAATTCCATTCTATTCCATTCCATTCCATTCAGTTCCGTTCCGCTATGTTCCGCATCGATCTACTCGGGTTGATTCAATTCCATTCTATTCCATTCCATTCCATTCTATTACATTCCATTCCGTTCTACTCGGATTGAATCCATTCTGTTCCATTCCGTTCCGTTCTATTCCGTCCCGTCGCGTAACGTCCCGTCCCTTCCCGTCCCGTCCCGTTCCGTTCTACTCAGTTTGATTCCCTTCCATTCCGTTCCGTTCCGTTCCGTTCCTTTCCGTTCCGTTCCATTCCATTCCAATCATTTCCGTTCTACTCTGGTGGATTCAATTCCATTCTAGTCCATTCCATTCCATTCCATTCCGTTCCATTCCGCTATGTTCCGCGTTGATCTACCCGGGTTGATTCAATTCCATTCTATTCTATTCCATTCCATTCCATTCCATTCCACTCCATTCCATTCCATTCCATTCCGTACTATTCGGGTTGATTCCATTCCTTTCCCTTCCGTCCCGTCCCGTCCCGTCCCGTCCCGTCCCGTCCTGTCCCGTCCCGTCCCGTTCCATTCTACTCGGGTTGATTCCATTCCATTCCATTCCGTTCCGTTCCGTTCCATTCCATTCCGTTTCACTCGGGTTGATTCAATTACATTCTATTTCATTCTATTCCATTCCGTTCCGTTACATTACTTTCCGTTCCATTCCGTTCCGTTCTGTTCTACTCGCCTTTTTTTCAATTCTATTCTATTCCATTCCATTCCATTCCATTTCATTCCATGCCATTCCATTCCGTGCTTCTCGAGTTCATAACATTCCATTCTTCCATTCCATTCCATTCTATTCCATTCTACTCGGGTTGATTCCATTTCATTCCATTCCATTCCATTTCGTTCCTTTCCATTCCGTTCCGTTCTACTCTTGTTTATTCAATTCCATTCTATTCCATTCCATCCCATTCCATTCCATTCCATTCCATTCAATTCCGTTCAACTCAGGTTGATCATTCCATTCCATTCCATTCCATTCCATTCCATTCAATTGCATTCCATTCCATTCCATTCCATTCCATTCCATTCCATTCCATTCCATTCCACTCGGTTTGATTCCATTCTCTTCCGTTCCGTTCCTTTCCGTCCCGTCCCATCCCATTCCGTTCTACTCGGGTTGATTCCATTCCGTTCCGTTCCGTTCCATTCCGTTCCATTCCATTCCGTTCCATTCCGTTCCATTCTACTCGGGTTGATTCAATTCCATTCTATTCCATTCCTTTCCATTCCGTTCCATTCTGCTATGTTCCGCGTCGATCTATTCAGTTTGATTCAATTCCATTCTGTTTCGTTGAATTCCATTCCATTCCATGCCATTCCATTCCATTCAGTTCCATTCCATTCCATTCCATTCCATTCCATTCCATTCCATTCCATTCCATTCCATTCCATTCTAATCAGGTTGATTCAATTCATTTCTATTCCATTCCATTCCACTCCGTTCCATTCCGTTCCGTTCCGTTCCATTCCATTCTACTCTGGTTGATTCAATTCCATTCTATTCCATTCCATTCCATTCCATTCCATTCCATTCCATTCCATTCCATTCCATTCCATTCCATTCCATTCCATTGTACTCGGGTTGATTCCATTGCATTCTATTCCGTTCCATTCCATTCCATTCCATTCCATTCCAGTCCATTCCATTCCATTCTACTCGGGTTGATTCCATTCCATTCCATTCCATTCCGTTGTACTCGGGTTGATTCCATTGCATTCCATTCCGTTCCATTCCACTCCATTCCATTCCAGTCCATTCCATTCCATTCTACTCGGGTTGATTCCATTCCAGTCCATTCCATTCCAGTCCATTCCATTCCATTCCACTCGGGTTGATTCCATTCTGTTACATTCCGTCCCGTCCCGTCCTGTCCGTTCATGTCCTGTCCCGTCCCGTTCCATTCTACTCTCTTTCATTCCATTCCATTCCATTTCATTCCATTCCACTTGGGTTGATTCCATTCTGTTCCGTTCCGTCCCGTCCCGTCCTGTCCGTTCATGTCCTGTCCCGTCCTGTTCCATTCTACTCTGGTTGATTCCATTCCATTCTGTTCCGTTCCGTTCCATTCCGTTCCGTTCCGTTCCATTCAGTTCCGTTCTGTTTCACTCCATTCCGTTCCACTCGGGTTGATTCAATTCCATTCTATTCCATTCCATTCCATTACGTTCTGTTCCGCTATGTTCTGCGTCGATATACTCAGTTTGATTCAATTCTATTTTCTTCCATTCCATTCCATTCCATTCCATTCCATTCCATTCCATTCCATTCCATTCTGTTCTACTCGTGTTTATTCCTTTCCGTTCCGGTCTGTTCCGTCCGTCCCGACCCATCCCGTCCCGTCCCGTCCCGTTCCGTTCTACTCGGGTTGATTCCATTCCATTCTGTTCCTTTTCGTTCCGTTCCGTTACATTCCGTTCTGTTCAATTCCGTTCCGTTCTACTCGGGTTGATTCAATTCCATTCTGTTCCATTTCTTTCCATTCCGTTCTGTTTCGCTATGATCCGCGTCATTCTACTCGGGTTGATTCAATTCCGTTCTATTCCATTCTGTTCCATTCCATTCCATTCCATTCCATTCCATTCCATTCCATTCCATTCCATTCCGTTCCATTCCATTCCGCTCTACTCGGGTTGATTCCATTCCGTTCTGTTCCGTTCCGTCCCGTCCCGTCCCGACACATCCCGTCCCGTCCCGACCCATCCCGTCCCGTCCCGTTCCATTCTACTCTTGTTGATTCCATTCCGTTCTGTTCCGTTCCATTCCATTCTGATCTGTTCCGTTCCGTTACTTTCCGTTCCGTTCCTTTCCGTTCCGTTCCGTTCCATTCCGTTCCACTCGGGTTGATTCAAATCCATTCTACTACTTTCCATTACATTCCGTTCCGTTCCGCTGCGTTCTGCGTCGTACTACTCAGGTTGATTCAATTCCATTGTATTCCATTGAATTCCATTGAATTCCATTGAATTCCATTCCATTCCATTCCGTTCCATTCCACTCCATTCCATTCCATTCTACACGGGTTTATTCCATTCCATTCCATTCCATTCCATTCCATTCCATTCCATTCCATTCCATTCCATTCCATTCCATTCTACTCGGTTTGATTCAATTCCATTCTATTCCATTCCATTCCGTTCCATTCCATTCCGTTCCTTACCATTGGTTTCCATTCCGTTCTACTCTGGTTGATTTTATTCACTTCTATTCCATCCCATTCCCTTCCATTCCATTCCTTTCCATTCCATTGTACTCGGGTTGATTCCATTCCATTCCATTCCATTCCATTCCATTCTATTCCATTC
The DNA here is from genome assembly GCF_029281585.2 of Gorilla gorilla gorilla. Lineage (NCBI taxonomy): Eukaryota > Metazoa > Chordata > Mammalia > Primates > Hominidae > Gorilla > Gorilla gorilla. The sequence continues at coordinate 1,078,590 of NC_073236.2, forward strand.
CATTCCAGTCCATTCCATTCCATTCTACTCGGGTTGATTCCATTCCATTCCATTCCATTCCATTCCATTCCATTCCATTCCATTCCACTCCATTCCATTCCGTTCCACTCCATTCCATTCCATTCCATCCCATTCCACTCCATTCCATTCCATTCCATCCCATTCCATCCCATTCCATTCCATTCTACTCCATTCCATTCCATTCCACTCCTTTCCATTCTATTCCATCCCATTCCATCCCAGTCCATTCCATTCCACTCCATTCCATCCCATTCCATTCCATTCCATTCCGTTCCATTCCATTCCATTCCATTCCGTTCCATTCCATTCCATTCCATTCCATTCCATTCCGTTCCATTCCATTCCATTCCATTCCATTCCATTCCACTCTATTCCATTCCATTCTACTCCGGTTGATTCCATTCTGTTCCGTTCCGTCCCGTCCCATCCCGTCCCGTCCCTTCCCTTCCCATTCCGTTCCGTTCTACTTGGGTTGATTCAATGCCATTCTATTCCATTCCATTCCATTCCGTTCCGTTCTGCTATGTTCCGCGTCGATCTACTCGGGTTGATTCCATTCCAATCCATTGCATTCCATTCCATTCCATTCCGTTCCATTCCATTCCATTCCATTCCATTCCATTCCATTCCGTTCCATTCCATTCCATTCCATTCCGTTCTACTCGGGTTGATTCCATTCTTTTCCGATCCGTACCGTTCCGTCCCGTCCCGACACGTCCCGTCCTGTTCCGTCCCGTTCCGTTCTACTCGGGTTGATTCCATTTGGTTCTGTTCCGTTTCTTTCCATTCCGTTCCGTTCCACTCGGGATGATTCAATTACATTGTGTTCCATTCCATTACATTCCGTTCCGTTCCGCTGTGTTCCGCGTCGGTCTACTCGGGTTGATTCAATTCCATTCTATTCCATTCCATTCCATTGTGTTCCATTCCATTCTGTTCTACTCGGGTTGATTCCATTCCATTCCATTCCATTCCATTCAATTCCTTTCCATTCTATTCAATTCCATTCTATTCCATTCCACTCTGTTCCATTCCATTCCATTCTGTTCCGTTCCGTTCCGTTCTACTCGGGTTGATTCAATTCCATTCTCTTCCATTCCATTCCATTCCATTCCATTCCATTCCATTCCATTCCATTCCATTGTACTCAGGTTGATTCCATTCCATTCCATTCCATTCCATTCCATTCCATTCCATTCCATTCCATTCCATACCATTACATCCCATCCCATTGCATTCCATTCCATTCCATTCCATTCTTTCCGTTGTACTCGGGTTAATTCCACTCCGTTCCGTTCCGTTCCGTCCCGTCCCAAACCGTCCCGTCCCGTACCATCCTGTCCTGTCCCCTTCTGTTCTACTCGGGTTAATTCCATTCCATTCCGATCCATTCCGTTACGTTCCATTCCTTTCCATTCCTTTCCCTTCTGTTCCGTTCCGTTCTGTTCCACTCGGGTTGATTCAATTCCATTCTGCTATTTTCCTTTGCATTCCATTCCGTTCCACTACTTTCTGCGTCGTTTTACTTGGGTTGATTCAATTCCATTCTATTCCATTGAATTCCATTCCATTCCATTCCATTCCATTCCATTCCATTCCATTCCTTTCCACTCGGGTTGATTCAATTCCATTCTCTTACATTCCATTACATTCCGTTCCGTTCCAGTACGTTCTGCGTTGTTCTACTCGGGTTCATTCAATTCCATTCTATTCCTTTGAATTCCATTCCATTCCACTCCATTCCTTTCCCTTCCATTCCATTCCATTCCATTCCATTCCGTTCTACATGGGTTTATTCCATTCCATTCCATTCCATTCCATTCCATTCCATTCCACTCCATTCCATTCCTTTCCACTCCGGTTGATTCAATTCCATTCTATTCCATTCCATTCTGTTCCGTTCCATTCCGTTCCGTTCTGTTCCATTCCGTTCTACTCGGGTTGATTCAATTCAATTCTATTCCATTCTTTTCCATTCCATTCCATTCCATTCCATGAAATTGTACTCCGGCTGATTCCATTCCACTCCATTCCATTCCATTCCATTCCATTCCATTCCATTCCATTCCAATCCGTTCTACTCGGGTTGATTCCTTTCCATTCCATGCCATTCCATTCCATTCCATTCCATTCCATTCCACTCCATTCTACTCGGGTTGATTCAATTCCATTCTACTCCATTCCATTCCGTTCCGTTCCATTTAGTTCCGTTCCGTTCCGTTCCGTTCTACTCGGGTTGATTCAATTCAATTCTATTCCATTCCATTGCATTCCATTCCATTCCATTCCTTTCCGTTCCATTTTACTTGGGTTGATTCCATTCCATTCCATTCCATTCCATTCCATTCCATTCCATTCCAGTCCAGTCCATTCCAGTCCATTCTCCTCGGGTTCATTCCATTCCACTCCATTCCATTCCAATCCATTCCAATCCATTCCATTCTTCTCGGGTTGATTCCATTCCATTCCATTCCATTCCATTCCATTGCATTCCATTCCATTCCATTCCATTCCATTCCATTCCATTCCACTCGGGTTGATTCAATTCCATTCAATTGCATTCCATTCTGTTCCGTTCCATTCCGTTCAGTTAAATTCCATTCCATTCTACTTGGGTTGACTCAACTCAATTCTATTCCATTCCATTCCATTCCTTTCCATTCCATTCCATTCCATTCCATTATATTCCATCACATTCCATTCCACTCCATTCCATTCCATTGTACTCGGGTTGATTCCATTCCATTCCATTCCATTCCATTCAATTATTCCATTCCAGTCCATTCCACTCCATTATACTCGGGTTGATTCCTTTCCATTCCATTCCATTCCATTCTATTCCATTCCATTACATTACATTCCATTGCATTCCAATCCATACCATTGTACTCGGGTTGATTCCATTCCATTCCATTCCATTCCATTCCATTCCATTCCATTCCATTCCATTCCATTCCATTCCATTCCATTGCATTCCATTCCATTCCATTCCATTCCATTCCATTCCATTCCATTCCATTCCAATACATTCCATTCTACTTGGGTTCATTCCATTCTGTTCCGTTCTGTCCCGTCCTGCCCCGTCCCGTCCCATCCCGTCCCGTTCCGTTCTACTCGGGTTGATTCCATTCCATTCCATTCCGTTCCCCTCCTTTCTGTTCCGTTCCGATCCGTTCCGTTCCTTTCCACTCTGTTCCATTCTGTTCTGTTCTACTCGGGTTGATTCCATTCCATTCCATTCCATTCCATTCCATTCCATTCCATTCCATTCCATTCCATTCCATTCCATTCCATTCAGTTCTACTCGGGTTGATTCCATTCCGTTCCATTCGGTTCCTTTCCGTCCCATCCCGGCCCATCCCGTTCCGTTCTACTCGCGTGGATTCCTTTGCGTTCCTTTCTGTTCCGTTCTGCTCCGTTCCGTTCCTTTCCATTCCGTTCCGTTCCGTTCCATTCGGGTTGATTCAATTCGATTCTATTACATTCCATTACATTCCATTCCTTTCTGCTACGTTCCGCGTCGTTCTACTCAGGTTGATTCAATTCAATTCTATTGCATTGAATTCCATTCCATTCCATTCCATTGAATTCCATTCCATTCCATTCCATTCCATTGCATTCCATTCCATTCCTTTCCATTCCATTCCTTTCTACTCTGGTTGATTCCATTCCATTCCATTTTATTCCATTCTACTTGGGTAGATTCCATGCCATTCCATTCCATTCCATTCCATTCCATTCTACTCCATTCCATTCCATTCCATTCCGTTCTACTCGAGTAGATTCCATTCCATTCCATTAAATTCCATTGCATTCCATTCCATTCCATTCCACTCCATTCCACTCCATTCTACTCGGGTAGATTTCATCCTATTCCATTCCATTCCATTCCATTCCATTTCATTCCATTCCATTCCATTCTACTCGGGTTGATTCCATTCCATTCCATTCCATTCCATTCCATTCCATTCCATTATTCCATTCCATTCCATTCCATTCCATTCTACTCGGGTTGATTCCATTCTGTTCCGTTCCGTCCCGTCCCGTCCAATCCTGTCCCATCCCGTCTCGTTCTGTCCAGTCTCGTCCCGTTCCGTTCTACTGGGGTTGATTGCATTCCATTCTGTTCCTTTCCGTTCTGTTCTGTTCTGTTCCATTCCCTTCTGTTCCATTCCGCTCCGTTCTACTCGAGTTGATTTAATTCCATTCTGTTCCGTTCCATTCCATTCCGTTCCATTTCGCTATGTTCCGCATCGATCTACTCGGGTTGATTCAATTCCATTCTCTTCCATTCCATTCCATTCCCTTCCATTCCATTCCATTCCATTCGGTTCTACACGGGTTGATTCCATTCCATTCCGTTCCGTTCTGTCTCATCCCGTCCCGACCCGTCCCGTCCCGTACCGTCCCGATACGTCCCGTCCTGTCCCGTTCCGTTCTACTCGTTTTGATTCCATTCCTTTCTGTTCCGTTCTGTTCCATTCTGTTGTGTTCCGTTCCTTTCGCTTCTGTTCCTTTCCATTCCATTTCATTCCTTTCCACTCGGGTTGATTCAATTCCATTCTATTACTTTCCATTACATTCCGTTCCGTTCCGCTACGTTTTGCGTTGTACTATTCTGGTTGACTCAGTTCCATTCTATTGAATTGAATTCCATTCCACTCAATTCCATTCCATTCCATTCCATTCCATTCCATTCCATTCCATTCCATTCCATTCCTTTCCATTCCGTTCCACACGGGTTGATTCCATTCCTTTCCATGACATTCCATTCCATTCCATTCCATTCCATTCCTTTCTACTCGGGTTGACTGCATTGCACGCATTCCATTCCATTCCATTCCATTCCATTCCATTCCATTACATTACATTCCATTACATTCCACTCGGGTTGATTACATTCTGTTCCGTTCAATCCTGTCCCGTCCCATCCTGTCCCGTGCCGTCCCGTCCAGTCCCATTCGATTCTACTCGGGTTCATTCCATTCCATTCCATTCCGTTCCATTCCATTTCGTTCATTTCTGTTCCGTTTCGTTCTGTTCCATTCAGTTCCGTTCTACTCGGGTTGATTCAATTCCACTCTATTCCACTCCATTCCATTCCGTTCTGTTCCGCATTGTTCTGCGTCGATCTACTCGGATTGATTCAATTCCATTCTATTCCACTCCATTCCATTCCATTCCATTCCATTCCATTCCATTCCATTCCTTTCCATTCCATTCTTCTCGGGTTGATTCCATTCCATTCCATTCCATTCCATTCCATTCCATTCCATTCCATTCCGTTCCATTCCATTCCATTCCATTCCATTCCATTCCATTCCATTCTGTTCTACACGGGTTGATTCCATTCCGTTCCATTCCGTTCCGTCCCGTCCCGTCCCGTCCTGTCCCGACCCGTCCCGTCCCGTCCCGTCCCGACCCGTCCCGTCCCGTCCCATTACGTTCTACACGTTTTGATTCCATTCCGTTCCGTTCCGTTCTGTTCCATTCTGCTCTGTTCCGTTCCTTTCGGTTCCATTCCTTTCCATTCCATTTCATTCCATTCCACTCTGGTTGATTCAATTCCATTCTATTACTTTCCATTACATTCCGTTCCGTTCCGCTTCATTCTGCGTCGTACTATTCTGGTTGACTCAGTTCCATTCTATTGAATTGAATTCCATTCCACTCCATTCCATTCCACTCCATTCCATTCCATTCCATTCCTTTCCATTCAGTTCCATTCCATTCCATTTCAATCCATTCCATTCCATTCAATTCCATTCCGTTCCACACGGGTTGATTCCATTCCATTCCATTCCATTCCTATCCATTCCATTCCGTTCTACTCGGGTTGATTGCATTCCAATCCATTCCATTCCATTCCATTCCATTCCATTCCATTCCATTCCATTCCATTCCATTCCATTCCATCCCGTTCCATTCCATTCCATTCCACTCGGGTTGATTACATTCTGTTCCGTTCCATCCTGTCCCATCCCGTCCTGTCCCGTGCCGTCCCGTCCCGTCCCGTTCCATTCTACTCGGGTTGATTCCATTCCATTCCATTCCGTTCCGTTCCGTTCTTTTCCATTCCGTTCCGTTCTACTCGGGTTGATTCAATTCCACTCTATTCCACTCCATTCCATTCCGTTCCGTTCCGCGTTGTTCCGCGTCGATCTACTCGGGTTGATTCAATTCCATTCTATTCCATTCCATTCCATTCGATTCCATTCCATTATTGCATTCCATTCCATTCCATTCTACTCGGGTTGACTGTATTCTGTTCCGTTCCGTCCCGTCCCGTCCCATCCCGTCCCGTCACGCCCCGTCCTGTCTCGTTCCATTCTACTCGGGTTGATTCCATTGCATTCCGTTCCTTTCTATTGCGTTCCGTTCCGTTCCGTTCCGTTCTGTTCCATTCCGTTCCATTCTACTTGGGTTGATTCAATTCCATTCTGTTCCATTCCATTCCATTCCGTTCCGTTTCACTTTGTTCCGCTTCGATCTACTCGAGTTGATTCTATTCCATTCCATTCCATTTCATTCCATTCCATTCCATTCCATTCCATTTCATTCCATTCCATTCCATTCCATTCCATTCCATTCCATTCCATTCCATTCCATTCCATTCCATTCCATTCCGTTCTACTCGGGTTGATTCCATGCCGCTCCGTTCCGTTCAGTTCCATCAAGTCCCGTCCCATCCCGTCCCGCCGTGACCGGTCACGTCCTGTTCCGTTCCGTTCTACTCGGGTTGGTTCCATACCATTCCGTTCCGTTCCGTTCCGTTCCGTTCCATTCCTTTCCGTTCCGTGCCTTTCCGTTCCGTTCTGTTCCGTTCCACTCGGGTTGATTCAATACCATTCTATTACTTTCCATTACATTCCGTTCCGTTCCGCTACGTTCTGCGTCATACTACTCGGGTTTATTCAATTCCGTTCTATTCCAATGAATTCCATTCCATTCCATTCCATTCCATTCCATTGCATTCCATTCCATTCCATTCTACTCGGTTTCATTCAATTGCATTCTGTTGCATTCCATTCCATTCCATTCCATTCCGTTCCCTTCCGTTCCGTTCCGTTCCATTCTAATCGGGTTGATTCAATTCTATTCTACTCCATTCTATTCCATTCCATTCCATTCCAGTCCATTCCATCGCAGTCCATTCCATTCTATTCCATTCCATTCCGCTACAATCCATTCCAATCCATTCCATTCTAATCGGGTTGATTCCATTCCATTGCATTGCATTCCATTCCATTCCATTCCATTCCATTCCATTCCATTCCATTCCATTCCATTCCATTCCATTCTACTCGGGTTGACTCCATTCTGTTCCGTACCGTACCATTCTTTCCCGTCCCGTCCGGTACCATCCCGTCCCGTTCCATTCTACTTGGGTTGATTCCATTCAATTCCATTCCGTTCCCTTCCTTTCCATTCGGTTCTGATCCGTTCCGTTCCATTCCATTCTGTTCCATTCTGTTCCGTTCTACTCAGGTTGATTCCATTCCATTCCATTCCATTCCATTCCATTCCATTCCATTCCATTCCATTCCATTCCATTCCATTCCATTCCATTCAACTCGGGTTGATTCCATTCCATTCCATTCCATTCCATTCCATTCCATTCCAATCCATTCCATTCTACTTGGGTTGATTCCTTTCCATTCCATTCCATTGCATTCCATTCCATTTCATTCCGTTCAATTCCAATCCATTCCATTCTACACGAGTTCATTCCATTCCATTCCATTATTGCATTCCACTCCATTCCATTCTACTCGGGTTGATTCTATTCTTTTCCGTTCCATCCCGTCCCGCCCCGTCCCGTCCCGTTCTGTTCTACTCGGGTTGATTCCATTCCATTCCGTTCCTTTCCATTGCATTCCGTTCCGTTCCGTTCTGTTCCATTCCGTTCCATTCCACTCGCGTTGATTCAATTCCATTCTGTTCCATTCCATTCCATTCCGTTCCGTTTCACTATGTTCCGCGTCGATCTACTCGGGTTGATTCTATTCCATTCCATTCCATTCCATTCCATTCCATTCCATTCCATTCCATTCCATTCCATTCCATTCCATTCCAATCCACTCCATTCCATTCCATTCTACTCGGGTTGATTCCATTTTGTTCCATTCTGTCCCATCCCGTCCCGTCCCGTCCCATCCCTTTCCATTCTACTCGGGTTGATTCCATTCCGTTCCATTCCGATCCGTTCCGTTTCGTTCCTTTCCGTTCCGTTCTGTTCCATTCTGTTCCGTTCTACTCGGGTTGATTCAATTCCACTCTATTCCACTCCATTCCATTCCGTTCCGTTCCGCTTTGTTCTGCGTCGATCTACTCGGGTTGACTCAATTCCATTCTATTCCATTCCATTCCATTCCATTCAATTCCCTTCCATTGCATTCCATTCCACTCGGGTTCATTCAATTCTATTCTTTTCCATTCCATTCCATTCCGTTCCATTCCTTTCCGTTCCGTTCCTTTCCGTTCCTTTCCATTCCGTTCTACGTGGGTTGATTCAATTCAATTCTATTCCATTCCATTCCATTCCATTCCATAGTACTCGGGTTGATTCCACTCCATTCCATTCCATTCCGTTCCATTCCATTCCATTCCATTCCAGTCCATTCCATTCCATTCTACTTGGGTTGATTCCATTCCATTCCATTCCATTCCATTTCATTCCATTCCATTCCATTCCATTCCATTCCATTCCATTCCATTCCATTCCATTCCATTCCATTCCAGTCCATTCCATTCCATTCTTCTCTGGTTGATTCCATTCCATTCCATTCCATTCCATTCCATTCCATTCCATTCCATTCCATTCAGTTCTACTCGGGTTGATTCCATTCCGTTCCATTCGGTTCCTTTCCGTCCCATCCCGGCCCATCCCATTCCGTTCTACTCGTGTGGATTCCTTTGCGTTCCTTTCTGTTCCGTTCTGCTCCGTTCCGTTCCTTTCCTTTCCGTTCCGTTCCGTTCCACTCGGGTTGATTCAATTCGATTCTATTACATTCCATTACATTCCATTCCTTTCTGCTACGTTCCGCGTCGTTCTACTCAGGTTGATTCAATTCAATTCTATTGCATTGAATTCCATTCCATTCCATTCCATTGAATTCCATTCCATTCCATTCCATTCCATTGCATTCCATTCCATTCCATTCCATTCCATTCCTTTCTACTCTGGTTGATTCCATTCCATTCCATTTTATTCCATTCTACTTGGGTAGATTCCATGCCATTCCATTCCATTCCATTCCATTCCATTCTACTCGGGTTGATTCCATTCTGTTCCGTTCCGTCCCGTCCCGTCCAATCCCGTCCCATCCCGTCTCGTTCTGTCCAGTCTCGTCCCGTTCCGTTCTACTGGGGTTGATTGCATTCCATTCTGTTCCTTTCCGTTCTGTTCTGTTCTGTTCCATTCCCTTCTGTTCCATTCCGCTCCGTTCTACTCGAGTTGATTTAATTCCATTCTGTTCCGTTCCATTCCATTCCGTTCCATTTCGCTATGTTCCGCATCGATCTACTCGGGTTGATTCAATTCCATTCTCTTCCATTCCATTCCATTCCCTTCCATTCCATTCCATTCCATTCGGTTCTACACGGGTTGATTCCATTCCATTCCGTTCCGTTCTGTCTCATCCCGTCCCGACCCGTCCCGTCCCGTACCGTCCCGATACGTCCCGTCTTGTCCCGTTCCGTTCTACTCGTTTTGATTCCATTCCTTTCTGTTCCGTTCTGTTCCATTCTGTTGTGTTCCGTTCCTTTCGCTTCCGTTCCTTTCCATTCCATTTCATTCCTTTCCACTCGGGTTGATTCAATTCCATTCTATTACTTTCCATTACATTCCGTTCCGTTCCGCTACGTTTTGCGTTGTACTATTCTGGTTGACTCAGTTCCATTCTATTGAATTGAATTCCATTCCACTCAATTCCATTCCATTCCATTCCATTCCATTCCATTCCATTCCATTCCATTCCATTCCTTTCCATTCCGTTCCACACGGGTTGATTCCATTCCTTTCCATGACATTCCATTCCATTCCATTCCATTCCATTCCGTTCTACTCGGGTTGACTGCATTGCACTGCATTCCATTCCATTCCATTCCATTCCATTCCATTACATTACATTACATTACATTACATTACATTACATTCCATTACATTCCACTCGGGTTGATTACATTCTGTTCCGTTCAATCCTGTCCCGTCCCATCCTGTCCCGTGCCGTCCCGTCCAGTCCCATTCCATTCTACTCGGGTTCATTCCATTCCATTCCATTCCGTTCCGTTCCATTTCGTTCATTTCTGTTCCGTTCCGTTCTGTTCCATTCCGTTCCGTTCTACTCGGGTTGATTCAATTCCACTCTATTCCACTCCATTCCATTCCGTTCTGTTCCGCATTGTTCTGCGTCGATCTACTCGGATTGATTCAATTCCATTCTATTCCACTCCATTCCATTCCATTCCATTCCATTCCATTCCATTCCATTCCTTTCCATTCCATTCTTCTCGGGTTGATTCCATTCCATTCCATTCCATTCCATTCCATTCCATTCCATTCCATTCCATTCCATTCCATTCCATTCCATTCTGTTCTACACGGGTTGATTCCATTCCGTTCCATTCCGTTCCGTCCCGTCCCGTCCCGTCCTGTCCCGACCCGTCCCGTCCCGTCCCGTCCCGACCCGTCCCGTCCCGTCCCATTACGTTCTACACGTTTTGATTCCATTCCGTTCCGTTCCGTTCTGTTCCATTCTGCTCTGTTCCGTTCCTTTCGGTTCCATTCCTTTCCATTCCATTTCATTCCATTCCACTCGGGTTGATTCAATTCCATTCTATTACTTTCCATTACATTCCGTTCCGTTCCGCTTCATTCTGCGTCGTACTATTCTGGTTGACTCAGTTCCATTCTATTGAATTGAATTCCATTCCACTCCATTCCATTCCATTCCATTCCATTCCATTCCATTCCTTTCCATTCCGTTCCATTCCATTCCATTTCAATCCATTCCATTCCATTCAATTCCATTCCGTTCCACACGGGTTGATTCCATTCCATTCCATTCCATTCCTATCCATTCCATTCCGTTCTACTCGGGTTGATTGCATTCCACTCCATTCCATTCCATTCCATTCCATTCCATTCCATTCCATTCCATTCCATTCCATTCCATTCCATTCCATTCCGTTCCGTTCCATTCCATTCCACTCGGGTTGATTACATTCTGTTCCGTTCCATCCTGTCCCATCCCGTCCTGTCCCGTGCCGTCCCGTCCCGTCCCGTTCCGTTCTACTCGGGTTGATTCCATTCCATTCCGTTCTGTTCCGTTCCGTTCTTTTCCATTCCGTTCCGCTCTACTCGGGTTGATTCAATTCCACTCTATTCCACTCCATTCCATTCCGTTCCGTTCCGCGTTGTTCCGCGTCGATCTACTCGGGTTGATTCAATTCCATTCTTTTCCATTCCATTCCATTCGATTCCATTCCATTATTGCATTCCATTCCATTCCATTCTACTCGGGTTGATTGTATTCTGTTCCGTTCCGTCCCGTCCCGTCCCATCCCGTCCCGTCCCGCCCCGTCCCGTCTCATTCCATTCTACTCGGGTTGATTCCATTCCATTCCGTTCCTTTCCATTGCGTTCCGTTCCGTTCCGTTCCGTTCTGTTCCATTCCGTTCCATTCTACTTGGGTTGATTCAATTCCATTCTGTTCCATTCCATTCCATTCCGTTCCGTTTCACTTCGTTCCGCTTCGATCTACTCGGGTTGATTCTATTCCATTCCATTCCATTTCATTCCATTCCATTCCATTCCATTCCATTCCATTCCATTCCATTCCATTCCATTCCGTTCTACTCGGGTTGATTCCATGCCGTTCTGTTCCATTCAGTTCCATCAAGTCCCGTCCCATCCCGTCCCGCCGTAAGCGGTCACGTCCTGTTCCGTTCCGTTCTACTCGGGTTGGTTCCATACCATTCCGTTCCGTTCCGTTCCGTTCCGTTCCATTCCTTTCCGTTCCGTGCCTTTCCGTTCCGTTCTGTTCCGTTCCACTCGGGTTGATTCAATACCATTCTATTACTTTCCATTACATTCCGTTCCGTTCCGCTACGTTCTGCGTCATACTACTCGGGTTTATTCAATTCCGTTCTATTCCAATGAATTCCATTCCATTCCATTGCATTCCATTCCATTCCACTCGGGTTGATTCAATTCCATTCAATTGCATTCCATTCCGTTCCGTTCCATTCCGTTCAGTTAAATTCCATTCCATTCTACTTGGGTTGACTCAACTCAATTCTATTCCATTCCATTCCATTCCATTCCATTCCATTCCATTCCATTATATTCCATCACATTCCATTCCACTCCATTCCATTCCATTGTACTCGGGTTGATTCCATTCCATTCCATTAAATTCCATTCAATTATTCCATTCCAGTCCATTCCACTCCATTATACTCGGGTTGATTCCTTTCCATTCCATTCCATTCCATTCTATTCCATTCCATTCCATTACATTACATTGCATTCCAATCCATACCATTGTACTCGGGTTGATTCCATTCCATTCCATTCCATTCCATTCCATTCCATTCCATTCCATTCCTTTCCATTCCATTCCATTGCATTCCATTCCATTCCATTCCATTCCATTCCATTCCAATCCATTCCATTCTACTCGGGTTCATTCCATTCTGTTCCGTTCTGTCCCGTCCTGCCCCGTCCCGTCCCATCCCGTCCCGTTCCGTTCTACTCGGGTTGATTCCATTCCATTCCATTCCGTTCCCCTCCTTTCCGTTCCGTTCCGATCCGTTCCGTTCCTTTCCACTCTGTTCCATTCTGTTCTGTTCTACTCGGGTTGATTCCATTCCATTCCCTTCCATTCCATTCCATTCCATTCCATTCCATTCCATTCCATTCCATTCCATTCCATTCCATTCCATTCCATTCCATTCAGTTCTACTCGGGTTGATTCCATTCCGTTCCATTCGGTTCCTTTCCGTCCCATCCCGGCCCATCCCATTCCGTTCTAATCGCGTGGATTCTTTTGCGTTCCTTTCTGTTCCGTTCTGCTCCGTTCCGTTCCTTTCCATTCCGTTCCGTTCCGTTCCATTCGGGTTGATTCAATTCGATTCTATTACATTCCATTACATTCCATTCCTTTCTGCTACGTTCCGCGTCGTTCTACTCAGGTTGATTCAATTCAATTCTATTGCATTGAATTCCATTCCATTCCATTCCATTGCATTCCATTCCATTCCATTCCATTCCATTGCATTCCATTCCATTCCATTCCATTCCATTCCTTTCTACTCTGGTTGATTCCATTCCATTCCATTTTATTCCATTCTACTTGGGTAGATTCCATGCCATTCCATTCCATTCCATTCCATTCCATTCTACTCCATTCCATTCCATTCCATTCCGTTCTACTCGAGTAGATTCCATTCCATTCCATTAAATTCCATTGCATTCCATTCCATTCCATTCCACTCCATTCCACTCCATTCTACTCGGGTAGATTTCATCCTATTCCATTCCATTCCATTCCATTCCTTTTCATTCCATTCCATTCCATTCTACTCGGGTTGATTCCATTCCATTCCATTCCATTCCATTCCATTCCATTATTCCATTCCATTCCATTCCATTCCATTCTACTCGGGTTGATTCCATTCTGTTCCGTTCCGTCCCGTCCCGTCCAATCCCGTCCCATCCCGTCTCGTCCTGTCCAGTCTCGTCCCGTTCCGTTCTACTGGGGTTGATTGCATTCCATTCTGTTCCTTTCCGTTCTGTTCTGTTCTGTTCCATTCCCTTCTGTTCCATTCCGCTCCGTTCTACTCGAGTTGATTTAATTCCATTCTGTTCCGTTCCATTCCATTCCGTTCCATTTCGCTATGTTCCACATCGATCTACTCGGGTTGATTCAATTCCATTCTCTTCCATTCCATTCCATTCCCTTCCATTCCATTCCATTCCATTCGGTTCTACACGGGTTGATTCCATTCCATTCCGTTCCATTCTGTCTCATCCCGTCCCGACCCGTCCCGTCCCGTACCGTCCCGATACGTCCCGTCCTGTCCCGTTCCGTTCTACTCGTTTTGATGCCATTCCTTTCTGTTCCGTTCTGTTCCATTCTGTTGTGTTCCGTTCCTTTCGCTTCCGTTCCTTTCCATTCCATTTCATTCCTTTCCACTCGGGTTGATTCAATTCCATTCTATTACTTTCCATTACATTCCGTTCCGTTCTGCTACGTTTTGCGTCGTACTATTCTGGTTGACTCAGTTCCATTCTATTGAATTGAATTCCATTCCACTCAATTCCATTCCATTCCATTCCATTCCATTCCATTCCATTCCATTCCATTCCTTTCCATTCCGTTCCACACGGGTTGATTCCATTCCTTTCCATGACATTCCATTCCATTCCATTCCATTCCATTCCGTTCTACTCGGGTTGACTGCATTGCACTGCATTCCATTCCATTCCATTCCATTCCATTACATTACATTCCATTACATTACATTCCATTACATTCCACTCGGGTTGATTACATTCTGTTCCGTTCAATCCTGTCCCGTCCCATCCTGTCCCGTGCCGTCCCGTCCCGTCCCATTCTACTCGGGTTCATTCCATTCCATTCCATTCCGTTCCGTTCCATTTCGTTCATTTCTGTTCCGTTCCGTTCTGTTCCATTCCGTTCCGTTCTACTCGGGTTGATTCAATTCCACTCTATTCCACTCCATTGCATTCCGTTCTGTTCCGCATTGTTCTGCGTCGATCTACTCGGATTGATTCAATTCCATTCTATTCCACTCCATTCCATTCCATTCCATTCCATTCCATTCCATTCCATTCCATTCCATTCCATTCCTTTCCATTCCATTCTTCTCGGGTTGATTCCATTCCATTCCATTCCATTCCATTCCATTCCATTCCATTCCATTCCATTCCATTCCATTCCTTTCCATTCCATTCCATTCCATTCCATTCTGTTCTACACGGGTTGATTCCATTCCGTTCCATTCCGTTCCGTCCCGTCCCGTCCCGTCCTGTCCCGACCCGTCCCGTCCCGTCCCGTCCCGACCCGTCCCGTCCCGTCCCATTACGTTCTACACGTTTTGATTCCATTCCGTTCCGTTCCGTTCTGTTCCATTCTGCTCTGTTCCGTTCCTTTCGGTTCCATTCCTTTCCATTCCATTTCATTCCATTCCACTCGGGTTGATTCAATTCCATTCTATTACTTTCCATTACATTCCGTTCCGTTCCGCTTCATTCTGCGTCGTACTATTCTGGTTGACTCAGTTCCATTCTATTGAATTGAATTCCATTCCACTCCATTCCATTCCACTCCATTCCATTCCATTCCATTCCTTTCCATTCCGTTCCATTCCATTCCATTTCAATCCATTCCATTCCATTCAATTCCATTCCGTTCCACACGGGTTGATTCCATTCCATTCCATTCCATTCCTATCCATTCCATTCCGTTCTACTCGGGTTGATTGCATTCCACTCCATTCCATTCCATTCCATTCCATTCCATTCCATTCCATTCCATTCCATTCCATTCCATTCCATTCCATTCCATTCCATCCCGTTCCATTCCATTCCATTCCACTCGGGTTGATTACATTCTGTTCCATTCCATCCTGTCCCATCCCGTCCTGTCCCGTGCCGTCCCGTCCCGTCCCGTTCCATTCTACTCGGGTTGATTCCATTCCATTCCATTCCGTTCCGTTCCGTTCTTTTCCATTCCGTTCCGTTCTACTCGGGTTGATTCAATTCCACTCTATTCCACTCCATTCCATTCCGTTCCGTTCCGCGTTGTTCCGCGTCGATCTACTCGGGTTGATTCAATTCCATTCTATTCCATTCCATTCCATTCGATTCCATTCCATTATTGCATTCCATTCCATTCCATTCTACTCTGGTTGATTGTATTCTGTTCCGTTCCGTCCTGTCCCGTCCCATCCCGTCCCGTCCCGCCCCGTCCTGTCTCGTTCCATTCTACTCGGGTTGATTCCATTCCATTCCGTTCCTTTCCATTGCGTTCCGTTCCATTCCGTTCCGTTCTGTTCCATTCCGTTCCATTCTACTTGGGTTGATTCAATTCCATTCTGTTCCATTCCATTCCATTCCGTTCCGTTTCACTACGTTCCGCTTCGATCTACTCGGGTTGATTCTATTCCATTCCATTCCATTTCATTCCATTCCATTCCATTCCATTCCATTTCATTCCATTCCATTCCATTCCATTCCATTCCATTCCATTCCATTCCATTCCATTCCAATCCATTCCATTCTACTCGGGTTGATTCCATTCCATTCCACTCCATTCCATTCATTCCATTCCATTTCATTCCGTTCCACACGGGTTGATTCCATTCCATTCCATTCCATTCCATTCCATTCCATTCCATTCCATTCCTTTCCGTTCTACTCGGGTTGATTGCATTCCACTGCATTCCATTCCATTCCATTCCATTCCATTCCATTCTACTCGGGTTGATTCTATTCTGTTCCGTTCCATCCCGTCCTGTCCCATCCCGTCCCGTCCCGCCCCGTCCCTTCCCGTTCCATTCTACTTGGATTGATTCCATTCTATTCCGTTCCTTTCCATTGCGTTCCGTTCCTTTCCATTCCGTTCTGTTCCATTCCGTTCCATTCTACTCGGGTTGATTCAATTCCATTCTGTTTCATTCCATTCCATTTCGTTCCATTTCACTACGTTCCGTGTCGATCTACTCGGGTTGATTCTATTCCATTCCATTCCATTTCATTCCATTCCATTCCATTCCATTCCATTCCATTCCATTCCATTCCATTCCATTCCATTCCGTTCTACTGGCATTGATTCCATGCCGTTCTGTTCCATTCAGTTCCATCCAGTCCCGTCCCATCCCGTCCCGCCCCAACCGGTCCTGTCCCGTTCCGTTGCGTTCTACTCGGGTTGGTTCCATTCCATTCCATTCTGTTCCGTTCGGTTCCGTTCCATTCCATTCTATTCCGTTCCGTGCCTTTCCGTTCCGTTCCGTTCCACTCGGGTTGATTCAATTCCATTCTATTACATTCCATTACATTACGTTCCGTTCCGCTACGTTCTGCGTCGTACTACTCGGGTTGATTCAATTCCGTTCTATTCCAATGAATTCCATTCCATTCCATTCCATTCCATTCTACTCGGTTTGATTCAATTGCATTCTATTGCATTCCATTCCATTCCATTCCATTCCGTTCCGTTCCGTTCCATTCCGTTCCAATCTACTTGGGTTGATTCAATTCAACTCTACTCCATTCCATTCCATTCCATTCCATTCCAGTCCATTCCATTCCATTCCATTCCATTCCATTCCATTCCATTCCATTCCATTACAATCCATTCCAATCCATTCCATTCTAATCAGGTTGATTCCATTCCTTTGCTTTCCATTCCATTCCATTCCATTCCATTCCATTCCATTCCATTCCATTCCATTCCATTCCATTCCAATCCATTCCATTCTACTCGGGTTGATTCCATTCCATTCCATTCCATTGCATTCCATTCCATTCCATTCCATTCCATTCCATTCCATTCTATTCCATTCCATTCCATTGTACTCTGGTTGATTCCATTCCATTCCATTCCATTCAATTCCATTCCATTCCATTCCATTACACTCCATTCCATTCCATTCTACTTGGGTTGATTCCACTCCATTCTATTCCATTCCATTCCATTCCAGTCCCATCCGTTCCATTCTATTCGTGTTGATTCCATTCCATTCCTTTCCATTCCGTTCCTTTCCGTTCCGTTCCGTTCCGTTCCCTTCTGTTCCATTCACTTCCATTCTACTCGGGTTGATTCAATTCCATTCAATTCCATTCAATTCCATTCCGTTCTACTCGGGTTGATTCAATTCCATTGTATTCCATTCCATTCTGTTCCGCTGTGTTCCGCGTCGATCTACTTGGGCTGATTCAATTCCATTCCATTCCATTCCATTGCATTCCATTCCATTCCATTCTATTCCATTCCGTTCCATTCCACTCCCATCCGTTCCATTCTATTCGGGTTGATTCCATTCCATTCCTTTCCATTCCGTTCCTTTCTGTTCCGTTCCGTTCCGTTCCTTTCTGTTCCATTCTGTTCCATTCTACTCGGGTTCATTCAATTCCATTCTATTCCATTCAATTCCATTCCGTTCTACTCGGGTTGATTCAATTCCATTCTATTCTGTTCCATTCCATTCCATTCTGTTCCGCTATGTTCCACGTCGATCTACCTGGGCTGATTCAATTCCATTCCATTCCATTCCATTCCATTCCATTCCATTCCATTCCATTCCATTCCGTTCTACTCGAGTTGATTGCATTCCACTGCATTCCATTCCATTCCATTCCATTCCATTCCATTCCATTCCATTCCATTCCATTCCATTCCATTCCATTCTACTCGGGTTGATTCTATTCTGTTCCGTTCCGTCCCGTCCTGTCCCATCCCGTCCCGTCCCGCCCCGTCCCGTCCTGTTCCGTTCTACTCGGATTGATTCCATTCTATTCCGTTCCTTTCCATTGCGTTCCGTTCCGTTCCGTTCCGTTCTGTTCCATTCCGTTCCATTCTACTCGGGTTCATTCAATTTCATTCTGTTCCATTCCATTCCATTTCGCTCCGTTTCACTACGTTCCACGTCGATCTACTCGGGTTGATTCTATTCCATTCCATTCGATTTCTTTCCATTCCATTCCATTCCATTCCACTCCATTCCATTCCGTTCCATTCCATTCCATTCCATTCCATTCCATTCCATTCCATTCCTTTCCATTCCATTCCCTTCCATTGCATTCCATTCTACTCGGGTTGATTCCATTCTGTTCCGTTCTGCCCCATTCCGTCCCGTCCCGTCCCATCCTGGCCCATCCTATTCCGTTCTACTCGGGTTGATTCCATTCCATTCCGTTCCGTTCTGTTCCATTCCGTTCCATTCTACTCGAGTTGATTCGATTCCATTCTATTCTATTCCATTCCATTCCGTTCCATTCCGCTTTGTTCCACGTCAATCTACTCGGGTTGATTCAATTCCATTCTATTCCAACCCTTTCCATCCAATCCCATTCCATTCCATTCCATTCCGTTCTACTCGGGTTGATTCCATTCCGTTCCGTTCCATTCCGTTCCGTCCCATCCCGACCCATCCCATCCCGTCCCGTCCCGTCCCGTCCCTTTCCATTCCACTCGGGTTGATTCAGTTCCATTGTATTACATTCCATTACATTCCATTCTGTTCCGCTACGTTCCGCGTCGTTCTACTCGGGTTGATTCAGTTCCATTCTATTCCATTGAATTCCATTCCATTCCATTCCGTTCTACTCGGGTTGATTCCATTAAATTCCATTCCATTCCATTCCATTCCATTCCATTCCCTTCCATTCCATTCCATTCCACTCAGGTTCATTCAATTCTATTCTTTTCCATTCCATTCCGTTCCGTTCCATTCCTTTCCATTCTGTTCCTTTCCATTCCTTTCCATTCCGTTCTACTTGGGTTGATTCAATTCAATTCTATTCCATTCCATTCCATTCCATTCCATAGTACTCGGGTTGATTCCACTCCATTCCATTCCATTCCGTTCCATTCCATTCCATTCCATTCCAGTCCATTCCATTCCATTCTACTTTGGTTGATTCCATTCCATTCCATTCCATTCCATTTCATTCCATTCCATTCCATTCCACTCCATTCCATTCCAGTCCTTTCCATTCTACTCGTGTTGATTCCATTCCATTTCATTCCATTCCATTCCAGTCCATTCCATTCGATTCTACTCGGGTTGATTCCATTCCATTCCATTCCATTCCATTCCATTCCATTCCATTCCATTCCATTCCATTCCATTCCATGCCATTCCACTCGGGTTGATTCCATTCCATTCCATTCCATTCCATTCCATTCCATTCCATTCCATTCCATTCCATTCCGTTCCATTCCATTCCATTCGGATTGATTGCTTTCCGTTCCGTTCCGTCCCGTCCCTTCCCATCCCTTTCCGTCATATCCCGTCCCGTCCCGTCGCGTTCTGTTCTACATGGGTTGATTCCATTCCATTCCGTTCTGTTCTGTTCCGTTCCGTTCTGTTCCGTTCCATTCTGTTCCGTTCCATTCTATTCCATTCCGTTCCGTTCTACTCGGGTTGATTCAATTCCATTCAATTCCATTCCATTCCATTCCATTCCGTTCCATTCCGCTATGTTCCACGTCGATCTACTCGGGTTGATTCAATTCCATTCTTTTCCCTTCCATTTCATTCCATTCCATTCCATTACATTCCATTCCATTGTACTCGGGTTGATTCCATTTGATTATATTCCATTCCATTCCAATCCATTCCATTCCATTCCATTCCATTCCATTCCATTCCATTCCATTCCATTCCATTCCAT
Organism: Gorilla gorilla gorilla; assembly: GCF_029281585.2. Taxonomy (NCBI): domain Eukaryota; kingdom Metazoa; phylum Chordata; class Mammalia; order Primates; family Hominidae; genus Gorilla; species Gorilla gorilla. The sequence continues at coordinate 1,099,039 of NC_073236.2, forward strand.
TCCAGTCCTTTCCATTCCATTCTACTCAGGTTGATTCCATTCCATTCAATTCCATTCCATGCCATTCCATGCCATTCCACTCCATTCCATTCCATTCCATTCCATTCCATTCCATTCCATTCCAGTCCATTCCAGTCCATTCCATTCCATTCTTCTCTGGTTGATTCCATTCCATTCCATTCCATTATATTCCATTCCATTCCATTCCATTCTACTCGGGTTGATTCCATTCCATTCCATTCCATTCCATTCCATTCCACTCCATTCCATTCCATTCGGGTTGATTCAATTCCATTCCATTCCATTCCATTCCATTGTTCTCGGGTTGATTCCATTCCATTCCGTTCCATTCCATTCCATTACATTACATTCCATTACATTCCATTCCATTCTACTCGGGTTGATTCCATTCAATTCCATTCCATTCCATTCCTTTACATTCCATTCCATTCCATTCCACTCCCCTCCATTCCATTCCTATCCATTCCATTCTATTCGGGTTAAATCCATTCCATTCCATTCCATTCCATTCCATTCTACTCGGTTTGATTCAATTGCATTCTATTGCATTCCATTCCATTCCATTCCATTCCGTTCCGTTCCGTTCCATTCCGTTCCAATCTACTTGGGTTGATTCAATTCAACTCTACTCCATTCCATTCCATTCCATTCCATTCCAGTCCATTCCATTCCATTCCATTCCATTCCATTCCATTCCATTCCATTACAATCCATTCCAATCCATTCCATTCTAATCAGGTTGATTCCATTCCTTTGCTTTCCATTCCATTCCATTCCATTCCATTCCATTCCATTCCATTCCATTCCATTCCAATCCATTCCATTCTACTCGGGTTGATTCCATTCCATTCCATTCCATTGCATTCCATTCCATTCCATTCCATTCCATTCCATTCCATTCTATTCCATTCCATTCCATTGTACTCTGGTTGATTCCATTCCATTCCATTCCATTCAATTCCATTCCATTCCATTCCTTTACACTCCATTCCATTCCATTCTACTTGGGTTGATTCCACTCCATTCTATTCCATTCCATTCCATTCCAGTCCCATCCGTTCCATTCTATTCGTGTTGATTCCATTCCATTCCTTTCCATTCCGTTCCTTTCCGTTCCGTTCCGTTCCGTTCCCTTCTGTTCCATTCACTTCCATTCTACTCGGGTTGATTCAATTCCATTCAATTCCATTCAATTCCATTCCGTTCTTCTCGGGTTGATTCAATTCCATTGTATTCCATTCCATTCTGTTCCGCTGTGTTCCGCGTCGATCTACTTGGGCTGATTCAATTCCATTCCATTCCATTCCATTGCATTCCATTCCATTCCATTCTATTCCATTCCGTTCCATTCCACTCCCATCCGTTCCATTCTATTCGGGTTGATTCCATTCCATTCCTTTCCATTCCGTTCCTTTCTGTTCCGTTCCGTTCCGTTCCTTTCTGTTCCATTCTGTTCCATTCTACTCGGGTTCATTCAATTCCATTCTATTCCATTCAATTCCATTCCGTTCTACTCGGGTTGATTCAATTCCATTCTATTCTGTTCCATTCCATTCCATTCTGTTCCGCTATGTTCCACGTCGATCTACCTGGGCTGATTCAATTCCATTCCATTCCATTCCATTCCATTCCATTCCATTCCATTCCGTTCTACTCGAGTTGATTGCATTCCACTGCATTCCATTCCATTCCATTCCATTCCATTCCATTCCATTCCATTCCATTCCATTCCATTCCATTCCATTCCATTCCATTCTACTCGGGTTGATTCTATTCTGTTCCGTTCCGTCCCGTCCTGTCCCATCCCGTCCCGTCCCGCCCCGTCCCGTCCTGTTCCGTTCTACTCGGATTGATTCCATTCTATTCCGTTCCTTTCCATTGCGTTCCGTTCCGTTCCGTTCCGTTCTGTTCCATTCCGTTCCATTCTACTCGGGTTCATTCAATTTCATTCTGTTCCATTCCATTCCATTTCGCTCCGTTTCACTACGTTCCACGTCGATCTACTCGGGTTGATTCTATTCCATTCCATTCGATTTCTTTCCATTCCATTCCATTCCATTCCACTCCATTCCATTCCGTTCCATTCCATTCCATTCCATTCCATTCCATTCCATTCCATTCCTTTCCATTCCATTCCCTTCCATTGCATTCCATTCTACTCGGGTTGATTCCATTCTGTTCCGTTCTGCCCCATTCCGTCCCGTCCCGTCCCATCCTGGCCCATCCTATTCCGTTCTACTCGGGTTGATTCCATTCCATTCCGTTCCGTTCTGTTCCATTCCGTTCCATTCTACTCGAGTTGATTCGATTCCATTCTATTCTATTCCATTCCATTCCGTTCCATTCCGCTTTGTTCCACGTCAATCTACTCGGGTTGATTCAATTCCATTCTATTCCAACCCTTTCCATCCAATCCCATTCCATTCCATTCCATTCCGTTCTACTCGGGTTGATTCCATTCCGTTCCGTTCCATTCCGTTCCGTCCCATCCCGACCCATCCCATCCCGTCCCGTCCCGTCCCGTCCCTTTCCATTCCACTCGGGTTGATTCAGTTCCATTGTATTACATTCCATTACATTCCATTCTGTTCCGCTACGTTCCGCGTCGTTCTACTCGGGTTGATTCAGTTCCATTCTATTCCATTGAATTCCATTCCATTCCATTCCGTTCTACTCGGGTTGATTCCATTAAATTCCATTCCATTCCATTCCATTCCATTCCATTCCCTTCCATTCCATTCCATTCCACTCAGGTTCATTCAATTCTATTCTTTTCCATTCCATTCCGTTCCGTTCCATTCCTTTCCATTCTGTTCCTTTCCATTCCTTTCCATTCCGTTCTACTTGGGTTGATTCAATTCAATTCTATTCCATTCCATTCCATTCCATTCCATAGTACTCGGGTTGATTCCACTCCATTCCATTCCATTCCGTTCCATTCCATTCCATTCCATTCCAGTCCATTCCATTCCATTCTACTTTGGTTGATTCCATTCCATTCCATTCCATTCCATTTCATTCCATTCCATTCCATTCCACTCCATTCCATTCCAGTCCTTTCCATTCTACTCGTGTTGATTCCATTCCATTTCATTCCATTCCATTCCAGTCCATTCCATTCGATTCTACTCGGGTTGATTCCATTCCATTCCATTCCATTCCATTCCATTCCATTCCATTCCATTCCATTCCATTCCATGCCATTCCACTCGGGTTGATTCCATTCCATTCCATTCCATTCCATTCCATTCCATTCCATTCCATTCCATTCCATTCCGTTCCATTCCATTCCATTCGGATTGATTGCTTTCCGTTCCGTTCCGTCCCGTCCCTTCCCATCCCTTTCCGTCATATCCCGTCCCGTCCCGTCGCGTTCTGTTCTACATGGGTTGATTCCATTCCATTCCGTTCTGTTCTGTTCCGTTCCGTTCTGTTCCGTTCCATTCTGTTCCGTTCCATTCTATTCCATTCCGTTCCGTTCTACTCGGGTTGATTCAATTCCATTCAATTCCATTCCATTCCATTCCATTCCGTTCCATTCCGCTATGTTCCACGTCGATCTACTCGGGTTGATTCAATTCCATTCTTTTCCCTTCCATTTCATTCCATTCCATTCCATTACATTCCATTCCATTGTACTCGGGTTGATTCCATTTGATTATATTCCATTCCATTCCAATCCATTCCATTCCATTCCATTCCATTCCATTCCATTCCATTCCATTCCATTCCATTCCAGTCCTTTCCATTCCATTCTACTCAGGTTGATTCCATTCCATTCAATTCCATTCCATGCCATTCCATGCCATTCCACTCCATTCCATTCCATTCCATTCCATTCCATTCCATTCCATTCCAGTCCATTCCAGTCCATTCCATTCCATTCTTCTCTGGTTGATTCCATTCCATTCCATTCCATTATATTCCATTCCATTCCATTCCATTCTACTCGGGTTGATTCCATTCCATTCCATTCCATTCCATTCCATTCCACTCCATTCCATTCCATTCGGGTTGATTCAATTCCATTCCATTCCATTCCATTCCATTGTTCTCGGGTTGATTCCATTCCATTCCGTTCCATTCCATTCCATTACATTACATTCCATTACATTCCATTCCATTCTACTCGGGTTGATTCCATTCAATTCCATTCCATTCCATTCCTTTACATTCCATTCCATTCCATTCCACTCCCCTCCATTCCATTCCTATCCATTCCATTCTATTCGGGTTAAATCCATTCCATTCCATTCCATTCCATTCCATTCCATTCCATTCCATTCCATTCCATTCAGTTCTACTCGGGTTGATTCCATTCTGTTCCATTCCGTTCCTTTCCATCCCATCCCATCCCATCCCGTTCCATTCTACTCACGTGGATTCCTTTCCATTCCTTTCTGTTCCGTTCCGTTCCATTCCGTTCCTTTCCGTTCCGTTCCGTTCCGTTCCACTCAGGTTGATTCAATGCGATTCTATTACATTCCATTACATTCCGTTCCGTTCCGCTACGTTCCGTGTCGTTCTACTCGGGTTGATTCAATTCAATTCTATTGCATTGAATTCTATTCCATTCCATTCCATTGAATTCCATTCCATTCCATTCCCTTCCATTCCATTCCTTTCTACTCTGGTTGATTCCATTCCATTCCATTTTATTCCATTCTACTTAGGTAGATTCCATTCCATTCCTTTCAATTCCATTCCATTCCATTCCTTTCCATTCCATTCCGTTCTACTCGAGTAGATTCCATTCCATTCCATTCCATTCCATTGCATTCCATTCCACTCCATTCTACTCGGGTAGATTTCATTCTATTCCATTCCATTCCATTCCATTCCATTTCATTCCATTCCATTCCATTCCATTCCATACCATTCCATTCTACTCGGGTTGATTCCATTCCATTCCATTCCATTCCATTCCATTCCATTCCATTATTCCATTCCATTCCATTCCATTCTACTCGGGTTGATTCCATTCTGTTCCGTTCCGTCCTGTCCCGTCCCGTCCCGTCCCGTCTCGTCCTGTCCAGTCCCGTCCCGTTCCGTTCTACTGGGGTTGATTCCATTCCATTCTGTTCCTTTCCGTTCCGTTCTTTTCTGTTCCATTCCCTTCTGTTCCATTCCGTTCCGTTCTAATCGAGTTGATTCAATTCCATTCTGTTCCGTTCCATTCCATTCCGTTCCGTTTCGCTATGTTCCGCATCGATCTACTCGGGTTGATTCAATTCCATTCTCTTCCATTCCATTCCATTCCATTCCATTCCATTCCATTCGGTTCTACGCGGGTTGATTCCATTCCATTCCGTTCCGTTCTGTCCCATCCCGTCCCGACCCGTCCCGTCCCGTACACTCCCGACCCGTCCCGTCCTGTCCCATTCCGTTCTACTCGTTTTGATTCCATTCTTTTCCGTTCCGTTCTGTTCCATTCTGTTGTGTTCCGTTCCTTTCGGTTCCGTTCCTTTCCATTACATTTCATTCCATTCCACTCGGGTTGATTCAATTCCATTCTATTACTTTCCATTACATTCCGTTAAGTTCCGCTAAGTTTTGCGTCATACTATTCTGGTTGACTCAGTTCCATTCTATTGAATTGAATTCCATTCCACTCTATTCCATTCCATTCCATTCCATTCCATTCCATTCCATTCCATTCCATTCCATTCCATTCCATTCCATTCCATTCCGTTCCACACGGGTTGATTCCATTCCATTCCATTCCATTCCATTCCGTTCTACTCGGGTTGATTGCATTTCACTCCATTCCATTCCATTCCATTCCATTCCATTCCATTCCATTCCATTCCATTCCATTCCATTCCACTCGGGTTGATTACATTCTGTTCCGTTCCATCCTGTCCCGTCCCGTCTTGTCCCGTGTCGTCCCGTCCCGTCCCGTTCCGTTCTACTCGGGTTGATTCCATTCCATTCCATTCCGTTCCGTTCTGTTTCGTTCCTTTCCGTTCCGTTCCATTCTGTTCAATTCCGTTCCGTTCCATTCTGTTCCATTCCTTTCCGTTCTACTCGGGTTGATTCAATTCCACTCTAGCCCACTCCATTCCATTCCATTCCGTTCTGCATTGTTCCGCGTCGATCTACTCGGGTTGATTCAATTCCATTCTATTCCATTCCATTCCATTCCATTCCATTCCATTCCAGTCCTTTCCATTCCATTCTTCTCGGGTTGATTCCATTCCATTCCATTCCATTCCATTCCATTCCATTCCATTCCATTCCATTCCATTCCATTCTGTTCTACACGGGTTGATTCCATTCTGTTCCGTTCCGTTCCGTACCTTCCCGTCCCGTCCCGTCCCAACCCGTCCCGTCCCGTCCCGTCCCGACCCGTCCCATCCCGTCCCGTTCCGTTCTACACGTTTTGATTCCACTCCGTTCCGTTCCGTTCTGTTCCATTCTGTTCCGTTCCGTTCCTTTCGGTTCCATTCCTTTCCATTCCATTTCATTCCATTCCACTCGGGTTGATTCAATTCCATTATATTACTTTCCATTACATTCCGTTCCGTTCCGCTACGTTCTGCGTCGTACTATTCTGGTTGACTCAGTTCCATTCTATTGAATTGAATTCCATTCCACTCCATTCCATTCCATTCCATTCCATTCATTCCATTCCATTCCATTCCGTTCCACACGGGTTGATTCCATTCCATTCCATTCCATTCCATTCCATTCCATTCCATTCGTTTCCGTTCTACTCGGGTTGATTGCATTCCACTGCATTCCATTCCATTCCATTCCATTCCATTCCATTCCATTCCATTCTACTCGGGTTGATTCTATTCTGTTCCGTTCCATCCCGTCCTGTCCCATCCCGTCCCGTACCGCCCCATCCCTTCCCGTTCCGTTCTACTTGGATTGATTCCATTCTATTCCGTTCCTTTCCATTGCGTTCCGTTCCTTTCCATTCCGTTCTGTTCCATTCCGTTCCATTCTACTCGGGTTGATTCAATTCCATTCTGTTTCATTCCATTCCATTTCGTTCCATTTCACTATTTTCCGCGTCGATCTACTCGGGTTGATTCTATTCCATTCCATTCCATTTCATTCCATTCCATTCCATTCCATTCCATTCCATTCCATTCCATTCCATTCCATTCCATTCCGTTCTACTGGCATTGATTCCATGCCGTTCTGTTCCATTCAGTTCCATCCAGTCCCGTCCCATCCCGTCCCGCCCCAACTTGTCCTGTCCCGTTCCGTTCCGTTCTACTCGGGTTGGTTCCATTCCATTCCATTCTGTTCCGTTCGGTTCCGTTCCGTTCCATTCTATTCCGTTCCGTGCCTTTCCGTTCCGTTCCGTTCCACTCGGGTTGATTCAATTCCATTCTGTTACATTCCATTACATTGCGTTCCGTTCCGCTACGTTCTGCGTCATACTACTTGGGTTGATTCAATTCCCTTCTATTCCAATGAATTCCATTCCATTCCATTCCATTCCATTCTACTCGGTTTGATTCAATTGCATTCTATTGCATTCCATTCCATTCCATTCCGTTCCGTTCCGTTCCATTCCGTTCCATTCTACTTGGGTTGATTCAATTCAACTCTACTCCATTCCATTCCATTCCATTCCATTCCAGTCCATTCCAATCCATTCCATTCCATTCCATTCCATTCCATTCCATTACAATCCATTCCAATCCATTCCATTCTAATCAGGTTGATTCCATTCCATTGCTTTCCATTCCATTCCATTCCATTCCATTCCATTCCATTCCATTCCATTCCATTCCATTCCATTCCATTCCAATCCATTCCATTCTACTCGGGTTGATTCCATTCCATTCCATTCCGTTGCATTCCATTCCATTCCATTCCATTCCATTCCATTCCATTGTACTCTGGTTGATTCCATTCCATTCCATTCCATTCAATTCCATTCCATTCCATTCCATTCCACTCCATTCCATTCCATTCTACTTGGGTTGATTCCACTGCATTCTATTCCATTCCATTCCATTCCAGTCCCATCCGTTCCATTCTATTCGGGTTGATTCCATTCCATTCCTTTCCATTCCGTTCCTTTCCGTTCCGTTCCGTTCCGTTCCCTTCTGTTCCATTCAGTTCCATTCTACTCGGGTTGATTCAATTCCATTCAATTCCATTCAATTCCATTCCGTTCTACTCGGGTTGATTCAAATCCATTCTATTCCATTCCATTCTGTTCCGCTATGTTCCTCGTCGATCTACTTGGGCTGATTCAATTCCATTCCATTCCATTCCATTGCATTCCATTCCATTCCATTCTATTCCATTCCGTTCCATTCCACTCCCATCCGTTCCATTCTATTCGGGTTGATTCCATTCCATTCCTTTCCATTCCGTTCCTTTCTGTTCCTTTCCGTTCCGTTCCTTTCTGTTCCATTCTGTTCCATTCTACTCGGGTTGATTCAATTCCACTCTATTCCATTCAATTCCATTCCGTTCTACTCGGGTTGATTCAATTCCATTCTATTCTGTTCCATTCCATTCCATTCTGTTCCGCTATGTTCCACGTCGATCTACATGGGCTGATTCAATTCCATTCCATTCCATTCCATTCCATTCCATTCCATTCCATTCCATTCCATTCCGTTCTACTCGAGTTGATTGCATTCCACTGCATTCCATTCCATTCCATTCCATTCCATTCCATTCCATTCCATTCCATTCCTTTCCATTCCATTCTACTCGGGTTGATTCTGTTCTGTTCCGTTCCGTCCCGTCCTGTCCCATCCCGTCCCGTCCCGCCCCGTCCCGTCCCGTTCCGTTCTACTCGGATTGATTCCATTCTATTCCGTTCCTTTCCATTGCGTTCCGTTCCGTTCCGTTCTGTTCTGTTCCATTCCGTTCCATTCTACTCGGGTTGATTCAATTTCATTCTGTTCCATTCCATTCCATTTTGTTCCGTTTCACTACGTTCCGCGTCGATCTACTCGGGTTGATTCTATTCCATTCCATTCGATTTCATTCCATTCCATTCCATTCCATTCCACTCCATTCCATTCCATTCCATTCCATTCCATTCCATTCCATTCCCTTCCATTCCATTCCATTCCATTCCATTCCGTTCTACTCGCGTTGATTCCATGCCGTTCTGTTCCATTCAGTTCCATTCAGTCCCGTCCCATCCCGTCCCGCCCCAACTGGTCCCGTCCCGTTCCATTCCGTTCTACTCGGGTTGGTTCCATTCCATTCCATTCCGTTCCGTTCCATTCCGTTCCGTTCCATTCCTTTCCGTTCCGTGCCTTTCCGTTCCGTTCCGTTCCGTTCCACTCGGGTTGATTCAATTCCATTCTTTTACATTCCATTACATTCCGTTCCGTTCCGCTACGTTCTGCGTCGTACTACTCGGGTTGATTCAATTCCGTTCTATTCCAATGAATTCCATTCCATTCCATTCCATTCCATTCCATTCCATTCCATTCCATTCCATTCCATTCCATTCTACTCGGTTTGATTCAATTGCATTCTATTGCATTCCATTCCATTCCGTTCCGTTCCGTTCCGTTCCATTCCATTCTACTCGGGTTGATTCAATTCAATTCTATTCCATTCCATTCCATTCCATTCCATTCCAGTCCATTCCGTTCCATTCCATTCTATTCCATTCCATTCCATTCCAATCCATTCCAATCCATTCCATTCTAATCGGGTTGATTCCATTCCATTGCTTTCCATTCCATTCCATTCCATTCCATTCCATTCCTTTCCATTCCATTCCATTCCATTCCGTTCCATTCCATTCTGCTCGGGTTGATTCCATTCCATTCCATTCCATTCCATTCCATTCCATTCCATTCCATTCCATTCCATTCCATTCCATTCCATTCCATTGTACTCTGGTTCATTCCATTCCATTCCATTCCATTCCATTCCATTCCATTCCATTCCATTCCATTCCACTCCATTCCATTCCATTCTACTTGGGTTGATTCCACTCCATTCTATTCCATTCCGTTCCATTCCACTCCCATCCGTTCCATTCTATTCGAGTTGATTCCATTCCATTCCTTTGCATTCCGTTCCTTTCCGTTCCGTTCCGTTCCGTTCCCTTCTGTTCCATTCTACTCGGGTTGATTCAATTCCATTCAATTCCATTCTATTCCATTCCGTTCTACTCGGGATGATTCAATTCCATTCCATTCCATTCCATTCCATTCCATTCCATTGCATTCCATTCCATTCCATTCTATTCCATTCCATTCCAATCTATTCCATTCTATTCCATTCCATTCCATTCCACTCCCATCCGTTCCGTTCTATTCGGGTTGATTCCATTCCATTCCTTTCCTTTACGTTCCTTTCTGTTCCATTTCGTTCCGTTCCTTTCTGTTCCATTCTGTTCCATTCTACTCGGGTTGATTCAATTCCATTCTATTCCATTCAATTCCATTCCGTTCTACTCGGGTTGATTCAATTCCATTCTATTCTGTTCCATTCCATTCCATTCTGTTCCACTATGTCCGCGTCGATCTACCTGGGCTGATTCAATTCCATTCCATTCCATTCCTTTCCATTCCATTCCATTCCATTCCATTCCATTCCATTCCGTTCTACTCGAGTTGTTTGCATTCCACTGCATTCCATTCCATTCCATTCCATTCCATTCCATTCCATTCCATTCCATTCCATTCCATTCCATTCCATTCCATTCCATTCCACTCGGGTTGATTCTATTCTGTTCCGTTCCATCCCGTCCTGTCCCATCCCGTCCCGTCCCGCCCCTTCCCGTCCCGTTCCGTTCTACTCGGATTGATTCCATTCTATTCCGTTCCTTTCCATTGCGTTCCGTTCCGTTCCGTTCCGTTCTGTTCCATTCCGTTCCATTCTACTCGGGTTGATTCAATTTCATTCTGTTCCATTCCATTCCATTTCGTTCCGTTTCACTACGTTCCGCGTCGATCTACTCGGGTTGATTCTATTCCATTCCATTCGATTTCATTCCTTTCCATTCCATTCCATTCTACTCCATTCCATTCCATTCCATTCCGTTCTACTCGTGTTGATTCCATGCCGTTCTGTTCCTTTCAGTTCCATTCAGTCCCGTCCCATCCCGTCCCGCCCCAACCGGTCCCGTCCCGTTCCGTTCCGTTCTACTCGGGTTGGTTCCATTCCATTCCATTCCGTTCCGTTCCGTTCCGTTCCGTTCCATTCCTTTCCGTTCCGTGCCTTTCCGTTCCGTTCCGTTCTGTTCCACTCGGGTTGATTCAATTCCATTCTATTACATTCCATTACATTCCGTTCCGTTCCGCTACGTTCTGCGTCATACTACTCGGGTTGATTCAATTCCGTTCTATTCCAATGAATTCCATTCCATTCCATTCCATTCCATTCCATTCCTTTCCATTCCATTCCATTCCATTCCATTCCATTCTACTCGGTTTGATTCAATTGCATTCTATTGCATTCCATTCAATTCCGTTCCGTTCCGTTCCGTTCCGTTCCATTCTACTCGGGTTGATTCAATTCAATTCTATTCCATTCCATTCCATTCCAGTCCATTCCATTCCATTCCATTCAATTCCATTCCATTCCATTACAATCCATTCCAATCCATTCCATTCTACTCGGGTTGATTCCATTCCATTGCTTTCCATTCCATTCCATTCCATTCCATTCCATTCCATTCCATTCCATTCCGTTCCATTCCATTCTGCTCGGGTTGATTCCATTCCATTCCATTCCATTCCATTCCATTCCATTCCATTCCATTCCATTCCATTGTACTCTGGTTGATTCCATTCCATTCCATTCCATTCCATTCCATTCAATTCCATTCCATTCCATTCCATTCCACTCCATTCCATTCCATTCTACTTGGGTTGATTCCACTCCATTCTATTCCATTCCGTTCCATTCCACTCCCATCCGTGCCATTCTATTCGAGTTGATTCCATTCCATTCCTTTGCATTCTTTTCCTTTCCGTTCCGTTCCGTTCTCTTCCCTTCTGTTCCATTCTACTCGGGTTGATTCAATTCCAATCAATTCCATTCAATTCCATTCCGTTCTACTCGGGTTGATTCAATTCCATTCTATTCCATTCCATTCCATTGCATTCTGTTCCTCTATGTTCCGAGTCGATCTACCTGGGCTGATTCAATTCCATTCCATTGCTTTCCATTCCATTCCATTCCATTCCATTCCATTCCATTCCATTCCATTCCATTCCATTCCATTCCTTTCTACTCGGGTTGATTCCATTCCATTCCATTCCATTCCATTCCATTCCATTCCATTCCATTCCATTCCATTCCATTCCATTCCAGTCCATTCCATTCCATTCCATTCCATTCCATTCCATTCCATTCCACCCGGGTTGATTCCATTCCATTCCATTGCATTCCATTCCATTCCATTCCACTCCTTTCCATTCCATTCCAGTCCATTCCATTCCATTCTTCTCTGGTTGAATCCATTCCATTCTATTCCATTCCATTCCATTCCATTATATTCCATTCCATTCCATTCCACTCCCATCCGTTCCGTTCTATTCGGGTTGATTCCATTCCATTCCTTTCCATTCCGTTCCTTTCTGTTCCATTTCGTTCCGTTCCTTTCTGTTCCATTCTGTTCCATTCTACTCGGGTTGATTCAATTCCATTCTATTCCATTCAATTCCATGCCGTTCTACTCGGGTTGATTCAATTCTATTCTATTCTGTTCCATTCCATTCCATTCTGTTCCGCTATGTTCCGCGTCGATCTACCTGGGCTGATTCCATTCCATTCCATTCCATTCCATTGCATTCCATTCCATTCCATTGCATTCCATTCCATTCCATTCCATTCCATTGCATTCCATTCAATTCCATTCCATTCCATTCCTTTCCATTCCATTCCATTCCATTCCACTCCATTCCATTCCATTCCATTCTGCTCGGGTTGATTCCATTCCATTCCATTCCATTCCATTCCATTCCATTCCATTCCATTCCATTGTACTCTGGTTGATTCCATTCCATTCCATTCCATTCCATTCCATTCCATTCCATTCCATTCCATTCAATTCCATTCCATTCCATTCCATTCCTCTCCACTCCATTCCATTCTACTTGGGTTGATTCCACTCCATTCTATTCCATTCCGTTCCATTCCACTCCCATCTGTTCCATTCTATTCGGGTTGATTCCACTCCATTCCTTTCCATTCCGTTCCTTTCCGTTCCGTTCCATTCCGTTCCCTTCTGTTCCATTCTGTGCCATTCTACTCGGGTTGATTCAATTCCATTCAATTCCATTCAATTCCATTCCGTTCTACTCGGGTTGATTCAATTCCATTCTATTCCATTCCATTCCATTCCATTCTGTTCCTCTATGTTCCGCGTCGATCTACCTGGGCTGATTCAATTCCATTCCATTCCATTCCATTGCATTCCATTCCATTCCATTCCATTCCATTCCATTCCATTCCATTCCATTCCATTCCATTCCATTGAATTGCATTCCGTTCCATTCCATTGTATTCCATTCCATTCCAATCCATTCCATTCTATTCCAATCCATTCCATCCCACTCCCATCCGTTCCGTTCTATTTGGGTTGATTCCATTCCATTCCTTTCCATTCCGTTCCTTTCTGTTCCGTTCCGTTCCGTTCCTTTCTGTTCCATTCTGTTCCATTCTACTCGGGTTGATTCAATTCCATTCTATTCCATTCAATTCCATTCCGTTCTACTCGGGTTGATTCAATTCCATTCTATTCTGTTCCATTCCATTCCATTCTGTTCCGCTATGTTCCGCGTCGATCTACCTGGGCTGATTCCATTCCATTCCATTGCATTCCATTGCATTCCATTGCATTCCATTCCATTCCATTCCATTCCATTCCATTCCATTCCATTCCATTGCATTCCATTCCATTCCATTCCATTCCATTCCATTCCATTGCATTCCATTCCCTTCCATTCCATTCCATTCCATTACATTCCATTGCATTCCATTCCATTCCATTGCATTCCATTCCATTCCATTCCATTCCATTCCATTCAATTCCATTGCATTCCATTCCATTCCATTCCATTCTATTCCATTCCATTCCAATCCTTTCCATTCCATTCCATTCCATTCCGTTCTACTAGGGTAGATTCCATTCCATTCCGTTCCGATCCGTTCCATCCCGTCCTGATCCCTCCCGTACCGTTCGGTACCGTCCCGTACCATCCTGTCCCGTTCCGTTCTACTCGGGTTGATTCCATTCCGTTACTTTCCGTTCTGTTCCGTTTCTTTCCGTTCCTTTCCATTCCGTACCTTTCCGATCAGTTTCGTTCCGTTCCACTCAGTTTGATTCAAATCCATTCTATTGGATTCCATTACATTCCAATCCGTTCCACTACGTTCCGCGTCGTTCTACTCGGGTTGATTCAATTCCATTCTATTCCATTGAATTCCATTCCATTCCATTCCGTTACATTCCATTCCGTTCTACTCGGGTTGATTCTATTAAATTCTATTCCATTCCATTCCTTTCCATTCCATTCCATTCCATTCCATTCCATTCCGTTCTACTCGGGTTGATTCCATGCCATTCAGTTCCGTTCAGTTCCATCCAGTCCCGTCCCATCCCGTCCCGCCCCAACCGGTCCCGTCCCGTTGCGTTCCGTTCTACTCGGGTTGGTTCCATTCCATTCCGTTCCGTTCCGTTCCATTCCGTTCCGTTCCATTCCTTTCCGTTCCGTGCCTTTCCGTTCCGTTCCGTTGTGTTCCACTCGGGTTGACTCAATTCCATTCTATTACATTCCATAACATTCCGTTCCGTTCCGCTACGTTCTGCGTCGTACTACTCGGGTTGATTCAATTCCGTTCTATTCTAATGAATTCCATTCCATTCCGTTCCATTCCATTCCATTCTATTCCATTCCATTCCATTCTACTCGGTTTGATTCAATTGCATTCTATTGCATTCCATTCCATTCAATTCCATTCCATTCCATTCCATTCCATTCCGTTCCAGTCCGTTCCATTCCATTCCAGTCCTCTCCATTAAATTCTACTCTGGTTGATTCCATTCCATTCTATTCCATTCCATTCCGTTCCATTACATTAAATTCCATTCCATTCCATTCCATTCTACTCGGGTTGATTCCATTCCATTCCATTCCATTCCATTCCATTCCATTCCATTCCATTCCATTCAGGTTGATTGAATTCCATTCTATTCCAATCCATTCCATTGTACTCGGGTTGATTCCATTCCATTCCGTTCCATTCCATTCCATTCCATTCCATTCCATTCCATTCCATTCTACTCGGGTTGATTCCATTCAGTTCCAATCCATTCCATTCCATTCCATTCCATTCCATTCCATTCCATTCCATTCCATTCCATTCCATTCCATTCCATTCCATTCAGTTCTACTCAGGTTGATTCCATTCCGTTCCATTTGGTTCCTTTCCGTCCCATCCCGGCCCATCCCGTCCCGTTCTACTCGCGTGGATTCCTTTGTGTTTCTTTCCGTTCCGTTCCATTCCACTCGGGTTGATTCAATTCGATTCTATTACATTCAATTACATTCCATTCCGTTCCGCTACGTTCCGCGTCGTTCTACTCGGGTTGATTCAATTCAATTCTATTGCATAGAATTCCATTCCATTCCATTCCATTCCATTGAATTCAATTCCATTCCGTTCCATTACATTCCATTCCTTTCTACTCTGGTTGATTCCATTCCATTCCATTTTATTCCATTCTACTTGGGTAGATTCCAGTCCATTCCATTCCATTCCTTTCCATTCCATTCCATTCCATTCCATTCCATTCCAATCCGTTCTACTCGAGTAGATTCCATTCCTTTCCATTCCATTCCATTCCATTCCATTCCATTCCATTCCATTCCATTCCATTCCATTCCATTACACTCCAATCTACTCGGGTTGATTTCATTCTATTCCATTCCATTCCATTCCATTCCATTCCATTCCATTCCATTCCATTCCATTCCATTCCATTCCATTCCATTCCATTCCATTCCATTCCATTCCATTCCATTCCATTCCATTCTACTCGGGTTGATTCCATTCCATTCCATTCCATTATTCCATTCCATTCCATTCCATTCTACTCGGGTTGACTCCATTCTGTTCCGTACCATCCCATTCTTTCCCGTCCCGTCCCATACCATCCCGTCCCGTTCCGTTCTACTCAGGTTGATTCCATTTCATTCCATTCCGTTCCCTTCCTTTCCGTTCGGTTCTGATCCGTTCCGTTCCATTCCATTCTGTTCCATTCTGTTCCGTTCTACTCGGGTTGATTCCATTCCATTCCATTCCATTCCATTCCATTCCATTCCATTCCATTCCATTCCATTCCATTCCATTCCACTCGGGTTGATTCCATTCCATTCCATTCCATTCCATTCCATTCCATTCCATTCCATTCCATTAAATTCCGTTCCAATCCATTCCATTCTACTTGGGTTGATTCCTTTCCATTCCATTCCATTCCATTCCATTCCATTCAATTCCATTCCATTCAATTCCATTCCATTCCATTCTAATCGGGTTGATTCCATTCCATTCCATTTCATTCCGTTCAATTCCAATCCATTCCATTCTACACGAGTTCATTCCATTCCATTCCATTATTGCTTTCCATTCCATTCCATTCTACTCGGGTTGATTCTATTCTGTTCCGTTCCATCCCGTCCCGTCCCATCCTGTCCCGTCCCGCCCCGTCCCGTTCCGTTCTACACGTTTTGATTCCATTCCGTTCCGTTCCGTTCTGTTCCATTCTGTTCTGTTCCGTTCCATTCGGTTCCATTCCTTTCCATTCCATTTCATTCCATTCCACTCGGGTTGTTTCAATTCCATTCTATTACTTTCCATTACATTCCGTTCCGTTCCGCTTCATTCTGCGTCGTACTATTCTCGTTGACTCAGTTCCATTCTATTGAATTGAATTCCATTCCATTCCATTCCATTCCATTCCATTCCATTTCATTCCATTCCATTCCATTCAATTCAATTCCGTTCCACACGGGTTGATTCCATTCCATTCCATTCCATTCCATTCCATTCCATTCCATTCCATTCCATTCCATTCCATTCTATTCCATTCCATTCCGTTCTACTCTGGTTGATTGCATTCCTCTCCATTCCATTCCAATCCATTCCATTCCATTCCATTCCATTCCATTCCATTCCATTCCATTCCATTCCATTCCATTCCATTCCATTCCGTTCTACTCGCGTTGATTCCATGCCGTTCTGTTCCATTCAGTTCCATTCAGTCCCGTCCCATCCCGTCCTGCCCCAACCGGTCCCGTCCCGTTCCGTTCCGTTCTACTCGGGTTGGTTCCATTCCATTCCATTCCGTTCCGTTCCGTTCCGTTCCATTCCTTTCCGTTCCGTGCCTTTCCGTTCCGTTCCGTTCCATTCCACTCGGGTTGATTCAATTCCATTCTATTACATTCCATTACATTCCGTTCCGTTCCGCTACGTTCTGCGTCGTACTACTCGGGTTGATTCAATTCCGTTCTATTCCAATGAATTCCATTCCATTCCATTCCATTCCATTCCATTCCATTCCATTCCATTCCATTCCATTCCATTCTACTCGTTTTGATTCAATTGCATTCTATTGCATTCCATTCCATTCCGTTCCGTTCCGTTCCGTTCAGTTCCATTCTACTCGGGTTGATTCAATTCAATTCTATTCCATTCCATTCCATTCCATTCCATTTCAGTCCATTCCATTCCATTCCATTCTATTCCATTCCATTCCATTACAATCCATTCCAATCCATTCCAGTCTAATCGGGTTGATTCCATTCCATTGCTTTCCATTCCATTCCATTCCATTCCATTCCATTCCATTCCATTCCATTCCATTCCATTCCATTCCTTTCCGTTCCATTCCATTCTGCTCGGGTTGATTCCATTCCATTCCATTCCATTCCATTCCATTCCATTCCATTCCATTCCATTCCATTCCATTCCATTCCATTCCATTCCATTGTACTCTGGTTGATTCCATTCCATTCCATTCCATTCCATTCCATTCCATTCAATTCCATTCCATTCCATTCCACTCCATTGCATTCCATTCTACTTGGGTTGATTCCACTCCATTCTATTCCATTCCGTTCCATTCCACTCCCATCCGTTCCATTCTATTCGAATTGATTCCATTCCATTCCTTTGCATTCCGTTCCTTTCCGTTCCGTTCCGTTCCGTTCCCTTCTGTTCCATTCTACTCGGGTTGATTCAGTTCCATTCAATTCCATTCAATTCCATTCCGTTCTACTCGGGTTGATTCAATTCCATTCTATTCCATTCCATTCCATTCCATTCTGTTCCTCTATGTTCCGCGTCGATCTACCTGGGCTGATTCAATTCCATTCCATTCCATTCCATTGTATTCCATTCCATTCCATTCCATTCCATTCCATTCCATTCCATTCCATTCCATTCCATTCCATTCCATTCTATTCCATTCCATTCCAATCCATTCCATTCTATTCCATTCCATTCCATTCCACTCCCATCCGTTCCGTTCTATTCGGGTTGATTCCATTCCATTCCTTTCCATTCCGTTCCTTTCTGTTCCATTTCGTTCCGTTCCTTTCTGTTCCATTCTGTTCCATTCTACTCGGGTTGATTCAATTCCATTCTATTCCATTCAATTCCATTCCGTTCTACTCGGGTTGATTCAATTCCATTCTATTCTGTTCCATTCCATTCCATTCTGTTCCGCTATGTTCCGTGTCGATCTACCTGGGCTGATTCAATTCCATTCCATTCCATTCCATTGCATTCCATTCCATTCCATTGCATTCCATTTCATTCCATTCCATTCCATTGCATTCCATTCCATTCCATTCCATTCCATTCCATTCCATTCCTTTCCATTCCATTCCATTCCGTTCCATTCCATTCTGCTCGGGTTGATTCCATTCCATTCCATTCCATTGCATTCCATTCCATTCCATTCCATTCCATTGTACTCTGGTTGATTCCATTCCATTCCATTCCATTCCATTCCATTCCATTCCATTCCATTCCATTCCATTCAATTCCATTCCATTCCATTCCATTCCTCTCCACTCCATTCCATTCTACTTGGGTTGATTCCACTCCATTCTATTCCATTCCGTTCCATTCCACTCCCATCCGTTCCATTCTATTCGGGTTGATTCCATTCCATTCCTTTCCATTCCGTTCCTTTCCGTTCCGTTCCGTTCCGTTCCCTTCTGTTCCATTCTACTCGGGTTGATTCAATTCCATTCAATTCCATTCAATTCCATTCCGTTCTACTCGGGTTGATTCAATTCCATTCTATTCCATTCCATTCCATTCCATTCTGTTCCTCTATGTTCCGCGTCGATCTACCTGGGCTGATTCAATTCCATTCCATTCCATTCCATTCCATTCCATTGCATTCCATTGCATTCCATTCCATTCCATTCCATTCCATTCCATTCCATTCCATTCCATTCCATTCCATTCAATTGCATTCCATTCCATTCCATTCTATTCCATTCCATTCCCATCCATTCCATTCTATTCCAATCCATTCCATTCCACTCCCATCCGTTTCGTTCTATTTGGGTTGATTCCATTCCATTCCTTTCCATTCCGTTCCTTTCTGTTCCGTTCTGTTCCGTTCCTTTCTGTTCCATTCTGTTCCATTCTACTCGGGTTGATTCAATTCCATTCTATTCCATTCAATTCCATTCCATTCTACTCGGGTTGATTCAATTCCATTCTATTCTGTTCCATTCCATTCCATTCTGTTCCGCTATGTTCCGCGTCGATCTATCTGGGCTGATTCAATTCCATTCCATTCCATTCCTTTGCATTCCATTCCATTCCATTCCATTCCATTCCATTGCATTCCATTCCATTCCATTGCATTCCATTCCATTCCATTTCATTCCATTGCATTCCATTCCATTCCATTGCATTCCATACCATTCCATTTCATTCCATTGCATTCCATTCCATTCCATTGCATTCCATACCATTCCATTCCATTCCATTCCATTCCATTCCATTCCATTGCATTCCATTCCATTCCATTGCATTCTATTCCATTCCATTCCAATCCTTTCCATTCCATTCCATTCCATTCCGTTCTACTAGGGTAGATTCCATTCCATTCCGTTCCGTTCCGTTCCATCCCGTCCTGATCCGTCCCGTACCGTTCGGTACCGTCCCGTACCGTCCTGTCCCGTTCCGTTCTACTCGGGTTGATTCCATTCCGTTACTTTCCGTTCTGTTCCGTTTCTTTCCGTTCCTTTCCATTCCGTACCTTTCCGATCAGTTTCGTTCCGTTCCACTCTGTTTGATTCAATTCCATTCTATTGGATTCCATTACTTTCCAATCCGTTCCGCTACGTTCCGCGTCGTTCTACTCGGGTTGATTCAATTCCATTCTATTCCATTGAATTCCATTCCATTCCATTCCGTTACATTCCATTCCGTTCTACTCGGGTTGATTCTATTAAATTCTATTCCATTCCATTCCATTCCATTCCATTCCATTCCATTCCATTCCATTCCATTCCGTTCTACTCGTGTTGATTCCATGCCATTCCGTTCCGTTCAGTTCCATCCAGTCCCGTCCCATCCCGTCCCGCCCCAACCGGTCCCGTCCCGTTGCGTTCCGTTCTACTCGGGTTGGTTCCATTCCATTCCGTTCCGTTCCGTTCCATTCCGTTCCGTTCCATTCCTTTCCGTTCCGTGCCTTTCCGTTCCGTTCCGTTGTGTTCCACTCGGGTTGACTCAATTCCATTCTATTACATTCCATAACATTCCGTTCCGTTCCGCTACGTTCTGCGTCGTACTACTCGAGTTGATTCAATTCCGTTCTATTCTAATGAATTCCATTCCATTCCGTTCCATTCCATTCCATTCTATTCCATTCCATTCCATTCTACTCGGTTTGATTCAATTGCATTCTATTGCATTCCATTCCATTCAATTCCGTTCCATTCCATTCCATTCCATTCCGTTCCAGTCCGTTCCATTCCATTCCAGTCCTCTCCATTAAATTCTACTCTGGTTGATTCCATTCCATTCTATTCCATTCCATTCCGTTCCATTACATTAAATTCCATTCCATTCCATTCCATTCTACTCGGGTTGATTCCATTCCATTCCATTCCATTCCATTCCATTCCATTCCATTCCATTCCATTCCATTCCATTCGGGTTGATTCAATTCCATTCTATTCCAATCCATTCCATTGTACTCGCGTTGATTCCATTCCATTCCATTCCATTCCATTCCATTCCATTCCATTCCATTCCATTCCATTCCATTCCATTCTACTCGGGTTGATTCCATTCAGTTCCAATCCATTCCATTCCATTCCATTCCATTCCATTCCATTCCATTCCATTCCATTCCATTCCATTCCATTCCATTCCATTCAGTTCTACTCAGGTTGATTCCATTCCGTTCCATTCGGTTCCTTTCCGTCCCATCCCGGCCCATCCCGTCCCGTTCTACTCGCGTGGATTCCTTTGTGTTCCTTTCCGTTCCATTCCATTCCACTCGGGTTGATTCAATTCGATTCTATTACATTCAATTACATTCCATTCCGTTCCGCTACGTTCCGCGTCGTTCTACTCGGGTTGATTCAATTCAGTTCTATTGCATAGAATTCCATTCCATTCCATTCCATTGAATTCAATTCCATTCCGTTCCATTACATTCCATTCCTTTCTACTCTGGTTGATTCCATTCCATTCCATTTTATTCCATTCTACTTGGGTAGATTCCATTCCATTCCATTCCATTCCTTTCCATTCCATTCCATTCCATTCCATTCCAATCCGTTCTACTCGAGTAGATTCCATTCCTTTCCATTCCATTCCATTCCATTCCATTCCATTCCATTCCATTCCATTCCATTACACTCCAATCTACTCGGGTTGATTTCATTCTATTCCATTCCATTCCATTCCATTCCATTCCATTCCATTCCATTCCATTCCATTCCATTCCATTCCATTCCATTCCATTCCATTCCATTCCATTCCATTTCATTCCATTCCATTCCATTCTACTCGGGTTGATTCCATTCCATTCCATTCCATTATTCCATTCCATTCCATTCCATTCTACTCGGGTTGACTCCATTCTGTTCCGTACCATCCCATTCTTTCCCGTCCCGTCCCATACCATCCCGTCCCGTTCCGTTCTACTCAGGTTGATTCCATTCCATTCCATTCCGTTCCCTTCCTTTCCGTTCGGTTCTGATCCGTTCCGTTCCATTCCATTCTGTTCCATTCTGTTCCGTTCTACTCGGGTTGATTCCATTCCATTCCATTCCATTCCATTCCATTCCATTCCATTCCATTCCATTCCATTCCATTCCATTCCACTCGGGTTGATTCCATTCCATTCCATTCCATTCCATTCCATTCCATTCCATTCCATTCCATTAAATTCCGTTCCAATCCATTCCATTCTACTTGGGTTGATTCCTTTCCATTCCATTCCATTCCATTCCATTCCATTCCATTCAATTCCATTCCATTCAATTCTATTCCATTCCATTCTAATCGGGTTGATTCCATTCCATTCCGTTTCATTCCGTTCAATTCCAATCCATTCCATTCTACACGAGTTCATTCCATTCCATTCCATTATTGCATTCCATTCCATTCCATTCTACTCGGGTTGATTCTCTTCTGTTCCGTTCCATCCCGTCCCGTCCCATCCTGTCCCGTCCCGCCCCGTCCCGTTCCGTTCTACACGTTTTGATTCCATTCCGTTCCGTTCCGTTCTGTTCCATTCTGTTCTGTTCCATTCCATTCGGTTCCATTCCTTTCCATTCCATTTCATTCCATTCCACTCGGGTTGATTCAATTCCATTCTATTACTTTCCATTACATTCCGTTCCGTTCCGCTTCATTCTGCGTCGTACTATTCTCGTTGACTCAGTTCCATTCTATTGAATTGAATTCCATTCCATTCCATTCCATTCCATTCCATTCCATTTCATTCCATTCCATTCCATTCCATTCAATTCCGTTCCACACGGGTTGATTCCATTCAATTCCATTCCATTCCATTCCATTCCATTCCATTCCATTCCATTCCATTCCATTCTATTCCATTCCATTCCGTTCTACTCTGGTTGATTGCATTCCTCTCCATTCCATTCCAATCCATTCCATTCCATTCCATTCCATTCCATTCCATTCCATTCCATTCCATTCCATTCCGTTCTACTCGCGTTGATTCCATGCCGTTCTGTTCCATTCAGTTCCATTCAGTCCCGTCCCATCCCGTCCCGCCCCAACCGGTCCCGTCCCGTTCCGTTCCGTTCTACTCGGGTTGGTTCCATTCCATTCCATTCCGTTCCGTTCCGTTCCGTTCCATTCCTTTCCGTTCCGTGCCTTTCCGTTCCGTTCCGTTCCGTTCCACTCGGGTTGATTCAATTCCATTCTATTACATTCCATTACATTCCGTTCCGTTCCGCTACGTTCTGCGTCGTACTACTCGGGTTGATTCAATTCCGTTCTATTCCAATGAATTCCATTCCATTCCATTCCATTCCATTCCATTCCATTCCATTCCATTCTACTCGTTTTGATTCAATTGCATTCTATTGCATTCCATTCCATTCCGTTCCGTTCCGTTCCGCTCCGTTCCATTCTACTCGGGTTGATTCAATTCAATTC
Source organism: Gorilla gorilla gorilla (assembly GCF_029281585.2). Lineage (NCBI taxonomy): Eukaryota > Metazoa > Chordata > Mammalia > Primates > Hominidae > Gorilla > Gorilla gorilla. The sequence continues at coordinate 1,122,694 of NC_073236.2, forward strand.
TATTCCATTCCATTCCATTCCATTCCACTTCAGTCCATTCCATTCCATTCCATTCTATTCCATTCCATTCCATTACAATCCATTCCAATCCATTCCATTCTAATCGGGTTGATTCCATTCCATTGCTTTCCATTCCATTCCATTCCATTCCATTCCATTCCATTCCATTCCATTCCATTCCATTCCTTTCCGTTCCATTCCATTCTGCTCGGGTTGATTCCATTCCATTCCATTCCATTCCATTCCATTCCATTCCATTCCATTCCATTCCATTCCATTCCATTGTACTCTGGTTGATTCCATTCCATTCCATTCCCTTCCATTCCATTCCATTCCATTCAATTCCATTCCATTCCATTCCACTCCATTCCATTCCATTCTACTTGGGTTGATTCCACTCCATTCTATTCCATTCCTTTCCATTCCACTCCCATCCGTTCCATTCTATTCGAGTTGATTCCATTCCATTCCTTTGCATTCCGTTCCTTTCCGTTCCGTTCCGTTCCGTTCCCTTCTGTTCCATTCTACTCGGTTTGATTCAGTTCCATTCAATTCCATTCAATTCCATTCCGTTCTACTCGGGTTGATTCAATTCCATTCTATTCCATTCCATTCCATTCCATTCTGTTCCTCTATGTTCCGCGTCGATCTACCTGGTCTGATTCAATTCCATTCCATTCCATTCCATTGTATTCCATTCCATTCCATTCCATTCCATTCCATTCCATTCCATTCCATTCCATTCCATTCCATTCCATTCCATTCCATTGCATTCCATTCCATTCCATTCTATTCCATTCCATTCCAATCCATTCCATTCTATTCCATTCCATTCCATTCCACTCCCATCTGTTCCGTTCTATTCGGGATGATTCCATTCCATTCCTTTCCATTCCGTTCCTTTCTGTTCCATTTCGTTCCGTTCCTTTCTGTTCCATTCTGTTCCATTCTACTCGGGTTGATTCAATTCCATTCTATTCCATTCAATTCCATTCCGTTCTACTCGGGTTGATTCAATTCCATTCTATTCTGTTCCATTCCATTCCATTCTGTTCCGCTATGTTCCGTGTCGATCTACCTGGGCTGATTCAATTCCATTCCATTCCATTCCATTGCATTCCATTCCATTACATTGCATTCCATTTCGTTCCATTCCATTCCATTGCATTCCATTCCATTCCATTCCATTCCATTCCATTCCATTCCATTCCATTCCTTTCCATTCCATTCCATTCCATTCCATTCCATTGTACTCTGGTTGATTCCATTCCATTCCATTCCATTCCATTCCATTCCATTCAATTCCATTCCATTCCATTCCATTCCTCTCCACTCCATTCCATTCTACTTGGGTTGATTCCACTCCATTCTATTCCATTCCGTTCCATTCCACTCCCATCCGTTCCATTCTATTCGGGTTGATTCCATTCCATTCCTTTCCATTCCGTTCCTTTACGTTCCGTTCCGTTCCGTTCCCTTCTGTTCCATTCTACTCGGGTTGATTCAATTCCATTCAATTCCATTCAATTCCATTCCGTTCTACTCGGGTTGATTCAATTCCATTCTATTCCATTCCATTCCATTCCATTCTGTTCCTCTAAGTTCCGCGTCGATCTACCTGGGCTGATTCCATTCCATTCCATTCCATTCCATTCCATTCCATTCCATTCCATTCCATTGCATTCCATTGCATTCCATTCCATTCCATTCCATTCCTTTCAATTGCATTCCATTCCATTCCATTCTATTCCATTCCATTCCAATCCATTCCATTCTATTCCAATCCATTCCATTCCACTCCCATCCGTTTCGTTCTATTCGGGTTGATTCCTTTCCATTCCTTTCCATTCCGTTCCTTTCTGTTCCATTCTGTTCCGTTCCTTTCTGTTCCATTCTGTTCCATTCTACTCGGGTTGATTCAATTCCATTCTATTCCATTCAATTCCATTCCATTCTACTCGGGTTGATTCAATTCCATTCTATTCTGTTCCATTCCATTCCATTCTGTTCCGCTATGTTCCGCGTCGATCTACCTGGGCTGATTCAATTCCATTCCATTCCATTCCTTTGCATTCCATTCCATTCCATTCCATTCCATTCCATTGCATTGCATTCCATTCCATTGCATTCCATTCCATTCCATTTCATTCCATTGCATTCCATTCCATTCCATTGCATTCCATACCATTCCATTCCATTCCATTCCATTGCATTCCATTCCATTCCATTGCATTCTATTCCATTCCATTCCAATCCTTTCCATTCCATTCCATTCCATTCCGTTCTACTAGGGTAGATTCCATTCCATTCCGTTCCGTTCCGTTCCATCCCGTCCTGATCCGTCCCGTACCGTTCGGTACCGTCCCGTACCGTCCTGTCCCGTTCCGTTCTACTCGGGTTGATTCCATTCCGTTACTTTCCGTTCTGTTCCGTTTCTTTCCGTTCCTTTCCATTCCGTAACTTTCCGATCAGTTTCGTTCCGTTCCACTCTGTTTGATTCAATTCCATTCTATTGGATTCCATTACTTTCCAATCCGTTCCGCTACGTTCCGCGTCGTTCTACTCGGGTTGATTCAATTCCATTCTATTCCATTGAATTCCATTCCATTCCATTCCATTCCATTCCATTCCATTCCATTCCATTCCATTCCGTTCTACTCGTGTTGATTCCATGCCATTCCGTTCCGTTCAGTTCCATCCAGTCCCGTCCCATCCCGTCCCGCCCCAACCGGTCCCGTCCCGTTGCGTTCCGTTCTACTCGGGTTGGTTCCATTCCATTCCATTCCGTTCCGTTCCATTCCGTTCCGTTCCATTCCTTTCCGTTCCGTGCCTTTCCGTTCCGTTCCGTTGTGTTCCACTCGGGTTGACTCAATTCCATTCTATTACATTCCATTACATTCCGTTCCGTTCCGCTACGTTCTGCGTCGTACTACTCGGGTTGATTCAATTCCGTTCTATTCTAATGAATTCCATTCCATTCCGTTCCATTCCATTCCATTCTATTCCATTCCATTCCATTCTACTCGGTTTGATTCAATTGCATTCTATTGCATTCCATTCCATTCAATTCCATTCCATTCCATTCCAATCCGTTCCGTTCTGTTCCGTTCCATTCTACTCGGGTTGATTCAATTCAATTCTACTCCATTCCATTCCATTCCATTCCATTCCATTCCATTCCATTCCATTCCATTCCATTCCATTCCATTCCATTCCATTCTGCTCGGGTTGATTCCATTCCATTCCATTCCATTCCATTCCATTCCATTCCATTCCATTCCATTCCATTCCATTCCATTCCGTTCCATTCCATTCTGCTCGGGTTGATTCCATTCCATTCCATTCCATTCCATTCCATTCCATTCCATTCCATTCCATTCCACTCGGGTTGATTCCATTCCATTCCATTCCATTCCATTCCATTCCATTCCATTCCATTCCATTCCATTCCATTAAATTCCATTCCAATCCATTCCATTCTACTTGGGTTGATTCCTTTCCATTCCATTCCATTCCATTCCATTCCATTCCATTCAATTCCATTCCATTCAATTCCATTCCATTCCATTCTAATCGGGTTGATTCCATTCCATTCCATCATTGCATTCCATTCCATTCCATTCTACTCGGGTTGATTCTATTATGTTCCGTTCCATCCCGTCCCGTCCCATCCTGTCCCGTCCCGCCCCGTCCCGTTCCGTTCTACACGTTTTGATTCCATTCCGTTCCGTTCCGTTCTGTTCCATTCTGTTCTGTTCCGTTCCATTCGGTTCCATTCCTTTCCATTCCATTTCATTCCATTCCACTCGGGTTGATTCAATTCCATTCTATTACTTTCCATTACATTCCGTTCCGTTCCACTTCATTCTGCGTCGTACTATTCTCGTTGACTCAGTTCCATTCCATTGAATTGAATTCCATTCCATTCCATTCCATTCCATTCCATTCCATTTCATTCCATTCCATTCCATTCAATTCAATTCCGTTCCACACGGGTTGATTCCATTCCATTCCATTCCATTCCATTCCATTCCATTCCATTCCATTCCATTCCATTCTATTCCATTCCATTCCGTTCTACTCTGGTTGATTGCATTCCTCTCCATTCCATTCCAATCCATTCCATTCCATTCCATTCCATTCCATTCCATTCCATTCCATTCCATTCCATTCCATTCCGTTCTACTCGCGTTGATTCCATGCCGTTCCGTTCCATTCAGTTCCATTCAGTCCCGTCCCATCCCGTCCCGCCCCAACCGGTCCCGTCCCGTTCCGTTCCATTCTACTCGGGTTGGTTCCATTCCATTCCATTCCATTCCGTTCCGTTCCGTTCCGTTCCATTCCTTTCCGTTCTGTGCCTTTCCGTTCCGTTCCGTTCCGTTCCACTCGGGTTGATTAAATTCCATTCTATTACATTCCATTACATTCCGTTCCGTTCCGCTACGTTCTGCGTCGTACTACTCGGGTTGATTCAATTCCGTTCTATTCCAATGAATTCCATTCCATTCCATTCCATTCCATTCCATTCCATTCTACTCGTTTTGATTCAATTGCATTCTATTGCATTCCATTCCATTCCGTTCCGTTCCGTTCCGTTCCATTCTACTCGGGTTGATTGAATTCAATTTTATTCCATTCCATTCCATTGCATTCCATTCCAGTCCATTCCATTCCATTCCATTCTATTCCATTCCATTCCATTACAATCCATTCCAATCCATTCCATTCTAATCGGGTTGATTCCATTCCATTGCTTTCCATTCCATTCCATTCCATTCCATTCCATTCCATTCCATTCCATTCCATTCCATTCCATTCCTTTCCGTTCCATTCCATTCTGCTCGGGTTGATTCCATTCCACTCCATTCCATTCCATTCCATTCCATTCCATTCCATTCCATTCCATTGTACTCTGGTTGATTCCATTCCATTCCATTCCATTCCATTCCATTCCATTCCATTCCATTCCATTCAATTCCATTCCATTCCATTCCACTCCATTCCATTCCATTCTACTTGGGTTGATTCCACTCCATTCTATTCCATTCCGTTCCATTCCACTCCCATCCGTTCCATTCTATTCGAGTTGATTCCATTCCATTCCTTTGCATTCCGTTCCTTTCCGTTCCGTTCCGTTCCGTTCCCTTCTGTTCCATTCTACTCGGGTTGATTCAGTTCCATTCAATTCCATTCCGTTCTACTCGGGTTGATTCAATTCCATTCTATTCCATTCCATTCCATTCCATTCTGTTCCTCTATGTTCCGCGTCGATCTACCTGGGCTGATTCAATTCCATTCCATTCCATTCCATTGTATTCCATTCCATTCCATTCCATTCCATTCCATTCCATTCCATTCCATTCCATTCCATTGCATTCCATTCCATTCCATTCTATTCCATTCCATTCCAATCCATTCCATTCCATTCCATTCCATTCCATTCCATTCCATTCCATTGCATTCCATTCCATTCCATTCTATTCCATTCCATTCCATTCCATTCCATTCCATTCCTTTCAATTGCATTCCATTCCATTCCATTCTATTCCATTCCATTCCAATCCATTCCATTCTATTCCAATCCATTCCATTCCACTCCCATCCGTTTCGTTCTATTCGGGTTGATTCCTTTCCATTCCTTTCCATTCCGTTCCTTTCTGTTCCATTCTGTTCCGTTCCTTTCTGTTCCATTCTGTTCCATTCTACTCGGGTTGATTCAATTCCATTCTATTCCATTCAATTCCATTCCATTCTACTCGGGTTGATTCAATTCCATTCTATTCTGTTCCATTCCATTCCATTCTGTTCCGCTATGTTCCGCGTCGATCTACCTGGGCTGATTCAATTCCATTCCATTCCATTCCTTTGCATTCCATTCCATTCCATTCCATTCCATTCCATTGCATTGCATTCCATTCCATTGCATTCCATTCCATTCCATTTCATTCCATTGCATTCCATTCCATTCCATTGCATTCCATACCATTCCATTCCATTCCATTCCATTGCATTCCATTCCATTCCATTGCATTCTATTCCATTCCATTCCAATCCTTTCCATTCCATTCCATTCCATTCCGTTCTACTAGGGTAGATTCCATTCCATTCCGTTCCGTTCCGTTCCATCCCGTCCTGATCCGTCCCGTACCGTTCGGTACCGTCCCGTACCGTCCTGTCCCGTTCCGTTCTGCTCGGGTTGATTCCATTCCGTTACTTTCCGTTCTGTTCCGTTTCTTTCCGTTCCTTTCCATTCCGTAACTTTCCGATCAGTTTCGTTCCGTTCCACTCTGTTTGATTCAATTCCATTCTATTGGATTCCATTACTTTCCAATCCGTTCCGCTACGTTCCGCGTCGTTCTACTCGGGTTGATTCAATTCCATTCTATTCCATTGAATTCCATTCCATTCCATTCCATTCCATTCCATTCCATTCCATTCCATTCCGTTCTACTCGTGTTGATTCCATGCCATTCCGTTCCGTTCAGTTCTATCCAGTCCCGTCCCATCCCGTCCCGCCCCAACCGGTCCCGTCCCGTTGCGTTCCGTTCTACTCGGGTTGGTTCCATTCCATTCCATTCCGTTCCGTTCCATTCCGTTCCGTTCCATTCCTTTCCGTTCCGTGCCTTTCCGTTCCGTTCCGTTGTGTTCCACTCGGGTTGACTCAATTCCATTCTATTACATTCCATTACATTCCGTTCCGTTCCGCTACGTTCTGCGTCGTACTACTCGGGTTGATTCAATTCCGTTCTATTCTAATGAATTCCATTCCATTCCGTTCCATTCCATTCCATTCTATTCCATTCCATTCCATTCTACTCGGTTTGATTCAATTGCATTCTATTGCATTCCATTCCATTCAATTCCATTCCATTCCATTCCAATCCGTTCCGTTCTGTTCCGTTCCATTCTACTCGGGTTGATTCAATTCAATTCTACTCCATTCCATTCCATTCCATTCCATTCCATTCCATTCCATTCCATTCCATTCCATTCCGTTCCATTCCATTCTGCTCGGGTTGATTCCATTCCATTCCATTCCATTCCATTCCATTCCATTCCATTCCATTCCATTCCATTCCATTCCGTTCCATTCCATTCTGCTCGGGTTGATTCCATTCCATTCCATTCCATTCCATTCCATTCCATTCCATTCCATTCCATTCCATTCCACTCGGGTTGATTCCATTCCATTCCATTCCATTCCATTCCATTCCATTCCATTCCATTCCATTCCATTAAATTCCATTCCAATCCATTCCATTCTACTTGGGTTGATTCCTTTCCATTCCATTCCATTCCATTCCATTCCATTCCATTCAATTCCATTCCATTCAATTCCATTCCATTCCATTCTAATCGGGTTGATTCCATTCCATTCCATCATTGCATTCCATTCCATTCCATTCTACTCGGGTTGATTCTATTATGTTCCGTTCCATCCCGTCCCGTCCCATCCTGTCCCGTCCCGCCCCGTCCCGTTCCGTTCTACACGTTTTGATTCCATTCCGTTCCGTTCCGTTCTGTTCCATTCTGTTCTGTTCCGTTCCATTCGGTTCCATTCCTTTCCATTCCATTTCATTCCATTCCACTCGGGTTGATTCAATTCCATTCTATTACTTTCCATTACATTCCGTTCCGTTCCACTTCATTCTGCGTCGTACTATTCTCGTTGACTCAGTTCCATTCCATTGAATTGAATTCCATTCCATTCCATTCCATTCCATTCCATTCCATTTCATTCCATTCCATTCCATTCAATTCAATTCCGTTCCACACGGGTTGATTCCATTCCATTCCATTCCATTCCATTCCATTCCATTCCATTCCATTCCATTCCATTCTATTCCATTCCATTCCGTTCTACTCTGGTTGATTGCATTCCTCTCCATTCCATTCCAATCCATTCCATTCCATTCCATTCCATTCCATTCCATTCCATTCCATTCCATTCCATTCCATTCCGTTCTACTCGCGTTGATTCCATGCCGTTCCGTTCCATTCAGTTCCATTCAGTCCCGTCCCATCCCGTCCCGCCCCAACCGGTCCCGTCCCGTTCCGTTCCATTCTACTCGGGTTGGTTCCATTCCATTCCATTCCATTCCGTTCCGTTCCGTTCCGTTCCATTCCTTTCCGTTCTGTGCCTTTCCGTTCCGTTCCGTTCCGTTCCACTCGGGTTGATTAAATTCCATTCTATTACATTCCATTACATTCCGTTCCGTTCCGCTACGTTCTGCGTCGTACTACTCGGGTTGATTCAATTCCGTTCTATTCCAATGAATTCCATTCCATTCCATTCCATTCCATTCCATTCCATTCTACTCGTTTTGATTCAATTGCATTCTATTGCATTCCATTCCATTCCGTTCCGTTCCGTTCCGTTCCATTCTACTCGGGTTGATTGAATTCAATTTTATTCCATTCCATTCCATTGCATTCCATTCCAGTCCATTCCATTCCATTCCATTCTATTCCATTCCATTCCATTACAATCCATTCCAATCCATTCCATTCTAATCGGGTTGATTCCATTCCATTGCTTTCCATTCCATTCCATTCCATTCCATTCCATTCCATTCCATTCCATTCCATTCCATTCCATTCCTTTCCGTTCCATTCCATTCTGCTCGGGTTGATTCCATTCCACTCCATTCCATTCCATTCCATTCCATTCCATTCCATTCCATTCCATTGTACTCTGGTTGATTCCATTCCATTCCATTCCATTCCATTCCATTCCATTCCATTCCATTCAATTCCATTCCATTCCATTCCACTCCATTCCATTCCATTCTACTTGGGTTGATTCCACTCCATTCTATTCCATTCCGTTCCATTCCACTCCCATCCGTTCCATTCTATTCGAGTTGATTCCATTCCATTCCTTTGCATTCCGTTCCTTTCCGTTCCGTTCCGTTCCGTTCCCTTCTGTTCCATTCTACTCGGGTTGATTCAGTTCCATTCAATTCCATTCCGTTCTACTCGGGTTCATTCAATTCCATTCTATTCCATTCCATTCCATTCCATTCTGTTCCTCTATGTTCCGCGTCGATCTACCTGGGCTGATTCAATTCCATTCCATTCCATTCCATTGTACTCCATTCCATTCCATTCCATTCCATTCCATTCCATTCCATTCCATTCCATTCCATTGCATTCCATTCCATTCCATTCTATTCCATTCCATTCCAATCCATTCCATTCTATTCCATTCCATTCCATTCCACTCCCATCCGTTCCGTTCTATTCGGGTTGATTCCATTCCATTCATTTCCATTCCGTCCCTTTCTGTTCCATTTCGTTCCGTTCCTTTCTGTTCCATTCTGTTCCATTCTACTCGGGTTGATTCAATTCCATTCTATTCCATTCAATTCCATTCCGTTCTACTCGGGTTGATTCAATTCCATTCTATTCTGTTCCATTCCATTCCATTCTGTTCCGCTATGTTCCGTGTCGATCTACCTGGGCTGATTCAATTCCATTCCATTCCATTCCATTGCATTCCATTCCATTCCATTGCATTCCATTCCATTGCATTCCATTCCATTCCATTCCATTCCATTCCATTCCATTCCATTCCATTCCATTCCTTTCCATTCCATTCCATTCCGTTCCATTCCATTCTGCTCGGGTTGATTCCATTCCATTCCATTCCATTGCATTCCATTCCATTCCATTCCATTCCATTGTACTCTGGTTGATTCCATTCCATTCCATTCCATTCCATTCCATTCCATTCAATTCCATTCCATTCCATTCCTCTCCACTCCATTCCATTCTACTTGGGTTGATTCCACTCCATTCTATTCCATTCCGTTCCATTCCACTCCCATCCGTTCCATTCTATTCGGGTTGATTCCATTCCATTCCTTTCCATTCCGTTCCTTTCCGTTCCGTTCCGTTCCGTTCCCTTCTGTTCCGTTCTGTTCCATTCTACTCGGTTTGATTCAATTCCATTCAATTCCATTCAATTCCATTCCGTTCTACTCAGGTTGATTCAATTCCATTCTATTCCATTCCATTCCATTCCATTCTGTTCCTCTATGTTCCGCGTCGATCTACCTGGGCTGATTCCATTCCATTCCATTCCATTCCATTCCATTCCATTCCATTCCATTCCCTTCCATTCCATTCCATTCCATTGTACTCTGGTTGATTCCATTCCATTCCATTCCATTCCATTCCATTCAATTCCATTCCATTCCATTCCATTCCACTCCATTCCATTCCATTCTACTTGGGTTGATTCCACTCCATTCTATTCCATTCCGTTCCATTCCACTCCCATCCGTTCCATTCTATTCGAGTTGATTCCATTCCATTCCATTCCATTCCATTCCATTCCATTCCATTCCATTCCATTAAATTCCATTCCAATCCATTCCATTCTACTTGGGTTGATTCCTTTCCATTCCATTCCATTCCATTCCATTCCATTCCATTCCATTCAATTCCATTCCATTCAATTCCATTCCATTCCATTCTAATCGGGTTGATTCCATTCCATTCCATTTCATTCCGTTCAATTCCAATCCATTCCATTCTACACGAGTTCATTCCATTCCATTCCATTATTGCATTCCGTTCCATTCCATTCTACTCGGGTTGATTCTATTCTGTTCCGTTCCATCCCGTCCCGTCCCATCCTGTCCCGTCCCGCCCAGTCCCGTTCCGTTCTACACGTTTTGATTCCATTCCGTTCCGTTCCGTTCTGTTCCATTCTGTTCTGTTCCGTTCCATTCGGTTCCATTCCTTTCCATTCCATTTCATTCCATTCCACTCGGGTTGATTCAATTCCATTCTATTACTTTCCATTACATTCCGTTCCGTTCCGCTTCATTCTGCGTCGTACTATTCTCGTTGACTCAGTTCCATTCTATTGAATTGAATTCCATTCCATTCCATTCCATTCCATTCCATTCCATTCCATTTCATTCCATTCCATTCCATTCAATTCAATTCCGTTCCACACGGGTTGATTCCATTCCATTCCATTCCATTCCATTCCATTCCATTCCATTCCATTCCATTCCATTCCATTCCGTTCTACTCGCGTTGATTCCATGCCGTTCTGTTCCATTCAGTTCCATTCAGTCCCGTCCCATCCCGTCCCGCCCCAACCGGTCCCGTCCCGTTCCGTTCCGTTCTACTCGGGTTGGTTCCATTCCATTCCATTCCGTTCCGTTCCGTTCCGTTCCATTCCTTTCCGTTCCGTGCCTTTCCGTTCCGTTCCGTTCCGTTCCACTCGGGTTGATTCAATTCCATTCTATTACATTCCATTACATTCCGTTTCGTTCCGCTACGTTCTGCGTCGTACTACTCGGGTTGATTCAATTCCGTTCTATTCCAATGAATTCCATTCCATTCCATTCCATTCCATTCCATTCCGTTCCATTCCATTCCATTCCATTCTACTCGTTTTGATTCAATTGCATTCTATTGCATTCCATTCCATTCCGTTCCGTTCCGTTCCGTTCCGTTCCATTCTACTCGGGTTGATTCAATTCAATTCTATTCCATTCCATTCCATTCCATTCCATTCCATTCCATTACAATCCATTCCAATCCATTCCATTCTAATCGGGTTGATTCCATTCCATTGCTTTCCATTCCATTCCATTCCATTCCATTCCATTCCATTCCATTCCATTCCATTCCATTCCTTTCCGTTCCATTCCATTCTGCTCGGGTTGATTCCATTCCATTCCATTCCATTCCATTCCATTCCATTCCATTCCATTCCATTGTACTCTGGTTGATTCCATTCCATTCCATTCCATTCCATTCCATTAAATTCCATTCCATTCCATTCCATTCCACTCCATTCCATTCCATTCTACTTGGGTTGATTCCATTCCATTCCGTTTCATTCCGTTCAATTCCAATCCATTCCATTCTACACGAGTTCATTCCATTCCATTCCATTATTGCATTCCATCCATTCCATTCTACTCGGGTTGATTCTCTTCTGTTCCGTTCCATCCCATCCCGTCCCATCCTGTCCCGTCCCGCCCCGTCCCGTTCCGTTCTACACGTTTTGATTCCATTCTGTTCCGTTCCGTTCTGTTCCATTCTGTTCTGTTCCGTTCCATTCGGTTCCATTCCTTTCCATTCCATTTCATTCCATTCCACTCGGGTTGATTCAATTCCATTCTATTACTTTCCATTACATTCCGTTCCGTTCCGCTTCATTCTGCGTCGTACTATTCTCGTTGACTCAGTTCCATTCTATTGAATTGAATTCCATTCCATTCCATTCCATTCCATTCCATTCCATTCCATTCCATTTCATTCCATTCCATTCCATTCAATTCAATTCCGTTCCACACGGGTTGATTCCATTCCATTCCATTCCATTCCATTCCATTCCATTCCATTCCATTCCATTCCATTCTATTCCATTCCATTCCGTTCTACTCTGGTTGATTGCATTCCTCTCCATTCCATTCCATTCCATTCCATTCCATTCCATTCCATTCCATTCCATTCCATTCCATTCCATTCCGTTCTACTCGCGTTGATTCCATGCCGTTCTGTTCCATTCAGTTCCATTCAGTCCCGTCCCATCCCGTCCCGCCCCAACCGGTCCCATCCCGTTCCGTTCCGTTCTACTCCTGTTGGTTCCATTCCATTCCATTCCGTTCCGTTCCGTTCCGTTCCATTCCTTTCCGTTCCGTGCCTTTCCGTTTCGTTCCGTTCCGTTCCACTCGGGTTGATTCAATTCCATTCTATTACATTCCATTACATTCCGTTCCGTTCCGCTACGTTCTGCGTCGTACTACTCGGGTTGATTCAATTCCGTTCTATTCCAATGAATTCCATTCCATTCCATTCCATTCCATTCCATTCCATTCCATTCCATTCCATTCTACTCGTTTTGATTCAATTGCATTCTATTGCATTCCATTCCATTCCGTTCCGTTCCGTTCCGCTCCGTTCCATTCTACTCGGGTTGATTCAATTCAATTCTATTCCATTCCATTCCATTCCATTCCACTTCAGTCCATTCCATTCCATTCCATTCTATTCCATTCCATTCCATTACAATCCATTCCAATCCATTCCATTCTAATCGGGTTGATTCCATTCCATTGCTTTCCATTCCATTCCATTCCATTCCATTCCATTCCATTCCATTCCTTTCCGTTCCATTCCATTCTGCTCGGGTTGATTCCATTCCATTCCATTCCATTCCATTCCATTCCATTCCATTCCATTCCATTCCATTCCATTCCATTCCATTCCATTGTACTCTGGTTGATTCCATTCCATTCCATTCCATTCCATTCCATTCAATTCCATTCCATTCCATTCCACTCCATTCCATTCCATTCTACTTGGGTTGATTCCACTCCATTCTATTCCATTCCGTTCCATTCCACTCCCATCCGTTCCATTCTATTCGAGTTGATTCCATTCCATTCCTTTGCATTCCGTTCCTTTCCGTTCCGTTCCGTTCCGTTCCCTTCTGTTCCATTCTACTCGGGTTGATTCAGTTCCATTCAATTCCATTCAATTCCATTCCGTTCTACTCGGGTTGATTCAATTCCATTCTATTCCATTCCATTCCATTCCATTCTGTTCCTCTATGTTCCGCGTCGATCTACCTGGGCTGATTCAATTCCATTCCATTCCATTCCATTGTATTCCATTCCATTCCATTCCATTCCATTCCATTCCATTCCATTCCATTCCATTCCATTCCATTCCATTCCATTCCATTCCATTCCATTCCATTGCATTCCATTCCATTCCATTCTATTCCATTCCATTCCAATCCATTCCATTCTATTCCATTCCATTCCATTCCACTCCCATCTGTTCCGTTCTATTCGGGTTGATTCCATTCCATTCCTTTCCATTCCGTTCCTTTCTGTTCCATTTAGTTCCGTTCCTTTCTGTTCCATTCTGTTCCATTCTACTCGGGTTGATTCAATTCCATTCTATTCCATTCAATTCCATTCCGTTCTACTCGGGTTGATTCAATTCCATTCTGTTCTGTTCCATTCCATTCCATTCTGTTCCACTATGTTCCGTGTCGATCTACCTGGGCTGATTCAATTCCATTCCATTCCATTCCATTGCATTCCATTCCATTCCATTGCATTCCATTTCATTCCATTCCATTCCATTGCATTCCATTCCATTCCATTCCATTCCATTCCATTCCATTCCATTCCATTCCATTCCATTCCTTTCCATTCCATTCCATTCCGTTCCATTCCATTCTGCTCGGGTTGATTCCATTCCATTCCATTCCATTGCATTCCATTCCATTCCATTCCATTCCATTGTACTCTGGTTGATTCCATTCCATTCCATTCCATTCCATTCCATTCCATTCAATTCCATTCCATTCCATTCCATTCCTCTCCACTCCATTCCATTCTACTTGGGTTGATTCCACTCCATTCTATTCCATTCCGTTCCATTCCACTCCCATCCGTTCCATTCTATTCGGGTTGATTCCATTCCATTCCTTTCCATTCCGTTCCTTTCCGTTCCGTTCCGTTCCGTTCCCTTCTGTTCCATTCTACTCGGGTTGATTCAATTCCGTTCAATTCCATTCAATTCCATTCCGTTCTACTCGGGTTGATTCAATTCCATTCTATTCCATTCCATTCCATTCCATTCTGTTCCTCTATGTTCCGCGTCGATCTACCTGGGCTGATTCAATTCCATTCCATTCCATTCCATTCCATTCCATTGCATTCCATTGCATTCCATTCCATTCCATTCCATTCCATTCCATTCCATTCCATTCCATTCCATTCCATTCCATTCCATTCAATTGCATTCCATTCCATTCCATTCTATTCCATTCCATTCCAATCCATTCCATTCTATTCCAATCCATTCCATTCCACTCCCATCCGTTTCGTTCTATTCGGGTTGATTCCTTTCCATTCCTTTCCATTCCGTTCCTTTCTGTTCCGTTCTGTTCCGTTCCTTTCTGTTCCATTCTGTTCCATTCTACTCGGGTTGATTCAATTCCATTCTATTCCATTCAATTCCATTCCATTCTACTCGGGTTGATTCAATTCCATTCTATTCTGTTCCATTCCATTCCATTCTGTTCCGCTATGTTCCGCGTCGATCTACCTGGGCTGATTCAATTCCATTCCATTCCATTCCTTTGCATTCCATTCCATTCCATTCCATTCCATTCCATTGCATTCCATTCCATTCCATTGCATTCCATTCCATTCCATTTCATTCCATTGCATTCCATTCCATTCCATTGCATTCCATACCATTCCATTCCATTCCATTCCATTCCATTCCATTGCATTCCATTCCATTCCATTGCATTCTATTCCATTCCATTCCAATCCTTTCCATTCCATTCCATTCCATTCCGTTCTACTAGGGTAGATTCCATTCCATTCCGTTCCGTTCCGTTCCATCCCGTCCTGATCCGTCCCGTACCGTTCGGTACCGTCCCGTACCGTCCTGTCCCGTTCCGTTCTACTCGGGTTGATTCCATTCCGTTACTTTCCGTTCTGTTCCGTTTCTTTCCGTTCCTTTCCATTCCGTACCTTTCCGATCAGTTTCGTTCCGTTCCACTCTGTTTGATTCAATTCCATTCTATTGGATTCCATTACTTTCCAATCCGTTCCGCTACGTTCCGCGTCGTTCTACTCGGGTTGATTCAATTCCATTCTATTCCATTGAATTCCATTCCATTCCATTCCGTTACATTCCATTCCGTTCTACTCGGGTTGATTCTATTAAATTCTATTCCATTCCATTCCATTCCATTCCATTCCATTCCATTCCGTTCTACTCGTGTTGATTCCATGCCATTCCGTTCCGTTCAGTTCCATCCAGTCCCGTCCCATCCCGTCCCGCCCCAACCGGTCCCGTCCCGTTGCGTTCCGTTCTACTCGGGTTGGTTCCATTCCATTCCATTCCGTTCCGTTCCATTCCGTTCCGTTCCATTCCTTTCCGTTCCGTGCCTTTCCGTTCCGTTCCGTTGTGTTCCACTCGGGTTGACTCAATTCCATTCTATTACATTCCATTACATTCCGTTCCGTTCCGCTACGTTCTGCGTCGTACTACTCGGGTTGATTCAATTCCGTTCTATTCTAATGAATTCCATTCCATTCAGTTCCATTCCATTCCATTCTATTCCATTCCATTCCATTCTACTCGGTTTGATTCAATTGCATTCTATTGCATTCCATTCCATTCAATTCCATTCCATTCCATTCCATTCCGTTCCGTTCTGTTCCGTTCCATTCTACTCGGGTTGATTCAATTCAATTCTACTCCATTCCATTCCATTCCATTCCATTCCATTCCATTCCATTCCATTCCATTCCATTCCGTTCCATTCCATTCTGCTCGGGTTGATTCCATTCCATTCCATTCCATTCCATTCCATTCCATTCCATTCCATTCCATTCCATTCCATTCCATTCCGTTCCATTCCATTCTGCTCGGGTTGATTCCATTCCATTCCATTCCATTCCATTCCATTCCATTCCATTCCATTCCATTCCACTCGGGTTGATTCCATTCCATTCCATTCCATTCCATTCCATTCCATTCCATTCCATTCCATTAAATTCCATTCCAATCCATTCCATTCTACTTGGGTTGATTCCTTTCCATTCCATTCCATTCCATTCCATTCCATTCCATTCCATTCAATTCCATTCCATTCAATTCCATTCCATTCCATTCTAATCGGGTTGATTCCATTCCATTCCATCATTGCATTCCATTCCATTCCATTCTACTCGGGTTGATTCTATTATGTTCCGTTCCATCCCGTCCCGTCCCATCCTGTCCCGTCCCGCCCCGTCCCGTTCCGTTCTACACGTTTTGATTCCATTCCGTTCCGTTCCGTTCTGTTCCATTCTGTTCTGTTCTTTTCCATTCGGTTCCATTCCTTTCCATTCCATTTCATTCCATTCCACTCGGGTTGATTCAATTCCATTCTATTACTTTCCATTACATTCCGTTCCGTTCCGCTTCATTCTGCGTCGTACTATTCTCGTTGACTCAGTTCCATTCCATTGAATTGAATTCCATTCCATTCCATTCCATTCCATTCCATTCCATTCCATTTCATTCCATTCCATTCCATTCCATTCAATTCGGTTCCACACGGGTTGATTCCATTCCATTCCATTCCATTCCATTCCATTCCATTCCATTCCATTCCATTCCATTCTATTCCATTCCATTCCGTTCTACTCTGGTTGATTGCATTCCTCTCCATTCCATTCCAATCCATTCCATTCCATTCCATTCCATTCCATTCCATTCCATTCCATTCCATTCCATTCCGTTCTACTCGCGTTGATTCCATGCCGTTCTGTTCCATTCAGTTCCATTCAGTCCCGTCCCATCCCGTCCCGCCCCAACCGGTCCCGTCCCGTTCCGTTCCATTCTACTCGGGTTGGTTCCATTCTATTCCATTCCATTCCGTTCCGTTCCGTTCCGTTCCATTCCTTTCCGTTCTGTGCCTTTCCGTTCCGTTCCGTTCCTTTCCACTCGGGTTGATTAAATTCCATTCTATTACATTCCATTACATTCCGTTCCGTTCCGCTACGTTCTGCGTCGTACTACTCGGGTTGATTCAATTCCGTTCTATTCCAATGAATTCCATTCCATTCCATTCCATTCCATTCCATTCCATTCCATTCTACTCGTTTTGATTCAATTGCATTCTATTGCATTCCATTCCATTCCGTTCCGTTCCATTCCGTTCCGTTCCATTCTACTCGGGTTGATTCAATTCAATTCTATTCCATTCCATTCCATTGCATTCCATTCCAGTCCATTCCATTCCATTCCATTCTATTCCATTCCATTCCATTACAATCCATTCCAATCCATTCCATTCTAATCGGGTTGATTCCATTCCATTGCTTTCCATTCCATTCCATTCCATTCCATTCCATTCCATTCCATTCCATTCCTTTCCGTTCCATTCCATTCTGCTCGGGTTGATTCCATTCCATTCCATTCCATTCCATTCCATTCCATTCCATTCCATTCCATTCCATTGTACTCTGGTTGATTCCATTCCATTCCATTCCATTCCATTCCATTCCATTCCATTCCATTCCATTCCACTCCATTCCATTCCATTCTACTTGGGTTGATTCCACTCCATTCTATTCCATTCCGTTCCATTCCACTCCCATCCGTTCCATTCTATTCGAGTTGATTCCATTCCATTCCTTTGCATTCCGTTCCTTTCCGTTCCGTTCCGTTCCGTTCCCTTCTGTTCCATTCTACTCGGGTTGATTCAGTTCCATTCAATTCCATTCAATTCCATTCCGTTCTACTCGGGTTGATTCAATTCCATTCTATTGCATTCCATTCCATTCCATTCTGTTCCTCTATGTTCCGCGTCGATCTACCTGGGCTGATTCAATTCCATTCCATTCCATTCCATTGTATTCCATTCCATTCCATTCCATTCCATTCCATTCCATTCCATTCCATTCCATTCCATTCCATTCCATTGCATTCCATTCCATTCCATTCCATTCCATTCCATTCCAATCCATTCCATTCTATTCCATTCCATTCCATTCCACTCCCATCCGTTCCGTTCTATTCGGGTTGATTCCATTCCATTCCTTTCCATTCCGTTCCTTTCTGTTCCATTTCGTTCCGTTCCTTTCTGTTCCATTCTGTTCCATTCTACTCGGGTTGATTCAATTCCATTCTATTCCATTCAATTCCATTCCGTTCTACTCGGGTTGATTCAATTCCATTCTATTCTGTTCCATTCCATTGCATTCTGTTCCGCTATGTTCCCTGTCGATCTACCTGGGCTGATTCAATTCCATTCCATTCCATTCCATTGCATTCCATTCCATTCCATTGCATTCCATTTCATTCCATTCCATTCCATTGCATTCCATTCCATTCCATTCCATTCCATTCCATTCCATTCCATTCCATTCCATTCCATTCCTTTCCATTCCATTCCATTCCGTTCCATTCCATTCTGCTCGGGTTGATTCCATTCCATTCCATTCCATTGCATTCCATTCCATTCCATTCCATTCCATTGTACTCTGGTTGATTCCATTCCATTCCATTCCATTCCATTCCATTCCATTCAATTCCATTCCATTCCATTCCATTCCTCTCCACTCCATTCCATTCTACTTGGGTTGATTCCACTCCATTCTATTCCATTCCGTTCCATTCCACTCCCATCCGTTCCATTCTATTCGGGTTGATTCCATTCCATTCCTTTCCATTCCGTTCCTTTCCGTTCCGTTCCGTTCCGTTCCCTTCTGTTCCGTTCTGTTCCATTCTACTCGGTTTGATTCAATTCCATTCAATTCCATTCAATTCCATTCCGTTCTACTCGGGTTGATTCAATTCCATTCTATTCCATTCCATTCCATTCCATTCTGTTCCTCTATGTTCCGCGTCGATCTACCTGGGCTGATTCAATTCCATTCCATTCCATTGCATTCCATTCCATTCCATTCCATTCCATTGCATTCCATTCCATTCCATTCCATTCCATTCCCTTCCATTCCATTCCATTCCATTGTACTCTGGTTGATTCCATTCCATTCCATTCCATTCCATTCCATTCAATTCCATTCCATTCCATTCCATTCCACTCCATTCCATTCCATTCTACTTGGGTTGATTCCACTCCATTCTATTCCATTCCGTTCCATTCCACTCCCATCCGTTCCATTCTATTCGAGTTGATTCCTTTCCATTCCTTTGCATTCCGTTCCTTTCCGTTCCGTTCCGTTCCGTTCCCTTCTGTTCCATTCTACTCGGGTTGATTCAATTCCATTCAATTCCATTCAATTCCATTCCGTTCTACTCGGGTTGATTCAATTCCACTCTATTCCATTCCATTCCATTCCATTCTGTTCCTCTATGTTCCGCGTCGATCTACCTGGGCTGATTCAATTCCATTCCATTCCATTCCATTCCATTCCTTTGCATTCCATTGCATTCCATTCCATTCCATTCCATTCCATTCCATTCCATTCCATTCCATTCCATTCAATTGCATTCCATTCCATTCCATTCTATTCCATTCCATTCCAATCCATTCCATTCTATTCCAATCCATTCCATTCCACTCCCATCCGTTTCGTTCTATTCGGGTTGATTCCATTCCATTCCTTTCCATTCCATTGCTTTCTGTTCCGTTCTGTTCCGTTCCTTTCTGTTCCATTCTGTTCCATTCTACTCGGGTTGATTCAATTCCATTCTATTCCATTCAATTCCATTCCGTTCTACTCGGGTTGATTCAATTCCATTCTATTCTGTTCCATTCCATTCCATTCTGTTCCGCTATGTTCCGCGTCGATCTACCTGGGCTGATTCAATTCCATTCCATTCCATTCCTTTGCATTCCATTCCATTCCATTCCATTCCATTCCATTCCATTGCATTCCATTCCATTCCATTGCATTCCATTCCATTCCATTTCATTCCATTGCATTCCATTCCATTCCATTGCATTCCATTCCATTCCATTCCATTCCATTCCATTCCATTCCATTCCATTCCATTCCATTCCATTCCATTGCATTGCATTCCATTCCATTCCATTGCATTCTATTCCATTCCATTCCAATCCTTTCTATTCCATTCCATTCCATTCCGTTCTACTAGGGTAGATTCCATTCCATTCCGTTCCGTTCCGTTCCATCCCGTCCTGATCCGTCCCGTACCGTTCGGTACCGTCCCATACCGTCCTGTCCCGTTCCGTTCTACTCGGGTTGATTCCATTCCGTTACTTTCCGTTCTGTTCCGTTTCTTTCCGTTCCTTTCCATTCCGTACCTTTCCGATCAGTTTCGTTCCGTTCCACTCAGTTTGATTCAATTCCATTGTATTGGATTCCATTACTTTCCAATCCGTTCCGCTACGTTCCGCGTCGTTCTACTCGGGTTGATTCAATTCCATTCTATTCCATTGAATTCCATTCCATTCCATTCCGTTACATTCCATTCAGTTCTACTCGGGTTGATTCTATTAAATTCTATTCCATTCCATTCCATTCTACTCGGTTTGATTCAATTGCATTCTATTGCATTCCATTCCATTCAATTCCATTCCATTCCATTCCATTCCGTTCCGTTCTGTTCCGTTCCATTCTACTCGGGTTGATTCAATTCAATTCTACTCCATTCCATTCCATTCCATTCCATTGCAATCCATTCCATTCCATTCCTTTCCATTCCATTCCATTCCTTTCCATTCCATTCCTTTCCATTCCATTCCATTCCATTCCATTCCATTCCATTCCGTTCTACTCGTGTTGATTCCATGCCATTCCGTTCCGTTCAGTTCCATCCAGTCCCGTCCCATCCCGTCCCGCCCCAACCGGTCCCGTCCCATTGCGTTCCGTTCTACTCGGGTTGGTTCCATTCCATTCCATTACGTTCCGTTCCATTCCGTTCCGTTCCACTCCTTTCCGTTCCGTGCCTTTCCGTTCCGTTCCGTTGTGTTCCACTCGGGTTGACTCAATTCCATTCTATTACATTCCATTACATTCCGTTCCATTCCGCTACGTTCTGCGTCGTACTACTCGGGTTGATTCAATTCCGTTCTATTCTAATGAATTCCATTCCATTCCGTTCCATTCCATTCCATTCTATTCCATTCCATTCCATTCTACTCGGTTTGATTCAATTGCATTCTATTGCATTCCATTCCATTCAATTCCATTCCAATCCATTCCATTCCGTTCCGTTCTGTTCCGTTCCATTCTACTCGGGTTGATTCAATTCAATTCTACTCCATTCCATTCCATTCCATTCCATTCCAATCCATTCCATTCCATTCCATTCCATTCCATTCCATTCCATTCCATTCCATTCCATTCCTTTCCATTCCATTCCATTCCATTCCATTCCATTCCATTCCATTCCGTTCCATTCCATTCTGCTCGGGTTGATTCCATTCCATTCCATTCCATTCCATTCCATTCCATTCCATTCCATTCCATTCCATTCCACTCGGGTTGATTCAATTCCATTCTCTTACATTCCATTACATTCCGTTCCGTTCCAGTACGTTCTGCGTTGTTCTACTCGGGTTGATTCAATTCCTTTCTATTCCTTTGAATTCCATTCCATTCCAATCCATTCCTTTCCCTTCCATTCCATTCCATTCCATTCCATTCCATTCCATTCCATTCCATTCCGTTCTTCATGGGTTGATTCCATTCCAATCTATTCCATTCCATCCCATTCCATTCCATTCCATTTCATTCCATTCCATTCCATTCCATTCCATTCCATTCCTTCCCACTCGGGTTGATTCAATTCCATTCTATTCCATTCCATTCTGTTCCGTTCCATTCCGTTCCATTCCGTTCCATTCCGTTCTACTCGGGTTGATTCAACGCAATTCTATTCCATTCTTTTCCATTCCATTCCATTCCATTCCATGAAATTGTACTCCGGCTGATTCCATTCCACTCCATTCCATTCCATTCCATTCCTTTCAATTCCATTCCATTCCATTCCATTCCATTCCATTCCATTCCATTACACTCCAATCTACTCGGGTTGATTTCATTCTATTCCATTCCATTCCATTCCATTCCATTCCATTCCATTCTGTTCCGCTATGTTCCGCGTCGATCTACCTGGGCTGATTCAATTCCATTCCATTCCATTCCTTTGCATTCCATTCCATTCCATTCCATTCCATTCCATTGCATTCCATTCCATTCCATTGCATTCCATTCCATTCCATTTCATTCCATTGCATTCCATTCCATTCCATTGCATTCCATTCCATTCCATTCCATTCCATTCCATTCCATTCCATTCCATTGCATTCCATTCCATTCCATTGCATTCTATTCCATTCCATTCCAATCCTTTCCATTCCATTCCATTCCATTCCGTTCTACTTGGGTAGATTCCATTCCATTCCGTTCCATTCCGTTCCATCCCGTCCTGATCCGTCCCGTACCGTTCGGTACCGTCCCGTACCGTCCTGTCCCGTTCCGTTCTACTCAGGTTGATTCCATTCCGTTCCATTCGGTTCCTTTCCGTCCCATCCCGGCCCATCCCGTCCCGTTCTACTCGCGTGGATTCCTTTGTGTTCCTTTCCGTTCCATTCCATTCCACTCGGGTTGATTCAATTCGATTCTATTACATTCAATTACATTCCATTCCGTTCCGCTACGTTCCGCGTCGTTCTACTCGGGTTGATTCAATTCAGTTCTATTGCATAGAATTCCATTCCATTCCATTCCATTGAATTCAATTCCATTCCGTTCCATTACATTCCATTCCTTTCTACTCTGGTTGATTCCATTCCATTCCATTTTATTCCATTCTACTTGGGTAGATTCCATTCCATTCCATTCCATTCCTTTCCATTCCATTCCATTCCATTCCATTCCAATCCGTTCTACTCGAGTAGATTCCATTCCTTTCCATTCCATTCCATTCCATTCCATTCCATTCCATTCCATTCCATTCCATTACACTCCAATCTACTCGGGTTGATTTCATTCTATTCCATTCCATTCCATTCCATTCCATTCCATTCCATTCCATTCCATTCCATTCCATTCCATTCCATTCCATTCCATTCCATTCCACTCCATTCCATTCTACTCGGGTTGATTCCATTCCATTCCATTCCATTATTCCATTCCATTCCATTCCATTCTACTCGGGTTGACTCCATTCTGTTCCGTACCATCCCATTCTTTCCCGTCCCGTCCCATACCATCCCGTCCCGTTCCGTTCTACTCAGGTTGATTCCATTCCATTCCATTCCGTTCCCTTCCTTTCCGTTCGGTTCTGATCCGTTCCGTTCCATTCCATTCTGTTCCATTCTGTTCCGTTCTACTCGGGTTGATTCCATTCCATTCCATTCCATTCCATTCCATTCCATTCCATTCCATTCCATTCCATTCCACTCGGGTTGATTCCATTCCATTCCATTCCATTCCATTCCATTCCATTCCATTCCATTCCATTAAATTCCATTCCAATCCATTCCATTCTACTTGGGTTGATTCCTTTCCATTCCATTCCATTCCATTCCATTCCATTCCATTCCATTCAATTCCATTCCATTCAATTCCATTCCATTCCATTCTAATCGGGTTGATTCCATTCCATTCCATTTCATTCCGTTCAATTCCAATCCATTCCATTCTACACGAGTTCATTCCATTCCATTCCATTATTGCATTCCGTTCCATTCCATTCTACTCGGGTTGATTCTATTCTGTTCCGTTCCATCCCGTCCCGTCCCATCCTGTCCCGTCCCGCCCAGTCCCGTTCCGTTCTACACGTTTTGATTCCATTCCGTTCCGTTCCGTTCTGTTCCATTCTGTTCTGTTCCGTTCCATTCGGTTCCATTCCTTTCCATTCCATTTCATTCCATTCCACTCGGGTTGATTCAATTCCATTCTATTACTTTCCATTACATTCCGTTCCGTTCCGCTTCATTCTGCGTCGTACTATTCTCGTTGACTCAGTTCCATTCTATTGAATTGAATTCCATTCCATTCCATTCCATTCCATTCCATTCCATTCCATTTCATTCCATTCCATTCCATTCAATTCTATTCCGTTCCACACGGGTTGATTCCATTCCATTCCATTCCATTCCATTCCATTCCATTCCATTCCATTCCATTCCATTCCGTTCTACTCGCGTTGATTCCATGCCGTTCTGTTCCATTCAGTTCCATTCAGTCCCGTCCCATCCCGTCCCGCCCCAACCCGTCCCGTCCCGTTCCGTTCCGTTCTACTCGGGTTGGTTCCATTCCATTCCATTCCGTTCCGTTCCGTTCCGTTCCGTTCCATTCCTTTCCGTTCCGTGCCTTTCCGTTCCGTTCCGTTCCGTTCCTCTCGGGTTGATTCAATTCCATTCTATTACATTCCATTACATTCCGTTCCGTTCCGCTACGTTCTGCGTCGTACTACTCGGGTTGATTCAATTCCGTTCTATTCCAATGAATTCCATTCCATTCCATTCCATTCCATTCCATTCCGTTCCATTCCATTCCATTCCATTCTACTCGTTTTGATTCAATTGCATTCTATTGCATTCCATTCCATTCCGTTCCGTTCCGTTCCATTCTACTCGGGTTGATTCAATTCAATTCTATTCCATTCCATTCCATTCCATTCCATTCCAGTCCATTCCATTCCATTCCATTCTATTCCATTCCATTCCATTCCAATCCATTCCAATCCATTCCATTCTAATCGGGTTGATTCCATTCCATTGCTTTCCATTCCATTCCATTCCATTCCATTCCATTCCATTCCTTTCCGTTCCATTCCATTCTGCTCGGGTTGATTCCATTCCATTCCATTCCATTCCATTCCATTCCATTCCATTCCATTCCATTGTACTCTGGTTGATTCCATTCCATTCCATTCCATTCCATTCCATTCCATTCCATTCCATTCAATTCCATTCCATTCCATTCCACTCCATTCCATTCCATTCTACTTGGGTTGATTCCACTCCATTCTATTCCATTCCGTTCCATTCCACTCCCATCCATTCCATTCTATTCGAGTTGATTCCATTCCATTCCTTTGCACTCCGTTCCGTTCCGTTCCGCTCCGTTCCATTCTACTCGGGTTGATTCAATTCAATTCTATTCCATTCCATTCCATTCCATTCCACTTCAGTCCATTCCATTCCATTCCATTCTATTCCATTCCATTCCATTACAATCCATTCCAATCCATTCCATTCTAATCGGGTTGATTCCATTCCATTGCTTTCCATTCCATTCCATTCCATTCCATTCCATTCCATTCCATTCCATTCCATTCCATTCCATTCCTTTCCGTTCCATTCCATTCTGCTCGGGTTGATTCCATTCCATTCCATTCCATTCCATTCCATTCCATTCCATTCCATTCCATTCCATTCCATTCCATTCCATTCCATTCCATTGTACTCTGGTTGATTCCATTCCATTCCATTCCATTCCATTCCATTCCATTCCATTCAATTCCATTCCATTCCATTCCACTCCATTCCATTCCATTCTACTTGGGTTGATTCCACTCCATTCTATTCCATTCCTTTCCATTCCACTCCCATCCGTTCCATTCTATTCGAGTTGATTCCATTCCATTCCTTTGCATTCCGTTCCTTTCCGTTCCATTCCGTTCCGTTCCCTTCTGTTCCATTCTACTCGGTTTGATTCAGTTCCATTCAATTCCATTCAATTCCATTCCGTTCTACTCGGGTTGATTCAATTCCATTCTATTCCATTCCATTCCATTCCATTCTGTTCCTCTATGTTCCGCGTCGATCTACCTGGTCTGATTCAATTCCATTCCATTCCATTCCATTGTATTCCATTCCATTCCATTCCATTCCATTCCATTCCATTCCATTCCATTCCACTCCATTCCATTCCATTCCATTCCATTCCATTCCATTGCATTCCATTCCATTCCATTCTATTCCATTCCATTCCAATCCATTCCATTCTATTCCATTCCATTCCATTCCACTCCCATCTGTTCCGTTCTATTCGGGATGATTCCATTCCATTCCTTTCCATTCCGTTCCTTTCTGTTCCATTTCGTTCCGTTCCTTTCTGTTCCATTCTGTTCCATTCTACTCGGGTTGATTCAATTCCATTCTATTCCATTCAATTCCATTCCGTTCTACTCGGGTTGATTCAATTCCATTCTATTCTGTTCCATTCCATTCCATTCTGTTCCGCTATGTTCCGTGTCGATCTACCTGGGCTGATTCAA
This sequence comes from Gorilla gorilla gorilla, assembly GCF_029281585.2. Lineage (NCBI taxonomy): Eukaryota > Metazoa > Chordata > Mammalia > Primates > Hominidae > Gorilla > Gorilla gorilla. Next base: position 1,149,421 of record NC_073236.2, read on the forward strand.
TTCCATTCCATTCCATTCCATTGCATTCCATTCCATTACATTGCATTCCATTTCGTTCCATTCCATTCCATTGCATTCCATTCCATTCCATTCCATTCCATTCCATTCCATTCCATTCCATTCCATTCCTTTCCATTCCATTCCATTCCATTCCATTCCATTGTACTCTGGTTGATTCCATTCCATTCCTTTCCATTCCATTCCATTCCATTCCATTCAATTCCATTCCATTCCATTCCATTCCACTCCATTCCATTCCATTCTACTTGGGTTGATTCCACTCCATTCTATTCCATTCCGTTCCATTCCACTCCCATCCAATCCATTCTATTCGAGTTGATTCCATTCCATTCCTTTGCATTCCGTTCCGTTCCGTTCCGCTCCGTTCCATTCTACTCGGGTTGATTCAATTCAATTCTATTCCATTCCATTCCATTCCATTCCACTTCAGTCCATTCCATTCCATTCCATTCTATTCCATTCCATTCCATTACAATCCATTCCAATCCATTCCATTCTAATCGGGTTGATTCCATTCCATTGCTTTCCATTCCATTCCATTCCATTCCATTCCATTCCATTCCATTCCATTCCATTCCATTCCTTTCCGTTCCATTCCTTTCCGTTCCATTCCATTCTGCTCGGGTTGATTCCATTCCATTCCATTCCATTCCATTCCATTCCATTCCATTCCATTCCATTCCATTCCATTCCATTCCATTGTACTCTGGTTGATTCCATTCCATTCCATTCCATTCCATTCCATTCCATTCCATTCAATTCCATTCCATTCCATTCCACTCCATTCCATTCCATTCTACTTGGGTTGATTCCACTCCATTCTATTCCATTCCTTTCCATTCCACTCCCATCCGTTCCATTCTATTCGAGTTGATTCCATTCCATTCCTTTGCATTCCGTTCCTTTCCGTTCCATTCCGTTCCGTTCCCTTCTGTTCCATTCTACTCGGTTTGATTCAGTTCCATTCAATTCCATTCAATTCCATTCCGTTCTACTCGGGTTGATTCAATTCCATTCTATTCCATTCCATTCCATTCCATTCTGTTCCTCTATGTTCCGCGTCGATCTACCTGGTCTGATTCAATTCCATTCCATTCCATTCCATTGTATTCCATTCCATTCCATTCCATTCCATTCCATTCCATTCCATTCCATTCCATTCCATTCCATTCCATTCCATTCCATTCCATTCCATTCCATTCCATTGCATTCCATTCCATTCCATTCCATTCCATTCCATTCCATTGCATTCCATTCCATTCCATTCTATTCCATTCCATTCCAATCCATTCCATTCTATTCCATTCCATTCCACTCCCATCTGTTCCGTTCTATTCGGGATGATTCCATTCCATTCCTTTCCATTCCGTTCCTTTCTGTTCCATTTCGTTCCGTTCCTTTCTGTTCCATTCTGTTCCATTCTACTCGGGTTGATTCAATTCCATTCTATTCTGTTCCATTCCATTCCATTCTGTTCCGCTATGTTCCGTTTCGATCTACCTGGGCTGATTCAATTCCATTCCATTCCATTCCATTGCATTCCATTCCATTACATTGCATTCCATTTCGTTCCATTCCATTCCATTGCATTCCATTCCATTCCATTCTATTCCATTCCATTCCAATCCATTCCATTCTATTCCATTCCATTCCATTCCACTCCCATCCGTTCCGTTCTATTCGGGTTGATTCCATTCCATTCCTTTCCATTCCGTTCTTTCTGTTCCATTTCGTTCCGTTCCTTTCTGTTCCATTCTGTTCCATTCTACTCGGGTTGATTCAATTCCATTCTATTCCATTCAATTCCATTCCGTTCTACTCGGGTTGATTCAATTCCATTCTATTCTGTTCCATTCCATTCCATTCTGTTCCGCTATGTTCCGCGTCGATCTACCTGGGCTGATTCAATTCCATTCCATTCCATTCCATTCCATTGCATTCCATTCCATTCCATTGCATTCCATTTCATTCCATTCCATTCCATTGCATTCCATTCCATTCCATTCCATTCCATTCCTTTCCATTCCATTCCTTTCCGTTCCATTCCATTCTGCTCGGGTTGATTCCATTCCATTCCATTCCATTCCATTCCATTCCATTCCATTCCATTCCATTCCATTCCATTCCATTCCATTCCATTCCATTCCATTCCATTCCATTCCATTCCATTCCATTCCATTGTACTCTGGTTGATTCCATTCCATTCCATTCCATTCCATTCCATTCCATTCCATTCCATTCAATTCCATTCCATTCCATTCCATTCCTCTCCACTCCATTCCATTCTACTTGGGTTGATTCCACTCCATTCTATTCCATTCCGTTCCATTCCACTCCCATCCGTTCCATTCTATTCGGGTTGATTCCATTCCGTTCCTTTCCATTCCGTTCCTTTCCGTTCCGTTCCGTACCGTTCCCTTCTGTTCCATTCTGTTCCATTCTCCTCGGGTTCATTCAATTCTAATCAATTCCATTCAATTCCATTCCGTTCTACTCGGGTTGATTCAATTCCATTCTATTCCATTCCATTCCATTCCATTCTGTTCCTCTATGTTCCGCGTCGATCTACCTGGGCTGATTCAATTCCATTCCATTCCATTGCATTCCATTCCATTCCATTCCACTCCCTTCCATTCCATTCCATTCGATTGTACTCTGGTTGATTCCATTCCATTCCATTCCATTCCATTCCATTCAATTCCATTCCATTCCATTCCATTCCACTCCATTCCATTCCATTCTACTTGGGTTGATTCCACTCCATTCTATTCCATTCCGTTCCATTCCACTCCCATCCGTTCCATTCTATTCGAGTTGATTCCATTCCATTCCTTTGCATTCCGTTCCTTTCCGTTCCGTTCCGTTCCGTTCCCTTCTGTTCCATTCTACTCGGGTTGATTCAATTCCATTCAATTCCATTCAATTCCATTCCGTTCTACTCGGGTTGATTCAATTCCATTCTATTCCATTCCATTCCATTCCATTCTGTTCCTCTATGTTCCGTGTCGATCTACCTGGGCTGATTCAATTCCATTCCATTCCATTCCATTCCATTCCATTGCGTTCCATTGCATTCCATTCCATTCCATTCCATTCCATTCCATTCCATTCCATTCCATTCAATTGCATTCCATTCCATTCCATTCTATTCCATTCCATTGCAATCCATTCCATTCTATTCCAATCCATTCCATTCCACTCCCATCCGTTTCGTTCTATTCGGGTTGATTCCATTCCATTCCTTTCCATTCCGTTCCTTTCTGTTCCGTTCTGTTCTGTTCCTTTCTGTTCCATTCTGTTCCATTCTACTCGGGTTGATTCAATTCCATTCTATTCCATTCAATTCCATTCCGTTCTACTCGGGTTGATTCAATTCCATTCTATTCTGTTCCATTCCATTCCATTCTGTTCAGCTATGTTCCGCGTCGATCTACCTGGGCTGATTCAATTCCATTCCATTCCATTCCTTTGCATTCCATTCCATTCCATTCCATTCCATTCCATTGCATTCCATTCCATTCCATTGCATTCCATTCCATTCCATTGCATTCCATTGCATTCCATTCCATTCCATTGCATTCCATTCCATTCCATTCCATTCCATTGCATTCCATTCCATTCCATTGCATTCTATTCCATTCCATTCCAATCCTTTCCATTCCATTCCATTCCATTCCGTTCTACTAGGGTAGATTCCATTGCATTCCGTTCCGTTCCGTTCCATCCCGTCCTGATCCGTCCCGTACCGTTCGGTACCGTCCCGTACCATCCTGTCCCGTTCCGTTCTACTCGGGTTGATTCCATTCCGTTACTTTCCGTTCTGTTCCGTTTCTTTCCGTTCCTTTCCATTCCGTACCTTTCCGATCAGTTTCGTTCCGTTCCACTCAGTTTGATTCAATTCCATTCTATTGGATTCCATTACTTTCCAATCCGTTCCGCTACGTTCCGTGTCGTTCTACTCGGGTTGATTCAATTCCATTCTATTCCATTGAATTCCATTCCATTCCATTCCATTACATTCCATTCCGTTCTTCTCGGGTTGATTCTATTAAATTCTATTCCATTCCATTCCATTCCATTCCATTCCATTCCATTCCATTCCATTCCATTCCATTCCATTCCATTCCATTCCGTTCTACTCGGGTTGATTCCATGCCGTTCCATTCCATTCAGTTCCATCCAGTCCCATCCCATCCCGTTCAGCCCCAACCGGTCCCGTCCGGTTCCGTTCCGTTCTACTCGTGTTGGTTCCATTCCATTCCGTTCCGTTCCATTCCGTTCCGTTCCGTTCCTTTCCTTTCCATTCCGTGCCTTTCCGTTCCGTTCCGTTCCACTCGGGTTGATTCAATTCCATTCTATTACATTCCATTACATTCCGTTCCATTCCGCTACGTTCTGCGTCGTACTACTCGGGTTGATTCAATTCCGTTCTATTCCAATGAATTCCACTCCATTCCATTCCATTCCATTCCATTCCATTCCATTCCATTCCATTCTATTCCATTCCATTCCATTCCATTGCGTTCCATTCCAATCCATTCCATTCTACTCGGGTTGACTCCATTCTGTTCCGTACCGTCCCATTCTTTCCCGTCCCATCCCATACCGTCCCGTCCCGTTCTGTTCTACTCTGGTTGATTCCATTCCATTCCATTCCATTCCCTTCCTTTCCGTTCAGTTCTGATCCGTTCCGTTCCATTCCATTCTGTGCCATTCTGTTCCGTTCTACTCGGGTTGATTCCATTCCATTCCATTCCATTCCATTCAATTCCATTCTATTCAACTCGGGTTGATTCCATTCCAATCCATTCCATTCCATTCCAATCCATTCCATTCTACTTGGGTTCATTCCTTTCCATTCCATTCCATTCCATTCCATTCCATTCCATTCCATTCCATTCCATTCCATTCCATTCCATTCCATTCCATTCCATTCCATTCCATTCCATTCCATTCCATTTCATTCCATTCCATTCCATTCCATTCCATTCCATTCCATTCCTTTCCATTCCATTCCATTCCATTCCATTCCATTCCAATCCACTCCATTCCATTCCATTCCATTCCATTCTACTCGGGTTGATTCCATTCTGTTCCATTCTGTCCCATCCCGTCCCGTCCCGTCCCGTCCCTTTCCATTCTACTCGGGTTGATTCCATTCCATTCCATTCCGATCCGTTCCGTTTCGTTCCGTTCCGTTCCGTTCTGTTCCATTCCGTTCCGTTCTACTCGGGTTGATTCAATTCCACTCTATTCCACTCCATTCCATTCCGTTCCATTCCGCTTTGTTCTGCGTCGTTCTATTCGGTTTGATTCAATTCCATTCTATTCCATTCCATTCCATTCCATTCCATTCCATTCCATTCCATTGTACTCGGGTTGATTCCATTCCATTCCATTCCATTCAACTCCATTCCATTCCATTCCATTCCATTCCATTCCATTCCATTCCATTCCATTCCATTCCATTCCTTTCCATTCCATTCCATTGCATTCCATTCCATTCCATTCCATTGCATTCCATTCCATTCCATTCCATTCCATTCCATTCCATTCCATTCCATTCCATTCCATTCCATTCATCTCGGGTTGATTCCATTCCATTCCATTCCATTCCATTCCATTCCATTCCATTCCATTCCATTCCATTCCATTCCATTCCATTCAACTCGGGTTGATTCCATTCCATTCCATTCCATTCCATTCCATTCCATTCCATTCCGTTCCGTTCTACTCGGGTTGATTCCATGCCGTTCCGTTCCGTTCAGTTACATCCAGTCCCGTCCCGTCCCGTCCAGCCCCAACCGGTCCCGTCCCGTTCCGTTCCGTTCTACTCGGGTTGGTTCCATTCCATTCCATTCCGTTCCGTGCCGTTCCGTTCCATTCCTTTCCGTTCCGTGCCTTTCCGTTCCGTTCCGTTCCGTTCCACTCAGGTTGATTCAATTCCATTCTATTACATTCCATTACATTCCGTTCCATTCCACTACGTTCTGCGTCGTACAACTCGGGTTGATTCAATTCCGTTCTATTCCAATGAATTCCCTTCCATTCCATTCCATTCCATTCTACTCGGTTTGATTCAATTGCATTCTATTGCATTCCATTCCATTCCGTTCCGTTCCGTTCCGTTCCATTCTACTCGGGTTGATTCAATTCAATTCTACTCCACTCCATTCCATTGCATTCCATTCCAGTCCATTCCATTCCATTCCATTCCATTCCATTCCATTCCATTCCATTCCAATCCAATCCATTCCATTCTACTCGGGTTGATTCCATTCCATTCCATTCCACTCCTTTCCATTCCATTCGATTCCATTCCATTCCATTTCTTTCTTCTCGTGTTGATTCCATTCCGTTCCGTTCAGTCCCATCCCGACCCGTCCCGTCCCGACCCGTCCTGTCCCGTCCCGTTCCGTTCTTCTCGGGTTGATTCCATTCCGTTCCGTTCCGTTCCACTCCGTTCCTTTCCGTTCCATTCCGTTCCGTTCCACTCGGGTTGATTCAATTCCATTCTGTTACATTCCTTTACATTCCGTTCCGTTCCACTACTTTCCACGTCGTTCTACTCCAGTTGATTCAATTCCATTCAATTCCATTGAATTCCATTCGAAGCCATTCCATTCCATTCCATTCCATTCCATTCCATTCCATTCCGTTCTACTTTGGTTGATTCCATTCCATTCCATTCCAGTCCAGTCCACTGCATTCCCCTCGGAATGATTCAATTCCATTCTCTTCCATTCCATTCCGTTCCGTTTCATTCCATGCCGTTCCCTTCCGTTCATTTCCGTCCAGTCCCGTCCCAACCCGTCCCGTCCCATCCCGCACCACCCGGTCCCGTCCCGTTCCATTCCGTTCTACTCGGGTTGGTTCCATTCCATACCGTTCCGTTCCGTTCCGTTCCATTCCTTTCCGTTCCGTGCCTTTCCATTCCGTTCCATTCCGTTCCACTCGGGTTGATTCAATTCCATTCTATTACATTCCATTACATTCCGTTCCGTTCCACTACGTTCTGTGTCGTACTACTCGGGTTGATTCAATTCCATTCTATTCCAATGAATTCCGTTCCATTCCATTCCATTCCATTCCATTCCATTCCATTCCATTCCATTCCATTCCATCCTACTCCGTTTGATTCAATTGCATTCTATTGCAATCCATTCCATTCCATTCCATTCCGTTCCATTCCGTTCCGTTCCATTCCATTCTACTCGGGTTGATTCAATTCAATTCTACTCCATTCCATTCCATTCCATTCCATTCCATTCCAGTCCATTCCATTCCATTCCATTCCATTCCATTCCGTTCCGTTCCATTCCATTCCATTCCATTCCATTCTATTCCATTCCATTCCATTACAATCCATTCCAATCCATTCCATTCTAATCGTGTTGATTCCATTCCATTCCATTCCATTCCAATCCACTCCTTTCCATTCCATTCCATTCCATTGCATTCCATTCCATTCCATTCCATTCCATTCCATTCCATTCCATTCCATTCCATTCCATTCTACTCGGGTTGATTCAATTCCATTCTACTGCATTGAATTCCATTCCATTCCATTCCATTCCATTCCATTCCATTCCATTCCATTCCATTCCATTCCATTCCATTCCATTCCATTCCGTTCCATTCCATTCCACTCCGTTCTATTCCATTCTACTCGGGTTGATTCAATTCCATTATATTCCATTCCATTCCGTTCCGTTCCATTCTGATCCGTTCCATTCCGTTCCGTTCCGTTCTACTTGGGTTGATTCAATTCAATTCTATTCCATTTCATTCCATTCCATTCCATTACATTCCATTCCATTGTACTCGGGTTGATTCCATTCGATTCCATTCCATTCCATTCCATTCCATTCCATTCCATTCCATTCCATTCCATTCCATTCCATTCCATTCGGTTCTACTCGGGTACATTCCATTCCATTCCATTCCATTCCATTCCATTCCATTCCATTGTACTCGGGTTGATTCCATTGCATTCTATTCCGTTCCATTCCATTCCATTCCATTCCATTCTACTCGGGTTGATTCAATTCCATTCTACTGCATTGAATTCCATTCCATTCCATTCCATTCCATTCCATTCCATTCCATTCCATTCCATTCCATTCCATTCCATTCCATTCCATTCCATTCCATTCGGTTCTACTCGGGTACATTCCATTCCATTCCATTCCATTCCATTCCATTCCATTCCATTGTACTCGGGTTGATTCCATTGCATTCTATTCCGTTCCATTCCATTCCATTCCATTCCATTCCAGTCCATTCCATTCCATTCTACTCGGGTTGATTCCATTCCATTCCATTCCATTCCGTTGTACTCGGGTTGATTCCATTGCATTCCATTCCGTTCCATTCCACTCCATTCCATTCCAGTCCATTCCATTCCATTCTACTCGGGTTGATTAAATTCCAGTCCATTCCATTCCATTCCATTCCATTCCATTCCACTCGGGTTGATTCCATTCTGTTACGTTCCGTCCCGTCCCGTCCTGTCCGTTCATGTCCTGTCCCGTCCCGTTCCATTCTACTCTCGTTCATTCCATTCCATTCCATTTCATTCCATTCCACTTGGGTTGATTCCATTCTGTTCCGTTCCGTCCCGTCCCGTCCTGTCCGTTCATGTCCTGTCCCGTCCCGTTCCATTCTACTCTGGTTGATTCCATTCCATTCTGTTCCGTTCCGTTCCATTCCGTTCCGTTCCGTTCCATTCAGTTCCGTTCTGTTTCATTCCATTCCGTTCCACTCGGGTTGATTCAATTCCATTCTATTCCATTCCATTCCATTACGTTCTGTTCCGCTATGTTCTGCGTCGATGTACTCAGTTTGATTCAATGCTATTTTCTTCCATTCCATTCCATTCCATTCCATTCCATTCCATTCCATTCCATTCCATTCCATTCCATTCTGTTCTACTCGTGTTTATTCCTTTCCGTTCCGGTCTGTTCCGTCCGTCCCGACCCATCCCGTCCCGTCCCGTCCCGTTCCGTTCTACTCGGGTTGATTCCATTCCATTCTGCTCCTTTTCATTCCGTTCCGTTCCGTTGCATTCCGTTCTGTTCAATTCCGTTCCGTTCTACTCGGGTTGATTCAATTCCATTCTGTTCCATTCCATTCCATTCCATTCTGTTTCGCTATGATCCGCGTCATTCTACTCGGGTTGATTCAATTCCGTTCTATTCCATTCTGTTCCATTCCATTCCATTCCATTCCATTCCATTCCATTCCATTCCATTCCATTCCGCTCTACTCTGGTTGATTCCATTCCGTTCTGTTCCGTTCCGTCCAGTCCCGTCCCGACACATCCCGTCCCGTCCCGACCCGTCCCTTCCCGTCCCGTTCCCCTCTACTCTTGTTGATTCCATTCCGTTCTGTTCCGTTCCATTCCTTTCTGATCTGTTCCGTTCCGTTACTTTCCGTTCCGTTCCTTTCCGTTCCGTTCCGTTCCATTCCGTTCCACTCGGGTTGATTCAATTCCATTCTACTACTTTCCATTACATTCCGTTCCGTTCCACTACGTTCTGCGTCGTACTACTCAGGTTGATTCAATTCCATTCTATTCCATTGAATTCCATTGAATTCCATTGAATTCCATTCCATTCCATTCCGTTCCATTCCACTCCATTCCATTCCATTCTACACGGGTTATTCCATTCCATTCCATTCCATTCCATTCCATTCCATTCCATTCCATTCCATTCCATTCCATTCCATTCCATTCCATTCCATTCTACTCGGTTTGATTCAATTCCATTCTATTCCATTCCATTCCGTTCTATTCCATTCCGTTCCGTACCATTGGTTTCCATTCCGTTCTACTCGGGTTGATTCAATTCACTTCTATTCCATCCCATTCCCTTCCATTCCATTCCTTTCCATTCCATTGTACTCGGGTTGATTCCATTCCATTCCATTCCATTCCAATCCATTCTATTCCATTCCATTCCAGTCCATTCCATTCCATTCTACTCGGGTTGATTCCATTCCATTCCATTCCATTCCATTCCATTCCATTCCATTCCATTCCATTCCACTCCATTCCATTCCATTCCACTCCATTCCATTCCATTCCATCCCATTCCATCCCATTCCATTCCATTCCACTCCATTCCATTCCATTCCACTCCATTCCATTCTATTCCATCCCATTCCATCCCACTCCATTCCATTCCACTCCATTCCATCCCATTCCATTCCATTCCATTCCGTTCCATTCCATTCCATTCCATTCCGTTCCATTCCATTCCATTCCATTCCATTCCATTCCACTCTATTCCATTCCATTCTACTCCGGTTGATTCCATTCTGTTCCGTTCCGTCCCGTCCCGTCCCTTCCCGTCCCTTCCCTTCCCATTCCGTTCCGTTCTACTCGGGTTGATTCAATGCCATTCTATTCCATTCCATTCCATTACGTTCCGTTCTGCTATGTTCCGCGTCGATCTACTCGGGTTGATTCCATTCCAATCCATTGCATTCCATTCCATTCCATTCCGTTCCATTCCATTCCATTCCATTCCATTCCATTCCATTCCATTCCGTTCCATTCCATTCTGCTCGGGTTGATTCCATTCCATTCCATTCCATTCCATTCCATTCCATTCCATTCCATTCCATTCCATTCCGTTCCATTCCATTCTGCTCGGGTTGATTCCATTCCATTCCATTCCATTCCATTCCATTCCATTCCATTCCATTCCATTCCATTCCATTCCACTCGGGTTGATTCCATTCCATTCCATTCCATTCCATTCCATTCCATTCCATTCCATTCCATTCCATTCCATTAAATTCCATTCCAATCCATTCCATTCTACTTGGGTTGATTCCTTTCCATTCCATTCCATTCCATTCCATTCCATTCCATTCAATTCCATTCCATTCAATTCCATTCCATTCCATTCTAATCGGGTTGATTCCATTCCATTCCATCATTGCATTCCATTCCATTCCATTCTACTCGGGTTGATTCTATTATGTTCCGTTCCATCCCGTCCCGTCCCATCCTGTCCCGTCCCGCCCCGTCCCGTTCCGTTCTACACGTTTTGATTCCATTCCGTTCCGTTCCGTTCTGTTCCATTCTGTTCTGTTCCGTTCCATTCGGTTCCATTCCTTTCCATTCCATTTCATTCCATTCCACTCGGGTTGATTCAATTCCATTCTATTACTTTCCATTACATTCCGTTCCGTTCCACTTCATTCTGCGTCGTACTATTCTCGTTGACTCAGTTCCATTCCATTGAATTGAATTCCATTCCATTCCATTCCATTCCATTCCATTCCATTTCATTCCATTCCATTCCATTCAATTCAATTCCGTTCCACACGGGTTGATTCCATTCCATTCCATTCCATTCCATTCCATTCCATTCCATTCCATTCCATTCCATTCCATTCTATTCCATTCCATTCCGTTCTACTCTGGTTGATTGCATTCCTCTCCATTCCATTCCAATCCATTCCATTCCATTCCATTCCATTCCATTCCATTCCATTCCATTCCATTCCATTCCATTCCGTTCTACTCGCGTTGATTCCATGCCGTTCTGTTCCATTCAGTTCCATTCAGTCCCGTCCCATCCCGTCCCGCCCCAACCGGTCCCGTCCCGTTCCGTTCCATTCTACTCGGGTTGGTTCCATTCCATTCCATTCCATTCCGTTCCGTTCCGTTCCGTTCCATTCCTTTCCGTTCTGTGCCTTTCCGTTCCGTTCCGTTCCGTTCCACTCGGGTTGATTAAATTCCATTCTATTACATTCCATTACATTCCGTTCCGTTCCGCTACGTTCTGCGTCGTACTACTCGGGTTGATTCAATTCCGTTCTATTCCAATGAATTCCATTCCATTCCATTCCATTCCATTCCATTCCATTCTACTCGTTTTGATTCAATTGCATTCTATTGCATTCCATTCCATTCCGTTCCGTTCCGTTCCGTTCCATTCTACTCGGGTTGATTGAATTCAATTTTATTCCATTCCATTCCATTGCATTCCATTCCAGTCCATTCCATTCCATTCCATTCTATTCCATTCCATTCCATTACAATCCATTCCAATCCATTCCATTCTAATCGGGTTGATTCCATTCCATTGCTTTCCATTCCATTCCATTCCATTCCATTCCATTCCATTCCATTCCATTCCATTCCATTCCATTCCTTTCCGTTCCATTCCATTCTGCTCGGGTTGTTTCCATTCCACTCCATTCCATTCCATTCCATTCCATTCCATTCCATTCCATTCCATTCCATTGTACTCTGGTTGATTCCATTCCATTCCATTCCATTCCATTCCATTCCATTCCATTCAATTCCATTCCATTCCATTCCACTCCATTCCATTCCATTCTACTTGGGTTGATTCCACTCCATTCTATTCCATTCCGTTCCATTCCACTCCCATCCGTTCCATTCTATTCGAGTTGATTCCATTCCATTCCTTTGCATTCCGTTCCTTTCCGTTCCGTTCCGTTCCGTTCCCTTCTGTTCCATTCTACTCGGGTTGATTCAGTTCCATTCAATTCCATTCAATTCCATTCCGTTCTACTCGGGTTGATTCAATTCCATTCTATTCCATTCCATTCCATTCCATTCTGTTCCTCTATGTTCCGCGTCGATCTACCTGGGCTGATTCAATTCCATTCCATTCCATTCCATTGTATTCCATTCCATTCCATTCCATTCCATTCCATTCCATTCCATTCCATTCCATTCCATTCCATTGCATTCCATTCCATTCCATTCTATTCCATTCCATTCCAATCCATTCCATTCTATTCCATTCCATTCCATTCCACTCCCATCCGTTCCGTTCTATTCGGGTTGATTCCATTCCATTCATTTCCATTCCGTTCCTTTCTGTTCCATTTCGTTCCGTTCCTTTCTGTTCCATTCTGTTCCATTCTACTCGGGTTGATTCAATTCCATTCTATTCCATTCAATTCCATTCCGTTCTACTCGGGTTGATTCAATTCCATTCTATTCTGTTCCATTCCATTCCATTCTGTTCCGCTATGTTCCGTGTCGATCTACCTGGGCTGATTCAATTCCATTCCATTCCATTCCATTGCATTCCATTCCATTCCATTGCATTCCATTTCATTCCATTCCATTCCATTGCATTCCATTCCATTCCATTCCATTCCATTCCATTCCATTCCTTTCCATTCCATTCCATTCCGTTCCATTCCATTCTGCTCGGGTTGATTCCATTCCATTCCATTCCATTGCATTCCATTCCATTCCATTCCATTCCATTGTACTCTGGTTGATTCCATTCCATTCCATTCCATTCCATTCCATTCCATTCCATTCAATTCCATTCCATTCCATTCCTCTCCACTCCATTCCATTCTACTTGGGTTGATTCCACTCCATTCTATTCCATTCCGTTCCATTCCACTCCCATCCGTTCCATTCTATTCGGGTTGATTCCATTCCATTCCTTTCCATTCCGTTCCTTTCCGTTCCGTTCCGTTCCGTTCCCTTCTGTTCCGTTCTGTTCCATTCTACTCGGTTTGATTCAATTCCATTCAATTCCATTCAATTCCATTCCGTTCTACTCAGGTTGATTCAATTCCATTCTATTCCATTCCATTCCATTCCATTCTGTTCCTCTATGTTCCGCGTCGATCTACCTGGGCTGATTCAATTCCATTCCATTCCATTCCATTCCATTCCATTCCATTCCATTCCCTTCCATTCCATTCCATTCCATTGTACTCTGGTTGATTCCATTCCATTCCATTCCATTCCATTCCATTCAATTCCATTCCATTCCATTCCATTCCACTCCATTCCATTCCATTCTACTTGGGTTGATTCCACTCCATTCTATTCCATTCCGTTCCATTCCACTCCCATCCGTTCCATTCTATTCGAGTTGATTCCATTCCATTCCATTCCATTCCATTCCATTCCATTCCATTCCATTAAATTCCATTCCAATCCATTCCATTCTACTTGGGTTGATTCCTTTCCATTCCATTCCATTCCATTCCATTCCATTCCATTCCATTCCATTCCGTTCCATTCCATTCTGCTCGGGTTGATTCCATTCCATTCCATTCCATTCCATTCCATTCCATTCCATTCCATTCCATTCCATTCCATTCCGTTCCATTCCATTCTGCTCGGGTTGATTCCATTCCATTCCATTCCATTCCATTCCATTCCATTCCATTCCATTCCATTCCATTCCACTCGGGTTGATTCCATTCCATTCCATTCCATTCCATTCCATTCCATTCCATTCCATTCCATTCCATTCCATTCCATTAAATTCCATTCCAATCCATTCCATTCTACTTGGGTTGATTCCTTTCCATTCCATTCCATTCCATTCCATTCCATTCCATTCCATTCCATTCAATTCCATTCCATTCAATTCCATTCCATTCCATTCTAATCGGGTTGATTCCATTCCATTCCATTATTGCATTCCATTCCATTCCATTCTACTCGGGTTGATTCTATTATGTTCCGTTCCATCCCGTCCCGTCCCATCCTGTCCCGTCCCGCCCCGTCCCGTTCCGTTCTACACGTTTTGATTCCATTCCGTTCCGTTCCGTTCTGTTCCATTCTGTTCTGTTCTTTTCCATTCGGTTCCATTCCTTTCCATTCCATTTCATTCCATTCCACTCGGGTTGATTCAATTCCATTCTATTACTTTCCATTACATTCCGTTCCGTTCCGCTTCATTCTGCGTCGTACTATTCTCGTTGACTCAGTTCCATTCCATTGAATTGAATTCCATTCCATTCCATTCCATTCCATTCCATTCCATTCCATTTCATTCCATTCCATTCCATTCAATTCAATTCGGTTCCACACGGGTTGATTCCATTCCATTCCATTCCATTCCATTCCATTCCATTCCATTCCATTCCATTCCATTCCATTCTATTCCATTCCATTCCGTTCTACTCTGGTTGATTGCATTCCTCTCCATTCCATTCCAATCCATTCCATTCCATTCCATTCCATTCCATTCCATTCCATTCCATTCCATTCCATTCCGTTCTACTCGCGTTGATTCCATGCCGTTCTGTTCCATTCAGTTCCATTCAGTCCCGTCCCATCCCGTCCCGCCCCAACCGGTCCCGTCCCGTTCCGTTCCATTCTACTCGGGTTGGTTCCATTCCATTCCATTCCATTCCGTTCCGTTCCGTTCCGTTCCATTCCTTTCCGTTCTGTGCCTTTCCGTTCCGTTCCGTTCCTTTCCACTCGGGTTGATTAAATTCCATTCTATTACATTCCATTACATTCCGTTCCGTTCCGCTACGTTCTGCGTCGTACTACTCGGGTTGATTCAATTCCGTTCTATTCCAATGAATTCCATTCCATTCCATTCCATTCCATTCCATTCCATTCCATTCTACTCGTTTTGATTCAATTGCATTCTATTGCATTCCATTCCATTCCGTTCCGTTCCATTCCGTTCCGTTCCATTCTACTCGGGTTGATTCAATTCAATTCTATTCCATTCCATTCCATTGCATTCCATTCCAGTCCATTCCATTCCATTCCATTCTATTCCATTCCATTCCATTACAATCCATTCCAATCCATTCCATTCTAATCGGGTTGATTCCATTCCATTGCTTTCCATTCAATTCCATTCCATTCCATTCCATTCCATTCCATTCCATTCCTTTCCGTTCCATTCCATTCTGCTCGGGTTGATTCCATTCCATTCCATTCCATTCCATTCCATTCCATTCCATTCCATTCCATTCCATTGTACTCTGGTTGATTCCATTCCATTCCATTCCATTCCATTCCATTCAATTCCATTCCATTCCATTCCACTCCATTCCATTCCATTCTACTTGGGTTGATTCCACTCCATTCTATTCCATTCCGTTCCATTCCACTCCCATCCGTTCCATTCTATTCGAGTTGATTCCATTCCATTCCTTTGCATTCCGTTCCTTTCCGTTCCGTTCCGTTCCGTTCCCTTCTGTTCCATTCTACTCGGGTTGATTCAGTTCCATTCAATTCCATTCAATTCCATTCCGTTCTACTCGGGTTGATTCAATTCCATTCTATTGCATTCCATTCCATTCCATTCTGTTCCTCTATGTTCCGCGTCGATCTACCTGGGCTGATTCAATTCCATTCCATTCCATTCCATTGTATTCCATTCCATTCCATTCCATTCCATTCCATTCCATTCCATTCCATTCCATTCCATTCCATTCCATTGCATTCCATTCCATTCCATTCCATTCCATTCCATTCCAATCCATTCCATTCTATTCCATTCCATTCCATTCCACTCCCATCCGTTCCGTTCTATTCGGGTTGATTCCATTCCATTCCTTTCCATTCCGTTCCTTTCTGTTCCATTTCGTTCCGTTCCTTTCTGTTCCATTCTGTTCCATTCTACTCGGGTTGATTCAATTCCATTCTATTCCATTCAATTCCATTCCGTTCTACTCGGGTTGATTCAATTCCATTCTATTCTGTTCCATTCCATTGCATTCTGTTCCGCTATGTTCCCTGTCGATCTACCTGGGCTGATTCAATTCCATTCCATTCCATTCCATTGCATTCCATTCCATTCCATTGCATTCCATTTCATTCCATTCCATTCCATTGCATTCCATTCCATTCCATTCCATTCCATTCCATTCCATTCCATTCCATTCCATTCCATTCCTTTCCATTCCATTCCATTCCGTTCCATTCCATTCTGCTCGGGTTGATTCCATTCCATTCCATTCCATTGCATTCCATTCCATTCCATTCCATTCCATTGTACTCTGGTTGATTCCATTCCATTCCATTCCATTCCATTCCATTCCATTCCTCTCCACTCCATTCCATTTTACTTGGGTTGATTCCACTCCATTCTATTCCATTCCGTTCCATTCCACTCCCATCCGTTCCATTCTATTCGGGTTGATTCCATTCCATTCCTTTCCATTCCGTTCCTTTCCGTTCCGTTCCGTTCCGTTCCCTTCTGTTCCGTTCTGTGCCATTCTACTCGGTTTGATTCAATTCCATTCAATTCCATTCAATTCCATTCCGTTCTACTCGGGTTGATTCAATTCCATTCTATTCCATTCCATTCCATTCCATTCTGTTCCTCTATGTTCCGCGTCGATCTACCTGGGCTGATTCAATTCCATTCCATTCCATTGCATTCCGTTCCATTCCATTCCATTCCATTGCATTCCATTCCATTCCATTCCATTCCCTTCCATTCCATTCCATTCCATTGTACTCTGGTTGATTCCATTCCATTCCATTCCATTCCATTCCATTCAATTCCATTCCATTCCATTCCATTCCACTCCATTCCATTCCATTCTACTTGGGTTGATTCCACTCCATTCTATTCCATTCCGTTCCATTCCACTCCCATCCGTTCCATTCTATTCGAGTTGATTCCTTTCCATTCCTTTGCATTCCGTTCCTTTCCGTTCCGTTCCGTTCCGTTCCCTTCTGTTCCATTCTACTCGGGTTGATTCAATTCCATTCAATTCCATTCAATTCCATTCCGTTCTACTCGGGTTGATTCAATTCCACTCTATTCCATTCCATTCCATTCCATTCTGTTCCTCTATGTTCCGCGTCGATCTACCTGGGCTGATTCAATTAAATTCCATTCCATTCCATTCCATTCCTTTGCATTCCATTGCATTCCATTCCATTCCATTCCATTCCATTCCATTCCATTCCATTCCATTCAATTGCATTCCATTCCATTCCATTCTATTCCATTCCATTCCAATCCATTCCATTCTATTCCAATCCATTCCATTCCACTCCCATCCGTTTCGTTCTATTCGGGTTGATTCCATTCCATTCCTTTCCATTCCATTGCTTTCTGTTCCGTTCTGTTCCGTTCCTTTCTGTTCCATTCTGTTCCATTCTACTCGGGTTGATTCAATTCCATTCTATTCCATTCAATTCCATTCCGTTCTACTCGGGTTGATTCAATTCCATTCTATTCTGTTCCATTCCATTCCATTCTGTTCCGCTATGTTCCGCGTCGATCTACCTGGGCTGATTCAATTCCATTCCATTCCATTCCTTTGCATTCCATTCCATTCCATTCCATTCCATTCCATTCCATTGCATTCCATTCCATTCCATTGCATTCCATTCCATTCCATTTCATTCCATTGCATTCCATTCCATTCCATTGCATTCCATTCCATTCCATTCCATTCCATTCCATTCCATTCCATTCCATTCCATTCCATTGCATTGCATTCCATTCCATTCCATTGCATTCTATTCCATTCCATTCCAATCCTTTCTATTCCATTCCATTCCATTCTGTTCTACTAGGGTAGATTCCATTCCATTCCGTTCCGTTCCGTTCCATCCCGTCCTGATCCGTCCCGTACCGTTCGGTACCGTCCCCTACCGTCCTGTCCCGTTCCGTTCTACTCGGGTTGATTCCATTCCGTTACTTTCCGTTCTGTTCCGTTTCTTTCCGTTCCTTTCCATTCCGTACCTTTCCGATCAGTTTCGTTCCGTTCCACTCAGTTTGATTCAATTCCATTGTATTGGATTCCATTACTTTCCAATCCGTTCCGCTACGTTCCGCGTCGTTCTACTCGGGTTGATTCAATTCCATTCTATTCCATTGAATTCCATTCCATTCCATTCCGTTACATTCCATTCAGTTCTACTCGGGTTGATTCTATTAAATTCTATTCCATTCCATTCCATTCTACTCGGTTTGATTCAATTGCATTCTATTGCATTCCATTCCATTCAATTCCATTCCATTCCATTCCATTCCGTTCCGTTCTGTTCCGTTCCATTCTACTCGGGTTGATTCAATTCAATTCTACTCCATTCCATTCCATTCCATTCCATTGCAATCCATTCCATTCCATTCCTTTCCATTCCATTCCATTCCTTTCCATTCCATTCCTTTCCATTCCATTCCATTCCATTCCATTCCATTCCATTCCGTTCTACTCGTGTTGATTCCATGCCATTCCGTTCCGTTCAGTTCCATCCAGTCCCGTCCCATCCCGTCCCGCCCCAACCGGTCCCGTCCCATTGCGTTCCGTTCTACTCGGGTTGGTTCCATTCCATTCCATTACGTTCCGTTCCATTCCGTTCCGTTCCACTCCTTTCCGTTCCGTGCCTTTCCGTTCCGTTCCGTTGTGTTCCACTCGGGTTGACTCAATTCCATTCTATTACATTCCATTACATTCCGTTCCATTCCGCTACGTTCTGCGTCGTACTACTCGGGTTGATTCAATTCCGTTCTATTCTAATGAATTCCATTCCATTCCGTTCCATTCCATTCCATTCTATTCCATTCCATTCCATTCTACTCGGTTTGATTCAATTGCATTCTATTGCATTCCATTCCATTCAATTCCATTCCAATCCATTCCATTCCGTTCCGTTCTGTTCCGTTCCATTCTACTCGGGTTGATTCAATTCAATTCTACTCCATTCCATTCCATTCCATTCCATTCCAATCCATTCCATTCCATTCCATTCCATTCCATTCCATTCCATTCCATTCCATTCCATTCCTTTCCATTCCATTCCATTCCATTCCATTCCATTCCATTCCATTCCATTCCATTCCGTTCCATTCCATTCTGCTCGGGTTGATTCCATTCCATTCCATTCCATTCCATTCCATTCCATTCCATTCCATTCCATTCCATTCCATTCCACTCGGGTTGATTCAATTCCATTCTCTTACATTCCATTACATTCCGTTCCGTTCCAGTACGTTCTGCGTTGTTCTACTCGGGTTGATTCAATTCCTTTCTATTCCTTTGAATTCCATTCCATTCCAATCCATTCCTTTCCCTTCCATTCCATTCCATTCCATTCCATTCCATTCCATTCCATTCCATTCCATTCCATTCCGTTCTTCATGGGTTGATTCCATTCCAATCTATTCCATTCCATCCCATTCCATTCCATTCCATTTCATTCCATTCCATTCCATTCCATTCCATTCCATTCCTTCCCACTCGGGTTGATTCAATTCCATTCTATTCCATTCCATTCTGTTCCGTTCCATTCCGTTCCATTCCGTTCCATTCCGTTCTACTCGGGTTGATTCAACGCAATTCTATTCCATTCTTTTCCATTCCATTCCATTCCATTCCATGAAATTGTACTCCGGCTGATTCCATTCCACTCCATTCCATTCCATTCCATTCCTTTCAATTCCATTCCATTCCATTCCATTCCATTCCATTCCATTACACTCCAATCTACTCGGGTTGATTTCATTCTATTCCATTCCATTCCATTCCATTCCATTCCATTCCATTCTGTTCCGCTATGTTCCGCGTCGATCTACCTGGGCTGATTCAATTCCATTCCATTCCATTCCTTTGCATTCCATTCCATTCCATTCCATTCCATTCCATTGCATTCCATTCCATTCCATTTCATTCCATTGCATTCCATTCCATTCCATTGCATTCCATTCCATTCCATTGCATTCCATTCCATTCCATTCCATTGCATTCCATTCCATTCCATTGCATTCTATTCCATTCCATTCCAATCCTTTCCATTCCATTCCATTCCATTCCGTTCTACTAGGGTAGATTCCATTCCATTCCGTTCCATTCCGTTCCATCCCGTCCTGATCCGTCCCGTACCGTTCGGTACCGTCCCGTACC
The DNA here is from genome assembly GCF_029281585.2 of Gorilla gorilla gorilla. Taxonomy (NCBI): domain Eukaryota; kingdom Metazoa; phylum Chordata; class Mammalia; order Primates; family Hominidae; genus Gorilla; species Gorilla gorilla. The sequence goes on from NC_073236.2 coordinate 1,170,088, forward strand.
GTCCTGTCCCGTTCCGTTCTACTCAGGTTGATTCCATTCCGTTCCATTCGGTTCCTTTCCGTCCCATCCCGGCCCATCCCGTCCCGTTCTACTCGCGTGGATTCCTTTGTGTTCCTTTCCGTTCCATTCCATTCCACTCGGGTTGATTCAATTCGATTCTATTACATTCAATTACATTCCATTCCGTTCCGCTACGTTCCGCGTCGTTCTACTCGGGTTGATTCAATTCAGTTCTATTGCATAGAATTCCATTCCATTCCATTCCATTGAATTCAATTCCATTCCGTTCCATTACATTCCATTCCTTTCTACTCTGGTTGATTCCATTCCATTCCATTTTATTCCATTCTACTTGGGTAGATTCCATTCCATTCCATTCCATTCCTTTCCATTCCATTCCATTCCATTCCATTCCAATCCGTTCTACTCGAGTAGATTCCATTCCTTTCCATTCCATTCCATTCCATTCCATTCCATTCCATTCCATTCCATTCCATTCCATTACACTCCAATCTACTCGGGTTGATTTCATTCTATTCCATTCCATTCCATTCCATTCCATTCCATTCCATTCCATTCCATTCCATTCCATTCCATTCCATTCCATTCCATTCCACTCCATTCCATTCTACTCGGGTTGATTCCATTCCATTCCATTCCATTATTCCATTCCATTCCATTCCATTCTACTCGGGTTGACTCCATTCTGTTCCGTACCATCCCATTCTTTCCCGTCCCGTCCCATACCATCCCGTCCCGTTCCGTTCTACTCAGGTTGATTCCATTCCATTCCATTCCGTTCCCTTCCTTTCCGTTCGGTTCTGATCCGTTCCGTTCCATTCCATTCTGTTCCATTCTGTTCCGTTCTACTCGGGTTGATTCCATTCCATTCCATTCCATTCCATTCCATTCCATTCCATTCCATTCCATTCCACTCGGGTTGATTCCATTCCATTCCATTCCATTCCATTCCATTCCATTCCATTCCATTCCATTCCATTCCATTAAATTCCATTCCAATCCATTCCATTCTACTTGGGTTGATTCCTTTCCATTCCATTCCATTCCATTCCATTCCATTCCATTCCATTCAATTCCATTCCATTCAATTCCATTCCATTCCATTCTAATCGGGTTGATTCCATTCCATTCCATTTCATTCCGTTCAATTCCAATCCATTCCATTCTACACGAGTTCATTCCATTCCATTCCATTATTGCATTCCATTCCATTCCATTCTACTCGGGTTGATTCTATTCTGTTCCGTTCCATCCCGTCCCGTCCCATCCTGTCCCGTCCCGCCCAGTCCCGTTCCGTTCTACACGTTTTGATTCCATTCCGTTCCGTTCCGTTCTGTTCCATTCTGTTCTGTTCCGTTCCATTCGGTTCCATTCCTTTCCATTCCATTTCATTCCATTCCACTCGGGTTGATTCAATTCCATTCTATTACTTTCCATTACATTCCGTTCCGTTCCGCTTCATTCTGCGTCGTACTATTCTCGTTGACTCAGTTCCATTCTATTGAATTGAATTCCATTCCATTCCATTCCATTCCATTCCATTCCATTCCATTCCATTCCATTTCATTCCATTCCATTCCATTCAATTCTATTCCGTTCCACACGGGTTGATTCCATTCCATTCCATTCCATTCCATTCCATTCCATTCCATTCCATTCCATTCCATTCCATTCCATTCCGTTCTACTCGCGTTGATTCCATGCCGTTCTGTTCCATTCAGTTCCATTCAGTCCCGTCCCATCCCGTCCCGCCCCAACCCGTCCCGTCCCGTTCCGTTCCGTTCTACTCGGGTTGGTTCCATTCCATTCCATTCCGTTCCGTTCCGTTCCGTTCCGTTCCATTCCTTTCCGTTCCGTGCCTTTCCGTTCCGTTCCGTTCCGTTCCTCTCGGGTTGATTCAATTCCATTCTATTACATTCCATTACATTCCGTTCCGTTCCGCTACGTTCTGCGTCGTACTACTCGGGTTGATTCAATTCCGTTCTATTCCAATGAATTCCATTCCATTCCATTCCATTCCATTCCATTCCGTTCCATTCCATTCCATTCCATTCTACTCGTTTTGATTCAATTGCATTCTATTGCATTCCATTCCATTCCGTTCCGTTCCGTTCCATTCTACTCGGGTTGATTCAATTCAATTCTATTCCATTCCATTCCATTCCATTCCATTCCAGTCCATTCCATTCCATTCCATTCTATTCCATTCCATTCCATTCCAATCCATTCCAATCCATTCCATTCTAATCGGGTTGATTCCATTCCATTGCTTTCCATTCCATTCCATTCCATTCCATTCCATTCCATTCCATTCCATTCCATTCCTTTCCGTTCCATTCCATTCTGCTCGGGTTGATTCCATTCCATTCCATTCCATTCCATTCCATTCCATTCCATTCCATTCCATTGTACTCTGGTTGATTCCATTCCATTCCATTCCATTCCATTCCATTCCATTCCATTCCATTCCATTCCATTCAATTCCATTCCATTCCATTCCACTCCATTCCATTCCATTCTACTTGGGTTGATTCCACTCCATTCTATTCCATTCCGTTCCATTCCACTCCCATCCATTCCATTCTATTCGAGTTGATTCCATTCCATTCCTTTGCATTCCGTTCCGTTCCGTTCCGCTCCGTTCCATTCTACTCGGGTTGATTCAATTCAATTCTATTCCATTCCATTCCATTCCATTCCACTTCAGTCCATTCCATTCCATTCCATTCTATTCCATTCCATTCCATTACAATCCATTCCAATCCATTCCATTCTAATCGGGTTGATTCCATTCCATTGCTTTCCATTCCATTCCATTCCATTCCATTCCATTCCATTCCATTCCATTCCATTACATTCCTTTCCGTTCCATTCCATTCTGCTCGGGTTGATTCCATTCCATTCCATTCCATTCCATTCCATTCCATTCCATTCCATTCCATTCCATTCCATTCCATTCCATTCCATTCCATTCCATTGTACTCTGGTTGATTCCATTCCATTCCATTCCATTCCATTCCATTCCATTCCATTCAATTCCATTCCATTCCATTCCACTCCATTCCATTCCATTCTACTTGGGTTGATTCCACTCCATTCTATTCCATTCCTTTCCATTCCACTCCCATCCGTTCCATTCTATTCGAGTTGATTCCATTCCATTCCTTTGCATTCCGTTCCTTTCCGTTCCATTCCGTTCCGTTCCCTTCTGTTCCATTCTACTCGGTTTGATTCAGTTCCATTCAATTCCATTCAATTCCATTCCGTTCTACTCGGGTTGATTCAATTCCATTCTATTCCATTCCATTCCATTCCATTCTGTTCCTCTATGTTCCGCGTCGATCTACCTGGTCTGATTCAATTCCATTCCATTCCATTCCATTGTATTCCATTCCATTCCATTCCATTCCATTCCATTCCATTCCATTCCATTCCACTCCATTCCATTCCATTCCATTCCATTCCATTCCATTGCATTCCATTCCATTCCATTCTATTCCATTCCATTCCAATCCATTCCATTCTATTCCATTCCATTCCATTCCACTCCCATCTGTTCCGTTCTATTCGGGATGATTCCATTCCATTCCTTTCCATTCCGTTCCTTTCTGTTCCATTTCGTTCCGTTCCTTTCTGTTCCATTCTGTTCCATTCTACTCGGGTTGATTCAATTCCATTCTATTCCATTCAATTCCATTCCGTTCTACTCGGGTTGATTCAATTCCATTCTATTCTGTTCCATTCCATTCCATTCTGTTCCGCTATGTTCCGTGTCGATCTACCTGGGCTGATTCAATTCCATTCCATTCCATTCCATTGCATTCCATTCCATTATATTGCATTCCATTTCGTTCCATTCCATTCCATTGCATTCCATTCCATTCCATTCCATTCCATTCCATTCCATTCCATTCCATTCCATTCCATTCCTTTCCATTCCATTCCATTCCATTCCATTCCATTGTACTCTGGTTGATTCCATTCCATTCCATTCCATTCCATTCCATTCCATTCCATTCCATTCAATTCCATTCCATTCCATTCCACTCCATTCCATTCCATTCTACTTGGGTTGATTCCACTCCATTCTATTCCATTCCGTTCCATTCCACTCCCATCCATTCCATTCTATTCGAGTTGATACCATTCCATTCCTTTGCATTCCGTTCCGTTCCGTTCCGCTCCGTTCCATTCTACTCGGGTTGATGCAATTCAATTCTATTCCATTCCATTCCATTCCATTCCACTTCAGTCCATTCCATTCCATTCCATTCTATTCCATTCCATTCCATTACAATCCATTCCAATCCATTCCATTCTAATCGGGTTGATTCCATTCCATTGCTTTCCATTCCATTCCATTCCATTCCATTCCATTCCATTCCATTCCATTCCATTCCTTTCCGTTCCATTCCTTTCCGTTCCATTCCATTCTGCTCGGGTTGATTCCATTCCATTCCATTCCATTCCATTCCATTCCATTCCATTCCATTCCATTCCATTCCATTCCATTCCATTCCATTCCATTGTACTCTGGTTGATTCCATTCCATTCCATTCCATTCCATTCCATTCCATTCCATTCAATTCCATTCCATTCCATTCCACTCCATTCCATTCCATTCTACTTGGGTTGATTCCACTCCATTCTATTCCATTCCTTTCCATTCCACTCCCATCCGTTCCATTCTATTCGAGTTGATTCCATTCCATTCCTTTGCATTCCGTTCCTTTCCGTTCCATTCCGTTCCGTTCCCTTCTGTTCCATTCTACTCGGTTTGATTCAGTTCCATTCAATTCCATTCAATTCCATTCCGTTCTACTCGGGTTGATTCAATTCCATTCTATTCCATTCCATTCCATTCCATTCTGTTCCTCTATGTTCCGCGTCGATCTACCTGGTCTGATTCAATTCCATTCCATTCCATTCCATTGTATTCCATTCCATTCCATTCCATTCCATTCCATTCCATTCCATTCCATTCCATTCCATTCCATTCCATTCCATTCCATTCCATTCCATTCCATTCCATTGCATTCCATTCCATTCCATTCTATTCCATTCCATTCCAATCCATTCCATTCTATTCCATTCCATTCCACTCCCATCTGTTCCGTTCTATTCGGGATGATTCCATTCCATTCCTTTCCATTCCGTTCCTTTCTGTTCCATTTCGTTCCGTTCCTTTCTGTTCCATTCTGTTCCATTCTACTCGGGTTGATTCAATTCCATTCTATTCTGTTCCATTCCATTCCATTCTGTTCCGCTATGTTCCGTTTCGATCTACCTGGGCTGATTCAATTCCATTCCATTCCATTCCATTGCATTCCATTCCATTACATTGCATTCCATTTCGTTCCATTCCATTCCATTGCATTCCATTCCATTCCATTCCATTCCATTCCATTCCATTCCATTCCATTCCATTCCATTCCATTCCTTTCCATTCCATTCCATTCCATTCCATTCCATTGTACTCTGGTTGATTCCATTCCATTCCATTCCATTCCATTCCATTCCATTCAATTCCATTCCATTCCATTCCATTCCTCTCCACTCCATTCCATTCTACTTGGGTTGATTCCACTCCATTCTATTCCATTCCGTTCCATTCCACTCCCATCCGTTCCATTCTATTCGGGTTGATTCCATTCCATTCCTTTCCATTCCGTTCCTTTACGTTCCGTTCCGTTCCGTTCCCTTCTGTTCCATTCTACTCGGGTTGATTCAGTTCCATTCAATTCCATTCAATTCCATTCCGTTCTACTCGGGTTGATTCAATTCCATTCTATTCCATTCCATTCCATTCCATTCTGTTCCTCTATGTTCCGCGTCGATCTACCTGGGCTGATTCAATTCCATTCCATTCCATTCCATTGTATTCCATTCCATTCCATTCCATTCCATTCCATTCCATTCCATTCCATTCCATTCCATTCCATTCCATTCCATTCCATTGCATTCCATTCCATTCCATTCTATTCCATTCCATTCCAATCCATTCCATTCTATTCCATTCCATTCCATTCCACTCCCATCCGTTCCGTTCTATTCGGGTTGATTCCATTCCATTCCTTTCCATTCCGTTCTTTCTGTTCCATTTCGTTCCGTTCCTTTCTGTTCCATTCTGTTCCATTCTACTCGGGTTGATTCAATTCCATTCTATTCCATTCAATTCCATTCCGTTCTACTCGGGTTGATTCAATTCCATTCTATTCTGTTCCATTCCATTCCATTCTGTTCCGCTATGTTCCGCGTCGATCTACCTGGGCTGATTCAATTCCATTCCATTCCATTCCATTCCATTGCATTCCATTCCATTCCATTGCATTCCATTTCATTCCATTCCATTCCATTGCATTCCATTCCATTCCATTCCATTCCATTCCTTTCCATTCCATTCCTTTCCGTTCCATTCCATTCTGCTCGGGTTGATTCCATTCCATTCCATTCCATTCCATTCCATTCCATTCCATTCCATTCCATTCCATTCCATTCCATTGTACTCTGGTTGATTCCATTCCATTCCATTCCATTCCATTCCATTCCATTCAATTCCATTCCATTCCATTCCATTCCTCTCCACTCCATTCCATTCTACTTGGGTTGATTCCACTCCATTCTATTCCATTCCGTTCCATTCCACTCCCATCCGTTCCATTCTATTCGGGTTGATTCCATTCCGTTCCTTTCCATTCCGTTCCTTTCCGTTCCGTTCCGTACCGTTCCCTTCTGTTCCATTCTGTTCCATTCTCCTCGGGTTCATTCAATTCTAATCAATTCCATTCAATTCCATTCCGTTCTACTCGGGTTGATTCAATTCCATTCTATTCCATTCCATTCCATTCCATTCTGTTCCTCTATGTTCCGCGTCGATCTACCTGGGCTGATTCAATTCCATTCCATTCCATTGCATTCCATTCCATTCCATTCCACTCCCTTCCATTCCATTCCATTCGATTGTACTCTGGTTGATTCCATTCCATTCCATTCCATTCCATTCCATTCAATTCCATTCCATTCCATTCCATTCCACTCCATTCCATTCCATTCTACTTGGGTTGATTCCACTCCATTCTATTCCATTCCGTTCCATTCCACTCCCATCCGTTCCATTCTATTCGAGTTGATTCCATTCCATTCCTTTGCATTCCGTTCCTTTCCGTTCCGTTCCGTTCCGTTCCCTTCTTTTCCATTCTACTCGGGTTGATTCAATTCCATTCAATTCCATTCAATTCCATTCCGTCCTACTCGGGTTGATTCAATTCCATTCTATTCCATTCCATTCCATTCCATTCTGTTCCTCTATGTTCCGTGTCGATCTACCTGGGCTGATTCAATTCCATTCCATTCCATTCCATTCCATTCCATTCCATTGCATTCCATTGCATTCCATTCCATTCCATTCCATTCCATTCCATTCCATTCCATTCAATTGCATTCCATTCCATTCCATTCTATTCCATTCCATTGCAATCCATTCCATTCTATTCCAATCCATTCCATTCCACTCCCATCCGTTTCGTTCTATTCGGGTTGATTCCATTCCATTCCTTTCCATTCCGTTCCTTTCTGTTCCGTTCTGTTCCGTTCCTTTCTGTTCCATTCTGTTCCATTCTACTCGGGTTGATTCAATTCCATTCTATTCCATTCAATTCCATTCCGTTCTACTCGGGTTGATTCAATTCCATTCTATTCTGTTCCATTCCATTCCATTCTGTTCAGCTATGTTCCGCGTCGATCTACCTGGGCTGATTCAATTCCATTCCATTCCATTCCTTTGCATTCCATTCCATTCCATTCCATTCCATTCCATTGCATTCCATTCCATTCCATTGCATTCCATTCCATTCCATTGCATTTCATTGCATTCCATTCCATTCCATTGCATTCCATTCCATTCCATTCCATTCCATTGCATTCCATTCCATTCCATTGCATTCTATTCCATTCCATTCCAATCCTTTCCATTCCATTCCATTCCATTCCGTTCTACTAGGGTAGATTCCATTCCATTCCGTTCCGTTCCGTTCCATCCCGTCCTGATCCGTCCCGTACCGTTCGGTACCGTCCCGTACCATCCTGTCCCGTTCCGTTCTACTCGGGTTGATTCCATTCCGTTACTTTCCGTTCTGTTCCGTTTCTTTCCGTTCCTTTCCATTCCGTACCTTTCCGATCAGTTTCGTTCCGTTCCACTCAGTTTGATTCAATTCCATTCTATTGGATTCCATTACTTTCCAATCCGTTCCGCTACGTTCCGTGTCGTTCTACTCGGGTTGATTCAATTCCATTCTATTCCATTGAATTCCATTCCATTCCATTCCATTACATTCCATTCCGTTCTTCTCGGGTTGATTCTATTAAATTCTATTCCATTCCATTCCATTCCATTCCATTCCATTCCATTCCATTCCATTCCATTCCATTCCATTCCGTTCTACTCGGGTTGATTCCATGCCGTTCCATTCCATTCAGTTCCATCCAGTCCCATCCCATCCCGTTCAGCCCCAACCGGTCCCGTCCGGTTCCGTTCCGTTCTACTCGTGTTGGTTCCATTCCATTCCGTTCCGTTCCATTCCGTTCCGTTCCGTTCCTTTCCTTTCCATTCCGTGCCTTTCCGTTCCGTTCCGTTCCACTCGGGTTGATTCAATTCCATTCTATTACATTCCATTACATTCCGTTCCATTCCGCTACGTTCTGCGTCGTACTACTCGGGTTGATTCAATTCCGTTCTATTCCAATGAATTCCACTCCATTCCATTCCATTCCATTCCATTCCATTCCATTCCATTCCATTCCATTCTATTCCATTCCATTCCATTCCATTGCGTTCCATTCCAATCCATTCCATTCTACTCGGGTTGACTCCATTCTGTTCCGTACCGTCCCATTCTTTCCCGTCCCATCCCATACCGTCCCGTCCCGTTCTGTTCTACTCTGGTTGATTCCATTCCATTCCATTCCATTCCCTTCCTTTCCGTTCAGTTCTGATCCGTTCCGTTCCATTCCATTCTGTGCCATTCTGTTCCGTTCTACTCGGGTTGATTCCATTCCATTCCATTCCATTCCATTCAATTCCATTCTATTCAACTCGGGTTGATTCCATTCCAATCCATTCCATTCCATTCCAATCCATTCCATTCTACTTGGGTTCATTCCTTTCCATTCCATTCCATTCCATTCCATTCCATTCCATTCCATTCCATTCCATTCCATTCCATTCCATTCCATTTCATTCCATTCCATTCCATTCCATTCCATTCCATTCCATTCCTTTCCATTCCATTCCATTCCATTCCATTCCATTCCATTCCATTCCAATCCACTCCATTCCATTCCATTCCATTCCATTCTACTCGGGTTGATTCCATTCTGTTCCATTCTGTCCCATCCCGTCCCGTCCCGTCCCGTCCCTTTCCATTCTACTCGGGTTGATTCCATTCCATTCCATTCCGATCCGTTCCGTTTCGTTCCGTTCCGTTCCGTTCTGTTCCATTCCGTTCCGTTCTACTCGGGTTGATTCAATTCCACTCTATTCCACTCCATTCCATTCCGTTCCATTCCGCTTTGTTCTGCGTCGTTCTATTCGGTTTGATTCAATTCCATTCTATTCCATTCCATTCCATTCCATTCCATTCCATTCCATTCCATTGTACTCGGGTTGATTCCATTCCATTCCATTCCATTCAACTCCATTCCATTCCATTCCATTCCATTCCATTCCATTCCATTCCATTCCATTCCATTCCATTCCATTCCATTCCATTCCTTTCCATTCCATTCCATTGCATTCCATTCCATTCCATTCCATTGCATTCCATTCCATTCCATTCCATTCCATTCCATTCCATTCCATTCCATTCCATTCCATTCCATTCATCTCGGGTTGATTCCATTCCATTCCATTCCATTCCATTCCATTCCATTCCATTCCATTCCATTCCATTCAACTCGGGTTGATTCCATTCCATTCCATTCCATTCCATTCCATTCCATTCCATTCCGTTCCGTTCTACTCGGGTTGATTCCATGCCGTTCCGTTCCGTTCAGTTACATCCAGTCCCGTCCCGTCCCGTCCAGCCCCAACCGGTCCCGTCCCGTTCCGTTCCGTTCTACTCGGGTTGGTTCCATTCCATTCCATTCCGTTCCGTGCCGTTCCGTTCCATTCCTTTCCGTTCCGTGCCTTTCCGTTCCGTTCCGTTCCGTTCCACTCAGGTTGATTCAATTCCATTCTATTACATTCCATTACATTCCGTTCCATTCCACTACGTTCTGCGTCGTACAACTCGGGTTGATTCAATTCCGTTCTATTCCAATGAATTCCATTCCATTCCATTCCATTCCATTCTACTCGGTTTGATTCAATTGCATTCTATTGCATTCCATTCCATTCCGTTCCGTTCCGTTCCGTTCCATTCTACTCGGGTTGATTCAATTCAATTCTACTCCACTCCATTCCATTGCATTCCATTCCAGTCCATTCCATTCCATTCCATTCCATTCCATTCCATTCCATTCCATTCCAATCCAATCCATTCCATTCTACTCGGGTTTATTCCATTCCATTCCATTCCACTCCTTTCCATTCCATTCGATTCCATTCCATTCCATTTCTTTCTTCTCGTGTTGATTCCATTCCGTTCCGTTCAGTCCCATCCCGACCCGTCCCGTCCCGACCCGTCCTGTCCCGTCCCGTTCCGTTCTTCTCGGGTTGATTCCATTCCGTTCCGTTCCGTTCCACTCCGTTCCTTTCCGTTCCATTCCGTTCCGTTCCACTCGGGTTGATTCAATTCCATTCTGTTACATTCCTTTACATTCCGTTCCGTTCCACTACTTTCCACGTCGTTCTACTCCAGTTGATTCAATTCCATTCAATTCCATTGAATTCCATTCGAAGCCATTCCATTCCATTCCATTCCATTCCATTCCATTCCATTCCATTCCGTTCTACTTTGGTTGATTCCATTCCATTCCATTCCAGTCCAGTCCACTGCATTCCCCTCGGAATGATTCAATTCCATTCTCTTCCATTCCATTCCGTTCCGTTTCATTCCATGCCGTTCCATTCCGTTCATTTCCGTCCAGTCCCGTCCCGACCCGTCCCGTCCCATCCCGCACCACCCGGTCCCGTCCCGTTCCATTCCGTTCTACTCGGGTTGGTTCCATTCCATACCGTTCCGTTCCGTTCCGTTCCATTCCTTTCCGTTCCGTGCCTTTCCATTCCGTTCCATTCCGTTCCACTCGGGTTGATTCAATTCCATTCTATTACATTCCATTACATTCCGTTCCGTTCCACTACGTTCTGCGTCGTACTACTCGGGTTGATTCAATTCCATTCTATTCCAATGAATTCCGTTCCATTCCATTCCATTCCATTCCATTCCATTCCATTCCATTCCATCCTACTCCGTTTGATTCAATTGCATTCTATTGCAATCCATTCCATTCCATTCCATTCCGTTCCATTCCGTTCCGTTCCATTCCATTCTACTCGGGTTGATTCAATTCAATTCTACTCCATTCCATTCCATTCCATTCCATTCCATTCCAGTCCATTCCATTCCATTCCATTCCATTCCATTCCGTTCCATTCCATTCCAATCCATTCCATTCTATTCCATTCCATTCCATTACAATCCATTCCAATCCATTCCATTCTAATCGGGTTGATTCCATTCCATTCCATTCCATTCCAATCCACTCCTTTCCATTCCATTCCATTCCATTGCATTCCATTCCATTCCATTCCATTCCATTCCATTCCATTCCATTCCATTCCATTCTACTCGGGTTGATTCAATTCCATTCTACTGCATTGAATTCCATTCCATTCCATTCCATTCCATTCCATTCCATTCCATTCCATTCCATTCCATTCCATTCCATTCCATTCCGTTCCATTCCATTCCACTCCGTTCTATTCCATTCTACTCGGGTTGATTCAATTCCATTATATTCCATTCCATTCCGTTCCGTTCCATTCTGATCCGTTCCATTCCGTTCCGTTCCGTTCTACTTGGGTTGATTCAATTCAATTCTATTCCATTTCATTCCATTCCATTCCATTACATTCCATTCCATTGTACTCGGGTTGATTCCATTCGATTCCATTCCATTCCATTCCATTCCATTCCATTCCATTCCATTCCATTCCATTCCATTCCATTCCATTCCATTCCATTCGGTTCTACTCGGGTACATTCCATTCCATTCCATTCCATTCCATTCCATTCCATTCCATTGTACTCGGGTTGATTCCATTGCATTCTATTCCGTTCCATTCCATTCCATTCCATTCCATTCCAGTCCATTCCATTCCATTCTACTCGGGTTGATTCCATTCCATTCCATTCCATTCCGTTGTACTCGGGTTGATTCCATTGCATTCCATTCCGTTCCATTCCACTCCATTCCATTCCAGTCCATTCCATTCCATTCTACTCGGGTTGATTAAATTCCAGTCCATTCCATTCCATTCCATTCCATTCCATTCCACTCGGGTTGATTCCATTCTGTTACGTTCCGTCCCGTCCCGTCCTGTCCGTTCATGTCCTGTCCCGTCCCGTTCCATTCTACTCTCGTTCATTCCATTCCATTCCATTTCATTCCATTCCACTTGGGTTGATTCCATTCTGTTCCGTTCCGTCCCGTCCCGTCCTGTCCGTTCATGTCCTGTCCCGTCCCGTTCCATTCTACTCTGGTTGATTCCATTCCATTCTGTTCCGTTCCGTTCCATTCCGTTCCGTTCCGTTCCATTCAGTTCCGTTCTGTTTCATTCCATTCCGTTCCACTCGGGTTGATTCAATTCCATTCTATTCCATTCCATTCCATTACGTTCTGTTCCGCTATGTTCTGCGTCGATGTACTCAGTTTGATTCAATGCTATTTTCTTCCATTCCATTCCATTCCATTCCATTCCATTCCATTCCATTCCATTCCATTCCATTCCATTCCATTCCATTCCATTCTGTTCTACTCGTGTTTATTCCTTTCCGTTCCGGTCTGTTCCGTCCGTCCCGACCCATCCCGTCCCGTCCCGTCCCGTTCCGTTCTACTCGGGTTGATTCCATTCCATTCTGCTCCTTTTCATTCCGTTCCGTTCCGTTGCATTCCGTTCTGTTCAATTCCGTTCCGTTCTACTCGGGTTGATTCAATTCCATTCTGTTCCATTCCATTCCATTCCATTCTGTTTCGCTATGATCCGCGTCATTCTACTCGGGTTGATTCAATTCCGTTCTATTCCATTCTGTTCCATTCCATTCCATTCCATTCCATTCCATTCCATTCCATTCCATTCCGCTCTACTCTGGTTGATTCCATTCCGTTCTGTTCCGTTCCGTCCAGTCCCGTCCCGACACATCCCGTCCCGTCCCGACCCGTCCCTTCCCGTCCCGTTCTCCTCTACTCTTGTTGATTCCATTCCGTTCTGTTCCGTTCCATTCCTTTCTGATCTGTTCCGTTCCGTTACTTTCCGTTCCGTTCCTTTCCGTTCCGTTCCGTTCCATTCCGTTCCACTCGGGTTGATTCAATTCCATTCTACTACTTTCCATTACATTCCGTTCCGTTCCACTACGTTCTGCGTCGTACTACTCAGGTTGATTCAATTCCATTCTATTCCATTGAATTCCATTGAATTCCATTGAATTCCATTCCATTCCATTCCGTTCCATTCCACTCCATTCCATTCCATTCTACACGGGTTTATTCCATTCCATTCCATTCCATTCCATTCCATTCCATTCCATTCCATTCCATTCCATTCCATTCCATTCCATTCCATTCCATTATACTCGGTTTGATTCAATTCCATTCTATTCCATTCCATTCCGTTCTATTCCATTCCGTTCCGTACCATTGGTTTCCATTCCGTTCTACTCGGGTTGATTCAATTCACTTCTATTCCATCCCATTCCCTTCCATTCCATTCCTTTCCATTCCATTGTACTCGGGTTGATTCCATTCCATTCCATTCCATTCCAATCCATTCTATTCCATTCCATTCCAGTCCATTCCATTCCATTCTACTCGGGTTGATTCCATTCCATTCCATTCCATTCCATTCCATTCCATTCCATTCCATTCCATTCCACTCCATTCCATTCCATTCCACTCCATTCCATTCCATTCCATCCCATTCCATCCCATTCCATTCCATTCCACTCCATTCCATTCCATACCACTCCATTCCATTCTATTCCATCCCATTCCATCCCACTCCATTCCATTCCACTCCATTCCATCCCATTCCATTCCATTCCATTCCGTTCCATTCCATTCCATTCCATTCCGTTCCATTCCATTCCATTCCATTCCATTCCATTCCACTCTATTCCATTCCATTCTACTCCGGTTGATTCCATTCTGTTCCGTTCCGTCCCGTCCCGTCCCTTCCCGTCCCTTCCCTTCCCATTCCGTTCCGTTCTACTCGGGTTGATTCAATGCCATTCTATTCCATTCCATTCCATTACGTTCCGTTCTGCTATGTTCCGCGTCGATCTACTCGGGTTGATTCCATTCCAATCCATTGCATTCCATTCCATTCCATTCCGTTCCATTCCATTCCATTCCATTCCATTCCATTCCGTTCCATTCCATTCCATTCCATTCCGTTCTACTCGGGTTGATTCCATTCTTTTCCGATCCGTACCGTTCCGTCCCGTCCCAACACGTCCCGTCCTGTTCCGTCCCGTTCCGTTCTACTCGGGTTGATTCCATTTGGTTCCGTTCCGTTTCTTTCCATTCCGTTCCATTCCACTTGGGATGATTCAATTACATTGTGTTCCATTCCATTACATTCCGTTCCGTTCTGATGTGTTCCGCGTCGGTCTACTCGGGTTGACTCAATTCCATTCTATTCCATTCCATTCCATTGCGTTCCTTTCCATTCCGTTCTACTCGGGTTGATTCCATTCCATTCCATTCAATTCCTTTCCATTCTATTCAATTCCATTCTATTCCATTCCACTCTGTTCCATTCCATTCCGTTCTGTTCCGTTCCGTTCCCTTCTACTCGGGTTGATTCAATTCCATTCTCTTCCATTCCATTCCATTCCATTCCATTCCATTCCATTCCATTCCATTCCATTCCATTGTACTCAGGTTGATTCCATTCCATTCCATTCCATTCCATTCCATTCCATTCCATTCCATTCCATACCATTACATCCCATCCCATTCCATTCCATTCCATTCCATTCCATTCCATTCCTTTCCGTTGTACTCGGGTTAATTCCACTCCGTTCCGTTCCGTTCCGTTCCATTCCGTCCCGTCCCAAACCGTCCCGTCCCGTACCATCCTGTCCTGTCCCCTTCCGTTCTACTCGGGTTAATTCCAT
This sequence comes from Gorilla gorilla gorilla, assembly GCF_029281585.2. NCBI lineage: Eukaryota > Metazoa > Chordata > Mammalia > Primates > Hominidae > Gorilla > Gorilla gorilla. The sequence continues at coordinate 1,185,444 of NC_073236.2, forward strand.
TCCGTTCCTATCCATTCCGTTCCGTTCCGTTCCTTTCCATTCCTTTCCCTTCTGTTCCGTTCCGTTCTGTTCCACTCGGGTTGATTCAATTCCATTCTGCTATTTTCCTTTGCATTCCATTCCGTTCCACTACTTTCTGCGTCGTTCTACTCGGGTTGATTCAATTCCATTCTATTCCATTGAATTCCATTCCATTCCATTCCATTCCATTCCATTCCATTCCATTCCATTCCATTCCATTCCATTCCACTCGGGTTGATTCAATTCCATTCTCTTACATTCCATTACATTCCGTTCCGTTCCAGTACGTTCTGCGTTGTTCTACTCGGGTTGATTCAATTCCTTTCTATTCCTTTGAATTCCATTCCATTCCAATCCATTCCTTTCCCTTCCATTCCATTCCATTCCATTCCATTCCATTCCGTTCTACATGGGTTGATTCCATTCCATTCTATTCCATTCCATCCCATTCCATTCCATTCCATTCCATTACATTATTGCATTCCATTCCATTCCATTCTACTCGGGTTGATTGTATTCTGTTCCGTTCCGTCCCGTCCCGTCCCATCCCGTCCCGTCCCGCCCCGTCCCGTCCCGTTCCGTTCTACTCGTGTTGATTCCATTCCATTCCGTTCCTTTCCACTGCGTTCCGTTCCGTTCCGTTCCGTTCTGTTCCATTCCGTTCCATTCTACTCGGGTTGATTCAATTCCATTCTGTTCCATTCCATTACATTCCGTTCCGTTTCACTGTGTTCCACGTCGATCTACTCGGGTTGATTCTATTCCATTCCATTCCATTCCATTCCATTCCATTCCATTCCGTTCTACTCGGGATGATTCCTTGCCGTTCCGTTCCGTTCAGTTCCATCCAGTCCCGTCCCGTCCCGTCCCGCCCCAACCGGTCCCGTCCCGTTCCATTCCGTTCTACTCGGGTTGGTTCCATTCCATTCCGTTCCGTTCCGTGCCGTTCCGTTCCATTCTACTCGGGTTGATTCAATTCAATTCTACTCCACTCCATTCCATTGCATTCCATTCCAGTCCATTCCATTCCATTCCATTCCATTCCATTCCATTCCATTCCATTCCAATCCAATCCATTCCATTCTACTCGGGTTGATTGCATTCCACTCCATTCCACTCCATTCCATTCCATTCCATTCCATTCCTTTCCATTCCATTCCCTTCCATTGCATTCCATTCTACTCGGGTTGATTCCATTCTGTTCCGTTCTGTCCCATCCCGTCCCGTCCCGTCCCATCCGGGCCCATCCTATTCCGTTCTACTCGGGTTGATTCCATTCCATTCCGTTCCGTTCTGTTCCATTCCGTTCCATTCTACTCGAGTTGATTCGATTCCATTCTATTCTATTCCATTCCATTCCGTTCCATTCCGCTTTGTTCCACGTCAATCTACTCGGGTTGATTCAATTCCATTCTATTCCAACCCTTTCCATCCAATCCCATTCCATTCCATTCCATTCCGTTCTACTCGGGTTGATTCCATTCCGTTCCGTTCCATTCCGTTCCGTCCCATCCCGACCCATCCCATCCCGTCCCGTCCCGTCCCGTCCCTTTCCGTTCCACTCGGGTTGATTCAGTTCCATTGTATTACATTCCATTACATTCCATTCTGTTCCACTACGTTCCGCGTCGTTCTACTCGGGTTGATTCAGTTCCATTCTATTCCATTGAATTCCATTCCATTCCATTCCGTTCTACTCGGGTTGATTCCATTAAATTCCATTCCATTCCATTCCATTCCCTTCCATTCCATTCCATTCCACTCAGGTTCATTCAATTCTATTCTTTTCCATTCCATTCCGTTCCGTTCCATTCCTTTCCGTTCTGTTCCTTTCCATTCCTTTCCATTCCGTTCTACTTGGGTTGGTTCAATTCAATTCTATTCCATTCCATTCCATTCCATTCCATAGTACTCGGGTTGATTCCACTCCATTCCATTCCATTCCGTTCCATTCCATTCCATTCCATTCCAGTCCATTCCATTCCATTCTACTTTGGTTGATTCCATTCCATTCCACTCCATTCCATTTCATTCCATTCCATTCCATTCCACTCCATTCCATTCCAGTCCATTCCATTCTACTCGTGTTGATTCCATTCCATTTCATTCCATTCCATTCCAGTCCATTCCATTCCATTCTACTCGGGTTGATTCCATTCCATTCCATTCCATTCCATTCCATTCCATTCCATTCCATGCCATTCCACTCGGGTTTATTCCATTCCATTCCATTCCATTCCATTCCATTCCATTCCATTCCATTCCATTCCATTCCGTTCCATTCCATTCCATTCCACTCGGATTGATTGCTTTCCGTTCCGTTCCGTCCCGTCCCTTCCCATCCCTTTCCGTCATATCCCGTCCCGTCCCGTCGCGTTCTGTTCTACATGGGTTGATTCCATTCCATTCCGTTCCGTTCTGTTCCGTTCCGTTCTGTTCTGTTCCATTCTATTCCATTCCGTTCCGTTCTACTCGGGTTGATTCAATTCCATTCTATTCCATTCCATTCCATTCCATTCCGTTCCATTCCGCTATGTTCCACGTCGATCTACTCGGGTTGATTCATTTCCATTCTTTTCCCTTCCATTTCATTCCATTCCATTCCTTTACATTCCATTCCATTGTACTCGGGTTGATTCCATTTGATTCCATTCCATTCCATTCCAATCCATTCCATTCCATTCCATTCCATTCCATTACATTCCATTCCATTCCATTCCATTCCATTCCAGTCCTTTCCATTCCATTCTACTCAGGTTGATTCCATTCCATTCCATTCCATTCAATTCCATTCCATGCCATTCCACTCCATTCCATTCCATTCCATTCCATTCCATTCCATTCCATTCCAGTCCATTCCAGTCCATTCCAGTCCATTCCATTCCATTCTTCTCTGGTTGATTCCATTCCATTCTATTCCATTCCATTCCATTCCATTATATTCCATTCCATTCCATTCCATTCTACTCGGGTTGATTCCATTCCATTCCATTCCATTCCATTCCATTCCATTCCATTCCATTCCATTATTCCATTCCATTCCATTCCATTCTACTCGGGTTGATTCCATTCTGTTCCGTTCTGTCCCGTCCCGTCCCGTCCCGTCCCGTCTCGTCCTGTCCAGTCCCGTCCCGTTCCGTTCTACTGGGGTTGATTCCATTCCATTCTGTTCCTTTCCGTTCCGTTCTTTTCTGTTCCAATCCCTTCTGTTCCATTCCGTTCCGTTCTAATCGAGTTGATTCAATTCCATTCTGTTCCGTTCCATTCCATTCCATTCCATTCGGTTCTACACGGGTTGATTCCATTCCATTCCGTTCCGTTCTGTCCCATCCCGTCCCGACCCGTCCTGTCCCGTACACTCCCGACCCGTCCCGTCGTGTCCCATTCCGTTCTACTCGTTTTGATTCCATTCTTTTCCGTTCCATTCTGTTCCATTCTGTTGTGTTCCATTCCTTTCGGTTCCGTTCCTTTCCATTACATTTCATTCCATTCCACTCGGGTTGATTCAATTCCATTCTATTACTTTCCATTACATTCCGTTAGGTTCCGCTAAGTTTTGCGCCGTACTATTGTGGTTGACTCAGTTCCATTCTATTGAATTGAATTCCATTCCACTCTATTCCATTCCATTCCATTCCATTCCATTCCATTCCATTCCATTCCATTCCATTCCATTCCATTCCATTCCGTTCCACACGGGTTGATCCCATTCCATTCCATTCCATTCCATTCCGTTCTACTCGGGTTGATTGCATTCCACTCCATTCCGTTCCATTCCATTCCATTCCATTCCATTCCATTCCATTCCATTCCATTCCATTCCATTCCATTCCACTCGGGTTGATTACATTCTGTTCCGTTCCATCCTGTCCCGTCCCGTCCTGTCCCGTGTCGTCCCGTCCCGTCCCGTTCCGTTCTACTCGGGTTGATTCCATTCCATTCCATTCCGTTCCGTTCTGTTTCGTTCCTTTCCGTTCCGTTCCATTCTGTTCAATTCCGTTCCGTTCCATTCTGTTCCATTCCTTTCCGTTCTACTCGGGTTGATTCAATTCCACTCTATTCCACTCCATTCCATTCCATTCCGTTCCGCATTGTTCCGCGTCGATCTACTCGGGTTGATTCAATTCCATTCTATTCCATTCCATTCCATTCCATTCCATTCCATTCCATTCCATTCCAGTCCTTTCCATTCCATTCTTCTAGGGTTGATTCCATTCCATTCCATTCCATTCCATTCCATTCCATTCCATTCCATTCCATTCCATTCCATTCCATTCCATTCCATTCCATTCCATTCTGTTCTACACGGGTTGATTCCATTCTGTTCCGTTCCGTTCCGTACCTTCCCGTCCCGTCCCGTCCCAACCCGTCCCGTCCCGTCCCGTCCCGACCCGTCCCATCCCGTCCCCTTCCGTTCTACACGTTTTGATTCCACTCCGTTCCGTTCCGTTCTGTTCCATTCTGTTCCGTTCCGTTCCTTTCGGTTCCATTCCTTTCCATTCCATTTCATTCCATTCCACTCGGGTTGATTCAATTCCATTATATTACTTTCCATTACATTCCGTTCCGTTCCGCTACGTTCTGCGTCGTACTATTCTGGTTGACTCAGTTCCATTCTATTGAATTGAATTCCATTCCACTCCATTCCATTCCATTCCATTCCATTCATTCCATTCCATTTCATTCCGTTCCACACGGGTTGATTCCATTCCATTCCATTCCATTCCATTCCATTCCATTCCATTCCATTCCATTCCTTTCCGTTCTACTCGGGTTGATTGCATTCCACTGCATTCCATTCCATTCCATTCCATTCCATTCCATTCTACTCGGGTTGATTCTATTCTGTTCCTTTCCATCCCGTCCTGTCCCATCCCGTCCCGTCCCGCCCCGTCCCTTCCCGTTCCGTTCTACTTGGATTGATTCCATTCTATTCCGTTCCTTTCCATTGAGTTCCGTTCCTTTCCATTCCGTTCTGTTCCATTCCGTTCCATTCTACTCGGGTTGATTCAATTCCATTCTGTTTCATTCCATTCCATTTCGTTCCATTTCACTACGTTCCGTGTCGATCTACTCGGGTTGATTCTATTCCATTCCATTCCATTTCATTCCATTCCATTCCATTCCATTCCATTCCATTCCATTCCATTCCATTCCATTCCGTTCTACTGGCATTGATTCCATGCCGTTCTGTTCCATTCAGTTCCATCCAGTCCCGTCCCATCCCGTCCCGCCCCAACCGGTCCTGTCCCGTTCCGTTCCGTTCTACTCGGGTTGGTTCCATTCCATTCCATTCTGTTCCGTTCGGTTCCGTTCCATTCCATTCTATTCCGTTCCGTGCCTTTCCGTTCCGTTCCGTTCCACTCGGGTTGATTCAATTACATTCTATTACATTCCATTACATTCCGTTCCATTCCGCTACGTTCTGCGTCGTACTACTCGGGTTGATTCAATTCCGTTCTATTCCAATGAATTCCATTCCATTCCATTCCATTCCATTCTACTCGGTTTGATTCAATTGCATTCTATTGCATTCCATTCCATTCCATTCCATTCCGTTCCGTTCCGTTCCATTCCGTTCCATTCTACTTGGGTTGATTCAATTCAACTCTACTCCATTCCATTCCATTCCATTCCATTCCAGTCCATTCCATTCCATTCCATTCCATTCCATTCCATTCCATTACAATCCATTCCAATCCATTCCATTCTAATCAGGTTGATTCCATTCCTTTGCTTTCCATTCCATTCCATTCCATTCGATTCCATTCCATTCCATTCCATTCCAATCCATTCCATTCTACTCGGGTTGATTCCATTCCATTCCATTCCATTGCATTCCATTCCATTCCATTCCATTCCATTCCATTCCATTCCATTCCATTCCATTGTACTCTGGTTGATTCCATTCCATTCCATTCCATTCAATTCCATTCCATTCCATTCCATTCCACTCCATTCCATTCCATTCTACTTGGGTTGATTCCACTCCATTCTATTCCATTCCATTCCATTCCAGTACCATCCGTTCCATTCTATTCGGGTTGATTCCATTCCATTCCTTTCCATTCCGTTCCTTTCCGTTCCGTTCCGTTCCGTTCCCTTCTGTTCCATTCAGTTCCATTCTACTCGGGTTGATTCAATTCCATTCAATTCCATTCAATTCCATTCCGTTCTACTCGGGTTGATTCAATTCCATTCTATTCCATTCCATTCTGTTCCGCTGTGTTCCGCGTCGATCTACTTGGGCTGATTCAATTCCATTCCATTCCATTCCATTGCATTCCATTCCATTCCATTCTATTCCATTCCGTTCCATTCCACTCCCATCCGTTCCATTCTATTCGGGTTGATTCCATTCCATTCCTTTCCATTCCGTTCCTTTCTGTTCCGTTCCGTTCCATTCCTTTCTGTTCCATTCTGTTCCATTCTACTCGGGTTGATTCAATTCCATTCTATTCCATTCAATTCCATTCCGTTCTACTCGGGTTGATTCAATTCCATTCTATTCTGTTCCATTCCATTCCATTCTGTTCCGCTATGTTCCACGTCGATCTACCTGGGCTGATTCAATTCCATTCCATTCCATTCCATTCCGTTCTACTCGAGTTGATTGCATTCCACTGCATTCCATTCCATTCCATTCCATTCCATTCCATTCCATTCCATTCCATTCCATTCCATTCCATTCCATTCCATTCCATTCTACTCGGGTTGATTCTATTCTGTTCCGTTCCGTCCCGTCCTGTCCCATCCCGTCCCGTCCCGCCCCGTCCCGTCCCGTTCCCTTCTACTCGGATTGATTCCATTCTATTCCGTTCCTTTCCATTGCGTTCTGTTCCGTTCCGTTCCGTTCTGTTCCATTCCGTTCCATTCTACTCGGGTTGATTCAATTTCATTCTGTTCCATTCCATTCCATTTCGCTCCGTTTCACTACGTTCCACGTCGATCTACTCGGGTTGATTCTATTCCATTCCATTCGATTTCATTCCATTCCATTCCATTCCATTCCACTCCATTCCATTCCATTGAATTCCATTCCATTCCATTCCCTTCCATTCCATTCCTTTCTACTCTGGTTGATTCCATTCCATTCCATTTTATTCCATTCTACTTAGGTAGTTTCCATTCCATTCCTTTCAATTCCATTCCATTCCATTCCTTTCCATTCCATTCCGTTCTACTCGAGTAGATTCCATTCCATTCCATTCCATTCCATTGCATTCCATTCCACTCCATTCTACTCGGGTAGATTTCATTCTATTCCATTCCATTCCATTCCATTCCATTTCATTCCATTCCATTCCATTCCATTCCATTCCATACCATTCCATTCTACTCGGGTTGATTCCATTCCATTCCATTCCATTCCATTCCATTCCATTCCATTCCATTATTCCATTCCATTCCATTCCATTCTACTCGGGTTGATTCCATTCTGTTCCGTTCCGTCCCGTCCCGTCCCGTCCCGTCCCGTCTCGTCCTGTCCAGTCCCGTCCCGTTCCGTTCTACTGGGGTTGATTCCATTCCATTCTGTTCCTTTCCGTTCCGTTCTTTTCTGTTCCATTCCCTTCTGTTCCATTCCGTTCCGTTCTAATCGAGTTGATTCAATTCCATTCTGTTCCGTTCCATTCCATTCCGTTCCGTTTCGCTATGTTCCGCATCGATCTACTCGGGTTGATTCAATTCCATTCTCTTCCATTCCATTCCATTCCATTCCATTCCATTCGGTTCTACACGGGTTGATTCCATTCCATTCCGTTCCGTTCTGTCCCATCCCGTCCCGACCCGTCCCGTCCCGTACAGTCCCGACCCGTCCCGTCCTGTCCCATTCCGTTCTACTCGTTTTGATTCCATTCTTTTCCGTTCCGTTCTGTTCCATTCTGTTGTGTTCCGTTGCTTTCGGTTCCGTTCCTTTCCATTACATTTCATTCCATTCCACTCGGGTTGATTCAATTCCATTCTATTACTTTCCATTACATTCCGTTAGGTTCCGCTAAGTTTTGCGTCGTACTATTCTGGTTGACTCAGTTCCATTCTATTGAATTGAATTCCATTCCACTCTATTCCATTCCATTCCATTCCATTCCATTCCATTCCATTCCATTCCATTCCATTCCATTCCGTTCCACACGGGTTGATTCCATTCCATTCCATTCCATTCCATTCCGTTCTACTCGGGTTGATTGCATTCCACTCCATTCCATTCCATTCCATTCCATTCCATTCCATTCCATTCCATTCCATTCCACTCGGGTTGATTACATTCTGTTCCGTTCCATCCTGTCCCGTCCCGTCCTGTCCCGTGTCGTCCCGTCCCGTCCCGTTCCGTTCTACTCGGGTTGATTCCATTCCATTCCATTCCGTTCCGTTCTGTTTCGTTCCTTTCCGTTCCGTTCCATTCTGTTCAATTCCGTTCCGTTCCATTCTGTTCCATTCCGTTCCGTTCTACTCGGGTTGATTCAATTCCACTCTAGCCCACTCCATTCCATTCCATTCCGTTCCGCATTGTTCCGCGTCGATCTACTCGGGTTGATTCAATTCCATTCTATTCCATTCCATTCCATTCCATTCCATTCCATTCCATTCCAGTCCTTTCCATTCCATTCTTCTCGGGTTGATTCCATTCCATTCCATTCCATTCCATTCCATTCCATTCCATTCCATTCCATTCCATTCTGTTCTACACGGGTTGATTCCATTCTGTTCCGTTCCGTTCCGTACCTTCCCGTCCCGTCCCGTCCCAACCCGTCCCGTCCCGTCCCGTCCCGACCCGTCCCATCCCGTCCCCTTCCGTTCTACACGTTTTGATTCCACTCCGTTCCGTTCCGTTCTGTTCCATTCTGTTCCGTTCCGTTCCTTTCGGTTCCATTCCTTTCCATTCCGTTTCATTCCATTCCACTCGGGTTGATTCAATTCCATTATATTACTTTCCATTACATTCCGTTCCGTTCCGCTACGTTCTGCGTCGTACTATTCTGGTTGACTCAGTTCCATTCTATTGAATTGAATTCCATTCCACTCCATTCCATTCCATTCCATTCCATTCATTCCATTCCATTCCATTCCGTTCCACACGGGTTGATTCCATTCCATTCCATTCCATTCCATTCCATTCCATTCCATTCCATTCCATTCCATTCCTTTCCATTCTACTCTGGTTGATTGCATTCCACTGCATTCCATTCCATTCCATTCCATTGCATTCCATTCCATTCCATTCTACTCGGGTTGATTCTATTCTGTTCCGTTCCATCCCGTCCTGTCCCATCCCGTCCCATCCCGCCCCGTCCCTTCCCGTTCCGTTCTACTTGGATTGATTCCATTCTATTCCGTTCCTTTCCATTGCGTTCCGTTCCTTTCCATTCCGTTCTGTTCCATTCCGTTCCATTCTACTCGGGTTGATTCAATTCCATTCTGTTTCATTCCATTCCATTTCGTTCCATTTCACTACGTTCCGCGTCGATCTACTCGGGTTGATTCTATTCCATTCCATTCCATTTCATTCCATTCCATTCCATTCCATTCCATTCCATTCCCTTCCATTCCATTCCATTCCACTCAGGTTCATTCAATTCTATTCTTTTCCATTCCATTCCGTTCCGTTCCATTCCTTTCCATTCTGTTCCTTTCCATTCCTTTCCATTCCGTTCTACTTGGGTTGATTCAATTCAATTCTATTCCATTCCATTCCATTCCATTCCATAGTACTCGGTTTGATTCCACTCCATTCCATTCCATTCCGTTCCATTCCGTTCCATTCCATTCCAGTCCATTCCATTCCATTCTACTTTGGTTGATTCCATTCCATTCCATTCCATTCCATTTCATTCCATTCCATTCCATTCCACTCCATTCCATTCCAGTCCATTCCATTCTACTCGTGTTGATTCCATTCCATTTCATTCCATTCCATTCCAGTCCATTCCATTCGATTCTACTCGGGTTGATTCCATTCCATTCCATTCCATTCCATTCCATTCCATTCCATTCCATTCCATTCCATTCCATTCCATGCCATTCCACTCGGGTTGATTCCATTCCATTCCATTCCATTCCATTCCATTCCATTCCATTCCATTCCATTCCGTTCCATTCCATTCCATTCCACTCGGATTGATTGCTTTCCGTTCCGTTCCGTCCCGTCCCTTCCCATCCCTTTCCGTCATATCCCGTCCCGTCCCGTCGCGTTCTGTTCTATATGGGTTGATTCCTTTCCATTCCGTTCCGTTCTGTTCCGTTCCATTCTGTTCCGTTCCATTCTATTACATTCCGTTCCGTTCTACTCGGGTTGATTCAATTCCATTCTATTCCATTCCATTCCATTCCATTCCGTTCCATTCCGCTATGTTCCACGTCTATCTACTCGGGTTGATTCAATTCCATTCTTTTCCCTTCCATTTCATTCCATTCCATTCCATTACATTCCATTCCATTGTACTCGGGTTGATTCCATTTGATTCCATTCCATTCCATTCCAATCCATTCCATTCGATTCCATTCCATTCCATTCCATTCCATTCCATTCCAGTCCTTTCCATTCCATTCTACTCAGGTTGATTCCATTCCATTCAATTCCATTCCATGCCATTCCATGCCATTCCACTCCATTCCATTCCATTCCATTCCATTCCATTCCATTCCATTCCATTCCAGTCCATTCCATTCCATTCCAGTCCATTCCATTCCATTCTTGTCTGGTTGATTCCATTCCATTCTATTCCATTCCATTCCATTCCATTATATTCCATTCCATTCCATTCCATTCTACTCGGGTTGATTCCATTCCATTCCATTCCATTCCATTCCATTCCATTCCATTCCATTCCACTCCATTCCATTCCATTCGGGTTGATTCAATTCCATTCTATTCCATTCCATTCCATTGTACTCGGGTTGATTCCATTCCATTCCGTTCCATTCCATTCCATTCCATTACATTCCATTCCATTCCACTCGGGTTGATTCCATTCAATTCCATTCCATTCCATTCCTTTACATTCCATTCCATTCCACTCCCCTCCATTCCATTCCTATCCATTCCATTCTATTCGGGTTAAATCCATTCCATTCCATTCCATTCCATTCCATTCCATTCCATTCCATTCCATTCCATTCCATTCCATTCCATTCCATTCCATTCCATTCAGTTCTACTCGGGTTGATTCCATTCTGTTCCATTCCGTTCCTTTCCGTCCCATCCCATCCCATCCCGTTCCATTCTACTCGCGTGGATTCCTTTCCATTCCTTTCTGTTCCGTTCCGTTCCATTCCGTTCCTTTCCGTTCCGTTCCGTTCCGTTCCACTCAGGTTGATTCAATGCGATTCTATTACATTCCATTACATTCCGTTCCGTTCCGCTACGTTCCGCGTCGTTCTACTCGGGTTGATTCAATTCAATTCTATTGCATTGAATTCTATTCCATTCCATTCCATTGAATTCCATTCCATTCCATTCCCTTCCATTCCATTCCTTTCTACTCTGGTTGATTCCATTCCATTCCATTTTATTCCATTCTACTTAGGTAGATTCCATTCCATTCCTTTCAATTCCATTCCATTCCATTCCTTTCCATTCCATTCCGTTCTACTCGAGTAGATTCCATTCCATTCCATTCCATTCCATTGCATTCCATTCCACTCCATTCTACTCGGGTAGATTTCATTCTATTCCATTCCATTCCATTCCATTCCATTTCATTCCATTCCATTCCATTCCATTCCATACCATTCCATTCTACTCGGGTTGATTCCATTCCATTCCATTCCATTCCATTCCATTCCACTCCATTCCATTCCATTCGGGTTGATTCAATTCCATTCTATTCCATTCCATTCCATTGTACTCGGGTTGATTCCATTCCATTCCGTTCCATTCCATTCCATTCCATTACATTCCATTCCATTCTACTCGGGTTGATTCCATTCAATTCCATTCCATTCCATTCCTTTACATTCCATTCCATTCCACTCCCCTCCATTCCATTCCTATCCATTCCATTCTATTCGGGTTAAATCCATTCCATTCCATTCCATTCCATTCCATTCCATTCCATTCCATTCCATTCCATTCCATTCCATTCCATTCCATTCCATTCCATTCCATTCCATTCCATTCCATTCCATTCCATTCAGTTCTACTCGGGTTGATTCCATTCTGTTCCATTCCGTTCCTTTCCGTCCCATCCCATCCCATCCCGTTCCATTCTACTCGCGTGGATTCCTTTCCATTCCTTTCTGTTCCGTTCCGTTCCATTCCGTTCCTTTCCGTTCCGTTCCGTTCCGTTCCACTCAGGTTGATTCAATGCGATTCTATTACATTCCATTACATTCCGTTCCGTTCCGCTACGTTCCGCGTCGTTCTACTCGGGTTGATTCAATTCAATTCTATTGCATTGAATTCTATTCCATTCCATTCCATTGAATTCCATTCCATTCCATTCCCTTCCATTCCATTCCTTTCTACTCTGGTTGATTCCATTCCATTCCATTTCATTCCATTCTACTTAGGTAGATTCCATTCCATTCCTTTCAATTCCATTCCATTCCATTCCTTTCCATTCCATTCCGTTCTACTCGAGTTGATTCCATTCCATTCCATTCCATTCCATTGCATTCCATTCCACTCCATTCTACTCGGGTAGATTTCATTCTATTCCATTCCATTCCATTCCATTCCATTTCATTCCATTCCATTCCATTCCATTCCATACCATTCCATTCTACTCGGGTTGATTCCATTCCATTCCATTCCATTCCATTCCATTCCACTCCATTCCATTCCATTCGGGTTGATTCAATTCCATTCTATTCCATTCCATTCCATTGTACTCGGGTTGATTCCATTCCATTCCGTTCCATTCCATTCCATTCCATTACATTCCATTCCATTCTACTCGGGTTGATTCCATTCAATTCCATTCCATTCCATTCCTTTACATTCCATTCCATTCCACTCCCCTCCATTCCATTCCTATCCATTCCATTCTATTCGGGTTAAATCCATTCCATTCCATTCCATTCCATTCCATTCCATTCCATTCCATTCCATTCCATTCCATTCCATTCCATTCCATTCAGTTCTACTCGGGTTGATTCCATTCTGTTCCATTCCGTTCCTTTCCGTCCCATCCCATCCGATCTCGTTCCATTCTACTCGCGTGGATTCCTTTCCATTCCTTTCTGTTCCGTTCCGTTCCATTCCGTTCCTTTCCGTTCCGTTCCGTTCCGTTCCACTCAGGTTGATTCAATGCGATTCTATTACATTCCATTACATTCCGTTCCGTTCCGCTACGTTCCGCGTCGTTCTACTCGGGTTGATTCAATTCAATTCTATTGCATTGAATTCTATTCCATTCCATTCCATTGAATTCCATTCCATTCCATTCCCTTCCATTCCATTCCTTTCTACTCTGGTTGATTCCATTCCATTCCATTTTATTCCATTCTACTTAGGTAGATTCCATTCCATTCCTTTCAATTCCATTCCATTCCATTCCTTTCCATTCCATTCCGTTCTACTCGAGTAGATTCCATTCCATTCCATTCCATTCCATTGCATTCCATTCCACTCCATTCTACTCGGGTAGATTTCATTCTATTCCATTCCATTCCATTCCATTCCATTTCATTCCATTCCATTCCATTCCATTCCATTCCGTACCATTCCATTCTACTCGGGTTGATTCCATTCCATTCCATTCCATTCCATTCCATTCCATTCCATTCCATTATTCCATTCCATTCCATTCCATTCTACTCGGGTTGATTCCATTCTGTTCCGTTCCGTCCCGTCCCGTCCCGTCCCGTCCCGTCTCGTCCTGTCCAGTCCCGTCCCGTTCCGTTCTACTGGGGTTGATTCCATTCCATTCTGTTCCTTTCCGTTCCGTTCTTTTCTGTTCCATTCCCTTCTGTTCCATTCCGTTCCGTTCTAATCGAGTTGATTCAATTCCATTCTGTTCCGTTCCATTCCATTCCGTTCCGTTTCGCTATGTTCCGCATCGATCTACTCGGGTTGATTCAATTCCATTCTCTTCCATTCCATTCCATTCCATTCCATTCCATTCGGTTCTACACGGGTTGATTCCATTCCATTCCGTTCCGTTCTGTCCCATCCCGTCCCGACCCGTCCCGTCCCGTACAGTCCCGACCTGTCCCGTCCTGTCCCATTCCGTTCTACTCGTTTTGATTCCATTCTTTTCCGTTCCGTTCTGTTCCATTCTGTTGTGTTCCGTTGCTTTCGGTTCCGTTCCTTTCCATTACATTTCATTCCATTCCACTCGGGTTGATTCAATTCCATTCTATTACTTTCCATTACATTCCGTTAGGTTCCGCTAAGTTTTGCGTCGTACTATTCTGGTTGACTCAGTTCCATTCTATTGAATTGAATTCCATTCCACTCTATTCCATTCCATTCCATTCCATTCCATTCCATTCCATTCCATTCCATTCCATTCCGTTCCACACAGGTTGATTCCATTCCATTCCATTCCATTCCATTCCGTTCTACTCGGGTTGATTGCATTCCACTCCATTCCATTCCATTCCATTCCATTCCATTCCATTCCATTCCATTCCATTCCATTCCATTCCACTCGGGTTGATTACATTCTGTTCCGTTCCATCCTGTCCCGTCCCGTCCTGTCCCGTGTCGTCCCGTCCCGTCCCGTTCCGTTCTACTCGGGTTGATTCCATTCCATTCCATTCCGTTCCGTTCTGTTTCGTTCCTTTCCGTTCCGTTCCATTCTGTTCAATTCCGTTCCGTTCCATTCTGTTCCATTCCGTTCCGTTCTACTCGGGTTGATTCAATTCCACTCTATTCCACTCCATTCCATTCCATTCCGTTCCGCATTGTTCCGCGTCGATCTACTCGGGTTGATTCAATTCCATTCTATTCCATTCCATTCCATTCCATTCCATTCCATTCCATTCCATTCCAGTCCTTTCCATTCCATTCTTCTCGGGTTGATTCCATTCCATTCCATTCCATTCCATTCCATTCCATTCCATTCCATTCTGTTCTACACGGGTTGATTCCATTCTGTTCCGTTCCGTTCCGTACCTTCCCGTCCCGTCCCGTCCCAACCCGTCCCGTCCCGTCCCGTCCCGACCCGTCCCATCCCGTCCCCTTCCGTTCTACACGTTTTGATTCCACTCCGTTCCGTTCCGTTCTGTTCCATTCTGTTCCGTTCCGTTCCTTTCGGTTCCATTCCTTTCCATTCCATTTCATTCCATTCCACTCGGGTTGATTCAATTCCATTATATTACTTTCCATTACATTCCGTTCCGTTCCGCTACGTTCTGCGTCGTACTATTCTGGTTGACTCAGTTCCATTCTATTGAATTGAATTCCATTCCACTCCATTCCATTCCATTCCATTCCATTCATTCCATTCCATTCCATTCCGTTCCACACGGGTTGATTCCATTCCATTCCATTCCATTCCATTCCATTCCATTCCATTCCATTCCATTCCATTCCATTCCTTTCCGTTCTACTCGGGTTGATTGCATTCCACTGCATTCCATTCCATTCCATTCCATTGCATTCCATTCCATTCCATTCTACTCGGGTTGATTCTATTCTGTTCCGTTCCATCCCGTCCTGTCCCATCCCGTCCCGTCCCGCCCCGTCCCTTCCCGTTCCGTTCTACTTGGATTGATTCCATTCTATTCCGTTCCTTTCCATTGCGTTCCGTTCCTTTCCATTCCGTTCTGTTCCATTCCGTTCCATTCTACTCGGGTTGATTCAATTCCATTCTGTTTCATTCCATTCCATTTCGTTCCATTTCACTACGTTCCGCGTCGATCTACTCGGGTTGATTCTATTCCATTCCATTCCATTTCATTCCATTCCATTCCATTCCATTCCATTCCATTCCATTCCATTCCATTCCATTCCATTCCATTCCATTCCGTTCTACTGGCATTGATTCCATGCCGTTCTGTTCCATTCAGTTCCATCCAGTCCCGTCCCATCCCGTCCCGCCCCATCCCGTCCCGCCCCAACTGGTCCTGTCCCGTTCCGTTCCGTTCTACTCGGGTTGGTTCCATTCCATTCCATTCTGTTCCGTTCGGTTCCGTTCCGTTCCATTCTATTCCGTTCCGTGCCTTTCCGTTCCGTTCCGTTCCACTCGGGTTGATTCAATTCCATTCTATTACATTCCATTACATTCCGTTCCGTTCCGCTACGTTCTGCGTCATACTACTCGGGTTGATTCAATTCCGTTCTATTCCAATGAATTCCATTCCATTCCATTCCATTCCATTCTACTCGGTTTGATTCAATTGCATTCTATTGCATTCCATTCCATTCCATTCCGTTCCGTTCCGTTCCATTCCGTTCCATTCTACTTGGGTTGATTCAATTCAACTCTACTCCATTCCATTCCATTCCATTCCATTCCAGTCCATTCCAATCCATTCCATTCCATTCCATTCCATTCCATTCCATTACAATCCATTCCAATCCATTCCATTCTAATCAGGTTGATTCCATTCCATTGCTTTCCATTCCATTCCATTCCATTCCATTCCATTCCATTCCATTCCATTCCATTCCAATCCATTCCATTCTACTCGGGTTGATTCCATTCCATTCCATTCCGTTGCATTCCATTCCATTCCATTCCATTCCATTCCATTCCATTCCATTGTGCTCTGGTTGATTCCATTCCATTCCATTCCATTCAATTCCATTCCATTCCATTCCATTCCACTCCATTCCATTCCATTCTACTTGGGTTGATTCCACTGCATTCTATTCCATTCCATTCCATTCCAGTCCCATCCGTTCCATTCTATTCGGGTTGATTCCATTCCATTCCTTTCCATTCCGTTCCTTTCCGTTCCGTTCCGTTCCGTTCCCTTCTGTTCCATTCAGTTCCATTCTACTCGGGTTGATTCAATTCCATTCAATTCCATTCAATTCCATTCCGTTCTACTCGGGTTGATTCCATTCCATTCCATTCCGTTCCGTTCTGTTTCGTTCCTTTCCGTTCCGTTCCATTCTGTTCAATTCCGTTCCGTTCCATTCTGTTCCATTCCGTTCCGTTCTACTCGGGTTGATTCAATTCCACTCTATTCCACTCCATTCCATTCCATTCCGTTCCGCATTGTTCCGCGTCGATCTACTCGGGTTGATTCAATTCCATTCTATTCCATTCCATTCCATTCCATTCCATTCCATTCCATTCCATTCCAGTCCTTTCCATTCCATTCTTCTCGGGTTGATTCCATTCCATTCCATTCCATTCCATTCCATTCCATTCCATTCCATTCTGTTCTACACGGGTTGATTCCATTCTGTTCCGTTCCGTTCCGTACCTTCCCGTCCCGTCCCGTCCCAACCCGTCCCGTCCCGTCCCGTCCCGACCCGTCCCATCCCGTCCCCTTCCGTTCTACACGTTTTGATTCCACTCCGTTCCGTTCCGTTCTGTTCCATTCTGTTCCGTTCCGTTCCTTTCGGTTCCATTCCTTTCCATTCCATTTCATTCCATTCCACTCGGGTTGATTCAATTCCATTATATTACTTTCCATTACATTCCGTTCCGTTCCGCTACGTTCTGCGTCGTACTATTCTGGTTGACTCAGTTCCATTCTATTGAATTGAATTCCATTCCACTCCATTCCATTCCATTCCATTCCATTCATTCCATTCCATTCCATTCCGTTCCACACGGGTTGATTCCATTCCATTCCATTCCATTCCATTCCATTCCATTCCATTCCATTCCATTCCATTCCATTCCATTCCTTTCCGTTCTACTCGGGTTGATTGCATTCCACTGCATTCCATTCCATTCCATTCCATTGCATTCCATTCCATTCCATTCTACTCGGGTTGATTCTATTCTGTTCCGTTCCATCCCGTCCTGTCCCATCCCGTCCCGTCCCGCCCCGTCCCTTCCCGTTCCGTTCTACTTGGATTGATTCCATTCTATTCCGTTCCTTTCCATTGCGTTCCGTTCCTTTCCATTCCGTTCTGTTCCATTCCGTTCCATTCTACTCGGGTTGATTCAATTCCATTCTGTTTCATTCCATTCCATTTCGTTCCATTTCACTACGTTCCGCGTCGATCTACTCGGGTTGATTCTATTCCATTCCATTCCATTTCATTCCATTCCATTCCATTCCATTCCATTCCATTCCATTCCATTCCATTCCATTCCATTCCATTCCATTCCGTTCTACTGGCATTGATTCCATGCCGTTCTGTTCCATTCAGTTCCATCCAGTCCCGTCCCATCCCGTCCCGCCCCAACTGGTCCTGTCCCGTTCCGTTCCGTTCTACTCGGGTTGGTTCCATTCCATTCCATTCTGTTCCGTTCGGTTCCGTTCCGTTCCATTCTATTCCGTTCCGTGCCTTTCCGTTCCGTTCCGTTCCACTCGGGTTGATTCAATTCCATTCTATTACATTCCATTACATTCCGTTCCGTTCCGCTACGTTCTGCGTCATACTACTCGGGTTGATTCAATTCCGTTCTATTCCAATGAATTCCATTCCATTCCATTCCATTCCATTCTACTCGGTTTGATTCAATTGCATTCTATTGCATTCCATTCCATTCCATTCCATTCCGTTCCGTTCCGTTCCATTCCGTTCCATTCTACTTGGGTTGATTCAATTCAACTCTACTCCATTCCATTCCATTCCATTCCATTCCAGTCCATTCCAATCCATTCCATTCCATTCCATTCCATTCCATTCCATTACAATCCATTCCAATCCATTCCATTCTAATCAGGTTGATTCCATTCCATTGCTTTCCATTCCATTCCATTCCATTCCATTCCATTCCATTCCATTCCATTCCAATCCATTCCATTCTACTCGGGTTGATTCCATTCCATTCCATTCCGTTGCATTCCATTCCATTCCATTCCATTCCATTCCATTCCATTCCATTGTGCTCTGGTTGATTCCATTCCATTCCATTCCATTCAATTCCATTCCATTCCATTCCATTCCACTCCATTCCATTCCATTCTACTTGGGTTGATTCCACTGCATTCTATTCCATTCCATTCCATTCCAGTCCCATCCGTTCCATTCTATTCGGGTTGATTCCATTCCATTCCTTTCCATTCCGTTCCTTTCCGTTCCGTTCCGTTCCGTTCCCTTCTGTTCCATTCAGTTCCATTCTACTCGGGTTGATTCAATTCCATTCAATTCCATTCAATTCCATTCCGTTCTACTCGGGTTGATTCAATTCCATTCTATTCCATTCCATTATGTTCCGCTATGTTCCGCGTCGATCTACTTGGGCTGATTCAATTCCATTCCATTCCATTCCATTGCATTCCATTCCATTCCATTGCATTCCATTTCATTCCATTCCATTCCATTGCATTCCATTCCATTCCATTCCATTCCATTCGATTCCATTCCATTCCATTCCATTCCATTCCACTCCATTCCATTCCATTCCATTCCATTCCATTCCATTCCATTCCATTCCATTCCTTTCCATTCCATTCCCTTCCATTGCATTCCATTCTACTCGGGTTGATTCCATTCTGTTCCGTTCTGTCCCATCCCGTCCCGTCCCGTCCCATCCTGGCCCATCCTATTCCGTTCTACTCGGGTTGATTCCATTCCATTCCGTTCCGTTCTGTTCCATTCCGTTCCATTCTACTCGAGTTGATTCGATTCCATTCTGTTCTATTCCATTCCATTCCGTTCCATTCCGCTTTGTTCCACGTCAATCTACTCGGGTTGATTCAATTCCATTCTATTCCAACCCTTTCCATCCAATCCCATTCCATTCCATTCCATTCCGTTCTACTCGGGTTGATTCCATTCCGTTCCGTTCCATTCCGTTCCGTCCCATCCCGACCCATCCCATCCCGTCCCGTCCCATCCCGTCCCTTTCCGTTCCACTCGGGTTGATTCAGTTCCATTGTATTACATTCCATTACATTCCATTCTGTTCCGCTACGTTCCGCGTCGTTCTACTCGGGTTGATTCAGTTCCATACTATTCCAATGAATTCCATTCCATTCCATTCCGTTCTACTCGGGTTGATTCCATTAAATTCCATTCCATTCCATTCCATTCCATTCCATTCCCTTCCATTCCATTCCATTCCACTCAGGTTCATTCAATTCTATTCTTTTCCATTCCATTCCGTTCCGTTCCATTCCTTTCCATTCTGTTCCTTTCCATTCCTTTCCATTCCGTTCTACTTGGGTTGATTCAATTCAATTCTATTCCATTCCATTCCATTCCATTCCATAGTACTCGGTTTGATTCCACTCCATTCCATTCCATTCCGTTCCATTCCGTTCCATTCCATTCCAGTCCATTCCATTCCATTCTACTTTGGTTGATTCCATTCCATTCCATTCCATTCCATTCCATTTCATTCCATTCCATTCCATTCCACTCCATTCCATTCCAGTCCATTCCATTCTACTCGTGTTGATTCCATTCCATTTCATTCCATTCCATTCCAGTCCATTCCATTCGATTCTACTCGGGTTGATTCCATTCCATTCCATTCCATTCCATTCCATTCCATTCCATTCCATTCCATTCCATTCCATGCCATTCCACTCGGGTTGATTCCATTCCATTCCATTCCATTCCATTCCATTCCATTCCGTTCCATTCCATTCCATTCCACTCGGATTGATTGCTTTCCGTTCCGTTCCATCCCGTCCCTTCCCATCCCTTTCCGTCATATCCCGTCCCGTCCCGTCGCGTTCTGTTCTATATGGGTTGATTCCATTCCATTCCGTTCCGTTCTGTTCCGTTCCGTTCTGTTCCGTTCCATTCTGTTCCGTTCCATTCTATTACATTCCGTTCCGTTCTACTCGGGTTGATTCAATTCCATTCTATTCCATTCCATTCCATTCCATTCCGTTCCATTCCGCTATGTTCCACGTCGATCTACTCGGGTTGATTCAATTCCATTCTTTTCCCTTCCATTTCATTCCATTCCATTCCATTACATTCCATTCCATTGTACTCGGGTTGATTCCATTTGATTCCATTCCATTCCATTCCAATCCATTCCATTCGATTCCATTCCATTCCATTCCATTCCATTCCATTCCATTCCATTCCAGTCCTTTCCATTCCATTCTACTCAGGTTGATTCCATTCCATTCAATTCCATTCCATGCCATTCCATGCCATTCCACTCCATTCCATTCCATTCCATTCCATTGCATTCCATTCCAGTCCATTCCATTCCATTCCAGTCCATTCCATTCCATTCTTCTCTGGTTGATTCCATTCCATTCTATTCCATTCCATTCCATTCCATTCCATTATATTCCATTCCATTCCATTCCATTCTACTCGGGTTGATTCCATTCCATTCCATTCCATTCCATTCCATTCCATTCCACTCCATTCCATTCCATTCGGGTTGATTCAATTCCATTCTATTCCATTCCATTCCATTGTACTCGGGTTGATTCCATTCCATTCCGTTCCATTCCATTCCATTCCATTACATTCCATTCCATTCTACTCGGGTTGATTCCATTCAATTCCATTCCATTCCATTCCTTTACATTCCATTCCATTCCACTCCCCTCCATTCCATTCCTATCCATTCCATTCTATTCGGGTTAAATCCATTCCATTCCATTCCATTCCATTCCATTCCATTCCATTCCATTCCATTCCATTCCTTTCCATTCCATTCAGTTCTACTCGGGTTGATTCCATTCTGTTCCATTCCGTTCCTTTCCGTCCCATCCCATCCCATCCCGTTCCATTCTACTCGCGTGGATTCCTTTCCATTCCTTTCTGTTCCGTTCCGTTCCGTTCCTTTCCGTTCCGTTCCGTCCCGTCCCGTCCCGTCCCGTCCCGTCTCGTCCGGTCCAGTCACGTCCCGTTCCGTTCTACTGGGGTTGATTCCATTCCATTCTGTTCCTTTCCGTTCCATTCTTTTCTGTTCCATTCCCTTCTGTTCCATTCCGTTCCGTTCTAATCGAGTTGATTCAATTCCATTCTGTTCCGTTCCATTCCATTCCGTTCCGTTTCGCTATGTTCCACATCGATCTACTCGGGTTGATTCAATTCCATTCTCTTCCATTCCATTCCATTCCATTCCATTCCATTCGGTTCTACACGGGTTGTTTCCATTCCATTCCGTTCCGTTCTGTCCCATCCCGTCCCGACCCGTCCCGTCCCGTACAGTCCCGACCCGTCCCGTCCTGTCCCATTCCGTTCTACTCGTTTTGATTCCATTCTTTTCCGTTCCGTTCTGTTCCATTCTGTTGTGTTCCGTTGCTTTCGGTTCCGTTCCTTTCCATTACATTTCATTCCATTCCACTCGGGTTGATTCAATTCCATTCTATTACTTTCCATTACATTCCGTTAGGTTCCGCTAAGTTTTGCGTCGTACTATTCTGGTTGACTCAGTTCCATTCTACTGAATTGAATTCCATTCCACTCTATTCCATTCCATTCCATTCCATTCCATTCCATTCCATTCCATTCCATTCCATTCCATTCCGTTCCACACGGGTTGATTCCATTCCATTCCATTCCATTCCATTCCGTTCTACTCGGGTTGATTGCATTCCACTCCATTCCATTCCATTCCATTCCATTCCATTCCATTCCATTCCATTCCATTCCATTCCATTCCACTCGGGTTGATTACATTCTGTTCCGTTCCATCCTGTCCCGTCCCGTCCTGTCCCGTGTCGTCCCGTCCCGTCCCGTTCCGTTCTACTCGGGTTGATTCCATTCCATTCCATTCCGTTCCGTTCTGTTTCGTTCCTTTCCGTTCCGTTCCATTCTGTTCAATTCCGTTCCGTTCCATTCTGTTCCATTCCGTTCCGTTCTACTCGGGTTGATTCAATTCCACTCTAGCCCACTCCATTCCATTCCATTCCATTCCGCATTGTTCCGCGTCGATCTACTCGGGTTGATTCAATTCCATTCTATTCCATTCCATTCCATTCCATTCCATTCCATTCCATTCCAGTCCTTTCCATTCCATTCTTCTCGGGTTGATTCCATTCCATTCCATTCCATTCCATTCCATTCCATTCCATTCCATTCCATTCCATTCTGTTCTACACGGGTTGATTCCATTCTGTTCCGTTCCGTTCCGTACCTTCCCGTCCCGTCCCGTCCCAACCCGTCCCGTCCCGTCCCGTCCCGACCCGTCCCATCCCGTCCCCTTCCGTTCTACACGTTTTGATTCCACTCCGTTCCGTTCCGTTCTGTTCCATTCTGTTCCGTTCCGTTCCTTTCGGTTCCATTCCTTTCCATTCCGTTTCATTCCATTCCACTCGGGTTGATTCAATTCCATTATATTACTTTCCATTACATTCCGTTCCGTTCCGCTACGTTCTGCGTCGTACTATTCTGGTTGACTCAGTTCCATTCTATTGAATTGAATTCCATTCCACTCCATTCCATTCCATTCCATTCCATTCATTCCATTCCATTCCATTCCGTTCCACACGGGTTGATTCCATTCCATTCCATTCCATTCCATTCCATTCCATTCCATTCCATTCCATTCCTTTCCGTTCTACTCGGGTTGATTGCATTCCACTGCATTCCATTCCATTCCATTCCATTGCATTCCATTCCATTCCATTCTACTCGGGTTGATTCTATTCTGTTCCGTTCCATCCCGTCCTGTCCCATCCCGTCCCGTCCCGCCCCGTCCCTTCCCGTTCCGTTCTACTTGGATTGATTCCATTCTATTCCGTTCCTTTCCATTGCATTCCGTTCCTTTCCATTCCGTTCTGTTCCATTCCGTTCCATTCTACTCGGGTTGATTCAATTCCATTCTGTTTCATTCCATTCCATTTCGTTCCATTTCACTACGTTCCGCGTCAATCTACTCGGGTTGATTCTATTCCATTCCATTCCATTTCATTCCATTCCATTCCATTCCATTCCATTCCATTCCCTTCCATTCCATTCCATTCCACTCAGGTTCATTCAATTCTATTCTTTTCCATTCCATTCCGTTCCGTTCCATTCCTTTCCATTCTGTTCCTTTCCATTCCTTTCCATTCCGTTCTACTTGGGTTGATTCAATTCAATTCTATTCCATTCCATTCCATTCCATTCCATAGTACTCGGTTTGATTCCACTCCATTCCATTCCATTCCGTTCCATTCCGTTCCATTCCATTCCAGTCCATTCCATTCCATTCTACTTTGGTTGATTCCATTCCATTCCATTCCATTCCATTTCATTCCATTCCATTCCATTCCACTCCATTCCATTCCAGTCCATTCCATTCTACTCGTGTTGATTCCATTCCATTTCATTCCATTCCATTCCAGTCCATTCCATTCGATTCTACTCGGGTTGATTCCATTCCATTCCATTCCATTCCATTCCATTCCATTCCATTCCATTCCATTCCATTCCATTCCATTCCATTCCATGCCATTCCACTCGGGTTGATTCCATTGCATTCCATTCCATTCCATTCCATTCCATTCCATTCCATTCCATTCCATTCCATTCCGTTCCATTCCATTCCATTCCACTCGGATTGATTGCTTTCCGTTCCGTTCCGTCCCGTCCCTTCCCATCCCTTTCCGTCATATCCCGTCCCGTCCCGTCGCGTTCTGTTCTATATGGGTTGATTCCTTTCCATTCCGTTCCGTTCTGTTCCGTTCCGTTCTGTTCCGTTCCATTCTTTTCCGTTCCATTCTATTACATTCCGTTCCGTTCTACTCGGGTTGATTCAATTCCATTCTATTCCATTCCATTCCATTCCATTCCGTTCCATTCCGCTATGTTCCACGTCGATCTACTCGGGTTGATTCAATTCCATTCTTTTCCCTTCCATTTCATTCCATTCCATTCCATTACATTCCATTCCATTGTACTCGGGTTGATTCCATTTGATTCCATTCCATTCCATTCCAATCCATTCCATTCGATTCCATTCCATTCCATTCCATTCCATTCCATTCCATTCCAGTCCTTTCCATTCCATTCTACTCAGGTTGATTCCATTCCATTCAATTCCATTCCATGCCATTCCATGCCATTCCACTCCATTCCATTCCATTCCATTCCATTCCATTCCATTCCATTCCAGTCCATTCCATTCCATTCCAGTCCATTCCATTCCATTCTTGTCTGGTTGATTCCATTCCATTCTATTCCATTCCATTCCATTCCATTATATTCCATTCCATTCCATTCCATTCTACTCGGGTTGATTCCATTCCATTCCATTCCATTCCATTCCATTCCATTCCATTCCACTCCATTCCATTCCATTCGGGTTGATTCAATTCCATTCTATTCCATTCCATTCCATTGTACTCGGGTTGATTCCATTCCATTCCGTTCCATTCCATTCCATTCCATTACATTCCATTCCATTCTACTCGGGTTGATTCCATTCAATTCCATTCCATTCCATTCCTTTACATTCCATTCCATTCCACTCCCCTCCATTCCATTCCTATCCATTCCATTCTATTCGGGTTAAATCCATTCCATTCCATTCCATTCCATTCCATTCCATTCCATTCCATTCCATTCCATTCCATTCAGTTCTACTCGGGTTGATTCCATTCTGTTCCATTCCGTTCCTTTCCGTCCCATCCCATCCCATCCCGTTCCATTCTACTCGCGTGGATTCCTTTCCATTCCTTTCTGTTCCGTTCCGTTCCATTCCGTTCCTTTCCGTTCCGTTCCGTTCCGTTCCACTCAGGTTGATTCAATGCGATTCTATTACATTCCATTACATTCCGTTCCGTTCCGCTACGTTCCTCGTCGTACTACTCGGGTTGATTCAATTCAATTCTATTGCATTGAATTCTATTCCATTCCATTCCATTGAATTCCATTCCATTCCATTCCCTTCCATTCCATTCCTTTCTACTCTGGTTGATTCCATTCCATTCCATTTTATTCCATTCTACTTAGGTAGATTCCATTCCATTCCTTTCAATTCCATTCCATTCCATTCCTTTCCATTCCATTCCGTTCTACTCGAGTAGATTCCATTCCATTCCATTCCATTCCATTGCATTCCATTCCACTCCATTCTACTCGGGTAGATTTCATTCTATTCCATTCCATTCCATTCCATTCCATTTCATTCCATTCCATTCCATTCCATTCCATACCATTCCATTCTACTCGGGTTGATTCCATTCCATTCCATTCCATTCCATTCCATTCCACTCCATTCCATTCCATTCGGGTTGATTCAATTCCATTCTATTCCATTCCATTCCATTGTACTCGGGTTGATTCCATTCCATTCCGTTCCATTCCATTCCATTCCATTACATTCCATTCCATTCTACTCGGGTTGATTCCATTCAATTCCATTCCATTCCATTCCTTTACATTCCATTCCATTCCACTCCCCTCCATTCCATTCCTATCCATTCCATTCTATTCGGGTTAAATCCATTCCATTCCATTCCATTCCATTCCATTCCATTCCATTCCATTCCATTCAGTTCTACTCGGGTTGATTCCATTCTGTTCCATTCCGTTCCTTTCCGTCCCATCCCATCCCATCCCGTTCCATTCTACTCGCGTGGATTCCTTTCCATTCCTTTCTGTTCCGTTCCGTTCCATTCCGTTCCTTTCCGTTCCGTTCCGTTCCGTTCCACTCAGGTTGATTCAATGCGATTCTATTACATTCCATTACATTCCGTTCCGTTCCGCTACGTTCCGCGTCGTTCTACTCGGGTTGATTCAATTCAATTCTATTGCATTGAATTCTATTCCATTCCATTCCATTGAATTCCATTCCATTCCATTCCCTTCCATTCCATTCCTTTCTACTCTGGTTGATTCCATTCCATTCCATTTTATTCCATTCTACTTAGGTAGATTCCATTCCATTCCTTTCAATTCCATTCCATTCCATTCCTTTCCATTCCATTCCGTTCTACTCGAGTAGATTCCATTCCATTCCATTCCATTCCATTTCATTCCATTCCATTCCATTCCATTCCATACCATTCCATTCTACTCGGGTTGATTCCATTCCATTCCATTCCATTCCATTCCATTCCATTCCATTCCATTCCATTCCATTCCATTATTCCATTCCATTCCATTCCATTCTACTCGGGTTGATTCCATTCTGTTCCATTCCGTGCCGTCCCGTCCCGTCCCGTCCCGTCTCGTCCTGTCCAGTCCCGTCCCGTTCCGTTCTACTGGGGTTGATTCCATTCCATTCTGTTCCTTTCCGTTCCGTTCTTTTCTGTTCCATTCCCTTCTGTTCCATTCCGTTCCGTTCTAATCGAGTTGATTCAATTCCATTCTGTTCCGTTCCATTCCATTCCGTTCCGTTTCGCTATGTTCCGCATCGATCTACTCGGGTTGATTCTCTTCCATTCCATTCCATTCCATTCCATTCCATTCGGTTCTACACGGGTTGATTCCATTCCATTCCGTTCCGTTCTGTCCCATTCCGTCCCGACCCGTCCCGTCCCGTACAGTCCCGACCCGTCCCGTCCTGTCCCATTCCGTTCTACTCGTTTTGATTCCATTCTTTTCCGTTCCGTTCTGTTCCATTCTGTTGTGTTCCGTTGCTTTCGGTTCCGTTCCTTTCCATTCCGTTTCATTCCATTCCACTCGGGTTGATTCAATTCCATTCTATTACTTTCCATTACATTCCGTTAGGTTCCGCTAAGTTTTGCGTCGTACTATTCTGGTTGACTCAGTTCCATTCTATTGAATTGAATTCCATTCCACTCTATTCCATTCCATTCCATTCCATTCCATTCCATTCCATTCCATTCCATTCCATTCCGTTCCACACAGGTTGATTCCATTCCATTCCATTCCATTCCATTCCGTTCTACTCGGGTTGATTGCATTCCACTCCATTCCATTCCATTCCATTCCATTCCATTCCATTCCATTCCATTCCATTCCATTCCACTCGGGTTGATTACATTCTGTTCCGTTCCATCCTGTCCCGTCCCGTCCTGTCCCGTGTCGTCCCGTCCCGTCCCGTTCCGTTCTACTCGGGTTGATTCCATTCCATTCCATTCCGTTCCGTTCTGTTTCGTTCCTTTCCGTTCCGTTCCATTCTGTTCAATTCCGTTCCGTTCCATTCTGTTCCATTCCTTTCCGTTCTACTCGGGTTGATTCAATTCCACTCTATTCCACTCCATTCCATTCCATTCCGTTCCGCATTGTTCCGCGTCGATCTACTCGGGTTGATTCAATTCCATTCTATTCCATTCCATTCCATTCCATTCCATTCCATTCCAGTCCTTTCCATTCCATTCTTCTCGGGTTGATTCCATTCCATTCCATTCCATTCCATTCCATTCCATTCCATTCCATTCTGTTCTACACGGGTTGATTCCATTCTGTTCCGTTCCGTTCCGTACCTTCCCGTCCCGTCCCGTCCCAACCCGTCCCGTCCCGTCCCGTCCCGACCCGTCCCATCCCGTCCCCTTCCGTTCTACACGTTTTGATTCCACTCCGTTCCGTTCCGTTCTGTTCCATTCTGTTCCGTTCCGTTCCTTTCGGTTCCATTCCTTTCCATTCCATTTCATTCCATTCCACTCGGGTTGATTCAATTCCATTATATTACTTTCCATTACATTCCGTTCCATTCCGCTACGTTCTGCGTCGTACTATTCTGGTTGACTCAGTTCCATTCTATTGAATTGAATTCCATTCCACTCCATTCCATTCCATTCCATTCCATTCATTCCATTCCATTCCATTCCGTTCCACACGGGTTGATTCCATTCCATTCCATTCCATTCCATTCCATTCCATTCCATTCCATTCCATTCCATTCCTTTCCGTTCTACTCGGGTTGATTGCATTCCACTGCATTCCATTCCATTCCATTCCATTGCATTCCATTCCATTCCATTCTACTCGGGTTGATTCTATTCTGTTCCGTTCCATCCCGTCCTGTCCCATCCCGTCCCGTCCCGCCCCGTCCCTTCCCGTTCCGTTCTACTTGGATTGATTCCATTCTATTCCGTTCCTTTCCATTGCGTTCCGTTCCTTTCCATTCCGTTCTGTTCCATTCCGTTCCATTCTACTCGGGTTGATTCAATTCCATTCTGTTTCATTCCATTCCATTTCGTTCCATTTCACTACGTTCCGCGTCGATCTACTCGGGTTGATTCTATTCCATTCCATTCCATTTCATTCCATTCCATTCCATTCCATTCCAATCCATTCCATTCCATTCCATTCCATTCCATTCCATTCCATTCCGTTCTACTGGCATTGATTCCATGCCGTTCTGTTCCATTCAGTTCCATCCAGTCCCGTCCCATCCCGTCCCGCCCCAACTGGTCCTGTCCCGTTCCGTTCCGTTCTACTCGGGTTGGTTCCATTCCATTCCATTCTGTTCCGTTCGGTTCCGTTCCGTTCCATTCTATTCCGTTCCGTGCCTTTCCGTTCCGTTCCGTTCCACTCGGGTTGATTCAATTCCATTCTATTACATTCCATTACATTCCGTTCCGTTCCGCTACGTTCTGCGTCATACTACTCGGGTTGATTCAATTCCGTTCTATTCCAATGAATTCCATTCCATTCCATTCCATTCCATTCTACTCGGTTTGATTCAATTGCATTCTATTGCATTCCATTCCATTCCATTCCATTCCATTCCGTTCCGTTCCGTTCCATTCCGTTCCATTCTACTTGGGTTGATTCAATTCAACTCTACTCCATTCCATTCCATTCCATTCCATTCCAGTCCATTCCAATCCATTCCATTCCATTCCATTCCATTCCATTCCATTACAATCCATTCCAATCCATTCCATTCTAATCAGGTTGATTCCATTCCATTGCTTTCCATTCCATTCCATTCCATTCCATTCCATTCCATTCCATTCCATTCCAATCCATTCCATTCTACTCGGGTTGATTCCATTCCATTCCATTCCGTTGCATTCCATTCCATTCCATTCCATTCCATTCCATTCCATTCCATTGTGCTCTGGTTGATTCCATTCCATTCCATTCCATTCCATTCAATTCCATTCCATTCCATTCCATTCCACTCCATTCCATTCCATTCTACTTGGGTTGATTCCACTGCATTCTATTCCATTCCATTCCATTCCAGTCCCATCCGTTCCATTCTATTCGGGTTGATTCCATTCCATTCCTTTCCATTCCGTTCCTTTCCGTTCCGTTCCGTTCCGTTCCCTTCTGTTCCATTCAGTTCCATTCTACTCGGGTTGATTCAATTCCATTCAATTCCATTCAATTCCATTCCGTTCTACTCGGGTTGATTCAATTCCATTCTATTCCATTCCATTATGTTCCGCTATGTTCCGCGTCGATCTACTTGGGCTGATTCAATTCCATTCCATTCCATTCCATTGCATTCCATTCCATTCCATTGCATTCCATTTCATTCCATTCCATTCCATTGCATTCCATTCCATTCCATTCCATTCCATTCGATTTCATTCCATTCCATTCCATTCCATTCCACTCCATTCCATTCCATTCCATTCCATTCCATTCCATTCCATTCCATTCCTTTCCATTCCATTCCCTTCCATTGCATTCCATTCTACTCGGGTTGATTCCATTCTGTTCCGTTCTGTCCCATCCCGTCCCGTCCCGTCCCATCCTGGCCCATCCTATTCCGTTCTACTCGGGTTGATTCCATTCCATTCCGTTCCGTTCTGTTCCATTCCGTTCCATTCTACTCGAGTTGATTCGATTCCATTCTATTCTATTCCATTCCATTCCGTTCCATTCCGCTTTGTTCCACGTCAATCTACTCGGGTTGATTCAATTCCATTCTATTCCAACCCTTTCCATCCAATCCCATTCCATTCCATTCCATTCCGTTCTACTCGGGTTGATTCCATTCCGTTCCGTTCCATTCCGTTCCGTCCCATCCCGACCCATCCCATCCCGTCCCGTCCCATCCCGTCCCTTTCCGTTCCACTCGGGTTGATTCAGTTCCATTGTATTACATTCCATTACATTCCATTCTGTTCCGCTACGTTCCGCGTCGTTCTACTCGGGTTGATTCAGTTCCATACTATTCCAATGAATTCCATTCCATTCCATTCCGTTCTACTCGGGTTGACTCCATTAAATTCCATTCCATTCCATTCCATTCCATTCCATTCCCTTCCATTCCATTCCATTCCACTCAGGTTCATTCAATTCTATTCTTTTCCATTCCATTCCGTTCCGTTCCATTCCTTTCCATTCTGTTCCTTTCCATTCCTTTCCATTCCGTTCTACTTGGGTTGATTCAATTCAATTCTATTCCATTCCATTCCATTCCATTCCATAGTACTCGGTTTGATTCCACTCCATTCCATTCCATTCCGTTCCATTCCGTTCCATTCCATTCCAGTCCATTCCATTCCATTCTACTTTGGTTGATTCCATTCCATTCCATTCCATTCCATTTCATTCCATTCCATTCCATTCCACTCCATTCCATTCCAGTCCATTCCATTCTACTCGTGTTGATTCCATTCCATTTCATTCCATTCCATTCCAGTCCATTCCATTCGATTCTACTCGGGTTGATTCCATTCCATTCCATTCCATTCCATTCCATTCCATTCCATTCCATTCCATTCCATGCCATTCCACTCGGGTTGATTCCATTCCATTCCATTCCATTCCATTCCATTCCATTCCATTCCATTCCATTCCGTTCCATTCCATTCCATTCCACTAGGATTGATTGCTTTCCGTTCCGTTCCGTCCCGTCCCTTCCCATCCCTTTCCGTCATATCCCGTCCCGTCCCGTCGCGTTCTGTTGTATATGGGTTGATTCCATTCCATTCCGTTCCGTTCTGTTCCGTTCCGTTCTGTTCCGTTCCATTCTGTTCCGTTCCATTCTATTACATTCCGTTCCGTTCTACTCAGGTTGATTCAATTCCATTCTATTCCATTCCATTCCATTCCATTCCATTCCATTCCGCTATGTTCCACGTCGATCTACTCGGGTTGATTCAATTCCATTCTTTTCCCTTCCATTTCATTCCATTCCATTCCATTACATTCCATTCCATTGTACTCGGGTTGATTCCATTTGATTCCATTCCATTCCATTCCAATCCATTCCATTCGATTCCATTCCATTCCATTCCATTCCATTCCATTCCATTCCAGTCCTTTCCATTCCATTCTACTCAGGTTGATTCCATTCCATTCAATTCCATTCCATGCCATTCCATGCCATTCCACTCCATTCCATTCCATTCCATTCCATTCCATTCCATTCCATTCCAGTCCATTCCATTCCATTCCAGTCCATTCCATTCCATTCTTCTCTGGTTGATTCCATTCCATTCTATTCCATTCCATTCCATTCCATTATATTCCATTCCATTCCATTCCATTCTACTCGGGTTGATTCCATTCCATTCCATTCCATTCCATTCCATTCCATTCCACTCCATTCCATTCCATTCGGGTTGATTCAATTCCATTCTATTCCATTCCATTCCATTGTACTCGGGTTGATTCCATTCCATTCCGTTCCATTCCATTCCATTCCATTACATTCCATTCCATTCTACTCGGGTTGATTCCATTCAATTCCATTCCATTCCATTCCTTTACATTCCATTCCATTCCACTCCCCTCCATTCCATTCCTATCCATTCCATTCTATTCGGGTTAAATCCATTCCATTCCATTCCATTCCATTCCATTCCATTCCATTCCATTCCATTCCATTCCATTCCATTCCATTCAGTTCTACTCGGGTTGATTCCATTCTGTTCCATTCCGTTCCTTTCCGTCCCATCCCATCCCATCCCGTTCCATTCTACTCGCGTGGATTCCTTTCCATTCCTTTCTGTTCCGTTCCGTTCCGTTCCTTTCCGTTCCGTTCCGTTCCGTTCCACTCAGGTTGATTCAATGCGATTCTATTACATTCCATTACATTCCGTTCCGTTCCGCTACGTTCCGCGTCGTTCTACTCGGGTTGATTCAATTCAATTCTATTGCATTGAATTCTATTCCATTCCATTCCATTGAATTCCATTCCATTCCATTCCCTTCCATTCCATTCCTTTCTACTCTGGTTGATTCCATTCCATTCCATTTTATTCCATTCTACTTAGGTAGATTCCATTCCATTCCTTTCAATTCCATTCCATTCCATTCCTTTCCATTCCATTCCGTTCTACTCGAGTAGATTCCATTCCATTCCATTCCATTCCATTGCATTCCATTCCACTCCATTCTACTCGGGTAGATTTCATTCTATTCCATTCCATTCCATTCCATTCCATTTCATTCCATTCCATTCCATTCCATTCCATACCATTCCATTCTACTCGGGTTGATTCCATTCCATTCCATTCCATTCCATTCCATTCCATTCCATTCCATTCCATTATTCCATTCCATTCCATTCCATTCTACTCGGGTTGATTCCATTCTGTTCCGTTCCGTCCCGTCCCGTCCCGTCCCGTCCCGTCTC
Source organism: Gorilla gorilla gorilla (assembly GCF_029281585.2). Taxonomy (NCBI): domain Eukaryota; kingdom Metazoa; phylum Chordata; class Mammalia; order Primates; family Hominidae; genus Gorilla; species Gorilla gorilla. The sequence goes on from NC_073236.2 coordinate 1,218,854, forward strand.
GTCCTGTCCAGTCCCGTCCCGTTCCGTTCTACTGGGGTTGATTCCATTCCATTCTGTTCCTTTCCGTTCCGTTCTTTTCTGTTCCATTCCCTTCTGTTCCATTCCGTTCCCTTCTAATCGAGTTGATTCAATTCCATTCTGTTCCGTTCCATTCCATTCCATTCCGTTTCGCTATGTTCCGCATCGATCTACTCGGGTTGATTCAATTCCATTCTCTTCCATTCCATTCCATTCCATTCCATTCCATTCGGTTCTACACGGGTTGATTCCATTCCATTCCGTTCCGTTCTGTCCCATCCCGTCCCGACCCGTCCCGTCCCGTACAGTCCCGACCCGTCCCGTCCTGTCCCATTCCGTTCTACTCGTTTTGATTCCATTCTTTTCCGTTCCGTTCTGTTCCATTCTGTTGTGTTCCGTTGCTTTCGGTTCCGTTCCTTTCCATTACATTTCATTCCATTCCACTCGGGTTGATTCAATTCCATTCTATTACTTTCCATTACATTCCGTTAGGTTCCGCTAAGTTTTGCGTCGTACTATTCTGGTTGACTCAGTTCCATTCTATTGAATTGAATTCCATTCCACTCTATTCCATTCCATTCCATTCCATTCCATTCCATTCCATTCCATTCCATTCCATTCCATTCCGTTCCACACGGGTTGATTCCATTCCATTCCATTCCATTCCATTCCGTTCTACTCGGGTTGATTGCATTCCACTCCATTCCATTCCATTCCATTCCATTCCATTCCATTCCATTCCATTCCATTCCATTCCATTCCACTCGGGTTGATTACATTCTGCTCCGTTCCATCCTGTCCTGTCCCGTCCTGTCCCGTGTCGTCCCGTCCCGTCCCGTTCCGTTCTACTCGGGTTGATTCCATTCCATTCCATTCCGTTCCGTTCTGTTTCGTTCCTTTCCGTTCCGTTCCATTCTGTTCAATTCCGTTCCGTTCCATTCTGTTCCATTCCGTTCCGTTCTACTCGGGTTGATTCAATTCCACTCTAGCCCTCTCCATTCCACTCCATTCCGTTCCGCATTGTTCCGCGTCGATCTACTCGGGTTGATTCAATTCCATTCTATTCCATTCCATTCCATTCCATTCCATTCCATTCCATTCCATTCCAGTCCTTTCCATTCCATTCTTCTCTGGTTGATTCCATTCCATTCCATTCCATTCCATTCCATTCCATTCCATTCCATTCCATTCCATTCTGTTCTACACGGGTTGATTCCATTCTGTTCCGTTCCGTTCCGTACCTTCCCGTCCCGTCCCGTCCCAACCCGTCCCGTCCCGTCCCGTCCCGACCCGTCCCATCCCGTCCCCTTCCGTTCTACACGTTTTGATTCCACTCCGTTCCGTTCCGTTCTGTTCCATTCTGTTCCGTTCCGTTCCTTTCGGTTCCATTCCTTTCCATTCCGTTTCATTCCATTCCACTCGGGTTGATTCAATTCCATTATATTACTTTCCATTACATTCCGTTCCGTTCCGCTACGTTCTGCGTCGTACTATTCTGGTTGACTCAGTTCCATTCTATTGAATTGAATTCCATTCCACTCCATTCCATTCCATTCCATTCCATTCATTCCATTCCATTCCATTCCGTTCCACACGGGTTGATTCCATTCCATTCCATTCCATCCCATTCCATTCCATTCCATTCCATTCCATTCCTTTCCGTTCTACTCGGGTTGATTGCATTCCACTGCATTCCATTCCATTCCATTCCATTGCATTCCATTCCATTCCATTCTACTCGGGTTGATTCTATTCTGTTCCGTTCCATCCCGTCCTGTCCCATCCCGTCCCGTCCTGCCCCGTCCCTTCCCGTTCCGTTCTACTTGGATTGATTCCATTCTATTCCGTTCCTTTCCATTGCGTTCCGTTCCTTTCCATTCCGTTCTGTTCCATTCCGTTCCATTCTACTCGGGTTGATTCAATTCCATTCTGTTTCATTCCATTCCATTTCGTTCCATTTCACTACGTTCCGCGTCGATCTACTCGGGTTGATTCTATTCCATTCCATTCCATTTCATTCCATTTCATTCCATTCCATTCCATTCCATTCCATTCCATTCCCTTCCATTCCATTCCATTCCACTCAGGTTCATTCAATTCTATTCTTATCCATTCCATTCCGTTCCGTTCCATTCCTTTCCATTCTGTTCCTTTCCATTCCTTTCCATTCCGTTCTACTTGGGTTGATTCAATTCAATTCTATTCCATTCCATTCCATTCCATTCCATAGTACTCGGTTTGATTCCACTCCATTCCATTCCATTCCGTTCCATTCCGTTCCATTCCATTCCAGTCCATTCCATTCCATTCTACTTTGGTTGATTCCATTCCATTCCATTCCATTCCATTTCATTCCATTCCATTCCATTCCACTCCATTCCATTCCAGTCCATTCCATTCTACTCGTGTTGATTCCATTCCATTTCATTCCATTCCATTCCAGTCCATTCCATTCGATTCTACTCGGGTTGATTCCATTCCATTCCATTCCATTCCATTCCATTCCATTCCATTCCATTCCATTCCATTCCATTCCATGCCATTCCACTCGGGTTGATTCCATTCCATTCCATTCCATTCCATTCCATTCCATTCCATTCCATTCCATTCCGTTCCATTCCATTCCATTCCATTCCATTCCATTCCATTCCATTCCGTTCCATTCCATTCCATTCCACTCGGATTGATTGCTTTCCGTTCCGTTCCGTCCCGTCCCTTCCCATCCCTTTCAGTCATATCCCGTCCCGTCCCGTCGCGTTCTGTTCTATATGGGTTGATTCCTTTCCATTCCGTTCCGTTCTGTTCCGTTCCGTTCTGTTCCGTTCCATTCTTTTCCGTTCCATTCTATTACATTCCGTTCCGTTCTACTCGGGTTGATTCAATTCCATTCTATTCCATTCCATTCCATTCCATTCCGTTCCATTCCGCTATGTTCCACGTCTATCTACTCGGGTTGATTCAATTCCATTCTTTTCCCTTCCATTTCATTCCATTCCATTCCATTACATTCCATTCCATTGTACTCGGGTTGATTCCATTTGATTCCATTCCATTCCATTCCAATCCATTCCATTCGATTCCATTCCATTCCATTCCATTCCATTCCATTCCAGTCCTTTCCATTCCATTCTACTCAGGTTGATTCCATTCCATTCAATTCCATTCCATGCCATTCCATGCCATTCCACTCCATTCCATTCCATTCCATTCCATTCCATTCCATTCCATTCCATTCCAGTCCATTCCATTCCATTCCAGTCCATTCCATTCCATTCTTGTCTGGTTGATTCCATTCCATTCTATTCCATTCCATTCCATTCCATTATATTCCATTCCATTCCATTCCATTCTACTCGGGTTGATTCCATTCCATTCCATTCCATTCCATTCCATTCCATTCCATTCCACTCCATTCCATTCCATTCGGGTTGATTCAATTCCATTCTATTCCATTCCATTCCATTGTACTCGGGTTGATTCCATTCCATTCCGTTCCATTCCATTCCATTCCATTACATTCCATTCCATTCCACTCGGGTTGATTCCATTCAATTCCATTCCATTCCATTCCTTTACATTCCATTCCATTCCACTCCCCTCCATTCCATTCCTATCCATTCCATTCTATTCGGGTTAAATCCATTCCATTCCATTCCATTCCATTCCATTCCATTCCATTCCATTCCATTCCATTCCATTCCATTCCATTCCATTCCATTCCATTGTGCTCTGGTTGATTCCATTCCATTCCATTCCATTCAATTCCATTCCATTCCATTCCATTCCACTCCATTCCATTCCATTCTACTTGGGTTGATTCCACTGCATTCTATTCCATTCCATTCCATTCCAGTCCCATCCGTTCCATTCTATTCGGGTTGATTCCATTCCATTCCTTTCCATTCCGTTCCTTTCCGTTCCGTTCCGTTCCGTTCCCTTCTGTTCCATTCAGTTCCATTCTACTCGGGTTGATTCAATTCCATTCAATTCCATTCAATTCCATTCCGTTCTACTCGGGTTGATTCAATTCCATTCTATTCCATTCCATTATGTTCCGCTATGTTCCGCGTCGATCTACTTGGGCTGATTCAATTCCATTCCATTCCATTCCATTGCATTCCATTCCATTCCATTGCATTCCATTTCATTCCATTCCATTCCATTGCATTCCATTCCATTCCATTCCATTCCATTCGATTTCATTCCATTCCATTCCATTCCATTCCACTCCATTCCATTCCATTCCATTCCATTCCATTCCATTCCATTCCATTCCATTCCATTCCATTCCTTTCCATTCCATTCCCTTCCATTGCATTCCATTCTACTCGGGTTGATTCCATTCTGTTCCGTTCTGTCCCATCCCGTCCCGTCCCGTCCCATCCTGGCCCATCCTATTCCGTTCTACTCGGGTTGATTCCATTCCATTCCGTTCCGTTCTGTTCCATTCCGTTCCATTCTACTCGAGTTGATTCGATTCCATTCTATTCTATTCCATTCCATTCCGTTCCATTCCGCTTTGTTCCACGTCAATCTACTCGGGTTGATTCAATTCCATTCTATTCCAACCCTTTCCATCCAATCCCATTCCATTCCATTCCATTCCGTTCTACTCGGGTTGATTCCATTCCGTTCCGTTCCATTCCGTTCCGTCCCATCCCGACCCATCCCATCCCGTCCCGTCCCATCCCGTCCCTTTCCGTTCCACTCGGGTTGATTCAGTTCCATTGTATTACATTCCATTACATTCCATTCTGTTCCGCTACGTTCCGCGTCGTTCTACTCGGGTTGATTCAGTTCCATACTATTCCAATGAATTCCATTCCATTCCATTCCGTTCTACTCGGGTTGATTCCATTAAATTCCATTCCATTCCATTCCATTCCATTCCATTCCCTTCCATTCCATTCCATTCCACTCAGGTTCATTCAATTCTATTCTTTTCCATTCCATTCCGTTCCGTTCCATTCCTTTCCATTCTGTTCCTTTCCATTCCTTTCCATTCCGTTCTACTTGGGTTGATTCAATTCAATTCTATTCCATTCCATTCCATTCCATTCCATAGTACTCGGTTTGATTCCACTCCATTCCATTCCATTCCGTTCCATTCCGTTCCATTCCATTCCAGTCCATTCCATTCCATTCTACTTTGGTTGATTCCATTCCATTCCATTCCATTCCATTTCATTCCATTCCATTCCATTCCACTCCATTCCATTCCAGTCCATTCCATTCTACTCGTGTTGATTCCATTCCATTTCATTCCATTCCATTCCAGTCCATTCCATTCGATTCTACTCGGGTTGATTCCATTCCATTCCATTCCATTCCATTCCATTCCATTCCATTCCATTCCATTCCATTCCATTCCATGCCATTCCACTCGGGTTGATTCCATTCCATTCCATTCCATTCCATTCCATTCCATTCCATTCCATTCCATTCCGTTCCATTCCATTCCATTCCACTCGGATTGATTGCTTTCCGTTCCGTTCCGTCCCGTCCCTTCCCATCCCTTTCCGTCATATCCCGTCCCGTCCCGTCGCGTTCTGTTCTATATGGGTTGATTCCATTCCATTCCGTTCCATTCTGTTCCGTTCCATTCTATTACATTCCGTTCCGTTCTACTCGGGTTGATTCAATTCCATTCTATTCCATTCCATTCCATTCCATTCCGTTCCATTCCGCTATGTTCCACGTCGATCTACTCGGGTTGATTCAATTCCATTCTTTTCCCTTCCATTTCATTCCATTCCATTCCATTACATTCCATTCCATTGTACTCGGGTTGATTCCATTTGATTCCATTCCATTCCATTCCAATCCATTCCATTCGATTCCATTCCATTCCATTCCATTCCATTCCATTCCATTCCAGTCCTTTCCATTCCATTCTACTCAGGTTGATTCCATTCCATTCAATTCCATTCCATGCCATTCCATGCCATTCCACTCCATTCCATTCCATTCCATTCCATTCCATTCCATTCCAGTCCATTCCATTCCATTCCAGTCCATTCCATTCCATTCTTCTCTGGTTGATTCCATTCCATTCTATTCCATTCCATTCCATTCCATTATATTCCATTCCATTCCATTCCATTCTACTCGGGTTGATTCCATTCCATTCCATTCCATTCCATTCCATTCCATTCCACTCCATTCCATTCCATTCGGGTTGATTCAATTCCATTCTATTCCATTCCATTCCATTGTACTCGGGTTGATTCCATTCCATTCCGTTCCATTCCATTCCATTCCATTACATTCCATTCCATTCTACTCGGGTTGATTCCATTCAATTCCATTCCATTCCATTCCTTTACATTCCATTCCATTCCACTCCCCTCCATTCCATTCCTATCCATTCCATTCTATTCGGGTTAAATCCATTCCATTCCATTCTATTCCATTCCATTCCATTCCATTCCATTCCATTCCATTCCATTCCATTCCATTCCATTCCATTCCATTCCATTCAGTTCTACTCGGGTTGATTCCATTCTGTTCCATTCCGTTCCTTTCCGTCCCATCCCATCCCATCCCGTTCCATTCTACTCGCGTGGATTCCTTTCCATTCCTTTCTGTTCCGTTCCGTTCCGTTCCTTTCCGTTCCGTTCCGTTCCGTTCCACTCAGGTTGATTCAATGCGATTCTATTACATTCCATTACATTCCGTTCCGTTCCGCTACGTTCCGCGTCGTTCTACTCGGGTTGATTCAATTCAATTCTATTGCATTGAATTCTATTCCATTCCATTCCATTGAATTCCATTCCATTCCATTCCCTTCCATTCCATTCCTTTCTACTCTGGTTGATTCCATTCCATTCCATTTTATTCCATTCTACTTAGGTAGATTCCATTCCATTCCTTTCAATTCCATTCCATTCCATTCCTTTCCATTCCATTCCGTTCTACTCGAGTAGATTCCATTCCATTCCATTCCATTCCATTGCATTCCATTCCACTCCATTCTACTCGGGTAGATTTCATTCTATTCCATTCCATTCCATTCCATTCCATTTCATTCCATTCCATTCCATTCCATTCCATACCATTCCATTCTACTCGGGTTGATTCCATTCCATTCCATTCCATTCCATTCCATTCCATTCCATTCCATTCCATTATTCCATTCCATTCCATTCCATTCTACTCGGGTTGATTCCATTCTGTTCCGTTCCGTCCCGTCCCGTCCCGTCCCGTCCCGTCTCGTCCTGTCCAGTCCCGTCCCGTTCCGTTCTACTGGGGTTGATTCCATTCCATTCTGTTCCTTTCCGTTCCGTTCTTTTCTGTTCCATTCCCTTCTGTTCCATTCCGTTCCCTTCTAATCGAGTTGATTCAATTCCATTCTGTTCCGTTCCATTCCATTCCGTTCCGTTTCGCTATGTTCCGCATCAATCTACTCGGGTTGATTCAATTCCATTCTCTTCCATTCCATTCCATTCCATTCCATTCCATTCGGTTCTACACGGGTTGATTCCATTCCATTCCGTTCCGTTCTGTCCCATCCCGTCCCGACCCGTCCCGTCCCGTACAGTCCCGACCCGTCCCGTCCTGTCCCATTCCGTTCTACTCGTTTTGATTCCATTCTTTTCCGTTCCGTTCTGTTCCATTCTGTTGTGTTCCGTTGCTTTCGGTTCCGTTCCTTTCCATTACATTTCATTCCATTCCACTCGGGTTGATTCAATTCCATTCTATTACTTTCCATTACATTCCGTTAGGTTCCGCTAAGTTTTGCGTCGTACTATTCTGGTTGACTCAGTTCCATTCTATTGAATTGAATTCCATTCCACTCTATTCCATTCCATTCCATTCCATTCCATTCCATTCCATTCCATTCCATTCCATTCCACACGGGTTGATTCCATTCCATTCCATTCCATTCCATTCCGTTCTACTCGGGTTGATTGCATTCCACTCCATTCCATTCCATTCCATTCCATTCCATTCCATTCCATTCCATTCCATTCCATTCCATTCCATTCCACTCGGGTTGATTACATTCTGTTCCGTTCCATCCTGTCCCGTCCCGTCCTGTCCCGTGTCGTCCCGTCCCGTCCCGTTCCGTTCTACTCGGGTTGATTCCATTCCATTCCATTCCGTTCCGTTCTGTTTCGTTCCTTTCCGTTCCGTTCCATTCTGTTCAATTCCGTTCCGTTCCATTCTGTTCCATTCCGTTCCGTTCTACTCGGGTTGATTCAATTCCACTCTAGCCCACTCCATTCCATTCCATTCCGTTCCGCATTGTTCCGCGTCGATCTACTCGGGTTGATTCAATTCCATTCTATTCCATTCCATTCTATTCCATTCCATTCCATTCCATTCCAGTCCTTTCCATTCCATTCTTCTCTGGTTGATTCCATTCCATTCCATTCCATTCCATTCCATTCCATTCCATTCCATTCCATTCCATTCCATTCTGTTCTACATGGGTTGATTCCATTCTGTTCCGTTCCGTTCCGTACCTTCCCGTCCCGTCCCGTCCCAACCCGTCCCGTCCCGTCCCGTCCCGACCCGTCCCATCCCGTCCCCTTCCGTTCTACACGTTTTGATTCCACTCCGTTCCGTTCCGTTCTGTTCCATTCTGTTCCGTTCCGTTCCTTTCGGTTCCATTCCTTTCCATTCCGTTTCATTCCATTCCACTCGGGTTGATTCAATTCCATTATATTACTTTCCATTACATTCCGTTCCGTTCCGCTACGTTCTGCGTCGTACTATTCTGGTTGACTCAGTTCCATTCTATTGAATTGAATTCCATTCCACTCCATTCCATTCCATTCCATTCCATTCATTCCATTCCATTCCATTCCGTTCCACACGGGTTGATTCCATTCCATTCCATTCCATTCCATTCCATTCCATTCCATTCCATTCCATTCCATTCCATTCCATTCCTTTCCGTTCTACTCGGGTTGATTGCATTCCACTGCATTCCATTCCATTCCATTCCATTGCATTCCATTCCATTCCATTCTACTCGGGTTGATTCTATTCTGTTCCGTTCCATCCCGTCCTGTCCCATCCCGTCCCGTCCCGCCCCGTCCCTTCCCGTTCCGTTCTACTTGGATTGATTCCATTCTATTCCGTTCCTTTCCATTGCGTTCCGTTCCTTTCCATTCCGTTCTGTTCCATTCCGTTCCATTCTACTCGGGTTGATTCAATTCCATTCTGTTTCATTCCATTCCATTTCGTTCCATTTCACTACGTTCCGCGTCGATCTACTCGGGTTGATTCTATTCCATTCTATTCCATTCCATTTCATTCCATTCCATTCCATTCCATTCCATTCCATTCCATTCCCTTCCATTCCATTCCATTCCACTCAGGTTCATTCAATTCTATTCTTTTCCATTCCATTCCGTTCCGTTCCATTCCTTTCCATTCTGTTCCTTTCCATTCCTTTCCATTCCGTTCTACTTGGGTTGATTCAATTCAATTCTATTCCATTCCATTCCATTCCATTCCATAGTACTCGGTTTGATTCCACTCCATTCCATTCCATTCCGTTCCATTCCGTTCCATTCCATTCCAGTCCATTCCATTCCATTCTACTTTGGTTGATTCCATTCCATTCCATTCCATTCCATTTCATTCCATTCCATTCCATTCCACTCCATTCCATTCCAGTCCATTCCATTCTACTCGTGTTGATTCCATTCCATTTCATTCCATTCCATTCCAGTCCATTCCATTCGATTCTACTCGGGTTGATTCCATTCCATTCCATTCCATTCCATTCCATTCCATTCCATTCCATTCCATTCCATTCCATGCCATTCCACTCGGGTTGATTCCATTCCATTCCATTCCATTCCATTGCATTCCATTCCATTCCATTCTATTCCATTCCGTTCCATTCCACTCCCATCCGTTCCATTCTATTCGGGTTGATTCCATTCCATTCCTTTCCATTCCGTTCCTTTCTGTTCCGTTCCGTTCCGTTCCTTTCTGTTCCATTCTGTTCCATTCTACTCGGGTTGATTCAATTCCATTATATTCCATTCAATTCCATTCCGTTCTGCTCGGGTTGATTCAATTCCATTCTATTCTGTTCCATTCCATTCCATTCTGTTCCGCTATGTTCCACGTCGATCTACCTGGGCTGATTCAATTCCATTCCATTCCATTCCATTCCATTCCATTCCATTCCATTCCATTCCATTCCATTCCGTTCTACTCGAGTTGATTGCATTCCACTGCATTCCATTCCATTCCATTCCATTCCATTCCATTCCATTCCATTCCATTCCATTCCATTCCATTCTACTCGGGTTGATTCTATTCTGTTCCGTTCCGTCCCGTCCTGTCCCATCCCGTCCCGTCCCGCCCCGTCCCGTCCCGTTCCGTTCTACTCGGATTGATTCCATTTTATTCCGTTCCTTTCCATTGCGTTCCGTTCCGTTCCGTTCCGTTCTGTTCCATTCCGTTCCATACTACTCGGGTTGATTCAATTTCATTCTGTTCCATTCCATTCCATTTCGTTCCGTTTCACTACGTTCCACGTCGATCTACTCGGGTTGATTCTATTCCATTCCATTCGATTTCATTCCATTCCATTCCATTCCATTCCACTCCATTCCATTCCATTCCATTCCATTCCATTCCATTCCATTCTACTCGGTTTGATTCAATTGCATTCTATTGCATTCCATTCCATTCCGTTCCGTTCCGTTCCGTTCCATTCCATTCTACTCGGGTTGATTCAATTCAATTCTATTCCATTCCATTCCATTCCATTCCATTCCAGTCCATTCCATTCCATTCCATTCTATTCCATTCCATTCCATTACAATCCATTCCAATCCATTCCATTCTAATCGGGTTGATTCCATTCCATTGCTTTCCATTCCATTCCATTCCATTCCATTCCATTCCATTCCATTCCATTCCATTCCATTCCTTTCTACTCGGGTTGATTCCATTCCATTCCATTCCATTGCATTCCATTCCATTCCATTCCATTCCATTCCATTCCATTCCATTCCATTCCATTCCATTCCATTCCATTCCAGTCCATTCCATTCCATTCCATTCCATTCCATTCCATTCCATTCCATTCCATTCCATTCCATTCCATTCCACCCGGGTTGATTCCATTCCATTCCATTGCATTCCATTCCATTCCATTCCACTCCATTCCATTCCATTCCAGTCCATTCCATTCCATTCTTCTCTGGTTGAATCCATTCCATTCTATTCCATTCCATTCCATTCCATTATATTCCATTCCATTCCATTCCACTCCCATCCGTTCCGTTCTATTCGGGTTGATTCCATTCCATTCCTTTCCATTCCGTTCCTTTCTGTTCCATTTCGTTCCGTTCCTTTCTGTTCCATTCTGTTCCATTCTACTCGGGTTGATTCAATTCCATTCTATTCCATTCAATTCAATTCCGTTCTACTCGGGTTGATTCAATTCCATTCTATTCTGTTCCATTCCATTCCATTCTGTTCCGCTATGTTCCGCGTCGATCTACCTGGGCTGATTCCATTCCATTCCATTCCATTCCATTGCATTCCATTCCATTCCATTGCATTGCATTCCATTCCATTCCATTCCATTGCATTCCATTCCATTCCATTCCTTTCCATTCCTTTCATTCCATTCCATTCCATTCCATTCCATTCTGCTCGGGTTGATTCCATTCCATTCCATTCCATTCCATTCCATTCCATTCCATTCCATTCCATTCCATTCCATTGTACTCTGGTTGATTCCATTCCATTCCATTCCATTCCATTCCATTCCATTCCATTCCATTGCATTCCATTCCATTCCATTCCATTCCATTCCATTCCATTCCATTCCATTCCATTCCATTCCATTCAATTGCATTCCGTTCCATTCCATTGTATTCCATTCCATTCCAATCCATTCCATTCTATTCCAATCCATTCCATTCCACTCCTATCCGTTCCGCTCTATTCGGGTTGATTCCATTCCATTCCTTTCCATTCCGTTCCTTTCTGTTCCGTTCCGTTCCATTCCTTTCTGTTCCATTCTGTTCCATTCTACTCGGGTTGATTCAATTCCATTCTATTCCATTCAATTCCATTCCGTTCTACTCGGGTTGATTCAATTCCATTCTTTTCTGTTCCATTCCATTCCATTCTGTTCCGCTATGTTCCGCGTCAATCTATCTGGGCTGATTCCATTCCATTCCATTCCATTCCATTGCATTCCATTCCATTCCATTCCATTCCATTCCATTCCATTCCATTCCATTCCATTCCATTGCATTCCATTCCATTCCATTCCATTCCATTCCATTGCATTCCATTCCATTCCATTCCATTGCATTCCATTCCATTCCATTCCATTCCATTCCATTCCATTGCATTCCATTCCATTCCATTCCATTCTATTCCATTCCATTCCAATCCTTTCCATTCCATTCCATTCCATTCCGTTCTACTAGGGTAGATTCCATTCCATTCCGTTCCGATCCGTTCCATCCCGTCCTGATCCGTCCCGTACCGTTCGGTACCGTCCCGTACCATCCTGTCCCGTTCCGTTCTACTCGGGTTGATTCCATTCCGTTGCTTTCCGTTCTGTTCCGTTTCTTTCCGTTCCTTTCCATTCCGTACCTTTCCGATCAGTTTCGTTCCATTCCACTCAGTTTGATTCAATTCCATTCTATTGGATTCCATTACATTCCAATCCGTTCCGCTACGTTCCGCGTCGTTCTACTCGGGTTGATTCAATTCCATTCTATTCCATTGAATTCCATTCCATTCCATTCCGTTACATTCCATTCCGTTCTACTCGGGTTGATTCTATTAAATTCTATTCCATTCCATTCCATTCCATTCCATTCCATTCCATTCCATTCCATTCCATTCCATTCCATTCCATTCCGTTCCACTCGGGTTGATTCCATGCCATTCAGTTCCGTTCAGTTCCATCCAGTCCCGTCCCATCCCGTCCCGCCCCAACCGGTCCCGTCCCATTGCGTTCCGTTCTACTCGGGTTGGTTCCATTCCATTCCGTTCCGTTCCGTTCAATTCCGTTCCGTTCCATTCCTTTCCGTTCCGTGCCTTTCCGTTCCGTTCCGTTGTGTTCCACTCGGGTTGACTCAATTCCATTCTATTACATTCCATAACATTCCGTTCCGTTCCGCTACGTTCTGCGTCGTACTACTCGGGTTGATTCAATTCCGTTCTATTCTAATGAATTCCATTCCATTCCGTTCCATTCCATTCCATTCTATTCCATTCCATTCCATTCTACTCGGTTTGATTCAATTGCATTCTATTGCATTCCATTCCATTCAATTCCATTCCATTCCATTCCATTCCATTCCGTTCCAGTCCGTTCCATTCCATTCCAGTCCTCTCCATTAAATTCTACTCTGGTTGATTCCATTCCATCATATTCCATTCCATTCCGTTCCATTACATTAAATTCCATTCCATTCCATTCCATTCTACTCGGGTTGATTCCATTCCATTCCATTCCATTCCATTCCATTCCATTCCATTCCATTCCATTCGGGTTGATTCAATTCCATTCTATTCCAATCCATTCCATTGTACTCGGGTTGATTCCATTCCATTCCGTTCCATTCCATTCCATTCCATTCCATTCCATTCCATTCCATTCCATTCTACTCGGGTTGATTCCATTCAGTTCCAATCCATTCCATTCCATTCCATTCCATTCCATTCCATTCCATTCCATTCCATTCCATTCCATTCCATTCAGTTCTACTCAGGTTGATTCCATTCCGTTCCATTCGGTTCCTTTCCGTCCCATCCCGGCCCATCCCGTCCCGTTCTACTCGCGTGGATTCCTTTGTGTTCCTTTCCGTTCCGTTCCATTCCACTAGGGTTGATTCAATTCGATTCTATTACATTCAATTACATTCCATTCCGTTCCGCTACGTTCCGCGTCGTTCTACTCGGGTTGATTCAATTCAATTCTATTGCATAGAATTCCATTCCATTCCATTCCATTGAATTCAATTCCATTCCGTTCCATTACATTCCATTCCTTTCTACTCTGGTTGATTCCTTTCCATTCCATTTTATTCCATTCTACTTGGGTAGATTCCATTCCATTCCATTCCATTCCTTTCCATTCCATTCCATTCCATTCCATTCCATTCCATTCCGTTCTACTCGAGTAGATTCCATTCCTTTCCATTCCATTCCATTCCATTCCATTCCATTCCATTCCATTCCATTCCATTCCATTCCATTACACTCCAATCTACTCGGGTTGATTTCATTCTATTCCATTCCATTCCATTCCATTCCATTCCATTCCATTCCATTCCATTCCATTCCATTCCATTCCATTCCATTCCATTCCATTCCATTCCATTCCATTTCATTCCATTCCATTCCATTCCATTCCATTCTACTCGGGTTGATTCCATTCCATTCCATTCCATTATTCCATTCCATTCCATTCCATTCTACTCGGGTTGACTCCATTCTGTTCCGTACCATCCCATTCTTTCCCGTCCCGTCCCATACCATCCCGTCCCGTTCCGTTCTACTCAGGTTGATTCCATTCCATTCCATTCCGTTCTCTTCCTTTCCGTTCGGTTCTGATCCGTTCCGTTCCATTCCATTCTGTTCCATTCTGTTCCGTTCTACTCGGGTTGATTCCATTCCATTCCATTCCATTCCATTCCATTCCATTCCATTCCATTCCATTCCATTCCATTCCATTCCACTCGGGTTGATTCAATTCCATTCTATTCAATTCCATTCCGTTCTATTCCATTCCGTTCCGTACCATTGGTTTCCATTCCGTTCTACTCGGGTTGATTCAATTCACTTCTATTCCATCCCATTCCCTTCCATTCCATTCCTTTCCATTACATTGTACTCGGGTTGATTCCATTCCATTCCATTCCATTCCATTCCATTCCATTCCATTCCACTCCATTCCATTCCATTCCATTCCATTCCATTCCACTCCATTCCATTCCATTCCACTCCATTCCATTCCATTCCATCCCATTCCATCCCATTCCATTCCATTCCACTCCATTCCATTCCATTCCACTCCATTCCATTCTATTCCATCCCATTCCATCCCACTCCATTCCATTCCACTCCATTCCATCCCATTCCATTCCATTCCATTCCGATCCATTCCATTCCATTCCAGTCCATTCCATTCCTTTCTACTCGGGTTGATTCCATTCCATTCCATTCCATTCCGTTGTACTCGTGTTGATTCCATTGCATTCCATTCCGTTCCATTCCACTCCATTCCATTCCAGTCCATTCCATTCCATTCTACTCGGGTTGATTCCATTCCATTCCATTCCATTCCATTCCATTCCATTCCATTCCATTCCACTTAGGTTGATTCCATTCTGTTCCGTTCCGTCCCGTCCCGTCCTGTCCGTTCATGTCCTGTCCCGTCCCGTTCCATTCTACTCTGGTTGATTCCATTCCATTCTGTTCCATTCCGTTCCATTCCGTTCCGTTCCGTTCCATTCAGTTCCGTTCTGTTTCATTCCACTCCGTTCCACTCGGGTTCATTCAATTCCATTCTATTCCATTCCATTCCATTACGTTCTGTTCCGCTATGTTCTGCGTCGATGTACTCAGTTTGATTCAATGCTATTTTCTTCCATTCCATTCCATTCCATTCCATTCCATTCCATTCCATTCCATTCCATTCCATTCCATTCTGTTCTACTCGTGTTTATTCCTTTCCGTTCCGGTCTGTTCCGTCCGTCCCGACCCATCCCGTCCCGTCCCGTCCCGTTCCGTTCTACTCGGGTTGATTCCATTCCATTCTGCTCCTTTTCGTTCCGTTCCGTTCCGTTACATTCCGTTCTGTTCAATTCCGTTCCGTTCTACTCGGGTTGATTCAATTCCATTCTGTTCCATTCCATTCCATTCCGTTCTGTTTTGCTATGATCCGCGTCATTCTACTCGGGTTGATTCAATTCCGTTCTATTCCATTCTGTTCCATTCCATTCCATTCCATTCCATTCCATTCCATTCCATTCCATTCCGCTCTACTCTGGTTGATTCCATTCCGTTCTGTTCCGTTCCGTCCAGTCCCGTCCCGACACATCCCGTCCCGTCCCGACCCGTCCCTTCCCGTCCCGTTCCCCTCTACTCTTGTTGATTCCATTCCGTTCTGTTCCGTTCCATTCCATTCTGATCTGTTCCGTTCCGTTACTTTCCGTTCCATTCCTTTCCGTTCCGTTCCGTTCCATTCCATTCCACTCGGGTTGATTCAATTCCATTCTACTACTTTCCATTACATTCCGTTCCGTTCCACTACGTTCTGTGTCGTACTACTCAGGTTGATTCAATTCCATTCTATTCCATTGAATTCCATTGAATTCCATTGAATTCCATTCCATTCCATTCCGTTCCATTCCACTCCATTCCATTCCATTCTACACGGGTTTATTCCATTCCATTCCATTCCATTCCATTCCATTCCATTCCATTCCATTCCATTCCATTCCATTCCATTCCATTCTACTCGGTTTGATTCAATTCCATTCTATTCCATTCCATTCCGTTCTATTCCATTCCGTTCCGTACCATTGGTTTCCATTCCGTTCTACTCGGGTTGATTCAATTCACTTCTATTCCATCCCATTCCCTTCCATTCCATTCCTTTCCATTCCATTGTACTCGGGTTGATTCCATTCCATTCCATTCCATTCCATTCCATTCCATTCTATTCCATTCCATTCCAGTCCATTCCATTCCATTCTACTCGGGTTGATTCCATTCCATTCCATTCCATTCCATTCCATTCCATTCCATTCCATTCCATTCCACTCCATTCCATTCCATTCCACTCCATTCCATTCCATTCCACTCCATTCCATTCCATTCCATCCCATTCCATCCCATTCCATTCCATTCCACTCCATTCCATTCCATTCCACTCCATTCCATTCTATTCCAACCCATTCCATCCCACTCCATTCCATTCCACTCCATTCCATCCCATTCCATTCCATTCCATTCCGTTCCATTCCATTCCATTCCGTTCCATTCCATTCCATTCCATTCCATTCCATTCCACTCTATTCCATTCCATTCTACTCCGGTTGATTCCATACTGTTCCGTTCCGTCCCGTCCCGTCCCTTCCCGTCCCTTCCCTTCCCATTCCGTTCCGTTCTACTCGGGTTGATTCAATGCCATTCTATTCCATTCCATTCCATTACGTTCCGTTCTGCTATGTTCCGCGTTGTTCTGCTATGTTCTCCTATGTTCTGCTATGTTCCGCTATGTTCCGCTATTTTCTGCTATGTTCCGCTATGTTCCGCGTTGTTCTGCTATGTTCCGCTATGTTCTGCTATGTTCTGCTATGTTCCGCGTCGATCTATGTTCTGCGTCGATCCAATCCATTCCATTCTACTTGGGTTGATTCCTTTCCATTCCATTCCATTCCATTCCATTCCATTCAATTCCATTCCATTCCATTCTAGTCGGGTTGATTCCATTCCATTCCATTTCATTCCGTTCAATTCCAATCCATTCCATTCTACACGAGTTCATTCCATTCCATTCCATTATTGCATTCCATTCCATTCCATTCCATTCCACTCCATTCCATTCCATTTCATTCCATTCCATTCCATTCCATTCCATTCCATTCCATTCCATTCCATTCCATTCCTTTCCATTCCATTCCATTCCATTCCATTCCATTCCATTCCATTCCATTCCATTCCATTCCATTCCATTCCATTCCAATCTACTCCATTCCATTCCATTCCATTCCATTCTACTCGGGTTGATTCCTTTCTGTTCCATTCTGTCCCATCCCGTCCCGTCCCGTCCCGTCCCTTTCCATTCTACTCGGGTTTTTTCCATTCCATTCCATTCCGATCCGTTCCGTTTCGTTCATTTCCATTCCGTTCTGTTCCATTCCGTTCCGTTCTACTCGGGTTGATTCAATTCCACTCTATTCCACTCCATTCCATTCCGTTCCATTCCGCTTTTTTCAGCGTCTTTCTACTCGGTTTGATTCAAATCCATTCTATTCCATTGCATTCCATTCCATTCCATTCCATTCCATTCCATTGTACTCGGGTTGATTCCATTCCATTCCATTCCATTCCATTCCATTCTATTCCAGTCCTTTCCATTCCATTCTACTCGGGTTGATTCCATTCCATTCCATTCCATTCCATTCCATTCCATTCCATTCCATTAAATTCCACTCCAATCCATTCCATTCTACTCGGGTTGACTCCACTGTATTCCACTCCATTCCAGTCCATTCCATTCCATTCCATTCCATTCCAATCCTTTCCATTCCATTCCATTCCTTTGCATTCCATTCTAATAGGGTTGATTCCATTCTGTTCCGTGCCGTCCCGTCCCGTCCCATCCCGGCCCATCCTATTCCGTTCTACTCGGGTTGATTCCATTCCATTCCGTTCTGTTCTGTTCCATTCCGTTCCATTCTACTCGAGTTGATTCAATTCCATTCTATTCCATTCCATTCCATTCCGTTCCATTCCGCTTTGTTCCACGTCGAACTACACGGGTTGATTCAATTCCATTCTATTCCATCCCTTTCCATCCCATTCCATTCCATTCCGTTCTACTCGGGTTGATTCCATTCCGTTCCATTCTGTTCCTTTCCATTCCGTCCCATCCCGACCCTTCCCATCCCGTCCCGTCCCGTCCCGTCCCTTTCCGTTCCACTCGGGTTGATTCAGTTCCATTGCATTACATTCCATTACATTCCATTCTGTTCTGCTACTTTCTGCGTCATTCTACTCGGGTTGATTCAGTTCCATTCTATTCCATTGAATTCCATTCCATTCCATTCCATTCTACTCGGGTTGATTCCATTAAATTCCATTCCATTCCATTCCATTCCATTCCCTTCCATTCTATTCCATTCCACTCGGTTTCATTCAATTCTATTCTTTTCCATTCCATTCCGTTCCGTTCCATTCCTTTCCGTTCCGTTCCTTTCCGTTCCTTTCCATTCCGTTCTACGTGGGTTGATTCAATTCAATTCTATTGCTTTCCATTCCATTCCATTCCATTCCATAGTACTCGGGTTGATTCCACTCCATTTCATTCCATTCCGTTCCATTCCATTCCATTCCATTCCATTCCAGTCCTTTCCATTCCATTCTACTTGGGTTGATTCCATTCCACTCCATTCCATTCCATTCCATTCCATTCCATTCCATTCCACTCCATTCCATTCCAGTCCATTCCATTCTACTCGTGTTGATTCCATTCCATTTCATTCCATTCCATTCCAGTCCATTGCATTCGATTCTACTCGGGTTGATTCCATTCCATTCCATTCCATTCCATTCCATTCCATTCCATGCCATTCCACTCGGGTTGTTTCCATTCCATTCCATTCCATTCCATTCCATTCCATTCCATTCCATTCCATTCCATTCCATTCCATTCGATTGCATTCCATTCCATTCCATTCCATTCCATTCCATTCCATTCCATTCCATTCCATTCCATTCCATTCTATTCCATTGATTTCCATTCCATTCAATTCCATTCCATTCCGTTCTACTCAGGTTGATTCCATTCCATTCCATTCCATTCCATTCCATTCCATTCCATTCCATTCCCTTCCATTCCATTCCATTCCACTCGGGTTCATTCAATTCTATTCTTTTCCATTCCATTCCATTCCGTTCCATTCCTTTCCATTCCGTTCCTTTCCATTCCTTTCCATTCCCTTCTACGTGGTTTGATTCAATTCAATTCTATTCCATTCCATTCCATTCCATTCCATTCCATAATACTCAGGTTGATGCCTCTCCATTCCATTCCATTCCGTTCCATTCCATTCCATTCCATTCCACTCCATTCCAGTCCATTCCATTCTACTCGTGTTGATTCCATTCCATTTCATTCCATTCCATTCAAGTCCATTCCATTCTATTCTACTCGGGTTGATTCCATTCCTTTCTGTTCCATTCCATACCATTCCATTCCATTCCATTCCATTCCATTCCATTGCATTCCATTCCATGCCATTCCACTCGGGTTGATTCCATTCCATTCCATTCCATTCCATTCCATTCCATTCCATTCCACTAGGATTGATTCCTTTCCGTTCCGTTCTGTCCCGTCCCTTCCCATCCCTTTCCGTCATATCCCGTCCCGTCCCGTCGCGTTCTGTTCTACATGGGTTGATTCCATGCCTTTCCATTCCGTTCTACTCGGGTTGATCCCATTCCATTCCGTTCCGTTCCGTTCCTTTCTGTTCCGTTCCGTTCCGTTCCGTTCTGTTCCATTCCGTTCCATTCTGCTCGGGTTGATTCAATTCCATTCTATTCCATTCCATTCCATTCCGTTCCGTTCCGCTATGTTCCGTGTCGATCTTCTCGGGTTGCTTCAAATCCATTCTATTCCATTCCATTCCTTCCCATTCCATTCCATTCCGTTCTACTCGGGTGGATTCCATTCCGTTCCGTTCCGTTCCGTTACATCCCTTCCCAAACCGTCCCATCCCGTCTCGTCCCATCCCGTCCCGTCCTGTTCCGTTCTACTCGGGTTGATTCCATTCTGCTCCATTCCATTCCGTTCCGTTCTGTTCCTTTCCATTCCATTCCTTTCCGTTCCGTTCCATTCCATTCCACTCGGGATGATTCAATTCCATTCTATTACATTCCATTACATTCCATTCTGTTCCGCTACATTCCTCGTCGTTCTACTCGGGTTGATTCAATTCAATTCTATTGCATTGAATTCCATTCCATTCTATTCCATTGAATTCAATTCCATTCCGTTCCATTACATTCCATTCCTTTCTACTCTGGTTGATTCCATTCCATTCCATTTTATTCCATTCTACTTGGGTAGATTCCATTCCATTCCATTCCATTCCTTTCCATTCCATTCCATTCCATTCCATTCCATTCCATTCCATTCCATTCCATTCCATTCCTTTCCATTCCATTCCATTCCATTCCATTCCATTCCATTCCATTCCTTTCCATTCCATTCCATTCCATTCCATTCCATTCCGTTCTACTCGAGTAGATTCCATTCCTTTCCATTCCATTCCATTCCATTCCATTCCATTCCATTCCATTCCATTCCATTCCATTACACTCCATTCTACTCGGGTTGATTTCATTCTATTCCATTCCATTCCATTCCATTCCATTCCATTCCATTCCATTCCATTTCATTCCATTCCATTTCATTCCATTCCATTCCATTCCATTCCATTCTACTCGGGTTGATTCCATTCCATTCCATTCCATTATTCCATTCCATTCCATTCCATTCTACTCGGGTTGACTCCATTCTGTTCCGTACCGTCCCATTCTTTCCCGTCCCGTCCCATACCATCCCGTCCCGTTCCATTCTACTCAGGTTGATTCCATTCCATTCCATTCCGTTCCCTTCCTTTCCGTTCGGTTCTGATCCGTTCCGTTCCATTCCATTCTGTTCCATTCTGTTCCGTTCTACTCGGGTTGATTCCATTCCATTCCATTCCATTCCATTCCATTCCATTCCACTCGGGTTGATTCCATTCCATTCCATTCCATTCCATTCCATTCCATTCCATTCCATTCCATTCCATTCCATTAAATTCCATTCCAATCCATTCCATTCTACTTGGGTTGATTCCTTTCCATTCCATTCCATTCCATTCCATTCCATTCCATTCCATTCCATTCCATTCCATTCCATTCCATTCAATTCCATTCCATTCCATTCTAATCGGGTTGATTCCATTCCATTCCATTTCATTCCATTCAATTCCAATCCATTCCATTCTACACGAGTTCATTCCATTCCATTCCATTATTGCATTCCATTCCATTCCATTCTACTCGGGTTGATTCTATTCTGTTCCGTTCCATCCCATCCCGTCCCATCCTGTCCCGTCCCGCCCCGTCCCGTTCCGTTCTACACGTTTTGATTCCATTCCGTTCCATTTCGTTCTGTTCCATTCTGTTCTGTTCCGTTCCATTCGGTTCCATTCCTTTCCATTCCATTTCATTCCATTCCACTCGGGTTGATTCAATTCCATTCTATTACTTTCCATTACATTCCGTTCCGTTCCGCTTCATTCTGCGTCGTACTATTCTCATTGACTCAGTTCCATTCTATTGAATTGAATTGAATTCCATTCCATTCCATTCCATTCCATTCCATTTCATTCCATTCCATTCCATTCAATTCAATTCCGTTCCACACGGGTTGATTCCATTCCATTCCATTCCATTCCATTCCATTCCATTCCATTCCATTCCATTCTATTCCATTCCATTCCGTTCTACTCTGGTTGATTGCATTCCTCTCCATTCCATTCCAATCCATTCCATTCCATTCCATTCCATTCCATTCCATTCCATTCCATTCCATTCCATTCCATTCCTCTCGGGTTGATTACATTCTGTTCCGTTCCGTCCTGTCCCGTCCCGTCCTCTCCCGTGCCGTCCCGTCACGTCCTGTTCTGTTCTACTCGGGTTGATTCCATTCCATTCCATTCCATTCCGTTCCGTTTCCTTCCGTTCCGTTCCGTTCTTTTCCATTCCGTTCCGTTCTACTCGGGTTGATTCAATTCCACTCTATTCCACTCCATTCCATTCCGTTCCGTTCCGCGTTGTTCCGCGTCAATCTACTCGGGTTGATTCAATTCCATTCTATTCCATTCCATTCCATTCCATTCCATTATTGCATTCCATTCCATTCCATTCTACTCGAGTTGATTCTATTCTGTTCCGTTCCGTCCCGTCCCGTCCCATCCCGTCCCGTCCCGCCCCATCCCATCCCGTTCCATTCTACTCGGGTTGATTCCATTCCATTCCGTTCCTTTCCATTGTGTTCCGTTCCACTCCGTTCCGTTCTGTTCCATTCCGTTCCATTCTACTCGGGTTGATTCAGTTCCATTCTATTCCATTCCATTCCATTCCATTCCGTTTCACTACGTTCCGCGTCGATCTACTCAGGTTGATTCTACTCCATTCCATTCCATTTCAATCCATTCCATTCCATTCCATTCCATTCCATTCCATTCCATTCCATTCCATTCCATTCCATTCCATTCCATTCCTTCCATTCCATTCTGTGCTACTCGGGTTGATTCCATGCCGTTCCATTCCATTCAGTTCCATCCAGTCCCATCCCATCCCGTCCAGCCCCAACCGGTCCCGTCCGGTTCCGTTCCGTTCTACTCGTGTTGGTTCCATTCCATTCCGTTCCGTTCCGTTCCGTTCCGTTCCGTTCCTTTCCTTTCCATTCCGTGCCTTTCCATTCCGTTCCGTTCCACTCGGGTTGATTCAATTCCATTCTATTACATTCCATTACATTCCGTTCCATTCCGCTACGTTCTGCGTCGTACTACTCGGGTTGATTCAATTCCGTTCTATTCCAATGAATTCCATTCCATTCCATTCCATTCCATTCCATTCCATTCCATTCCATTCCATTCCATTCCATTCCATTGCGTTCCATTCCATTCCATTCCATTCGTCTCGGGTTGATTACATTCTGTTCCGTTCCGTCCTGTCCCGTCCCGTCCTCTCCCGTGCCATCCCGTCCCGTCCCGTTCTGTTCTACTCGGGTTGATTCCATTCCATTCCATTCCATTCCCTTCCTTTCCGTTCAGTTCTGATCCGTTCCGTTCCATTCCATTCTGTGCCATTCTGTTCCGTTCTACTCGGGTTGATTCCATTCCATTCCATTCCATTCCATTCCATTCCATTCCATTCCATTCCATTCCATTCAACTCGGGTTGATTCCATTCCATTCCATTCCATTCCATTCCAATCCATTCCATTCTACTTGGGTTGATTCCTTTCCATTCCATTCCATTCCATTCCATTCCATTCCATTCCATTCCATTCCATTCCATTCCATTTCATTCCATTCCATTCCATTCCATTCCATTCCATTCCATTCCTTTCCATTCCATTCCATTCCATTCCATTCCATTCCATTCCATTCCATTCCAATCCACTCCATTCCATTCCATTCCATTCCATTCCATTCTACTCGGGTTGATTCCATTCTGTTCCATTCTGTCCCATCCCATCCCGTCCCGTCCCGTCCCGTCCCTTTCCATTCTACTCGGTTTGATTCAATTCCATTCCATTCCGATCCGTTCTGTTTCATTCCGTTCCGTTCCGTTCTGTTCCATTCCGTTCTGTTCTATTCGGGTTGATTCAATTCCACTCTATTCCACTCCATTCCATTCCGTTCCATTCCGCTTTGTTCTGCGTCGTTCTATTCGGTTTGATTCAATTCCATTCTATTCCATTCCATTCCATTCCATTCCATTGTACTCGGGTTGATTCCATTCCATTCCATTCCATTCCATTCCATTCCATTCCATTCTATTCCAGTCCTTTCCATTCCATTCTACTCGGGTTGATTCCATTCCATTCCATTCCATTCCATTCCATTCCATTCCATTCCATTCCATTAAATTCCACTCCAATCCATTCCATTCTACTCGGGTTGACTCCATTGCATTCCACTCCATTCCAGTCCATTCCATTCCATTCCATTCCAATCCTTTCCATTCCATTCCATTCCATTGCATTCCATTCTAATCGGGTTGATTCCATTCTGTTCCGTTCCGTCCCGTCCCGTCCCGTCCCGTCCCATCCCGGCCCATCCTATTCCGTTCTACTCGGGTTGATTCCATTCCATTCCGTTCTGTTCTGTTCCATTCCGTTCCATTCTACTCGAGTTGATTCAATTCCATTCTATTCCATTCCATTCCATTCCGTTCCATTCCGCTTTGTTCCTCCTCCATCTACTCGGGTTGATTCAATTCCATTCTATTCCATCCCTTTCCATCCCATTCCATTCCATTCCGTTCTACTCGGGTTGATTGCATTCCGTTCCGTTCCGTTCCTTTCCATTCCGTCCCATCCCGACCCTTCCCATCCCGTCCCGTCCCGTCCCGTCCCATCCGTTTCCGTTCCACTCGGGTTGATTCAGTTCCATTGCATTACATTCCATTACATTCCATTCTGTTCCGCTACTTTCTGCGTCGTTCTACTCGGGTTGATTCAGTTCCATTCTATTCCATTGAATTCCATTCCATTCCATTCCATTCTACTCGGGTTGATTCCATTAAATTCCATTCCATTCCATTCCATTCCATTCCCTTCCGTTCTATTCCATTCCACTCGGTTTCATTCAATTCTATTCTTTTCCATTCCATTCCGTTCCGTTCCATTCCTTTCCGTTCTGTTCCTTTCCATTCCTTTCCATTCTGTTCTACGTGGGTTGATTCAATTCAATTCTATTCCTTTCCATTCCATTCCATTCCATTCCATTCCATTCCATTCCATTCCATTCCATTCCATTCCATTCCATTCCATTCCATTCCATTCAGTTCTACTCGGGTTGATTCCATTCTGTTCCATTCCGTTCCTTTCCGTCCCATCCCATCCCATCCCGTTCCATTCTACTCGCGTGGATTCCTTTCCATTCCTTTCTGTTCCGTTCCGTTCCGTTCCTTTCCGTTCCGTTCCGTTCCGTTCCACTCAGGTTGATTCAATGCGATTCTATTACATTCCATTACATTCCGTTCCGTTCCGCTACGTTCCGCGTCGTTCTACTCGGGTTGATTCAATTCAATTCTATTGCATTGAATTCTATTCCATTCCATTCCATTGAATTCCATTCCATTCCATTCCCTTCCATTCCATTCCTTTCTACTCTGGTTGATTCCATTCCATTCCATTTTATTCCATTCTACTTAGGTAGATTCCATTCCATTCCTTTCAATTCCATTCCATTCCATTCCTTTCCATTCCATTCCGTTCTACTCGAGTAGATTCCATTCCATTCCATTCCATTCCATTGCATTCCATTCCACTCCATTCTACTCGGGTAGATTTCATTCTATTCCATTCCATTCCATTCCATTCCATTTCATTCCATTCCATTCCATTCCATTCCATACCATTCCATTCTACTCGGGTTGATTCCATTCCATTCCATTCCATTCCATTCCATTCCATTCCATTCCATTCCATTCCATTATTCCATTCCATTCCATTCCATTCTACTCGGGTTGATTCCATTCTGTTCCGTTCCGTCCCGTCCCGTCCCGTCCCGTCCCGTCTCGTCCTGTCCAGTCCCGTCCCGTTCCGTTCTACTGGGGTTGATTCCATTCCATTCTGTTCCTTTCCGTTCCGTTCTTTTCTGTTCCATTCCCTTCTGTTCCATTCCGTTCCCTTCTAATCGAGTTGATTCAATTCCATTCTGTTCCGTTCCATTCCATTCCATTCCGTTTCGCTATGTTCCGCATCGATCTACTCGGGTTGATTCAATTCCATTCTCTTCCATTCCATTCCATTCCATTCCATTCCATTCGGTTCTACACGGGTTGATTCCATTCCATTCCGTTCCGTTCTGTCCCATCCCGTCCCGACCCGTCCCGTCCCGTACAGTCCCGACCCGTCCCGTCCTGTCCCATTCCGTTCTACTCGTTTTGATTCCATTCTTTTCCGTTCCGTTCTGTTCCATTCTGTTGTGTTCCGTTGCTTTCGGTTCCGTTCCTTTCCATTACATTTCATTCCATTCCACTCGGGTTGATTCAATTCCATTCTATTACTTTCCATTACATTCCGTTAGGTTCCGCTAAGTTTTGCGTCGTACTATTCTGGTTGACTCAGTTCCATTCTATTGAATTGAATTCCATTCCACTCTATTCCATTCCATTCCATTCCATTCCATTCCATTCCATTCCATTCCATTCCATTCCATTCCGTTCCACACGGGTTGATTCCATTCCATTCCATTCCATTCCATTCCGTTCTACTCGGGTTGATTGCATTCCACTCCATTCCATTCCATTCCATTCCATTCCATTCCATTCCATTCCATTCCATTCCATTCCACTCGGGTTGATTACATTCTGCTCCGTTCCATCCTGTCCTGTCCCGTCCTGTCCCGTGTCGTCCCGTCCCGTCCCGTTCCGTTCTACTCGGGTTGATTCCATTCCATTCCATTCCGTTCCGTTCTGTTTCGTTCCTTTCCGTTCCGTTCCATTCTGTTCAATTCCGTTCCGTTCCATTCTGTTCCATTCCGTTCCGTTCTACTCGGGTTGATTCAATTCCACTCTAGCCCTCTCCATTCCACTCCATTCCGTTCCGCATTGTTCCGCGTCGATCTACTCGGGTTGATTCAATTCCATTCTATTCCATTCCATTCCATTCCATTCCATTCCATTCCATTCCATTCCAGTCCTTTCCATTCCATTCTTCTCTGGTTGATTCCATTCCATTCCATTCCATTCCATTCCATTCCATTCCATTCCATTCCATTCCATTCTGTTCTACACGGGTTGATTCCATTCTGTTCCGTTCCGTTCCGTACCTTCCCGTCCCGTCCCGTCCCAACCCGTCCCGTCCCGTCCCGTCCCGACCCGTCCCATCCCGTCCCCTTCCGTTCTACACGTTTTGATTCCACTCCGTTCCGTTCCGTTCTGTTCCATTCTGTTCCGTTCCGTTCCTTTCGGTTCCATTCCTTTCCATTCCGTTTCATTCCATTCCACTCGGGTTGATTCAATTCCATTATATTACTTTCCATTACATTCCGTTCCGTTCCGCTACGTTCTGCGTCGTACTATTCTGGTTGACTCAGTTCCATTCTATTGAATTGAATTCCATTCCACTCCATTCCATTCCATTCCATTCCATTCATTCCATTCCATTCCATTCCGTTCCACACGGGTTGATTCCATTCCATTCCATTCCATTCCATTCCATTCCATTCCATTCCATTCCATTCCTTTCCGTTCTACTCGGGTTGATTGCATTCCACTGCATTCCATTCCATTCCATTCCATTGCATTCCATTCCATTCCATTCTACTCGGGTTGATTCTATTCTGTTCCGTTCCATCCCGTCCTGTCCCATCCCGTCCCGTCCTGCCCCGTCCCTTCCCGTTCCGTTCTACTTGGATTGATTCCATTCTATTCCGTTCCTTTCCATTGCGTTCCGTTCCTTTCCATTCCGTTCTGTTCCATTCCGTTCCATTCTACTCGGGTTGATTCAATTCCATTCTGTTTCATTCCATTCCATTTCGTTCCATTTCACTACGTTCCGCGTCGATCTACTCGGGTTGATTCTATTCCATTCCATTCCATTTCATTCCATTCCATTCCATTCCATTCCATTCCATTCCCTTCCATTCCATTCCATTCCACTCAGGTTCATTCAATTCTATTCTTTTCCATTCCATTCCGTTCCGTTCCATTCCTTTCCATTCTGTTCCTTTCCATTCCTTTCCATTCCGTTCTACTTGGGTTGATTCAATTCAATTCTATTCCATTCCATTCCATTCCATTCCATAGTACTCGGTTTGATTCCACTCCATTCCATTCCATTCCGTTCCATTCCGTTCCATTCCATTCCAGTCCATTCCATTCCATTCTACTTTGGTTGATTCCATTCCATTCCATTCCATTCCATTTCATTCCATTCCATTCCATTCCACTCCATTCCATTCCAGTCCATTCCATTCTACTCGTGTTGATTCCATTCCATTTCATTCCATTCCATTCCAGTCCATTCCATTCGATTCTACTCGGGTTGATTCCATTCCATTCCATTCCATTCCATTCCATTCCATTCCATTCCATTCCATTCCATTCCATTCCATTCCATTCCATGCCATTCCACTCGGGTTGATTCCATTCCATTCCATTCCATTCCATTCCATTCCATTCCATTCCATTCCATTCCGTTCCATTCCATTCCATTCCATTCCATTCCATTCCATTCCATTCCATTCCATTCCGTTCCATTCCATTCCATTCCACTCGGATTGATTGCTTTCCGTTCCGTTCCGTCCCGTCCCTTCCCATCCCTTTCAGTCATATCCCGTCCCGTCCCGTCGCGTTCTGTTCTATATGGGTTGATTCCTTTCCATTCCGTTCCGTTCTGTTCCGTTCCGTTCTGTTCCGTTCCATTCTTTTCCGTTCCATTCTATTACATTCCGTTCCGTTCTACTCGGGTTGATTCAATTCCATTCTATTCCATTCCATTCCATTCCATTCCGTTCCATTCCGCTATGTTCCACGTCGATCTACTCGGGTTGATTCAATTCCATTCTTTTCCCTTCCATTTCATTCCATTCCATTCCATTACATTCCATTCCATTGTACTCGGGTTGATTCCATTTGATTCCATTCCATTCCATTCCAATCCATTCCATTCGATTCCATTCCATTCCATTCCATTCCATTCCATTCCAGTCCTTTCCATTCCATTCTACTCAGGTTGATTCCATTCCATTCAATTCCATTCCATGCCATTCCATGCCATTCCACTCCATTCCATTCCATTCCATTCCATTCCATTCCATTCCATTCCATTCCAGTCCATTCCATTCCATTCCAGTCCATTCCATTCCATTCTTGTCTGGTTGATTCCATTCCATTCTATTCCATTCCATTCCATTCCATTATATTCCATTCCATTCCATTCCATTCTACTCGGGTTGATTCCATTCCATTCCATTCCATTCCATTCCATTCCATTCCATTCCACTCCATTCCATTCCATTCGGGTTGATTCAATTCCATTCTATTCCATTCCATTCCATTGTACTCGGGTTGATTCCATTCCATTCCGTTCCATTCCATTCCATTCCATTACATTCCATTCCATTCCACTCGGGTTGATTCCATTCAATTCCATTCCATTCCATTCCTTTACATTCCATTCCATTCCACTCCCCTCCATTCCATTCCTATCCATTCCATTCTATTCGGGTTAAATCCATTCCATTCCATTCCATTCCATTCCATTCCATTCCATTCCATTCCATTCCATTCCATTCCATTCCATTGTGCTCTGGTTGATTCCATTCCATTCCATTCCATTCAATTCCATTCCATTCCATTCCATTCCACTCCATTCCATTCCATTCTACTTGGGTTGATTCCACTGCATTCTATTCCATTCCATTCCATTCCAGTCCCATCCGTTCCATTCTATTCGGGTTGATTCCATTCCATTCCTTTCCATTCCGTTCCTTTCCGTTCCGTTCCGTTCCGTTCCCTTCTGTTCCATTCAGTTCCATTCTACTCGGGTTGATTCAATTCCATTCAATTCCATTCAATTCCATTCCGTTCTACTCGGGTTGATTCAATTCCATTCTATTCCATTCCATTATGTTCCGCTATGTTCCGCGTCGATCTACTTGGGCTGATTCAATTCCATTCCATTCCATTCCATTGCATTCCATTCCATTCCATTGCATTCCATTTCATTCCATTCCATTCCATTGCATTCCATTCCATTCCATTCCATTCCATTCGATTTCATTCCATTCCATTCCATTCCATTCCACTCCATTCCATTCCATTCCATTCCATTCCATTCCATTCCATTCCATTCCATTCCATTCCATTCCATTCCATTCCATTCCATTCCTTTCCATTCCATTCCCTTCCATTGCATTCCATTCTACTCGGGTTGATTCCATTCTGTTCCGTTCTGTCCCATCCCGTCCCGTCCCGTCCCATCCTGGCCCATCCTATTCCGTTCTACTCGGGTTGATTCCATTCCATTCCGTTCCGTTCTGTTCCATTCCGTTCCATTCTACTCGAGTTGATTCGATTCCATTCTATTCTATTCCATTCCATTCCGTTCCATTCCGCTTTGTTCCACGTCAATCTACTCGGGTTGATTCAATTCCATTCTATTCCAACCCTTTCCATCCAATCCCATTCCATTCCATTCCATTCCGTTCTACTCGGGTTGATTCCATTCCGTTCCGTTCCATTCCGTTCCGTCCCATCCCGACCCATCCCATCCCGTCCCGTCCCATCCCGTCCCTTTCCGTTCCACTCGGGTTGATTCAGTTCCATTGTATTACATTCCATTACATTCCATTCTGTTCCGCTACGTTCCGCGTCGTTCTACTCGGGTTGATTCAGTTCCATACTATTCCAATGAATTCCATTCCATTCCATTCCGTTCTACTCGGGTTGATTCCATTAAATTCCATTCCATTCCATTCCATTCCATTCCATTCCCTTCCATTCCATTCCATTCCACTCAGGTTCATTCAATTCTATTCTTTTCCATTCCATTCCGTTCCGTTCCATTCCTTTCCATTCTGTTCCTTTCCATTCCTTTCCATTCCGTTCTACTTGGGTTGATTCAATTCAATTCTATTCCATTCCATTCCATTCCATTCCATAGTACTCGGTTTGATTCCACTCCATTCCATTCCATTCCGTTCCATTCCGTTCCATTCCATTCCAGTCCATTCCATTCCATTCTACTTTGGTTGATTCCATTCCATTCCATTCCATTCCATTTCATTCCATTCCATTCCATTCCACTCCATTCCATTCCAGTCCATTCCATTCTACTCGTGTTGATTCCATTCCATTTCATTCCATTCCATTCCAGTCCATTCCATTCGATTCTACTCGGGTTGATTCCATTCCATTCCATTCCATTCCATTCCATTCCATTCCATTCCATTCCATTCCATTCCATTCCATTCCATTCCATGCCATTCCACTCGGGTTGATTCCATTCCATTCCATTCCATTCCATTCCATTCCATTCCATTCCATTCCATTCCGTTCCATTCCATTCCATTCCACTCGGATTGATTGCTTTCCGTTCCGTTCCGTCCCGTCCCTTCCCATCCCTTTCCGTCATATCCCGTCCCGTCCCGTCGCGTTCTGTTCTATATGGGTTGATTCCATTCCATTCCGTTCCATTCTGTTCCGTTCCATTCTATTACATTCCGTTCCGTTCTACTCGGGTTGATTCAATTCCATTCTATTCCATTCCATTCCATTCCATTCCGTTCCATTCCGCTATGTTCCACGTCGATCTACTCGGGTTGATTCAATTCCATTCTTTTCCCTTCCATTTCATTCCATTCCATTCCATTACATTCCATTCCATTGTACTCGGGTTGATTCCATTTGATTCCATTCCATTCCATTCCAATCCATTCCATTCGATTCCATTCCATTCCATTCCATTCCATTCCATTCCATTCCATTCCAGTCCTTTCCATTCCATTCTACTCAGGTTGATTCCATTCCATTCAATTCCATTCCATGCCATTCCATGCCATTCCACTCCATTCCATTCCATTCCATTCCATTCCATTCCATTCCAGTCCATTCCATTCCATTCCAGTCCATTCCATTCCATTCTTCTCTGGTTGATTCCATTCCATTCTATTCCATTCCATTCCATTCCATTATATTCCATTCCATTCCATTCCATTCTACTCGGGTTGATTCCATTCCATTCCATTCCATTCCATTCCATTCCATTCCACTCCATTCCATTCCATTCGGGTTGATTCAATTCCATTCTATTCCATTCCATTCCATTGTACTCGGGTTGATTCCATTCCATTCCGTTCCATTCCATTCCATTCCATTACATTCCATTCCATTCTACTCGGGTTGATTCCATTCAATTCCATTCCATTCCATTCCTTTACATTCCATTCCATTCCACTCCCCTCCATTCCATTCCTATCCATTCCATTCTATTCGGGTTAAATCCATTCCATTCCATTCTATTCCATTCCATTCCATTCCATTCCATTCCATTCCATTCCATTCCATTCCATTCCATTCCATTCCATTCAGTTCTACTCGGGTTGATTCCATTCTGTTCCATTCCGTTCCTTTCCGTCCCATCCCATCCCATCCCGTTCCATTCTACTCGCGTGGATTCCTTTCCATTCCTTTCTGTTCCGTTCCGTTCCGTTCCTTTCCGTTCCGTTCCGTTCCGTTCCACTCAGGTTGATTCAATGCGATTCTATTACATTCCATTACATTCCGTTCCGTTCCGCTACGTTCCGCGTCGTTCTACTCGGGTTGATTCAATTCAATTCTATTGCATTGAATTCTATTCCATTCCATTCCATTGAATTCCATTCCATTCCATTCCCTTCCATTCCATTCCTTTCTACTCTGGTTGATTCCATTCCATTCCATTTTATTCCATTCTACTTAGGTAGATTCCATTCCATTCCTTTCAATTCCATTCCATTCCATTCCTTTCCATTCCATTCCGTTCTACTCGAGTAGATTCCATTCCATTCCATTCCATTCCATTGCATTCCATTCCACTCCATTCTACTCGGGTAGATTTCATTCTATTCCATTCCATTCCATTCCATTCCATTTCATTCCATTCCATTCCATTCCATTCCATACCATTCCATTCTACTCGGGTTGATTCCATTCCATTCCATTCCATTCCATTCCATTCCATTCCATTCCATTCCATTATTCCATTCCATTCCATTCCATTCTACTCGGGTTGATTCCATTCTGTTCCGTTCCATCCCGTCCCGTCCCGTCCCGTCCCGTCTCGTCCTGTCCAGTCCCGTCCCGTTCCGTTCTACTGGGGTTGATTCCATTCCATTCTGTTCCTTTCCGTTCCGTTCTTTTCTGTTCCATTCCCTTCTGTTCCATTCCGTTCCCTTCTAATCGAGTTGATTCAATTCCATTCTGTTCCGTTCCATTCCATTCCGTTCCGTTTCGCTATGTTCCGCATCAATCTACTCGGGTTGATTCAATTCCATTCTCTTCCATTCCATTCCATTCCATTCCATTCCATTCGGTTCTACACGGGTTGATTCCATTCCATTCCGTTCCGTTCTGTCCCATCCCGTCCCGACCCGTCCCGTCCCGTACAGTCCCGACCCGTCCCGTCCTGTCCCATTCCGTTCTACTCGTTTTGATTCCATTCTTTTCCGTTCCGTTCTGTTCCATTCTGTTGTGTTCCGTTGCTTTCGGTTCCGTTCCTTTCCATTACATTTCATTCCATTCCACTCGGGTTGATTCAATTCCATTCTATTACTTTCCATTACATTCCGTTAGGTTCCGCTAAGTTTTGCGTCGTACTATTCTGGTTGACTCAGTTCCATTCTATTGAATTGAATTCCATTCCACTCTATTCCATTCCATTCCATTCCATTCCATTCCATTCCATTCCATTCCATTCCATTCCACACGGGTTGATTCCATTCCATTCCATTCCATTCCATTCCATTCCGTTCTACTCGGGTTGATTGCATTCCACTCCATTCCATTCCATTCCATTCCATTCCATTCCATTCCATTCCATTCCATTCCATTCCATTCCACTCGGGTTGATTACATTCTGTTCCGTTCCATCCTGTCCCGTCCCGTCCTGTCCCGTGTCGTCCCGTCCCGTCCCGTTCCGTTCTACTCGGGTTGATTCCATTCCATTCCATTCCGTTCCGTTCTGTTTCGTTCCTTTCCGTTCCGTTCCATTCTGTTCAATTCCGTTCCGTTCCATTCTGTTCCATTCCGTTCCGTTCTACTCGGGTTGATTCAATTCCACTCTAGCCCACTCCATTCCATTCCATTCCGTTCCGCATTGTTCCGCGTCGATCTACTCGGGTTGATTCAATTCCATTCTATTCCATTCCATTCCATTCCATTCCATTCCATTCCATTCCATTCCAGTCCTTTCCATTCCATTCTTCTCTGGTTGATTCCATTCCATTCCATTCCATTCCATTCCATTCCATTCCATTCCATTCCATTCCATTCCATTCTGTTCTACACGGGTTGATTCCATTCTGTTCCGTTCCGTTCCGTACCTTCCCGTCCCGTCCCGTCCCAACCCGTCCCGTCCCGTCCCGTCCCGACCCGTCCCATCCCGTCCCCTTCCGTTCTACACGTTTTGATTCCACTCCGTTCCGTTCCGTTCTGTTCCATTCTGTTCCGTTCCGTTCCTTTCGGTTCCATTCCTTTCCATTCCGTTTCATTCCATTCCACTCGGGTTGATTCAATTCCATTATATTACTTTCCATTACATTCCGTTCCGTTCCGCTACGTTCTGCGTCGTACTATTCTGGTTGACTCAGTTCCATTCTATTGAATTGAATTCCATTCCACTCCATTCCATTCCATTCCATTCCATTCATTCCATTCCATTCCATTCCGTTCCACACGGGTTGATTCCATTCCATTCCATTCCATTCCATTCCATTCCATTCCATTCCATTCCATTCCATTCCATTCCTTTCCGTTCTACTCGGGTTGATTGCATTCCACTGCATTCCATTCCATTCCATTCCATTGCATTCCATTCCATTCCATTCTACTCGGGTTGATTCTATTCTGTTCCGTTCCATCCCGTCCTGTCCCATCCCGTCCCGTCCCGCCCCGTCCCTTCCCGTTCCGTTCTACTTGGATTGATTCCATTCTATTCCGTTCCTTTCCATTGCGTTCCGTTCCTTTCCATTCCGTTCTGTTCCATTCCGTTCCATTCTACTCGGGTTGATTCAATTCCATTCTGTTTCATTCCATTCCATTTCGTTCCATTTCACTACGTTCCGCGTCGATCTACTCGGGTTGATTCTATTCCATTCTATTCCATTCCATTTCATTCCATTCCATTCCATTCCATTCCATTCCATTCCCTTCCATTCCATTCCATTCCACTCAGGTTCATTCAATTCTATTCTTTTCCATTCCATTCCGTTCCGTTCCATTCCTTTCCATTCTGTTCCTTTCCATTCCTTTCCATTCCGTTCTACTTGGGTTGATTCAATTCAATTCTATTCCATTCCATTCCATTCCATTCCATAGTACTCGGTTTGATTCCACTCCATTCCATTCCATTCCGTTCCATTCCGTTCCATTCCATTCCAGTCCATTCCATTCCATTCTACTTTGGTTGATTCCATTCCATTCCATTCCATTCCATTTCATTCCATTCCATTCCATTCCACTCCATTCCATTCCAGTCCATTCCATTCTACTCGTGTTGATTCCATTCCATTTCATTCCATTCCATTCCAGTCCATTCCATTCGATTCTACTCGGGTTGATTCCATTCCATTCCATTCCATTCCATTCCATTCCATTCCATTCCATTCCATTCCATTCCATGCCATTCCACTCGGGTTGATTCCATTCCATTCCATTCCATTCCATTGCATTCCATTCCATTCCATTCTATTCCATTCCGTTCCATTCCACTCCCATCCGTTCCATTCTATTCGGGTTGATTCCATTCCATTCCTTTCCATTCCGTTCCTTTCTGTTCCGTTCCGTTCCGTTCCTTTCTGTTCCATTCTGTTCCATTCTACTCGGGTTGATTCAATTCCATTATATTCCATTCAATTCCATTCCGTTCTGCTCGGGTTGATTCAATTCCATTCTATTCTGTTCCATTCCATTCCATTCTGTTCCGCTATGTTCCACGTCGATCTACCTGGGCTGATTCAATTCCATTCCATTCCATTCCATTCCATTCCATTCCATTCCATTCCATTCCATTCCATTCCATTCCGTTCTACTCGAGTTGATTGCATTCCACTGCATTCCATTCCATTCCATTCCATTCCATTCCATTCCATTCCATTCCATTCCATTCCATTCCATTCTACTCGGGTTGATTCTATTCTGTTCCGTTCCGTCCCGTCCTGTCCCATCCCGTCCCGTCCCGCCCCGTCCCGTCCCGTTCCGTTCTACTCGGATTGATTCCATTTTATTCCGTTCCTTTCCATTGCGTTCCGTTCCGTTCCGTTCCGTTCTGTTCCATTCCGTTCCATACTACTCGGGTTGATTCAATTTCATTCTGTTCCATTCCATTCCATTTCGTTCCGTTTCACTACGTTCCACGTCGATCTACTCGGGTTGATTCTATTCCATTCCATTCGATTTCATTCCATTCCATTCCATTCCATTCCACTCCATTCCATTCCATTCCATTCCATTCCATTCCATTCCATTCTACTCGGTTTGATTCAATTGCATTCTATTGCATTCCATTCCATTCCGTTCCGTTCCGTTCCGTTCCATTCCATTCTACTCGGGTTGATTCAATTCAATTCTATTCCATTCCATTCCATTCCATTCCATTCCAGTCCATTCCATTCCATTCCATTCTATTCCATTCCATTCCATTACAATCCATTCCAATCCATTCCATTCTAATCGGGTTGATTCCATTCCATTGCTTTCCATTC
The DNA here is from genome assembly GCF_029281585.2 of Gorilla gorilla gorilla. NCBI lineage: Eukaryota > Metazoa > Chordata > Mammalia > Primates > Hominidae > Gorilla > Gorilla gorilla. Next base: position 1,255,812 of record NC_073236.2, read on the forward strand.
CATTCCATTCCATTCCATTCCATTCCATTCCATTCCATTCCATTCCATTCCTTTCTACTCGGGTTGATTCCATTCCATTCCATTCCATTGCATTCCATTCCATTCCATTCCATTCCATTCCATTCCATTCCATTCCATTCCATTCCATTCCATTCCAGTCCATTCCATTCCATTCCATTCCATTCCATTCCATTCCATTCCATTCCATTCCATTCCATTCCATTCCACCCGGGTTGATTCCATTCCATTCCATTGCATTCCATTCCATTCCATTCCACTCCATTCCATTCCATTCCAGTCCATTCCATTCCATTCTTCTCTGGTTGAATCCATTCCATTCTATTCCATTCCATTCCATTCCATTATATTCCATTCCATTCCATTCCACTCCCATCCGTTCCGTTCTATTCGGGTTGATTCCATTCCATTCCTTTCCATTCCGTTCCTTTCTGTTCCATTTCGTTCCGTTCCTTTCTGTTCCATTCTGTTCCATTCTACTCGGGTTGATTCAATTCCATTCTATTCCATTCAATTCAATTCCGTTCTACTCGGGTTGATTCAATTCCATTCTATTCTGTTCCATTCCATTCCATTCTGTTCCGCTATGTTCCGCGTCGATCTACCTGGGCTGATTCCATTCCATTCCATTCCATTCCATTGCATTCCATTCCATTCCATTGCATTGCATTCCATTCCATTCCATTCCATTGCATTCCATTCCATTCCATTCCTTTCCATTCCTTTCATTCCATTCCATTCCATTCCATTCCATTCTGCTCGGGTTGATTCCATTCCATTCCATTCCATTCCATTCCATTCCATTCCATTCCATTCCATTCCATTCCATTGTACTCTGGTTGATTCCATTCCATTCCATTCCATTCCATTCCATTCCATTCCATTCCATTCCATTCCATTCCATTCCATTCCATTCCATTCAATTCCATTCCATTCCTCTCCACTCCATTCCATTCTACTTGTTTTGATTCCACTCCATTCTATTCCATTCCGTTCCATTCCACTCCCATCTGTTCCATTCTATTCGGGTTGATTCCACTCCATTCCTTTCCATTCCGTTCCTTTCCGTTCCGTTCCGTTCTGTTCCCTTCTGTTCCATTCTGTGCCATTCTACTCGGGTTGATTCAATTCCATTCAATTCCATTCAATTCCATTCCGTTCTACTCGGGTTGATTCAAATCCATTCTATTCCATTCCATTCCATTCCATTCTGTTCCTCTATGTTCCGCGTCGATCTACCTGGGCTGATTCAATTCCATTCCATTCCATTCCATTGCATTCCATTCCATTCCATTCCATTCCATTCCATTCCATTCCGTTCCATTCCATTCCATTCAATTGCATTCCGTTCCATTCCATTGTATTCCATTCCATTCCAATCCATTCCATTCTATTCCAATCCATTCCATTCCACTCCTATCCGTTCCGCTCTATTCGGGTTGATTCCATTCCATTCCTTTCCATTCCGTTCCTTTCTGTTCCGTTCCGTTCCATTCCTTTCTGTTCCATTCTGTTCCATTCTACTCGGGTTGATTCAATTCCATTCTATTCCATTCAATTCCATTCCGTTCTACTCGGGTTGATTCAATTCCATTCTTTTCTGTTCCATTCCATTCCATTCTGTTCCGCTATGTTCCGCGTCAATCTATCTGGGCTGATTCCATTCCATTCCATTCCATTCCATTGCATTCCATTCCATTCCATTCCATTCCATTCCATTCCATTCCATTCCATTCCATTCCATTGCATTCCATTCCATTCCATTCCATTCCATTCCATTGCATTCCATTCCATTCCATTCCATTGCATTCCATTCCATTCCATTCCATTCCATTCCATTCCATTGCATTCCATTCCATTCCATTCCATTCTATTCCATTCCATTCCAATCCTTTCCATTCCATTCCATTCCATTCCGTTCTACTAGGGTAGATTCCATTCCATTCCGTTCCGATCCGTTCCATCCCGTCCTGATCCGTCCCGTACCATCCTGTCCCGTTCCGTTCTACTCGGGTTGATTCCATTCCGTTGCTTTCCGTTCTGTTCCGTTTCTTTCCGTTCCTTTCCATTCCGTACCTTTCCGATCAGTTTCGTTCCATTCCACTCAGTTTGATTCAATTCCATTCTATTGGATTCCATTACATTCCAATCCGTTCCGCTACGTTCCGCGTCGTTCTACTCGGGTTGATTCAATTCCATTCTATTCCATTGAATTCCATTCCATTCCATTCCGTTACATTCCATTCCGTTCTACTCGGGTTGATTCTATTAAATTCTATTCCATTCCATTCCATTCCATTCCATTCCATTCCATTCCATTCCATTCCATTCCATTCCATTCCATTCCGTTCCACTCGGGTTGATTCCATGCCATTCAGTTCCGTTCAGTTCCATCCAGTCCCGTCCCATCCCGTCCCGCCCCAACCGGTCCCGTCCCGTTGCGTTCCGTTCTACTCGGGTTGGTTCCATTCCATTCCGTTCCGTTCCGTTCAATTCCGTTCCGTTCCATTCCTTTCCGTTCCGTGCCTTTCCGTTCCGTTCCGTTGTGTTCCACTCGGGTTGACTCAATTCCATTCTATTACATTCCATAACATTCCGTTCCGTTCCGCTACGTTCTGCGTCGTACTACTCGGGTTGATTCAATTCCGTTCTATTCTAATGAATTCCATTCCATTCCGTTCCATTCCATTCCATTCTATTCCATTCCATTCCATTCTACTCGGTTTGATTCAATTGCATTCTATTGCATTCCATTCCATTCAATTCCATTCCATTCCATTCCATTCCATTCCGTTCCAGTCCGTTCCATTCCATTCCAGTCCTCTCCATTAAATTCTACTCTGGTTGATTCCATTCCATTCTATTCCATTCCATTCCGTTCCATTACATTAAATTCCATTCCATTCCATTCCATTCTACTCGGGTTGATTCCATTCCATTCCATTCCATTCCATTCCATTCCATTCCATTCCATTCCATTCGGGTTGATTCAATTCCATTCTATTCCAATCCATTCCATTGTACTCGGGTTGATTCCATTCCATTCCGTTCCATTCCATTCCATTCCATTCCATTCCATTCCATTCCATTCTACTCGGGTTGATTCCATTCAGTTCCAATCCATTCCATTCCATTCCATTCCATTCCATTCCATTCCATTCCATTCCATTCCATTCCATTCCATTCAGTTCTACTCAGGTTGATTCCATTCCGTTCCATTCGGTTCCTTTCCGTCCCATCCCGGCCCATCCCGTCCCGTTCTACTCGCGTGGATTCCTTTGTGTTCCTTTCCGTTCCGTTCCATTCCACTAGGGTTGATTCAATTCGATTCTATTACATTCAATTACATTCCATTCCGTTCCGCTACGTTCCGCGTCGTTCTACTCGGGTTGATTCAATTCAATTCTATTGCATAGAATTCCATTCCATTCCATTCCATTGAATTCAATTCCATTCCGTTCCATTACATTCCATTCCTTTCTACTCTGGTTGATTCCTTTCCATTCCATTTTATTCCATTCTACTTGGGTAGATTCCATTCCATTCCATTCCATTCCTTTCCATTCCATTCCATTCCATTCCATTCCATTCCATTCCGTTCTACTCGAGTAGATTCCATTCCTTTCCATTCCATTCCATTCCATTCCATTCCATTCCATTCCATTCCATTACACTCCAATCTACTCGGGTTGATTTCATTCTATTCCATTCCATTCCATTCCATTCCATTCCATTCCATTCCATTCCATTCCATTCCATTCCATTCCATTCCATTCCATTCCATTCCATTCCATTCCATTTCATTCCATTCCATTCCATTCCATTCCATTCTACTCGGGTTGATTCCATTCCATTCCATTCCATTATTCCATTCCATTCCATTCCATTCTACTCGGGTTGACTCCATTCTGTTCCGTACCATCCCATTCTTTCCCGTCCCGTCCCATACCATCCCGTCCCGTTCCGTTCTACTCAGGTTGATTCCATTCCATTCCATTCCGTTCTCTTCCTTTCCGTTCGGTTCTGATCCGTTCCGTTCCATTCCATTCTGTTCCATTCTGTTCCGTTCTACTCGGGTTGATTCCATTCCATTCCATTCCATTCCATTCCATTCCATTCCATTCCATTCCATTCCATTCCATTCCATTCCACTCGGGTTGATTCAATTCCATTCTATTCAATTCCATTCCGTTCTATTCCATTCCGTTCCGTACCATTGGTTTCCATTCCGTTCTACTCGGGTTGATTCAATTCACTTCTATTCCATCCCATTCCCTTCCATTCCATTCCTTTCCATTACATTGTACTCGGGTTGATTCCATTCCATTCCATTCCATTCCATTCCATTCCATTCCATTCCACTCCATTCCATTCCATTCCATTCCATTCCATTCCACTCCATTCCATTCCATTCCACTCCATTCCATTCCATTCCATCCCATTCCATCCCATTCCATTCCATTCCACTCCATTCCATTCCATTCCACTCCATTCCATTCTATTCCATCCCATTCCATCCCACTCCATTCCATTCCACTCCATTCCATCCCATTCCATTCCATTCCATTCCGATCCATTCCATTCCATTCCAGTCCATTCCATTCCTTTCTACTCGGGTTGATTCCATTCCATTCCATTCCATTCCGTTGTACTCGTGTTGATTCCATTGCATTCCATTCCGTTCCATTCCACTCCATTCCATTCCAGTCCATTCCATTCCATTCTACTCGGGTTGATTCCATTCCATTCCATTCCATTCCATTCCATTCCATTCCATTCCATTCCATTCCACTTAGGTTGATTCCATTCTGTTCCGTTCCGTCCCGTCCCGTCCTGTCCGTTCATGTCCTGTCCCGTCCCGTTCCATTCTACTCTGGTTGATTCCATTCCATTCTGTTCCATTCCGTTCCATTCCGTTCCGTTCCGTTCCATTCAGTTCCGTTCTGTTTCATTCCACTCCGTTCCACTCGGGTTCATTCAATTCCATTCTATTCCATTCCATTCCATTACGTTCTGTTCCGCTATGTTCTGCGTCGATGTACTCAGTTTGATTCAATGCTATTTTCTTCCATTCCATTCCATTCCATTCCATTCCATTCCATTCCATTCCATTCCATTCCATTCCATTCCATTCTGTTCTACTCGTGTTTATTCCTTTCCGTTCCGGTCTGTTCCGTCCGTCCCGACCCATCCCGTCCCGTCCCGTCCCGTTCCGTTCTACTCGGGTTGATTCCATTCCATTCTGCTCCTTTTCGTTCCGTTCCGTTCCGTTACATTCCGTTCTGTTCAATTCCGTTCCGTTCTACTCGGGTTGATTCAATTCCATTCTGTTCCATTCCATTCCATTCCGTTCTGTTTTGCTATGATCCGCGTCATTCTACTCGGGTTGATTCAATTCCGTTCTATTCCATTCTGTTCCATTCCATTCCATTCCATTCCATTCCATTCCATTCCATTCCATTCCGCTCTACTCTGGTTGATTCCATTCCGTTCTGTTCCGTTCCGTCCAGTCCCGTCCCGACACATCCCGTCCCGTCCCGACCCGTCCCTTCCCGTCCCGTTCCCCTCTACTCTTGTTGATTCCATTCCGTTCTGTTCCGTTCCATTCCATTCTGATCTGTTCCATTCCGTTACTTTCCGTTCCATTCCTTTCCGTTCCGTTCCGTTCCATTCCATTCCACTCGGGTTGATTCAATTCCATTCTACTACTTTCCATTACATTCCGTTCCGTTCCACTACGTTCTGTGTCGTACTACTCAGGTTGATTCAATTCCATTCTATTCCATTGAATTCCATTGAATTCCATTGAATTCCATTCCATTCCATTCCGTTCCATTCCACTCCATTCCATTCCATTCTACACGGGTTTATTCCATTCCATTCCATTCCATTCCATTCCATTCCATTCCATTCCATTCCATTCCATTCCATTCCATTCTACTCGGTTTGATTCAATTCCATTCTATTCCATTCCATTCCGTTCTATTCCATTCCGTTCCGTACCATTGGTTTCCATTCCGTTCTACTCGGGTTGATTCAATTCACTTCTATTCCATCCCATTCCCTTCCATTCCATTCCTTTCCATTCCATTGTACTCGGGTTGATTCCATTCCATTCCATTCCATTCCATTCCATTCCATTCTATTCCATTCCATTCCAGTCCATTCCATTCCATTCTACTCGGGTTGATTCCATTCCATTCCATTCCATTCCATTCCATTCCATTCCATTCCATTCCATTCCACTCCATTCCATTCCATTCCACTCCATTCCATTCCATTCCACTCCATTCCATTCCATTCCATCCCATTCCATCCCATTCCATTCCATTCCACTCCATTCCATTCCATTCCACTCCATTCCATTCTATTCCAACCCATTCCATCCCACTCCATTCCATTCCACTCCATTCCATCCCATTCCATTCCATTCCATTCCGTTCCATTCCATTCCATTCCGTTCCATTCCATTCCATTCCATTCCATTCCATTCCACTCTATTCCATTCCATTCTACTCCGGTTGATTCCATACTGTTCCGTTCCGTCCCGTCCCGTCCCTTCCCGTCCCTTCCCTTCCCATTCCGTTCCGTTCTACTCGGGTTGATTCAATGCCATTCTATTCCATTCCATTCCATTACGTTCCGTTCTGCTATGTTCCGCGTTGTTCTGCTATGTTCTCCTATGTTCTGCTATGTTCCGCTATGTTCCGCTATTTTCTGCTATGTTCCGCTATGTTCCGCGTTGTTCTGCTATGTTCCGCTATGTTCTGCTATGTTCTGCTATGTTCCGCGTCGATCTATGTTCTGCGTCGATCCAATCCATTCCATTCTACTTGGGTTGATTCCTTTCCATTCCATTCCATTCCATTCCATTCCATTCAATTCCATTCCATTCCATTCTAGTCGGGTTGATTCCATTCCATTCCATTTCATTCCGTTCAATTCCAATCCATTCCATTCTACACGAGTTCATTCCATTCCATTCCATTATTGCATTCCATTCCATTCCATTCCATTCCACTCCATTCCATTCCATTTCATTCCATTCCATTCCATTCCATTCCATTCCATTCCATTCCATTCCATTCCATTCCATTCCATTCCATTCCTTTCCATTCCATTCCATTCCATTCCATTCCATTCCATTCCATTCCATTCCATTCCATTCCATTCCATTCCATTCCATTCCATTCCAATCTACTCCATTCCATTCCATTCCATTCCATTCTACTCGGGTTGATTCCTTTCTGTTCCATTCTGTCCCATCCCGTCCCGTCCCGTCCCGTCCCTTTCCATTCTACTCGGGTTTTTTCCATTCCATTCCATTCCGATCCGTTCCGTTTCGTTCATTTCCATTCCGTTCTGTTCCATTCCGTTCCGTTCTACTCGGGTTGATTCAATTCCACTCTATTCCACTCCATTCCATTCCGTTCCATTCCGCTTTTTTCAGCGTCTTTCTACTCGGTTTGATTCAAATCCATTCTATTCCATTGCATTCCATTCCATTCCATTCCATTCCATTCCATTGTACTCGGGTTGATTCCATTCCATTCCATTCCATTCCATTCCATTCTATTCCAGTCCTTTCCATTCCATTCTACTCGGGTTGATTCCATTCCATTCAATTCCATTCCATTCCATTCCATTCCATTCCATTAAATTCCACTCCAATCCATTCCATTCTACTCGGGTTGACTCCACTGTATTCCACTCCATTCCAGTCCATTCCATTCCATTCCATTCCATTCCAATCCTTTCCATTCCATTCCATTCCTTTGCATTCCATTCTAATAGGGTTGATTCCATTCTGTTCCGTGCCGTCCCGTCCCGTCCCATCCCGGCCCATCCTATTCCGTTCTACTCGGGTTGATTCCATTCCATTCCGTTCTGTTCTGTTCCATTCCGTTCCATTCTACTCGAGTTGATTCAATTCCATTCTATTCCATTCCATTCCATTCCGTTCCATTCCGCTTTGTTCCACGTCGAACTACACGGGTTGATTCAATTCCATTCTATTCCATCCCTTTCCATCCCATTCCATTCCATTCCGTTCTACTCGGGTTGATTCCATTCCGTTCCATTCTGTTCCTTTCCATTCCGTCCCATCCCGACCCTTCCCATCCCGTCCCGTCCCGTCCCGTCCCTTTCCGTTCCACTCGGGTTGATTCAGTTCCATTGCATTACATTCCATTACATTCCATTCTGTTCTGCTACTTTCTGCGTCATTCTACTCGGGTTGATTCAGTTCCATTCTATTCCATTGAATTCCATTCCATTCCATTCCATTCTACTCGGGTTGATTCCATTAAATTCCATTCCATTCCATTCCATTCCATTCCCTTCCATTCTATTCCATTCCACTCGGTTTCATTCAATTCTATTCTTTTCCATTCCATTCCGTTCCGTTCCATTCCTTTCCGTTCCGTTCCTTTCCGTTCCTTTCCATTCCGTTCTACGTGGGTTGATTCAATTCAATTCTATTGCTTTCCATTCCATTCCATTCCATTCCATAGTACTCGGGTTGATTCCACTCCATTTCATTCCATTCCGTTCCATTCCATTCCATTCCATTCCATTCCAGTCCTTTCCATTCCATTCTACTTGGGTTGATTCCATTCCACTCCATTCCATTCCATTCCATTCCATTCCATTCCATTCCACTCCATTCCATTCCAGTCCATTCCATTCTACTCGTGTTGATTCCATTCCATTTCATTCCATTCCATTCCAGTCCATTGCATTCGATTCTACTCGGGTTGATTCCATTCCATTCCATTCCATTCCATTCCATTCCATTCCATGCCATTCCACTCGGGTTGTTTCCATTCCATTCCATTCCATTCCATTCCATTCCATTCCATTCCATTCCATTCCATTCCATTCCATTCCATTCCATTCCATTCCATTCCATTCCATTCCATTCCATTCCATTCGATTGCATTCCATTCCATTCCATTCCATTCCATTCCATTCCATTCCATTCCATTCCATTCCATTCTATTCCATTGATTTCCATTCCATTCAATTCCATTCCATTCCGTTCTACTCAGGTTGATTCCATTCCATTCCATTCCATTCCATTCCATTCCATTCCATTCCATTCCCTTCCATTCCATTCCATTCCACTCGGGTTCATTCAATTCTATTCTTTTCCATTCCATTCCATTCCGTTCCATTCCTTTCCATTCCGTTCCTTTCCATTCCTTTCCATTCCCTTCTACGTGGTTTGATTCAATTCAATTCTATTCCATTCCATTCCATTCCATTCCATTCCATAATACTCAGGTTGATGCCTCTCCATTCCATTCCATTCCGTTCCATTCCATTCCATTCCATTCCACTCCATTCCAGTCCATTCCATTCTACTCGTGTTGATTCCATTCCATTTCATTCCATTCCATTCAAGTCCATTCCATTCTATTCTACTCGGGTTGATTCCATTCCTTTCTGTTCCATTCCATACCATTCCATTCCATTCCATTCCATTCCATTCCATTGCATTCCATTCCATGCCATTCCACTCGGGTTGATTCCATTCCATTCCATTCCATTCCATTCCATTCCATTCCATTCCATTCCACTAGGATTGATTCCTTTCCGTTCCGTTCTGTCCCGTCCCTTCCCATCCCTTTCCGTCATATCCCGTCCCGTCCCGTCGCGTTCTGTTCTACATGGGTTGATTCCATGCCTTTCCATTCCGTTCTACTCGGGTTGATCCCATTCCATTCCGTTCCGTTCCGTTCCTTTCTGTTCCGTTCCGTTCCGTTCCGTTCTGTTCCATTCCGTTCCATTCTGCTCGGGTTGATTCAATTCCATTCTATTCCATTCCATTCCATTCCGTTCCGTTCCGCTATGTTCCGTGTCGATCTACTCGGGTTGCTTCAAATCCATTCTATTCCATTCCATTCCTTCCCATTCCATTCCATTCCGTTCTACTCGGGTGGATTCCATTCCGTTCCGTTCCGTTCCGTTACATCCCTTCCCAAACCGTCCCATCCCGTCTCGTCCCATCCCGTCCCGTCCTGTTCCGTTCTACTCGGGTTGATTCCATTCTGCTCCATTCCATTCCGTTCCGTTCTGTTCCTTTCCATTCCATTCCTTTCCGTTCCGTTCCATTCCATTCCACTCGGGATGATTCAATTCCATTCTATTACATTCCATTACATTCCATTCTGTTCCGCTACATTCCTCGTCGTTCTACTCGGGTTGATTCAATTCAATTCTATTGCATTGAATTCCATTCCATTCTATTCCATTGAATTCAATTCCATTCCGTTCCATTACATTCCATTCCTTTCTACTCTGGTTGATTCCATTCCATTCCATTTTATTCCATTCTACTTGGGTAGATTCCATTCCATTCCATTCCATTCCTTTCCATTCCATTCCATTCCATTCCATTCCATTCCATTCCATTCCATTCCATTCCTTTCCATTCCATTCCATTCCATTCCATTCCATTCCATTCCATTCCTTTCCATTCCATTCCATTCCATTCCATTCCATTCCGTTCTACTCGAGTAGATTCCATTCCTTTCCATTCCATTCCATTCCATTCCATTCCATTCCATTCCATTCCATTCCATTCCATTACACTCCATTCTACTCGGGTTGATTTCATTCTATTCCATTCCATTCCATTCCATTCCATTCCATTCCATTCCATTCCATTTCATTCCATTCCATTTCATTCCATTCCATTCCATTCCATTCCATTCTACTCGGGTTGATTCCATTCCATTCCATTCCATTATTCCATTCCATTCCATTCCATTCTACTCGGGTTGACTCCATTCTGTTCCGTACCGTCCCATTCTTTCCCGTCCCGTCCCATACCATCCCGTCCCGTTCCATTCTACTCAGGTTGATTCCATTCCATTCCATTCCGTTCCCTTCCTTTCCGTTCGGTTCTGATCCGTTCCGTTCCATTCCATTCTGTTCCATTCTGTTCCGTTCTACTCGGGTTGATTCCATTCCATTCCATTCCATTCCATTCCATTCCATTCCACTCGGGTTGATTCCATTCCATTCCATTCCATTCCATTCCATTCCATTCCATTCCATTCCATTATTCCATTCCATTCCATTCCATTCTACTCGGGTTGATTCCATTCTGTTCCGTTCCGTCCCGTCCCGTCCCGTCCCGTCCCGTCTCGTCCTGTCCAGTCCCGTCCCGTTCCGTTCTACTGGGGTTGATTCCATTCCATTCTGTTCCTTTCCGTTCCGTTCTTTTCTGTTCCATTCCCTTCTGTTCCATTCCGTTCCCTTCTAATCGAGTTGATTCAATTCCATTCTGTTCCGTTCCATTCCATTCCGTTCCGTTTCGCTATGTTCCGCATCAATCTACTCGGGTTGATTCAATTCCATTCTCTTCCATTCCATTCCATTCCATTCCATTCCATTCGGTTCTACACGGGTTGATTCCATTCCATTCCGTTCCGTTCTGTCCCATCCCGTCCCGACCCGTCCCGTCCCGTACAGTCCCGACCCGTCCCGTCCTGTCCCATTCCGTTCTACTCGTTTTGATTCCATTCTTTTCCGTTCCATTCTGTTCCATTCTGTTGTGTTCCGTTGCTTTCGGTTCCGTTCCTTTCCATTACATTTCATTCCATTCCACTCGGGTTGATTCAATTCCATTCTATTACTTTCCATTACATTCCGTTAGGTTCCGCTAAGTTTTGCGTCGTACTATTCTGGTTGACTCAGTTCCATTCTATTGAATTGAATTCCATTCCACTCTATTCCATTCCATTCCATTCCATTCCATTCCATTCCATTCCATTCCATTCCATTCCATTCCACACGGGTTGATTCCATTCCATTCCATTCCATTCCATTCCGTTCTACTCGGGTTGATTGCATTCCACTCCATTCCATTCCATTCCATTCCATTCCATTCCATTCCATTCCATTCCATTCCATTCCACTCGGGTTGATTACATTCTGTTCCGTTCCATCCTGTCCCGTCCCGTCCTGTCCCGTGTCGTCCCGTCCCGTCCCGTTCCGTTCTACTCGGGTTGATTCCATTCCATTCCATTCCGTTCCGTTCTGTTTCGTTCCTTTCCGTTCCGTTCCATTCTGTTCAATTCCGTTCCGTTCCATTCTGTTCCATTCCGTTCCGTTCTACTCGGGTTGATTCAATTCCACTCTAGCCCACTCCATTCCATTCCATTCCGTTCCGCATTGTTCCGCGTCGATCTACTCGGGTTGATTCAATTCCATTCTATTCCATTCCATTCCATTCCATTCCATTCCATTCCATTCCAGTCCTTTCCATTCCATTCTTCTCTGGTTGATTCCATTCCATTCCATTCCATTCCATTCCATTCCATTCCATTCCATTCCATTCCATTCCATTCCATTCTGTTCTACACGGGTTGATTCCATTCTGTTCCGTTCCGTTCCGTACCTTCCCGTCCCGTCCCGTCCCAACCCGTCCCGTCCCGTCCCGTCCCGACCCGTCCCATCCCGTCCCCTTCCGTTCTACACGTTTTGATTCCACTCCGTTCCGTTCCGTTCTGTTCCATTCTGTTCCGTTCCGTTCCTTTCGGTTCCATTCCTTTCCATTCCGTTTCATTCCATTCCACTCGGGTTGATTCAATTCCATTATATTACTTTCCATTACATTCCGTTCCGTTCCGCTACGTTCTGCGTCGTACTATTCTGGTTGACTCAGTTCCATTCTATTGAATTGAATTCCATTCCACTCCATTCCATTCCATTCCATTCCATTCATTCCATTCCATTCCATTCCGTTCCACACGGGTTGATTCCATTCCATTCCATTCCATTCCATTCCATTCCATTCCATTCCATTCCATTCCATTCCATTCCATTCCTTTCCGTTCTACTCGGGTTGATTGCATTCCACTGCATTCCATTCCATTCCATTCCATTGCATTCCATTCCATTCCATTCTACTCGGGTTGATTCTATTCTGTTCCGTTCCATCCCGTCCTGTCCCATCCCGTCCCGTCCCGCCCCGTCCCTTCCCGTTCCGTTCTACTTGGATTGATTCCATTCTATTCCGTTCCTTTCCATTGCGTTCCGTTCCTTTCCATTCCGTTCTGTTCCATTCCGTTCCATTCTACTCGGGTTGATTCAATTCCATTCTGTTTCATTCCATTCCATTTCGTTCCATTTCACTACGTTCCGCGTCGATCTACTCGGGTTGATTCTATTCCATTCTATTCCATTCCATTTCATTCCATTCCATTCCATTCCATTCCATTCCATTCCCTTCCATTCCATTCCATTCCACTCAGGTTCATTCAATTCTATTCTTTTCCATTCCATTCCGTTCCGTTCCATTCCTTTCCATTCTGTTCCTTTCCATTCCTTTCCATTCCGTTCTACTTGGGTTGATTCAATTCAATTCTATTCCATTCCATTCCATTCCATTCCATAGTACTCGGTTTGATTCCACTCCATTCCATTCCATTCCGTTCCATTCCGTTCCATTCCATTCCAGTCCATTCCATTCCATTCTACTTTGGTTGATTCCATTCCATTCCATTCCATTCCATTTCATTCCATTCCATTCCATTCCACTCCATTCCATTCCAGTCCATTCCATTCTACTCGTGTTGATTCCATTCCATTTCATTCCATTCCATTCCAGTCCATTCCATTCGATTCTACTCGGGTTGATTCCATTCCATTCCATTCCATTCCATTCCATTCCATTCCATTCCATTCCATTCCATTCCATGCCATTCCACTCGGGTTGATTCCATTCCATTCCATTCCATTCCATTGCATTCCATTCCATTCCATTCTATTCCATTCCGTTCCATTCCACTCCCATCCGTTCCATTCTATTCGGGTTGATTCCATTCCATTCCTTTCCATTCCGTTCCTTTCTGTTCCGTTCCGTTCCGTTCCTTTCTGTTCCATTCTGTTCCATTCTATTCGGGTTGATTCAATTCCATTATATTCCATTCAATTCCATTCCGTTCTGCTCGGGTTGATTCAATTCCATTCTATTCTGTTCCATTCCATTCCATTCTGTTCCGCTATGTTCCACGTCGATCTACCTGGGCTGATTCAATTCCATTCCATTCCATTCCATTCCATTCCATTCCATTCCATTCCATTCCATTCCATTCCATTCCGTTCTACTCGAGTTGATTGCATTCCACTGCATTCCATTCCATTCCATTCCATTCCATTCCATTCCATTCCATTCCATTCCATTCCATTCCATTCTACTCGGGTTGATTCTATTCTGTTCCGTTCCGTCCCGTCCTGTCCCATCCCGTCCCGTCCCGCCCCGTCCCGTCCCGTTCCGTTCTACTCGGATTGATTCCATTTTATTCCGTTCCTTTCCATTGCGTTCCGTTCCGTTCCGTTCCGTTCTGTTCCATTCCGTTCCATACTACTCGGGTTGATTCAATTTCATTCTGTTCCATTCCATTCCATTTCGTTCCGTTTCACTACGTTCCACGTCGATCTACTCGGGTTGATTCTATTCCATTCCATTCGATTTCATTCCATTCCATTCCATTCCATTCCACTCCATTCCATTCCATTCCATTCCATTCCATTCCATTCCATTCTACTCGGTTTGATTCAATTGCATTCTATTGCATTCCATTCCATTCCGTTCCGTTCCGTTCCGTTCCATTCCATTCTACTCGGGTTGATTCAATTCAATTCTATTCCATTCCATTCCATTCCATTCCATTCCAGTCCATTCCATTCCATTCCATTCTATTCCATTCCATTCCATTACAATCCATTCCAATCCATTCCATTCTAATCGGGTTGATTCCATTCCATTGCTTTCCATTCCATTCCATTCCATTCCATTCCATTCCATTCCATTCCATTCCATTCCATTCCATTCCTTTCTACTCGGGTTGATTCCATTCCATTCCATTCCATTGCATTCCATTCCATTCCATTCCATTCCATTCCATTCCATTCCATTCCATTCCATTCCATTCCATTCCAGTCCATTCCATTCCATTCCATTCCATTCCATTCCATTCCATTCCATTCCATTCCATTCCATTCCATTCCACCCGGGTTGATTCCATTCCATTCCATTGCATTCCATTCCATTCCATTCCACTCCATTCCATTCCATTCCAGTCCATTCCATTCCATTCTTCTCTGGTTGAATCCATTCCATTCTATTCCATTCCATTCCATTCCATTATATTCCATTCCATTCCATTCCACTCCCATCCGTTCCGTTCTATTCGGGTTGATTCCATTCCATTCCTTTCCATTCCGTTCCTTTCTGTTCCATTTCGTTCCGTTCCTTTCTGTTCCATTCTGTTCCATTCTACTCGGGTTGATTCAATTCCATTCTATTCCATTCAATTCAATTCCGTTCTACTCGGGTTGATTCAATTCCATTCTATTCTGTTCCATTCCATTCCATTCTGTTCCGCTATGTTCCGCGTCGATCTACCTGGGCTGATTCCATTCCATTCCATTCCATTCCATTGCATTCCATTCCATTCCATTGCATTGCATTCCATTCCATTCCATTCCATTGCATTCCATTCCATTCCATTCCTTTCCATTCCTTTCATTCCATTCCATTCCATTCCATTCCATTCTGCTCGGGTTGATTCCATTCCATTCCATTCCATTCCATTCCATTCCATTCCATTCCATTCCATTCCATTGTACTCTGGTTGATTCCATTCCATTCCATTCCATTCCATTCCATTCCATTCCATTCCATTCCATTCCATTCCATTCCATTCCATTCCATTCAATTCCATTCCATTCCTCTCCACTCCATTCCATTCTACTTGTTTTGATTCCACTCCATTCTATTCCATTCCGTTCCATTCCACTCCCATCTGTTCCATTCTATTCGGGTTGATTCCACTCCATTCCTTTCCATTCCGTTCCTTTCCGTTCCGTTCCGTTCTGTTCCCTTCTGTTCCATTCTGTGCCATTCTACTCGGGTTGATTCAATTCCATTCAATTCCATTCAATTCCATTCCGTTCTACTCGGGTTGATTCAAATCCATTCTATTCCATTCCATTCCATTCCATTCTGTTCCTCTATGTTCCGCGTCGATCTACCTGGGCTGATTCAATTCCATTCCATTCCATTCCATTGCATTCCATTCCATTCCATTCCATTCCATTCCATTCCATTCCATTCCGTTCCATTCCATTCCATTCAATTGCATTCCGTTCCATTCCATTGTATTCCATTCCATTCCAATCCATTCCATTCTATTCCAATCCATTCCATTCCACTCCTATCCGTTCCGCTCTATTCGGGTTGATTCCATTCCATTCCTTTCCATTCCGTTCCTTTCTGTTCCGTTCCGTTCCATTCCTTTCTGTTCCATTCTGTTCCATTCTACTCGGGTTGATTCAATTCCATTCTATTCCATTCAATTCCATTCCGTTCTACTCGGGTTGATTCAATTCCATTCTTTTCTGTTCCATTCCATTCCATTCTGTTCCGCTATGTTCCGCGTCAATCTATCTGGGCTGATTCCATTCCATTCCATTCCATTCCATTGCATTCCATTCCATTCCATTCCATTCCATTCCATTCCATTCCATTCCATTCCATTCCATTGCATTCCATTCCATTCCATTCCATTCCATTCCATTGCATTCCATTCCATTCCATTCCATTGCATTCCATTCCATTCCATTCCATTCCATTCCATTCCATTGCATTCCATTCCATTCCATTCCATTCTATTCCATTCCATTCCAATCCTTTCCATTCCATTCCATTCCATTCCGTTCTACTAGGGTAGATTCCATTCCATTCCGTTCCGATCCGTTCCATCCCGTCCTGATCCGTCCCGTACCATCCTGTCCCGTTCCGTTCTACTCGGGTTGATTCCATTCCGTTGCTTTCCGTTCTGTTCCGTTTCTTTCCGTTCCTTTCCATTCCGTACCTTTCCGATCAGTTTCGTTCCATTCCACTCAGTTTGATTCAATTCCATTCTATTGGATTCCATTACATTCCAATCCGTTCCGCTACGTTCCGCGTCGTTCTACTCGGGTTGATTCAATTCCATTCTATTCCATTGAATTCCATTCCATTCCATTCCGTTACATTCCATTCCGTTCTACTCGGGTTGATTCTATTAAATTCTATTCCATTCCATTCCATTCCATTCCATTCCATTCCATTCCATTCCATTCCATTCCATTCCATTCCATTCCATTCCGTTCCACTCGGGTTGATTCCATGCCATTCAGTTCCGTTCAGTTCCATCCAGTCCCGTCCCATCCCGTCCCGCCCCAACCGGTCCCGTCCCGTTGCGTTCCGTTCTACTCGGGTTGGTTCCATTCCATTCCGTTCCGTTCCGTTCAATTCCGTTCCGTTCCATTCCTTTCCGTTCCGTGCCTTTCCGTTCCGTTCCGTTGTGTTCCACTCGGGTTGACTCAATTCCATTCTATTACATTCCATAACATTCCGTTCCGTTCCGCTACGTTCTGCGTCGTACTACTCGGGTTGATTCAATTCCGTTCTATTCTAATGAATTCCATTCCATTCCGTTCCATTCCATTCCATTCTATTCCATTCCATTCCATTCTACTCGGTTTGATTCAATTGCATTCTATTGCATTCCATTCCATTCAATTCCATTCCATTCCATTCCATTCCATTCCGTTCCAGTCCGTTCCATTCCATTCCAGTCCTCTCCATTAAATTCTACTCTGGTTGATTCCATTCCATTCTATTCCATTCCATTCCGTTCCATTACATTAAATTCCATTCCATTCCATTCCATTCTACTCGGGTTGATTCCATTCCATTCCATTCCATTCCATTCCATTCCATTCCATTCGGGTTGATTCAATTCCATTCTATTCCAATCCATTCCATTGTACTCGGGTTGATTCCATTCCATTCCGTTCCATTCCATTCCATTCCATTCCATTCCATTCCATTCCATTCTACTCGGGTTGATTCCATTCAGTTCCAATCCATTCCATTCCATTCCATTCCATTCCATTCCATTCCATTCCATTCCATTCCATTCCATTCCATTCAGTTCTACTCAGGTTGATTCCATTCCGTTCCATTCGGTTCCTTTCCGTCCCATCCCGGCCCATCCCGTCCCGTTCTACTCGCGTGGATTCCTTTGTGTTCCTTTCCGTTCCGTTCCATTCCACTAGGGTTGATTCAATTCGATTCTATTACATTCAATTACATTCCATTCCGTTCCGCTACGTTCCGCGTCGTTCTACTCGGGTTGATTCAATTCAATTCTATTGCATAGAATTCCATTCCATTCCATTCCATTGAATTCAATTCCATTCCGTTCCATTACATTCCATTCCTTTCTACTCTGGTTGATTCCTTTCCATTCCATTTTATTCCATTCTACTTGGGTAGATTCCATTCCATTCCATTCCATTCCTTTCCATTCCATTCCATTCCATTCCATTCCATTCCATTCCGTTCTACTCGAGTAGATTCCATTCCTTTCCATTCCATTCCATTCCATTCCATTCCATTCCATTCCATTCCATTCCATTACACTCCAATCTACTCGGGTTGATTTCATTCTATTCCATTCCATTCCATTCCATTCCATTCCATTCCATTCCATTCCATTCCATTCCATTCCATTCCATTCCATTCCATTCCATTCCATTCCATTTCATTCCATTCCATTCCATTCCATTCCATTCTACTCGGGTTGATTCCATTCCATTCCATTCCATTATTCCATTCCATTCCATTCCATTCTACTCGGGTTGACTCCATTCTGTTCCGTACCATCCCATTCTTTCCCGTCCCGTCCCATACCATCCCGTCCCGTTCCGTTCTACTCAGGTTGATTCCATTCCATTCCATTCCGTTCTCTTCCTTTCCGTTCGGTTCTGATCCGTTCCGTTCCATTCCATTCTGTTCCATTCTGTTCCGTTCTACTCGGGTTGATTCCATTCCATTCCATTCCATTCCATTCCATTCCATTCCATTCCATTCCATTCCATTCCATTCCATTCCACTCGGGTTGATTCAATTCCATTCTATTCAATTCCATTCCGTTCTATTCCATTCCGTTCCGTACCATTGGTTTCCATTCCGTTCTACTCGGGTTGATTCAATTCACTTCTATTCCATCCCATTCCCTTCCATTCCATTCCTTTCCATTACATTGTACTCGGGTTGATTCCATTCCATTCCATTCCATTCCATTCCATTCCATTCCATTCCACTCCATTCCATTCCAGTCCATTCCATTCCATTCCACTCCATTCCATTCCATTCCACTCCATTCCATTCCATTCCATCCCATTCCATCCCATTCCATTCCATTCCACTCCATTCCATTCCATTCCACTCCATTCCATTCTATTCCATCCCATTCCATCCCACTCCATTCCATTCCACTCCATTCCATCCCATTCCATTCCATTCCATTCCGATCCATTCCATTCCATTCCAGTCCATTCCATTCCTTTCTACTCGGGTTGATTCCATTCCATTCCATTCCATTCCGTTGTACTCGTGTTGATTCCATTGCATTCCATTCCGTTCCATTCCACTCCATTCCATTCCAGTCCATTCCATTCCATTCTACTCGGGTTGATTCCATTCCATTCCATTCCATTCCATTCCATTCCATTCCATTCCATTCCACTTAGGTTGATTCCATTCTGTTCCGTTCCGTCCCGTCCCGTCCTGTCCGTTCATGTCCTGTCCCGTCCCGTTCCATTCTACTCTGGTTGATTCCATTCCATTCTGTTCCATTCCGTTCCATTCCGTTCCGTTCCGTTCCATTCAGTTCCGTTCTGTTTCATTCCACTCCGTTCCACTCGGGTTCATTCAATTCCATTCTATTCCATTCCATTCCATTACGTTCTGTTCCGCTATGTTCTGCGTCGATGTACTCAGTTTGATTCAATGCTATTTTCTTCCATTCCATTCCATTCCATTCCATTCCATTCCATTCCATTCCATTCCATTCCATTCCATTCCATTCCATTCTGTTCTACTCGTGTTTATTCCTTTCCGTTCCGGTCTGTTCCGTCCGTCCCGACCCATCCCGTCCCGTCCCGTCCCGTTCCGTTCTACTCGGGTTGATTCCATTCCATTCTGCTCCTTTTCGTTCCGTTCCGTTCCGTTACATTCCGTTCTGTTCAATTCCGTTCCGTTCTACTCGGGTTGATTCAATTCCATTCTGTTCCATTCCATTCCATTCCGTTCTGTTTTGCTATGATCCGCGTCATTCTACTCGGGTTGATTCAATTCCGTTCTATTCCATTCTGTTCCATTCCATTCCATTCCATTCCATTCCATTCCATTCCATTCCATTCCGCTCTACTCTGGTTGATTCCATTCCGTTCTGTTCCGTTCCGTCCAGTCCCGTCCCGACACATCCCGTCCCGTCCCGACCCGTCCCTTCCCGTCCCGTTCCCCTCTACTCTTGTTGATTCCATTCCGTTCTGTTCCGTTCCATTCCATTCTGATCTGTTCCATTCCGTTACTTTCCGTTCCATTCCTTTCCGTTCCGTTCCGTTCCATTCCATTCCACTCGGGTTGATTCAATTCCATTCTACTACTTTCCATTACATTCCGTTCCGTTCCACTACGTTCTGTGTCGTACTACTCAGGTTGATTCAATTCCATTCTATTCCATTGAATTCCATTGAATTCCATTGAATTCCATTCCATTCCATTCCGTTCCATTCCACTCCATTCCATTCCATTCTACACGGGTTTATTCCATTCCATTCCATTCCATTCCATTCCATTCCATTCCATTCCATTCCATTCCATTCCATTCCATTCTACTCGGTTTGATTCAATTCCATTCTATTCCATTCCATTCCGTTCTATTCCATTCCGTTCCGTACCATTGGTTTCCATTCCGTTCTACTCGGGTTGATTCAATTCACTTCTATTCCATCCCATTCCCTTCCATTCCATTCCTTTCCATTCCATTGTACTCGGGTTGATTCCATTCCATTCCATTCCATTCCATTCCATTCCATTCTATTCCATTCCATTCCAGTCCATTCCATTCCATTCTACTCGGGTTGATTCCATTCCATTCCATTCCATTCCATTCCATTCCATTCCATTCCATTCCATTCCACTCCATTCCATTCCATTCCACTCCATTCCATTCCATTCCACTCCATTCCATTCCATTCCATCCCATTCCATCCCATTCCATTCCATTCCACTCCATTCCATTCCATTCCACTCCATTCCATTCTATTCCAACCCATTCCATCCCACTCCATTCCATTCCACTCCATTCCATCCCATTCCATTCCATTCCATTCCGTTCCATTCCATTCCATTCCGTTCCATTCCATTCCATTCCATTCCATTCCATTCCACTCTATTCCATTCCATTCTACTCCGGTTGATTCCATACTGTTCCGTTCCGTCCCGTCCCGTCCCTTCCCGTCCCTTCCCTTCCCATTCCGTTCCGTTCTACTCGGGTTGATTCAATGCCATTCTATTCCATTCCATTCCATTACGTTCCGTTCTGCTATGTTCCGCGTTGTTCTGCTATGTTCTCCTATGTTCTGCTATGTTCCGCTATGTTCCGCTATTTTCTGCTATGTTCCGCTATGTTCCGCGTTGTTCTGCTATGTTCCGCTATGTTCTGCTATGTTCTGCTATGTTCCGCGTCGATCTATGTTCTGCGTCGATCCAATCCATTCCATTCTACTTGGGTTGATTCCTTTCCATTCCATTCCATTCCATTCCATTCCATTCAATTCCATTCCATTCCATTCTAGTCGGGTTGATTCCATTCCATTCCATTTCATTCCGTTCAATTCCAATCCATTCCATTCTACACGAGTTCATTCCATTCCATTCCATTATTGCATTCCATTCCATTCCATTCCATTCCACTCCATTCCATTCCATTTCATTCCATTCCATTCCATTCCATTCCATTCCATTCCATTCCATTCCATTCCATTCCATTCCATTCCATTCCTTTCCATTCCATTCCATTCCATTCCATTCCATTCCATTCCATTCCATTCCATTCCATTCCATTCCATTCCATTCCATTCCATTCCAATCTACTCCATTCCATTCCATTCCATTCCATTCTACTCGGGTTGATTCCTTTCTGTTCCATTCTGTCCCATCCCGTCCCGTCCCGTCCCGTCCCTTTCCATTCTACTCGGGTTTTTTCCATTCCATTCCATTCCGATCCGTTCCGTTTCGTTCATTTCCATTCCGTTCTGTTCCATTCCGTTCCGTTCTACTCGGGTTGATTCAATTCCACTCTATTCCACTCCATTCCATTCCGTTCCATTCCGCTTTTTTCAGCGTCTTTCTACTCGGTTTGATTCAAATCCATTCTATTCCATTGCATTCCATTCCATTCCATTCCATTCCATTCCATTGTACTCGGGTTGATTCCATTCCATTCCATTCCATTCCATTCCATTCTATTCCAGTCCTTTCCATTCCATTCTACTCGGGTTGATTCCATTCCATTCAATTCCATTCCATTCCATTCCATTCCATTCCATTAAATTCCACTCCAATCCATTCCATTCTACTCGGGTTGACTCCACTGTATTCCACTCCATTCCAGTCCATTCCATTCCATTCCATTCCATTCCAATCCTTTCCATTCCATTCCATTCCTTTGCATTCCATTCTAATAGGGTTGATTCCATTCTGTTCCGTGCCGTCCCGTCCCGTCCCATCCCGGCCCATCCTATTCCGTTCTACTCGGGTTGATTCCATTCCATTCCGTTCTGTTCTGTTCCATTCCGTTCCATTCTACTCGAGTTGATTCAATTCCATTCTATTCCATTCCATTCCATTCCGTTCCATTCCGCTTTGTTCCACGTCGAACTACACGGGTTGATTCAATTCCATTCTATTCCATCCCTTTCCATCCCATTCCATTCCATTCCGTTCTACTCGGGTTGATTCCATTCCGTTCCATTCTGTTCCTTTCCATTCCGTCCCATCCCGACCCTTCCCATCCCGTCCCGTCCCGTCCCGTCCCTTTCCGTTCCACTCGGGTTGATTCAGTTCCATTGCATTACATTCCATTACATTCCATTCTGTTCTGCTACTTTCTGCGTCATTCTACTCGGGTTGATTCAGTTCCATTCTATTCCATTGAATTCCATTCCATTCCATTCCATTCTACTCGGGTTGATTCCATTAAATTCCATTCCATTCCATTCCATTCCATTCCCTTCCATTCTATTCCATTCCACTCGGTTTCATTCAATTCTATTCTTTTCCATTCCATTCCGTTCCGTTCCATTCCTTTCCGTTCCGTTCCTTTCCGTTCCTTTCCATTCCGTTCTACGTGGGTTGATTCAATTCAATTCTATTGCTTTCCATTCCATTCCATTCCATTCCATAGTACTCGGGTTGATTCCACTCCATTTCATTCCATTCCGTTCCATTCCATTCCATTCCATTCCATTCCAGTCCTTTCCATTCCATTCTACTTGGGTTGATTCCATTCCACTCCATTCCATTCCATTCCATTCCATTCCATTCCATTCCACTCCATTCCATTCCAGTCCATTCCATTCTACTCGTGTTGATTCCATTCCATTTCATTCCATTCCATTCCAGTCCATTGCATTCGATTCTACTCGGGTTGATTCCATTCCATTCCATTCCATTCCATTCCATTCCATTCCATGCCATTCCACTCGGGTTGTTTCCATTCCATTCCATTCCATTCCATTCCATTCCATTCCATTCCATTCCATTCCATTCCATTCCATTCCATTCCATTCCATTCCATTCCATTCCATTCCATTCCATTCCATTCGATTGCATTCCATTCCATTCCATTCCATTCCATTCCATTCCATTCCATTCCATTCCATTCCATTCTATTCCATTGATTTCCATTCCATTCAATTCCATTCCATTCCGTTCTACTCAGGTTGATTCCATTCCATTCCATTCCATTCCATTCCATTCCATTCCATTCCATTCCCTTCCATTCCATTCCATTCCACTCGGGTTCATTCAATTCTATTCTTTTCCATTCCATTCCATTCCGTTCCATTCCTTTCCATTCCGTTCCTTTCCATTCCTTTCCATTCCCTTCTACGTGGTTTGATTCAATTCAATTCTATTCCATTCCATTCCATTCCATTCCATTCCATAATACTCAGGTTGATGCCTCTCCATTCCATTCCATTCCGTTCCATTCCATTCCATTCCATTCCACTCCATTCCAGTCCATTCCATTCTACTCGTGTTGATTCCATTCCATTTCATTCCATTCCATTCAAGTCCATTCCATTCTATTCTACTCGGGTTGATTCCATTCCTTTCTGTTCCATTCCATACCATTCCATTCCATTCCATTCCATTCCATTCCATTGCATTCCATTCCATGCCATTCCACTCGGGTTGATTCCATTCCATTCCATTCCATTCCATTCCATTCCATTCCATTCCATTCCACTAGGATTGATTCCTTTCCGTTCCGTTCTGTCCCGTCCCTTCCCATCCCTTTCCGTCATATCCCGTCCCGTCCCGTCGCGTTCTGTTCTACATGGGTTGATTCCATGCCTTTCCATTCCGTTCTACTCGGGTTGATCCCATTCCATTCCGTTCCGTTCCGTTCCTTTCTGTTCCGTTCCGTTCCGTTCCGTTCTGTTCCATTCCGTTCCATTCTGCTCGGGTTGATTCAATTCCATTCTATTCCATTCCATTCCATTCCGTTCCGTTCCGCTATGTTCCGTGTCGATCTACTCGGGTTGCTTCAAATCCATTCTATTCCATTCCATTCCTTCCCATTCCATTCCATTCCGTTCTACTCGGGTGGATTCCATTCCGTTCCGTTCCGTTCCGTTACATCCCTTCCCAAACCGTCCCATCCCGTCTCGTCCCATCCCGTCCCGTCCTGTTCCGTTCTACTCGGGTTGATTCCATTCTGCTCCATTCCATTCCGTTCCGTTCTGTTCCTTTCCATTCCATTCCTTTCCGTTCCGTTCCATTCCATTCCACTCGGGATGATTCAATTCCATTCTATTACATTCCATTACATTCCATTCTGTTCCGCTACATTCCTCGTCGTTCTACTCGGGTTGATTCAATTCAATTCTATTGCATTGAATTCCATTCCATTCTATTCCATTGAATTCAATTCCATTCCGTTCCATTACATTCCATTCCTTTCTACTCTGGTTGATTCCATTCCATTCCATTTTATTCCATTCTACTTGGGTAGATTCCATTCCATTCCATTCCATTCCTTTCCATTCCATTCCATTCCATTCCATTCCATTCCATTCCATTCCATTCCATTCCTTTCCATTCCATTCCATTCCATTCCATTCCATTCCATTCCATTCCTTTCCATTCCATTCCATTCCATTCCATTCCATTCCGTTCTACTCGAGTAGATTCCATTCCTTTCCATTCCATTCCATTCCATTCCATTCCATTCCATTCCATTCCATTCCATTCCATTACACTCCATTCTACTCGGGTTGATTTCATTCTATTCCATTCCATTCCATTCCATTCCATTCCATTCCATTCCATTCCATTTCATTCCATTCCATTTCATTCCATTCCATTCCATTCCATTCCATTCTACTCGGGTTGATTCCATTCCATTCCATTCCATTATTCCATTCCATTCCATTCCATTCTACTCGGGTTGACTCCATTCTGTTCCGTACCGTCCCATTCTTTCCCGTCCCGTCCCATACCATCCCGTCCCGTTCCATTCTACTCAGGTTGATTCCATTCCATTCCATTCCGTTCCCTTCCTTTCCGTTCGGTTCTGATCCGTTCCGTTCCATTCCATTCTGTTCCATTCTGTTCCGTTCTACTCGGGTTGATTCCATTCCATTCCATTCCATTCCATTCCATTCCATTCCACTCGGGTTGATTCCATTCCATTCCATTCCATTCCATTCCATTCCATTCCATTCCATTCCATTATTCCATTCCATTCCATTCCATTCTACTCGGGTTGATTCCATTCTGTTCCGTTCCGTCCCGTCCCGTCCCGTCCCGTCCCGTCTCGTCCTGTCCAGTCCCGTCCCGTTCCGTTCTACTGGGGTTGATTCCATTCCATTCTGTTCCTTTCCGTTCCGTTCTTTTCTGTTCCATTCCCTTCTGTTCCATTCCGTTCCCTTCTAATCGAGTTGATTCAATTCCATTCTGTTCCGTTCCATTCCATTCCGTTCCGTTTCGCTATGTTCCGCATCAATCTACTCGGGTTGATTCAATTCCATTCTCTTCCATTCCATTCCATTCCATTCCATTCCATTCGGTTCTACACGGGTTGATTCCATTCCATTCCGTTCCGTTCTGTCCCATCCCGTCCCGACCCGTCCCGTCCCGTACAGTCCCGACCCGTCCCGTCCTGTCCCATTCCGTTCTACTCGTTTTGATTCCATTCTTTTCCGTTCCATTCTGTTCCATTCTGTTGTGTTCCGTTGCTTTCGGTTCCGTTCCTTTCCATTACATTTCATTCCATTCCACTCGGGTTGATTCAATTCCATTCTATTACTTTCCATTACATTCCGTTAGGTTCCGCTAAGTTTTGCGTCGTACTATTCTGGTTGACTCAGTTCCATTCTATTGAATTGAATTCCATTCCACTCTATTCCATTCCATTCCATTCCATTCCATTCCATTCCATTCCATTCCATTCCATTCCATTCCACACGGGTTGATTCCATTCCATTCCATTCCATTCCATTCCGTTCTACTCGGGTTGATTGCATTCCACTCCATTCCATTCCATTCCATTCCATTCCATTCCATTCCATTCCATTCCATTCCATTCCACTCGGGTTGATTACATTCTGTTCCGTTCCATCCTGTCCCGTCCCGTCCTGTCCCGTGTCGTCCCGTCCCGTCCCGTTCCGTTCTACTCGGGTTGATTCCATTCCATTCCATTCCGTTCCGTTCTGTTTCGTTCCTTTCCGTTCCGTTCCATTCTGTTCAATTCCGTTCCGTTCCATTCTGTTCCATTCCGTTCCGTTCTACTCGGGTTGATTCAATTCCACTCTAGCCCACTCCATTCCATTCCATTCCGTTCCGCATTGTTCCGCGTCGATCTACTCGGGTTGATTCAATTCCATTCTATTCCATTCCATTCCATTCCATTCCATTCCATTCCATTCCAGTCCTTTCCATTCCATTCTTCTCTGGTTGATTCCATTCCATTCCATTCCATTCCATTCCATTCCATTCCATTCCATTCCATTCCATTCCATTCCATTCTGTTCTACACGGGTTGATTCCATTCTGTTCCGTTCCGTTCCGTACCTTCCCGTCCCGTCCCGTCCCAACCCGTCCCGTCCCGTCCCGTCCCGACCCGTCCCATCCCGTCCCCTTCCGTTCTACACGTTTTGATTCCACTCCGTTCCGTTCCGTTCTGTTCCATTCTGTTCCGTTCCGTTCCTTTCGGTTCCATTCCTTTCCATTCCGTTTCATTCCATTCCACTCGGGTTGATTCAATTCCATTATATTACTTTCCATTACATTCCGTTCCGTTCCGCTACGTTCTGCGTCGTACTATTCTGGTTGACTCAGTTCCATTCTATTGAATTGAATTCCATTCCACTCCATTCCATTCCATTCCATTCCATTCATTCCATTCCATTCCATTCCGTTCCACACGGGTTGATTCCATTCCATTCCATTCCATTCCATTCCATTCCATTCCATTCCATTCCATTCCATTCCATTCCATTCCTTTCCGTTCTACTCGGGTTGATTGCATTCCACTGCATTCCATTCCATTCCATTCCATTGCATTCCATTCCATTCCATTCTACTCGGGTTGATTCTATTCTGTTCCGTTCCATCCCGTCCTGTCCCATCCCGTCCCGTCCCGCCCCGTCCCTTCCCGTTCCGTTCTACTTGGATTGATTCCATTCTATTCCGTTCCTTTCCATTGCGTTCCGTTCCTTTCCATTCCGTTCTGTTCCATTCCGTTCCATTCTACTCGGGTTGATTCAATTCCATTCTGTTTCATTCCATTCCATTTCGTTCCATTTCACTACGTTCCGCGTCGATCTACTCGGGTTGATTCTATTCCATTCTATTCCATTCCATTTCATTCCATTCCATTCCATTCCATTCCATTCCATTCCCTTCCATTCCATTCCATTCCACTCAGGTTCATTCAATTCTATTCTTTTCCATTCCATTCCGTTCCGTTCCATTCCTTTCCATTCTGTTCCTTTCCATTCCTTTCCATTCCGTTCTACTTGGGTTGATTCAATTCAATTCTATTCCATTCCATTCCATTCCATTCCATAGTACTCGGTTTGATTCCACTCCATTCCATTCCATTCCGTTCCATTCCGTTCCATTCCATTCCAGTCCATTCCATTCCATTCTACTTTGGTTGATTCCATTCCATTCCATTCCATTCCATTTCATTCCATTCCATTCCATTCCACTCCATTCCATTCCAGTCCATTCCATTCTACTCGTGTTGATTCCATTCCATTTCATTCCATTCCATTCCAGTCCATTCCATTCGATTCTACTCGGGTTGATTCCATTCCATTCCATTCCATTCCATTCCATTCCATTCCATTCCATTCCATTCCATTCCATGCCATTCCACTCGGGTTGATTCCATTCCATTCCATTCCATTCCATTGCATTCCATTCCATTCCATTCTATTCCATTCCGTTCCATTCCACTCCCATCCGTTCCATTCTATTCGGGTTGATTCCATTCCATTCCTTTCCATTCCGTTCCTTTCTGTTCCGTTCCGTTCCGTTCCTTTCTGTTCCATTCTGTTCCATTCTATTCGGGTTGATTCAATTCCATTATATTCCATTCAATTCCATTCCGTTCTGCTCGGGTTGATTCAATTCCATTCTATTCTGTTCCATTCCATTCCATTCTGTTCCGCTATGTTCCACGTCGATCTACCTGGGCTGATTCAATTCCATTCCATTCCATTCCATTCCATTCCATTCCATTCCATTCCATTCCATTCCATTCCATTCCGTTCTACTCGAGTTGATTGCATTCCACTGCATTCCATTCCATTCCATTCCATTCCATTCCATTCCATTCCATTCCATTCCATTCCATTCCATTCTACTCGGGTTGATTCTATTCTGTTCCGTTCCGTCCCGTCCTGTCCCATCCCGTCCCGTCCCGCCCCGTCCCGTCCCGTTCCGTTCTACTCGGATTGATTCCATTTTATTCCGTTCCTTTCCATTGCGTTCCGTTCCGTTCCGTTCCGTTCTGTTCCATTCCGTTCCATACTACTCGGGTTGATTCAATTTCATTCTGTTCCATTCCATTCCATTTCGTTCCGTTTCACTACGTTCCACGTCGATCTACTCGGGTTGATTCTATTCCATTCCATTCGATTTCATTCCATTCCATTCCATTCCATTCCACTCCATTCCATTCCATTCCATTCCATTCCATTCCATTCCATTCTACTCGGTTTGATTCAATTGCATTCTATTGCATTCCATTCCATTCCGTTCCGTTCCGTTCCGTTCCATTCCATTCTACTCGGGTTGATTCAATTCAATTCTATTCCATTCCATTCCATTCCATTCCATTCCAGTCCATTCCATTCCATTCCATTCTATTCCATTCCATTCCATTACAATCCATTCCAATCCATTCCATTCTAATCGGGTTGATTCCATTCCATTGCTTTCCATTCCATTCCATTCCATTCCATTCCATTCCATTCCATTCCATTCCATTCCATTCCATTCCTTTCTACTCGGGTTGATTCCATTCCATTCCATTCCATTGCATTCCATTCCATTCCATTCCATTCCATTCCATTCCATTCCATTCCATTCCATTCCATTCCATTCCAGTCCATTCCATTCCATTCCATTCCATTCCATTCCATTCCATTCCATTCCATTCCATTCCATTCCATTCCACCCGGGTTGATTCCATTCCATTCCATTGCATTCCATTCCATTCCATTCCACTCCATTCCATTCCATTCCAGTCCATTCCATTCCATTCTTCTCTGGTTGAATCCATTCCATTCTATTCCATTCCATTCCATTCCATTATATTCCATTCCATTCCATTCCACTCCCATCCGTTCCGTTCTATTCGGGTTGATTCCATTCCATTCCTTTCCATTCCGTTCCTTTCTGTTCCATTTCGTTCCGTTCCTTTCTGTTCCATTCTGTTCCATTCTACTCGGGTTGATTCAATTCCATTCTATTCCATTCAATTCAATTCCGTTCTACTCGGGTTGATTCAATTCCATTCTATTCTGTTCCATTCCATTCCATTCTGTTCCGCTATGTTCCGCGTCGATCTACCTGGGCTGATTCCATTCCATTCCATTCCATTCCATTGCATTCCATTCCATTCCATTGCATTGCATTCCATTCCATTCCATTCCATTGCATTCCATTCCATTCCATTCCTTTCCATTCCTTTCATTCCATTCCATTCCATTCCATTCCATTCTGCTCGGGTTGATTCCATTCCATTCCATTCCATTCCATTCCATTCCATTCCATTCCATTCCATTCCATTGTACTCTGGTTGATTCCATTCCATTCCATTCCATTCCATTCCATTCCATTCCATTCCATTCCATTCCATTCCATTCCATTCCATTCCATTCAATTCCATTCCATTCCTCTCCACTCCATTCCATTCTACTTGTTTTGATTCCACTCCATTCTATTCCATTCCGTTCCATTCCACTCCCATCTGTTCCATTCTATTCGGGTTGATTCCACTCCATTCCTTTCCATTCCGTTCCTTTCCGTTCCGTTCCGTTCTGTTCCCTTCTGTTCCATTCTGTGCCATTCTACTCGGGTTGATTCAATTCCATTCAATTCCATTCAATTCCATTCCGTTCTACTCGGGTTGATTCAAATCCATTCTATTCCATTCCATTCCATTCCATTCTGTTCCTCTATGTTCCGCGTCGATCTACCTGGGCTGATTCAATTCCATTCCATTCCATTCCATTGCATTCCATTCCATTCCATTCCATTCCATTCCATTCCATTCCATTCCGTTCCATTCCATTCCATTCAATTGCATTCCGTTCCATTCCATTGTATTCCATTCCATTCCAATCCATTCCATTCTATTCCAATCCATTCCATTCCACTCCTATCCGTTCCGCTCTATTCGGGTTGATTCCATTCCATTCCTTTCCATTCCGTTCCTTTCTGTTCCGTTCCGTTCCATTCCTTTCTGTTCCATTCTGTTCCATTCTACTCGGGTTGATTCAATTCCATTCTATTCCATTCAATTCCATTCCGTTCTACTCGGGTTGATTCAATTCCATTCTTTTCTGTTCCATTCCATTCCATTCTGTTCCGCTATGTTCCGCGTCAATCTATCTGGGCTGATTCCATTCCATTCCATTCCATTCCATTGCATTCCATTCCATTCCATTCCATTCCATTCCATTCCATTCCATTCCATTCCATTCCATTGCATTCCATTCCATTCCATTCCATTCCATTCCATTGCATTCCATTCCATTCCATTCCATTGCATTCCATTCCATTCCATTCCATTCCATTCCATTCCATTGCATTCCATTCCATTCCATTCCATTCTATTCCATTCCATTCCAATCCTTTCCATTCCATTCCATTCCATTCCGTTCTACTAGGGTAGATTCCATTCCATTCCGTTCCGATCCGTTCCATCCCGTCCTGATCCGTCCCGTACCATCCTGTCCCGTTCCGTTCTACTCGGGTTGATTCCATTCCGTTGCTTTCCGTTCTGTTCCGTTTCTTTCCGTTCCTTTCCATTCCGTACCTTTCCGATCAGTTTCGTTCCATTCCACTCAGTTTGATTCAATTCCATTCTATTGGATTCCATTACATTCCAATCCGTTCCGCTACGTTCCGCGTCGTTCTACTCGGGTTGATTCAATTCCATTCTATTCCATTGAATTCCATTCCATTCCATTCCGTTACATTCCATTCCGTTCTACTCGGGTTGATTCTATTAAATTCTATTCCATTCCATTCCATTCCATTCCATTCCATTCCATTCCATTCCATTCCATTCCATTCCATTCCATTCCATTCCGTTCCACTCGGGTTGATTCCATGCCATTCAGTTCCGTTCAGTTCCATCCAGTCCCGTCCCATCCCGTCCCGCCCCAACCGGTCCCGTCCCGTTGCGTTCCGTTCTACTCGGGTTGGTTCCATTCCATTCCGTTCCGTTCCGTTCAATTCCGTTCCGTTCCATTCCTTTCCGTTCCGTGCCTTTCCGTTCCGTTCCGTTGTGTTCCACTCGGGTTGACTCAATTCCATTCTATTACATTCCATAACATTCCGTTCCGTTCCGCTACGTTCTGCGTCGTACTACTCGGGTTGATTCAATTCCGTTCTATTCTAATGAATTCCATTCCATTCCGTTCCATTCCATTCCATTCTATTCCATTCCATTCCATTCTACTCGGTTTGATTCAATTGCATTCTATTGCATTCCATTCCATTCAATTCCATTCCATTCCATTCCATTCCATTCCGTTCCAGTCCGTTCCATTCCATTCCAGTCCTCTCCATTAAATTCTACTCTGGTTGATTCCATTCCATTCTATTCCATTCCATTCCGTTCCATTACATTAAATTCCATTCCATTCCATTCCATTCTACTCGGGTTGATTCCATTCCATTCCATTCCATTCCATTCCATTCCATTCCATTCGGGTTGATTCAATTCCATTCTATTCCAATCCATTCCATTGTACTCGGGTTGATTCCATTCCATTCCGTTCCATTCCATTCCATTCCATTCCATTCCATTCCATTCCATTCTACTCGGGTTGATTCCATTCAGTTCCAATCCATTCCATTCCATTCCATTCCATTCCATTCCATTCCATTCCATTCCATTCCATTCCATTCCATTCAGTTCTACTCAGGTTGATTCCATTCCGTTCCATTCGGTTCCTTTCCGTCCCATCCCG
This sequence comes from Gorilla gorilla gorilla, assembly GCF_029281585.2. NCBI lineage: Eukaryota > Metazoa > Chordata > Mammalia > Primates > Hominidae > Gorilla > Gorilla gorilla. Next base: position 1,288,695 of record NC_073236.2, read on the forward strand.
GCCCATCCCGTCCCGTTCTACTCGCGTGGATTCCTTTGTGTTCCTTTCCGTTCCGTTCCATTCCACTAGGGTTGATTCAATTCGATTCTATTACATTCAATTACATTCCATTCCGTTCCGCTACGTTCCGCGTCGTTCTACTCGGGTTGATTCAATTCAATTCTATTGCATAGAATTCCATTCCATTCCATTCCATTGAATTCAATTCCATTCCGTTCCATTACATTCCATTCCTTTCTACTCTGGTTGATTCCTTTCCATTCCATTTTATTCCATTCTACTTGGGTAGATTCCATTCCATTCCATTCCATTCCTTTCCATTCCATTCCATTCCATTCCATTCCATTCCATTCCGTTCTACTCGAGTAGATTCCATTCCTTTCCATTCCATTCCATTCCATTCCATTCCATTCCATTCCATTCCATTCCATTACACTCCAATCTACTCGGGTTGATTTCATTCTATTCCATTCCATTCCATTCCATTCCATTCCATTCCATTCCATTCCATTCCATTCCATTCCATTCCATTCCATTCCATTCCATTCCATTCCATTCCATTTCATTCCATTCCATTCCATTCCATTCCATTCTACTCGGGTTGATTCCATTCCATTCCATTCCATTATTCCATTCCATTCCATTCCATTCTACTCGGGTTGACTCCATTCTGTTCCGTACCATCCCATTCTTTCCCGTCCCGTCCCATACCATCCCGTCCCGTTCCGTTCTACTCAGGTTGATTCCATTCCATTCCATTCCGTTCTCTTCCTTTCCGTTCGGTTCTGATCCGTTCCGTTCCATTCCATTCTGTTCCATTCTGTTCCGTTCTACTCGGGTTGATTCCATTCCATTCCATTCCATTCCATTCCATTCCATTCCATTCCATTCCATTCCATTCCATTCCATTCCACTCGGGTTGATTCAATTCCATTCTATTCAATTCCATTCCGTTCTATTCCATTCCGTTCCGTACCATTGGTTTCCATTCCGTTCTACTCGGGTTGATTCAATTCACTTCTATTCCATCCCATTCCCTTCCATTCCATTCCTTTCCATTACATTGTACTCGGGTTGATTCCATTCCATTCCATTCCATTCCATTCCATTCCATTCCATTCCACTCCATTCCATTCCAGTCCATTCCATTCCATTCCACTCCATTCCATTCCATTCCACTCCATTCCATTCCATTCCATCCCATTCCATCCCATTCCATTCCATTCCACTCCATTCCATTCCATTCCACTCCATTCCATTCTATTCCATCCCATTCCATCCCACTCCATTCCATTCCACTCCATTCCATCCCATTCCATTCCATTCCATTCCGATCCATTCCATTCCATTCCAGTCCATTCCATTCCTTTCTACTCGGGTTGATTCCATTCCATTCCATTCCATTCCGTTGTACTCGTGTTGATTCCATTGCATTCCATTCCGTTCCATTCCACTCCATTCCATTCCAGTCCATTCCATTCCATTCTACTCGGGTTGATTCCATTCCATTCCATTCCATTCCATTCCATTCCATTCCATTCCATTCCACTTAGGTTGATTCCATTCTGTTCCGTTCCGTCCCGTCCCGTCCTGTCCGTTCATGTCCTGTCCCGTCCCGTTCCATTCTACTCTGGTTGATTCCATTCCATTCTGTTCCATTCCGTTCCATTCCGTTCCGTTCCGTTCCATTCAGTTCCGTTCTGTTTCATTCCACTCCGTTCCACTCGGGTTCATTCAATTCCATTCTATTCCATTCCATTCCATTACGTTCTGTTCCGCTATGTTCTGCGTCGATGTACTCAGTTTGATTCAATGCTATTTTCTTCCATTCCATTCCATTCCATTCCATTCCATTCCATTCCATTCCATTCCATTCCATTCCATTCCATTCCATTCTGTTCTACTCGTGTTTATTCCTTTCCGTTCCGGTCTGTTCCGTCCGTCCCGACCCATCCCGTCCCGTCCCGTCCCGTTCCGTTCTACTCGGGTTGATTCCATTCCATTCTGCTCCTTTTCGTTCCGTTCCGTTCCGTTACATTCCGTTCTGTTCAATTCCGTTCCGTTCTACTCGGGTTGATTCAATTCCATTCTGTTCCATTCCATTCCATTCCGTTCTGTTTTGCTATGATCCGCGTCATTCTACTCGGGTTGATTCAATTCCGTTCTATTCCATTCTGTTCCATTCCATTCCATTCCATTCCATTCCATTCCATTCCATTCCATTCCGCTCTACTCTGGTTGATTCCATTCCGTTCTGTTCCGTTCCGTCCAGTCCCGTCCCGACACATCCCGTCCCGTCCCGACCCGTCCCTTCCCGTCCCGTTCCCCTCTACTCTTGTTGATTCCATTCCGTTCTGTTCCGTTCCATTCCATTCTGATCTGTTCCATTCCGTTACTTTCCGTTCCATTCCTTTCCGTTCCGTTCCGTTCCATTCCATTCCACTCGGGTTGATTCAATTCCATTCTACTACTTTCCATTACATTCCGTTCCGTTCCACTACGTTCTGTGTCGTACTACTCAGGTTGATTCAATTCCATTCTATTCCATTGAATTCCATTGAATTCCATTGAATTCCATTCCATTCCATTCCGTTCCATTCCACTCCATTCCATTCCATTCTACACGGGTTTATTCCATTCCATTCCATTCCATTCCATTCCATTCCATTCCATTCCATTCCATTCCATTCCATTCCATTCCATTCCATTCCATTCTACTCGGTTTGATTCAATTCCATTCTATTCCATTCCATTCCGTTCTATTCCATTCCGTTCCGTACCATTGGTTTCCATTCCGTTCTACTCGGGTTGATTCAATTCACTTCTATTCCATCCCATTCCCTTCCATTCCATTCCTTTCCATTCCATTGTACTCGGGTTGATTCCATTCCATTCCATTCCATTCCATTCCATTCCATTCTATTCCATTCCATTCCAGTCCATTCCATTCCATTCTACTCGGGTTGATTCCATTCCATTCCATTCCATTCCATTCCATTCCATTCCATTCCATTCCATTCCACTCCATTCCATTCCATTCCACTCCATTCCATTCCATTCCACTCCATTCCATTCCATTCCATCCCATTCCATCCCATTCCATTCCATTCCACTCCATTCCATTCCATTCCACTCCATTCCATTCTATTCCAACCCATTCCATCCCACTCCATTCCATTCCACTCCATTCCATCCCATTCCATTCCATTCCATTCCGTTCCATTCCATTCCATTCCGTTCCATTCCATTCCATTCCATTCCATTCCATTCCACTCTATTCCATTCCATTCTACTCCGGTTGATTCCATACTGTTCCGTTCCGTCCCGTCCCGTCCCTTCCCGTCCCTTCCCTTCCCATTCCGTTCCGTTCTACTCGGGTTGATTCAATGCCATTCTATTCCATTCCATTCCATTACGTTCCGTTCTGCTATGTTCCGCGTTGTTCTGCTATGTTCTCCTATGTTCTGCTATGTTCCGCTATGTTCCGCTATTTTCTGCTATGTTCCGCTATGTTCCGCGTTGTTCTGCTATGTTCCGCTATGTTCTGCTATGTTCTGCTATGTTCCGCGTCGATCTATGTTCTGCGTCGATCCAATCCATTCCATTCTACTTGGGTTGATTCCTTTCCATTCCATTCCATTCCATTCCATTCCATTCAATTCCATTCCATTCCATTCTAGTCGGGTTGATTCCATTCCATTCCATTTCATTCCGTTCAATTCCAATCCATTCCATTCTACACGAGTTCATTCCATTCCATTCCATTATTGCATTCCATTCCATTCCATTCCATTCCACTCCATTCCATTCCATTTCATTCCATTCCATTCCATTCCATTCCATTCCATTCCATTCCATTCCATTCCTTTCCATTCCATTCCATTCCATTCCATTCCATTCCATTCCATTCCATTCCATTCCATTCCATTCCATTCCATTCCAATCTACTCCATTCCATTCCATTCCATTCCATTCTACTCGGGTTGATTCCTTTCTGTTCCATTCTGTCCCATCCCGTCCCGTCCCGTCCCGTCCCTTTCCATTCTACTCGGGTTTTTTCCATTCCATTCCATTCCGATCCGTTCCGTTTCGTTCATTTCCATTCCGTTCTGTTCCATTCCGTTCCGTTCTACTCGGGTTGATTCAATTCCACTCTATTCCACTCCATTCCATTCCGTTCCATTCCGCTTTTTTCAGCGTCTTTCTACTCGGTTTGATTCAAATCCATTCTATTCCATTGCATTCCATTCCATTCCATTCCATTCCATTCCATTGTACTCGGGTTGATTCCATTCCATTCCATTCCATTCCATTCCATTCTATTCCAGTCCTTTCCATTCCATTCTACTCGGGTTGATTCCATTCCATTCCATTCCATTCCATTCCATTCCATTCCATTAAATTCCACTCCAATCCATTCCATTCTACTCGGGTTGACTCCACTGTATTCCACTCCATTCCAGTCCATTCCATTCCATTCCATTCCATTCCAATCCTTTCCATTCCATTCCATTCCTTTGCATTCCATTCTAATAGGGTTGATTCCATTCTGTTCCGTGCCGTCCCGTCCCGTCCCATCCCGGCCCATCCTATTCCGTTCTACTCGGGTTGATTCCATTCCATTCCGTTCTGTTCTGTTCCATTCCGTTCCATTCTACTCGAGTTGATTCAATTCCATTCTATTCCATTCCATTCCATTCCGTTCCATTCCGCTTTGTTCCACGTCGAACTACACGGGTTGATTCAATTCCATTCTATTCCATCCCTTTCCATCCCATTCCATTCCATTCCGTTCTACTCGGGTTGATTCCATTCCGTTCCATTCTGTTCCTTTCCATTCCGTCCCATCCCGACCCTTCCCATCCCGTCCCGTCCCGTCCCGTCCCTTTCCGTTCCACTCGGGTTGATTCAGTTCCATTGCATTACATTCCATTACATTCCATTCTGTTCTGCTACTTTCTGCGTCATTCTACTCGGGTTGATTCAGTTCCATTCTATTCCATTGAATTCCATTCCATTCCATTCCATTCTACTCGGGTTGATTCCATTAAATTCCATTCCATTCCATTCCATTCCATTCCCTTCCATTCTATTCCATTCCACTCGGTTTCATTCAATTCTATTCTTTTCCATTCCATTCCGTTCCGTTCCATTCCTTTCCGTTCCGTTCCTTTCCGTTCCTTTCCATTCCGTTCTACGTGGGTTGATTCAATTCAATTCTATTGCTTTCCATTCCATTCCATTCCATTCCATAGTACTCGGGTTGATTCCACTCCATTTCATTCCATTCCGTTCCATTCCATTCCATTCCATTCCATTCCAGTCCTTTCCATTCCATTCTACTTGGGTTGATTCCATTCCACTCCATTCCATTCCATTCCATTCCATTCCATTCCATTCCACTCCATTCCATTCCAGTCCATTCCATTCTACTCGTGTTGATTCCATTCCATTTCATTCCATTCCATTCCAGTCCATTGCATTCGATTCTACTCGGGTTGATTCCATTCCATTCCATTCCATTCCATTCCATTCCATTCCATGCCATTCCACTCGGGTTGTTTCCATTCCATTCCATTCCATTCCATTCCATTCCATTCCATTCCATTCCATTCCATTCCATTCCATTCGATTGCATTCCATTCCATTCCATTCCATTCCATTCCATTCCATTCCATTCCATTCCATTCCATTCCATTCCATTCTATTCCATTGATTTCCATTCCATTCAATTCCATTCCATTCCGTTCTACTCAGGTTGATTCCATTCCATTCCATTCCATTCCATTCCATTCCATTCCATTCCATTCCCTTCCATTCCATTCCATTCCACTCGGGTTCATTCAATTCTATTCTTTTCCATTCCATTCCATTCCGTTCCATTCCTTTCCATTCCGTTCCTTTCCATTCCTTTCCATTCCCTTCTACGTGGTTTGATTCAATTCAATTCTATTCCATTCCATTCCATTCCATTCCATTCCATAATACTCAGGTTGATGCCTCTCCATTCCATTCCATTCCGTTCCATTCCATTCCATTCCATTCCACTCCATTCCAGTCCATTCCATTCTACTCGTGTTGATTCCATTCCATTTCATTCCATTCCATTCAAGTCCATTCCATTCTATTCTACTCGGGTTGATTCCATTCCTTTCTGTTCCATTCCATACCATTCCATTCCATTCCATTCCATTCCATTCCATTGCATTCCATTCCATGCCATTCCACTCGGGTTGATTCCATTCCATTCCATTCCATTCCATTCCATTCCATTCCATTCCATTCCATTCCACTAGGATTGATTCCTTTCCGTTCCGTTCTGTCCCGTCCCTTCCCATCCCTTTCCGTCATATCCCGTCCCGTCCCGTCGCGTTCTGTTCTACATGGGTTGATTCCATGCCTTTCCATTCCGTTCTACTCGGGTTGATCCCATTCCATTCCGTTCCGTTCCGTTCCTTTCTGTTCCGTTCCGTTCCGTTCCGTTCTGTTCCATTCCGTTCCATTCTGCTCGGGTTGATTCAATTCCATTCTATTCCATTCCATTCCATTCCGTTCCGTTCCGCTATGTTCCGTGTCGATCTACTCGGGTTGCTTCAAATCCATTCTATTCCATTCCATTCCTTCCCATTCCATTCCATTCCGTTCTACTCGGGTGGATTCCATTCCGTTCCGTTCCGTTCCGTTACATCCCTTCCCAAACCGTCCCATCCCGTCTCGTCCCATCCCGTCCCGTCCTGTTCCGTTCTACTCGGGTTGATTCCATTCTGCTCCATTCCATTCCGTTCCGTTCTGTTCCTTTCCATTCCATTCCTTTCCGTTCCGTTCCATTCCATTCCACTCGGGATGATTCAATTCCATTCTATTACATTCCATTACATTCCATTCTGTTCCGCTACATTCCTCGTCGTTCTACTCGGGTTGATTCAATTCAATTCTATTGCATTGAATTCCATTCCATTCTATTCCATTGAATTCAATTCCATTCCGTTCCATTACATTCCATTCCTTTCTACTCTGGTTGATTCCATTCCATTCCATTTTATTCCATTCTACTTGGGTAGATTCCATTCCATTCCATTCCATTCCTTTCCATTCCATTCCATTCCATTCCATTCCATTCCATTCCATTCCATTCCATTCCATTCCTTTCCATTCCATTCCATTCCATTCCATTCCATTCCATTCCATTCCTTTCCATTCCATTCCATTCCATTCCATTCCATTCCGTTCTACTCGAGTAGATTCCATTCCTTTCCATTCCATTCCATTCCATTCCATTCCATTCCATTCCATTCCATTCCATTCCATTACACTCCATTCTACTCGGGTTGATTTCATTCTATTCCATTCCATTCCATTCCATTCCATTCCATTCCATTCCATTCCATTTCATTCCATTCCATTTCATTCCATTCCATTCCATTCCATTCCATTCTACTCGGGTTGATTCCATTCCATTCCATTCCATTATTCCATTCCATTCCATTCCATTCTACTCGGGTTGACTCCATTCTGTTCCGTACCGTCCCATTCTTTCCCGTCCCGTCCCATACCATCCCGTCCCGTTCCATTCTACTCAGGTTGATTCCATTCCATTCCATTCCGTTCCCTTCCTTTCCGTTCGGTTCTGATCCGTTCCGTTCCATTCCATTCTGTTCCATTCTGTTCCGTTCTACTCGGGTTGATTCCATTCCATTCCATTCCATTCCATTCCATTCCATTCCACTCGGGTTGATTCCATTCCATTCCATTCCATTCCATTCCATTCCATTCCATTCCATTCCATTATTCCATTCCATTCCATTCCATTCTACTCGGGTTGATTCCATTCTGTTCCGTTCCGTCCCGTCCCGTCCCGTCCCGTCCCGTCTCGTCCTGTCCAGTCCCGTCCCGTTCCGTTCTACTGGGGTTGATTCCATTCCATTCTGTTCCTTTCCGTTCCGTTCTTTTCTGTTCCATTCCCTTCTGTTCCATTCCGTTCCCTTCTAATCGAGTTGATTCAATTCCATTCTGTTCCGTTCCATTCCATTCCGTTCCGTTTCGCTATGTTCCGCATCAATCTACTCGGGTTGATTCAATTCCATTCTCTTCCATTCCATTCCATTCCATTCCATTCCATTCGGTTCTACACGGGTTGATTCCATTCCATTCCGTTCCGTTCTGTCCCATCCCGTCCCGACCCGTCCCGTCCCGTACAGTCCCGACCCGTCCCGTCCTGTCCCATTCCGTTCTACTCGTTTTGATTCCATTCTTTTCCATTCCATTCTGTTCCATTCTGTTGTGTTCCGTTGCTTTCGGTTCCGTTCCTTTCCATTACATTTCATTCCATTCCACTCGGGTTGATTCAATTCCATTCTATTACTTTCCATTACATTCCGTTAGGTTCCGCTAAGTTTTGCGTCGTACTATTCTGGTTGACTCAGTTCCATTCTATTGAATTGAATTCCATTCCACTCTATTCCATTCCATTCCATTCCATTCCATTCCATTCCATTCCATTCCATTCCATTCCACACGGGTTGATTCCATTCCATTCCATTCCATTCCATTCCGTTCTACTCGGGTTGATTGCATTCCACTCCATTCCATTCCATTCCATTCCATTCCATTCCATTCCATTCCATTCCATTCCATTCCACTCGGGTTGATTACATTCTGTTCCGTTCCATCCTGTCCCGTCCCGTCCTGTCCCGTGTCGTCCCGTCCCGTCCCGTTCCGTTCTACTCGGGTTGATTCCATTCCATTCCATTCCGTTCCGTTCTGTTTCGTTCCTTTCCGTTCCGTTCCATTCTGTTCAATTCCGTTCCGTTCCATTCTGTTCCATTCCGTTCCGTTCTACTCGGGTTGATTCAATTCCACTCTAGCCCACTCCATTCCATTCCATTCCGTTCCGCATTGTTCCGCGTCGATCTACTCGGGTTGATTCAATTCCATTCTATTCCATTCCATTCCATTCCATTCCATTCCATTCCATTCCAGTCCTTTCCATTCCATTCTTCTCTGGTTGATTCCATTCCATTCCATTCCATTCCATTCCATTCCATTCCATTCCACTCCATTCCATTCCATTCCATTCTGTTCTACACGGGTTGATTCCATTCTGTTCCGTTCCGTTCCGTACCTTCCCGTCCCGTCCCGTCCCAACCCGTCCCGTCCCGTCCCGTCCCGACCCGTCCCATCCCGTCCCCTTCCGTTCTACACGTTTTGATTCCACTCCGTTCCGTTCCGTTCTGTTCCATTCTGTTCCGTTCCGTTCCTTTCGGTTCCATTCCTTTCCATTCCGTTTCATTCCATTCCACTCGGGTTGATTCAATTCCATTATATTACTTTCCATTACATTCCGTTCCGTTCCGCTACGTTCTGCGTCGTACTATTCTGGTTGACTCAGTTCCATTCTATTGAATTGAATTCCATTCCACTCCATTCCATTCCATTCCATTCCATTCATTCCATTCCATTCCATTCCGTTCCACACGGGTTGATTCCATTCCATTCCATTCCATTCCATTCCATTCCATTCCATTCCATTCCATTCCATTCCATTCCATTCCTTTCCGTTCTACTCGGGTTGATTGCATTCCACTGCATTCCATTCCATTCCATTCCATTGCATTCCATTCCATTCCATTCTACTCGGGTTGATTCTATTCTGTTCCGTTCCATCCCGTCCTGTCCCATCCCGTCCCGTCCCGCCCCGTCCCTTCCCGTTCCGTTCTACTTGGATTGATTCCATTCTATTCCGTTCCTTTCCATTGCGTTCCGTTCCTTTCCATTCCGTTCTGTTCCATTCCGTTCCATTCTACTCGGGTTGATTCAATTCCATTCTGTTTCATTCCATTCCATTTTGTTCCATTTCACTACGTTCCGCGTCGATCTACTCGGGTTGATTCTATTCCATTCTATTCCATTCCATTTCATTCCATTCCATTCCATTCCATTCCATTCCATTCCCTTCCATTCCATTCCATTCCACTCAGGTTCATTCAATTCTATTCTTTTCCATTCCATTCCGTTCCGTTCCATTCCTTTCCATTCTGTTCCTTTCCATTCCTTTCCATTCCGTTCTACTTGGGTTGATTCAATTCAATTCTATTCCATTCCATTCCATTCCATTCCATAGTACTCGGTTTGATTCCACTCCATTCCATTCCATTCCGTTCCATTCCGTTCCATTCCATTCCAGTCCATTCCATTCCATTCTACTTTGGTTGATTCCATTCCATTCCATTCCATTCCATTTCATTCCATTCCATTCCATTCCACTCCATTCCATTCCAGTCCATTCCATTCTACTCGTGTTGATTCCATTCCATTTCATTCCATTCCATTCCAGTCCATTCCATTCGATTCTACTCGGGTTGATTCCATTCCATTCCATTCCATTCCATTCCATTCCATTCCATTCCATTCCATTCCATTCCATGCCATTCCACTCGGGTTGATTCCATTCCATTCCATTCCATTCCATTGCATTCCATTCCATTCCATTCTATTCCATTCCGTTCCATTCCACTCCCATCCGTTCCATTCTATTCGGGTTGATTCCATTCCATTCCTTTCCATTCCGTTCCTTTCTGTTCTGTTCCGTTCCGTTCCTTTCTGTTCCATTCTGTTCCATTCTACTCGGGTTGATTCAATTCCATTATATTCCATTCAATTCCATTCCGTTCTGCTCGGGTTGATTCAATTCCATTCTATTCTGTTCCATTCCATTCCATTCTGTTCCGCTATGTTCCACGTCGATCTACCTGGGCTGATTCAATTCCATTCCATTCCATTCCATTCCATTCCATTCCATTCCATTCCATTCCATTCCATTCCATTCCGTTCTACTCGAGTTGATTGCATTCCACTGCATTCCATTCCATTCCATTCCATTCCATTCCATTCCATTCCATTCCATTCCATTCCATTCCATTCTACTCGGGTTGATTCTATTCTGTTCCGTTCCGTCCCGTCCTGTCCCATCCCGTCCCGTCCCGCCCCGTCCCGTCCCGTTCCGTTCTACTCGGATTGATTCCATTTTATTCCGTTCCTTTCCATTGCGTTCCGTTCCGTTCCGTTCCGTTCTGTTCCATTCCGTTCCATACTACTCGGGTTGATTCAATTTCATTCTGTTCCATTCCATTCCATTTCGTTCCGTTTCACTACGTTCCACGTCGATCTACTCGGGTTGATTCTATTCCATTCCATTCGATTTCATTCCATTCCATTCCATTCCATTCCACTCCATTCCATTCCATTCCATTCCATTCCATTCCATTCCATTCTACTCGGTTTGATTCAATTGCATTCTATTGCATTCCATTCCATTCCGTTCCGTTCCGTTCCGTTCCATTCCATTCTACTCGGGTTGATTCAATTCAATTCTATTCCATTCCATTCCATTCCATTCCATTCCAGTCCATTCCATTCCATTCCATTCTATTCCATTCCATTCCATTACAATCCATTCCAATCCATTCCATTCTAATCGGGTTGATTCCATTCCATTGCTTTCCATTCCATTCCATTCCATTCCATTCCATTCCATTCCATTCCATTCCATTCCATTCCTTTCTACTCGGGTTGATTCCATTCCATTCCATTCCATTGCATTCCATTCCATTCCATTCCATTCCATTCCATTCCATTCCATTCCATTCCATTCCATTCCATTCCAGTCCATTCCATTCCATTCCATTCCATTCCATTCCATTCCATTCCATTCCATTCCATTCCATTCCACCCGGGTTGATTCCATTCCATTCCATTGCATTCCATTCCATTCCATTCCACTCCATTCCATTCCATTCCAGTCCATTCCATTCCATTCTTCTCTGGTTGAATCCATTCCATTCTATTCCATTCCATTCCATTCCATTATATTCCATTCCATTCCATTCCACTCCCATCCGTTCCGTTCTATTCGGGTTGATTCCATTCCATTCCTTTCCATTCCGTTCCTTTCTGTTCCATTTCGTTCCGTTCCTTTCTGTTCCATTCTGTTCCATTCTACTCGGGTTGATTCAATTCCATTCTATTCCATTCAATTCAATTCCGTTCTACTCGGGTTGATTCAATTCCATTCTATTCTGTTCCATTCCATTCCATTCTGTTCCGCTATGTTCCGCGTCGATCTACCTGGGCTGATTCCATTCCATTCCATTCCATTCCATTCCATTGCATTCCATTCCATTCCATTGCATTGCATTCCATTCCATTCCATTCCATTGCATTCCATTCCATTCCATTCCTTTCCATTCCTTTCATTCCATTCCATTCCATTCCATTCCATTCTGCTCGGGTTGATTCCATTCCATTCCATTCCATTCCATTCCATTCCATTCCATTCCATTCCATTCCATTCCATTCCATTGTACTCTGGTTGATTCCATTCCATTCCATTCCATTCCATTCCATTCCATTCCATTCCATTCCATTCCATTCCATTCCATTCCATTCCATTCCATTCCATTCAATTCCATTCCATTCCTCTCCACTCCATTCCATTCTACTTGTTTTGATTCCACTCCATTCTATTCCATTCCGTTCCATTCCACTCCCATCTGTTCCATTCTATTCGGGTTGATTCCACTCCATTCCTTTCCATTCCGTTCCTTTCCGTTCCGTTCCGTTCTGTTCCCTTCTGTTCCATTCTGTGCCATTCTACTCGGGTTGATTCAATTCCATTCAATTCCATTCAATTCCATTCCGTTCTACTCGGGTTGATTCAAATCCATTCTATTCCATTCCATTCCATTCCATTCTGTTCCTCTATGTTCCGCGTCGATCTACCTGGGCTGATTCAATTCCATTCCATTCCATTCCATTGCATTCCATTCCATTCCATTCCATTCCATTCCATTCCATTCCGTTCCATTCCATTCCATTCAATTGCATTCCGTTCCATTCCATTGTATTCCATTCCATTCCAATCCATTCCATTCTATTCCAATCCATTCCATTCCACTCCTATCCGTTCCGCTCTATTCGGGTTGATTCCATTCCATTCCTTTCCATTCCGTTCCTTTCTGTTCCGTTCCGTTCCATTCCTTTCTGTTCCATTCTGTTCCATTCTACTCGGGTTGATTCAATTCCATTCTATTCCATTCAATTCCATTCCGTTCTACTCGGGTTGATTCAATTCCATTCTTTTCTGTTCCATTCCATTCCATTCTGTTCCGCTATGTTCCGCGTCAATCTATCTGGGCTGATTCCATTCCATTCCATTCCATTCCATTGCATTCCATTCCATTCCATTCCATTCCATTCCATTCCATTCCATTCCATTGCATTCCATTCCATTCCATTCCATTCCATTCCATTGCATTCCATTCCATTCCATTCCATTGCATTCCATTCCATTCCATTCCATTCCATTCCATTCCATTGCATTCCATTCCATTCCATTCCATTCTATTCCATTCCATTCCAATCCTTTCCATTCCATTCCATTCCATTCCGTTCTACTAGGGTAGATTCCATTCCATTCCGTTCCGATCCGTTCCATCCCGTCCTGATCCGTCCCGTACCGTTCGGTACCGTCCCGTACCATCCTGTCCCGTTCCGTTCTACTCGGGTTGATTCCATTCCGTTGCTTTCCGTTCTGTTCCGTTTCTTTCCGTTCCTTTCCATTCCGTACCTTTCCGATCAGTTTCGTTCCATTCCACTCAGTTTGATTCAATTCCATTCTATTGGATTCCATTACATTCCAATCCGTTCCACTACGTTCCGCGTCGTTCTACTCGGGTTGATTCAATTCCATTCTATTCCATTGAATTCCATTCCATTCCATTCCGTTACATTCCATTCCGTTCTACTCGGGTTGATTCTATTAAATTCTATTCCATTCCATTCCATTCCATTCCATTCCATTCCATTCCATTCCATTCCATTCCATTCCATTCCATTCCGTTCCACTCGGGTTGATTCCATGCCATTCAGTTCCGTTCAGTTCCATCCAGTCCCGTCCCATCCCGTCCCGCCCCAACCGGTCCCGTCCCGTTGCGTTCCGTTCTACTCGGGTTGGTTCCATTCCATTCCGTTCCGTTCCGTTCAATTCCGTTCCGTTCCATTCCTTTCCGTTCCGTGCCTTTCCGTTCCGTTCCGTTGTGTTCCACTCGGGTTGACTCAATTCCATTCTATTACATTCCATAACATTCCGTTCCGTTCCGCTACGTTCTGCGTCGTACTACTCGGGTTGATTCAATTCCGTTCTATTCTAATGAATTCCATTCCATTCCGTTCCATTCCATTCCATTCTATTCCATTCCATTCCATTCTACTCGGTTTGATTCAATTGCATTCTATTGCATTCCATTCCATTCAATTCCATTCCATTCCATTCCATTCCATTCCGTTCCAGTCCGTTCCATTCCATTCCAGTCCTCTCCATTAAATTCTACTCTGGTTGATTCCATTCCATTCTATTCCATTCCATTCCGTTCCATTACATTAAATTCCATTCCATTCCATTCCATTCTACTCGGGTTGATTCCATTCCATTCCATTCCATTCCATTCCATTCCATTCCATTCCATTCCATTCGGGTTGATTCAATTCCATTCTATTCCAATCCATTCCATTGTACTCGGGTTGATTCCATTCCATTCCGTTCCATTCCATTCCATTCCATTCCATTCCATTCCATTCCATTCTACTCGGGTTGATTCCATTCAGTTCCAATCCATTCCATTCCATTCCATTCCATTCCATTCCATTCCATTCCATTCCATTCCATTCCATTCCATTCCATTCAGTTCTACTCAGGTTGATTCCATTCCGTTCCATTCGGTTCCTTTCCGTCCCATCCCGGCCCATCCCGTCCCGTTCTACTCGCGTGGATTCCTTTGTGTTCCTTTCCGTTCCGTTCCATTCCACTAGGGTTGATTCAATTCGATTCTATTACATTCAATTACATTCCATTCCGTTCCGCTACGTTCCGCGTCGTTCTACTCGGGTTGATTCAATTCAATTCTATTGCATAGAATTCCATTCCATTCCATTCCATTGAATTCAATTCCATTCCGTTCCATTACATTCCATTCCTTTCTACTCTGGTTGATTCCTTTCCATTCCATTTTATTCCATTCTACTTGGGTAGATTCCATTCCATTCCATTCCATTCCTTTCCATTCCATTCCATTCCATTCCATTCCATTCCATTCCGTTCTACTCGAGTAGATTCCATTCCTTTCCATTCCATTCCATTCCATTCCATTCCATTCCATTCCATTCCATTCCATTCCATTCCATTACACTCCAATCTACTCGGGTTGATTTCATTCTATTCCATTCCATTCCATTCCATTCCATTCCATTCCATTCCATTCCATTCCATTCCATTCCATTCCATTCCATTCCATTCCATTCCATTCCATTCCATTTCATTCCATTCCATTCCATTCCATTCCATTCTACTCGGGTTGATTCCATTCCATTCCATTCCATTATTCCATTCCATTCCATTCCATTCTACTCGGGTTGACTCCATTCTGTTCCGTACCATCCCATTCTTTCCCGTCCCGTCCCATACCATCCCGTCCCGTTCCGTTCTACTCAGGTTGATTCCATTCCATTCCATTCCGTTCTCTTCCTTTCCGTTCGGTTCTGATCCGTTCCGTTCCATTCCATTCTGTTCCATTCTGTTCCGTTCTACTCGGGTTGATTCCATTCCATTCCATTCCATTCCATTCCATTCCATTCCATTCCATTCCATTCCATTCCATTCCACTCGGGTTGATTCAATTCCATTCTATTCAATTCCATTCCGTTCTATTCCATTCCGTTCCGTACCATTGGTTTCCATTCCGTTCTACTCGGGTTGATTCAATTCACTTCTATTCCATCCCATTCCCTTCCATTCCATTCCTTTCCATTACATTGTACTCGGGTTGATTCCATTCCATTCCATTCCATTCCATTCCATTCCATTCCATTCCACTCCATTCCATTCCATTCCATTCCATTCCATTCCACTCCATTCCATTCCATTCCACTCCATTCCATTCCATTCCATCCCATTCCATCCCATTCCATTCCATTCCACTCCATTCCATTCCATTCCACTCCATTCCATTCTATTCCATCCCATTCCATCCCACTCCATTCCATTCCACTCCATTCCATCCCATTCCATTCCATTCCATTCCGATCCATTCCATTCCATTCCAGTCCATTCCATTCCTTTCTACTCGGGTTGATTCCATTCCATTCCATTCCATTCCGTTGTACTCGTGTTGATTCCATTGCATTCCATTCCGTTCCATTCCACTCCATTCCATTCCAGTCCATTCCATTCCATTCTACTCGGGTTGATTCCATTCCATTCCATTCCATTCCATTCCATTCCATTCCATTCCATTCCATTCCACTTAGGTTGATTCCATTCTGTTCCGTTCCGTCCCGTCCCGTCCTGTCCGTTCATGTCCTGTCCCGTCCCGTTCCATTCTACTCTGGTTGATTCCATTCCATTCTGTTCCATTCCGTTCCATTCCGTTCCGTTCCGTTCCATTCAGTTCCGTTCTGTTTCATTCCACTCCGTTCCACTCGGGTTCATTCAATTCCATTCTATTCCATTCCATTCCATTACGTTCTGTTCCGCTATGTTCTGCGTCGATGTACTCAGTTTGATTCAATGCTATTTTCTTCCATTCCATTCCATTCCATTCCATTCCATTCCATTCCATTCCATTCCATTCCATTCCATTCTGTTCTACTCGTGTTTATTCCTTTCCGTTCCGGTCTGTTCCGTCCGTCCCGACCCATCCCGTCCCGTCCCGTCCCGTTCTACTCGGGTTGATTCCATTCCATTCTGCTCCTTTTCGTTCCGTTCCGTTCCGTTACATTCCGTTCTGTTCAATTCCGTTCCGTTCTACTCGGGTTGATTCAATTCCATTCTGTTCCATTCCATTCCATTCCGTTCTGTTTTGCTATGATCCGCGTCATTCTACTCGGGTTGATTCAATTCCGTTCTATTCCATTCTGTTCCATTCCATTCCATTCCATTCCATTCCATTCCATTCCATTCCATTCCGCTCTACTCTGGTTGATTCCATTCCGTTCTGTTCCGTTCCGTCCAGTCCCGTCCCGACACATCCCGTCCCGTCCCGACCCGTCCCTTCCCGTCCCGTTCCCCTCTACTCTTGTTGATTCCATTCCGTTCTGTTCCGTTCCATTCCATTCTGATCTGTTCCATTCCGTTACTTTCCGTTCCATTCCTTTCCGTTCCGTTCCGTTCCATTCCATTCCACTCGGGTTGATTCAATTCCATTCTACTACTTTCCATTACATTCCGTTCCGTTCCACTACGTTCTGTGTCGTACTACTCAGGTTGATTCAATTCCATTCTATTCCATTGAATTCCATTGAATTCCATTGAATTCCATTCCATTCCATTCCGTTCCATTCCACTCCATTCCATTCCATTCTACACGGGTTTATTCCATTCCATTCCATTCCATTCCATTCCATTCCATTCCATTCCATTCCATTCCATTCCATTCCATTCTACTCGGTTTGATTCAATTCCATTCTATTCCATTCCATTCCGTTCTATTCCATTCCGTTCCGTACCATTGGTTTCCATTCCGTTCTACTCGGGTTGATTCAATTCACTTCTATTCCATCCCATTCCCTTCCATTCCATTCCTTTCCATTCCATTGTACTCGGGTTGATTCCATTCCATTCCATTCCATTCCATTCCATTCCATTCTATTCCATTCCATTCCAGTCCATTCCATTCCATTCTACTCGGGTTGATTCCATTCCATTCCATTCCATTCCATTCCATTCCATTCCATTCCATTCCACTCCATTCCATTCCATTCCACTCCATTCCATTCCATTCCACTCCATTCCATTCCATTCCATCCCATTCCATCCCATTCCATTCCATTCCACTCCATTCCATTCCATTCCACTCCATTCCATTCTATTCCAACCCATTCCATCCCACTCCATTCCATTCCACTCCATTCCATCCCATTCCATTCCATTCCATTCCGTTCCATTCCATTCCATTCCGTTCCATTCCATTCCATTCCATTCCATTCCATTCCACTCTATTCCATTCCATTCTACTCCGGTTGATTCCATACTGTTCCGTTCCGTCCCGTCCCGTCCCTTCCCGTCCCTTCCCTTCCCATTCCGTTCCGTTCTACTCGGGTTGATTCAATGCCATTCTATTCCATTCCATTCCATTACGTTCCGTTCTGCTATGTTCCGCGTTGTTCTGCTATGTTCTCCTATGTTCTGCTATGTTCCGCTATGTTCCGCTATTTTCTGCTATGTTCCGCTATGTTCCGCGTTGTTCTGCTATGTTCCGCTATGTTCTGCTATGTTCTGCTATGTTCCGCGTCGATCTATGTTCTGCGTCGATCCAATCCATTCCATTCTACTTGGGTTGATTCCTTTCCATTCCATTCCATTCCATTCCATTCCATTCAATTCCATTCCATTCCATTCTAGTCGGGTTGATTCCATTCCATTCCATTTCATTCCGTTCAATTCCAATCCATTCCATTCTACACGAGTTCATTCCATTCCATTCCATTATTGCATTCCATTCCATTCCATTCCATTCCACTCCATTCCATTCCATTTCATTCCATTCCATTCCATTCCATTCCATTCCATTCCATTCCATTCCATTCCATTCCTTTCCATTCCATTCCATTCCATTCCATTCCATTCCATTCCATTCCATTCCATTCCATTCCATTCCATTCCATTCCATTCCATTCCAATCTACTCCATTCCATTCCATTCCATTCCATTCTACTCGGGTTGATTCCTTTCTGTTCCATTCTGTCCCATCCCGTCCCGTCCCGTCCCGTCCCTTTCCATTCTACTCGGGTTTTTTCCATTCCATTCCATTCCGATCCGTTCCGTTTCGTTCATTTCCATTCCGTTCTGTTCCATTCCGTTCCGTTCTACTCGGGTTGATTCAATTCCACTCTATTCCACTCCATTCCATTCCGTTCCATTCCGCTTTTTTCAGCGTCTTTCTACTCGGTTTGATTCAAATCCATTCTATTCCATTGCATTCCATTCCATTCCATTCCATTCCATTCCATTGTACTCGGGTTGATTCCATTCCATTCCATTCCATTCCATTCCATTCTATTCCAGTCCTTTCCATTCCATTCTACTCGGGTTGATTCCATTCCATTCCATTCCATTCCATTCCATTCCATTAAATTCCACTCCAATCCATTCCATTCTACTCGGGTTGACTCCACTGTATTCCACTCCATTCCAGTCCATTCCATTCCATTCCATTCCATTCCAATCCTTTCCATTCCATTCCATTCCTTTGCATTCCATTCTAATAGGGTTGATTCCATTCTGTTCCGTGCCGTCCCGTCCCGTCCCATCCCGGCCCATCCTATTCCGTTCTACTCGGGTTGATTCCATTCCATTCCGTTCTGTTCTGTTCCATTCCGTTCCATTCTACTCGAGTTGATTCAATTCCATTCTATTCCATTCCATTCCATTCCGTTCCATTCCGCTTTGTTCCACGTCGAACTACACGGGTTGATTCAATTCCATTCTATTCCATCCCTTTCCATCCCATTCCATTCCATTCCGTTCTACTCGGGTTGATTCCATTCCGTTCCATTCTGTTCCTTTCCATTCCGTCCCATCCCGACCCTTCCCATCCCGTCCCGTCCCGTCCCGTCCCTTTCCGTTCCGCTCGGGTTGATTCAGTTCCATTGCATTACATTCCATTACATTCCATTCTGTTCTGCTACTTTCTGCGTCATTCTACTCGGGTTGATTCAGTTCCATTCTATTCCATTGAATTCCATTCCATTCCATTCCATTCTACTCGGGTTGATTCCATTAAATTCCATTCCATTCCATTCCATTCCATTCCCTTCCATTCTATTCCATTCCACTCGGTTTCATTCAATTCTATTCTTTTCCATTCCATTCCGTTCCGTTCCATTCCTTTCCGTTCCGTTCCTTTCCGTTCCTTTCCATTCCGTTCTACGTGGGTTGATTCAATTCAATTCTATTGCTTTCCATTCCATTCCATTCCATTCCATAGTACTCGGGTTGATTCCACTCCATTTCATTCCATTCCGTTCCATTCCATTCCATTCCATTCCATTCCAGTCCTTTCCATTCCATTCTACTTGGGTTGATTCCATTCCACTCCATTCCATTCCATTCCATTCCATTCCATTCCATTCCACTCCATTCCATTCCAGTCCATTCCATTCTACTCGTGTTGATTCCATTCCATTTCATTCCATTCCATTCCAGTCCATTGCATTCGATTCTACTCGGGTTGATTCCATTCCATTCCATTCCATTCCATTCCATTCCATTCCATGCCATTCCACTCGGGTTGTTTCCATTCCATTCCATTCCATTCCATTCCATTCCATTCCATTCCATTCCATTCCATTCCATTCCATTCCATTCCATTCGATTGCATTCCATTCCATTCCATTCCATTCCATTCCATTCCATTCCATTCCATTCCATTCCATTCCATTCCATTCTATTCCATTGATTTCCATTCCATTCAATTCCATTCCATTCCGTTCTACTCAGGTTGATTCCATTCCATTCCATTCCATTCCATTCCATTCCATTCCATTCCATTCCCTTCCATTCCATTCCATTCCACTCGGGTTCATTCAATTCTATTCTTTTCCATTCCATTCCATTCCGTTCCATTCCTTTCCATTCCGTTCCTTTCCATTCCTTTCCATTCCCTTCTACGTGGTTTGATTCAATTCAATTCTATTCCATTCCATTCCATTCCATTCCATTCCATAATACTCAGGTTGATGCCTCTCCATTCCATTCCATTCCGTTCCATTCCATTCCATTCCATTCCACTCCATTCCAGTCCATTCCATTCTACTCGTGTTGATTCCATTCCATTTCATTCCATTCCATTCAAGTCCATTCCATTCTATTCTACTCGGGTTGATTCCATTCCTTTCTGTTCCATTCCATACCATTCCATTCCATTCCATTCCATTCCATTCCATTGCATTCCATTCCATGCCATTCCACTCGGGTTGATTCCATTCCATTCCATTCCATTCCATTCCATTCCATTCCATTCCATTCCACTAGGATTGATTCCTTTCCGTTCCGTTCTGTCCCGTCCCTTCCCATCCCTTTCCGTCATATCCCGTCCCGTCCCGTCGCGTTCTGTTCTACATGGGTTGATTCCATGCCTTTCCATTCCGTTCTACTCGGGTTGATCCCATTCCATTCCGTTCCGTTCCGTTCCTTTCTGTTCCGTTCCGTTCCGTTCCGTTCTGTTCCATTCCGTTCCATTCTGCTCGGGTTGATTCAATTCCATTCTATTCCATTCCATTCCATTCCGTTCCGTTCCGCTATGTTCCGTGTCGATCTACTCGGGTTGCTTCAAATCCATTCTATTCCATTCCATTCCTTCCCATTCCATTCCATTCCGTTCTACTCGGGTGGATTCCATTCCGTTCCGTTCCGTTCCGTTACATCCCTTCCCAAACCGTCCCATCCCGTCTCGTCCCATCCCGTCCCGTCCTGTTCCGTTCTACTCGGGTTGATTCCATTCTGCTCCATTCCATTCCGTTCCGTTCTGTTCCTTTCCATTCCATTCCTTTCCGTTCCGTTCCATTCCATTCCACTCGGGATGATTCAATTCCATTCTATTACATTCCATTACATTCCATTCTGTTCCGCTACATTCCTCGTCGTTCTACTCGGGTTGATTCAATTCAATTCTATTGCATTGAATTCCATTCCATTCTATTCCATTGAATTCAATTCCATTCCGTTCCATTACATTCCATTCCTTTCTACTCTGGTTGATTCCATTCCATTCCATTTTATTCCATTCTACTTGGGTAGATTCCATTCCATTCCATTCCATTCCTTTCCATTCCATTCCATTCCATTCCATTCCATTCCATTCCATTCCATTCCATTCCTTTCCATTCCATTCCATTCCATTCCATTCCATTCCATTCCATTCCTTTCCATTCCATTCCATTCCATTCCATTCCATTCCGTTCTACTCGAGTAGATTCCATTCCTTTCCATTCCATTCCATTCCATTCCATTCCATTCCATTCCATTCCATTCCATTCCATTACACTCCATTCTACTCGGGTTGATTTCATTCTATTCCATTCCATTCCATTCCATTCCATTCCATTCCATTCCATTCCATTTCATTCCATTCCATTTCATTCCATTCCATTCCATTCCATTCCATTCTACTCGGGTTGATTCCATTCCATTCCATTCCATTATTCCATTCCATTCCATTCCATTCTACTCGGGTTGACTCCATTCTGTTCCGTACCGTCCCATTCTTTCCCGTCCCGTCCCATACCATCCCGTCCCGTTCCATTCTACTCAGGTTGATTCCATTCCATTCCATTCCGTTCCCTTCCTTTCCGTTCGGTTCTGATCCGTTCCGTTCCATTCCATTCTGTTCCATTCTGTTCCGTTCTACTCGGGTTGATTCCATTCCATTCCATTCCATTCCATTCCATTCCATTCCACTCGGGTTGATTCCATTCCATTCCATTCCATTCCATTCCATTCCATTCCATTCCATTCCATTCCATTCCATTAAATTCCATTCCAATCCATTCCATTCTACTTGGGTTGATTCCTTTCCATTCCATTCCATTCCATTCCATTCCATTCCATTCCATTCCATTCCATTCCATTCCATTCCATTCAATTCCATTCCATTCCATTCTAATCGGGTTGATTCCATTCCATTCCATTTCATTCCATTCAATTCCAATCCATTCCATTCTACACGAGTTCATTCCATTCCATTCCATTATTGCATTCCATTCCATTCCATTCTACTCGGGTTGATTCTATTCTGTTCCGTTCCATCCCATCCCGTCCCATCCTGTCCCGTCCCGCCCCGTCCCGTTCCGTTCTACACGTTTTGATTCCATTCCGTTCCATTTCGTTCTGTTCCATTCTGTTCTGTTCCGTTCCATTCGGTTCCATTCCTTTCCATTCCATTTCATTCCATTCCACTCGGGTTGATTCAATTCCATTCTATTACTTTCCATTACATTCCGTTCCGTTCCGCTTCATTCTGCGTCGTACTATTCTCATTGACTCAGTTCCATTCTATTGAATTGAATTGAATTCCATTCCATTCCATTCCATTCCATTCCATTTCATTCCATTCCATTCCATTCAATTCAATTCCGTTCCACACGGGTTGATTCCATTCCATTCCATTCCATTCCATTCCATTCCATTCCATTCCATTCTATTCCATTCCATTCCGTTCTACTCTGGTTGATTGCATTCCTCTCCATTCCATTCCAATCCATTCCATTCCATTCCATTCCATTCCATTCCATTCCATTCCATTCCATTCCATTCCATTCCATTCCATTCCATTCCATTCCATTCCATTCCATTCCTCTCGGGTTGATTACATTCTGTTCCGTTCCGTCCTGTCCCGTCCCGTCCTCTCCCGTGCCGTCCCGTCACGTCCTGTTCTGTTCTACTCGGGTTGATTCCATTCCATTCCATTCCATTCCGTTCCGTTTCCTTCCGTTCCGTTCCGTTCTTTTCCATTCCGTTCCGTTCTACTCGGGTTGATTCAATTCCACTCTATTCCACTCCATTCCATTCCGTTCCGTTCCGCGTTGTTCCGCGTCAATCTACTCGGGTTGATTCAATTCCATTCTATTCCATTCCATTCCATTCCATTCCATTATTGCATTCCATTCCATTCCATTCTACTCGAGTTGATTCTATTCTGTTCCGTTCCGTCCCGTCCCGTCCCATCCCGTCCCGTCCCGCCCCATCCCATCCCGTTCCATTCTACTCGGGTTGATTCCATTCCATTCCGTTCCTTTCCATTGTGTTCCGTTCCACTCCGTTCCGTTCTGTTCCATTCCGTTCCATTCTACTCGGGTTGATTCAGTTCCATTCTATTCCATTCCATTCCATTCCATTCCGTTTCACTACGTTCCGCGTCGATCTACTCAGGTTGATTCTACTCCATTCCATTCCATTTCAATCCATTCCATTCCATTCCATTCCATTCCATTCCATTCCATTCCATTCCATTCCATTCCATTCCATTCCATTCCATTCCATTCCTTCCATTCCATTCTGTGCTACTCGGGTTGATTCCATGCCGTTCCATTCCATTCAGTTCCATCCAGTCCCATCCCATCCCGTCCAGCCCCAACCGGTCCCGTCCGGTTCCGTTCCGTTCTACTCGTGTTGGTTCCATTCCATTCCGTTCCGTTCCGTTCCGTTCCGTTCCGTTCCTTTCCTTTCCATTCCGTGCCTTTCCATTCCGTTCCGTTCCACTCGGGTTGATTCAATTCCATTCTATTACATTCCATTACATTCCGTTCCATTCCGCTACGTTCTGCGTCGTACTACTCGGGTTGATTCAATTCCGTTCTATTCCAATGAATTCCATTCCATTCCATTCCATTCCATTCCATTCCATTCCATTCCCTTCCATTCCATTCCATTGCGTTCCATTCCATTCCATTCCATTCCTCTCGGGTTGATTACATTCTGTTCCGTTCCGTCCTGTCCCGTCCCGTCCTCTCCCGTGCCATCCCGTCCCGTCCCGTTCTGTTCTACTCGGGTTGATTCCATTCCATTCCATTCCATTCCCTTCCTTTCCGTTCAGTTCTGATCCGTTCCGTTCCATTACATTCTGTGCCATTCTGTTCCGTTCTACTCGGGTTGATTCCATTCCATTCCATTCCATTCCATTCCATTCCATTCCATTCCATTCCATTCCATTCCATTCAACTCGGGTTGATTCCATTCCATTCCATTCCATTCCATTCCAATCCATTCCATTCTACTTGGGTTGATTCCTTTCCATTCCATTCCATTCCATTCCATTCCATTCCATTCCATTCCATTCCATTCCATTCCATTTCATTCCATTCCATTCCATTCCATTCCATTCCATTCCATTCCTTTCCATTCCATTCCATTCCATTCCATTCCATTCCATTCCATTCCATTCCAATCCACTCCATTCCATTCCATTCCATTCCATTCCATTCTACTCGGGTTGATTCCATTCTGTTCCATTCTGTCCCATCCCATCCCGTCCCGTCCCGTCCCGTCCCTTTCCATTCTACTCGGTTTGATTCAATTCCATTCCATTCCGATCCGTTCTGTTTCATTCCGTTCCGTTCCGTTCTGTTCCATTCCGTTCTGTTCTATTCGGGTTGATTCAATTCCACTCTATTCCACTCCATTCCATTCCGTTCCATTCCGCTTTGTTCTGCGTCGTTCTATTCGGTTTGATTCAATTCCATTCTATTCCATTCCATTCCATTCCATTCCATTGTACTCGGGTTGATTCCATTCCATTCCATTCCATTCCATTCCATTCCATTCCATTCTATTCCAGTCCTTTCCATTCCATTCTACTCGGGTTGATTCCATTCCATTCCATTCCATTCCATTCCATTCCATTCCATTCCATTCCATTAAATTCCACTCCAATCCATTCCATTCTACTCGGGTTGACTCCATTGCATTCCACTCCATTCCAGTCCATTCCATTCCATTCCATTCCAATCCTTTCCATTCCATTCCATTCCATTGCATTCCATTCTAATCGGGTTGATTCCATTCTGTTCCGTTCCGTCCCGTCCCGTCCCGTCCCGTCCCATCCCGGCCCATCCTATTCCGTTCTACTCGGGTTGATTCCATTCCATTCCGTTCTGTTCTGTTCCATTCCGTTCCATTCTACTCGAGTTGATTCAATTCCATTCTATTCCATTCCATTCCATTCCGTTCCATTCCGCTTTGTTCCTCCTCCATCTACTCGGGTTGATTCAATTCCATTCTATTCCATCCCTTTCCATCCCATTCCATTCCATTCCGTTCTACTCGGGTTGATTGCATTCCGTTCCGTTCCGTTCCTTTCCATCCGTCCCATCCCGACCCTTCCCATCCCGTCCCGTCCCGTCCCGTCCCATCCGTTTCCGTTCCACTCGGGTTGATTCAGTTCCATTGCATTACATTCCATTACATTCCATTCTGTTCCGCTACTTTCTGCGTCGTTCTACTCGGGTTGATTCAGTTCCATTCTATTCCATTGAATTCCATTCCATTCCATTCCATTCTACTCGGGTTGATTCCATTAAATTCCATTCCATTCCATTCCATTCCATTCCCTTCCGTTCTATTCCATTCCACTCGGTTTCATTCAATTCTATTCTTTTCCATTCCATTCCGTTCCGTTCCATTCCTTTCCGTTCTGTTCCTTTCCATTCCTTTCCATTCTGTTCTACGTGGGTTGATTCAATTCAATTCTATTCCTTTCCATTCCATTCCATTCCATTCCATTCCATTCCATTCCATTCCATTCCATTCCATTCCATTCCATTCCATTCCATTCCATTCCATAGTACTCGGGTTGATTCCACTCCATTTCATTCCATTCCGTTCCATTCCATTCCATTCCATTCCATTCCATTCCATTCCATTAAATTCCATTCCAATCCATTCCATTCTACTTGGGTTGATTCCTTTCCATTCCATTCCATTCCATTCCATTCCATTCCATTCCATTCCATTCCATTCCATTCCATTCCATTCAATTCCATTCCATTCCATTCTAATCGGGTTGATTCCATTCCATTCCATTTCATTCCGTTCAATTCCAATCCATTCCATTCTACACTAGTTCATTCCATTCCATTCCATTATTGCATTCCATTCCATTCCATTCTACTCGGGTTGATTCTATTCTGTTCCGTTCCATCCCATCCCGTCCCATCCTGTCCCATCCCGCCCCGTCCCGTTCCGTTCTACATGTTTTGATTCCATTCCGTTCCGTTTCGTTCTGTTCCATTCTGTTCTGTTCCGTTCCATTCGGTTCCATTCCTTTCCATTCCATTTCATTCCATTCCACTCGGGTTGATTCAATTCCATTCTATTACTTTCCATTACATTCCGTTCCGTTCCGCTTCATTCTGCGTCGTACTATTCTCGTTGACTCAGTTCCATTCTATTGAATTGAATTGAATTCCATTCCATTCCATTCCATTCCATTCCATTTCATTCCATTCCATTCCATTCAATTCAATTCCGTTCCACACGGGTTGATTCCATTCCATTCCATTCCATTCCATTCCATTCCATTCCATTCCATTCCATTCTATTCCATTCCATTCCGTTCTACTCTGGTTGATTGCATTCCTCTCCATTCCATTCCAATCCATTCCATTCCATTCCATTCCATTCCATTCCATTCCATTCCATTCCATTCCTCTCGGGTTGATTACATTCTGTACCGTTCCGTCCTGTCCCGTCCCGTCCTCTCCCGTGCCGTCCCGTCACGTCCTGTTCTGTTCTACTCGGGTTGATTCCATTCCATTCCATTCCATTCCGTTCCGTTTCCTTCCGTTCCGTTCCGTTCTTTTCCATTCCGTTCCGTTCTACTCGGGTTGATTCAATTCCACTCTATTCCACTCCATTCCATTCCGTTCCGTTCCGCGTTGTTCCGCGTCAATCTACTCGGGTTGATTCAATTCCATTCTATTCCATTCCATTCCATTCCATTCCATTATTGCATTCCATTCCATTCCATTCTACTCGAGTTGATTCTATTCTGTTCCGTTCCGTCCCGTCCCGTCCCATCCCGTCCCATCCCGCCCCATCCCATCCCGTTCCATTCTACTCGGGTTGATTCCATTCCATTCCGTTCCTTTCCATTGTGTTCCGTTCCACTCCGTTCCGTTCTGTTCCATTCCGTTCCATTCTACTCGGGTTGATTCAGTTCCATTCTATTCCATTCCATTCCATTCCATTCCGTTTCACTACGTTCCGCGTCGATCTACTCAGGTTGATTCTACTCCATTCCATTCCATTTCAATCCATTCCATTCCATTCCATTCCATTCCATTCCATTCCATTCCATTCCAATCCATTCCATTCCATTCCATTCCATTCCATTCCTTCCATTCCATTCTGTGCTACTCGGGTTGATTCCATGCCGTTCCATTCCATTCAGTTCCATCCAGTCCCATCCCATCCCGTCCAGCCCCAACCGGTCCCGTCCGGTTCCGTTCCGTTCTACTCGTGTTGGTTCCATTCCATTCCGTTCCGTTCCGTTCCGTTCCGTTCCGTTCCTTTCCTTTCCATTCCGTGCCTTTCCATTCCGTTCCGTTCCACTCGGGTTGATTCAATTCCATTCTATTACATTCCATTACATTCCGTTCCATTCCGCTACGTTCTGCGTCGTACTACTCGGGTTGATTCAATTCCGTTCTATTCCAATGAATTCCATTCCATTCCATTCCATTCCATTCCATTCCATTCCATTCCATTCCATTCCATTGCGTTCCATTCCATTCCATTCCATTCCTCTCGGGTTGATTACATTCTGTTCCGTTCCGTCCTGTCCCGTCCCGTCCTCTCCCATGCCATCCCGTCCCGTCCCGTTCTGTTCTACTCGGGTTGATTCCATTCCATTCCATTCCATTCCCTTCCTTTCCGTTCAGTTCTGATCCGTTCCGTTCCATTCCATTCTGTGCCATTCTGTTCCGTTCTACTCGGGTTGATTCCATTCCATTCCATTCCATTCCATTCCATTCCATTCCATTCCATTCCATTCAACTCGGGTTGATTCCATTCCATTCCATTCCATTCCATTCCAATCCATTCCATTCTACTTGGGTTGATTCCTTTCCATTCCATTCCATTCCATTCCATTCCATTCCATTCCATTCCATTCCATTTCATTCCATTCCATTCCATTCCATTCCATTCCATTCCATTCCTTTCCATTCCATTCCATTCCATTCCATTCCATTCCATTCCATTCCATTCCATTCCATTCCAATCCACTCCATTCCATTCCATTCCATTCCATTCCATTCTACTCGGGTTGATTCCATTCTGTTCCATTCTGTCCCATCCCGTCCCGTCCCGTCCCGTCCCTTTCCATTCTACTCGGGTTGATTCCATTCCATTCCATTCCGATCCGTTCTGTTTCATTCCGTTCCGTTCCGTTCTGTTCCATTCCGTTCTGTTCTATTCGGGTTGATTCAATTCCACTCTATTCCACTCCATTCCATTCCGTTCCATTCCGCTTTGTTCTGCGTCGTTCTATTCGGTTTGATTCAATTCCATTCTATTCCATTCCATTCCATTCCATTCCATTGTACTCGGGTTGATTCCATTCCATTCCATTCCATTCCATTCCATTCCATTCCATTCTATTCCAGTCCTTTCCATTCCATTCTACTCGGGTTGATTCCATTCCATTCCATTCCATTCCATTCCATTCCATTCCATTCCATTCCATTCCATTCCATTAAATTCCACTCCAATCCATTCCATTCTACTCGGGTTGACTCCATTGCATTCCACTCCATTCCAGTCCATTCCATTCCATTGCATTCCAATCCTTTCCATTCCATTCCATTCCATTGCATTCCATTCTAATCGGGTTGATTCCATTCTGTTCCGTTCCGTCCCGTCCCGTCCCGTCCCGTCCCATCCCGGCCCATCCTATTCCGTTCTACTCGGGTTGATTCCATTCCATTCCGTTCTGTTCTGTTCCATTCCGTTCCATTCTACTCGAGTTGATTCAATTCCATTCTATTCCATTCCATTCCATTCCGTTCCATTCCGCTTTGTTCCTCCTCCATCTACTCGGGTTGATTCAATTCCATTCTATTCCATCCCTTTCCATCCCATTCCATTCCATTCCGTTCTACTCGGGTTGATTGCATTCCGTTCCGTTCCGTTCCTTTCCATTCCGTCCCATCCCGACCCTTCCCATCCCGTCCCGTCCCGTCCCGTCCCATCCGTTTCCGTTCCACTCGGGTTGATTCAGTTCCATTGCATTACATTCCATTACATTCCATTCTGTTCCGCTACTTTCTGCGTCGTTCTACTCGGGTTGATTCAGTTCCATTCTATTCCATTGAATTCCATTCCATTCCATTCCATTCTACTCGGGTTGATTCCATTAAATTCCATTCCATTCCATTCCATTCCATTCCCTTCCGTTTTATTCCATTCCACTCGGTTTCATTCAATTCTATTCTTTTCCATTCCATTCCGTTCCGTTCCATTCCTTTCCGTTCTGTTCCTTTCCATTCCTTTCCATTCTGTTCTACGTGGGTTGATTCAATTCAATTCTATTCCTTTCCATTCCATTCCATTCCATTCCATTCCATTCCATTCCATTCCATTCCATTCCATTCCATAGTACTCGGGTTGATTCCACTCCATTTCATTCCATTCCGTTCCATTCCATTCCATTCCATTCCATTCCATTCCATTCCATTAAATTCCATTCCAATCCATTCCATTCTACTTGGGTTGATTCCTTTCCATTCCATTCCATTCCATTCCATTCCATTCCATTCCATTCCATTCCATTCCATTCCATTCAATTCCATTCCATTCCATTCTAATCGGGTTGATTCCATTCCATTCCATTTCATTCCGTTCAATTCCAATCCATTCCATTCTACACTAGTTCATTCCATTCCATTCCATTATTGCATTCCATTCCATTCCATTCTACTCGGGTTGATTCTATTCTGTTCCGTTCCATCCCATCCCGTCCCATCCTGTCCCGTCCCGCCCCGTCCCGTTCCGTTCTACACGTTTTGATTCCATTCCGTTCCGTTTCGTTCTGTTCCATTCTGTTCTGTTCCGTTCCATTCGGTTCCATTCCTTTCCATTCCATTTCATTCCATTCCACTCGGGTTGATTCAATTCCATTCTATTACTTTCCATTACATTCCGTTCCGTTCCGCTTCATTCTGCGTCGTACTATTCTCGTTGACTCAGTTCCATTCTATTGAATTGAATTGAATTCCATTCCATTCCATTCCATTCCATTCCATTTCATTCCATTCCATTCCATTCAATTCAATTCCGTTCCACACGGGTTGATTCCATTCCATTCCATTCCATTTCATTCCATTCCATTCCATTCCATTCTATTCCATTCCATTCCGTTCTACTCTGGTTGATTGCATTCCTCTCCATTCCATTCCAATCCATTCCATTCCATTCCATTCCATTCCATTCCATTCCATTCCATTCCATTCCATTCCATTCCATTCCTCTCGGGTTGATTACATTCTGTTCCGTTCCGTCCTGTCCCGTCCCGTCCTCTCCCGTGCCGTCCCGTCACGTCCTGTTCTGTTCTACTCGGGTTGATTCCATTCCATTCCATTCCATTCCGTTCCGTTTCCTTCCGTTCCGTTCCGTTCTTTTCCATTCCGTTCCGTTCTACTCGGGTTGATTCAATTCCACTCTATTCCACTCCATTCCATTCCGTTCCGTTCCGCGTTGTTCCGCGTCAATCTACTCGGGTTGATTCAATTCCATTCTATTCCATTCCATTCCATTCCATTCCATTATTGCATTCCATTCCATTCCATTCTACTCGAGTTGATTCTATTCTGTTCCGTTCCGTCCCGTCCCGTCCCATCCCGTCCCGTCCCGCCCCATCCCATCCCGTTCCATTCTACTCGGGTTGATTCCATTCCATTCCGTTCCTTTCCATTGTGTTCCGTTCCACTCCGTTCCGTTCTGTTCCATTCCGTTCCATTCTACTCGGGTTGATTCAGTTCCATTCTATTCCATTCCATTCCATTCCATTCCGTTTCACTACGTTCCGCGTCGATCTACTCAGGTTGATTCTACTCCATTCCATTCCATTTCAATCCATTCCATTCCATTCCATTCCATTCCATTCCATTCCATTCCATTCCATTCCATTCCATTCCATTCCTTCCATTCCATTCTGTGCTACTCGGGTTGATTCCATGCCGTTCCATTCCATTCAGTTCCATCCAGTCCCATCCCATCCCGTCCAGCCCCAACCGGTCCCGTCCGGTTCCGTTCCGTTCTACTCGTGTTGGTTCCATTCCATTCCGTTCCGTTCCGTTCCGTTCCGTTCCGTTCCTTTCCTTTCCATTCCGTGCCTTTCCATTCCGTTCCGTTCCACTCGGGTTGATTCAATTCCATTCTATTACATTCCATTACATTCCGTTCCATTCCGCTACGTTCTGCGTCGTACTACTCGGGTTGATTCAATTCCGTTCTATTCCAATGAATTCCATTCCATTCCATTCCATTCCATTCCATTCCATTCCATTCCATTCCATTCCATTCCATTCCATTGCGTTCCATTCCATTCCATTCCATTCCTCTCGGGTTGACTACATTCTGTTCCGTTCCGTCCTGTCCCGTCCCGTCCTCTCCCGTGCCATCCCGTCCCGTCCCGTTCTGTTCTACTCGGGTTGATTCCATTCCATTCCATTCCATTCCCTTCCTTTCCGTTCAGTTCTGATCCGTTCCGTTCCATTCCATTCTGTGCCATTCTGTTCCGTTCTACTCGGGTTGATTCCATTCCATTCCATTCCATTCCATTCCATTCCATTCCATTCCATTCCATTCCATTCCATTCAACTCGGGTTGATTCCATTCCATTCCATTCCATTCCATTCCAATCCATTCCATTCTACTTGGGTTGATTCCTTTCCATTCCATTCCATTCCATTCCATTCCATTCCATTCCATTCCATTCCATTCCATTCCATTCCATTTCATTCCATTCCATTCCATTCCATTCCATTCCATTCCATTCCATTCCTTTCCATTCCATTCCATTCCATTCCATTCCATTCCATTCCATTCCATTCCAATCCACTCCATTCCATTCCATTCCATTCCATTCTACTCGGGTTGATTCCATTCTGTTCCATTCTGTCCCATCCCATCCCGTCCCGTCCCGTCCCGTCCCTTTCCATTCTACTCGGGTTGATTCCATTCCATTCCATTCCGATCCGTTCTGTTTCATTCCGTTCCGTTCCGTTCTGTTCCATTCCGTTCTGTTCTATTCGGGTTGATTCAATTCCACTCTATTCCACTCCATTCCATTCCGTTCCATTCCGCTTTGTTCTGCGTCGTTCTATTCGGTTTGATTCAATTCCATTCTATTCCATTCCATTCCATTCCATTCCATTGTACTCGGGTTGATTCCATTCCATTCCATTCCATTCCATTCCATTCTATTCCAGTCCTTTCCATTCCATTCTACTCGGGTTGATTCCATTCCATTCCATTCCATTCCATTCCATTCCATTCCATTCCATTAAATTCCACTCCAATCCATTCCATTCTACTTGGGTTGACTCCATTGCATTCCACTCCATTCCAGTCCATTCCATTCCATTCCATTCCAATCCTTTCCATTCCATTCCATTCCATTGCATTCCATTCTAATCGGGTTGATTCCATTCTGTTCCGTTCCGTCCCGTCCCGTCCCGTCCCGTCCCATCCCGGCCCATCCTATTCCGTTCTACTCGGGTTGATTCCATTCCATTCCGTTCTGTTCTGTTCCATTCCGTTCCATTCTACTCGAGTTGATTCAATTCCATTCTATTCCATTCCATTCCATTCCGTTCCATTCCGCTTTGTTCCTCCTCCATCTACTCGGGTTGATTCAATTCCATTCTATTCCATCCCTTTCCATCCCATTCCATTCCATTCCGTTCTACTCGGGTTGATTGCATTCCGTTCCGTTCCGTTCCTTTCCATTCCGTCCCATCCCGACCCTTCCCATCCCGTCCCGTCCCGTCCCGTCCCATCCGTTTCCGTTCCACTCGGGTTGATTCAGTTCCATTGCATTACATTCCATTACATTCCATTCTGTTCCGCTACTTTCTGCGTCGTTCTACTCGGGTTGATTCAGTTCCATTCTATTCCATTGAATTCCATTCCATTCCATTCCATTCTACTCGGGTTGATTCCATTAAATTCCATTCCATTCCATTCCATTCCATTCCCTTCCGTTCTATTCCATTCCACTCGGTTTCATTCAATTCTATTCTTTTCCATTCCATTCCGTTCCGTTCCATTCCTTTCCGTTCTGTTCCTTTCCATTCCTTTCCATTCTGTTCTACGTGGGTTGATTCAATTCAATTCTATTCCTTTCCATTCCATTCCATTCCATTCCATTCCATTCCATTCCATTCCATTCCATTCCATTCCATTCCATAGTACTCGGGTTGATTCCACTCCATTTCATTCCATTCCGTTCCATTCCATTCCATTCCATTCCATTCCAGTCCATTCCATTCCATTCTACTTGGGTTGATTCCATTCCACTCCATTCCATTCCATTCCATTCCATTCCATTCCATTCCATTCCAGTCCATTCCATTCCAGTCCATTCCATTCTACTCGTGTTTATTCCATTCCATTTCATTCCATTCCATTCCAGTCCATTCCATTCGATTCTACTCGGGTTGATTCCATTCCATTCCATTCCATTCCATTCCATTCCATTCCATTCCATTCCATTCCATGCCATTCCACTCGGGTTGATTCCATTCCATTCCATTCCATGCCATTCCACTCGGGTTGATTCCATTCCATTCCATTCCATTCCATTCCATTCCATTCCATTCCATTCCACTCGGATTGATTCCTTTCCGTTCCGTTCCGTCCCATCCCTTCCCATCCCTTTCCGTCATATCCCGTCCCGTCCCATCGCGTTCTGTTCTACATGGGTTGATTCCATTCCATTCCGTTCCGTTCCGTTCCGTTCTGTTCCGTTCCGTTCTGTTCCGTTCCATTCTATTCCATTCCGTTCCGTTCTACTCGGGTTGATTCAATTCCATTCTATTTCATTCCATTCCATTCCGTTCCATTCCGCTATGTTCCGCGTCGATCTACTCGGGTTGATTCAATTCCATTCTATTCCATTCCATTCCATTCCATTCCATGCCATTCCATTCCATGCCATTCCATTCCGTTCTACTCGGGTTGATTCCATTCCGTTCCGTTCCGTTCCGTCCCGTCCCATCGCGAACTGTCCCGTCCCGTCCCGTCCCGACCCGTCCCGTCCCATCCCGTCCTGTCCCGTCCCGTCACGTCTTGTCCTGTCCCGTTCCGTTCTACTCGGGTTGATTCCATTCCGTTCCATGCCGTTCCGTTTCGTTCTGTTCCATTCCTTTCCGTTCCGTTCCTTTCTGTTCCGTTCCGTTCCGCTCGGGTTGATTCAATTCCATTCTATTACATTCCATTACATTCCATTCCGTTCCACTACGTTCCGCGTCATGCTACTCGGGTTGATTCAATTAAATTCTATTCCGTGGAATTCCTTTCCATTCCATTCCATTCCATTCCATTCCATTCCACTCCGGTTGATTCCATTCTGTTCCATTCCGTCCCATCCCGTCCCGTCCGGTCCCGTCCCTTTCCGTTCTACTCGGGTTGATTCCAATCCATTCCGTTCCTTTCCGTTCCTTTCTGTTCCGTTCCGTTCCGTTCCGTTCTGTTCTATTCCGTTCCGTTCTGCTCGGGTTGATTCAATTCCATTCTATTCCATTCCATTACATTCTGTTCCGTTCCGCTATGTTCCGCGTCGATCTACTCGGGTTGCTTCAAATCCATTCTATTCCATTCCATTCCTTCCCATTCCATTCCATTCCGTTCTACTCGGGTTGATTCCATTCCGTTCCGTTCCGTTCCATTACGTCCCTTCCCGATCCGTCCCGTCCCGTCGCGTCCCGTCCTGTCCCGTCCCGTCCTGTTCCGTTCTACTCGGGTTGATTCCATTCCGCTCCGTTCCATTCCGTTCCGTTCTGTTCCTTTCCATTCTGTTCCTTTCCGTTCCGTTCCATTCCGTTCCACTCGGGATGATTCAATTCCATTCTATTACATTCCATTACATTTCGTTCTTTTCCACTACGTTCTGCGTCGTACTACTCGGGTTGATTCAATTCCCTTCTATTCCAATGAATTCCATTCCATTCCATTCCATTCCATTCCATTCCATTCCATTCCATTCTACTCGATTTGATTCAATTGCATTCTATTGCAATCCATTCCATTCCATTCCATTCCATTCCATTGCATTCCATTCCATTCCATTCTACTCTGGTTGATTCAATTCAATTCAACTCCATTCCATTCCATTCCTTTCCATTCCAGTCCATTCCATTCCATTCCATTCCATTCCATTCTGCTCCATTCCATTCCATTCCATTCCATTCCATTCCATTCCATTCCATTCCATTCTATTCCATTCCATTCCATTACAATCCATTCCAATCCATTCCATTCTAATCGGGTTGATTCCATTCCATTCCATTCCATTCCAATCCACTCCATTCCATTCCATTCCATTCCTTTCCATTCCATTCCATTGAATTCCATTCCATTCCATTCCATTCCATTCCATTCCATTCCATTCCATTCCATTCTACTCGGGTTGATTCAATTCCATCCTACTGCATTGAATTCCATTCCATTCCATTCCATTCCATTCCATTCCATTCCATTCCGTTCCGTTCTACTCGGGTTGATTCCATTCCATTACACTCCTTTCCATTCCACTCCGTTCCATTCCATTCTACTCGGGTTGATTCAATTCCATTCTATTCCATTCCATTCCGTTCCGTTCCATTCTGATCTGTTCCATTCCGTTCCGTTCCGTTCTACTTGGGTTGGTTCAATTCAATTCTATTCCATTTCATTCCATTCCATTCCATTCCATTCCATTCCATTCCATTGTACTCGGGTTGATTCCATTCGATTCCATTCCATTCCATTTCATTCCATTCCATTCCATTCCACTCGGCTTGATTCCATTCCATTCCATTCCATTCAATTCCATTCCATTCCATTCCAGTCCATTCCATTTCATTCCATTCCATTCCATTCCATTCCCTTCCAGTCCATTCCATTCCATTCCAGTCCATTCCATTCCATTCTACTCGGGTTGATTCCATTCCATTCTATTCCATTCCACTCCATTCCATTCCATTCCATTCCATTCCATTCCATTCGGTTCTACACGGTTTGATTCCATTCCATTCCGTTCCGTTCCGTCCCAACCCGTCCCGTCCCGTCTCGTTCTACTCGTTTTGATTCCATTCCATTCCATTCCGTTCTGTTCCATTCTGTTCCGTTCCGTTCCTTTCAGTTCCGTTCCTTTCCATTCCATTTCATTCCATTCCACTCGGGTTGATTCAATTCCATTCTATTACATTCGATTACATTCCGTTCCGTTCCGCTACGTTCTGCGTCGTACTATTCGGGTTGACTCAATTCCATTCTATTGAATTGAATTCCATTCCAATCCATTCCATTACATTACATTACATTACATTCCGTTCCACATGGGTTGATTCCATTCCATTCCATTCCATTCCATTCCATTCCATTCCATTCCATTACATTACATTACATTACATTACATTACATTACATTGTACTAGGGTTGATTGCATTCCATTCCATTCCATTCCATTCCATTCCATTCCACTCTGGTTGATTACATTCTCTTCCGTTCCGTCCTGTCCCGTCCCGTCCTGTCCCGTGCCGTCCCATCCCGTCCCATTCCGTCCTACTCGGGTTGATTCCATTCCATTCCATTCCATTCAATTCCATTCCATTCCATTCCATTCCATTCCAGTCCATTCCATTTCATTCCATTCCATTCCATTCCATTCCATTCCATTCCATTCCCTTCCATTCCATTCCATTGCATTCCAGTCCATTCCATTCCATTCTACTCGGGTTGATTCCATTCCATTCTATTCCATTCCACTCCATTCCATTCCATTCCATTCCATTCCATTCCATTCCATTCCATTCGTTTCCACACGGTTTGATTCCATTCCATTCCGTTCCGTTCCGTCCCATCCCGTCCCGACCCGTCCCGTCCCGTACCGTCCCAACCCGACCCGTCCCGTCCCGTTCTACTCGTTTTGATTCTATTCCGTTCCGCTCCGTTCCTTTCCGTTCCATTCCGTTCCGTTCCACTCGGGTTGATTCAATTCCATTCTATTACATTCCTTTACATTCCGTTCCGTTCCACTACTTTCCACGTCGTTCTACTCCAGTTGATTCAATTCCATTCTATTCCATTGCATTCCATTCCATGCCATTCCATTCCATTCCATTCCATTCCATTCCGTTCTACTTGGGTTGATTCCATTCCATTCCATTCCATTCCAGTCCACTGCATTCCCCTCGGGATGATTCAATTCCATTCTCTTCCATTCCATTCCGTTCCGTTTCATTCCATGCCGTTCCGTTCCGTTCAGTTCCGTCTAGTCCCGTCCCGACCCGTCCCGTCCCGTCCCGCCCCACCCGCTCCCGTCCCGTTCCATTCCGTTCTACTCGGGTTGGTTCCATTCCATACCGTTCCGTTCCGTTCCGTTCCTTTCCTTTCCGTTCCGTGCCTTTCCGTTACGTTCCGTTCCGTTCCACTCGGTTTGATTCAATTCCATTCTATTACATTCCATTACATTCCATTCCGTTCCACTACGTTCCGCGTCATGCTACTCGGGTTGATTCAATTAAATTCTATTCCGTGGAATTCCTTTCCATTCCATTCCATTCCATTCCATTCCATTCCATTCCACTCCAGTTGATTCCATTCTGTTCCATTCCGTCCCATCCCGTCCCGTCCGGTCCCGTCCCTTTCCGTTCTACTCGGGTTGATTCCAATCCATTCCGTTCCTTTCCGTTCCTTTCTGTTCCGTTCCGTTCCGTTCCGTTCTGTTCTATTCCGTTCCGTTCTGCTCGGGTTGATTCAATTCCATTCTATTCCATTCCATTACATTCTGTTCCGTTCCGCTATGTTCCGCGTCGATCTACTCGGGTTGCTTCAAATCCATTCTATTCCATTCCATTCCTTCCCATTCCATTCCATTCCGTTCTACTCGGGTTGATTCCATTCCGTTCCGTTCCGTTCCATTACGTCCCTTCCCGATCCGTCCCGTCCCGTCGCGTCCCGTCCTGTCCCGTCCCGTCCTGTTCCGTTCTACTCGGGTTGATTCCATTCCGCTCCGTTCCATTCCGTTCCGTTCTGTTCCTTTCCATTCTGTTCCTTTCCGTTCCGTTCCATTCCGTTCCACTCGGGATGATTCAATTCCATTCTATTACATTCCATTACATTTCGTTCTTTTCCACTACGTTCTGCGTCGTACTACTCGGGTTGATTCAATTCCCTTCTATTCCAATGAATTCCATTCCATTCCATTCCATTCCATTCCATTCCATTCCATTCCATTCCATTCTACTCGATTTGATTCAATTGCATTCTATTGCAATCCATTCCATTCCATTCCATTCCATTCCATTGCGTTCCATTCCATTCCATTCTACTCTGGTTGATTCAATTCAATTCAACTCCATTCCATTCCATTCCTTTCCATTCCAGTCCATTCCATTCCATTCCATTCCATTCCATTCCATTCTGCTCCATTCCATTCCATTCCATTCCATTCCATTCCATTCCATTCCATTCTATTCCATTCCATTCCATTACAATCCATTCCAATCCATTCCATTCTAATCGGGTTGATTCCATTCCATTCCATTCCATTCCAATCCACTCCATTCCATTCCATTCCATTCCTTTCCATTCCATTCCATTGAATTCCATTCCATTCCATTCCATTCCATTCCATTCCATTCCATTCCATTCTAATCGGGTTGATTCAATTCCATTCTACTGCATTGAATTCCATTCCATTCCATTCCATTCCATTCCATTCCATTCCATTCCATTCCGTTCCGTTCTACTCGGGTTGATTCCATTCCATTACACTCCTTTCCATTCCACTCCGTTCCATTCCATTCTACTCGGGTTGATTCAATTCCATTCTATTCCATTCCATTCCGTTCCGTTCCATTCTGATCTGTTCCATTCCGTTCCGTTCCGTTCTACTTGGGTTGGTTCAATTCAATTCTATTCCATTTCATTCCATTCCATTCCATTCCATTCCATTCCATTCCATTGTACTCGGGTTGATTCCATTCGATTCCATTCCATTCCATTTCATTCCATTCCATTCCATTCCACTCGGCTTGATTCCATTCCATTCTGTTCCATTCAATTCCATTCCATTCCATTCCAGTCCATTCCATTTCATTCCATTCCATTCCATTCCATTCCCTTCCAGTCCATTCCATTCCATTCCAGTCCATTCCATTCCATTCTACTCGGGTTGATTCCATTCCATTCTATTCCATTCCACTCCATTCCATTCCATTCCATTCCATTCCATTCCATTCGGTTCTACACGGTTTGATTCCATTCCATTCCGTTCCGTTCCGTCCCAACCCGTCCCGTCCCGTCTCGTTCTACTCGTTTTGATTCCATTCCATTCCATTCCGTTCTGTTCCATTCTGTTCCGTTCCGTTCCTTTCAGTTCCGTTCCTTTCCATTCCATTTCATTCCATTCCACTCGGGTTGATTCAATTCCATTCTATTACATTCGATTACATTCCGTTCCGTTCCGCTACGTTCTGCGTCGTACTATTCGGGTTGACTCAATTCCATTCTATTGAATTGAATTCCATTCCAATCCATTCCATTACATTACATTACATTACATTCCATTCCACATGGGTTGATTCCATTCCATTCCATTCCATTCCATTCCATTACATTACATTACATTACATTACATTACATTACATTGTACTAGGGTTGATTGCATTCCAT
Source organism: Gorilla gorilla gorilla (assembly GCF_029281585.2). Taxonomy (NCBI): domain Eukaryota; kingdom Metazoa; phylum Chordata; class Mammalia; order Primates; family Hominidae; genus Gorilla; species Gorilla gorilla. Next base: position 1,329,181 of record NC_073236.2, read on the forward strand.
TCCATTCCATTCCATTCCATTCCATTCCACTCGGGTTGATTACATTCTCTTCCGTTCCGTCCTGTCCCGTCCCGTCCTGTCCCGTGCCGTCCCATCCCGTCCCATTCCGTCCTACTTGGGTTGATTCCATTCCATTCCATTCCATTCAATTCCATTCCATTCCATTCCATTCCATTCCATTCCATTCCATTCCATTCCATTCCATTCCATTCCATTCCATTCCATTCCATTCCATTCCATTGCATTCCAGTCCATTCCATTCCATTCTACTCGGGTTGATTCCATTCCATTCTATTCCATTCCACTCCATTCCATTCCATTCCATTCCATTCCAATCCATTCCATTCCATTCCATTCGTTTCCACACGGTTTGATTCCATTCCATTCCGTTCCGTACCGTCCCAACCCGACCCGTCCCGTCCCGTTCTACTCGTTTTGATTCTATTCCGTTCCGTTCCGTTCCGCTCCGTTCCTTTCCGTTCCATTCCGTTCCGTTCCACTCGGGTTGATTCAATTCCATTCTATTACATTCCTTTACATTCCGTTCCTTTCCACTACTTTCCACGTCGTTCTACTCCAGTTGATTCAATTCCATTCTATTCCATTGCATTCCATTCCATGCCATTCCATTCCATTCCATTCCATTCCATTCCGTTCTACTTGGGTTGATTCCATTCCATTCCATTCCATTCCAGTCCACTGCATTCCCCTCGGGATGATTCAATTCCATTCTCTTCCATTCCATTCCGTTCCGTTTCATTCCATGCCGTTCCGTTCCGTTCAGTTCCGTCCAGTCCCGTCCCGACCCGTCCCGTCCCGTCCCGCCCCACCCGGTCCCGTCCCGTTCCATTCCGTTCTACTCGGGTTGGTTCCATTCCATACCGTTCCGTTCCGTTCCGTTCCTTTCCTTTCCGTTCCGTGCCTTTCCGTTCCGTTCCGTTCCGTTCCACTCGGTTTGATTCAATTCCATTCTATTACATTCCATTACATTTCGTTCTTTTCCACTACGTTCTGCGTCGTACTACTCGGGTTGATTCAATTCCCTTCTATTCCAATGAATTCCATTCCATTCCGTTCCATTCCATTCCATTCCATTCCATTCTACTCGGTTTGATTCATTTGCATTCTACTGCAATCCATTCCATTCCATTCCATTCCGTTCCATTGCATTCCATTCCATTCCATTCTACTCTGGTTGATTCAATTCAATTCTACTCCATTCCATTCCATTCCTTTCCATTCCATTCCATTCCATTCCATTCCATTCCATTCTGTTCCATTCCATTCCATTCCATTCCATTCCATTCTATTCCATTCCATTCCATTACAATCCATTCCAATCCATTCCATTCTAATCGGGTTGATTCCATTCCGTTCCATTCCATTCCAATCCACTCCATTCCATTCCATTCCATTCCTTTCCATTCCATTCCATTGAATTGCATTCCATTCCATTCCTTTCCATTCCATTCCATTCCATTCCATTCCATTCCATTCTACTCGGGTTGATTCAATTCCATTCTACTGCATTGAATTCCATTCCATTCCATTCTATTCCATTCCATTCCGTTCTGTTCTACTGGTGTTGATTCCATTCCATTACACTCCTTTCCATTCCACTCCGTTCCATTCCATTCTACTCGGGTTGATTCAATTCCATTCTATTCCATTCCATTCCGTTCCGTTCCATTCTGATCCGTTCCATTCCGTTCCGTTCCGTTCTACTTCGGTTGATTCAATTCAATTCTATTCCATTTCATTCCATTCCATTCCATTCCATTCCATTCCATTGTACTTGGGTTGATTCCATTCGATTCCATTCCATTCCATTCCATTCCATTCCATTCCATTCCATTCCATTCCATTCCACTCGGCTTGATTCCATTCCATTCCATTCCATTCAATTCCATTCCATTCCATTCCAGTCCATTCCATTTCATTCCATTCCATTCCATTCCCTTCCAGTCCATTCCATTCCATTCCAGTCCATTCCATTCCATTCTACTCGGGTTGATTCCATTCCATTCTATTCCATTCCACTCCATTCCATTCCATTCCATTCCATTCCATTCCATTCGGTTCTACACGGTTTGATTCAATTCCATTCCGTTCCGTTCCGTCCCAACCCGTCCCGTCCCGTCTCGTTCTACTCGTTTTGATTCCATTCCATTCCATTCCATTCCATTCCATTCCATTCCATTCCATTCTAATCGGGTTGATTCAATTCCATTCTACTGCATTGAATTCCATTCCATTCCATTCCATTCCATTCCATTCCATTCCATTCCATTCCGTTCCGTTCTACTCGGGTTGATTCCATTCCATTACACTCCTTTCCATTCCACTCCGTTCCATTCCATTCTACTCGGGTTGATTCAATTCCATTCTATTCCATTCCATTCCGTTCCGTTCCATTCTGATCTGTTCCATTCCGTTCCGTTCCGTTCTACTTGGGTTGGTTCAATTCAATTCTATTCCATTTCATTCCATTCCATTCCATTCCATTCCATTCCATTCCATTGTACTCGGGTTGATTCCATTCGATTCCATTCCATTCCATTTCATTCCATTCCATTCCATTCCACTCGGCTTGATTCCATTCCATTCTGTTCCATTCAATTCCATTCCATTCCATTCCAGTCCATTCCATTTCATTCCATTCCATTCCATTCCATTCCCTTCCAGTCCATTCCATTCCATTCCAGTCCATTCCATTCCATTCTACTCGGGTTGATTCCATTCCATTCTATTCCATTCCACTCCATTCCATTCCATTCCATTCCATTCCATTCCATTCGGTTCTACACGGTTTGATTCCATTCCATTCCGTTCCGTTCCGTCCCAACCCGTCCCGTCCCGTCTCGTTCTACTCGTTTTGATTCCATTCCATTCCATTCCGTTCTGTTCCATTCTGTTCCGTTCCGTTCCTTTCAGTTCCGTTCCTTTCCATTCCATTTCATTCCATTCCACTCGGGTTGATTCAATTCCATTCTATTACATTCGATTACATTCCGTTCCGTTCCGCTACGTTCTGCGTCGTACTATTCGGGTTGACTCAATTCCATTCTATTGAATTGAATTCCATTCCAATCCATTCCATTACATTACATTACATTACATTCCATTCCACATGGGTTGATTCCATTCCATTCCATTCCATTCCATTCCATTACATTACATTACATTACATTACATTACATTACATTGTACTAGGGTTGATTGCATTCCATTCCATTCCATTCCATTCCATTCCATTCCACTCGGGTTGATTACATTCTCTTCCGTTCCGTCCTGTCCCGTCCCGTCCTGTCCCGTGCCGTCCCATCCCGTCCCATTCCGTCCTACTTGGGTTGATTCCATTCCATTCCATTCCATTCAATTCCATTCCATTCCATTCCATTCCATTCCATTCCATTCCATTCCATTCCATTCCATTCCATTCCATTCCATTCCATTCCATTCCATTCCATTCCATTGCATTCCAGTCCATTCCATTCCATTCTACTCGGGTTGATTCCATTCCATTCTATTCCATTCCACTCCATTCCATTCCATTCCATTCCATTCCAATCCATTCCATTCCATTCCATTCGTTTCCACACGGTTTGATTCCATTCCATTCCGTTCCGTACCGTCCCAACCCGACCCGTCCCGTCCCGTTCTACTCGTTTTGATTCTATTCCGTTCCGTTCCGTTCCGCTCCGTTCCTTTCCGTTCCATTCCGTTCCGTTCCACTCGGGTTGATTCAATTCCATTCTATTACATTCCTTTACATTCCGTTCCTTTCCACTACTTTCCACGTCGTTCTACTCCAGTTGATTCAATTCCATTCTATTCCATTGCATTCCATTCCATGCCATTCCATTCCATTCCATTCCATTCCATTCCGTTCTACTTGGGTTGATTCCATTCCATTCCATTCCATTCCAGTCCACTGCATTCCCCTCGGGATGATTCAATTCCATTCTCTTCCATTCCATTCCGTTCCGTTTCATTCCATGCCGTTCCGTTCCGTTCAGTTCCGTCCAGTAACGTCCCGACCCGTCCCGTCCCGTCCCGCCCCACCCGGTCCCGTCCCGTTCCATTCCGTTCTACTCGGGTTGGTTCCATTCCATACCGTTCCGTTCCGTTCCGTTCCTTTCCTTTCCGTTCCGTGCCTTTCCGTTCCGTTCCGTTCCGTTCCACTCGGTTTGATTCAATTCCATTCTATTACATTCCATTACATTTCGTTCTTTTCCACTACGTTCTGCGTCGTACTACTCGGGTTGATTCAATTCCCTTCTATTCCAATGAATTCCATTCCATTCCGTTCCATTCCATTCCATTCCATTCCATTCTACTCGGTTTGATTCATTTGCATTCTACTGCAATCCATTCCATTCCATTCCATTCCGTTCCATTGCATTCCATTCCATTCCATTCTACTCTGGTTGATTCAATTCAATTCTACTCCATTCCATTCCATTCCTTTCCATTCCATTCCATTCCATTCCATTCCATTCCATTCTGTTCCATTCCATTCCATTCCATTCCATTCCATTCTATTCCATTCCATTCCATTACAATCCATTCCAATCCATTCCATTCTAATCGGGTTGATTCCATTCCGTTCCATTCCATTCCAATCCACTCCATTCCATTCCATTCCATTCCTTTCCATTCCATTCCATTGAATTGCATTCCATTCCATTCCTTTCCATTCCATTCCATTCCATTCCATTCCATTCCATTCTACTCGGGTTGATTCAATTCCATTCTACTGCATTGAATTCCATTCCATTCCATTCTATTCCATTCCATTCCGTTCCGTTCTACTGGTGTTGATTCCATTCCATTACACTCCTTTCCATTCCACTCCGTTCCATTCCACTCTACTCGGGTTGATTCAATTCCATTCTATTCCATTCCATTCCGTTCCGTTCCATTCTGATCCGTTCCATTCCGTTCCGTTCCGTTCTACTTCGGTTGATTCAATTCAATTCTATTCCATTTCATTCCATTCCATTCCATTCCATTCCATTCCATTGTACTTGGGTTGATTCCATTCGATTCCATTCCATTCCATTCCATTCCATTCCATTCCATTCCATTCCATTCCATTCCACTCGGCTTGATTCCATTCCATTCCATTCCATTCAATTCCATTCCATTCCATTCCAGTCCATTCCATTTCATTCCATTCCATTCCATTCCCTTCCAGTCCATTCCATTCCATTCCAGTCCATTCCATTCCATTCTACTCGGGTTGATTCCATTCCATTCTATTCCATTCCACTCCATTCCATTCCATTCCATTCCATTCCATTCCATTCGGTTCTACACGGTTTGATTCAATTCCATTCCGTTCCGTTCCGTCCCAACCCGTCCCGTCCCGTCTCGTTCTACTCGTTTTGATTCCATTCCATTCCATTCCGTTCTGTTCCATTCTGTTCCGTTCCGTTCCTTTCAGTTCCGTTCCTTTCCATTCCATTTCATTCCATTCCACTCGGGTTGATTCAATTCCATTCTATTCCATTCCATTCCATTCCACTCCATTCCATTCCATTCCATTACAGTCGATTCCATTCCATTCTTCTCAGGTTGATTCCATTCCATTCCATTCCATTCCATTCCATTCCATTCCATTCCATTCCATTCCATTCCATTCCATTCCATTCCATTCCATTCCATTCCCTTCTACTCGGGTTGATTCCATTCCGTTCCATTCCATTCCGTTCCGTTCTGTTAAGTTCCTTTCCTTTCCGTTCCGGTCCTTTCCGTTTCTTTCCGTTCCGTTCCAGTTGGGTTGATTCAATTCAATTCTTTTATATTCCATTACATTCCGTTCCATTCTGCTACGTTCCGCATCTTACTACTCGGGTTGACTCAATTCCATTCTTTTCCATTGAATTCCATTCCATTGAATTCCACTGAATTCCATTGAATTCCATTCTATTCCATTCCATTCCATTCCATTCCACTCCATTCGATTCAACTCGGGTTGATTCCATTCCATTCCATTCCATTCCATTCCATTCCATTCCATTCCATTCAACTCGGGTTGATTCCATTCCATTCCATTACATTACATTATTGCATTCCATTCCATTCCATTCTACTCGGGTTGATTGTATTCTGTTCCGTTCCGTCCCGTCCCGTCCCATCCCGTCCCGTCCCGCCCCGTCCCGTCCCGTTCCGTTCTACTCGTGTTGATTCCATTCCATTCCGTTCCTTTCCACTGCGTTCCGTTCCGTTCCGTTCCGTTCTGTTCCATTCCGTTCCATTCTACTCGGGTTGATTCAATTCCATTCTGTTCCATTCCATTACATTCCGTTCCGTTTCACTGTGTTCCACGTCGATCTACTCGGGTTGATTCTATTCCATTCCATTCCATTCCATTCCATTCCATTCCATTCCATTCCATTCCGTTCTACTCGGGTTGATTCCATGCCGTTCCGTTCCGTTCAGTTCCATCCAGTCCCGTCCCGTCCCGTCCCGCCCCAACCGGTCCCGTCCCGTTCCATTCCGTTCTGCTCGGGTTGGTTCCGTTCCATTCGGGTTGGTTCCATTCCATTCCGTTCCGTTCCGTGCCGTTCCGTTCCATTCCTTTCCGTTCCGTGCCTTTCCGTTCCGTTCCGTTCCACTCGGGTTGATTCAATTCCATTGTATTACATTCCATTACATTCCGTTCCGTTCCACTACCTTCTGCATCGTACTACTCAGGTTGATTCAATTCCGTTGTATTCCAATGAATTCCATTCCATTCCATTCCATTCCATTCTACTCGGTTTGATTCAATTGCATTCTATTGCATTCCATTCCATTCCATTCCTTTCCATTCCATTCCATTCCGTTCCATTCCGTTCCGTTCCGTTCCATTCTACTCGGGTTGATTCAATTCAATTCTTCTCCATTCCATTCCACTGCATTACATTCCAGTCCATTCCATTCCATTCCATTCCATTCCATTCCATTCCATTCCATTCTATTCCATTCCATTCCATTACAATCCATTCCAATCCATTCCATTCTAATCTGGTGGATTCCATTCCATTCCATTCCATTCAACTCCATTCCATTCCATTCCATTCCATTCCATTCCTTTCCATTCCATTCCATTGCATTCCATTCCATTCCATTCCATTGCATTCCATTCCATTCCATTCCATTCCATTCCATTCCATTCCATTCCATTCCTTTCCATTCAACTCGGGTTGATTCCATTCCATTCCATTCCATTCCATTCCATTCCATTCCATTCCATTCCATTCCATTCCATTCCATTCCATTCCATTCCATTACATTCAACTCGGGTTGATTCCATTCCATTCCATTCCATTCCATTCCATTCCATTCCTTTCCATTCCGTTCCGTTCTACTCGGGTTGATTCCATGCCGTTCCGTTCCGTTCAGTTCCATCCAGTCCCGTCCCGTCCCGTCCCGCCCCAACCGGTCCCGTCCCGTTCCGTTCCGTTCTACTCGGGTTGGTTCCATTCCATTCCGTTCCTTTCCGTGCCGTTCCGTTCCATTCCTTTCCGTTCCGTGCCTTTCCGTTCCGTTCCGTTCCGTTCCACTCGGGTTGATTCAATTCCATTCTATTACATTCCATTACATTCCGTTCCATTCCACTACGTTCTGCGTCGTACAACTCGGGTTGATTCAATTCCGTTCTATACCAATGAATTCCATTCCATTCCATTCCATTCTACTCGGTTTGATTCAATTGCATTCTATTGCATTCCATTCCATTCCGTTCCGTTCCGTTCCGTTCCATTCTACTCGGGTTGATTCAATTCAATTCTACTCCACTCCATTCCATTGCATTCCATTCCATTCCATTCCATTCCATTCCAATCCAATCCATTCCATTCTACTCGGGTTGATTCCATTCCATTCCATTCCACTCCTTTCCATTCCATTCGATTCCATTCCATTCCATTTCTTTCTTCTCGTGTTGATTCCATTCCGTTCCGTTCAGTCCCATCCCGACCCGTCCCGTCCCGACCCGTCCTGTCCCGTCCCGTTCCGTTCTTCTCGGGTTGATTCCATTCCGTTCCGTTCCGTTCCACTCCGTTCCTTTCCGTTCCATTCCGTTCCGTTCCACTCGGGTTGATTCAATTCCATTCTGTTACATTCCTTTACATTCCGTTCCGTTCCACTACTTTCCACGTCGTTCTACTCCAGTTGATTCAATTCCTTTCTATTCCATTGAATTCCATTCGAAGCCATTCCATTCCATTCCATTCCATTCCATTCCATTCCGTTCTACTTGGGTTGATTCCATTCCATTCCATTCCAGTCCAGTCCACTGCATTCCCCTCGGAATGATTCAATTCCATTCTCTTCCATTCCATTCCGTTCCGTTTCATTCCATGCCGTTCCGTTCCGTTCATTTCCGTCCAGTCCCGTCCCGACCCGTCCCGTCCCATCCCTCACCACCCGGTCCCGTCCCGTTCCATTCCATTCTACTCGGGTTGGTTCCATTCCATACCGTTCCGTTCCGTTCCGTTCCATTCCTTTCCGTTCCGTGCCTTTCCATTCCGTTCTGTTCTGTTCCACTCGGGTTTATTCAATTCCATTCTATTACATTCCATTACATTCCGTTCCGTTCCACTACGTTCTGCGTCGTACTACTCGGGTTGATTCAATTCCATTCTATTCCAATGAATTCCGTTCCATTCCATTCCATTCCATTCCATTCCATTCCATTCCATCCTACTCCGTTTGATTCAATTGCATTCTATTGCAATCCATTCCATTCCATTCCATTCCGTTCCAATCCGTTCCGTTCCATTCCATTCTACTCGGGTTGATTCAATTCAATTCTACTCCATTCCATTCCATTCCATTCCATTCCATTCCAGTCCATTCCATTCCATTCCATTCCATTCCATTCCGTTCCATTCCATTCCATTCCATTCCATTCTATTCCATTCCATTCCATTTCAATCCATTCCAATCCATTCCATTCTAATCGGGTTGATTCCATTCCATTCCATTCCATTCCAATCCACTCCTTTCCATTCCATTCCATTCCATTGCATTCCATTCCATTCCATTCCATTCCATTCCATTCCATTCTACTCGGGTTGATTCAAATCCATTCTACTGCATTGAATTCCATTCCTTTCCATTCCATTCCATTCCATTCCATTCCATTCCATTCCATTCCGTTCCGTTCTACTCGGGTTGAATCCATTCCATTACACTCCTTTCCATTCCACTCCGTTCCATTCCATTCGACTCGGGTTGATTCAATTCCATTATATTCCATTCCATTCCGTTCCGTTCCATTCTGATCCGTTCCATTCCGTTCCGTTCCGTTCTACTTGGGTTGATTCAATTCAATTCTATTCCATTTCATTCCATTCCATTCCATTCCATTGTACTCGGGTTGATTCCATTCGATTCCATTCCATTCCATTCCATTCCATTCCATTCCATTCCATTCCATTCCATTCCATTCCGTTCCATTCCATTCCATTCCACTCGGATTGATTGCTTTCCGTTCCGTTCCGTCCCGTCCCTTCCCATCCCTTTCCGTCATATCCCGTCCCGTCCCGTCGCGTTCTGTTCTACATGGGTTGATTCCATTCCATTCCGTTCCGTTCTGTTCCGTTCCGTTCTGTTCCGTTCCATTCTGTTCCGTTCCATTCTATTCCATTCCGTTCCGTTCTACTCGGGTCGATTCAATTCCATTCTATTCCATTCCATTCCATTCCATTCCATTCCATTCCGCTATGTTCCACGTCGATCTACTCGGGTTGAATCAATTCCATTCTTTTCCCTTCCATTTCATTCCATTCCATTACATTACATTCCATTCCATTGTACTCGGGTTGATTCCATTTGATTCCATTCCATTCCATTCCAATCCATTCCATTCCATTCCATTCCATTCCATTCCATTCCATTCCATTCCATTCCATTCCAGTCCTTTCCATTCCATTCTACTCAGGTTGATTCCATTCCATTCCATTCCATTCAATTCCATTCCATGCCATTCCACTCCATTCCATTCCATTCCATTCCATTCCATTCCATTCCATTCCAGTCCATTCCAGTCCATTCCAGTCCATTCCATTCCATTCTTCTCTGGTTGATTCCATTCCATTCTATTCCATTCCATTCCATTCCATTATATTCCATTCCATTCCATTCCATTCTACTCGGGTTGATTCCATTCCATTCCATTCCATTCCATTCCATTCCATTCCACTCCATTCCATTCCATTCGGGTTGATTCAATTCCATTCTATTCCATTCCATTCCATTGTACTCGGGTTGATTCCATTCCATTCCGTTCCATTCCATTCCATTCCATTACATTCCATTACATTCCATTCCATTCTACTCGGGTTGATTCCATTCAATTCCATTCCATTCCATTCCTTTACATTCCATTCCATTCCACTCCCCTCCATTCCATTCCTATCCATTCCATTCTATTCGGGTTATATCCATTCCATTCCATTCCATTCCATTCCATTCCATTCCATTCCATTCAATTCTACTCGGGTTGATTCCATTCTGTTCCATTCCGTTCCTTTCCGTCCCATCCCATCCCATCCCGTTCCATTCTACTCGCGTGGATTCCTTTCCGTTCCTTTCTGTTCCGTTCCGTTCCGTTCCGTTCCTTTCCGTTCCGTTCCGTTTCGTTCCGTTCCACTCAGGTTGATTCAATGCGATTCTATTACATTCCATTACATTCCGTTCCGTTCCGCTATGTTCCGTGTCGTTCTACTCTGGTTGATTCAATTCAATTCTATTGCATTGAATTCTATTCCATTCCATTCCATTGAATTCCATTCCATTCCATTCCCTTCCATTCCATTCCTTTCTACTCTGGTTGATTCCATTCCATTCCATTTTATTCCATTCTACTTAGGTAGATTCCATTCCATTCCTTTCAATTCCATTCCATTCCATTCCTTTCCATTCCATTCCGTTCTACTCGAGTAGATTCCATTCCATTCCATTCCATTCCATTCTATTCCATTCCATTCCACTCCATTCTACTCGGGTAGATTTCATTCTATTCCATTCCATTCCATTCCATTCCATTTCATTTCATTCCATTCCATTCCATTCCATTCCATTCCATTCCATTCCATTCCATTCCATTCCATTCCATTCCATTCTACTCGGGTTGATTCCATTCCATTCCATTCCATTCCATTCCATTCCATTCCATTCCATTATTCCATTCCATTCCATTCCATTCTACTCGGGTTGATTCCATTCTGTTCCGTTCCGTCCCGTCCCGTCCCGTCCCGTCTCGTCCTGTCCAGTCCCGTCCCGTTCCGTTCTACTGGGGTTGATTCCATTCCATTCTGTTCCTTTCCGTTCCGTTCTTTTCTGTTCCATTCCCTTCTGTTCCATTCCGTTCCGTTCTAATCGAGTTGATTCAATTCCATTCTGTTCCGTTCCATTCCATTCCATTCCGTTTCGCTATGTTCCGCATCGATCTACTCGGGTTGATTCAATTCCATTCTCTTCCATTCCATTCCATTCCATTCCATTCGGTTCTACACGGGTTGATTCCATTCCATTCCGTTCCGTTCTGTCCCATCCCATCCCGACCCGTCCCGTCCCGTACAGTCCCGACCCGTCCCGTCCTGTCCCATTCCGTTATACTCGTTTTGATTCCATTCTTTTCCGTTCTGTTCTGTTCCATTCTGTTGTGTTCCGTTCCTTTCGGTTCCGTTCCTTTCCATTACATTTCATTCCATTCCACTCGGGTTGATTCAATTCCATTCTATTACTTTCCATTACATTCCGTTAAGTTCCGCTAAGTTTTGCGTCGTACTATTCAGGTTGACTCAGTTCCATTCTATTGAATTGAATTCCATTCCACTCTATTCCATTCCATTCCATTCCATTCCAGTCCATTCCATTCCATTCCATTCCATTCCATTCCATTCCATTCCAGTCCATTCCATTCCATTCCAGTCCATTCCATTCCATTCTTCTCTGGTTGAATCCATTCCATTCTATTCCATTCCATTCCATTCCATTATATTCCATTCCATTCCATTCCATTCTACTCGGGTTGATTCCATTCCATTCCATTCCATTCCATTCCATTCCATTCCATTCCATTCCATTCCATTCCATTCGGGGTGATTCAATTCCATTCTATTCCATTCCATTCCATTGTACTCGGGTTGATTCCATTCCATTCCATTCCATTCCATTCCATTCCATTCCATTCCATTCCATTCCATTACATTCCATTACATTCCATTCCATTCTACTCGGGTTCATTCCATTCAATTCCATTCCATTCCATTCCTTTACATTCCATTCCATTCCACTCCCCTCCATTCCATTCCTATCCATTCCATTCTATTCGGGTTAAATCCATTCCATTCCATTCAGTTCTACTCGGGTTGATTCCATTCCGTTCCATTCCGTTCCTTTCCGTCCCATCCCATCCCATCCCGTTCCATTCTACTCGCGTGGATTCCTTTCCGTTCCTTTCCGTTCCGTTCCGTTCCGTTCCGTTCCGTTCCACTCAGGTTGATTCAATGCGATTCTATTACATTCCATTACATTCCGTTCCGTTCCGCTACGTTCCGCGTCGTTCTACTCGGGTTGATTCAATTCAATTCTATTGCATTGAATTCTATTCCATTCCATTCCATTGAATTCCATTCCATTCCATTCCCTTCCATTCCATTCCTTTCTACTCTGGTTGATTCCATTCCATTCCATTTTATTCCATTCTACTTAGGTAGATTCCATTCCATTCCTTTCAATTCCATTCCATTCCATTCCTTTCCATTCCATTCCGTTCTACTCGAGTAGATTCCATTCCATTCCATTCCATTCCATTGCATTCCATTCCACTCCATTCTACTCGGGTAGATTTCATTCTATTCCATTCCATTCCATTCCATTCCATTTCATTCCATTCCATTCCATTCCATTCCATTCCATTCCATTCCATTCCATTCTACTCGGGTTGATTCCATTCCATTCCATTCCATTCCATTCCATTCCATTCCATTATTCCATTCCATTCCATTCCATTCTACTCGGGTTGATTCCATTCTGTTCCGTTCCGTCCCGTCCCGTCCCGTCCCGTCCCGTCTCGTCCTGTCCAGTCCCGTCCCGTTCCGTTCTACTGGGGTTGATTCCATTCCATTCTGTTCCTTTCCGTTCCGTTCTTTTCTGTTCCATTCCCTTCTGTTCCATTCCGTTCCGTTCTAATCGAGTTGATTCAATTCCATTCTGTTCCGTTCCATTCCATTCCGTTCCGTTTCGCTATGTTCCGCATCGATCTACTCGGGTTGATTCAATTCCATTCTCTTCCATTCCATTCCATTCCATTCCATTCCATTCCATTCGGTTCTACACGGGTTGATTCCATTCCATTCCGTTCCGTTCTGTCCCATCCCGTCCCGACCCGTCCAATCCCGTACAGTCCCGACCCGTCCCGTCCTGTCCCATTCCGTTCTACTCGTTTTGATTCCATTCTTTTCCGTTCCGTTCTGTTCCATTCTGTTGTGTTCCGTTCCTTTCGGTTCCGTTCCTTTCCATTACATTTCATTCCATTCCACTCGGGTTGATTCAATTCCATTCTATTACTTTCCATTACATTCCGTTAAGTTCCGCTAAGTTTTGCGTCGTACTATTCTGGTTGACTCAGTTCCATTCTATTGAATTGAATTCCATTCCACTCTATTCCATTCCATTCCATTCCATTCCATTCCATTCCATTCCATTCCATTCCATTCCATTCCGTTCCACACGGGTTGATTCCATTCCATTCCATTCCATTCCATTCCGTTCTACTCGGGTTGATTGCATTCCACTCCATTCCATTCCATTCCATTCCATTCCATTCCATTCCATTCCATTCCATTCCACTCGGGTTGATTACATTCTGTTCCGTTCCATCCTGTCCCGTCCCGTCCTGTCCCGTGTCGTCCCGTCCCGTCCCGTTCCGTTCTACTCGGGTTGATTCCATTCCATTCCATTCCGTTCCGTTCTGTTTCGTTCCTTTCCGTTCCGTTCCATTCTGTTCAATTCCGTTCCGTTCCATTCTGTTCCATTCCGTTCCGTTCTACTCGGGTTGATTCAATTCCACTCTAGCCCACTCCATTCCATTCCATTCCGTTCCGCATTGTTCCGCGTCGATCTACTCGGGTTGATTCAATTCCATTCTATTCCATTCCATTCCATTCCATTCCATTCCATTCCATTCCAGTCCTTTCCATTCCATTCTTCTCGGGTTGATTCCATTCCATTCCATTCCATTCCATTCCATTCTGTTCTACACGGGTTGATTCCATTCTGTTCCGTTCCGTTCCGTACCTTCCCGTCCCGTCCCGTCCCAACCCGTCCCGTCCCGTCCCGTCCCGACCCGTCCCATCCCGTCCCGTTCCGTTCTACACGTTTTGATTCCATTCCGTTCCGTTCCGTTCTGTTCCATTCTGTTCCGTTCCGTTCCTTTCGGTTCCATTCCTTTCCTTTCCATTTCATTCCATTCCACTCGGGTTGATTCAATTCCATTCTATTACTTTCCATTACATTCCGTTCCGTTCCGCTACGTTCTGCGTCGTACTATTCTGGTTGACTCAGTTCCATTCTATTGAATTGAATTCCATTCCACTCCATTCCATTCCATTCCATTCCATTCATTCCATTCCATTCCATTCCGTTCCACACGGGTTGATTCCATTCCATTCCATTCCATTCCATTCCATTCCATTCCATTCCATTCCAATCCATTCCATTCTACTCGGGTTGATTCCATTCCATTCCATTCCGTTGCATTCCATTCCATTCCATTCCATTCCATTCCATTCCATTGTATTCTGATTGATTCCATTCCATTCCATTCCATTCAATTCCATTCCATTCCATTCCATTCCACTCCATTCCATTCCATTCTACTTGGGTTGATTCCACTGCATTCTATTCCATTCCATTCCATTCCAGTCCCATCCGTTCCATTCTATTCGGGTTGATTCCATTCCATTCCTTTCCATTCCGTTCCTTTCCGTTCCGTTCCGTTCCGTTCCCTTCTGTTCCATTCAGTTCCATTCTACTCGGGTTGATTCAATTCCATTCAATTCCATTCAATTCCATTCCGTTCTACTCGGGTTGATTCAATTCCATTCTATTCCATTCCATTCTGTTCCGCTATGTTCCGCGTCGATCTACTTGGGCTGATTCAATTCCATTCCATTCCATTCCATTGCATTCCATTCCATTCCATTCTATTCCATTCCGTTCCATTCCACTCCCATCCGTTCCATTCTATTCGGGTTGATTCCATTCCATTCCTTTCCATTCCGTTCCTTTCTGTTCCTTTCCGTTCCGTTCCTTTCTGTTCCATTCTGTTCCTTTCTACTCGGGTTGATTCAATTCCATTCTATTCCATTCAATTCCATTCCATTCTACTCGGGTTGATTCAATTCCATTCTATTCTGTTCCATTCCATTCCATTCTGTTCCGCTATGTTCCACGTCGATCTACCTGGGCTGATTCAATTCCATTCCATTCCATTCCATTCCATTCCATTCCATTCCATTCCATTCCATTCCATTCCATTCCGTTCTACTCGAGTTGATTGCATTCCACTGCATTCCATTCCATTCCATTCCATTCCATTCCATTCCATTCCATTCCATTCCATTCTACTCGGGTTGATTCTATTCTGTTCCGTTCCGTCCCGTCCTGTCCCATCCCGTCCCGTCCCGCCCCGTCCCGTCCCGTTCCGTTCTACTCGGATTGATTCCATTCTATTCCGTTCCTTTCCATTGCGTTCCGTTCCGTTCCGTTCCGTTCTGTTCCATTCCGTTCCATTCTACTCGGGTTGATTCAATTTCATTCTGTTCCATTCCATTCCATTTCGTTCCGTTTCACTACGTTCCGCGTCGATCTACTCGGGTTGATTCTATTCCATTCCATTCGATTTCATTCCATTCCATTCCATTCCATTCCACTCCATTCCATTCCATTCCATTCCATTCCCTTCCATTCCATTCCATTCCATTCCGTTCTACTCGCGTTGATTCCATGCCGTTCTGTTCCATTCAGTTCCATTCAGTCCCGTCCCATCCCGTCCCGCCCCAACCGGTCCCGTCCCGTTCCGTTCCGTTCTACTCGGGTTGGTTCCATTCCATTCCATTCCGTTCCGTTCCATTCCGTTCCGTTCCATTCCTTTCCGTTCCGTGCCTTTCCGTTCCGTTCCGTTCCGTTCCACTCGGGTTGATTCAATTCCATTCTATTACATTCCATTACAGTCCGTTCCGTTCCGCTACGTTCTGCGTCGTACTACTCGGGTTGATTCAATTCCGTTCTATTCCAATGAATTCCATTCCATTCCATTCCATTCCATTCCATTCCATTCCATTCCATTCCATTCCGTTCTACTCGCGTTGATTCCATGCCGTTCTGTTCCATTCAGTTCCATTCAGTCCCGTCCCATCCCGTCCCGCCCCAACCGGTCCCGTCCCGTTCCGTTCCGTTCTACTCGGGTTGGTTCCATTCCATTCCATTCCGTTCCGTTCCGTTCCATTCCTTTCCGTTCCGTGCCTTTCCGTTCCGTTCCATTCCGTTCCACTCGGGTTGATTCAATTCCATTCTATTACATTCCATTACATTCCGTTCCGTTCCGCTACGTTCTGCGTCGTACTACTCGGGTTGATTCAATTCCGTTCTATTCCAATGAATTCCATTCCATTCCATTCCATTCCATTCCATTCCATTCCCTTCCATTCCATTCCATTCCATTCCATTCCGTTCTACTCGCGTTGATTCCATGCCGTTCTGTTCCATTCAGTTCCATTCAGTCCCGTCCCATCCCGTCCCGCCCCAACCGGTCCCGTCCCGTTCCGTTCCGTTCTACTCGGGTTGGTTCCATTCCATTCCATTCCGTTCCGTTCCGTTCCGTTCCGTTCCATTCCTTTCCGTTCCGTGCCTTTCCGTTCCGTTCCGTTCCGTTCCACTCGGGTTGATTCAATTCCATTCTATTACATTCCATTACATTCCGTTCCGTTCCGCTACGTTCTGCGTCGTACTACTCGGGTTGATTCAATTCCGTTCTATTCCAATGTATTCCATTCCATTCCATTCCATTCCATTCTACTCGGTTTGATTCAATTGCATTCTATTGCATTCCATTCCATTCCGTTCCGTTCCGTTCCGTTCCATTTTACTTGGGTTGATTCAATTCAACTCTACTCCATTCCATTCCATTCCATTCCAGTCCAGTCCATTCCATTCCATTCCATTCCATTCCATTCCATTCCATTACAATCCATTCCAATGCATTCCATTCTAATCAGGTTGATTCCATTCCATTGCTTTCCATTCCATTCCATTCCATTCCATTCCATTCCATTCCATTCCATTCCATTCCAATCCATTCCATTCTACTCGGGTTGATTCCATTCCATTGCATTCAATTGCATTCCATTCCATTCCATTCCATTCCATTCCATTCCATTCCATTCCATTGTACTCTGGTGGATTCCATTCCATTCCATTCCATTCAATTCCATTCCATTCCATTCCATTCCATTCCATTCCATTCCATTCCATTCCATTCCATTCCATTCCATTCCATTCCTTTCTACTCGGGTTGATTCCATTCTATTCCATTCCATTCCATTCGATTCCATTGGATTCCATTCGATTCCATTCCATTCCAGTCCCATCCGTTCCATTCTATTCGGGTTGCTTCCATTCCATTCCTTTCCATTCCGTTCCTTTCCGTTCCGTTCCGTTCCGTTCCCTTCTGTTCCATTCAGTTCCATTCTACTCGGGTTGATTCAATTCCATTCAATTCCATTCAATTCCATTCCGTTCTACTCGGGTTGATTCAATTCCATTCTATTCCATTCCATTCTGTTCCGCTATGTTCCGCGTCGATCTACTTGGGCTGATTCCATTCCATTCCATTCCATTCCATTGTATTCCATTCCATTCCATTCTATTCCATTCCGTTCCATTCCACTCCCATCCGTTCCATTCTATTCGGGTTGATTCCATTCCATTCCTTTCCATTCCGTTCCTTTCCGTTCCGTTCCGTTCCGTTCCCTTCTGTTCCATTCTGTTCCATTCTACTCGGGTTGATTCAATTCCATTCAATTCCATTCAATTCCATTCCGTTCTACTCGGGTTGATTCAATTCCATTCTATTCCATTCCATTCCATTCCATTCTGTTCCTCTATGTTCCACGTCGATCTACCTGGGCTGATTGAATTCCATTCCATTCCATTGCATTCCATTCCATTCCATTCCACTCCCTTCCATTCCATTCCATTCCATTGTGCTCTGGTTGATTCCATTCCATTCCATTCCATTCCATTCCATTCAATTCCATTCCATTCTACTTGGGTTGATTCCACTCCATTCTATTCCATTCCGTTCCATTCCACTCCCATCCGTTCCATTCTATTCGAGTTGATTCCATTCCATTCCTTTGCATTCCGTTCCTTTCCGTTCCGTTCCGTTCCGTTCCATTCTACTCGGGTTGATTCAATTCCATTCAATTCCATTCAATTACATTCCGTTCTACTCGGGTTGATTCAATTCCATTCTATTCCATTCCATTCCATTCCATTCTGTTCCTCTATGTTCCGCGTCGATCTACCTGGGCTGATTCAATTCCATTCCATTCCATTCCATTCCATTCCATTCCATTCCATTCCATTCCATTGCATTCCATTCCATTCCATTCCATTCCATTCCATTCCATTCCATTCCATTCCATTCAATTGCATTCCATTCCATTCCATTCTATTCCATTCCATTCCAATCCATTCCATTCTATTCCAATCCATTCCATTCCACTCCCATCCGTTTCGTTCTATTCGGGTTGATTCCATTCCATTCCTTTCCATTCCGTTCCTTTCTGTTCCGTTCTGTTCCGTTCCTTTCTGTTCCATTCTGTTCCATTCTACTCGGGTTGATTCAATTCCATTCTATTCCATTCAATTCCATTCCGTTCTACTCGGGTTGATTCAATTCCATTCTATTCTGTTCCATTCCATTCCATTCTGTTCAGCTATGTTCCGCGTCGATCTACCTGGGCTGATTCAATTCCATTCCATTCCATTCCTTTGCATTCCATTCCATTCCATTCCATTCCATTCCATTCCATTGCATTCCATTCCATTCCATTGCATTCCATTCCATTCCATTTCATTCCATTGCATTCCATTCCATTCCATTGCATTCCATTCCATTCCATTCCATTCCATTCCATTCCATTCCATTCCATTCCATTCCATTGCATTCCATTCCATTCCATTGCATTCTATTCCATTCCATTCCAATCCTTTCCATTCCATTCCATTCCATTCCGTTCTACTAGGGTAGATTCCATTCCATTCCGTTCTGTTCCGTTCCATCCCGTCCTGATCCGTCCCGTACCGTTCGGTACCGTCCCGTACCGTCCTGTCCCGTTCCGTTCTACTCGGGTTGATTCCATTCCGTTACTTTCCGTTCTGTTCCGTTTCTTTCCGTTCCTTTCCATTCCGTACCTTTCCGATCAGTTTCGTTCCGTTCCACTCTGTTTGATTCAATTCCATTCTATTGGATTCCATTACTTTCCAATCCGTTCCGCTACGTTCCGCGTCGTTCTACTCGGGTTGATTCAATTCCATTCTATTCCATTGAATTCCATTCCATTCCATTCCGTTACATTCCATTCCGTTCTACTCGGGTTGATTCTATTAAATTCTATTCCATTCCATTCCATTCCATTCCATTCCATTCCATTCCATTCCATTCCGTTCTACTCGTGTTGATTCCATGCCATTCCGTTCCGTTCATTTCCATCCAGTCCCGTCCCATCCAGTCCCGCCCCAACCTGTCCCGTCCCGTTGCGTTCCGTTCTACTCGGGTTGGTTCCATTCCATTCCACTCTGTTCCGTTCCATTCCGTTCCGTTCCAATCCTTTCCGTTCCGTGCCTTTCCGTTCCGTTCCGTTGTGTTCCACTCGGGTTGACTCAATTCCATTCTATTACATTCCATTACATTCCGTTCCGTTCCGCTACGTTCTGCGTCGTACTTCTCGGGTTGATTCAATTCCGTTCTATTCTAATGAATTCCATTCCATTCCGTTCCATTCCATTCCATTCTATTCCATTCCATTCCATTCTACTCGGTTTGATTCAATTGCATTCTATTGCATTCCATTCCATTCAATTCCATTCCATTCCATTCCATTCCGTTCCGTTCTGTTCCGTTCCATTCTACTCGGGTTGATTCAATTCAATTCTACTCCATTCCATTCCATTCCATTCCATTCCAATCCATTCCATTCCATTCCATTCCATTCCATTCCATTCCTTTCCATTCCATTCCATTCCATTCCATTCCGTTCCATTCCATTCTGCTCGGGTTGATTCCATTCCATTCCATTCCATTCCATTCCATTCCAATCCATTCCATTCCATTCCATTCCATTCCATTCCATTCCATTCCATTCCATTCCATTCCATTCCATTCCGTTCCATTCCATTCTGCTCGGGTTGATTCCATTCCATTCCATTCCATTCCAATCCATTCCATTCCATTCCATTCCATTCCATTCCATTCCATTCCACTCCATTCCATTCCATTCCATTGTACTCTGGTTGATTCCATTCCATTCCATTCCATTCAATTCCATTCCATTCCATTCCATTCCACTCCATTCCATTCCATTCTACTTGGGTTGATTCCACTCCATTCTATTCCATTCCGTTCCATTCCACTCCCATCCGTTCCATTCTATTCGAGTTGATTCCATTCCATTCCTTTGCATTCCGTTCCTTTCCGTTCCGTTCCGTTCTGTTCCCTTCTGTTCCATTCTATTCGGGTTGATTCAATTCCATTCAATTCCATTCAATTCCATTCCGTTCTACTCGGGTTGATTCAATTCCATTCTATTCCATTCCATTCCATTCCATTCTGTTCCTCTATGTTCCGCGTCGATCTACCTGGGCTGATTCAATTCCAATCCATTCCATTCCATTGAATTCTTTCCATTCCATTCCATTCCATTCCATTCCATTCCATTCCATTCTATTCCATTCCATTCCAACCCATTCCATTCTATTCCATTCCATTCCGTTCCACTCCCATCCGTTCCGTTCTATTCGGGTTGATTCCATTCCATTCCTTTCCATTCCGTTCCTTTCTGTTCCATTTCGTTCCGTTCCTTTCTGTTCCATTCTGTTCCATTCTACTCGGGTTGATTCAATTCCATTCAATTCCATTGAATTCCATTCGAAGCCATTCCATTCCATTCCATTCCATTCCATTCCATTCCATTCCATTCCATTCCATTCCATTCCATTCCATTCCATTCCATTCCATTCCGTTCTACTTGGGTTGATTCCATTCCATTCCATTCCAGTCCAGTCCACTGCATTCCCCTCGGAATGATTCAATTCCATTCTCTTCCATTCCATTCCGTTCCGTTTCATTCCATGCCGTTCCATTCCGTTCAGTTCCGTCCAGTCCCGTCCCGACCCGTCCCGTCCCATCCCGCCCCACCCGGTCCCGTCCCTTTCTATTCCGTTCTACTCGGGTTGGTTCCATTCCATACCGTTCCGTTCCGTTCCGTTCCATTCCTTTCCGTTCCGTGCCTTTCCATTCCTTTCCGTTCCGTTCCACTCGGGTTGATTCAATTCCATTCTATTACATTCCATTACATTCCGTTCCGTTCCACTACGTTCTGCGTCGTACTACTCGGGTTGATTCAATTCCCTTCTATTCCAATGAATTCCGTTCCATTCCATTCCATTCCATTCCATTCCATTCCATTCCATTCTACTCCGTTTGATTCAATTGCATTCTATTGCAATCCATTCCATTCCATTCCATTCCGTTCCATTCCGTTCCGTTCCATTCCATTCTACTCGGGTTGATTCAATTCAATTCTACTCCATTCCATTCCATTCCATTCCATTCCATTCCAGTCCATTCCATTCCATTCCATTCCATTCCATTCCATTCCGTTCCATTCGATTCCATTCCATTCCATTCTATTAAATTCCACTCCATTACAATCCATTCCAATCCATTCCATTCTAATCGGGTTGATTCCATTCCATTCCATTCCATTCCAATCCACTCCTTTCCATTCCATTCCATTCCATTGCATTCCATTCCATTCCATTCCATTCCATTCCATTCCATTCTACTCGGGTTGATTCAATTCCATTCTACTGCATTGAATTCCATTCCATTCCATTCCATTCCATTCCATTCCATTCCATTCCATTCCATTCCATTCCGTTCTGTTCTACTCGGGTTGATTCCATTCCATTACACTCCTTTCCATTCCACTCCGTTCCATTCCATTCTACTCGGGTTGATTCAATTCCATTATATTCCATTCCATTCCGTTCCGTTCCATTCTGATCCGTTCCATTCCGTTCCGTTCCGTTCTACTTGGGTTGATTCAATTCAATTCTATTCCATTTCATTCCATTCCATTCCATTCCATTCCATTCCATTGTACTCCGGTTGATTCCATTCGATTCCATTCCATTCCATTCCTTTCCATTCCATTCCATTCCATTCCATTCGGTTCTACTCGGGTACATTCCATTCCATTCCATTCCATTCCATTCCATTCCATTCCATTGTACTCGGGTTGATTCCATTGCATTCTATTCCGTTCCATTCCATTCGATTCCATTCCATTCCAGTCCATTCCATTCCATTCTACTCGGGTTGATTCCATTCCATTCCATTCCATTCCGTTGTACTCGGGTTGATTCCATTGCATTCCATTCCGTTCCATTCCACTCCATTCCATTCCAGTCCATTCCATTCCATTCTACTCGGGTTGATTCCATTCCATTCCATTCCATTCCATTCCATTCCATTCCATTCCATTCCACTACGTTCTGTGTCGTACTACTCAGGTTGATTCAATTCCATTCTATTCCATTGAATTCCATTGAATTCCATTGAATTCCATTCCATTCCATTCAGTTCCATTCCACTCCATTCCATTCCATTCTACACGGGTTTATTCCATTCCATTCCATTCCATTCCATTCCATTCCATTCCATTCCATTCCATTCCATTCCATTCTACTCGGTTTGATTCAATTCCATTCTATCCCATTCCATTCCGTTCTATTCCATTCCGTTCCGTACCATTGGTTTCCATTCCGTTCTACTCGGGTTGATTCAATTCACTTCTATTCCATCCCATTCCCTTCCATTCCATTCCTTTCCATTCCATTGTACTCGGGTTGATTCCATTCCATTCCATTCCATTCCACTCCATTCCATTCCATTCCATTCCATTCCATTCCATTCCACTCCTTCCATTCCATTCCACTCCATTCCATTCCATTCCACTCCATTCCATTCCATTCCATCCCATTCCATCCCATTCCATTCCATTCCACTCCATTCCATTCCATTCCACTCCATTCCATTCTATTCCATCCCATTCCATCCCACTCCATTCCATTCCACTCCATTCCATCCCATTCCATTCCATTCCATTCCGTTCCATTCCATTCCATTCCAGTCCATTCCATTCCATTCTACTCGGGTTGATTCCATTCCATTCCATTCCATTCCATTCCATTCCATTCCACTCGGGTTGATTCCATTCTGTTACGTTCCATCCCGTCCCGTCCTGTCCGTTCATGTCCTGTCCCGTCCCGTTCCATTCTACTCTCGTTCATTCCATTCCATTCCATTTCATTCCATTCCACTTAGGTTGATTCCATTCTGTTCCGTTCCGTCCCGTCCCGTCATGTCCGTTCATGTCCTGTCCCGTCCCGTTCCATTCTACTCTGGTTGATTCCATTCCATTCTGTTCCATTCCGTTCTATTCCGTTCCGTTCCGTTCCATTCAGTTCCGTTCTGTTTCATTCCACTCCGTTCCACTCGGGTTCATTCAATTCCATTCTATTCCATTCCATTCCATTACGTTCTGTTCCGCTATGTTCTGCGTCGATGTACTCAGTTTGATTCAATGCTATTTTCTTCCATTCCATTCCATTCCATTCCATTCCATTCCATTCCATTCCATTCCATTCCATTCCATTCTGTTCTACTCGTGTTTATTCCTTTCCGTTCCGGTCTTTTCCGTCCATCCCGACCCATCCCGTCCCGTCCCATCCCGTTCCGTTCTACTCGGGTTGATTCCATTCCATTCTGCTCCTTTTCGTTCCGTTCCGTTCCGTTACATTCCGTTCTGTTCAATTCCGTTCCGTTCTACTCGGGTTGATTCAATTCCATTCTGTTCCATTCCATTCCATTCCGTTCTGTTTTGCTATGATCCGCGTCATTCTACTCGGGTTGATTCAATTCCTTTCTATTCCATTCTGTTCCATTCCATTCCATTCCATTCCATTCCATTCCATTCCATTCCATTCCATTCCGCTCTACTCTGGTTGATTCCATTCCGTTCTGTTCCGTTCCGTCCAGTCCCGTCCCGACACATCCCGTCCCGTCCCGACCCGTCCCTTCCCGTCCCGTTCCCCTCTACTCTTGTTGATTCCATTCCGTTCTGTTCCGTTCCATTCCATTCTGATCTGTTCCGTTCCGTTAATTTCCGTTCCGTTCCTTCCCGTTCCGTTCCGTTCCATTCCATTCCACTCGGGTTGATTCAATTCCATTCTACTACTTTCCATTACATTCCGTTCCGTTCCACTACGTTCTGTGTCGTACTACTCAGGGTGATTCAATTCCATTCTATTCCATTGAATTCCATTGAATTCCATTGAATTCCATTCCATTCCATTCCGTTCCATTCCACTCCATTCCATTCCATTCTACACGGGTTTATTCCATTCCATTCCATTCCATTCCATTCCATTCCATTCCATTCCATTCCATTCCATTCCATTCCATTCCATTCTACTCGGTTTGATTCAATTCCATTCTATTCCATTCCATTCCGTTCTATTCCATTCCGTTCCGTACCATTGGTTTCCATTCCGTTCTACTCGGGTTGATTCAATTCACTTCTATTCCATCCCATTCCCTTCCATTCCATTCCTTTCCATTCCATTGTACTCGGGTTGATTCCATTCCATTCCATTCCATTCCATTCCATTCTATTCCATTCCATTCCAGTCCATTCCATTCCATTCTACTCGGGTTGATTCCATTCCATTCCATTCCATTCCATTCCATTCCATTCCATTCCATTCCATTCCATTCCACTCCATTCCATTCCATTCCACTCCATTCCATTCCATTCCATCCCATTCCATCCCATTCCATTCCATTCCACTCCATTCCATTCCATTCCACTCCATTCCATTCTATTCCATCCCATTCCATCCCACTCCATTCCATTCCACTCCATTCCATCCCATTCCATTCCATTCCATTCCGTTCCATTCCATTCCATTCCGTTCCATTCCATTCCATTCCATTCCATTCCATTCCATTCCATTCCACTCTATTCCATTCCATTCTACTCCGGTTGATTCCATTCTGTTCCGTTCCGTCCCGTCCCGTCCCTTCCCGTCCCTTCCCTTCCCATTCCGTTCCGTTCTACTCGGGTTGATTCAATGCCATTCTATTCCATTCCATTCCATTCCATTACGTTCCGTTCTGCTATGTTCCGCGTTGTTCTGCTATGTTCTGCTATGTTCTGCTATGTTCCGCTATGTTCCGCTATGTTCTGCTATGTTCCGCTATGTTCCGCGTTGTTCTGCTATGTTCCGCTATGTTCTGCTATGTTCTGCTATGTTCCGCGTCGATCTATGTTCTGCGTCGATCCAATCCATTCCATTCTACTTGGGTTGATTCCTTTCCATTCCATTCCATTCCATTCCATTCCATTCAATTCCATTCCATTCCATTCTAATCGGGTTGATTCCATTCCATTCCATTTCATTCCGTTCAATTCCAATCCATTCCATTCTACACGAGTTCATTCCATTCCATTCCATTATTGCATTCCATTCCATTCCATTCCATTCCACTCCATTCCATTCCATTTCATTCCATTCCATTCCATTCCATTCCATTTCATTCCATTCCATTCCATTCCATTCCATTCCATTCCATTCCTTTCCATTCCATTCCATTCCATTCCATTCCATTCCATTCCATTCCATTCCATTCCATTCCATTCCATTCTATTCCATTCCAATCTACTCCATTCCATTCCATTCCATTCCATTCTACTCGGGTTGATTCCTTTCTGTTCCATTCTGTCCCATCCCGTCCCGTCCCGTCCCGTCCCTTTCCATTCTACTCGGGTTTTTTCCATTCCATTCCATTCCGATCCGTTCCGTTTCGTTCCGTTCCGTTCCGTTCTGTTCCATTCCGTTCCGTTCTACTCGGGTTGATTCAATTCCACTCTATTCCACTCCATTCCATTCCGTTCCATTCCGCTTTGTTCAGCGTCGATCTACTCGGTTTGATTCAAATCCATTCTATTCCATTCCATTCCATTCCATTCCATTCCATTCCATTCCATTGTACTCGGGTTGATTCCATTCCATTCCATTCCATTCCATTCCATTCTATTCCAGTCCTTTCCATTCCATTCTACTCGGGTTGATTCCATTCCATTCCATTCCATTCCATTCCATTCCATTCCATTCCATTCCATTCCATTAAATTCCACTCCAATCCATTCCATTCTACTCGGGTTGACTCCACTGCATTCCACTCCATTCCAGTCCATTCCATTCCATTCCATTCCATTCCATTCCAATCCTTTCCATTCCATTCCATTCCATTGCATTCCATTCTAATCGGGTTGATTCCATTCTGTTCCGTTCCGTCCCGTCCCGTCCCATCCCGGCCCATCCTATTCCGTTCTACTCGGGTTGATTCCATTCCATTCCGTTCTGTTCTGTTCCATTCCGTTCCATTCTACTCGAGTTGATTCAATTCCATTCTATTCCATTCCATTCCATACCGTTCCATTCCGCTTTGTTCCACGTCGAACTACACGGGTTGATTCAATTCCATTCTATTCCATCCCTTTCCATCCCATTCCATTCCATTCCGTTCTACTCGGGTTGATTCCATTCCGTTCCATTCTGTTCCTTTCCATTCCGTCCCATCCCGACCCTTCCCATCCCGTCCCGTCCCGTCCCGTCCCGTCCCTTTCCGTTCCACTCGGGTTGATTCAGTTCCATTGCATTACATTCCATTACATTCCATTCTGTTCTGCTACTTTCTGCGTCATTCTACTCGGGTTGATTCAGTTCCATTCTATTCCATTGAATTCCATTCCATTCCATTCCATTCTACTCGGGTTGATTCCATTAAATTCCATTCCATTCCATTCCATTCCATTCCCTTCCATTCTATTCCATTCCACTCGGTTTCATTCAATTCTATTCTTTTCCATTCCATTCCGTTCCGTTCCATTCCTTTCCGTTCCGTTCCTTTCCGTTCCTTTCCATTCCGTTCTACGTGGGTTGATTCAATTCAATTCTATTCCTTTCCATTCCATTCCATTCCAATCCATTCCATTCCATAGTACTCGGGTTGATTCCACTCCATTTCATTCCATTCCGTTCCATTCCATTCCATTCCATTCCATTCCAGTCCATTCCATTCCATTCTACTTGGGTTGATTCCATTCCACTCCATTCCATTCCATTCCATTCCATTCCATTCCATTCCATTCCACTCCATTCCATTCCAGTCCATTCCATTCTACTCGTGTTGATTCCATTCCATTTCATTCCATTCCATTCCTGTCCATTGCATTCGATTCTACTCGGGTTGATTCCATTCCATTCCATTCCATTCCATTCCATTCCATTCCATTCCATTCCATTCCATTCCATGCCATTCCACTCGGGTTGTTTCCATTCCATTCCATTCCATTCCATTCCATTCCATTCCATTCCATTCCATTCCATTCCATTCCATTCCATTCCATTCCATTCCATTCCATTCCATTCGATTGCATTCCATTCCATTCCATTCCATTCCATTCCATTCCATTCCATTCCAATACATTCCATTCTACTCGTCTAGATTCCATTCCATTCCATTCCATTCCATTCCATTCCATTCCATTCCATTCCATTCTATTCCATTGATTTCCATTCCATTCAATTCCATTCCATTCCGTTCTACTCAGGTTGATTCCATTCCATTCCATTCCATTCCGTTCCATTCCATTCCATTCCCTTCCATTCCATTCCATTCCACTCGGGTTCATTCAATTCTATTCTTTTCCATTCCATTCCATTCCGTTCCATTCCTTTCCATTCCGTTCCTTTCCATTCCTTTCCATTCCGTTCTACGTGGTTTGATTCAATTCAATTCTATTCCATTCCATTCCATTCCATTCCATTCCATAGTACTCAGGTTGATGCCTCTCCATTCCATTCCATTCCGTTCCATTCCATTCCATTCCATTCCACTCCATTCCAGTCCATTCCATTCTACTCGTGTTGATTCCATTCCATTTCATTCCATTCCATTCAAGTCCATTCCATTCGATTCTACTCGGGTTGATTCCATTCCTTTCTGTTCCATTCCATTCCATTCCATTCCATTCCATTCCATTCCATTCCATTCCATTCCATGCCATTCCACTCGGGTTGATTCCATTCCATTCCATTCCATTGCATTCCATTCCATTCCATTCCATTCCATTCCACTAGGATTGATTCCTTTCCGTTCCGTTCTGTCCCGTCCCTTCCCATCCCTTTCCGTCATATCCCGTCCCGTCCCGTCGCGTTCTGCTCTACATGGGTTGATTCCATGCCATTCCATTCCGTTCTACTCGGGTTGATCCCATTCCATTCCGTTCCGTTCCGTTCCTTTCTGTTCCGTTCCGTTCCGTTCCGTTCTGTTCCATTCCGTTCCATTCTGCTCGGGTTGATTCAATTCCATTCTATTCCATTCCATTCCATTCCGTTCCGTTCCGCTATGTTCCGCGTCGATCTACTCGGGTTGCTTCAAATCCATTCTATTCCATTCCATTCCTTCCCATTCCATTCCATTCCGTTCTACTCGGGTTGATTCCATTCCGTTCCGTTCCGTTCCGTTACGTCCCTTCCCAAACCGTCCCATCCCGTCGCGTCCCGTCCCGTCCCGTCCTGTTCCGTTCTACTCGGGTTGATTCCATTCTGCTCCATTCCATTCCGTTCCGTTCTGTTCCTTTCCATTCCATTCCTTTCCGTTCCGTTCCATTCCGTTCCACTCGGGATGATTCAATTCCATTCTATTACATTCCATTACATTCCATTCTGTTCCGCTACGTTCCGCGTCGTTCTACTCGGGTTGATTCAATTCAATTCTATTGCATTGAATTCCATTCCATTCCATTCCATTGAATTCAATTCCATTCCGTTCCATTACATTCCATTCCTTTCTACTCTGGTTGATTCCATTCCATTCCATTTTATTCCATTCTACTTGGGTAGATTCCATTCCATTCCATTCCATTCCTTTCCATTCCATTCCATTCCATTCCATTCCGTTCTACTCGAGTAGATTCCATTCCTTTCCATTCCATTCCATTCCATTCCATTCCATTCCATTCCATTCCATTCCATTACACTCCATTCTACTCGGGTTGATTTCATTCTATTCCATTCCATTCCATTCCATTCCATTCCATTCCATTTCATTCCGTTCCATTCCATTCCATTCCATTTCATTCCATTCCATTTCATTCCATTCCATTCCATTCCATTCCATTCTACTCGGGTTGATTCCATTCCATTCCATTCCATTATTCCATTCCATTCCATTCCATTCTACTCGGGTTGACTCCATTCTGTTCCGTACCGTCCCATTCTTTCCCGTCCCGTCCCATACCATCCCGTCCCGTTCCATTCTACTCAGGTTGATTCCATTCCATTCCATTCCGTTCCCTTCCTTTCCGTTCGGTTCTGATCCGTTCCGTTCCATTCCATTCTGTTCCATTCTGTTCCGTTCTACTCGGGTTGATTCCATTCCATTCCATTCCATTCCATTCCATTCCATTCCATTCCACTCCGGTTGATTCCATTCCATTCCATTCCATTCCATTCCATTCCATTCCATTCCATTCCATTAAATTCCATTCCAATCCATTCCATTCTACTTGGGTTGATTCCTTTCCATTCCATTCCATTCCATTCCATTCCATTCCATTCCATTCCATTCCATTCCATTCCATTCCATTCCTCTCGGGTTGATTACATTCTGTTCCGTTCCGTCCTGTCCCGTCCCGTCCTCTCCCGTGCCATCCCGTCCCGTCCCGTTCTGTTCTACTCGGGTTGATTCCATTCCATTCCATTCCATTCCGTTCCGTTCCGTTTCCTTCCGTTCCGTTCCGTTCTTTTCCATTCCGTTCTGTTCTACTCGTGTTGATTCAATTCCACTCTATTCCACTCCATTCCATTCCGTTCTGTTCCGCGTTGTTCCGCGTCAATCTACTCGGGTTGATTCAATTCCATTCTATTCCATTCCATTCCATTCCATTCCATTATTGCATTCCATTCCATTCCATTCTACTCGAGTTGATTCTATTCTGTTCCGTTCCGTCCCGTCCCGTCCCATCCCGTCCCGTCCCGCCCCATCCCATCCCGTTCCATTCTACTCGGGTTGATTCCATTCCATTCCGTTCCTTTCCATTGCGTTCCGTTCCACTCCGTTCCGTTCTGTTCCATTCCGTTCCATTCTACTCGGGTTGATTCAGTTCCATTCTATTCCATTCCATTCCATTCCATTCCGTTTCACTACGTTCCGCGTCGATCTACTCAGGTTGATTCTACTCCATTCCATTCCATTTCAATCCATTCCATTCCATTCCATTCCATTCCATTCCATTCCATTCCATTCCATTCCTTCCATTCCATTCTGTGCTACTCGGGTTGATTCCATGCCGTTCCATTCCATTCAGTTCCATCCAGTCCCATCCCATCCCGTCCAGCCCCAACCGGTCCCATCCGGTTCCGTTCCGTTCTACTCGTGTTGGTTCCATTCCATTCCGTTCCGTTCCGTTCCGTTCCGTTCCTTTCCTTTCCATTCCGTGCCTTTCCGTTCCGTTCCGTTCCACTCGGGTTGATTCAATTCCATTCTATTACATTCCATTACATTCCGTTCCATTCCGCTACGTTCTGCGTCGTACTACTCGGGTTGATTCAATTCCGTTCTATTCCAATGAATTCCATTCCATTCCATTCCATTCCATTCCATTCCATTCCATTCCATTCCATTCCATTCCATTCCATTCCATTGCGTTCCATTCCAATCCATTCCATTCTACTCGGGTTGACTCCATTCTGTTCCGTACCGTCCCATTCTTTCCCGTCCCATCCCATACCGTCCCGTCCCGTTCTGTTCTACTCTGGTTGATTCCATTCCATTCCATTCCATTCCCTTCCTTTCCGTTCAGTTCTGATCCGTTCCGTTCCATTCCATTCTGTGCCATTCTGTTCCGTTCTACTCGGGTTGATTCCATTCCATTCCATTCCATTCCATTCCATTCAACTCGGGTTGATTCCATTCCATTCCATTCCATTCCTTTCCAATCCATTCCATTCTACTTGGGTTGATTCCTTTCCATTCCATTCCATTCCATTCCATTCCATTCCATTTCATTCCATTCCATTCCATTCCATTCCATTCCATTCCATTCCATTCCTTTCCATTCCATTCCATTCCATTCCATTCCATTCCATTCCATTCCATTCCATTCCAATCCACTCCATTCCATTCCATTCCATTCCATTCCTTTCCATTCCATTCCATTCCATTCCATTCCATTCCATTCCATTCCATTCCATTCCATTCCAATCCACTCCATTCCATTCCATTCCATTCCATTCTACTCGGGTTGATTCCATTCTGTTCCATTCTGTCCCATCCCGTCCCGTCCCGTCCCGTCCCTTTCCATTCTACTCGGGTTGATTCCATTCCATTCCATTCCGATCCGTTCCGTTTCGTTCCGTTCCGTTCCGTTCTGTTCCATTCCGTTCCGTTCTACTCGGGTTGATTCAATTCCACTCTATTCCACTCCATTCCATTCCGTTCCATTCCGCTTTGTTCTGCGTCGTTCTATTCGGTTTGATTCAATTCCATTCTATTCCATTCCATTCCATTCCATTCCATTCCATTCCATTCCAATGTACTCGGGTTGATTCCATTCCATTCCATTCCATTCCATTCCATTCCATTCTATTCCAGTCCTTTCCATTCCATTCTACTCGGGTTGATTCCATTCCATTCCATTCCATTCCATTCCATTCCATTCCATTCCATTCCATTAAATTCCACTCCAATCCATTCCATTCTACTCGGGTAGATTCCATTCCATTCCATTCCATTCCATTCCATTCCATTCCATTCCATTCCATTCCATTCCATTCCATTCCATTCCATTCCATTCCATCCCTTTCCATCCCATTCCATTCCATTCCGTTCTACTCGGGTTGATTGCATTCCGTTCCGTTCCGTTCCTTTCCATTCCGTCCCATCCCGACCCTTCCCATCCCGTCCCGTCCCGTCCCGTCCCATCCGTTTCCGTTCCACTCGGGTTGATTCAGTTCCATTGCATTACATTCCATTACATTCCATTCTGTTCCGCTACTTTCTGCGTCGTTCTACTCGGGTTGATTCAGTTCCATTCTATTCCATTGAATTCCGTTCCATTCCATTCCATTCTACTCGGGTTGATTCCATTAAATTCCATTCCATTCCATTCCATTCCATTCCATTCCGTTCTATTCCATTCCACTCGGTTTCATTCAATTCTATTCTTTTCCATTCCATTCCGTTCCGTTCCATTCCTTTCCGTTCTGTTCCTTTCCATTCCTTTCCATTCTGTTCTACGTGGGTTGATTCAATTCAATTCTATTCCTTTCCATTCCATTCCATTCCATTCCATTCCATTCCATTCCATTCCATTCCATTCCATTCCATTCCATTCCATAGTACTCGGGTTGATTCCACTCCATTTCATTCCATTCCGTTCCATTCCATTCCATTCCATTCCAGTCCAGTCCATTCCATTCCAGTCCATTCCATTCTACTCGTGTTGATTCCATTCCATTTCATTCCATTCCATTCCAGTCCATTCCATTCGATTCTACTCGGGTTGATTCCATTCCATTCCATTACATTCCATTCCATTCCATTCCATTCCATTCCATTCCATTCCATGCCATTCCACTCGGGTTGATTCCATTCCATTCCATTCCATGCCATTCCACTCGGGTTGATTCCATTCCATTCCATTCCATTCCATTCCAGTCCATTCCATTCCACTCGGATTGATTCCTTTCCGTTCCGTTCCGTCCCATCCCTTCCCATCCCTTTCCGTCATATCCCGTCCTGTCCCATCGCGTTCTGTTCTACATGGGTTGATTCCATTCCATTCCGTTCCGTTCCGTTCCGTTCTGTTCCGTTCCGTTCTGTTCCGTTCCATTCTATTCCATTCCGTTCCGTTCTACTCGGGTTGATTCAATTCCATTCTATTTCATTCCATTCCATTCCGTTCCATTCCGCTATGTTCCGCGTCGATCTACTCGGGTTGATTCAGTTCCATTCTATTCCATTCCATTCCATTCCATTCCATGCCATTCCATTCCATGCCATTCCATTCCGTTCTACTCGGGTTGATTCCATTCCGTTCCGTTCCGTTCCGTCCCGTCCCGTCGCGAACTGTCCCGTCCCGTCCCGTCCCGACCCGTCCCGTCCCATCCCGTCCTGTCCCGTCCCGTCACGTCTTGTCCTGTCCCGTCCCGTCACGTCTTGTCCTGTCCCGTTCCGTTCTACTCGGGTTGATTCCATTCCGTTCCATGCCATTCCGTTTCGTTCTGTTCCATTCCTTTCCGTTCCGTTCCTTTCTGTTCCGTTCCTTTCCGCTCGGGTTGATTCAATTCCATTCTATTACATTCCATTACATTCCATTCCGTTCCACTACGTTCCGCGTCATGCTACTCGGGTTGATTCAATTAAATTCTATTCCGTGGAATTCCTTTCCATTCCATTCCATTCCATTCCATTCCATTCCATTCCATTCCATTCCACTCCGGTTGATTCCATTCTGTTCCATTCCGTCCCATCCCGTCCCGTCCGGTCCCGTCCCTTTCCGTTCTACTCGGGTTGATTCCAATCCATTCCGTTCCTTTCCGTTCCTTTCTGTTCCGTTCCGTTCCGTTCCGTTCTGTTCTATTCCGTTCCGTTCTGCTCGGGTTGATTCAATTCCATTCTATTCCATTCCATTACATTCTGTTCCGTTCCGCTATGTTCCGCGTCGATCTACTCGGGTTGCTTCAAATCCATTCTATTCCATTCCATTCCTTCCCATTCCATTCCATTCCGTTCTACTCGGGTTGATTCCATTCCGTTCCGTTCCGTTCCATTACGTCCCTTCCCGATCCGTCCCGTCCCGTCGCGTCCCGTCCTGTCCCGTCCCGTCCTGTTCCGTTCTACTCGGGTTGATTCCATTCCGCTCCGTTCCATTCCGTTCCGTTCTGTTCCTTTCCATTCTGTTCCTTTCCGTTCCGTTCCATTCCGTTCCACTCGGGATGATTCAATTCCATTCTATTACATTCCATTACATTTCGTTCTTTTCCACTACGTTCTGCGTCGTACTACTCGGGTTGATTCAATTCCCTTCTATTCCAATGAATTCCATTCCATTCCATTCCATTCCATTCTACTCGATTTGATTCAATTGCATTCTATTGCAATCCATTCCATTCCATTCCATTCCGTTCCATTGCATTCCATTCCATTCCATTCTACTCTGGTTGATTCAATTCAATTCAACTCCATTCCATTCCATTCCTTTCCATTCCAGTCCATTCCATTCCATTCCATTCCATTCCATTCTGCTCCATTCCATTCCATTCCATTCCATTCTATTCCATTCCATTCCATTACAATCCATTCCAATCCATTCCATTCTAATCGGGTTGATTCCATTCCATTCCAATCCATTCCAATCCACTCCATTCCATTCCATTCCATTCCTTTCCATTCCATTCCATTGAATTCCATTCCATTCCATTCCATTCCATTCCATTCCATTCCATTCCATTCCATTCTACTCGGGTTGATTCAATTCCATTCTACTGCATTGAATTCCATTCCATTCCATTCCATTCCATTCCATTCCATTCCATTCCATTCCATTCCATTCCGTTCCGTTCTACTCGGGTTGATTCCATTCCATTACACTCCTTTCCATTCCACTCCGTTCCATTCCATTCTACTCGGGTTGATTCAATTCCATTCTATTCCATTCCATTCTGTTCCGTTCCATTCTGATCTGTTCCATTCCGTTCCGTTCCGTTCTACTTGGGTTGGTTCAATTCAATTCTATTCCATTTCATTCCATTCCATTCCATTCCATTCCATTCCATTCCATTCCATTCCATTCCATTCCGTTCCGTTCTACTCGGGTTGATTCCATTCCATTACACTCCTTTCCATTCCACTCCGTTCCATTCCATTCTACTCGGGTTGATTCAATTCCATTCTATTCCATTCCATTCTGTTCCGTTCCATTCTGATCTGTTCCATTCCGTTCCGTTCCGTTCTACTTGGGTTGGTTCAATTCAATTCTATTCCATTTCATTCCATTCCATTCCATTCCATTCCATTCCATTCCATTGTACTCGGGTTGATTCCATTCAATTCCATTCCATTCCATTCCATTCCATTCCACTCGGCTTGATTCCATTCCATTCCATTCCATTCAATTCCATTCCATTCCATTCCAGTCCATTCCATTTCATTCCATTCCATTCCATTCCCTTCCAGTCCATTCCATTCCATTCCAGTCCATTCCATTCCATTCTACTCGGGTTGATTCCATTCCATTCTATTCCATTCCACTCCATTCCATTCCATTCCATTCCATTCCATTCCATTCCATTCGGTTCTACACGGTTTGATTCCATTCCATTCCGTTCCGTTCCGTCCCAACCCGTCCCATCCCGTCTCGTTCTACTCGTTTTGATTCCATTCCATTCCATTCCGTTCTGTTCCATTCTGTTCCGTTCCGTTCCTTTCAGTTCCGTTCCTTTCCATTCCATTTCATTCCATTCCACTCGGGTTGATTCAATTCCATTCTATTACATTCGATTACATTCCGTTCCGTTCCGCTACGTTCTGCGTCGTACTATTCGGGTTGACTCAATTCCATTCTATTGAATTGAATTCCATTCCAATCCATTCCATTACATTACATTACATTACATTCCGTTCCACATGGGTTGATTCCATTCCATTCCATTCCATTCCATTCCATTACATTACATTACATTACATTACATTACATTGTACTAGGGTTGATTGCATTCCATTCCATTCCATTCCATTCCATTCCATTCCACTCGGGTTGATTACATTCTCTTCCGTTCCGTCCTGTCCCGTCCCGTCCTGTCCCGTGCCGTCCCATCCCGTCCCATTCCGTCCTACTCGGGTTGATTCCATTCCATTCCATTCCATTCAATTCCATTCCATTCCATTCCATTCCATTCCAGTCCATTCCATTTCATTCCATTCCATTCCATTCCATTCCATTCCATTCCATTCCATTCCATTCCCTTCCATTCCATTCCATTGCATTCCAGTCCATTCCATTCCATTCTACTCGGGTTGATTCCATTCCATTCTATTCCATTCCACTCCATTCCATTCCATTCCATTCCATTCCATTCCATTCCATTCCATTCCATTCCATTCGTTTCCACACGGTTTGATTCCATTCCATTCCGTTCCGTTCCGTCCCATCCCGTCCCGACCCGTCCCGTCCCGTACCGTCCCAACCCAACCCGTCCCATCCCGTTCTACTCGTTTTGATTCTATTCCGTTCCGTTCCGTTCCGCTCCGTTCCTTTCCGTTCCATTCCGTTCCGTTCCACTCGGGTTGATTCAATTCCATTCTATTACATTCCTTTACATTCCGTTCCGTTCCACTACTTTCCACGTCGTTCTACTCCAGTTGATTCAATTCCATTCTATTCCATTGCATTCCATTCCATGCCATTCCATTCCATTCCATTCCGTTCTACTTGGGTTGATTCCATTCCATTCCATTCCATTCCAGTCCACTGCATTCCCCTCGGGATGATTCAATTCCATTCTCTTCCATTCCATTCCGTTCCGTTTCATTCCATGCCGTTCCGTTCCGTTCAGTTCCGTCCAGTCCCGTCCCGACCCGTCCCGTCCCGTCCCGCCCCACCCGGTCCCGTCCCTTTCCATTCCGTTCTACTCGGGTTGGTTCCATTCCATACCGTTCCGTTCCGTTCCGTTCCTTTCCTTTCCGTTCCGTGCCTTTCCGTTCCGTTCCGTTCTGTTCCACTCGGTTTGATTCAATTCCATTCTATTACATTCCATTACATTTCGTTCTTTTCCACTACGTTCTGCGTCGTACTACTCGGGTTGATTCAATTCCCTTCTATTCCAATGAATTCCATTCCATTCCATTCCATTCCATTCCATTCCATTCCATTCTACTCGGTTTGATTCATTTGCATTCTACTGCAATCCATTCCATTCCATTCCATTCCGTTCCATTGCATTCCATTCCATTCCATTCTACTCTGGTTGATTCAATTCAATTCTACTCCATTCCATTCCATTCCTTTCCATTCCATTCCATTCCATTCCATTCCATTCCATTCTGTTCCATTCCATTCCATTCCATTCCATTCCATTCTATTCCATTCCATTCCATTACAATCCATTCCAATCCATTCCATTCTAATCGGGTTGATTCCATTCCTTTCCATTCCATTCCATTGAATTCCATTCCATTCCATTCCATTCCATTCCATTCCATTCCATTCCATTCCGTTCCATTCTACTCGGGTTGATTCAATTCCATTCTACTGCATTGAATTCCATTCCATTCCATTCCATTCCATTCCATTCCGTTCCGTTCTACTGGGGTTGATTCCATTCCATTACACTCCTTTCCATTCCACTCCGTTCCATTCCATTCTACTCGGGTTGATTCAATTCCATTCTATTCCATTCCATTCCGTTCCGTTCCATTCTGATCCGTTGCATTCCGTTCCGTTCCGTTCTACTTGGGTTGATTCAATTCAATTCTATTCCATTTCATTCCATTCCATTCCATTCCATTCCATTGTACTCGGGTTGATTCCATTCGATTCCATTCCATTCCATTCCATTCCATTCCATTCCATTCCATTCCATTCCATTCCATTCCATTCCATTCCACTCGGTTTGATTCCATTCCATTCCATTCCATTCAATTCCATTCCATTCCATTCCAGTCCATTCCATTTCATTCCATTCCATTCCATTCCATTCCCTTCCAGTCCATTCCATTCCATTCCAGTCCATTCCATTCCATTCTACTCGGGTTGATTCCATTCCATTCTATTCCATTCCACTCCATTCCATTCCATTCCATTCCATTCCATTCCATTCGGTTCTACACGGTTTGATTCAATTCCATTCCGTTCCGTTCCGTCCCAACCCGTCCCGTCCCGTCTCGTTCTACTCGTTTTGATTCCATTCCATTCCATTCCGTTCTGTTCCATTCTGTTCCGATCCGTTCCTTTCAGTTCCGTTCCTTTCCATTCCATTTCATTCCATTCCACTCGGGTTGATTCAATTCCATTCTATTCCATTCCATTCCATTCCACTCCATTCCATTCCATTCCATTACAGTCGATTCCATTCCATTCTTCTCAGGTTGATTCCATTCCATTCCATTCCATTCCATTCCATTCCATTCCATTCCATTCCATTCCATTCCCTTCTACTCGGGTTGATTCCATTCCGTTCCGTTCCATTCCGTTCCGTTCTGTTAAGTTCCTTTCCTTTCCGTTCCGGTCCTTTCCGTTTCTTTCCGTTCCGTTCCAGTTGGGTTGATTCAATTCAATTCTTTTATATTCCATTACATTCCGTTCCATTCTGCTACGTTCTGCATCTTACTACTCGGGTTGACTCAATTCCATTCTTTTCCATTGAATTCCATTCCATTGAATTCCACTGAATTCCATTGAATTCCATTCTATTCCATTCCATTCCATTCCATTCCATTCCATTCGATTCAACTCGGGTTGATTCCATTCCATTCCATTCCATTCCATTCCATTCCATTCCATTCCATTCAACTCGGGTTGATTCCATTCCATTCCATTACATTACATTATTGCATTCCATTCCATTCCATTCTACTCGGGTTGATTGTATTCTGTTCCGTTCCGTCCCGTCCCGTCCCATCCCGTCCCATCCCGCCCCGTCCCGTCCCGTTCCGTTCTACTCGTGTTGATTCCATTCCATTCCGTTCCTTTCCACTGCGTTCCGTTCCGTTCCGTTCTGTTCCATTCCGTTCCATTCTACTCGGGTTGATTCAATTCCATTCTGTTCCATTCCATTACATTCCGTTCCGTTTCACTGTGTTCCACGTCGATCTACTCGGGTTGATTCTATTCCATCCCATTCCATTCCATTCCATTCCATTCCATTCCATTCCATTCCGTTCTACTCGGGTTGATTCCATGCCGTTCCGTTCCGTTCAGTTCCATCCAGTCCCGTCCCGTCCCGTCCCGCCCCAACCGGTCCCGTCCCATTCCATTCCGTTCTGCTCGGGTTGGTTCCATTCCATTCCGTTCCGTTCCGTGAAGTTCCGTTCCATTCCTTTCCGTTCCGTGCCTTTCCGTTCCGTTCCGTTCCACTCGGGTTGATTCAATTCCATTCTATTACATTCCATTACATTCCGTTCCGTTCCACTACCTTCTGCATCGTACTACTCAGGTTGATTCAATTCCGTTGTATTCCAATGAATTCCATTCCATTCCATTCCATTCCATTCTACTCGGTTTGATTCAATTGCATTCCATTGCATTCCATTCCATTCCATTCCTTTCCATTCCATTCCATTCCGTTCCATTCCGTTCCGTTCCGTTCCATTCTACTCGGGTTGATTCAATTCAATTCTTCTCCATTCCATTCCACTGCATTACATTCCAGTCCATTCCATTCCATTCCATTCCATTCCATTCCATTCCATTCCATTCCATTCTATTCCATTCCATTCCATTACAATCCATTCCAATCCATTCCATTCCAATCTGGTTGATTACATTCCATTCCATTCCATTCAACTCCATTCCATTCCATTCCATTCCATTCCATTCCATTCCATTCCATTCCATTCCATTCCATTCCATTCCTTTCCATTCCATTCCATTGCATTCCATTCCATTCCATTCCATTGCATTCCATTCCATTCCATTCCATTCCATTCCATTCCATTCCATTCCATTCCATTCAACTCGGGTTGATTCCATTCCATTCCATTCCATTCCATTCCATTCCATTCCATTCCATTCCATTCCATTCCATTCCATTCAACTCGGGTTGATTCCATTCCATTCCATTCCATTCCATTCCATTCCATTCCATTCCATTCCATTCCGTTCCGTTCTACTCGGGTTGATTCCATGCCGTTCCGTTCTGTTCAGTTCCATCCAGTCCCGTCCCGTCCCGTCCCGCCCCAACCGGTCCCGTCCCGTTCCGTTCCGTTCTACTCGGGTTGGTTCCATTCCATTCCGTTCCGTTCCGTGCCGTTCCGTTCCATTCCTTTCCGTTCCGTGCCTTTCCGTTCCGTTCCGTTCCGTTCCACTCGGGTTGATTCAATTCCATTCTATTACATTCCATTACATTCCGTTCCATTCCACTACGTTCTGCGTCGTACAACTCGGGTTGATTCAATTCCGTTCTATTCCAATGAATTCCATTCCATTCCATTCCATTCCATTCTACTCGGTTTGATTCAATTGCATTCTATTGCATTCCATTCCATTCCGTTCCGTTCCGTTCCGTTCCATTCTACTCGGGTTGATTCAATTCAATTCTACTCCACTCCATTCCATTGCATTCCATTCCAGTCCATTCCATTCCATTCCATTCCATTCCATTCCATTCCATTCCAATCCAATCCATTCCATTCTACTCGGGTTGATTCCATTCCATTCCATTCCACTCCTTTCCATTCCATTCGATTCCATTCCATTCCATTTCTTTCTTCTCGTGTTGATTCCATTCCGTTCCGTTCAGTCCCATCCCGACCCGTCCCGTCCCGACCCGTCCCGTCCCGTCCCGTTCCGTTCTTCTCGGGTTGATTCCATTCCGTTCCGTTCCGTTCCACTCCGTTCCTTTCCGTTCCATTCTGTTCCGTTCCACTCGGGTTGATTCAATTCCATTCTGTTACATTCCTTTACATTCCGTTCCGTTCCACTACTTTCCACGTCGTTCTACTCCATTTGATTCAATTCCATTCTATTCCATTGAATTCCATTCGAAGCCATTCCATTCCATTCCATTCCATTCCATTCCATTCCGTTCTACTTGGGTTGATTCCATTCCATTCCATTCCAGTCCAGTCCACTGCATTCCCCTCGGAATGATTCAATTCCATTCTCTTCCATTCCATTCCGTTCCGTTTCATTCCATGCCGTTCCGTTCCATTCATTTCCGTCCAGTCCCGTCCCGACCCGTCCCGTCCCATCCCGCACCACCCGGTCCCGTCCCGTTCCATTCCATTCTACTCGGGTTGGTTCCATTCCATACCGTTCCATTCCGTTCCGTTCCATTCCTTTCCGTTCCGTGCCTTTCCATTCCGTTCCGTTCCGTTCCACTCGGGTTGATTCAATTCCATTCTATTACATTCCATTACATTCCGTTCCGTTCCACTACGTTCTGCGTCGTACTACTCGGGTTGATTCAATTCCATTCTATTCCAATGAATTCCGTTCCATTCCATTCCATTCCATTCCATTCCATTCCATTCCATCCTACTCCGTTTGATTCAATTGCATTCTATTGCAATCCATTCCATTCCATTCCATTCCGTTCCATTCCGTTCCGTTCCATTCCATTCTACTCGGGTTGATTCAATTCAATTCTACTCCATTCCATTCCATTCCATTCCATTCCATTCCAGTCCATTCCATTCCATTCCATTCCATTCCATTCCGTTCCATTCCATTCCATTCCATTCCATTCTATTCCATTCCATTCCATTGCGTTCCTTTCCATTCCGTTCTACTCGGGTTGATTCCATTCCATTCCATTCAATTCCTTTCCATTCTATTCAATTCCATTCTATTCCATTCCACTCTGTTCCATTCCATTCCGTTCTGTTCCGTTCCGTTCCCTTCTACTCGGGTTGATTCAATTCCATTCTCTTCCATTCCATTCCATTCCATTCCATTCCATTCCATTCCATTCCATTCCATTGTACTCAGGTTGATTCCATTCCATTCCATTCCATTCCATTCCATTCCATTCCATTCCATACCATTACATCCCATCCCATTCCATTCCATTCCATTCCATTCCATTCCATTCCTTTCCATTGTACTCGGGTTAATTCCACTCCGTTCCGTTCCGTTCCGTTCCATTCCGTCCCGTCCCAAACCGTCCCGTCCCGTACCATCCTGTCCTGTCCCCTTCCGTTCTACTCGGGTTAATTGCATTCCGTTCCGATCCATTCCGTTCCGTTCCGTTCCTTTCCATTCCTTTCCCTTCTGTTCCGTTCCGTTCTGTTCCACTCGGGTTGATTCAATTCCATTCTGCTATTTTCCTTTGCATTCCATTCCGTTCCACTACTTTCTGCGTCGTTCTACTCGGGTTGATTCAATTCCATTCTATTCCATTGAATTCCATTCGATTCCATTCCATTCCATTCCATTCCATTCCATTCCATTCCACTCGGGTTGATTCAATTCCATTCTCTTACATTCCATTACATTCCGTTCCGTTCCAGTACGTTCTGCGTTGTTCTACTCGGGTTGATTCAATTCCTTTCTATTCCTTTGAATTCCATTCCATTCCAATCCATTCCTTTCCCTTCCATTCCATTCCATTCCATTCCATTCCATTCCGTTCTACATGGGTTGATTCCATTCCATTCTATTCCATTCCATCCCATTCCATTCCATTCCATTCCATTACATTATTGCATTCTATTCCATTCCATTCTACTCGGGTTGATTGTATTCTGTTCCGTTCCATCCCGTCCCGTCCCATCCCGTCCCGTCCCGCCCCGTCCCGTCCCGTTCCATTCTACTCATGTTGATTCCATTCCATTCCGTTCCTTTCCACTGCGTTCCGTTCCGTTCCGTTCCGTTCTGTTCCATTCCGTTCCATTCTACTCGGGTTGATTCAATTCCATTCTGTTCCATTCCATTACATTCCGTTCCGTTTCACTGTGTTCCACGTCGATCTACTCGGGTTGATTCTATTCCATTCCATTCCATTCCATTCCATTCCATTCCATTCCTTTCCATTCCATTCCATTGCATTCCATTCCATTCCATTCCATTGCATTCCATTCCATTCCATTCCATTGCATTCCATTCCATTCCATTCCATTCCATTCCATTCCATTCCATTCCATTCCATTCCATTCCATTCCATTCAACTCGGGTTGATTCCATTCCATTCCATTCCATTCCATTCCATTCCATTCCATTCCATTCCATTCCATTCCATTCCATTCCATTCCATTCCATTCAACTCGGGTTGATTCCATTCCATTCCATTCCATTCCATTTCATTCCATTCCATTCCATTCCATTCCATTCCGTTCCGTTCTACTCGGGTTGATTCCATGCCGTTCCGTTCCGTTCAGTTCCATCCAGTCCCGTCCCGTCCCGTCCCGCCCCAACCGGTCCCGTCCCGTTCCGTTCCGTTCTACTCGGGTTGGTTCCATTCCATTCCGTTCCGTTCCGTGCCGTTCCGTTCCATTCCTTTCCGTTCCGTGCCTTTCCGTTCCGTTCCGTTCCGTTCCACTCGGGTTGATTCAATTCCATTCTATTATATTCCATTACATTCCGTTCCATTCCACTACGTTCTGCGTCGTACAACTCGGGTTGATTCAATTCCGTTCTATTCCAATGAATTCCATTCCATTCCATTCCATTCCATTCTACTCGGTTTGATTCAATTGCATTCTATTGCATTCCATTCCATTCCGTTCCGTTCCGTTCCGTTCCATTCTACTCGGGTTGATTCAATTCAATTCTACTCCACTCCATTCCATTGCATTCCATTCCAGTCCATTCCATTCCATTCCATTCCATTCCATTCCATTCCATTCCAATCCAATCCATTCCATTCTACTCGGGTTGATTCCATTCCATTCCATTCCACTCCTTTCCATTCCATTCGATTCCATTCCATTCCATTTCTTTCTTCTCGTGTTGATTCCATTCCGTTCCGTTCAGTCCCATCCCGACCCGTCCCGTCCCGACCCGTCCTGTCCCGTCCCGTTCCGTTCTTCTCGGGTTGATTCCATTCCGTTCCGTTCCGTTCCACTCCGTTCCTTTCCGTTCCATTCCGTTCCGTTCCACTCGGGTTGATTCAATTCCATTCTGTTACATTCCTTTACATTCCGTTCCGTTCCACTACTTTCCACGTCGTTCTACTCCAGTTGATTCAATTCCATTCTATTCCATTGAATTCCATTCGAAGCCATTCCATTCCATTCCATTCCAT
Source organism: Gorilla gorilla gorilla (assembly GCF_029281585.2). Lineage (NCBI taxonomy): Eukaryota > Metazoa > Chordata > Mammalia > Primates > Hominidae > Gorilla > Gorilla gorilla. The sequence goes on from NC_073236.2 coordinate 1,373,572, forward strand.
TCCATTCCATTCCATTCCATTCCATTCCGTTCTACTTGGGTTGATTCCATTCCATTCCATTCCAGTCCAGTCCACTGCATTCCCCTCAGAATGATTCAATTCCATTCTCTTCCATTCCATTCCGTTCCGTTTCATTCCATGCCGTTCCGTTCCGTTCATTTCCGTCCAGTCCCGTCCCGACCCGTCCCGTCCCATCCCGCACCACCCGGTCCCGTCCCGTTCCATTCCATTCTACTCGGGTTGGTTCCATTCCATACCGTTCCGTTCCGTTCCGTTCCATTCCTTTCCGTTCCGTGCCTTTCCATTCCGTTCCGTTCCGTTCAACTCGGGTTGATTCAATTCCATTCTATTACATTCCATTACATTCCGTTCCGTTCCACTACGTTCTGCGTCGTACTACTCGGGTTGATTCAATTCCATTCTATTCCAATGAATTCCGTTCCATTCCATTCCATTCCATTCCATTCCATTCCATTCCATTCCATTCCATCCTACTCCGTTTGATTCAATTGCATTCCATTCCATTCCATTCCATTCCATTCCATTCCATTCCATTCCATTCCATTCCATTCCATTCAACTCGGGTTGATTCCATTCCATTCCATTCCATTCCATTCCATTCCATTCCATTCCGTTCCGTTCTACTCGGGTTGATTCCATGCCGTTCCGTTCCGTTCAGTTCCATCCAGTCCCGTCCCGTCCCGTCCCGCCCCAACCGGTCCCGTCCCGTTCCGTTCCGTTCTACTCGGGTTGGTTCCATTCCATTCCGTTCCGTTCCGTGCCGTTCCGTTCCATTCCTTTCCGTTCCGTGCCTTTCCGTTCCATTCCGTTCCGTTCCACTCGGGTTGATTCAATTCCATTCTATTACATTCCATTACATTCCGTTCCATTCCACTACGTTCTGCGTCGTACAACTCGGGTTGATTCAATTCCGTTCTATTCCAATGAATTCCATTCCATTCCATTCCATTCCATTCTACTCGGTTTGATTCAATTGCATTCTATTGCATTCCATTCCATTCCATTCCTTTCCATTCCATTCCATTCCGTTCCGTTCCGTTCCGTTCCGTTCCATTCTACTCGGGTTGATTCAATTCAATTCTTCTCCATTCCATTCCACTGCATTACATTCCAGTCCATTCCATTCCATTCCATTCCATTCCATTCCATTCCATTCCATTACAATCCATTCCAATCCATTCCATTCTAATCTGGTTGATTCCATTCCATTCCATTCCATTCAACTCCATTCCATTCCATTCCATTCCATTCCATTCCATTCCATTCCATTCCATTCCATTCCTTTCCATTCCATTCCATTGCATTCCATTCCATTCCATTCCATTGCATTCCATTCCATTCCATTCCATTCCATTCCATTCCATTCCATTCAACTCGGGTTGATTCCATTCCATTCCATTCCATTCCATTCCATTCCATTCCATTCCATTCCATTCCATTCCATTCTACTCGGGTTGATTCCATGCCGTTCCGTTCCGTTCAGTTCCATCCAGTCCCGTCCCGTCCCGTCCCGCCCCAACCGGTCCCGTCCCATTCCGTTCCGTTCTACTCGGGTTGGTTCCATTCCATTCCGTTCCGTTCCGTGCCGTTCCGTTCCATTCCTTTCCGTTCCGTGCCTTTCCGTTCCGTTCCGTTCCGTTCCACTCGGGTTGATTCAATTCCATTCTATTACATTCCATTACATTCCGTTCCATTCCACTACGTTCTGCGTCGTACAACTCGGGTTGATTCAATTCCGTTCTATTCCAATGAATTTCATTCCCTTCCATTCCATTCCATTCTACTCGGTTTGATTCAATTGCATTCTATTGCATTCCATTCCATTCCGTTCCGTTCCGTTCCATTCTACTCGGGTTGATTCAATTCAATTCTACTCCACTCCATTCCATTGCATTCCATTCCAGTCCATTCCATTCCATTCCATTCCATTCCATTCCATTCCATTCCAATCCAATCCATTCCATTCTACTCGGGTTGATTCCATTCCATTCCATTCCACTCCTTTCCATTCCATTCGATTCCATTCCATTCCATTTCTTTCTTCTCGTGTTGATTCCATTCCGTTCCGTTCAGTCCCATCCCGACCCGTCCCGTCCCGACCCGTCCTGTCCCGTCCCGTTCCGTTCTTCTCGGGTTGATTCCATTCCGTTCCGTTCCGTTCCACTCCGTTCCTTTCCGTTCCATTCCGTTCCGTTCCACTCGGGTTGATTCAATTCCATTCTGTTACATTCCTTTACATTCCGTTCCATTCCACTACTTTCCACGTCGTTCTACTCCACTTGATTCTATTCCATTCTATTCCATTGAATTCCATTCGAAGCCATTCCATTCCATTCCATTCCATTCCATTCCATTCCATTCCGTTCTACTTGGGTTGATTCCATTCCATTCCATTCCAGTCCAGTCCACTGCATTCCCCTCGGAATGATTCAATTCCATTCTCTTCCATTCCATTCCGTTCCGTTTCATTCCATGCCGTTCCGTTCCGTTCATTTCCGTCCAGTCCCGTCCCGACCCGTCCCGTCCCATCCCGCACCACCCGGTCCCGTCCCGTTCCATTCCATTCTACTCGGGTTGGTTCCATTCCATACCGTTCCGTTCCGTTCCGTTCCATTCCTTTCCGTTCCGTGCCTTTCCATTCCGTTCCGTTCCGTTCCACTCGGGTTGATTCAATTCCATTCTATTACATTCCATTACATTCCGTTCCGTTCCACTACGTTCTGCGTCGTACTACTCGGGTTGATTCAATTCCATTCTATTCCAATGAATTCCGTTCCATTCCATTCCATTCCATTCCATTCCATTCCATTCCATCCTACTCCGTTTGATTCAATTGCATTCTATTGCAATCCATTCCATTCCATTCCATTCCGTTCCATTCCGTTCCGTTCCATTCCATTCTACTCGGGTTGATTCAATTCAATTCTACTCCATTCCATTCCATTCCATTCCATTCCATTCCAGTCCATTCCATTCCATTCCATTCCATTCCATTCCATTCCATTCCATTCCATTCCATTCCATTCCATTCTATTCCATTCCATTCCATTACAATCCATTCCAATCCATTCCATTCTAATCGGGTTGATTCCATTCCATTCCATTCCATTCCAATCCACTCCTTTCCATTCCATTCCATTCCATTGCATTCCATTCCATTCCATTCCATTCCATTCCATTCCATTCCATTCCATTCCATTCTACTCGGGTCGATTCAATTCCATTCTACTGCATTGAATTCCATTCCATTCCATTCCATTCCATTCCATTCCATTCCATTCCATTCCATTCCATTCCATTCCGTTCCGTTCTACTCGGGTTGATTCCATTCCATTACACTCCTTTCCATTCCACTCCGTTCCATTCCATTCTACTCGGGTTGATTCAATTCCATTATATTCCATTCCATTCCGTTCCATTCCATTCTGATCCGTTCCATTCCGTTCCGTTCCGTTCTACTTGGGTTGATTCAATTCAATTCTATTCCATTTCATTCCATTCCATACCATTCCATTCCATTCCATTGTACTCGGGTTGATTCCATTCGATTCCATTCGATTCCATTCCATTCCATTCCATTCCATTCCATTCCATTCCATTCCATTCCATTCCATTCCATTCCATTCGGTTCTACTCGGGTACATTCCATTCCATTCCATTCCATTCCATTCCATTCCATTGTACTCGGGTTGATTCCATTGCATTCTATTCCGTTCCATTCCATTCCATTCCATTCCATTCCAGTCCATTCCATTCCATTCTACTCGGGTTGATTCCATTCCATTCCATTCCATTCCGTTGTACTCGGGTTGATTCCATTGCATTCCATTCCGTTCCATTCCACTCCATTCCATTCCAGTCCATTCCATTCCATTCTACTCGGGTTGATTCCATTCCAGTCCATTCCATTCCATTCCATTCCATTCCATTCCACTCGGGTTGATTCCATTCTGTTACGTTCCGTCCCGTCCCGTCCTGTCCGTTCATGTCCTGTCCCGTCCCGTTCCATTCTACTCTCGTTCATTCCATTCCATTCCATTTCATTCCATTCCACTTGGGTTGATTCCATTCTGTTCCGTTCCGTCCCGTCCCGTCCTGTCCGTTCATGTCCTGTCCCGTCCCGTTCCATTCTACTCTGGTTGATTCCATTCCATTCTGTTCCGTTCCGTTCCATTCCGTTCCGTTCCGTTCCATTCAGTTCCGTTCTGTTTCATTCCATTCCGTTCCACTCGGGTTGATTCAATTCCATTCTATTCCATTCCATTCCATTACGTTCTGTTCCGCTATGTTCTGCGTCGATGTACTCAGTTTGATTCAATGCTATTTTCTTCCATTCCATTCCATTCCATTCCATTCCATTCCATTCCATTCCATTCCATTCTGTTCTACTCGTGTTTATTCCTTTCCGTTCCGGTCTGTTCCGTCCGTCCCGACCCATCCCGTCCCGTCCCGTCCCGTTCCGTTCTACTCGGGTTGATTCCATTCCATTCTGCTCCTTTTCGTTCCGTTCCGTTCCGTTGCATTCCGTTCTGTTCAATTCCGTTCCATTCTACTCGGGTTGATTCAATTCCATTCTGTTCCATTCCATTCCATTCCGTTCTGTTTCGCTATGATCCGCGTCATTCTACTCGGGTTGATTCAATTCCGTTCTATTCCATTCTGTTCCATTCCATTCCATTCCATTCCATTCCATTCCATTCCATTCCATTCCGCTCTACTCTGGTTGATTCCATTCCGTTCTGTTCCGTTCCGTCCAGTCCCGTCCCGACACATCCCGTCCCGTCCCGACCCGTCCCTTCCCGTCCCGTTCCCCTCTACTCTTGTTGATTCCATTCCGTTCTGTTCCGTTCCATTCCATTCTGATCTGTTCCGTTCCGTTACTTTCCGTTCCGTTCCTTTCCGTTCCGTTCCGTTCCATTCCGTTCCACTCGGGTTGATTCAATTCCATTCTACTACTTTCCATTACATTCCGTTCCGTTCCACTACGTTCTGCGTCGTACTACTCAGGTTGATTCAATTCCATTCTATTCCATTGAATTCCATTGAATTCCATTCCATTCCATTCCGTTCCATTCCACTCCATTCCATTCCATTCTACACGGGTTTATTCCATTCCATTCCATTCCATTCCATTCCATTCCATTCCATTCCATTCCATTCCATTCCATTCCATTCCATTCCATTCCATTCCATTCTACTCGGTTTGATTCAATTCCATTCTATTCCATTCCATTCCGTTCTATTCCATTCCGTTCCGTTCCATTGGTTTCCATTCCGTTCTACTCGGGTTGATTCAATTCACTTCTATTCCATCCCATTCCCTTCCATTCCATTCCTTTCCATTCCATTGTACTCGGGTTGATTCCATTCCATTCCATTCCATTCCATTCCATTCCACTCCATTCCATTCCATTCCACTCCATTCCATTCCATTCCATCCCATTCCATCCCATTCCATTCCATTCCACTCCATTCCATTCCATTCCACTCCATTCCATTCTATTCCATCCCATTCCATCCCACTCCATTCCATTCCACTCCATTCCATCCCATTCCATTCCATTCCATTCCGTTCCATTCCATTCCATTCCGTTCCATTCCATTCCATTCCATTCCATTCCATTCCATTCCATTCCACTCTATTCCATTCCATTCTACTCCGGTTGATTCCATTCTGTTCCGTTCCGTCCCGTCCCGTCCCTTCCCGTCCCTTCCCTTCCCATTCCGTTCCGTTCTACTCGGGTTGATTCAATGCCATTCTATTCCATTCCATTCCATTACGTTCCGTTCTGCTATGTTCCGCGTCGATCTACTCGGGTTGATTCCATTCCAATCCATTGCATTCCATTCCATTCCATTCCGTTCCATTCCATTCCATTCCATTCTATTCCATTCCGTTCCATTCCATTCCATTCCATTCCGTTCTACTCGGGTTTATTCCATTCTTTTCCGATCCGTACCGTTCCGTCCCGTCCCAACACGTCCCGTCCTGTTCCGTCCCGTTCCGTTCTACTCGGGTTGATTCCATTTGGTTCCGTTCCGTTTCTTTCCATTCCGTTCCGTTCCACTTGGGATGATTCAATTACATTGTGTTCCATTCCATTACATTCCGTTCCGTTCCGATGTGTTCCGCGTCGGTCTACTCGGGTTGACTCAATTCCATTCTATTCCATTCCATTCCATTGCGTTCCTTTCCATTCCGTTCTACTCGGGTTGATTCCATTCCATTCCATTCAATTCCTTTCCATTCTATTCAATTCCATTCTATTCCATTCCACTCTGTTCCATTCCATTCCGTTCTGTTCCGTTCCGTTCCCTTCTACTCGGGTTGATTCAATTCCATTCTCTTCCATTCCATTCCATTCCATTCCATTCCATTCCATTCCATTCCATTCCATTCCATTGTACTCAGGTTGATTCCATTCCATTCCATTCCATTCCATTCCATTCCATTCCATTCCATACCATTACATCCCATCCCATTCCATTCCATTCCATTCCATTCCATTCCATTCCTTTCCATTGTACTCGGGTTAATTCCACTCCGTTCCGTTCCGTTCCGTTCCATTCCGTCCCGTCCCAAACCGTCCCGTCCCGTACCATCCTGTCCTGTCCCCTTCCGTTCTACTCGGGTTAATTGCATTCCGTTCCGATCCATTCCGTTCCGTTCCGTTCCTTTCCATTCCTTTCCCTTCTGTTCCGTTCCGTTCTGTTCCACTCGGGTTGATTCAATTCCATTCTGCTATTTTCCTTTGCATTCCATTCCGTTCCACTACTTTCTGCGTCGTTCTACTCGGGTTGATTCAATTCCATTCTATTCCATTGAATTCCATTCCATTCCATTCCATTCCATTCCATTCCATTCCATTCCATTCCATTCCATTCCATTCCACTCGGGTTGATTCAATTCCATTCTCTTACATTCCATTACATTCCGTTCCGTTCCAGTACGTTCTGCGTTGTTCTACTCGGGTTGATTCAATTCCTTTCTATTCCTTTGAATTCCATTCCATTCCAATCCATTCCTTTCCCTTCCATTCCATTCCATTCCATTCCATTCCATTCCATTCCGTTCTACATGGGTTGATTCCATTCCATTCTATTCCATTCCATCCCATTCCATTCCATTCCATTCCATTACATTATTGCATTCCATTCCATTCCATTCTACTCGGGTTGATTGTATTCTGTTCCGTTCCGTCCCGTCCCGTCCCATCCCGTCCCGTCCCGCCCCGTCCCGTCCCGTTCCATTCTACTCATGTTGATTCCATTCCATTCCGTTCCTTTCCACTGCGTTCCGTTCCGTTCCGTTCCGTTCTGTTCCATTCCGTTCCATTCTACTCGGGTTGATTCAATTCCATTCTGTTCCATTCCATTACATTCCGTTCCGTTTCACTGTGTTCCACGTCGATCTACTCGGGTTGATTCTATTCCATTCCATTCCATTCCATTCCATTCCATTCCATTCCATTCCATTCCGTTCTACTCGGGATGATTCCTTGCCGTTCCGTTCCGTTCAGTTCCATCCAGTCCCGTCCCGTCCCGTCCCGCCCCAACCGGTCCCGTCCCGTTCCATTCCGTTCTACTCGGGTTGGTTCCATTCCATTCCGTTCCGTTCCGTGCCGTTCCGTTCCATTCCTTTCCGTTCCGTGCCTTTCCGTTCCGTTCCGTTCCTTTCCACTCGGGTTGATTCAATTCCATTCTATTACATTCCATTACATTCCGTTCCGTTCCACTACATTCTGCATCGTACTACTCAGGTTGATTCAATTCCGTTGTATTCCAATGAATTCCATTCCATTCCATTCCATTCCATTCTACTCGGTTTGATTCAATTGCATTCTATTGCATTCCATTCCATTCCATTCCTTTCCATTCCATTCCATTCCGTTCCGTTCCGTTCCGTTCCGTTCCATTCTACTCGGGTTGATTCAATTCAATTCTTCTCCATTCCATTCCACTGCATTACATTCCAGTCCATTCCATTCCATTCCATTCCATTCCATTCCATTCCATTACAATCCATTCCAATCCATTCCATTCTAATCTGGTTGATTCCATTCCATTCCATTCCATTCAACTCCATTCCATTCCATTCCATTCCATTCCATTCCATTCCATTCCATTCCATTCCATTCCATTCCTTTCCATTCCATTCCATTGCATTCCATTCCATTCCATTCCATTGCATTCCATTCCATTCCATTCCATTCCATTCCATTCCATTCCATTCAACTCGGGTTGATTCCATTCCATTCCATTCCATTCCATTCCATTCCATTCCATTCCATTCCGTTCTACTCGGGTTGATTCCATGCCGTTCCGTTCCGTTCAGTTCCATCCAGTCCCGTCCCATCCCGTCCCGCCCCAACCGGTCCCGTCCCGTTTCGTTCCGTTCTACTTGGGTTGGTTCCATTCCATTCCGTTCCGTTCCTTGCCGTTCCGTTCCATTCCTTTCCGTTCCGTGCCTTTCCGTTCCGTTCCGTTCCGTTCCACTCGGGTTGATTCAATTCCATTCTATTACATTCCATTACATTCCGTTCCATTCCACTACGTTCTGCGTCGTACAACTCGGGTTGATTCAATTCCGTTCTATTCCAATGAATTCCATTCCATTCCATTCCATTCCATTCTACTCGGTTTGATTCAATTGCATTCTATTGCATTCCATTCCATTCCATTCCGTTCCGTTCCGTTCCATTCTACTCGGGTTGATTCAATTCAATTCTACTCCACTCCATTCCATTGCATTCCATTCCAGTCCATTCCATTCCATTCCATTCCATTCCATTCCATTCCATTCCAATCCAATCCATTCCATTCTACTCGGGTTGATTGCATTCCACTCCATTCCACTCCATTCCATTCCATTCCATTCCATTCCTTTCCATTCCATTCCCTTCCATTGCATTCCATTCTACTCGGGTTGATTCCATTCTGTTCCGTTCTGTCCCATCCCGTCCCGTCCCGTCCCATCCTGGCCCATCCTATTCCGTTCTACTCGGGTTGATTCCATTCCATTCCGTTCCATTCTGTTCCATTCCGTTCCATTCTATTCGAGTTGATTCGATTCCATTCTATTCTATTCCATTCCATTCCATTCCATTCCATTCCGCTTTGTTCCACGTCAATCTACTCGGGTTGATTCAATTCCATTCTATTCCAACCCTTTCCATCCAATCCCATTCCATTCCATTCCATTCCGTTCTACTCGGGTTGATTCCATTCCGTTCCGTTCCATTCCGTTCCGTCCCATCCCGACCCATCCCATCCCGTCCCGTCCCGTCCCGTCCCTTTCCGTTCCACTCGGGTTGATTCAGTTCCATTGTATTACATTCCATTACATTCCATTCTGTTCCACTACATTCCGCGTCGTTCTACTCGGGTTGATTCAGTTCCATTCTATTCCATTGAATTCCATTCCATTCCATTCCGTTCTACTCGGGTTGATTCCATTAAATTCCATTCCATTCCATTCCATTACCTTCCATTCCATTCCATTCCACTCAGGTTCATTCAGTTCTATTCTTTTCCATTCCATTCCGTTCCGTTCCATTCCTTTCCGTTCTGTTCCTTTCCATTCCTTTCCATTCCGTTCTACTTGGGTTAATTCAATTCAATTCTATTCCATTCCATTCCATTCCATTCCATAGTACTCGGGTTGATTCCACTCCATTCCATTCCATTCCGTTCCATTCCATTCCATTCCATTCCAGTCCATTCCATTCCATTCTACTTTGGTTGATTCCATTCCATTCCATTCCATTCCATTTCATTCCATTCCATTCCATTCCACTCCATTCCATTCCAGTCCATTCCATTCTACTCGTGTTGATTCCATTCCATTTCATTCCATTCCATTCCAGTCCATTCCATTCGATTCTACTCGGGTTGATTCCATTCCATTCCATTCCATTCCATTCCATTCCATTCCATTCCATTCCATTCCATGCCATTCCACTCGGGTTGATTCCATTCCATTCCATTCCATTCCATTCCATTCCATTCCAATCCATTCCATTCCATTCCATTCCATTCCATTCCATTCCATTCCATTCCACTCGGATTGATTGCTTTCCGTTCCGTTCCGTCCCGTCCCTTCCCATCCCTTTCCGTCATATCCCGTCCCGTCCCGTCGCGTTCTGTTCTACATGGGTTGATTCCATTCCATTCCGTTCCGTTCTGTTCCGTTCCATTCTCTTCCGTTCCATTCTGTTCCGTTCCATTCTATTCCATTCCGTTCCGTTCTACTCGGTTTGATTCAATTCCATTCTATTCCATTCCATTCCATTCCATTCCGTTCCATTCCGCTATGTTCCATGTCGATCTACTCGGGTTGATTCAATTCCATTCTTTTCCCTTCCATTTCATTCCATTCCATTCCATTACATTCCATTCCATTGTACTCGGGTTGATTCCATTTGATTCCATTCCATTCCATTCCAATCCATTCCATTCCATTCCATTCCATTCCATTCCATTCCATTCCATTCCATTCCATTCCAGTCCTTTCCATTCCATTCTACTCAGGTTGATTCCATTCCATTCCATTCCATTCAATTCCATTCCATGCCATTCCACTCCATTCCATTCCATTCCATTCCATTCCATTCCATTCCATTCCATTCCATTCCAGTCCATTCCAGTCCATTCCATTCCATTCTTCTCTGGTTGATTCCATTCCATTCTATTCCATTCCATTCCATTCCATTATATTCCATTCCATTCCATTCCATTCTACTCGGGTTGATTCAATTCCATTCCATTCCATTCCATTCCATTCCACTCCATTCCATTCCATTCGGGTTGATTCAATTCCATTCTATTCCATTCCATTCCATTGTACTCGGGTTGATTCCATTCCATTCCGTTCCATTCCATTCCATTCCATTACATTCCATTCCATTCCATTACATTCCATTACATTCCATTCCATTCTACTCGGGTTGATTCCATTCCATTCCATTCCATTCCATTCCTTTACATTCCATTCCATTCCACTCCCCTCCATTCCATTCCTATCCATTCCATTCTATTCGGGTTAAATCCATTCCATTCCATTCCATTCCATTCCATTCCATTCAGTTCTACTCGGGTTGATTCCATTCTGTTCCATTCCGTTCCTTTCCGTCCCATCCCATCCCATCCCGTTCCATTCTACTCTCGTGGATTCCTTTCCGTTCCTTTCTGTTCCGTTCCGTTCCGTTCCGTTCCTTTCCGTTCCGTTCCGTTCCGTTCCGTTCCACTCCGGTTGATTCAATGCGATTCTATTACATTCCATTACATTCCGTTCCGTTCCGCTACGTTCCGTGTCGTTCTACTCGGGTTGATTCAATTCAATTCTATTGCATTGAATTCTATTCCATTCCATTCCATTGAATTCCATTCCATTCCATTCCCTTCCATTCCATTCCTTTCTACTCTGGTTGATTCCGTTCCATTCCATTTTATTCCATTCTACTTAGGTAGATTCCATTCCATTCCTTTCAATTCCATTCCATTCCATTCCATTCCATTCCATTCCACTCCATTCTACTCGGGTAGATTTCATTCTATTCCATTCCATTCCATTCCATTCCATTTCATTCCATTCCATTCCATTCCATTCCATTCCATTCCATTCCATTCCATTCCATTCCATTCCATTCTACTCGGGTTGATTCCATTCCATTCCATTCCATTCCATTCCATTCCATTCCATTCCATTATTCCATTCCATTCCATTCCATTCTACTCGGGTTGATTCCATTCTGTTCCGTTCCGTCCCGTCCCGTCCCGTCCCGTCTCGTCCTGTCCAGTCCCGTCCCGTTCCGTTCTACTGGGGTTGATTCCATTCCATTCTGTTCCTTTCCGTTCCGTTCTTTTCTGTTCCATTCCCTTCTGTTCCATTCCGTTCCGTTCTAATCGAGTTGATTCAATTCCATTCTGTTCCGTTCCATTCCATTCCATTCCGTTTCGCTATGTTCCGCATCGATCTACTCGGGTTGATTCAATTCCATTCTCTTCCATTCCATTCCATTCGGTTCTACACGGGTTGATTCCATTCCATTCCGTTCCGTTCTGTCCCATCCCATCCCGACCCGTCCCGTCCCGTACAGTCCCGACCCGTCCCGTCCTGTCCCATTCCGTTATACTCGTTTTGATTCCATTCTTTTCCGTTCTGTTCTGTTCCATTCTGTTGTGTTCCGTTCCTTTCGGTTCCGTTCCTTTCCATTACATTTCATTCCATTCCACTCGGGTTGATTCAATTCCATTCTATTACTTTCCATTACATTCCGTTAAGTTCTGCTAAGTTTTGCGTCGTACTATTCTGGTTGACTCAGTTCCATTCTATTGAATTGAATTCCATTCCACTCTATTCCATTCCATTCCATTCCATTCCATTCCATTCCATTCCATTCCAGTCCATTCCATTCCATTCCAGTCCATTCCATTCCATTCTTCTCTGGTTGAATCCATTCCATTCTATTCCATTCCATTCCATTCCATTATATTCCATTCCATTCCATTCCATTCTACTCGGGTTGATTCCATTCCATTCCATTCCATTCCATTCCATTCCATTCCATTCCATTCCATTCGGGTTGATTCAATTCCATTCTATTCCATTCCATTCCATTGTACTCGGGTTGATTCCATTCCATTCCGTTCCATTCCATTCCATTCCATTCCATTCCATTCCATTACATTCCATTACATTCCATTCCATTCTACTCGGGTTGATTCCATTCAATTCCATTCCATTCCATTCCTTTACATTCCATTCCATTCCACTCCCCTCCATTCCATTCCTATCCATTCCATTCTATTCGGGTTAAATCCATTCCATTCCATTCAGTTCTACTCGGGTTGATTCCATTCCGTTCCATTCCGTTCCTTTCCGTCCCATCCCATCCCATCCCGTTCCATTCTACTCGCGTGGATTCCTTTCCGTTCCTTTCTGTTCCGTTCCGTTCCGTTCCGTTCCTTTCCGTTCCGTTCCGTTCCGTTCCGTTCCGTTCCACTCAGGTTGATTCAATGCGATTCTATTACATTCCATTACATTCCGTTCCATTCCGCTACGTTCCGCGTCGTTCTACTCGGGTTGATTCAATTCAATTCTATTGCATTGAATTCTATTCCATTCCATTCCATTGAATTCCATTCCATTCCATTCCCTTCCATTCCATTCCTTTCTACTCTGGTTGATTCCATTCCATTCCATTTTATTCCATTCTACTTAGGTAGATTCCATTCCATTCCTTTCAATTCCATTCCATTCCATTCCTTTCCATTCCATTCCGTTCTACTCGAGTAGATTCCATTCCATTCCATTCCATTCCATTGCATTCCATTCCACTCCATTCTACTCGTGTAGATTTCATTCTATTCCATTCCATTCCATTCCATTCCATTTCATTCCATTCCATTCCATTCCATTCCATTCCATTCCATTCCATTCTACTCGGGTTGATTCCATTCCATTCCATTCCATTCCATTCCATTCCATTCCATTATTCCATTCCATTCCATTCCATTCTACTCGGGTTGATTCCATTCTGTTCCGTTCCGTCCCGTCCCGTCCCGTCCCGTCCCGTCTCGTCCTGTCCAGTCCCGTCCCGTTCCGTTCTACTGGGGTTGATTCCATTCCATTCTGTTCCTTTCCGTTCCGTTCTTTTCTGTTCCATTCCCTTCTGTTCCATTCCGTTCCGTTCTAATCGAGTTGATTCAATTCCATTCTGTTCCGTTCCATTCCATTCCGTTCCGTTTCGCTATGTTCCGCATCGATCTACTCGGGTTGATTCAATTCCATTCTCTTCCATTCCATTCCATTCCATTCCATTCCATTCGGTTCTACACGGGTTGATTCCATTCCATTCCGTTCCGTTCTGTCCCATCCCGTCCCGACCCGTCCCGTCCCGTACAGTCCCGACCCGTCCCGTCCTGTCCCATTCCGTTCTACTCGTTTTGATTCCATTCTTTTCCGTTCCGTTCTGTTCCATTCTGTTGTGTTCCGTTCCTTTCGGTTCCATTCCTTTCCATTACATTTCATTCCATTCCACTCGGGTTGATTCAATTCCATTCTATTACTTTCCATTACATTCCGTTAAGTTCCGCTAAGTTTTGCGTCGTACTATTCTGGTTGACTCAGTTCCATTCTATTGAATTGAATTCCATTCCACTCTATTCCATTCCATTCCATTCCATTCCATTCCATTCCATTCCATTCCATTCCATTCCATTCCGTTCCACACGGGTTGATTCCATTCCATTCCATTCCGTTCTACTCGGGTTGATTGCATTCCACTCCATTCCATTCCATTCCATTCCATTCCATTCCATTCCATTCCATTCCATTCCACTCGGGTTGATTACATTCTGTTCCGTTCCATCCTGTCCCGTCCCGTCCTGTCCCGTGTCGTCCCGTCCCGTCCCGTTCCGTTCTACTCAGGTTGATTCCATTCCATTCCATTCCGTTCCGTTCTGTTTCGTTCCTTTCCGTTCCGTTCCATTCTGTTCAATTCCGTTCCGTTCCATTCTGTTCCATTCCGTTCCGTTCTACTCGGGTTGATTCAATTCCACTCTAGCCCACTCCATTCCATTCCATTCCGTTCCGCATTGTTCCGCGTCGATCTACTCGGGTTGATTCAATTCCATTCTATTCCATTCCATTCCATTCCATTCCATTCCATTCCAGTCCTTTCCATTCCATTCTTCTCGGGTTGATTCCATTCCATTCCATTCCATTCCATTCCATTCTGTTCTACACGGGTTGATTCCATTCTGTTCCGTTCCGTTCCGTACCTTCCCGTCCCGTCCCGTCCCAACCCGTCCCGTCCCGTCCCGTCCCGACCCGTCCCATCCCGTCCCGTTCCGTTCTACACGTTTTGATTCCACTCCGTTCCGTTCCGTTCTGTTCCATTCTGTTCCGTTCCGTTCCTTTCGGTTCCATTCCTTTCCTTTCCATTTCATTCCATTCCACTCGGGTTGATTCAATTCCATTCTATTACTTTCCATTACATTCCGTTCCGTTCCGCTACGTTCTGCCTTGTACTATTCTGGTTGACTCAGTTCCATTCTATTGAATTGAATTCCATTCCACTCCATTCCATTCCATTCCATTCCATTCATTCCATTCCATTCCATTCCGTTCCACACGGGTTGATTCCATTCCATTCCATTCCATTCCATTCCATTCCATTCCATTCCTTTCTGTTCTACTCGGGTTGATTGCATTCCACTGCATTCCATTCCATTCCATTCCATTCCATTCCATTCCATTCCATTCTACTCGGGTTGATTCTATTCTGTTCCGTTCCATCCCGTCCTGTCCCATCCCGTCACGTCCCACCCCGTCCCTTCCGGTTCCGTTCTACTTGGTTTGATTCCATTCTATTCCGTTCCTTTCCATTGCGTTCCGTTCCTTTCCATTCCGCTCTGTTCCATTCCGTTCCATTCTACTCGGGTTGATTCAATTCCATTCTGTTTCATTCCATTCCATTTCGTTCCAATTCACCACGTTCCGCGTCGATCTACTCGGGTTGATTCTATTCCATTCCATTCCATTTCATTCCATTCCATACCATTCCATTCCATTCCATTCCATTCCATTCCATTCCATTCCATTCCATTCCATTCCATTCCATTCCATTCCATTCCATTCTACTCGGGTTGATTCTATTCTGTTCCATTCCGTCCCGTCCTGTCCCATCCCGTCCCGTCCCGCCCCGTCCCGTCCCGTTCCGTTCTACTCGGATTGATTCCATTCTATTCCGTTCCTTTCCATTGCGTTCCGTTCCGTTCCGTTCCGTTCTGTTCCATTCCGTTCCATTCTACTCGGGTTGATTCAATTTCATTCTGTTCCATTCCATTCCATTTCGTTCCGTTTCACTACGTTCCGCGTCGATCTACTCGGGTTGATTCTATTCCATTCCATTCGATTTCATTCCATTCCATTCCATTCCATTCCACTCCATTCCATTCCATTCCATTCCATTCCATTCCATTCCATTCCCTTCCATTCCATTCCATTCCATTCCGTTCTACTCGCGTTGATTCCATGCCGTTCTGTTCCATTGAGTTCCATTCAGTCCCGTCCCATCCCGTCCCGCCCCAACCGGTCCCGTCCCGTTCCGTTCCGTTCTACTCGGGTTGGTTCCATTCCATTCCATTCCGTTCCGTTCCGTTCCGTTCCGTTCCGTTCCATTCCTTTCCGTTCCGTGCCTTTCCGTTCCGTTCCGTTCCGTTCCACTCGGGTTGATTCAATTCCATTCTATTACATTCCATTACATTCCGTTCCGTTCCGCTTCGTTCTGCGTCGTACTACTCGGGTTGATTCATTTCCGTTCTATTCCAATGAATTCCATTCCATTCCATTCCGTTCTACTCGCGTTGATTCCATGCCGTTCTGTTCCATTCAGTTCCATTCAGTCCCGTCCCATCCCGTCGCGCCCCAACCGGTCCCGTCCCGTTCCGTTCCGTTCTACTCGGGTTGGTTCCATTCCATTCCATTCCGTTCCGTTCCGTTCCGTTCCGTTCCATTCCTTTCCGTTCCGTGCCTTTCCGTTCCGTTCCGTTCCGTTCCACTCGGGTTGATTCAATTCCATTCTATTACATTCCATTACATTCCGTTCCGTTCCGCTACGTTCTGCGTCGTACTACTCGGGTTGATTCAATTCCGTTCTATTCCATTCAATTCCATTCCATTCCATTCCATTCCATTCTACTCGGTTTGATTCAATTGCATTCTATTGCATTCCATTCCATTCCGTTCCGTTGCGTTCCATTCCGTTCCATTTTACTTGGGTTGTTTCAATTCAACTCTACTCCATTCCATTCCATTCCATTCCATTCCAGTCCATTCCATTCCATTCCATTCCATTCCATTCCATTCCATTACAATCCATTCCAATGCATTCCATTCTAATCAGGTTGATTCCATTCCATTGCTTTCCATTCCATTCCATTCCATTCCATTCCATTCCATTCCATTCCATTCCAATCCATTCCATTCTACTCGGGTTGATTCCATTCCATTGCATTCCATTGCATTCCATTCCATTCCATTCCATTCCATTCCATTCCATTCCATTCCATTCCATTCCATTGTACTCTGGTGGATTCCATTCCATTCCATTCCATTCAATTCCATTCCATTCCATTCCATTCCATTCCATTCCATTCCATTCCATTCCATTCCATTCCTTTCTACTCGGGTTGATTCCATTCGATTCCATTCCATTCCATTCGATTCCATTGGATTCCATTCGATTCCATTCCATTCCTGTCCCATCCGTTCCATTCTATTCGGGTTGCTTCCATTCCATTCCTTTCCATTCCGTTCCTTTCCGTTCCGTTCCGTTCCGTTCCCTTCTGTTCCATTCAGTTCCATTCTACTCGGGTTGATTCAATTCCATTCAATTCCATTCAATTCCATTCCGTTCTACTCGGGTTGATTCAATTCCATTCTATTCCATTCCATTCTGTTCCGCTATGTTCCGCGTCGATCTACTTGGGCTGATTCCATTCCATTCCATTCCATTCCATTGCATTCCATTCCATTCCATTCTATTCCATTCCGTTCCATTCCACTCCCATCCGTTCCATTCTATTCGGGTTGATTCCATTCCATTCCTTTCCATTCCGTTCCTTTCCGTTCCGTTCCGTTCCGTTCCCTTCTGTTCCATTCTGTTCCATTCTACTCGGGTTGATTCAATTCCATTCAATTCCATTCAATTCCATTCCGTTCTACTCGGGTTGATTCAATTCCATTCTATTCCATTCCATTCCATTCCATTCTGTTCCTCTATGTTCCATGTCGATCTACCTGGGCTGATTGAATTCCATTCCATTCCATTGCATTCCATTCCATTCCATTCCACTCCCTTCCATTCCATTCCATTCCATTGTGCTCTGGTTGATTCCATTCCATTCCATTCCATTCCATTCCATTCAATTCCATTCCATTCTACTTGGGTTGATTCCATTCCATTCTATTCCATTCCGTTCCATTCCACTCCCATCCGTTCCATTCTATTCGAGTTGATTCCATTCCATTCCTTTGCATTCTGTTCCTTTCCGTTCCGTTCCGTTCCGTTCCCTTCTGTTCCATTCTACTCGGGTTGATTCAATTCCATTCAATTCCATTCAATTACATTCCGTTCTACTCGGGTTGATTCAATTCCATTCTATTCCATTCCATTCCATTCCATTCTGTTCCTCTATGTTCCGCGTCGATCTACCTGGGCTGATTCAATTCCATTCCATTCCATTCCATTCCATTCCATTCCATTCCATTCCATTGCATTCCATTCCATTCCATTCCATTCCATTCCATTCCATTCCATTCCATTCCATTCAATTGCATTCCATTCCATTCCATTCTATTCCATTCCATTCCAATTCATTCCATTCTATTCCAATCCATTCCATTCCACTCCCATCCGTTTCGTTCTATTCGGGTTGATTCCATTCCATTCCTTTCCATTCCGTTCCTTTCTGTTCCGTTCTGTTCCGTTCCTTTCTGTTCCATTCTGTTCCATTCTACTCGGGTTGATTCAATTCCATTCTATTCCATTCAATTCCATTCCGTTCTACTCGGGTTGATTCAATTCCATTCTATTCTGTTCCATTCCATTCCATTCTGTTCAGCTATGTTCCGCGTCAATCTACCTGGGCTGATTCAATTCCATTCCATTCCATTCCTTTGCATTCCATTCCATTCCATTGCATTCCATTCCATTCCATTTCATTCCATTGCATTCCATTCCATTCCATTGCATTCCATTCCATTCCATTCCATTCCATTCCATTCCATTCCATTGCATTCCATTCCATTCCATTGCATTCTATTCCATTCCATTCCAATCCTTTCCATTCCATTCCATTCCATTCCGTTCTACTAGGGTAGATTCCATTCCATTCCGTTCTGTTCCGTTCCATCCCGTCCTGATCCGTCCCGTACCGTTCGGTACCGTCCCGTACCGTCCTGTCCCGTTCCGTTCTACTCGGGTTGATTCCATTCCGTTACTTTCCGTTCTGTTCCGTTTCTTTCCGTTCCTTTCCATTCCGTACCTTTCCGATCAGTTTCGTTCCGTTCCACTCTGTTTGATTCAATTCCATTCTATTGGATTCCATTACTTTCCAATCCGTTCCGCTACGTTCCGCGTCGTTCTACTCGGGTTGATTCAATTCCATTCTATTCCATTGAATTCCATTCCATTCCATTCCGTTACATTCCATTCCGTTCTACTCGGGTTGATTCTATTAAATTCTATTCCATTCCATTCCATTCCATTCCATTCCATTCCATTCCATTCCATTCCGTTCTACTCGTGTTGATTCCATGCCATTCCGTTCCGTTCATTTCCATCCAGTCCCGTCCCATCCAGTCCCGCCCCAACCAGTCCCGTCCCGTTGCGTTCCGTTCTACTCGGGTTGGTTCCATTCCATTCCACTCTGTTCCGTTCCATTCCGTTCCGTTCCAATCCTTTCCGTTCCGTGCCTTTCCGTTCCGTTCCGTTGTGTTCCACTCGGGTTGACTCAATTCCTTTCTATTACATTCCATTACATTCCGTTCCGTTCCGCTACGTTCTGCGTCGTACTTCTCGGGTTGATTCAATTCCGTTCTATTCTAATGAATTCCATTCCATTCCGTTCCATTCCATTCCATTCTATTCCATTCCATTCCATTCTACTCGGTTTGATTCAATTGCATTCTATTGCATTCCATTCCATTCAATTCCATTCCATTCCATTCCATTCCGTTCCGTTCTGTTCCGTTCCATTCTACTCGGGTTGATTCAATTCAATTCTACTCCATTCCATTCCATTCCATTCCATTCCAATCCATTCCATTCCATTCCATTCCATTCCATTCCATTCCTTTCCATTCCATTCCATTCCATTCCATTCCATTCCATTCCATTCCGTTCCATTCCATTCTGCTCGGGTTGATTCCATTCCATTCCATTCCATTCCATTCCATTCCAATCCATTCCATTCCATTCCATTCCATTCCATTCCATTCCATTCCATTCCATTCCATTCCATTCCATTCCGTTCCATTCCATTCTGCTCGGGTTGATTCCATTCCATTCCATTCCATTCCATTCCATTCCATTCCATTCCATTCCATTCCATTCCATTCCATTCCATTGTACTCTGGTTGATTCCATTCCTTTCCATTCCATTCAATTCCATTCCATTCCATTCCATTCCACTCCATTCCATTCCATTCTACTTGGGTTGATTCCACTCCATTCTATTCCATTCCGTTCCATTCCACTCCCATCCGTTCCATTCTATTCGAGTTGATTCCATTCCATTCCTTTGCATTCCGTTCCTTTCCGTTCCATTCCGTTCCGTTCCCTTCTGTTCCATTCTACTCGGGTTGATTCAATTCCATTCAATTCCATTCAATTCCATTCCGTTCTACTCGGGTTGATTCAATTCCATTCTATTCCATTCCATTCCATTCCATTCTGTTCCTCTATGTTCCGCGTCGATCTACCTGGGCTGATTCAATTCCAATCCATTCCATTCCATTGAATTCTTTCCATTCCATTCCATTCCATTCCATTCCATTCCATTCCATTCCATTCCATTCCATTCTATTCCATTCCATTCCAATCCATTCCATTCTATTCCATTCCATTCCGTTCCACTCCCATCCGTTCCGTTCTATTCGGGTTGATTCCATTCCATTCCTTTCCATTCCGTTCCTTTCTGTTCCATTTCGTTCCGTTCCTTTCTGTTCCATTCTGTTCCATTCTACTCGGGTTGATTCAATTCCATTCTATTCCATTGAATTCCATTCGAAGCCATTCCATTCCATTCCATTCCATTCCATTCCATTCCATTCCGTTCTACTTGGGTTGATTCCATTCCATTCCATTCCAGTCCAGTCCACTGCATTCCCCTCGGAATGATTCAATTCCATTCTCTTCCATTCCATTCCGTTCCGTTTCATTCCATGCCGTTCCATTCCGTTCAGTTTCGTCCGGTCCCGTCCCGACCCATCCCGCCCCACCCGGTCCCGTCCCTTTCCATTCCATTCTACTCGGGTTGGTTCCATTCCATACCGTTCCGTTCCGTTCCGTTCCATTCCTTTCCGTTCCGTGCCTTTCCATTCCTTTCCGTTCCGTTCCACTCGGGTTGATTCAATTCCATTCTATTACATTCCATTACATTCCGTTCCGTTCCACTACGTTCTGCGTCGTCCTACTCGGGTTGATTCAATTCCCTTCTATTCCAATGAATTCCGTTCCATTCCATTCCAATCCACTCCATTCCATTCCATTCCATTCCATTGCATTCCATTCGATTCCATTCCATTCCATTCCGTTCCATTCCGTTCCGTTCCATTCCATTCTACTCGGGTTGATTCAATTCAATTCTACTCCATTCCATTCCATTCCATTCCATTCCATTCCAGTCCATTCCATTCCATTCCATTCCATTCCATTCCATTCCGTTCCATTCCATTCCATTCCATTCCATTCTATTAAATTCCATTCCATTACAATCCATTCCAATCCATTCCATTCTAATCGGGTTGATTCCATTCCATTCCATTCCATTCCAATCCACTCCTTTCCATTCCATTCCATTCCATTCCATTCCATTCCATTCCATTCCATTCCATTCCATTCTACTCGGGTTGATTCAATTCCATTCTACAGCATTGAATTCCATTTCATTCCATTCCATTCCATTCCATTCCATTCCATTCCGTTCCGTTCTACTCGGGTTGATTCCATTCCATTACACTCCTTTCCATTCCACTCCGTTCCATTCCATTCTACTCGGGTTGATTCAATTCCATTATATTCCATTCCATTCCGTTCCGTTCCATTCTGATCCGTTCCATTCCGTTCCATTCCCTTCTACTTGGGTTGATTCAATTCAATTCTATTCCATTTCATTCCATTCCATTCCATTACATTCCATTCCATTGTACTCCGGTTGATTCTATTCGATTCCATTCCATTCCATTCCATTCCATTCCATTCCATTCCATTCCATTCCATTCCTTTCCATTCGGTTCTACTCGGGTACATTCCATTCCATTCCATTCCATTCCATTCCATTCCATTCCATTGTACTCGGGTTGTTTCCATTGCATTCTATTCCGTTCCATTCCATTCGATTCCATTCCATTCCAGTCCATTCCATTCCATTCTACTCGGGTTGATTCCATTCCATTCCATTCCATTCCGTTGTACTCGGGTTGATTCCATTGCATTCCATTCCGTTCCATTCCACTCCATTCCATTCCAGTCCATTCCATTCCATTCTACTCGGGTTGATTCCATTCCACTCCATTCCATTGCATTCCATTCCATTCCATTCCACTCGGGTTGATTCCATTCTGTTACGTTCCGTCCCGTCCCGTCCTGTCCGTTCATGTCCTGTCCCGTCCCGTTCCATTCTACTCTCGTTCATTCCATTCCATTCCATTTCATTCCATTCCACTTAGGTTGATTCCATTCTGTTCCGTTCCGTCCCGTCCCGTCCTGTCCGTTCATGTCCTGTCCCGTCCCGTTCCATTCTACTCTGGTTGATTCCATTCCATTCTGTTCCATTCCGTTCCATTCCGTTCCGTTCCGTTCCATTCAGTTCCGTTCTGTTTCATTCCATTCCGTTCCACTCGGGTTGATTCAATTCCATTCTATTCCATTCCATTCCATTACGTTCTGTTCCGCTATGTTCTGCGTCGATGTACTCAGTTTGATTCAATGCTATTTTCTTCCATTCCATTCCATTCCATTCCATTCCATTCCATTCCATTCCATTCCATTGTGTTCTACTCGTGTTTATTCCTTTCCGTTCCGGTCTGTTCCGTCCGTCCCGACCCATCCCGTCCCGTCCCGTCCCGTTCCGTTCTACTCGGGTTGATTCCATTCCATTCTGCTCCTTTTCGTTCCGTTCCGTTCCGTTACATTCCGTTCTGTTCAATTCCGTTCCGTTCTACTCGGGTTGATTCAATTCCATTCTGTTCCATTCCATTCCATTCCGTTCTGTTTCGCTATGATCCGCGTCATTCTACTCGGGTTGATTCAATTCCGTTCTATTCCATTCTGTTCCATTCCATTCCATTCCATTCCATTCCATTCCATTCTGTTCCATTCCATTCCATTCCATTCCATTCCATTCCATTCCATTCCATTCCATTCCATTCCGCTCTACTCTGGTTGATTCCATTCCGTTCTGTTCCGTTCCGTCCAGTCCCGTCCCGACACATCCCGTCCCGTCCCGACCCGTCCCTTCCCGTCCCGTTCCCCTCTACTCTTGTTGATTCCATTCCGTTCTGTTCCGTTCCATTCCATTCTGATCTGTTCTGTTCCGTTACTTTCCGTTCCGTTCCTTTCCGTTCCGTTCCGTTCCATTCCGTTCCACTCGGGTTGATTCAATTCCATTCTATTCCATTGAATTCCATTGAATTCCATTGAATTCCATTGAATTCCATTCCATTCCATTCAGTTCCATTCCACTCCATTCCATTCCATTCTACACGGGTTTATTCCATTCCATTCCATTCCATTCCATTCCATTCCATTCCATTCCATTCCATTCCATTCCATTCCATTCCATTCCATTCCATTCTACTCGGTTTGATTCAATTCCATTCTATTCCATTCCATTCCGTTCTATTCCATTCCGTTCCGTACCATTGGTTTCCATTCCGTTCTAATCGGCTTGATTCAATTCACTTCTATTCCATCCCATTCCCTTCCATTCCATTCCTTTCCATTCCATTGTACTCGGGTTGATTCCATTCCATTCCATTCCATTCCATTCCATTCCATTCCATTCCATTCCATTCCATTCCACTCCATTCCATTCCATTCCACTCCATTCCATTCCATTCCACTCCATTCCATTCCATTCCATCCCATTCCATCCCATTCCATTCCATTCCACTCCATTCCATTCCATTCCACTCCATTCCATTCTATTCCATCCCATTCCATCCCACTCCATTCCATTCCACTACATTCCATCCCATTCCATTCCATTCCACTCCATTCCATTCCATTCCATCCCATTCCATCCCATTCCATTCCATTCCACTCCATTCCATTCCATTCCACTCCATTCCATTCTATTCCATCCCATTCCATCCCACTCCATTCCATTCCACTCCATTCCATCCCATTCCATTCCATTCCATTCCGTTCCATTCCATTCCATTCCAGTCCATTCCATTCCATTCTACTCGGGTTGATTCCATTCCATTCCATTCCATTCCGTTGTACTCATGTTGATTCCATTGCATTCCATTCCGTTCCATTCCACTCCATTCCATTCCAGTCCATTCCATTCCATTCTACTCGGGTTGATTCCATTCCATTCCATTCCATTCCATTCCATTCCATTCCATTGCATTCCATTCCATTCCATTCCACTCGGGTTGATTCCATTCTGTTACGTTCCGTCCCGTCCCGTCCTGTCCTTTCATGTCCTGTCCCGTCCCGTTCCATTCTACTCTCGTTCATTCCATTCCATTCCATTTCATTCCATTCCACTTAGGTTGATTCCATTCTGTTCCGTTCCGTCCCGTCCCGTCCTGTCCGTTCATGTCCTGTCCCGTCCCGTTCCATTCTACTCTGGTTGATTCCATTCCATTCTGTTCCATTCCGTTCCATTCCGTTCCGTTCCGTTCCATTCAGTTCCGTTCTGTTTCATTCCACTCCGTTCCACTCGGGTTCATTCAATTCCATTCTATTCCATTCCATTCCATTACGTTCTGTTCCGCTATGTTCTGCGTCGATGTACTCAGTTTGATTCAATGCTATTTTCTTCCATTCCATTCCATTCCATTCCATTCCATTCCATTCCATTCCATTCCATTCCATTCCATTCCATTCCATTGTGTTCTACTCGTGTTTATTCCTTTCCGTTCCGGTCTTTTCCGTCCATCCCGACCCATCCCGTCCCGTCCCATCCCGTTCCGTTCTACTCGGGTTGATTCCATTCCATTCTGCTCCTTTTCGTTCCGTTCCGTTCCGTTACATTCCGTTCTGTTCAATTCCGTTCCGTTCTACTCGGGTTGATTCAATTCCATTCTGTTCCATTCCATTCCATTCCGTTCTGTTTTGCTATGATCCGCGTCATTCTACTCGGGTTGATTCAATTCCGTTCTATTCCATTCTGTTCCATTCCATTCCATTCCATTCCATTCCATTCCATTCCATTCCGCTCTACTCTGGTTGATTCCATTCCGTTCTGTTCCGTTCCGTCCAGTCCCGTCCCGACACATCCCGTCCCGTCCCGACCCGTCCCTTCCCGTCCCGTTCCCCTCTACTCTTATTGATTCCATTCCGTTCTGTTCCGTTCCATTCCATTCTGATCTGTTCTGTTCCGTTACTTTCCGTTCCGTTCCTTTCCGTTCCGTTCCGTTCCATTCCGTTCCACTCGGGTTGATTCAATTCCATTCTATTCCATTGAATTCCATTGAATTCCATTGAATTCCATTGAATTCCATTCCATTCCATTCAGTTCCATTCCACTCCATTCCATTCCATTCTACACGGGTTTATTCCATTCCATTCCATTCCATTCCATTCCATTCCATTCCATTCCATTCCATTCCATTCCATTCCATTCCATTCTACTCGGTTTGATTCAATTCCATTCTATTCCATTCCATTCCGTTCTATTCCATTCCTTTCCGTACCATTGGTTTCCGTTCCGTTCTACTCGGGTTGATTCAATTCACTTCTATTCCATCCCATTCCCTTCCATTCCATTCCTTTCCATTCCATTGTACTCGGGTTGATTCCATTCCATTCCATTCCATTCCATTCCATTCCACTCCATTCCATTCCATTCCATTCCATTCCATTCCACTCCATTCCATTCCATTCCACTCCATTCCATTCCATTCCACTCCATTCCATTCCATTCCATCCCATTCCATCCCATTCCATTCCATTCCACTCCATTCCATTCCATTCCACTCCATTCCATTCTATTCCATCCCATTCCATCCCACTCCATTCCATTCCACTCCATTCCATCCCATTCCATTCCATTCCATTCCGTTCCATTCCATTCCATTCCAGTCCATTCCATTCCATTCTACTCGGGTTGATTCCATTCCATTCCATTCCATTCCGTTGTACTCGTGTTGATTCCATTGCATTCCATTCCGTTCCATTCCACTCCATTCCATTCCAGTCCATTCCATTCCATTCTACTCGGGTTGATTCCATTCCATTCCATTCCATTCCATTCCATTCCATTCCATTCCATTCCATTCCATTCCACTCGGGTTGATTCCATTCTGTTACGTTCCGTCCCGTCCCGTCCTGTCCGTTCATGTCCTGTCCCGTCCCGTTCCATTCTACTCTCGTTCATTCCATTCCATTCCATTTCATTCCATTCCACTTAGGTTGATTCCATTCTGTTCCGTTCCGTCCCGTCCCGTCCTGTCCGTTCATGTCCTGTCCCGTCCCGTTCCATTCTACTCTGGTTGATTCCCTTCCATTCTGTTCCATTCCGTTCCATTCCGTTCCGTTCCGTTCCATTCAGTTCCGTTCTGTTTCATTCCACTCCGTTCCACTCGGGTTCATTCAATTCCATTCTATTCCATTCCATTCCATTACGTTCTGTTCCGCTATGTTCTGCGTCGATGTACTCAGTTTGATTCAATGCTATTTTCTTCCATTCCATTCCATTCCATTCCATTCCATTCCATTCCATTCCATTCCATTCCATTCCATTCCATTCTGTTCTACTCGTGTTTATTCCTTTCCGTTCCGGTCTGTTCCGTCCATCCCGACCCATCCCGTCCCGTCCCGTCCCGTTCCGTTCTACTCGGGTTGATTCCATTCCATTCTGCTCCTTTTCATTCCGTTCCGTTCCGTTACATTCCGTTCTGTTCAATTCCGTTCCGTTCTACTCGGGTTGATTCAATTCCATTCTGTTCCATTCCATTCCATTCCGTTCTGTTTTGCTATGATCCGCGTCATTCTACTCAGGTTGATTCAATTCCGTTCTATTCCATTCTGTTCCATTCCATTCCATTCCATTCCATTCCATTCCATTCCATTCCATTCCATTCCATTCCACTCTACTCTGGTTGATTCCATTCCGTTCTGTTCCGTTCCGTCCAGTCCCGTCCCGACACATCCCGTCCCGTCCCGACCCGTCCCTTCCCGTCCCGTTCCCCTCTACTCTTGTTGATTCCATTCCGTTCTATTCCGTTCCATTCCATTCTGATCTGTTCCGTTCCGTTAATTTCTGTTCCGTTCCTTTCCGTTCCGTTCCGTTCCATTCCATTCCACTCGGGTTGATTCAATTCCATTCTACTACTTTCCATTACATTCCGTTCCGTTCCACTACGTTCTGTGTCGTACTACTCAGGTTGATTCAATTCCATTCTATTCCATTGAATTCCATTGAATTCCATTGAATTCCATTCCATTCCATTCCGTTCCATTCCACTCCATTCCATTCCATTCTACACGGGTTTATTCCATTCCATTCCATTCCATTCCATTCCATTCCATTCCATTCCATTCCATTCCATTCCATTCCATTCCATTCTACTCGGTTTGGTTCAATTCCATTCTATTCCATTCCATTCCGTTCTATTCCATTCCGTTCCGTACCATTGGTTTCCATTCCGTTCTACTCGGGTTGATTCAATTCACTTCTATTCCATCCCATTCCCTTCCATTCCATTCCTTTCCATTCCATTGTACTCGGGTTGATTCCATTCCATTCCATTCCATTCCATTCCATTCTATTCCATTCCATTCCAGTCCATTCCATTCCATTCTACTCGGGTTGATTCCATTCCATTCCATTCCATTCCATTCCATTCCATTCCATTCCATTCCATTCCACTCCATTCCATTCCATTCCACTCCATTCCATTCCATTCCACTCCATTCCATTCCATTCCATCCCATTCCATCCCATTCCATTCCATTCCACTCCATTCCATTCCATTCCACTCCATTCCATTCTATTCCATCCCATTCCATCCCACTCCATTCCATTCCACTCCATTCCATCCCATTCCATTCCATTCCATTCCGTTCCATTCCATTCCATTCCGTTCCATTCCATTCCATTCCATTCCATTCCATTCCATTCCATTCCACTCTATTCCATTCCATTCTACTCCGGTTGATTCCATTCTGTTCCGTTCCGTCCCGTCCCGTCCCTTCCCGTCCCTTCCCTTCCATTCCGTTCCGTTCTACTCGGGTTGATTCAATGCCATTCTATTCCATTCCATTCCATTACGTTCCGTTCTGCTATGTTCCGCGTTGTTCTGCTATGTTCTGCTATGTTCTGCTATGTTCCGCTATGTTCCGCTATGTTCTGCTATGTTCCGCTATGTTCCGCGTTGTTCTGCTATGTTCCGCTATGTTCTGCTATGTTCTGCTATGTTCCGCGTCGATCTATGTTCTGCGTCGATCCAATCCATTCCATTCTACTTGGGTTGATTCCTTTCCATTCCATTCCATTCCATTCCATTCCATTCAATTCCATTCCATTCCATTCTAATCGGGTTGATTCCATTCCATTTCATTTCATTCCGTTCAATTCCAATCCATTCCATTCTACACGAGTTCATTCCATTCCATTCCATTATTGCATTCCATTCCATTCCATTCCATTCCACTCCATTCCATTCCATTTCATTCCATTCCATTCCATTCCATTCCATTCCATTTCATTCCATTCCATTCCATTCCATTCCATTCCATTCCATTCCATTCCATTCCTTTCCTTTCCATTCCATTCCATTCCATTTCATTCCATTCCATTCCATTCCATTCCATTCCATTCCATTCCATTCCATTCCAATCTACTCCATTCCATTCCATTCCGTTCCATTCTACTCGGGTTGATTCCTTTCTGTTCCATTCTGTCCCATCCCGTCCCGTCCCGTCCCGTCCCTTTCCATTCTACTCGGGTTTTTTCCATTCCATTCCATTCCGATCCGTTCCGTTTCGCTCCGTTCCGTTCCGTTCTGTTCCATTCCGTTCCGTTCTACTCGGGTTGATTCAATTCCACTCTATTCCACTCCATTCCATTCCGTTCCATTCCGCTTTGTTCAGCGTCGTTCTACTCGGTTTGATTCAAATCCATTCTATTCCATTCCATTCCATTCCATTCCATTCCATTCCATTCCATTGTACTCAGGTTGATTCCATTACATTCCATTCCATTCCATTCCATTCCATTCTATTCCAGTCCTTTCCATTCCATTCTACTCGGGTTGATTCCATTCCATTCCATTCCATTCCATTCCATTCCATTCCATTCCATTAAATTCCACTCCAATCCATTCCATTCTACTTGGGTTGACTCCACTGCATTCCACTCCATTCCAGTCCATTCCATTCCATTCCATTCCATTCCAATCCTTTCCATTCCATTCCATTCCATTGCATTCCATTCTAATCGGGTTGATTCCATTCTGTTCCGTTCCGTCCCGTCCCGTCCCATCCCGGCCCATCCTATTCCGTTCTACTCGGGTTGATTCCATTCCATTCCGTTCTGTTCTGTTCCATTCCGTTCCATTCTACTCGAGTTGATTCAATTCCATTCTATTCCATTCCATTCCATTCCGTTCCATTCCGCTTTGTTCCACGTCGATCCACACGTGTTGATTCAATTCCATTCTATTCCATCCCTTTCCATCCCATTCCATTCCATTCCGTTCTACTCGGGTTGATTCCATTCCGTTCCATTCTGTTCCTTTCCATTCCGTCCCATCCCGACCCTTCCCATCCCGTCCCGTCCCGTCCCGTCCCGTCCCTTTCCGTTCCACTCGGGTTGATTCAGTTCCTTTGCATTACATTCCATTACATTCCATTCTGTTCTGCTACTTTCTGCGTCATTCTACTCGGGTTGATTCAGTTCCATTCTATTCCATTGAATTCCATTCCATTCCATTCCATTCTACTCGGGTTGATTCCATTAAATTCCATTCCATTCCATTCCATTCCATTCCCTTCCATTCTATTCCATTCCACTCGGTTTTATTCAATTCTATTCTTTTCCATTCCATTCCGTTCCGTTCCATTCCTTTCCGTTCCGTTCCTTTCCGTTCCTTTCCATTCCGTTCTACGTGGGTTGATTCAATTCAATTCTATTCCTTTCCATTCCATTCCATTCCATTCCATTCCATTCCATAGTACTCGGGTTGATTCCACTCCATTTCATTCCATTCCGTTCCATTCCATTCCATTCCATTCCATTCCAGTCCATTCCATTCCATTCTACTTGGGTTGATTCCATTCCACTCCATTCCATTCCATTCCATTCCATTCCATTCCATTCCATTCCACTCCATTCCATTCCAGTCTATTCCATTCTACTCGTGTTGATTCCATTCCATTTCATTCCATTCCATTCCAGTCCATTGCATTCGATTCTACTCGGGTTGATTCCATTCCATTCCATTCCATTCCATTCCATTCCATTCCATTCCATTCCATTCCATTCCATTCCATGCCATTCCACTCGGGTTGTTTCCTTTACATTCCATTCCATTCCATTCCATTCCATTCCATTCCATTCCATTCCATTCCATTCGATTGCATTCCATTCCATTCCATTCCATTCCATTCCATTCCAATACATTCCATTCTACTCGGCTAGATTCCATTCCATTCCATTCCATTCCATTCCATTCCATTCCATTCCATTCCATTCCATTCCATTCCATTCCATTGATTTCCATTCCATTCAATTCCATTCCATTCCGTTCTACTCAGGTTGATTCCATTCCATTCCATTCCATTCTATTCCATTCCATTCCATTCCCTTCCATTCCATTCCTTTCCACTCGGGTTCATTCAATTCTATTCTTTTCCATTCCATTCCATTCTGTTCCATTCCTTTCCATTCCGTTCCTTTCCATTCCTTTCCATTCCGTTCTACGTGGTTTGATTCAATTCAATTCTATTCCATTCCATTCCATTCCATTCCATAGTACTCAGGTTGATGCCTCTCCATTCCATTCCATTCCGTTCCATTCCATTCCATTCCATTCCACTCCATTCCAGTCCATTCCATTCTACTCCTGTTGATTCCATTCCATTTCATTCCATTCCATTCAAGTCCATTCCATTCGTTTCTACTCGGGTTGATTCCATTCCTTTCTGTTCCATTCCATTCAATTCCATTCCATTCCATTCCATTCCATTCCATTCCATTCCATGCCATTCCACTCTGGTTGATTCCATTCCATTCCATTCCATTCCATTCCATTCCATTCCATTCCATTCCATTCCACTAGGATTGATTCCTTTCCGTTCCGTTCTGTCCCGTCCCTTCCCATCCCTTTCCGTCATATCCCGTCCCGTCCCGTCGTGTTCTGTTCTACATGGGTTGATTCCATGCCATTCCATTCCGTTCTACTCGGGTTGATCCCATTCCATTCCGTTCCGTTCCGTTCCTTTCTGTTCCGTTCCGTTCCGTTCCGTTCTGTTGCATTCCGTTCCATTCTGCTCGGGTTGATTCAATTCCATTCTATTCCATTCCATTCCATTCCATTCCATTCCATTCCATTCCATTGTACTCGGGTTGATTCCATTCCATTCCATTCCATTCCATTCCATTCCATTCTATTCCAGTCCTTTCCATTCCATTCTACTCGGGTTGATTCCATTCCATTCCATTCCATTCCATTCCATTCCATTCCATTCCATTCCATTCCATTAAATTCCACTCCAATCCATTCCATTCTACTCGGGTTGACTCCATTGCATTCCACTCCATTCCAGTCCATTCCATTCCATTCCATTCCAATCCTTTCCATTCCATTCCATTCCATTGCATTCCATTCTAATCGGGTTGATTCCATTCTGTTCCGTTCCGTCCCGTCCCGTCCCGTCCCGTCCCATCCCGGCCCATCCTATTCCGTTCTACTCGGGTTGATTCCATTCCATTCCGTTCTGTTCTGTTCCATTCCGTTCCATTCTACTCGAGTTGATTCAATTCCATTCTATTCCATTCCATTCCATTCCATTCCATTCCATTCCATTCCATTCCATTCCATTGATTTCCATTCCATTCAATTCCATTCCATTCCGTTCTACTCAGGTTGATTCCATTCCATTCCATTCCATTCCATTCCATTCCATTCCATTCCCTTCCATTCCATTCCATTCCACTCGGGTTCATTCAATTCTATTCTTTTCCATTCCATTCCATTCTGTTCCATTCCTTTCCATTCCGTTCCTTTCCATTCCTTTCCATTCCGTTCTACGTGATTTGATTCAATTCAATTCTATTCCATTCCATTCCATTCCATTCCATTCCATAGTACTCAGGTTGATGCCTCTCCATTCCATTCCATTCCGTTCCATTCCATTCCATTCCATTCCACTCCATTCCAGTCCATTCCATTCTACTCCTGTTGATTCCATTCCATTTCATTCCATTCCATTCAAGTCCATTCCATTCGTTTCTACTCGGGTTGATTCCATTCCTTTCTGTTCCATTCCATTCCATTCCATTCCATTCCATTCCATTCCATTCCATGCCATTCCACTCTGGTTGATTCCATTCCATTCCATTCCATTCCATTCCATTCCATTCCATTCCATTCCATTCCACTAGGATTGATTCCTTTCCGTTCCGTTCTGTCCCGTCCCTTCCCATCCCTTTCCGTCATATCCCGTCCCGTCCCGTCGTGTTCTGTTCTACATGGGTTGATTCCATGCCATTCCATTCCGTTCTACTCGGGTTGATCCCATTCCATTCCGTTCCGTTCCGTTCCTTTCTGTTCCGTTCCGTTCCGTTCCGTTCTGTTGCATTCCGTTCCATTCTGCTCGGGTTGATTCAATTCCATTCTATTCCATTCCATTCCATTCCATTCCATTCCATTCCATTCCATTGTACTCGGGTTGATTCCATTCCATTCCATTCCATTCCATTCCATTCCATTCTATTCCAGTCCTTTCCATTCCATTCTACTCGGGTTGATTCCATTCCATTCCATTCCATTCCATTCCATTCCATTCCATTCCATTAAATTCCACTCCAATCCATTCCATTCTACTCGGGTTGACTCCATTGCATTCCACTCCATTCCAGTCCATTCCATTCCATTCCATTCCAATCCTTTCCATTCCATTCCATCACATTGCATTCCATTCTAATCGGGTTGATTCCATTCTGTTCCGTTCCGTCCCGTCCCGTCCCGTCCCGTCCCATCCCGGCCCATCCTATTCCGTTCTACTCGGGTTGATTCCATTCCATTCCGTTCTGTTCTGTTCCATTCCGTTCCATTCTACTCGAGTTGATTCAATTCCATTCTATTCCATTCCATTCCATTCCGTTCCATTCCGCTTTGTTCCTCCTCCATCTACTCGGGTTGATTCAATTCCATTCTATTCCATCCCTTTCCATCCCATTCCATTCCATTCCGTTCTACTCGGGTTGATTGCATTCCGTTCCGTTCCGTTCCTTTCCATTCCGTCCCATCCCGACCCTTCCCATCCCGTCCCGTCCCGTCCCGTCCCATCCGTTTCCGTTCCACTCGGGTTGATTCAGTTCCATTGCATTACATTCCATTACATTCCATTCTGTTCCGCTACTTTCTGCGTCGTTCTACTCGGGTTGATTCAGTTCCATTCTATTCCATTGAATTCCATTCCATTCCATTCCATTCTACTCGGGTTGATTCCATTAAATTCCATTCCATTCCATTCCATTCCATTCCCTTCCGTTCTATTCCATTCCACTCGGTTTCATTCAATTCTATTCTTTTCCATTCCATTCCGTTCCGTTCCATTCCTTTCCGTTCTGTTCCTTTCCATTCCTTTCCATTCTGTTCTACGTGGGTTGATTCAATTCAATTCTATTCCTTTCCATTCCATTCCATTCCATTCCATTCCATTCCATTCCATTCCATTCCATTCCATTCCATAGTACTCGGGTTGATTCCACTCCATTTCATTCCATTCCGTTCCATTCCATTACATTCCATTCCATTCCAGTCCATTCCATTCCATTCTACTTGGGTTGATTCCATTCCACTCCATTCCATTCCATTCCATTCCATTCCATTCCATTCCATTCCATTCCATTCCATTCCATTCCAGTCCATTCCATTCCAGTCCATTCCATTCTACTCGTGTTGATTCCATTCCATTTCATTCCATTCCATTCCAGTCCATTCCATTCGATTCTACTCGGGTTGATTCCATTCCATTCCATTCCATTCCATTCCATTCCATTCCATTCCATTCCATTCCATTCCATGCCATTCCACTCGGGTTGATTCCATTCCATTCCATTCCATGCCATTCCACTCGGGTTGATTCCATTCCATTCCATTCCATTCCATTCCATTCCACTCGGATTGATTCCTTTCCGTTCCGTTCCGTCCCATCCCTTCCCATCCCTTTCCGTCATATCCCGTCCCGTCCCATCGCGTTCTGTTCTACATGGGTTGATTCCATTCCATTCCGTTCCGTTCCGTTCCGTTCTGTTCCGTTCCGTTCTGTTCCGTTCCATTCTATTCCATTCCGTTCCGTTCTACTCGGGTTGATTCAATTCCATTCTATTTCATTCCATTCCATTCCGTTCCATTCCGCTATGTTCCGCGTCGATCTACTCGGGTTGATTCAATTCCATTCTATTCCATTCCATTCCATTCCATTCCATGCCATTCCATTCCATGCCATTCCATTCCGTTCTACTCGGGTTGATTCCATTCCGTTCCGTTCCGTTCCGTCCCGTCCCGTCGCGAACTGTCCCGTCCCGTCCCGTCCCGACCCGTCCCGTCCCATCCCGTCCTGTCCCGTCCCGTCACGTCTTGTCCTGTCCCGTCCCGTCACGTCTTGTCCTGTCCCGTTCCGTTCTACTCGGGTTGATTCCATTCCGTTCCATGCCGTTCTGTTTCGTTCTGTTCCATTCCTTTCCGTTCCGTTCCTTTCTGTTCCGTTCCGTTCCGCTCGGGTTGATTCAATTCCATTCTATTACATTCCATTACATTCCATTCCGTTCCACTACGTTCCGCGTCATGCTACTCGGGTTGATTCCATTAAATTCTATTCCGTGGAATTCCTTTCCATTCCATTCCATTCCATTCCATTCCATTCCACTCCGGTTGATTCCATTCTGTTCCATTCTGTCCCATCCCTTCCCGTCCGGTCCCGTCCCTTTCCGTTCTACTCGGGTTGATTCCAATCCATTCCGTTCCTTTCCGTTCCTTTCTGTTCCGTTCCGTTCCGTTCCGTTCTGTTCTATTCCGTTCCGTTCTGCTCGGGTTGATTCAATTCCATTCTATTCCATTCCATTACATTCTGTTCCGTTCCGCTATGTTCCGCGTCGATCTACTCGGGTTGCTTCAAATCCATTCTATTCCATTCCATTCCTTCCCATTCCATTCCATTCCGTTCTACTCGGGTTGATTCCATTCCGTTCCGTTCCGTTCCATTACGTCCCTTCCAGATCCGTCCCGTCCCGTCGCGTCCCGTCCTGTCCCGTCCCGTCCTGTTCCGTTCTACTCGGGTTGATTCCATTCCGCTCCGTTCCATTCCGTTCCGTTCTGTTCCTTTCCATTCTGTTCCTTTCCGTTCCGTTCCATTCCGTTCCACTCGGGATGATTCAATTCCATTCTATTACATTCCATTACATTTCGTTCTTTTCCACTACGTTCTGCGTCGTACTACTCGGGTTGATTCAATTCCCTTCTATTCCTATGAATTCCATTCCATTCCATTCCATTCCATTCCATTCCATTCCATTCCATTCCATTCCATTCTACTCGATTTGATTCAATTGCATTCTATTGCAATCCATTCCATTCCATTCCATTCCGTTCCATTGCATTCCATTCCATTCCATTCTACTCTGGTTGATTCAATTCAATTCAACTCCATTCCATTCCATTCCTTTCCATTCCAGTCCATTCCATTCCATTCCATTCCATTCCATTCTGCTCCATTCCATTCCATTCCATTCCATTCCATTCCATTCCATTCTATTCCATTCCATTCCATTACAATCCATTCCAATCCATTCCATTCTAATCGGGTTGATTCCATTCCATTCCATTCCATTCCAATCCACTCCATTCCATTCCATTCCATTCCTTTCCATTCCATTCCATTGAATTCCATTCCATTCCATTCCATTCCATTCCATTCCATTCCATTCCATTCCATTCCATTCCATTCCATTCTACTCGGGTTGATTCAATTCCATTCTACTGCATTGAATTCCATTCCATTCCATTCCATTCCATTCCATTCCATTCCATTCCATTCCATTCCATTCCGTTCCGTTCTACTCGGGTTGATTCCATTCCGTTACACTCCTTTCCATTCCACTCCGTTCCATTCCATTCTACTCGGGTTGATTCAATTCCATTCTATTCCATTCCATTCCGTTCCGTTCCATTCTGATCTGTTCCATTCCGTTCCGTTCCGTTCTACTTGGGTTGGTTCAATTCAATTCTATTCCATTTCATTCCATTCCATTCCATTCCAATCCATTCCATTGTACTCGGGTTGATTCCATTCGATTCCATTCCATTCCATTCCATTCCATTCCATTCCATTCCACTCGGCTTGATTCCATTCCATTCCATTCCATTCCATTCCATTCCATTCCATTCCAGTCCATTCCATTTCATTCCATTCCATTCCATTCCATTCCCTTCCAGTCCGTTCCAATCCATTCCAGTCCATTCCATTCCATTCTACTCGGGTTGATTCCATTCCATTCTATTCCATTCCACTCCATTCCATTCCATTCCATTCCATTCCATTCCATTCGGTTCTACACGGTTTGATTCCATTCCATTCCGTTCCGTTCCGTCCCAACCCGTCCCGTCCCGTCTCGTTCAACTCGTTTTGATTCCATTCCATTCCATTCCGTTCTGTTCCATTCTGTTCCGTTCCGTTCCTTTCAGTTCCGTTCCTTTCCATTCCATTTCATTCCATTCCACTCGGGTTGATTCAATTCCATTCTATTACATTCGATTACATTCCGTTCCGTTCCGCTACGTTCTGCGTCGTACTATTCGGGTTGACTCAATTCCATTCTATTGAATTGAATTCCATTCCAATCCATTCCATTACATTACATTACATTATATTCCGTTCCACATGGGTTGATTCCATTCCATTCCATTCCATTCCATTCCATTCCATTCCATTCCATTACATTACATTACATTACATTACATTACATTACATTACATTACATTACATTGTACTCGGGTTGATTGCATTCCATTCCATTCCATTCCATTCCATTCCATTCCACTCGGGTTGATTACATTCTCTTCCGTTCCGTCCTGTCCCGTCCTGTCCTGTACCGTGCCGTCCCATCCCGTCCCATTCCGTCCTACTCGGGTTGATTCCATTCCATTCCATTCCATTCAATTCCATTCCATTCCATTCCATTCCATTCCAGTCCATTCCATTTCATTCCATTCCATTCCATTCCATTCCATTCCATTCCATTCCATTCCATTCCATTCCATTCCCTTCCATTCCATTCCATTGCATTCCAGTCCATTCCATTCCATTCTACTCGGGTTGATTCCATTCCATTCTATTCCATTCCACTCCATTCCATTCCATTCCATTCCATTCCATTCCATTCCATTCCATTCGTTTCTACACGGTTTGATTCCATTCCATTCCGTTCCGTTCCGTCCCATCCCGTCCCGACCCGTCCCGTCCCGTACCGTCCCAACCCGACCCGTCCCGTCCCGTTCTACTCGTTTTGATTCTATTCCGTTCCGTTCCGTTCCGCTCCGTTCCTTTCCGTTCCATTCCGTTCCGTTCCACTCGGGTTGATTCAATTCCATTCTATTACATTCCTTTACATTCCGTTCCGTTCCACTACTTTCCACGTCGTTCTACTCCAGTTGATTCAATTCCATTCTATTCCATTGCATTCCATTCCATGTCATTCCATTCCATTCCATTCCATTCCATTCCGTTCTACTTGGGTTGATTCCATTCCATTCCATTCCATTCCAGTCCACTGCATTCCCCTCGGGATGATTCAATTCCATTCTCTTCCATTCCATTCCGTTCCGTTTCATTCCATGCCGTTCCGTTCCGTTCAGTTCCGTCCAGTAACGTCCCGACCCGTCCCGTCCCGTCCCGCCCCACCCGGTCCCGTCCCGTTCCATTCCGTTCTACTCGGGTTGGTTCCATTCCATACCGTTCCGTTCCGTTCCGTTCCTTTCCTTTCCGTTCCGTGCCTTTCCGTTCCGTTCCGTTCCGTTCCACTCGGTTTGATTCAATTCCATTCTATTACATTCCATTACATTTCGTTCTTTTCCACTACGTTCTGCGTCGTACTACTCGGGTTGATTCAATTCCCTTCTATTCCAATGAATTCCATTCCATTCCATTCCATTCCATTCCATTCCATTCCATTCCATTCCATTCTACTCGGCTTGATTCATTTGCATTCTACTGCAATCCATTCCATTCCATTCCATTCCGTTCCATTGCATTCCATTCCATTCCATTCTACTCTGGTTGATTCAATTCAATTCTACTCCATTCCATTCCATTCCTTTCCATTCCATTCCATTCCATTCCATTCCATTCCATTCCATTCTGTTCCATTCCATTCCATTCCATTCCATTCCATTCTATTCCATTCCATTCCATTACAATCCATTCCAATCCATTCCATTCTAATCGGGTTGATTCCATTCCATTCCATTCCATTCCAATCCACTCCATTCCATTCCATTCCATTCCTTTCCATTCCATTCCATTCCTTTCCATTCCATTCCATTCCATTCCATTCCATTCCATTCCATTCCATTCCATTCCATTCTACTCGGGTTGATTCAATTCCATTCTACTGCATTGAATTCCATTCCATTCCATTCCATTCCATTCCATTCCATTCCATGCCATTCCATTCCATTCCATTCCATTCCATTCCATTCCATTCCATTCCATTCCATTCCATTCCGTTCCGTTCTACTCGGGTTGATTCCATTCCATTACACTCCTTTCCATTCCACTCCGTTCCATTCCATTCTACTCGGGTTGATTCAATTCCATTCTATTCCATTCCATTCCGTTCCGTTCCATTCTGATCCGTTCCATTCCGTTCCGTTCCGTTCTACTTGGGTTGGTTCAATTCAATTCTATTCCATTTCATTCCATTCCATTCCATTCCATTCCATTCCATTGTACTCGGGTTGATTCCATTCGATTCCATTCCATTCCATTCCATTCCATTCCATTCCATTCCATTCCATTCCATTCCACTCGGCTTGATTCCATTCCATTCCATTCCATTCCATTCCATTCCATTCCATTCCAGTCCATTCCATTTCATTCCATTCCATTCCATTCCATTCCCTTCCAGTCCATTCCATTCCATTCCAGTCCATTCCGTTCCATTCTACTCGGGTTGATTCCATTCCATTCTATTCCATTCCACTCCATTCCATTCCATTCCATTCCATTCCATTCCATTCCATTCGGTTCTACACGGTTTGATTCAATTCCATTCCGTTCCGTTCCGTCCCAACCCGTCCCGTCCCGTCTCGTTCTACTCGTTTTGATTCCATTCCATTCCATTCCGTTCTGTTCCATTCTGTTCCGTTCCGTTCCTTTCAGTTCCGTTCCTTTCCATTCCATTTCATTCCATTCCACTCGGGTTGATTCAATTCCATTCTATTCCATTCCATTCCATTCCACTCCATTCCATTCCATTTCATTACAGTCGATTCCATTCCATTCTTCTCAGGTTGATTCCATTCCATTCCATTCCATTCCATTCCATTCCATTCCATTCCATTCCACTCCATTCCATTCCATTCCCTTCTACTCGGGTTGATTCCATTCCGTTCCGTTCCATTCCGTTCCGTTCTGTTAAGTTCCTTTCCTTTCCGTTCCAGTCCTTTCCGTTTCTTTCCGTTCCGTTCCAGTTGGGTTGATTCAATTCCATTCTATTATATTCCATTACATTCCGTTCCATTCTGCTACGTTCTGCATCTTACTACTCGGGTTGACTCAATTCCATTCTTTTCCATTGAATTCCATTCCATTGAATTCCACTGAATTCCATTGAATTCCATTCTATTCCATTCCATTCCATTCCATTCCATTCCATTCGATTCAACTCGGGTTGATTCCATTCCATTCCATTCCATTCCATTCCATTCCATTCCATTCAACTCGGGTTAATTCCATTCCATTCCATTACATTACATTATTGCATTCCATTCCATTCCATTCTACTCGGGTTGATTGTATTCTGTTCCGTTCCGTCCCGTCCCGTCCCATCCCGTCCCGTCCCGCCCCGTCCCGTCCCGTTCCGTTCTACTCGTGTTGATTCCATTCCATTCCGTTCCTTTCCACTGCGTTCCGTTCCGTTCCGTTCCGTTCTGTTCCATTCCGTTGCATTCTACTCGGGTTGATTCAATTCCATTCTGTTCCATTCCTTTACATTCCGTTCCGTTTCACTGTGTTCCACGTCGATCTACTCGGGTTGATTCTATTCCATTCCATTCCATTCCATTCCATTCCATTCCATTCCATTCCATTCCATTCCGTTCTACTCTGGTTGATTCCATGCCGTTCCGTTCCGTTCAGTTCCATCCAGTCCCGTCCCGTCCCGTCCCACCCCAACCGGTCCCGTCCCGTTCCATTCCGTTCTACTCGGGTTGGTTCCATTCCATTCCGTTCCGTTCCGTGCCTTTCCGTTCCGTTCCATTCCTTTCCACTCGGGTTGATTCAATTCCATTCTATTACATTCCATTACATTCCGTTCCGTTCCACTACCTTCTGCATCGTACTACTCAGGTTGATTCAATTCCGTTGTATTCCAATGAATTCCATTCCATTCCATTCCATTCCATTCTACTCGGTTTGATTCAATTGCATTCTATTGCATTCCATTCCATTCCATTCCTTTCCATTCCATTCCATTCCGTTCCGTTCCGTTCCGTTCCGTTCCATTCTACTCGGGTTGATTCAATTCAATTCTTCTCCATTCCATTCCACTGCATTACATTCCAGTCCATTCCATTCCATTCCATTCCATTCCATTCCATTCCATTCTATTCCATTCCATTCCATTACAATCCATTCCAATCCATTCCATTCTAATCTGGTTGATTCCATTCCATTCCATTCCATTCAACTCCATTCCATTCCATTCCATTCCATTCCATTCCATTCCTTTCCATTCCATTCCATTGCATTCCATTCCATTCCATTCCATTGCATTCCATTCCATTCCATTCCATTCCATTCCATTCCATTCCATTCAACTCGGGTTGATTCCATTCCATTCCATTCCATTTCATTCCATTCCATTCCATTCCATTCCATTCCATTCCATTCCATTCCATTCAACTCGGGTTGATTCCATTCCATTCCATTCCATTCCATTCCATTCCATTCCATTCCGTTCCGTTCTACTCGGGTTGATTCCATGCCGTTCCGTTCCGTTCAGTTCCATCCAGTCCCGTCCCGTCCCGTCCCGCCCCAACCAGTCCCGTCCCGTTCCGTTCCGTTCTACTCGGGTTGGTTCCATTCCATTCCGTTCCTTTCCGTGCCGTTCCGTTCCATTCCTTTCCGTTCCGTGCCTTTCCGTTCCGTTCCGTTCCATTCCACTCGGGTTGATTCAATTCCATTCTATTACATTCCATTACATTCCGTTCCATTCCACTACGTTCTGCGTCGTACAACTCGGGTTGATTCAATTCCGTTCTATTCCAATGAATTCCATTCCATTCCATTCCATTCCATTCTACTCGGTTTGATTCAATTGCATTCTATTGCATTCCATTCCATTCCGTTCCGTTCCGTTCCATTCCATTCTACTCGGGTTGATTCAGTTCAATTCTACTCCACTCCATTCCATTGCATTCCATTCCAGTCCATTCCATTCCATTCCATTCCATTCCATTCCATTCCATTCCATTCCAATCCAATCCATTCCATTCTACTCGGGATGATTCCATTCCATTCCATTCCACTCCTTTCCATTCCATTCGATTCCATTCCATTCCATTTCTTTCTTCTCGTGTTGATTCCATTCCGTTCCGTTCAGTCCCATCCCGACCCGTCCCGTCCCGACCCGTCCTGTCCCGTCCCGTTCCGTTCTTCTCGGGTTGATTCCATTCCGTTCCGTTCCGTTCCACTCCGTTCCTTTCCGTTCCATTCCGTTCCGTTCCACTCGGGTTGATTCAATTCCATTCTGTTACATTCCTTTACATTCCGTTCAGTTCCACTACTTTCCACGTCGTTCTACTCCAGTTGATTCAATTCCATTCTATTCCATTGAATTCCATTCGAAGCCATTCCATTCCATTCCATTCCATTCCATTCCATTCCATTCCATTCCATTCCGTTCTACTTGGGTTGATTCCATTCCATTCCATTCCAGTCCAGTCCACTGCATTCCCCTCGGAATGATTCAATTCCATTCTCTTCCATTCCATTCCGTTCCGTTTCATTCCATGCCGTTCCGTTCCGTTCATTTCCGTCCAGTCCCGTCCCGACCCGTCCCGTCCCATCCCGCACCACCCGGTCCCGTCCCGTTCCATTCCGTTCTACTCGGGTTGGTTCCATTCCATACCGTTCCGTTCCGTTCCGTTCCATTCCTTTCCGTTCCGTGCCTTTCCATTCCGTTCCGTTCCGTTCCACTCGGGTTGATTCAATTCCATTCTATTACATTCCATTACATTCCGTTCCGTTCCACTACGTTCTGCGTCGTACTACTCGGGTTGATTCAATTCCATTCTATTCCAATGAATTCCGTTCCATTCCATTCCATTCCATTCCATTCCATTCCATTCCATTCCATTCCATCCTACTCCGTTTGATTCAATTGCATGCTATTGCAATCCATTCCATTCCATTCCATTCCGTTCCATTCCGTTCCGTTCCATTCCATTCTACTCGGGTTGATTCAATTCAATTCTACTCCATTCCATTCCATTCCATTCCATTCCATTCCAGTCCATTCCATTCCATTCCATTCCATTCCATTCCATTCCGTTCCATTCCATTCCATTCCATTCCATTCTATTCCATTCCATTCCATTACAATCCATTCCAATCCATTCCATTCTAATCGGGTTGATTCCATTCCATTCCATTCCATTCCAATCCACTCCTTTCCATTCCATTCCATTCCATTGCATTCCATTCCATTCCATTCCATTCCATTCCATTCCATTCCATTCCATTCTACTCGGGTTGATTCAATTCCATTCTACTGCATTGAATTCCATTCCATTCCATTCCATTCCATTCCATTCCATTCCATTCCATTCCATTCCATTCCATTCCATTCCATTCCGTTCTACTCGGGTTGATTCCATTCCATTACACTCCTTTCCATTCCACTCCGTTCCATTCCATTCTACTCGGGTTGATTCAATTCCATTATATTCCATTCCATTCCGTTCCGTTCCATTCTGATCCGTTCCATTCCGTTCCGTTCCGTTCTACTTGGGTTGATTCAATTCAATTCTATTCCATATCATTCCATTCCATTCCATTACATTCCATTCCATTGTACTCGGGTTGATTCCATTCGATTCCATTCCATTCCATTCCATTCCATTCCATTCCATTCCATTCCATTCCA
Source organism: Gorilla gorilla gorilla (assembly GCF_029281585.2). Taxonomy (NCBI): domain Eukaryota; kingdom Metazoa; phylum Chordata; class Mammalia; order Primates; family Hominidae; genus Gorilla; species Gorilla gorilla. The sequence goes on from NC_073236.2 coordinate 1,417,156, forward strand.
TTCCATTCGGTTCTACTCGGGTACATTCCATTCCATTCCATTCCATTCCATTCCATTCCATTGTACTCGGGTTGATTCCATTGCATTCTATTCCGTTCCATTCCATTCCATTCCATTCCATTCCAGTCCATTCCATTCCATTCTACTCGGGTTGATTCCATTCCATTCCATTCCATTCCGTTGTACTCGGGTTGATTCCATTGCATTCCATTCCGTTCCATTCCACTCCATTCCATTCCAGTCCATTCCATTCCATTCTACTCGGGTTGATTCCATTCCAGTCCATTCCATTCCATTCCATTCCATTCCATTCCATTCCACTCGGGTTGATTCCATTCTTTTACGTTCCATCCCGTCCCGTCCTGTCCGTTCATGTCCTGTCCCGTCCCGTTCCATTCTACTCTCGTTCATTCCATTCCATTCCATTTCATTCCATTCCACTTGGGTTGATTCCATTCTGTTCCGTTCCATCCCGTCCCGTCCTGTCCGTTCATGTCCTGTCCCGTCCCGTTCCATTCTACTCTGGTTGATTCCATTCCATTCTGTTCCGTTCCGTTCCATTCCGTTCTGTTCCGTTCCATTCAGTTCCGTTCTGTTTCATTCCATTCCGTTCCACTCGGGTTGATTCAATTCCATTCTATTCCATTCCATTCCATTACGTTCTGTTCCGCTATGTTCTGCGTCGATGTACTCAGTTTGATTCAATGCTATTTTCTTCCATTCCATTCCATTCCATTCCATTCCATTCCATTCCATTCCATTCCATTCTGTTCTACTCGTGTTTATTCCTTTCCGTTCCGGTCTGTTCCGTCCGTCCCGACCCATCCCGTCCCGTCCCGTCCCATTCCGTTCTACTCGGGTTGATTCCATTCCATTCTGCTCCTTTTCGTTCCGTTCCGTTCCGTTGCATTCCGTTCTGTTCAATTCCGTTCCGTTCTACTCGGGTTGATTCAATTCCATTCTGTTCCATTCCATTCCATTCCGTTCTGTTTCGCTATGATCCGCGTCATTCTACTCGGGTTGATTCAATTCCGTTCTATTCCATTCTGTTCCATTCCATTCCATTCCATTCCATTCCATTCCATTCCATTCCATTCTGCTCTACTCTGGTTGATTCCATTCCGTTCTGTTCCGTTCCGTCCAGTCCCGTCCCGACACATCCCGTCCCGTCCCGACCCGTCCCTTCCCGTCCCGTTCCCCTCTACTCTTGTTGATTCCATTCCGTTCTGTTCCGTTCCATTCCATTCTGATCTGTTCCGTTCCGTTACTTTCCGTTCCGTTCCTTTCCGTTCCGTTCCGTTCCATTCCGTTCCACTCGGGTTGATTCAATTCCATTCTACTACTTTCCATTACATTCCGTTCCGTTCCACTACGTTCTGCGTCGTACTACTCAGGTTGATTCAATTCCATTCTATTCCATTGAATTCCATTGAATTCCATTGAATTCCATTCCATTCCATTCCGTTCCATTCCACTCCATTCCATTCCATTCTACACGGGTTTATTCCATTCCATTCCATTCCATTCCATTCCATTCCATTCCATTCTACTCGGTTTGATTCAATTCCATTCTATTCCATTCCATTCCATTCTATTCCATTCCGTTCCGTACCATTGGTTTCCATTCCGTTCTACTCGGGTTGATTCAATTCACTTCTATTCCATCCCATTCCCTTCCATTCCATTCCTTTCCATTCCATTGTACTCGGGTTGATTCCATTCCATTCCATTCCATTCCATTCCATTCCATTCCATTCTATTCCATTCCATTCCAGTCCATTCCATTCCATTCTACTCGGGTTGATTCCATTCCATTCCATTCCATTCCATTCCATTCCATTCCATTCCACTCCATTCCATTCCATTCCACTCCATTCCATTCCATTCCATCCCATTCCATCCCATTCCATTCCATTCCACTCCATTCCATTCCATTCCACTCCATTCCATTCTATTCCATCCCATTCCATCCCACTCCATTCCATTCCACTCCATTCCATCCCATTCCATTCCATTCCATTCCGTTCCATTCCATTCCATTCCGTTCCATTCCATTCCATTCCATTCCATTCCATTCCATTCCATTCCACTCTATTCCATTCCATTCTACTCCGGTTGATTCCATTCTGTTCCGTTCCGTCTCGTCCCGTCCCTTCCCGTCCCTTCCCTTCCCATTCCGTTCCGTTCTACTCGGGTTGATTCAATGCCATTCTATTCCATTCCATTCCATTCCATTACGTTCCGTTCTGCTATGTTCCGCGTTGTTCTGCTATGTTCTGCTATGTTCTGCTATGTTCCGCTATGTTCCGCTATGTTCTGCTATGTTCCGCTATGTTCCGCGTTGTTCTGCTATCTTCCGCTATGTTCTGCTATGTTCTGCTATGTTCCGCGTCGATCTATGTTCTGCGTCGATCCAATCCATTCCATTCTACTTGGGTTGATTCCTTTCCATTCCATTCCATTCCATTCCATTCCATTCAATTCCATTCCATTCCATTCTAATCGGGTTGATTCCATTCCATTCCATTTCATTCCGTTCAATTCCAATCCATTCCATTCTACACGAGTTCATTCCATTCCATTCCATTATTGCATTCCATTCCATTCCATTCCATTCCACTCCATTCCATTCCATTTCATTCCATTCCATTCCATTCCATTCCATTTCATTCCATTCCATTCCATTCCATTCCATTCCATTCCATTCCTTTCCATTCCATTCCATTCCATTCCATTCCATTCCATTCCATTCCATTCCATTCCATTTCATTCCATTCCATTCCATTCCATTCCATTTCATTCCATTCCATTCCATTCCATTCCATTCCATTCCATTCCTTTCCATTCCATTCCATTCCATTCCATTCCATTCCATTCCATTCCATTCCATTCCATTCCATTCCATTCTATTCCATTCCAATCTACTCCATTCCATTCCATTCCATTCCATTCTACTCGGGTTGATTCCTTTCTGTTCCATTCTGTCCCATCCCGTCCCGTCCCGTCCCGTCCCTTTCCATTCTACTCGGGTTTTTTCCATTCCATTCCATTCCGATCCGTTCCGTTTCGTTCCGTTCCGTTCCGTTCTGTTCCATTCCGTTCCGTTCTACTCGGGTTGATTCAATTCCACTCTATTCCACTCCATTCCATTCCGTTCCATTCCGCTTTGTTCAGCGTCGTTCTACTCGGTTTGATTCAAATCCATTCTATTCCATTCCATTCCATTCCATTCCATTCCATTCCATTGTACTCGGGTTGATTCCATTCCATTCCATTCCATTCCATTCCATTCCATTCTATTCCAGTCCTTTCCATTCCATTCTACTCGGGTTGATTCCATTCCATTCCATTCCATTCCATTCCATTCCATTCCATTCCATTCCATTAAATTCCACTCCAATCCATTCCATTCTACTTGGGTTGACTCCACTGCATTCCACTCCATTCCCGTCCATTCCATTCCATTCCATTCCATTCCATTCCAATCCTTTCCATTCCATTCCATTCCATTGCATTCCATTCTAATCGGGTTGATTCCATTCTGTTCCGTTCCGTCCCGTCCCGTCCCATCCCGGCCCATCCTATTCCGTTCTACTCGGGTTGATTCCATTCCATTCCGTTCTGTTCTGTTCCATTCCGTTCCATTCTACTCGAGTTGATTCAATTCCATTCTATTCCATTCCATTCCATTCCGTTCCATTCCGCTTTGTTCCACGTCGAACTACACGGGTTGATTCAATTCCATTCTATTCCATCCCTTTCCATCCCATTCCATTCCATTCCGTTCTACTCGGGTTGATTCCATTCCGTTCCATTCTGTTCCTTTCCATTCCGTCCCATCCCGACCCTTCCCATCCCGTCCCGTCCCGTCCCGTCCCGTCCCTTTCCGTTCCTTTCGGGTTGATTCAGTTCCATTGCATTACATTCCATTACATTCCATTCTGTTCTGCTACTTTCTGCGTCATTCTACTCGGGTTGATTCAGTTCCATTCTATTCCATTGAATTCCATTCCATTCCATTCCATTCTACTCGGGTTGATTCCATTAAATTCCATTCCATTCCATTCCATTCCATTCCCTTCCATTCTATTCCATTCCACTCGGTTTCATTCAATTCTATTCTTTTCCATTCCATTCCGTTCCGTTCCATTCCTTTCCGTTCCGTTCCTTTCCGTTCCTTTCCATTCCGTTCTACGTGGGTTGATTCAATTCAATTCTATTCCTTTCCATTCCATTCCATTCCAATCCATTCCATTCCATAGTACTCGGGTTGATTCCACTCCATTTCATTCCATTCCGTTCCATTCCATTCCATTCCATTCCATTCCAGTCCATTCCATTCCATTCTACTTGGGTTGATTCCATTCCACTCCATTCCATTCCATTCCATTCCATTCCATTCCATTCCATTCCACTCCATTCCATTCCAGTCCATTCCATTCTACTCGTCTTGATTCCATTCCATTTCATTCCATTCCATTCCTGTCCATTGCATTCGATTCTACTCGGGTTGATTCCATTCCATTCCATTCCATTCCATTCCATTCCATTCCATTCCATTCCATTCCATTCCATTCCATTCCATGCCATTCCACTCGGGTTGTTTCCATTCCATTCCATTCCATTCCATTCCATTCCATTCCATTCCATTCCATTCCATTCCATTCCATTCCATTCGATTGCATTCCATTCCATTCCATTCCATTCCATTCCATTCCATTCCATTCCATTCCAATACATTCCATTCTACTCGTCTAGATTCCATTCCATTCCATTCCATTCCATTCCATTCCATTCCATTCCATTCCATTCCATTCCATTCTATTCCATTGATTTCCATTCCATTCAATTCCATTCCATTCCGTTCTACTCAGGTTGATTCCATTCCATTCCATTCCATTCCATTCCATTCCATTCCATTCCCTTCCATTCCATTCCATTCCACTCGGGTTCATTCAATTCTATTCTTTTCCATTCCATTCCATTCCGTTCCATTCCTTTCCATTCCGTTCCTTTCCATTCCTTTCCATTCCGTTCTACGTGGTTTGATTCAATTCAATTCTATTCCATTCCATTCCATTCCATTCCATTCCATAGTACTCAGGTTGATGCCTCTCCATTCCATTCCATTCCGTTCCATTCCATTCCATTCCATTCCACTCCATTCCAGTCCATTCCATTCTACTCGTGTTGATTCCATTCCATTTCATTCCATTCCATTCAAGTCCATTCCATTCGATTCTACTCGGGTTGATTCCATTCCTTTCTGTTCCATTCCATTCCATTCCATTCCATTCCATTCCATTCCATTCCATTCCATTCCATGCCATTCCACTCGGGTTGAT